>NC_064617.1:1277500-2527500 GCF_023898315.1 Schistocerca nitens | reverse complement strand
TGTCTATGTGTTGAGCGTTTCCTGTGTCACCAGTTTTACATTCTGATGCACATCTGCAGGTTTACTGTATCCCTTGGACCTTCCCATTGACGATGAAACACAGAAATTGCATCGGAATTAAATATAAGAGACACAATGCCGACTTAAATACAGGAAGAATGAGTCTTCCTACTGTCTATGTGTTGATCGTTTCCTGTGTCACCAGTTTTACATTCTGATGCACCTCTGCAGGTTTACTGTATCCCTTGGACCTTCCCATTGACGATGAAACACAGAAATTTCATCGGAATGAAATATAAGAGACACAATGCCGACCTAAGTACAGGAAGACTGAGTCTTCCTACTCTCTATGTTTTGAGCGTTTCCTGTGTCACTAGTTTTACATTTCGATGCACCACTGCAGGTTTACTGTATCCCTTGGACCTTCACAGTGACGATGAAACACAGAAATTGCATCGGAATTAAATATAAGAGACACAATGCCGACCTAAGTACAGGAAGACTGAGTCTTCCTACTGTCTACGTTTTGAGCGTTTCCTGTGTCACCAGTTTTACATTCCGATGCACCTCTGCAGGTTTACTGTATCCCTTGGACCTTCCCATTGACGATGAAACACAGAAATTGCATCGGAATTAAATATAAGAGACACAATGCCGACTTAAGTACAGGAAGACTGAGTCTTCCTACTGTCTATGTTTTGAGCGTTTCGTGTGACACTAGTTTTACATTCCGATGCACCTCTGCAGGTTTACTGTATCCCTTGGACCTTCCCATTGACGATGAAACACAGAAATTGCATCGGAATTAAATATAAGAGACACAATGCCGACTTAAGTACAGGAAGACTGAGTCTTCCTACCCTCTATGTTTTGAGCGTATCCTGTGTCACCAGTTTTACATTCTGATGCACCTCTGCAGGCTTACTGTATCCCTTGGACCTTCCCATTGACGATGAAACACAGAAATTGCATCGGAATTAAATATAAGAGACACAATGCCGACTTAAGTACAGGAAGACCGAGTCTTCCTACTGTCTATAATTTGAGCGTTTCCTGTGTCACCAGTTTTACATTCCAATGCACCTCTACAGGTTTACTGTATCCGTTGGACCTTCACAGTGACGATGAAACACAGAAATTGCATCGGAATTAAATATAAGAGACACAATGCCGACTTAAGTACAGGAAGACTAAGTCTTCCTACTGTCTATGTTTTGAGCGTTTCCTGTGTCATCAGTTTTCCTTTCCGATGCACCTCTGCAGGTTTACTATATCCCTTGGACCTTCCCATTCACGATGAAACACAGAAATTTCATCGGAAATGAATATAAGATACACAATGCCGACTTAAGTATAGGAAGACTGAGTCTTCCTACTGTCTATGATTTGAGCGTTTCCTGTGTCACCAGATTTACATTCCGATGCACCTCTGCAGGTTTACTGTATCCCGTGGAGCTTCCCATTGACGATGAAACACAGAAATTGCATCGGAATTAAATATAAGAGACACAATGCCGACTTAAGTACAGGAAGAATGAGTCTTCCTACTGTCTATGTGTTGAGCGTTTCCTGTGTCACCAGTTTTACATTCTGATGCACCTCTGCAGGTTTACTGTATCCCTTGGACCTTCCCATTGACGATGAAACACAGAAATTGCATCGGAATTAAATATAGGAGACACAATGCCGACTTAAGTACAGGAAGACAGAGTCTTCTTACTGTCTATGTTTTGAGCGTTTCCTGTGTCACTAGTTTTACATTTCGATGCACCACTGCAGGTTTACTGTATCCCTTGGACCTTCACAGTGACGATGAAACACAGAAATTGCATCGGAATTAAATATAAGAGACACAATGCCGACATAAATACAGGAAGAATGAGTCTTCCTACTGTCTATGTGTTGAGCGTTTCCTGTGTCACCAGTTTTACATTCTGATGCACATCTGCAGGTTTACTGTATCCCTTGGACCTTCCCATTGACGATGAAACACAGAAATTGCATCGGAATTAAATATAAGAGACACAATGCCGACTTAAATACAGGAAGAATGAGTCTTCCTACTGTCTATGTGTTGAGCGTTTCCTGTGTCACCAGTTTTACATTCTGATGCACCTCTGCAGGTTTACTGTATCCCTTGGACCTTCCCATTGACGATGAAACACAGAAATTTCATCGGAATGAAATATAAGAGACACAATGCCGACCTAAGTACAGGAAGACTGAGTCTTCCTACTGTCTACGTTTTGAGCGTTTCCTGTGTCACCAGTTTTACATTCCGATGCACCTCTGCAGGTTTACTGTATCCCTTGGACCTTCCCATTGACGATGAAACACAGAAATAGCATCGGAATTAAATATAAGAGACACAATGCCGACTTAAGTACAGGAAGACTGAGTCTTCCTACTGTCTATGTTTTGAGCGTTTCGTGTGACACTAGTTTTACATTCCGATGCACCTCTGCAGGTTTACTGTATCCCTTGGACCCTCCCATTGACGATGAAACACAGAAATTGCATCGGAATTAAATATAAGAGACACAATGCCGACTTAAGTACAGGAAGACTGAGTCTTCCTACTCTCTATGTTTTGAGCGTATCCTGTGTCACCAGTTTTACATTCTGATGCACCTCTGCAGGCTTACTGTATCCCTTGGACCTTCCCATTGACGATGGAACACAGAAATTGCATCGGAATTAAATATAAGAGACACAATGCCGACTTAAGTACAGGAAGACTAAGTCTTCCAACTGTCTATGTTTTGAGCGTTTCCTGTGTCATCAGTTTTCCTTTCCGATGCACCTCTGCAGGTTTACTATATCCCTTGGACCTTCCCATTCACGATGAAACACAGAAATTTCATCGGAAATGAATATAAGATACACAATGCCGACTTAAGTATAGGAAGACTTAGTCTTCCTACTGTCTATGATTTGAGCGTTTCCTGTGTCACCAGATTTACATTCCGATGCACCTCTGCAGGTTTATTGTATCCTGTGGAGCTTCCCATTGACGATGAAACACAGAAATTGCATCGGAATTAAATATAAGAGACACAATGCCGACTTAAGTACAGGAAGAATGAGTCTTCCTACTGTCTATGTGTTGAGCGTTTCCTGTGTCACCAGTTTTACATTCTGATGCACCTCTGCAGGTTTACTGTATCCCTTGGACCTTCCCATTGGCGATGAAACACAGAAATTGCATCGGAATTAAATATAGGAGACACAATGCCGACTTAAGTACAGAAAGACAGAGTCTTCCTACTGTCTATGCTTTGAGCGTTTCCTGTGTCACTAGTTTTACATTTCGATGCACCACTGCAGGTTTACTGTATCCCTTGGACCTTCACAGTGACGATGAAACACAGAAATTGCATCGGAATTAAATATAAGAGACACAATGCCGACATAAATACAGGAAGAATGAGTCTTCCTACTGTCTATGTGTTGAGCGTTTCCTGTGTCACCAGTTTTACATTCTGATGCACATCTGCAGGTTTACTGTATCCCTTGGACCTTCCCATTGACGATGAAACACAGAAATTGCATCGGAATTAAATATAAGAGACACAATGCCGACTTAAATACAGGAAGAATGAGTCTTCCTACTGTCTATGTGTTGAGCGTTTCCTGTGTCACCAGTTTTACATTCTGATGCACCTCTGCAGGTTTACTGTATCCCTTGGACCTTCCCATTGACGATGAAACCAGAAATTTCATCCGAATGAAATATAAGAGACACAATGCCGACCTAAGTACAGGAAGACTGAGTCATCCTACTGTCTACGTTTTGAGCGTTTCCTGTGTCACCAGTTTTACATTCCGATGCACCTCTGCAGGTTTACTGTATCCCTTGGACCTTCCCATTGACGATGAAACACAGAAATTGCATCGGAATTAAATATAAGAGACACAATGCCGACTTAAATACAGGAAGACTGAGTCTTCCTACTGTCTATGTTTTGAGCGTTTCGTGTGACACTAGTTTTACATTCCGATGCACCTCTGCAGGTTTACTGTATCCCTTGGACCTTCCCATTGACGATGAAACACAGAAATTGCATCGGAATTAAATATAAGAGACACAATGCCGACTTAAGTACAGGAAGACTGAGTCTTCCTACCCTCTATGTTTTGAGCGTATCCTGTGTCACCAGTTTTACATTCTGATGCACCTCTGCAGGCTTACTGTATCCCTTGGACCTTCCCATTGACGATGAAACACAGAAATTGCATCGGAATTAAATATAAGAGACACAATGCCGACTTAAGTACAGGAAGACCGAGTCTTCCTACTGTCTATAATTTGAGCGTTTCCTGTGTCACCAGTTTTACATTCCGATGCACCTCTACAGGTTTACTGTATCCGTTGGACCTTCACAGTGACGATGAAACACAGAAATTGCATCGGAATTAAATATAAGAGACACAATGCCGACTTAAGTACAGGAAGACTAAGTCTTCCTACTGTCTATGTTTTGAGCGTTTCCTGTGTCATCAGTTTTCCTTTCCGATGCACCTCTGCAGGTTTACTATATCCCTTGGACCTTCCCATTCACGATGAAACACAGAAATTTCATCGGAAATGAATATAAGATACACAATGCCGACTTAAGTATAGGAAGACTGAGTCTTCCTACTGTCTATGATTTGAGCGTTTCCTGTGTCACCAGATTTACATTCCGATGCACCTCTGCAGGTTTACTGTATCCCGTGGAGCTTCCCATTGACGATGAAACACAGAAATTGCATCGGAATTAAATATAAGAGACACAATGCCTACTTAAGTACAGGAAGAATGAGTCTTCCAACTGTCTATGTGTTGAGCGTTTCCTGTGTCACCAGTTTTACATTCTGATGCACCTCTGCAGGTTTACTGCATCCCTTGGACCTTCCCATTGACGATGAAACACAGAAATTGCATCGGAATTAAATATAGGAGACACAATGCCGACTTAAGTACAGGAAGACAGAGTCTTCCTACTGTCTATGTTTTGAGCGTTTCCTGTGTCACTAGTTTTACATTTCGATGCACCACTGCAGGTTTACTGTATCCCTTAACCCTTCACAGTGACGATGAAACACAGAAATTGCATCGGAATTAAATATAAGAGACACAATGTCGACATAAATACAGGAAGAATGAGTCTTCCTACTGTCTATGTGTTGAGCGTTTCCTGTGTCACCAGTTTTACATTCTGATGCACATCTGCAGGTTTACTGTATCCCTTGGACCTTCCCATTGACGATGAAACACAGAAATTGCATCGGAATTAAATATAAGAGACACAATGCCGACTTAAATACAGGAAGAATGAGTCTTCCTACTGTCTATGTGTTGATCGTTTCCTGTGTCACCAGTTTTACATTCTGATGCACCTCTGCAGGTTTACTGTATCCCTTGGACCTTCCCATTGACGATGAAACACAGAAATTTCATCGGAATGAAATATAAGAGACACAATGCCGACCTAAGTACAGGAAGACTGAGTCTTCCTACTGTCTACGTTTTGAGCGTTTCCTGTGTCACCAGTTTTACATTCCGATGCACCTCTGCAGGTTTACTGTATCCCTTGGACCTTCCCATTGACGATGAAACACAGAAATTGCATCGGAATTAAATATAAGAGACACAATGCCGACTTAAGTACAGGAAGACTGAGTCTTCCTACTGTCTATGTTTTGATCGTTTCGTGTGACACTAGTTTTACATTCCGATGCACCTCTGCAGGTTTACTGTATCCCTTGGACCCTCCCATTGACGATGAAACACAGAAATTGCATCGGAATTAAATATAAGAGACACAATGCCGACTTAAGTACAGGAAGACTGAGTCTTCCTACTCTCTATGTTTTGAGCGTATCCTGTGTCACCAGTTTTACATTCTGATCCACCTCTGCAGGCTTAATGTATCCCTTGGACCTTCCCATTGGCGATGAAACACAGAAATTGCATCGGAATTAAATATAAGAGACACAATGCCGACTTAAGTACAGGAAGACTAAGTCTTCCTACTGTCTATGTTTTGAGCGTTTCCTGTGTCATCAGTTTTCCTTTCCGATGCACCTCTGCAGGTTTACTATATCCCTTGGACCTTCCCATTCACGATGAAACACAGAAATTTCATCGGAAATGAATATAAGATACACAATGCCGACTTAAGTATAGGAAGACTGAGTCTTCCTACTGTCTATGATTTGAGCGTTCCTGTGTCACCAGATTTACATTCCGATGCACCTCTGCAGGTTTACTGTATCCCTTGGAGCTTCCCATTGACGATGAAACACAGAAATTGCATCGGAATTAAATATAAGAGACACAATGCCGACTTAAGTACAGGAAGAATGAGTCTTCCTACTGTCTATGTGTTGAGCGTTTCCTGTGTCACCAGTTTTACATTCTGATGCACCTCTGCAGGTTTACTGTATCCCTTGGACCTTCCCATTGACGATGAAACACAGAAATTGCATCGGAATTAAATATAAGAGACACAATGCCGACTTAAGTACAGGAAGACAGAGTCTTCCTACTGTCTATGTTTTGAGCGTTTCCTGTGTCACTAGTTTTACATTTCGATGCACCACTGCAGGTTTACTGTATCCCTTGGACCTTCACAGTGACGATGAAACACAGAAATTGCATCGGAATTAAATATAAGAGACACAATGCCGACCTAAGTACAGGAAGACTGAGTCTTCCTACTGTCTACGTTTTGAGCGTTTCCTGTGTCACCAGTTTTACATTCCGATGCACCTCTGCAGGTTTACTGTATCCCTTGGACCTTCCCATTGACGATGAAACACAGAAATTGCATCGGAATTAAATATAAGAGACACAATGCCGACTTAAGTACAGGAAGACTGAGTCTTCCTACTGTCTATGTTTTGAGCGTTTCGTGTGACACTAGTTTTACATTCCGATGCACCTCTGCAGGTTTACTGTATCCCTTGGACCTTCCCATTGACGATGAAACACAGAAATTGCATCGGAATTAAATATAAGAGACACAATGCCGACTGAAGTACAGGAAGACTGAGTCTTCCTACCCTCTATGTTTTGAGCGTATCCTGTGTCACCAGTTTTACATTCTGATGCACCTCTGCAGGCTTACTGTATCCCTTGGACCTTCCCATTGACGATGAAACACAGAAATTGCATCGGAATTAAATATAAGAGACACAATGCCGACTTAAGTACAGGAAGACCGAGTCTTCCTACTGTCTATAATTTGAGCGTTTCCTGTGTCACCAGTTTTACATTCCAATGCACCTCTACAGGTTTACTGTATCCGTTGGACCTTCACAGTGACGATGAAACACAGAAATTGCATCGGAATTAAATATAAGAGACACAATGCCGACTTAAGTACAGGAAGACTAAGTCTTCCTACTGTCTATGTTTTGAGCGTTTCCTGTGTCATCAGTTTTCCTTTCCGATGCACCTCTGCAGGTTTACTATATCCCTTGGACCTTCCCATTCACGATGAAACACAGAAATTTCATCGGAAATGAATATAAGATACACAATGCCGACTTAAGTATAGGAAGACTGAGTCTTCCTACTGTCTATGATTTGAGCGTTTCCTGTGTCACCAGATTTACATTCCGATGCACCTCTGCAGGTTTACTGTATCCCGTGGAGCTTCCCATTGACGATGAAACACAGAAATTGCATCGGAATTAAATATAAGAGACACAATGCCGACTTAAGTACAGGAAGAATGAGTCTTCCTACTGTCTATATGTTGAGCGTTTCCTGTGTCACCAGTTTTACATTCTGATGCACCTCTGCAGGTTTACTGTATCCCTTAACCCTTCATAGTGACGATGAAACACAGAAATTGCATCGGAATTAAATATAGGAGACACAATGCCGACTTAAGTACAGGAAGACAGAGTCTTCTTACTGTCTATGTTTTGAGCGTTTGCTGTGTCACTAGTTTTACATTTCGATGCACCACTGCAGGTTTACTGTATCCCTTGGACCTTCACAGTGACGATGAAACACAGAAATTGCATCGGAATTAAATATAAGAGACACAATGCCGACATAAATACAGGAAGAATGAGTCTTCCTACTGTCTATGTGTTGAGCGTTTCCTGTGTCACCAGTTTTACATTCTGATGCACATCTGCAGGTTTACTGTATCCCTTGGACCTTCCCATTGACGATGAAACACAGAAATTGCATCGGAATTAAATATAAGAGACACAATGCCGACTTAAGTACAGGAAGACAGAGTCTTCCTACTGTCTATGTTTTGAGCGTTTCCTGTGTCACTAGTTTTACATTTCGATGCACCACTGCAGGTTTACTGTATCCCTTGGACCTTCACAGTGACGATGAAACACAGAAATTGCATCGGAATTAAATATAAGAGACACAATGCCGACCTAAGTACAGGAAGACTGAGTCTTCCTACTGTCTACGTTTTGAGCGTTTCCTGTGTCACCAGTTTTACGTTCCGATGCACCTCTGCAGGTTTACTGTATCCCTTGGACCTTCCCATTGACGATGAAACACAGAAATTGCATCGGAATTAAATATAAGAGACACAATGCCGACTTAAGTACAGGAAGACTGAGTCTTCCTACTGTCTATGTTTTTAGCGTTTCGTGTGACACTAGTTTTACATTCCGATGCACCTCTGCAGGTTTACTGTATCCCTTGGACCTTCCCATTGACGATGAAAGACAGAAATTGCATCGGAATTAAATATAAGAGACACAATGCCGACTTAAGTACAGGAAGACTGAGTCTTCCTACCCTCTATGTTTTGAGCGTATCCTGTGTCACCAGTTTTACATTCTGATGCACCTCTGCAGGCTTACTGTATCCCTTGGACCTTCCCATTGACGATGAAACACAGAAATTGCATCGGAATTAAATATAAGAGACACAATGCCGACTTAAGTACAGGAAGACCGAGTCTTCCTACTGTCTAAAATTTGAGCGTTTCCTGTGTCACCAGTTTTACATTCCAATGCACTATACAGGTTTACTGTATCCGTTGGACCTTCACAGTGACGATGAAACACAGAAATTGCATCGGAATTAAATATAAGAGACACAATGCCGACTTAAGTACAGGAAGACTAAGTCTTCCTACTGTCTATGTTTTGAGCGTTTCCTGTGTCATCAGTTTTCCTTTCCGATGCACCTCTGCAGGTTTACTATATCCCTTGGACCTTCCCATTCACGATGAAACACAGAAATTTCATCGGAAATGAATATAAGATACACAATGCCGACTTAAGTATAGGAAGACTGAGTCTTCCTACTGTCTATGATTTGAGCGTTTCCTGTGTCACTAGATTTACATTCCGATGCACCTCTGCAGGTTTACTGTATCCCGTGGAGCTTCCCATTGACGATGAAACACAGAAATTGCATCGGAATTAAATATAAGAGACACAATGCCGACTTAAGTACAGGAAGAATGAGTCTTCCTACTGTCTATGTGTTGAGCGTTTCCTGTGTCACCAGTTTTACATTCTGATGCACCTCTGCAGGTTTACTGTATCCCTTGGACCTTCCCATTGACGATGAAACACAGAAATTGCATCGGAATTAAATATAGGAGACACAATGCCGACTTAAGTACAGGAAGACAGAGTCTCCTTACTGTCTATGTTTTGAGCTTTTCCTGTGTCACTAGTTTTACATTTCGATGCACCACTGCAGGTTTACTGTATCCCTTGGACCTTCACAGTGACGATGAAACACAGAAATTGCATCGGAATTAAATATAAGAGACACAATGCCGACATAAATACAGGAAGAATGAGTCTTCCTACTGTCTATGTGTTGAGCGTTTCCTGTGTCACCAGTTTTACATTCTGATGCACATCTGCAGGTTTACTGTATCCCTTGGACCTTCCCATTGACGATGAAACACAGAAATTGCATCGGAATTAAATATAAGAGACACAATGCCGACTTAAGTACAGGAAGACTAAGTCTTCCTACTGTCTATGATTTGAGCGTTTCCTGTGTCATGCGTTTTACTTTCCGATGCAACTCCGCAGGTTTGCTATATCCCTTGGACCTTCCCATTCACGATGAAACACAGAAATTTCATCGGAAATAAATATAAGAGACACAATGCCGAATTAAGTATAGGAAGACAGAGTCTTCCTGCTGTCTATGTTTTGAGCGTTTGGTGTGTCACCAGTTTTACATTCCGATGCACCTCTGCAGGTTTACTGTATCCCTTGGACCTTCCCATTGACGATGAAACACAGAAATTGCATCGGAATTAAATATAAGAGACACAATGCCGACTTAAGTACAGGAAGACTGAGTCTTCCTACTGTCTATGTTTTGAGCGTTTCGTGTGACACTAGTTTTACATTCCGATGCACCTCTGCAGGTTTACTGTATCCCTTGCACCTTCCCATTGACGATGAAACACAGAAATTGCATCGGAATTAAATATAAGAGACACAATGCCGACTTAAGTACAGGAAGACTGAGTCTTCCTACCCTCTATGTTTTGAGCGTATCCTGTGTCACCAGTTTTACATTCTGATGCACCTCTGCAGGCTTACTGTATCCCTTGGACCTTCCCATTGACGATGAAACACAGAAATTGCATCGGAATTAAATATAAGAGACACAATGCCGACTTAAGTACAGGAAGACCGAGTCTTCCTACTGTCTATAATTTGAGCGTTTCCTGTGTCACCAGTTTTACATTCCGATGCACCTCTACAGGTTTACTGTATCCGCTGGACCTTCACAGTAACGATGAAACACAGAAATTGCATCGGAATTAAATATAAGAGACACAATGCCGACTTAAGTACAGGAAGACTAAGTCTTCCTACTGTCTATGTAATGAGCGTTTCCTGTGTCATCAGTTTTCCTTTCCCATGCACCTCTGCAGGTTTACTATATCCCTTGGAGCTTCCCATTCACGATGAAACACAGAAATTTAATCGGAATAAATATAAGATACACAATGCCGACTTAAGTATAGGAAGACTGAGTCTTCCTACTGTCTATGATTTGAGCGTTTCCTGTGTCACCAGATTTACATTCCTATGCACCTCTGCAGGTTTACTGTATCCCGTGGAGCTTCCCATTGGCGATGAAACACAGACATTGCATCGGAATTAAATATAAGAGACACAATGCCGACTTAAGTACAGGAAGAATGAGTCTTCCTACTGTCTATGTGTTGAGCGTTTCCTGTGTCACCAGTTTTACATTCTGATGCACCTCTGCAGGTTTACTGTATCCCTTGGACGTTCCCATTGACGATAAAACACAGAAATTGCATCGGAATTAAATATAAGAGACACAATGCCGACTTAAATACAGGAAGAATGAGTCTTCCTACTGTCTATGTGTTGAGCGTTTCCTGTGTCACCAGTTTTACATTCTGATGCACCTCTGCAGGTTTACTGTATCCCTTGGACCTTCCCATTGACGATGAAACACAGAAATTTCATCGGAATGAAATATAAGAGACACAATGCCGACCTAAGTACAGGAAGACTGAATCTTCCTACTGTCTACGTTTTGAGCGTTTCGTGTGACACTAGTTTTACATTCCGATGCACCTCTGCAGGTTTACTGTATCCCTTGGACCCTCCCATTGACGATGAAACACAGAAATTGCATCGGAATTAAATATAAGAGACACAATGCCGACTTAAGTACAGGAAGACTGAGTCTTCCTACTCTCTATGTTTTGAGCGTATCCTGTGTCACCAGTTTTACATTCTGATGCACCTCTGCAGGCTTACTGTGTCCCTTGGACCTTCCCATTGACGATGAAACACAGAAATTGCATCGGAATTAAATATAAGAGACACAATGCCGACTTAAGTACAGGAAGACTAAGGCTTCCTACTGTCTATGATTTGAGCGTTTCCTGTGTCATCAGTTTTCCTTTCCGATGCACCTCTGCAGGTCTACTATATCCCTTGGACCTTCCCATTCACGATGAAACACAGAAATTTCATCGGAAATGAATATAAGATACACAATGCCGACTTAAGTATAGGAAGACTGAGTCTTCCTACTGTCTATGATTTGAGCGTTTCCTGTGTCACCAGATTTACATTCCGATGCACCTCTGCAGGTTTACTGTATCCCGTGGAGCTTCCCATTGACGATGAAACACAGAAATTGCATCGGAATTAAATATAAGAGACACAATGCCGACTTAAGTACAGGAAGAATGAGTCTTCCTATTGTCTATGTGTTGAGCGTTTCCTGTGTCACCAGTTTTACATTCTGATGTACCTCTGCAGGTTTACTGTATCCCTTGGACCTTCCCATTGACGATGAAACACAGAAATTGCATCGGAATTAAATATAGGAGACACAATGCCGACTTAAGTACAGGAAGACAGAGTCTTCCTACTGTATATGTTTTGAGCGTTTCCTGTGTCACTAGTTTTACATTTCGATGCACCACTGCAGGTTTACTGTATCCCTTGGACCTTCCCATTGACGATGAAACACAGAAATTGCATCGGAATTAAATATAATAGACACAATGCCGACATAAATACAGGAAGAATGAGTCTTCCTACTGTCTATGTGTTGAGCGTTTCCTGTGTCACCAGTTTTACATTCTGATGCACATCTGCAGGTTTACTGTATCCCTTGGACCTTCCCATTGACGATGAAACACAGAAATTGCATCGGAATTAAATATAAGAGACACAATGCCGACTTAAATACAGGAAGAATGAGTCTTCCTACTGTCTATGTGTTGAGCGTTTCCTGTGTCACCAGTTTTACATTCTGATGCACCTCTGCAGGTTTACTGTATCCCTTGGACCTTCCCATTGACGATGAAACCAGAAATTTCATCGGAATGAAATATAAGAGACACAATGCCGACTTAAGTACAGGAAGACTAAGTCTTCCTACTGTCTATGTTTTGAGCGTTTCCTGTGTCATCAGTTTTCCTTTCCGATGCACCTCTGCAGGTTTACTATATCCCTTGGACCTTCCCATTCACGATGAAACACAGAAATTTCATCGGAAATGAATATAAGATACACAATGCCGACTTAAGTATAGGAAGACTGAGTCTTCCTACTGTCTATGATTTGAGCGTTTCCTGTGTCACTAGATTTACATTCCGATGCACCTCTGCAGGTTTACTGTATCCCGTGGAGCTTCCCATTGACGATGAAACACAGAAATTGCATCGGAATTAAATATAAGAGACACAATGCCGACTTAAATACAGGAAGAATGAGTCTTCCTACTGTCTATGTGTTGAGCGTTTCCTGTGTCACCAGTTTTACATTCTGATGCACCTCTGCAGGTTTACTGTATCCCTTGGACCTTCCCATTGACGATGAAACACAGAAATTTCATCGGAATGAAATATAAGAGACACAATGCCGACCTAAGTACAGGAAGACTGAGTCTTCCTACTGTCTACGATTTGAGCGTTTCCTGTGTCACCAGTTTTACATTCCGATGCACCTCTGCAGGTTTACTGTATCCCTTGGACCTTCCCATTGACGATGAAACACAGAAATTGCATCGGAATTAAATATAAGAGACACAAAGCCGTCTTAAGTACAGGAAGACTGAGTCTTCCTACTGTCTATGTTTTCAGCGTTTCGTGTGACACTAGTTTTACATTCCGATGCACCTCTGCAGGTTTACTGTATCCCTTGCACCTTCCCATTGACGATGAAACACAGAAATTGCATCGGAATTAAATATAAGAGACACAATGCCGACTTAAGTACAGGAAGACTGAGTCTTCCTACCCTCTATGTTTTGAGCGTATCCTGTGTCACCAGTTTTACATTCTGATGCACCTCTGCAGGCTTACTGTATCCCTTGGACCTTCCCATTGACGATGAAACACAGAAATTGCATCGGAATTAAATATAAGAGACACAATGCCGACTTAAGTACAGGAAGACCGAGTCTTCCTACTGTCTATAATTTGAGCGTTTCCTGTGTCACCAGTTTTACATTCCGATGCACCTCTACAGGTTTACTGTATCCGCTGGACCTTCACAGTAACGATGAAACACAGAAATTGCATCGGAATTAAATATAAGAGACACAATGCCGACTTAAGTACAGGAAGACTAAGTCTTCCTACTGTCTATGTAATGAGCGTTTCCTGTGTCATCAGTTTTCCTTTCCCATGCACCTCTGCAGGTTTACTATATCCCTTGGAGCTTCCCATTCACGATGAAACACAGAAATTTAATCGGAATAAATATAAGATACACAATGCCGACTTAAGTATAGGAAGACTGAGTCTTCCTACTGTCTATGATTTGAGCGTTTCCTGTGTCACGAGATTTACATTCCTATGCACCTCTGCAGGTTTACTGTATCCCGTGGAGCTTCCCATTGGCGATGAAACACAGACATTGCATCGGAATTAAATATAAGAGACACAATGCCGACTTAAGTACAGGAAGAATGAGTCTTCCTACTGTCTATGTGTTGAGCGTTTCCTGTGTCACCAGTTTTACATTCTGATGCACCTCTGCAGGTTTACTGTATCCCTTGGACGTTCCTATTGACGATAAAACACAGAAATTGCATCGGAATTAAATATAAGAGACACAATGCCGACTTAAATACAGGAAGAATGAGTCTTCCTACTGTCTATGTGTTGAGCGTTTCCTGTGTCACCAGTTTTACATTCTGATGCACCTCTGCAGGTTTACTGTATCCCTTGGACCTTCCCATTGACGATGAAACACAGAAATTTCATCGGAATGAAATATAAGAGACACAATGCCGACCTAAGTACAGGAAGACTGAATCTTCCTACTGTCTACGTTTTGAGCGTTTCGTGTGACACTAGTTTTACATTCCGATGCACCTCTGCAGGTTTACTGTATCCCTTGGACCCTCCCATTGACGATGAAACACAGAAATTGCATCGGAATTAAATATAAGAGACACAATGCCGACTTAAGTACAGGAAGACTGAGTCTTCCTACTCTCTATGTTTTGAGCGTATCCTGTGTCACCAGTTTTACATTCTGAAGCACCTCTGCAGGCTTACTGTGTCCCTTGGACCTTCCCATTGACGATGAAACACAGAAATTGCATCGGAATTAAATATAAGAGACACAATGCCGACTTAAGTACAGGAAGACTAAGGCTTCCTACTGTCTATGATTTGAGCGTTTCCTGTGTCATCAGTTTTCCTTTCCGATGCACCTCTGCAGGTCTACTATATCCCTTGGACCTTTCCATTCACGATGAAACACAGAAATTTCATCGGAAATGAATATAAGATACACAATGCCGACTTAAGTATAGGAAGACTGAGTCTTCCTACTGTCTATGATTTGAGCGTTTCCTGTGTCACCAGATTTACATTCCGATGCACCTCTGCAGGTTTACTGTATCCCGTGGAGCTTCCCATTGACGATGAAACACAGAAATTGCATCGGAATTAAATATAAGAGACACAATGCCGACTTAAGTACAGGAAGAATGAGTCTTCCTATTGTCTATGTGTTGAGCGTTTCCTGTGTCACCAGTTTTACATTCTGATGTACCTCTGCAGGTTTACTGTATCCCTTGGACCTTCCCATTGACGATGAAACACAGAAATTGCATCGGAATTAAATATAGGAGACACAATGCCGACTTAAGTACAGGAAGACAGAGTCTTCCTACTGTATATGTTTTGAGCGTTTCCTGTGTCACTAGTTTTACATTTCGATGCACCACTGCAGGTTTACTGTATCCCTTGGACCTTCACAGTGACGATGAAACACAGAAATTGCATCGGAATTAAATATAATAGACACAATGCCGACATAAATACAGGAAGAATGAGTCTTCCTACTGTCTATGTGTTGAGCGTTTCCTGTGTCACCAGTTTTACATTCTGATGCACATCTGCAGGTTTACTGTATCCCTTGGACCTTCCCATTGACGATGAAACACAGAAATTGCATCGGAATTAAATATAAGAGACACAATGCCGACTTAAATACAGGAAGAATGAGTCTTCCTACTGTCTATGTGTTGAGCGTTTCCTGTGTCACCAGTTTTACATTCTGATGCACCTCTGCAGGTTTACTGTATCCCTTGGACCTTCCCATTGACGATGAAACCAGAAATTTCATCGGAATGAAATATAAGAGACACAATGCCGACCTAAGTACAGGAAGACTGAGTCTTCCTACTGTCTACGTTTTGAGCGTTTCCTGTGTCACCAGTTTTACATTCCGATGCACCTCTGCAGGTTTGCTGTATCCCTTGGACCTTCCCATTGACGATGAAACACAGAAATTGCATCGGAATTAAATATAAGAGACACAATGCCGACTTAAGTACAGGAAGACTGAGTCTTCCTACTGTCTATGTTTTGAGCGTTTCGTGTGACACTAGTTTTACATTCCGATGCACCTCTGCAGGTTTACTGTATCCCTTGGACCTTCCCATTGACGATGAATCACAGAAATTGCATCGGAATTAAATATAAGAGACACAATGCCGACTTAAGTACAGGAAGACTGAGTCTTCCTACCCTCAATGTTTTGAGCGTATCCTGTGTCACCAGTTTTCATTCTGATGCACCTCTGCAGGCTTACTGTATCCCTTGGACCTTCCCATTGACGATGAAACACAGAAATTGCATCGGAATTAAATATAAGAGACACAATGCCGACTTAAGTACAGGAAGACCGAGTCTTCCTACTGTCTATAATTTGAGCGCTTTCTGTGTCACCAGTTTTACATTCCGATGCACCTCTACAGGTTTACTGTATCCGTTGGACCTTCACAGTGACGATGAAACACAGAAATTGCATCGGAATTAAATATAAGAGACTTAATGCCGACTTAAGTACAGGAAGACTAAGTCTTCCTACTGTCTATGTATTGAGCGTTTCCTGTGTCATCAGTTTTCCTTTCCCATGCACCTCTGCAGGTTTACTATATCCCTTGGAGCTTCCCATTCACGATGAAACACAGAAATTGCATCGGAATTAAATATAAGAGACACAATGCCGACTTAAGTACAGGAAGAATGAGTCTTCCTACTGTCTATGTGTTGAGCGTTTCCTGTGTCACCAGTTTTACATTCTGATGCACCTCTGCAGGTTTACTGTATCCCTTGGACCTTCCCATTGACGATAAAACACAGAAATTGCATCGGAATTGAATATAAGAGACACAATGCCGACTTAAATACAGGAAGAATGAGTATTCCTACTGTCTATGTGTTGAGCGTTTCCTGTGTCACCAGTTTTACATTCTGATGCACCTCTGCAGGTTTACTGTATCCCTTGGACCTTCCCATTGACGATGAAACACAGAAATTTCATCGGAATGAAATATAAGAGACACAATGCCAACCTAAGTACAGGAAGACTGAGTCTTCCTACTGTCTACGTTTTGAGCGTTTCCTGTGTCACCAGTTTTACATTCCGATGCACCTCTGCAGGTTTACTGTATCCCTTGGACCTTCCCATTGACGATGAAACACAGAAATTGCATCGGAATTAAATATAAGAGACACAATGCCGACTTAAGTACAGGAACACTGAGTCTTCCTACTGTCTATGTTTTGAGCGTTTCGTGTGACACTAGTTTTACATTCCGTTGCACCTCTGCAGGTTTACTGTATCCCTTGGACCCTCCCATTGACGATGAAACACAGAAATTGCATCGGAATTAAATATAAGAGACACAATGCCGACTTAAGTACAGGAAGACTGAGTCTTCCTACTCTCTCTGTTTTGAGCGTACCCTGTGTCACCAGTTTTACATTCTGATGCACCTCTGCAGGCTTACTGTATCCCTTGGACCTTCCCATTGACGATGAGACACAGAAATTGCATCGGAATTAAATATAAGAGACACAATGCCGACTTAAGTACAGGAAGACTAAGTCTTCCTACTGTCTATGTTTTGAGCGTTTCCTGTGTCATCAGTTTTCCTTTCCGATGCACCTCTGCAGGTTTACTATATCCCTTGGACCTTCCCATTCACGATGAAACACAGAAATTTCATCGGAAATGAATATAAGATACACAATGCCGACCTAAGTACAGGAAGACTGAATCTTCCTACTGTCTACGTTTTGAGCGTTTCGTGTGACACTAGTTTTACATTCCGATGCACCTCTGCAGGTTTACTGTATCCCTTGGACCCTCCCATTGACGATGAAACACAGAAATTGCATCGGAATTAAATATAAGAGACACAATGCCGACTTAAGTACAGGAAGACTGAGTCTTCCTACTCTCTATGTTTTGAGCATATCCTGTGTCACCAGTTTTACATTCTGATGCACCTCTGCAGGCTTACTGTGTCCCTTGGACCTTCCCATTGACGATGAAACACAGAAATTGCATCGGAATTAAATATAAGAGACACAATGCCGACTTAAGTACAGGAAGACTAAGGCTTCCTACTGTCTATGATTTGAGCGTTCCCTGTGTCATCAGTTTTCCTTTCCGATGCACCTCTGCAGGTCTACTATATCCCTTGGACCTTCCCATTCACGATGAAACACAGAAATTTCATCGGAAATGAATATAAGATACACAATGCCGACTTAAGTATAGGAAGACTGAGTCTTCCTACTGTCTATGATTTGAGCGTTTCCTGTGTCACCAGATTTACATTCCGATGCACCTCTGCAGGTTTACTGTATCCCGTGGAGCTTCCCATTGACGATGAAACACAGAAATTGCATCGGAATTAAATATAAGAGACACAATGCCGACTTAAGTACAGGAAGAATGAGTCTTCCTATTGTCTATGTGTTGAGCGTTTCCTGTGTCACCAGTTTTACATTCTGATGTACCTCTGCAGGTTTACTGTATCCCTTGGACCTTCCCATTGACGATGAAACACAGAAATTGCATCGGAATTAAATATAGGAGACACAATGCCGACTTAAGTAGAGGAAGACAGAGTCTTCCTACTGTATATGTTTTGAGCGTTTCCTGTGTCACTAGTTTTACATTTCGATGCACCACTGCAGGTTTACTGTATCCCTTGGACCTTCACAGTGACGATGAAACACAGAAATTGCATCGGAATTAAATATAATAGACACAATGCCGACATAAATACAGGAAGAATGAGTCTTCCTACTGTCTATGTGTTGAGCGTTTCCTGTGTCACCAGTTTTACATTCTGATGCACATCTGCAGGTTTACTGTATCCCTTGGACCTTCCCATTGACGATGAAACACAGAAATTGCATCGGAATTAAATATAAGAGACACAATGCCGACTTAAATACAGGAAGAATGAGTCTTCCTACTGTCTATGTGTTGAGCGTTTCCTGTGTCACCAGTTTTACATTCTGATGCACCTCTGCAGGTTTACTGTATCCCTTGGACCTTCCCATTGACGATGAAACCAGAAATTTCATCGGAATGAAATATAAGAGACACAATGCCGACCTAAGTACAGGAAGACTGAGTCTTCCTACTGTCTACGTTTTGAGCGTTTCCTGTGTCACCAGTTTTACATTCCGATGCACCTCTGCAGGTTTACTGTATCCCTTGGACCTTCCCATTGACGATGAAACACAGAAATTGCATCGGAATTAAATATAAGAGACACAATGCCGACTTAAGTACAGGAAGACTGAGTCTTCCTACTGTCTATGTATTGAGCGTTTCGTGTGACACTAGTTTTACATTCCGATGCACCTCTGCAGGTTTACTGTATCCCTTGGACCTTCCCATTGACGATGAATCACAGAAATTGCATCGGAATAAAATATAAGAGACACAATGCCGACTTAAGTACAGGAAGACTGAGTCTTCCTACCCTCTATGTTTTGAGCGTATCCTGTGTCACCAGTTTTACATTCTGATGCACCTCTGCAGGCTTACTGTATCGCTTGGACCTTCCCATTGACGATGAAACACAGAAATTGCATCGGAATTAAATATAAGAGACACAATGCCGACTTAAGTACAGGAAGACCGAGTCTTCCTACTGTCTATAATTTGAGCGCTTTCTGTGTCACCAGTTTTACATTCCGATGCACCTCTACAGGTTTACTGTATCCGTTGGACCTTCACAGTGACGATGAAACACAGAAATTGCATCGGAATTAAATATAAGAGACTTAATGCCGACTTAAGTACAGGAAGACTAAGTCTTCGTACTGTCTATGTATTGAGCGTTTCCTGTGTCATCAGTTTTCCTTTCCCATGCACCTCTGCAGGTTTACTATATCCCTTGGAGCTTCCCATTCACGATGAAACACAGAAATTTAATCGGAAATAAATATAAGATACACAATGCCGACTTAAGTATAGGAAGACTGAGTCTTCCTACTGTCTATGATTTGAGCGTTTCCTGTGTCACCAGATTTACATTCCTATGCACCTCTGCAGGTTTACTGTATCCCTTGGAGCTTCCCATTGACGATGAAACACAGAAATTGCATCGGAATTAAATATAAGAGACACAATGCCGACTTAAGTACAGGAAGAATGAGTCTTCCTACTGTCTATGTGTTGAGCGTTTCCTGTGTCACCAGTTTTACATTCTGATGCACCTCTGCAGGTTTACTGTATCCCTTGGACCTTCCCATTGACGATAAAACACAGAAATTGCATCGGAATTGAATATAAGAGACACAATGCCGACTTAAATACAGGAAGAATGAGTCTTCCTACTGTCTATGTGTTGAGCGTTTCCTGTGTCACCAGTTTTACATTCTGATGCACCTCTGCAGGTTTACTGTATCCCTTGGACCTTCCCATTGACGATGAAACACAGAAATTTCATCGGAATGAAATATAAGAGACACAATGCCGACCTAAGTACAGGAAGACTGAGTCTTCCTACTGTCTACGTTTTGAGCGTTTCCTGTGTCACCAGTTTTACATTCCGATGCACCTCTGCAGGTTTACTGTATCCCTTGGACCTTCCCATTGACGATGAAACACAGAAATTGCATCGGAATTAAATATAAGAGACACAATGCCGACTTAAGTACAGGAAGACTGAGTCTTCCTACTGTCTATGTTTTGAGCGTTTCGTGTGACACTAGTTTTACATTCCGTTGCACCTCTGCAGGTTTACTGTATCCCTTGTACCCTCCCATTGACGATGAAACACAGAAATTGCATCGGAATTAAATATAAGAGACACAATGCCGACTTAAGTACAGGAAGACTGAGTCTTCCTACTCTCTATGTTTTGAGCGTACCCTGTGTCACCAGTTTTACATTCTGATGCACCTCTGCAGGCTTACTGTATCCCTTGGACCTTCCCATTGACGATGAGACACAGAAATTGCATCGGAATTAAATATAAGAGACACAATGCCGACTTAAGTACAGGAAGACTAAGTCTTCCTACTGTCTATGTTTTGAGCGTTTCCTGTGTCATCAGTTTTCCTTTCCGATGCACCTCTGCAGGTTTACTATATCCCTTGGACCTTCCCATTCACGATGAAACACAGAAATTTCATCGGAAATGAATATAAGATACACAATGCCGACTTAAGTATAGGAAGACTGAGTCTTCCTACTGTCTATGATTTGAATGTTTCCTGTGTCACCAGATTTACATTCCGATGCACCTCTGCAGGTTTACTGTATCCCTTGGACCTTCCCATTGACGATGAAAGACAGAAATTGCATCGGAATTAAATATAGGAGACACAATGCCGACTTAAGTACAGGAAGACAGAGTCTTCCTACTGTCTATGTTTGAGCGTTTCCTGTGTCACTAGTTTTACATTTCGATGCACCACTGCAGGTTTACTGTATCCCTTGGACCTTCACAGTGACGATGAAACACAGAAATTGCATCGGAATTAAATATAAGAGACACAATGCCGACATAAATACAGGAAGAATGAGTCTTCCTACTGTCTATGTGTTGAGCGTTTCCTGTGTCACCAGTTTTACATTCTGATGCACATCTGCAGGTTTACTGTATCCCTTGGACCTTCCCATTGACGATGAAACACAGAAATTGCATCGGAATTAAATATAAGAGACACAATGCCGACTTAAATACAGGAAGAATGAGTCTTTCTACTGTCTATGTGTTGAGCGTTTCCTGTGTCACCAGTTTTACATTCTGATGCACCTCTGCAGGTTTACTGTATCCCTTGGACCTTCCCATTGACGATGAAACCAGAAATTTCATCGGAATGAAATATAAGAGACACAATGCCGACCTAAGTACAGGAAGACTGAGTCTTCCTACTGTCTACGTTTTGAGCGTTTCCTGTGTCACCAGTTTTACATTCCGATGCACCTCTGCAGGTTTACTGTATCGCTTGGACCTTCCCATTGACGATGAAACACAGAAATTGCATCGGAATTAAATATAAGAGACACAATGCCGACTTAAGTACAGGAAGACTGAGTCTTCCTACTGTCTATGTTTTGAGCGTTTCGTGTGACACTAGTTTTACATTCCGATGCACCTCTGCAGGTTTACTGTATCCCTTGGACCTTCCCATTCACGATGAAACACAGAAATTGCATCGGAATTAAATATAAGAGACACAATGCCGACTTAAGTACAGGAAGACTGAGTCTCCCTACCCTCTATGTTTTGGGCGTATCCTGTGTCACCAGTTTTACATTCTGATGCACCTCTGCAGGCTTACTGTATCCCTTGGACCTTCCCATTGACGATGAAACACAGAAATTGCATCGGAATTAAATATAAGAGACACAATGCCGACATAAATACAGGAAGAATGAGTCTTCCTACTGTCTATGTGTTGAGCGTTTCCTGTGTCACCAGTTTTACATTCTGATGGACATCTGCAGGTTTACTGTATCCCTTGGACCTTCCCATTGACGATGAAACCAGAAATTTCATCGGAATGAAATATAAGAGACACAATGCCGACCTAAGTACAGGAAGACTGAGTCTTCCTACTGTCTACGTTTTGAGCGTTTCCTGTGTCACCAGTTTTACATTCCGATGCACCTCTGCAGGTTTACTGTATCCCTTGGACCTTCCCATTGACGATGAAACACAGAAATTGCATCGGAATTAAATATAAGAGACACAATGCCGACTTAAGTACAGGAAGACTGAATCTTCCTACCCTCTATGTTTTGAGCGTTTCGTGTGACACTAGTTTTACATTCCGATGCACCTCTGCAGGTTTACTGTATCTCTTGGACCTTCACAGTGACGATGAAACACAGAAATTGCATCGGAATTAAATATAAGAGACACAATGCCGACTTAAGTACACGAAGACTGAGTCTTCCTACCCTCTATGTTTTGAGCGTATCCTGTGTCACCAGCTTTACATTCTGATGCACCTCTGCAGGCTTACTGTATCCCTTGGACCTTCCCATTGACGATGAAACACAGAAATTGCATCGGAATTAAATATAAGAGACACAATGCCGACTTAAGTACAGGAAGACCGAGTCTTCCTACTGTCTATAATTTGAGCGTTTCCTGTGTCACCAGTTTTACATTCCGATGCACCTCTACAGGTTTACTGTATCCGTTGGACCTTCACAGTGACGATGAAACACAGAAATTGCATCGGAATTAAATATAAGAGACACAATGCCGACTTAAGTACAGGAAGAATGAGTCTTCCTACTGTCTATGTGTTGAGCGTTTCCTGTGTCACCAGTTTTACATTCTGATGCACCTCTGCAGGTTTACTGTATCCCTTGGACCTTCCCATTGACGATAAAACACAGAAATTGCATCGGAATTAAATATAAGAGACACAATGCCGACTTAAATACAGGAAGAATGATTCTTCCTACTGTCTATGTGTTGAGCGTTTCCTGTGTCACCAGTTTTACATTCTGATGCACCTCTGCGGGTTTACTGTATCCCTTGGACCTTCCCATTGACGATGAAACACAGAAATTTCATCGGAATGAAATATAAGAGACACAATGCCGACCTAAGTACAGGAAAACTGAGTCTTCCTACTGTCTACGTTTTGAGCGTTTCCTGTGTCACCAGTTTTACATTCCGATGCACCTCTGCAGGTTTACTGTATCCCTTGGACCTTCCCATTGACGATGAAACACAGAAATTGCATCGGAATTAAATATAAGAGACACAATGCCGACTTAAGTACAGGAAGACTGAGTCTTCCTACTGTCTATGTTTTGAGCGTTTCGTGTGACACTAGTTTTACATTCCGATGCACCTCTTCAGGTTTACTGTATCCCTTGGACCCTCCCATTGACGATGAAACACAGAAATTGCATCGGAATTAAATATAAGAGACACAATGCCGACTTAAGTACAGGAAGACTGAGTCTTCCTACTCTCTATGTTTTGAGCGTATCCTGTGTCACCAGTTTTACATTCTGATGCACCTCTGCAGGCTTACTGTATCCCTTGGACCTTCCCATTGACGATGAAACACAGAAATTTCATCGGAAATGAATATAAGATACACAATGCCGACTTAAGTATAGGAAGACTGAGTCTTACTACTGTCTATGATTTGAGCGTTTCCTGTGTCACCAGATTTACATTCCGATGCACCTCTGCAGGTTTACTGTATCCCGTGGAGCTTCCCATTGACGATGAAACACAGAAATTGCATCGGAATTAAATATAAGAGACACAATGCCGACTTAAGTACAGGAAGAATGAGTCTTCCTACTGTCTATGTGTTGAGCGTTTCCTGTGTCACCAGATTTACATTCTGATGCACCTCTGCAGGTTTACTGTATCCCTTGGACCTTCCCATTGACGATGAAACACAGAAATTGCATCGGAACTAAATATAGGAGACACATTGCCGACTTAAGTACAGGAAGACAGAGTCTTCCTACTGTCTATGTTTTGAGCGTTTCCTGTGTCACTAGTTTTACTTTTCGATGCACCACTGCAGGTTTACTGTATCCCTTGGACCTTCACAGTGACGATGAAACACAGAAATTGCATCGGAATTAAATATAAGAGACACAATGACGACATAAATACAGGAAGAATGAGTCTTCCTACTGTCTATGTGTTGAGCGTTTCCTGTGTCACCAGTTTTACATTCTGATGCACCTCTGCAGGTTTACTGTATCCCTTGGACCTTCCCATTGACGTTGAAACACAGAAATTGCATCGGAATTAAATATAAGAGACACAATGCCGACTTAAATACAGGAAGAATGATTCTTCCTACTGTCTATGTGTTGAGCGTTGCCTGTGTCACCAGTTTTACATTCTGATGCACCTCTGCAGGTTTACTGTATCCCTTGGACCTTCCCATTGACGATGAAACCAGAAATTTCATCGGAATGAAATATAAGAGACACAATGCCGACCTAAGTACAGGAAGACTGAGTCTTCCTACTGTCTACGTTTTGAGCGTTTCCTGTGTCACCTGTTTTACATTCCAATGCACCTCTGCAGGTTTACTGTATCCCTTGGACCTTCCCATTGACGATGAAACACAGAAATTGCATCGGAATTAAATATAAGAGACACAATGCCGACTTAAGTACAGGAAGACTGAGTCTTCCTACTGTCTATGTTTTGAGCGTTTCGTGTGACACTAGTTTTACATTCCGATGCACCTCTGCAGGTTTACTGTATCCCTTGGACCTTCCCATTGACGATGAAACACAGAAATTGCATCGGTATTAAATATAAGAGACACAATGCCGACTTAAGTACAGGAAGACTGAGTCTTCCTACCCTCTATGTTTTGAGCGTATCCTGTGTCACCAGTTTTACATTCTGATGCACCTCTGCAGGCTTACTGTATCCCTTGGACCTTCCCATTGACGATGAAACACAGAAATTGCATCGGAATTAAATATAAGAGACACAATGCCGACTTAAGTACAGGAAGACCGAGTCTTCCTACTGTCTATAATTTGAGCGTTTCCTGTGTCACCAGTTTTACATTCCGATGCACCTCTACAGGTTTACTGTATCCGTTGGACCTTCACAGTGACGATGAAACACAGAAATTGCATCGGAATTAAATATAAGAGACACAATGCCGACTTAAGTACAGGAAGACTAAGTCTTCCTACTGTCTATGTATTGAGCGTTTCCTGTGTCATCAGTTTTCCTTTCCCATGCACCTCTGCTGGTTTACTACATCCCTTGGAGCTTCCCATTCACGATGAAACACAGAAATTTAATCGGAAATAAATATAAGATACACAATGCCGACTTAAGTATAGGAAGACTGAGTCTTCCTACTGTCTATGATTTGAGCGTTTCCTGTGTCACCAGATTTACATTCCTATGCACCTCTGCAGGTTTACTGTATCCCGTGGAGCTTCCCATTGACGATGAAACACAGAAATTGCATCGGAATTAAATATAAGAGACACAATGCCGACTTAAGTACAGGAAGAATGAGTCTTCCTACTGTCTATGTGTTGAGCGTTTCCTGTGTCACCAGTTTTACATTCTGATGCACCTCTGCAGGTTTACTGTATCCCTTTGACCTTCCCATTGACGATGAAACACAGAAATTGCATCGGAATTAAATATAAGAGACACAATGCCGACTTAAATACAGGAAGAATGAGTCTTCCTACTGTCTATGTGTTGAGCGTTTCCTGTGTCACCAGTTTTACATTCTGATGCACCTCTGCAGGTTTACTGTATCCCTTGGACCTTCCCATTGACGATGAAACACAGAAATTTCATCGGAATGAAATATAAGAGACACAATGCCGACCTAAGTACAGGAAGACTGAGTCTTCCTACTGTCTACGTTTTGAGCGTTTCCTGTGTCACCAGTTTTACATTCCGATGCACCTCTGCAGGTTTTCTGTATCCCTTGGACCTTCCCATTGACGATGAAACACAGAAATTGCATCGGAATTAAATATAAGAGACACAATGCCGACTTAAGTACAGGAAGACTGAGTCTTCCTACTGTCTATGTTTTGAGCGTTTCGTGTGACACTAGTTTTACATTCCGTTGCACCTCTGCAGGTTTACTGTATCCCTTGGACCCTCCCATTGACGATGAAACACAGAAATTGCATCGGAATTAAATATAAGAGTCACAATGCCGACTTAAGTACAGGAAGACTGAGTCTTCCTACTCTCTATGTTTTGAGCGTACCCTGTGTCACCAGTTTTACATTCTGATGCACCTCTGCAGGCTTACTGTATCCCTTGGACCTTCCCATTGACGATGAGACACAGAAATTGCATCGGAATTAAATATAAGAGACACAATGCCGACTTAAGTACAGGAAGAATGAGTCTTCCTACTGTCTATGTGTTGAGCGTTTCCTGTGTTACCAGTTTTACATTCTGATGCACCTCTGCAGGTTTACTGTATCCCTTGGACCTTCCCATTGACGATGAAAGACAGAAATTGCATCGGAATTAAATATAGGAGACACAATGCCGACTTAAGTACAGGAAGACAGAGTCTTCCTACTGTCTATGTTTGAGCGTTTCCTGTGTCACTAGTTTTACATTTCGATGCACCACTGCAGGTTTACTGTATCCCTTGGACCTTCACAGTGACGATGAAACACAGAAATTGCATCGGAATTAAATATAAGAGACACAATGCCGACATAAATACAGGAAGAATGAGTCTTCCTACTGTCTATGTGTTGAGCGTTTCCTGTGTCACCAGTTTTACATTCTGATGCACATCTGCAGGTTTACTGTATCCCTTGGACCTTCCCATTGACGATGAAACACAGAAATTGCATCGGAATTAAATATAAGAAACACAATGCCGACTTAAATACAGGAAGAATGAGTCTTTCTACTGTCTATGTGTTGAGCGTTTCCTGTGTCACCAGTTTTACATTCTGATGCACCTCTGCAGGTTTACTGTATCCCTTGGACCTTCCCATTGACGATGAAACCAGAAATTTCATCGGAATGAAATATAAGAGACACAATGCCGACCTAAGTACAGGAAGACTGAGTCTTCCTACTGTCTACGTTTTGAGCGTTTCCTGTGTCACCAGTTTTACATTCCGATGCACCTCTGCAGGTTTACTGTATCGCTTGGACCTTCCCATTGACGATGAAACACAGAAATTGCATCGGAATTAAATATAAGAGACACAATGCCGACTTAAGTACAGGAAGACTGAGTCTTCCTACTGTCTATGTTTTGAGCGTTTCGTGTGACACTAGTTTTACATTCCGATGCACCTCTGCAGGTTTACTGTATCCCTTGGACCTTCCCATTCACGATGAAACACAGAAATTGCATCGGAATTAAATATAAGAGACACAATGCCGACTTAAGTACAGGAAGACAGAGTCTCCCTACCCTCTATGTTTTGAGCGTATCCTGTGTCACCAGTTTTACATTCTGATGCACCTCTGCAGGCTTACTGTATCCCTTGGACCTTCCCATTGACGATGAAACACAGAAATTGCATCGGAATTAAATATAAGAGACACAATGCCGTCATAAATACAGGAAGAATGAGTCTTCCTACTGTCTATGTGTTGAGCGTTTCCTGTGTCACCAGTTTTACATTCTGATGGACATCTGCAGGTTTACTGTATCCCTTGGACCTTCCCATTGACGATGAAACCAGAAATTTCATCGGAATGAAATATAAGAGACACAATGCCGACCTAAGTACAGGAAGACTGAGTCTTCCTACTGTCTACGTTTTGAGCGTTTCCTGTGTCACCACTTTTACATTCCGATGCACCTCTGCAGGTTTACTGTATCCCTTGGACCTTCCCATTGACGATGAAACACAGAAATTGCATCGGAATTAAATATAAGAGACACAATGCCGACTTAAGTACAGGAAGACTAAGTCTTCCTACTGTCTATGTATTGAGCGTTTCCTGTGTCATCAGTTTTCCTTTCCCATGCACCTCTGCTGGTTTACTACATCCCTTGGAGCTTCCCATTCACGATGAAACACAGAAATTTAATCGGAAATAAATATAAGATACACAATGCCGACTTAAGTATAGGAAGACTGAGTCTTCCTACTGTCTATGATTTGAGCGTTTCCTGTGTCACCAGATTTACATTCCTATGCACCTCTGCAGGTTTACTGTATCCCGTGGAGCTTCCCATTGACGATGAAACACAGAAATTGCATCGGAATTAAATATAAGAGACACAATGCCGACTTAAGTACAGGAAGAATGAGTCTTCCTACTGTCTATGTGTTGAGCGTTTCCTGTGTCACCAGTTTTACATTCTGATGCACCTCTGCAGGTTTACTGTATCCCTTTGACCTTCCCATTGACGATGAAACACAGAAATTGCATCGGAATTAAATATAAGAGACACAATGCCGACTTAAATACAGGAAGAATGAGTCTTCCTACTGTCTATGTGTTGAGCGTTTCCTGTGTCACCAGTTTTACATTCTGATGCACTTCTGCAGGTTTACTGTATCCCTTGGACCTTCCCATTGACGATGAAACACAGAAATTTCATCGGAATGAAATATAAGAGACACAATACCGACCTAAGTACAGGAAGACTGAGTCTTCCTACTGTCTACGTTTTGAGCGTTTCCTGTGTCACCAGTTTTACATTCCGATGCACCTCTGCAGGTTTTCTGTATCCCTTGGACCTTCCCATTGACGATGAAACACAGAAATTGCATCGGAATTAAATATAAGAGACACAATGCCGACTTAAGTACAGGAAGACTGAGTCTTCCTACTGTCTATGTTTTGAGCGTTTCGTGTGACACTAGTTTTACATTCCGTTGCACCTCTGCAGGTTTACTGTATCCCTTGGACCCTCCCATTGACGATGAAACACAGAAATTGCATCGGAATTAAATATAAGAGACACAATGCCGACTTAAGTACAGGAAGACTGAGTCTTCCTACTCTCTATGTTTTGAGCGTACCCTGTGTCACCAGTTTTACATTCTGATGCACCTCTGCAGGCTTACTGTATCCCTTGGACCTTCCCATTGACGATGAGACACAGAAATTGCATCGGAATTAAATATAAGAGACACAATGCCGACTTAAGTACAGGAAGAATGAGTCTTCCTACTGTCTATGTGTTGAGCGTTTCCTGTGTTACCAGTTTTACATTCTGATGCACCTCTGCAGGTTTACTGTATCCCTTGGACCTTCCCATTGACGATGAAAGACAGAAATTGCATCGGAATTAAATATAGGAGACACAATGCCGACTTAAGTACAGGAAGACAGAGTCTTCCTACTGTCTATGTTTGAGCGTTTCCTGTGTCACTAGTTTTACATTTCGATGCACCACTGCAGGTTTACTGTATCCCTTGGACCTTCACAGTGACGATGAAACACAGAAATTGCATCGGAATTAAATATAAGAGACACAATGCCGACATAAATACAGGAAGAATGAGTCTTCCTACTGTCTATGTGTTGAGCGTTTCCTGTGTCACCAGTTTTACATTCTGATGCACATCTGCAGGTTTACTGTATCCCTTGGACCTTCCCATTGACGATGAAACACAGAAATTGCATCGGAATTAAATATAAGAAACACAATGCCGACTTAAATACAGGAAGAATGAGTCTTTCTACTGTCTATGTGTTGAGCGTTTCCTGTGTCACCAGTTTTACATTCTGATGCACCTCTGCAGGTTTACTGTATCCCTTGGACCTTCCCATTGACGATGAAACCAGAAATTTCATCGGAATGAAATATAAGAGACACAATGCCGACCTAAGTACAGGAAGACTGAGTCTTCCTACTGTCTACGTTTTGAGCGTTTCCTGTGTCACCAGTTTTACATTCCGATGCACCTCTGCAGGTTTACTGTATCGCTTGGACCTTCCCATTGACGATGAAACACAGAAATTGCATCGGAATTAAATATAAGAGACACAATGCCGACTTAAGTACAGGAAGACTGAGTCTTCCTACTGTCTATGTTTTGAGCGTTTCGTGTGACACTAGTTTTACATTCCGATGCACCTCTGCAGGTTTACTGTATCCCTTGGACCTTCCCATTCACGATGAAACACAGAAATTGCATCGGAATTAAATATAAGAGACACAATGCCGACTTAAGTACAGGAAGACAGAGTCTCCCTACCCTCTATGTTTTGAGCGTATCCTGTGTCACCAGTTTTACATTCTGATGCACCTCTGCAGGCTTACTGTATCCCTTGGACCTTCCCATTGACGATGAAACACAGAAATTGCATCGGAATTAAATATAAGAGACACAATGCCGTCATAAATACAGGAAGAATGAGTCTTCCTACTGTCTATGTGTTGAGCGTTTCCTGTGTCACCAGTTTTACATTCTGATGGACATCTGCAGGTTTACTGTATCCCTTGGACCTTCCCATTGACGATGAAACCAGAAATTTCATCGGAATGAAATATAAGAGACACAATGCCGACCTAAGTACAGGAAGACTGAGTCTTCCTACTGTCTACGTTTTGAGCGTTTCCTGTGTCACCACTTTTACATTCCGATGCACCTCTGCAGGTTTACTGTATCCCTTGGACCTTCCCATTGACGATGAAACACAGAAATTGCATCGGAATTAAATATAAGAGACACAATGCCGACTTAAGTACAGGAAGACTGAATCTTCCTACCCTCTATGTTTTGAGCGTTTCGTGTGACACTAGTTTTACATTCCGATGCACCTCTGCAGGTTTACTGTATCCCTTGGACCTTCCGATTGACGATGAAACACAGAAATTGCATCGGAATTAAATATAAGAGACACAATGCCGACTTAAGTACACGAAGACTGAGTCTTCCTACCCTCTATGTTTTGAGCGTATCCTGTGTCACCAGCTTTACATTCTGATGCACCTCTGCAGGCTTACTGTATCCCTTGGACCTTCCCATTGACGATGAAACACAGAAATTGCATCGGAATTAAATATAAGAGACACAATGCCGACTTAAGTACAGGAAGACCGAGTCTTCCTACTGTCTATAATTTGAGCGTTTCCTGTGTCACCAGTTTTACATTCCGATGCACCTCTACAGGTTTACTGTATCCGTTGGACCTTCACAGTGACGATGAAACACAGAAATTGCATCGGAATTAAATATAAGAGACACAATGCCGACTTAAGTACAGGAAGACTAAGTCTTCCTACTGTCTATGTATTGAGCGTTAACTGTGTCATCAGTTTTCCTTTCCCATGCACCTCTGCAGGTTTACTATATCCCTTGGAGTTTCCCATTCACGATGAAACACAGAAATTTAATCGGAAATAAATATAAGATACACAATGCCGACTTAAGTATTGGAAGACTGAGTCTTCCTACTGTCTATGATTTGAGCGTTTCCTGTGTCACCAGATTTACATTCCTATGCACCTCTGCAGGTTTACTGTATCCCGTGGAGCTTCCCATTGACGATGAAACACAGAAATTGCATCGGAATTAAATATAAGAGACACAATGCCGACTTAAGTACAGGAAGAATGAGTCTTCCTACTGTCTATGTGTTGAGCGTTTCCTGTGTCACCAGTTTTACATTCTGATGCACCTCTGCAGGTTTACTGTATCCCTTGGACCTTCCCATTGACGATAAAACACAGAAATTGCATCGGAATTAAATATAAGAGACACAATGCCGACTTAAATACAGGAAGAATGATTCTTCCTACTGTCTATGTGTTGAGCGTTTCCTGTGTCACCAGTTTTACATTCTGATGCACCTCTGCAGGTTTACTGTATCCCTTGGACCTTCCCATTGACGATGAAACACAGAAATTTCATCGGAATGAAATATAAGAGACACAATGCCGACCTAAGTACAGGAAAACTGAGTCTTCCTACTGTCTACGTTTTGAGCGTTTCCTGTGTCACCAGTTTTACATTCCGATGCACCTCTGCAGGTTTACTGTATCCCTTGGACCTTCCCATTGACGATGAAACACAGAAATTGCATCGGAATTAAATATAAGAGACACAATGCCGACTTAAGTACAGGAAGACTGAGTCTTCCTACTGTCTATGTTTTGAGCGTTTCGTGTGACACTAGTTTTACATTCCGATGCACCTCTTCAGGTTTACTGTATCCCTTGGACCCTCCCATTGACGATGAAACACAGAAATTGCATCGGAATTAAATATAAGAGACACAATGCCGACTTAAGTACAGGAAGACTGAGTCTTCCTACTCTCTATGTTTTGAGCGTATCCTGTGTCACCAGTTTTACATTCTGATGCACCTCTGCAGGCTTACTGTATCCCTTGGACCTTCCCATTGACGATGAAACACAGAAATTTCATCGGAAATGAATATAAGATACACAATGCCGACTTAAGTATAGGAAGACTGAGTCTTACTACTGTCTATGATTTGAGCGTTTCCTGTGTCACCAGATTTACATTCCGATGCACCTCTGCAGGTTTACTGTATCCCGTGGAGCTTCCCATTGACGATGAAACACAGAAATTGCATCGGAATTAAATATAAGAGACACAATGCCGACTTAAGTACAGGAAGAATGAGTCTTCCTACTGTCTATGTGTTGAGCGTTTCCTGTGTCACCAGATTTACATTCTGATGCACCTCTGCAGGTTTACTGTATCCCTTGGACCTTCCCATTGACGATGAAACACAGAAATTGCATCGGAACTAAATATAGGAGACACATTGCCGACTTAAGTACAGGAAGACAGAGTCTTCCTACTGTCTATGTTTTGAGCGTTTCCTGTGTCACTAGTTTTACTTTTCGATGCACCACTGCAGGTTTCCTGTATCCCTTGGACCTTCACAGTGACGATGAAACACAGAAATTGCATCGGAATTAAATATAAGAGACACAATGACGACATAAATACAGGAAGAATGAGTCTTCCTACTGTCTATGTGTTGAGCGTTTCCTGTGTCACCAGTTTTACATTCTGATGCACCTCTGCAGGTTTACTGTATCCCTTGGACCTTCCCATTGACGATGAAACACAGAAATTGCATCGGAATTAAATATAAGAGACACAATGCCGACTTAAATACAGGAAGAATGAGTCTTCCTACTGTCTATGTGTTGAGCGTTGCCTGTGTCACCAGTTTTACATTCTGATGCACCTCTGCAGGTTTACTGTATCCCTTGGACCTTCCCATTGACGATGAAACCAGAAATTTCATCGGAATGAAATATAAGAGACACAATGCCGACCTAAGTACAGGAAGACTGAGTCTTCCTACTGTCTACGATTTGAGCGTTTCCTGTGTCACCAGTTTTACATTCCAATGCACCTCTGCAGGTTTACTGTATCCCTTGGACCTTCCCATTGACGATGAAACACAGAAATTGCATCGGAATTAAATATAAGAGACACAATGCCGACTTAAGTACAGGAAGACTGAGTCTTCCTACTGTATATGTTTTGAGCGTTTCGTGTGACACTAGTTTTACATTCCGATGCACCTCTGCAGGTTTACTGAATCCCTTGGACCTTCCCATTGACGATGAAACACAGAAATTGCATCGGTATTAAATATAAGAGACACAATGCCGACTTAAGTACAGGAAGACAGAGTCTTCCTACCCTCTATGTTTTGAGCGTATCCTGTGTCACCAGTTTTACATTCTGATGCACCTCTGCAGGCTTACTGTATCCCTTGGACCTTCCCATTGACGATGAAACACAGAAATTGCATCGGAATTAAATATAAGAGACACAATGCCGACTTAAGTACAGGAAGACCGAGTCTTCCTACTGTCTATAATTTGAGCGTTTCCTGTGTCACCAGTTTTACATTCCGATGCACCTCTACAGGTTTACTGTATCCGTTGGACCTTCACAGTGACGATGAAACACAGAAATTGCATCGGAATTAAATATAAGAGACACAATGCCGACTTAAGTACAGGAAGACTAAGTCTTCCTACTGTCTATGTATTGAGCGTTTCCTGTGTCATCAGTTTTCCTTTCCCATGCACCTCTGCTGGTTTACTACATCCCTTGGAGCTTCCCATTCACGATGAAACACAGAAATTTAATCGGAAATAAATTTAAGATACACAATGCCGACTTAAGTATAGGAAGACTGAGTCTTCCTACTGTCTATGATTTGAGCGTTTCCTGTGTCACCAGATTTACATTCCTATGCACCTCTGCAGGTTTACTGTATCCCGTGGAGCTTCCCATTGACGATGAAACACAGAAATTGCATCGGAATTAAATATAAGAGACACAATGCCGACTTAAGTACAGGAAGAATGAGTCTTCCTACTGTCTATGTGTTGAGCGTTTCCTGTGTCACCAGTTTTACATTCTGATGCACCTCTGCAGGTTTACTGTATCCCTTTGACCTTCCCATTGACGATGAAACACAGAAATTGCATCGGAATTAAATATAAGAGACACAATGCCGACTTAAATACAGGAAGAATGAGTCTTCCTACTGTCTATGTGTTGAGCGTTTCCTGTGTCACCAGTTTTACATTCTGATGCACCTCTGCAGGTTTACTGTATCCCTTGGACCTTCCCATTGACGATGAAACACAGAAATTTCATCGGAATGAAATATAAGAGACACAATGCCGACCTAAGTACAGGAAGACTGAGTCTTCCTACTGTCTACGATTTGAGCGTTTCCTGTGTCACCAGTTTTACATTCCGATGCACCTCTGCAGGTTTACTGTATCCCTTGGACCTTCCCATTGACGATGAAACACAGAAATTGCATCGGAATTAAATATAAGAGACACAATGCCGACTTAAGTACAGGAAGACTGAGTCTTCCTACTCTCTATGTTTTGAGCGTATCCTGTGTCACCAGTTTTATATTCTGATCCACCTCTGCAGGCTTACTGTATCCCTTGGACCTTCCCATTGACGATGAAACACAGAAATTGCATCGGAATTAAATATAAGAGACACAATGCCGACTTAAGTACAGGAAGACTAAGTCTTCCTACTGTCTATGTTTTGAGCGTTTCCTGTGTCATCAGTTTCCCTTTCCGATGCACCTCTGCAGGTTTACTATATCCCTTGGACTTTCCCATTCACGATGAAACACAGAAATTTCATCGGAAATGAATATAAGATACACAATGCCGACTTAAGTATAGGAAGACTGAGTCTTCCTACTGTCTATGATTTGAGCGTTTCCTGTGTCACCAGATTTACATTCCGATGCACCTCTGCAGGTTTACTGTATCCCGTGGAGCTTCCCATTGACGATGAAACACAGAAATTGCATCGGAATTAAATATAAGAGACACAATGCCGACTTAAGTACAGGAAGACAGAGTCTTCCTACTGTCTATGTTTTGAGCGTTTCCTGTGTCACTAGTTTTACATTTCGATGCACCACTGCAGGTTTACTGTATCCCTTGGGCCTTCACAGTGACGATGAAACACAGAAATTGCATCGGAATTAAATATAAGAGACACAATGCCGACATAAATACAGGAAGAATGAGTCTTCCTACTGTCTATGTGTTGAGCGTTTCCTGTGTCACCAGTTTTACATTCTGATGCACATCTGCAGGTTTACTGTATCCCTTGGACCTTCCCATTGACGATGAAACACAGAAATTGCATCGGAATTAAATATAAGAGACACAATGCCGACTTAAATACAGGAAGAATGAGTCTTCTTACTGTCTATGTGTTGAGCGTTGCCAGTGTCACCAGTTTTACATTCTGATGCACCTCTGCAGGTTTACTGTATCCCTTGGACTTCCCATTGACGATGAAACCAGAAATTTCATCGTAATGAAATATAAGAAACACAATGCCGACCTAAGTACAGGAAGACTGAGTCTTCCTACTGTCTACGATTTGAGCGTTTCCTGTGTCACCAGTTTTACATTCCGATGCACCTCTGCAGGTTTACTGTATCCCTTGGACCTTCCCATTGACGATGAAACACAGAAATTGCATCGGAATTAAATATAAGAGACACAATGCCGACTTAAGTACAGGAAGACTGAGTCTTCCTACTGTCTATGTTTTGAGCGTTTCGTGTGACACTAGTTTTACATTCCGATGCACCTCTGCAGGTTTACTGTATCCCTTGGACCTTCCCATTGACGATGAAACACAGAAATTGCATCGGTATTAAATTTAAGAGACACAATGCCGACTTAAGAACAGGAAGACTGAGTCTTCCTACCCTCTATGTTTTGAGCGTATCCTGTGTCACCAGTTTTACATTCTGATGCACCTCTGCAGGCTTACTGTATCCCTTGGACCTTCCCATTGACGATGAAACACAGAAATTGCATCGGAATTAAATATAAGAGACACAATGCCGACTTAAGTACAGGAAGACCGAGTCTTCCTACTGTCTATAATATGAGCGTTTCCTGTGTCACCAGTTTTACATTCCGATGCACCTCTACAGGTTTACTGTATCCGTTGGACCTTCACAGTGACGATGAAACACAGAAATTGCATCGGAATTAAATATAAGAGACACAATGCCGACTTAAGTACAGGAAGACTAAGTCTTCCTACTGTCTATGTATTGAGCGTTTCCTGTGTCATCAGTTTTCCTTTCCCATGCACCTCTGCAGGTTTACTATATCCCTTGGAGCTTCCCATTCACGATGAAACACAGAAATTTAATCGGAAATAAATATAAGATACACAATGCCGACTTAAGTATAGGAAGACTGAGTCTTCCTACTGTCTATGATTTGAGCGTTTGCTGTGTCACCAGATTTACATTCCTATGCACCTCTGCAGGTTTACTGTATCCCGTGGAGCTTCCCATTGACGATGAAACACAGTAATTGCATCAGAATTAAATATAAGAGACACAATGCCGACTTAAATACAGGAAGAATGAGTCTTCCTACTGTCTATGTGTTGAGCGTTTCCTGTGTCACCAGTATTACATTATGATGCACCTCTGCAGGTTTACTGTATCCCTTGGACCTTCCCATTGACGATGAAACACAGAAATTTCATCGGAATGAAATATAAGAGACACAATGCCGACTTAAATACAGGAAGAATGAGTCTTCCTACTGTCTATGTGTTGAGCGTTTCCTGTGTCACCAGTTTTACATTCTGATGCACCTCTGCAGGTTTACTGTATCCCTTGGACCTTCCCATTGACGATGAAACACAGAAATTTCATCGGAATGAAATATAAGAGACACAATGCCGACCTAAGTACAGGAAGACTGAGTCTTCCTACTGTCTACGTTTTGAGCGTTTCCTGTGTCACCAGTTTTACATTCCGATGCACCTCTGCTGGTTTACTGTATACCTTGGACCTTCCCATTGACGATGAAACACAGAAATTGCATCGGAATTAAATATAAGAGACACAATGCCGACTTAAGTACAGGAAGACTGAGTCTTCCTACTGTCTATGTTTTGAGCGTTTCGTGTGACACTAGTTTTACATTCCGATGCACCTCTGCAGGTTTACTGTATCCCTTGGACCCTCCCATTGACGATGAAACACAGAAATTGCATCGGAATTAAATATAAGAGACACAATGCCGACTTAAGTACAGGAAGACTGAGTCTTCCTACTCTCTATGTTTTGAGCGTATCCTGTGTCACCAGTTTTACATTCTGATGCACCTCTGCAGGCTTACTGTATCCCTTGGACCTTCCCATTGACGATGAAACACAGAAATTGCAACGGAATTAAATATAAGAGACACAATGCCGACTTAAGTACAGGAAGACTAAGTCTTCCTACTGTCTATGTTTTGAGCGTTTCCTGTGTCATCAGTTTTCCTTTCCGATGCACCTCTGCAGGTTTACTATATCCCTTGGACTTTCCCATTCACGATGAAACACAGAAATTTCATCGGAAATGAATATAAGATACACAATGCCGACTTAAGTATAGGAAGACTGAGTCTTCCTACTGTCTATGATTTGAGCGTTTCCTGTGTCACCAGATTTACATTCCGATGCACCTCTGCAGGTTTACTGTATCCCGTGGAGCTTCCCATTGACGATGAAACACAGAAATTGCATCGGAATTAAATATAAGAGACACAATGCCGACTTAAGTACAGGAAGAATGAGTCTTCCTACTGTCTATGTGTTGAGCGTTGCCAGTGTCACCAGTTTTACATTCTGATGCACCTCTGCAGGTTTACTGTATCCCTTGGACCTTCCCATTGACGATGAAACCAGAAATTTCATCGGAATGAAATATAAGAGACACAATGCCGACCTAAGTACAGGAAGACTGAGTCTTCCTACTGTCTACGTTTTGAGCGTTTCCTGTGTCACCAGTTTTACATACCGATGCACCTCTGCAGGTTTACTGTATCCCTTGGACCTTCCCATTGACGATGAAACACAGAAATTGCATCGGAATTAAATATAAGAGACACAATGCCGACTTAAGTACAGGAAGACTGAGTCTTCCTACTGTCTATGTTTTGAGCGTTTCGTGTGACACTAGTTTTGCATTCCGATGCACCTCTGCAGGTTTACTGTATCCCTTGGACCTTCCCATTGACGATGAAACACAGAAATTGCATCGGTATTAAATATAAGAGACACAATGCCGACTTAAGTACAGGAAGACTGAGTCTTCCTACCCTCTATGTTTTGAGCGTATCCTGTGTCACCAGTTTTACATTCTGATGCACCTCTGCAGGCTTACTGTATCCCTTAGACCTTCCCATTGACGATGAAACACAGAAATTGCATCGGAATTAAATATAAGAGACACAATGCCGACTTAAGTACAGGAAGACCGATTCTTCCTACTGTCTATAATATGAGCGTTACCTGTGTCACCAGTTTTACATTCCGATGCACCTCTACAGGTTTACTGTATCCGTTGGGCCTTCACAGTGACGATGAAACACAGAAATTGCATCGGAATTAAATATAAGAGACACAATGCCGACTTAAGTACAGGAAGACTAAGTCTTCCTACTGTCTATGTATTGAGCGTTTCCTGTGTCATCAGTTTTCCTTTCCCATGCACCTCTGCAGGTTTACTATATCCCTTGGAGCTTCCCATTCACGATGAAACACAGAAATTTAATCGGAAATAAATATAAGATACACAATGCCGACTTAAGTATAGGAAGACTGAGTCTTCCTACTGTCTATGATTTGAGCGTTTCCTGTGTCACCAGATTTACATTCCTATGCACCTCTGCAGGTTTACTGTATCCCGTGGAGCTTCCCATTGACGATGAAACACAGTAATTGCATCGGAATTAAATATAAGAGACACAATGCCGACTTAAATACAGGAAGAATGAGTCTTCCTACTGTCTATGTGTTGAGCGTTTCCTGTGTCACCAGTTTTACATTCTGATGCACCTCTGCAGGTTTACTGTATCCCTTGGACCTTCCCATTGACGATGAAACACAGAAATTTCATCGGAATGAAATATAAGAGACACAATGCCGACTTAAATACAGGAAGAATGAGTCTTCCTACTGTCTATGTGTTGAGCGTTTCCTGTGTCACCAGTTTTACATTCTGATGCACCTCTGCAGGTTTACTGTATCCCTTGGACCTTCCCATTGACGATGAAACACAGAAATTTCATCGGAATGAAATATAAGAGACACAATGCCGACCTAAGTACAGGAAGACTGAGTCTTCCTACTGTCTACGTTTTGAGCGTTTCCTGTGTCACCAGTTTTACATTCCGATGCACCTCTGCAGGTTTACTGTATACCTTGGACCTTCCCATTGACGATGAAACACAGAAATTGCATCGGAATTAAATATAAGAGACACAATGCCGACTTAAGTACAGGAAGACTGAGTCTTCCTACTGTCTATGTTTTGAGCGTTTCGTGTGACACTAGTTTTACATTCCGATGCACCTCTGCAGGTTTACTGTATCCCTTGGACCCTCCCATTGACGATGAAACACAGAAATTGCATCGGAATTAAATATAAGAGACACAATGCCGAGTTAAGTACAGGAAGACTGAGTCTTCCTACTCTCTATGTTTTGAGCGTATCCTGTGTCACCAGTTTTACATTCTGATGCACCTCTGCAGGCTTACTGTATCCCTTGGACCTTCCCATTGACGATGAAACACAGAAATTGCAACGGAATTAAATATAAGAGACACAATGCCGACTTAAGTACAGGAAGACTAAGTCTTCCTACTGTCTATGTTTTGAGCGTTTCCTGTGTCATCAGTTTTCCTTTCCGATGCACCTCTGCAGGTTTACTGTATCCCTTGGACCCTCCCATTGACGATGAAACACAGAAATTGCATCGGAATTAAAAATAAGAGACACAATGCCGACTTAAGTACAGGAAGACTGAGTCTTCCTACTCTCTATGTTTTGAGCGTATCCTGTGTCACCAGTTTTACATTCTGATGCACCTCTGCAGGTTTACTGTATCCCTTGGACCTTCCCATTGACGATGAAACACAGAAATTTCATCGGAATGAAATATAAGAGACACAATGCCGACCTAAGTACAGGAAGACTGAGTCTTCCTACTGTCTACGTTTTGAGCGTTTCCTGTGTCACCAGTTTTACATTCCGATGCACCTCTGCAGGTTTACTGTATACCTTGGACCTTCCCATTGACGATGAAACACAGAAATTGCATCGGAATTAAATATAAGAGACACAATGCCGACTTAAGTACAGGAAGACTGAGTCTTCCTACTGTCTATGTGTTGAGCGTTTCCTGTGTCACCAGTTTTACATTCTGATGCACATCTGCAGGTTTACTGTATCCCTTGGACCTTCCCATTGACGATGAAACACAGAAATTGCATAGGAATTAAATATAAGAGACACAATGCCGACTTAAATACAGGAAGAATGAGTCTTCCTACTGTCTATGTGTTGAGCGTTTCCTGTGTCACCAGTTTTACATTCTGATGCACCTCTGCAGGTTTACTGTATCCCTTGGACCTTCCCATTGACGATGAAACCAGAAATTTCATCGGAATGAAATATAAGAGACACAATGCCGACCTAAGTACAGGAAGACTGAGTCTTCCTACTGTCTACGTTTTGAGCGTTTCCTGTGTCACCAGTTTTACATTCCGATGCACCTCTGCAGGTTTACTGTATCCCTTGGACCTTCCCATTGACGATGAAACACAGAAATTGCATCGGAATTAAATATAAGAGACACAATGCCGACTTAAGTACAGGAAGACTGAGTCTTCCTACTGTCTATGTTTTGAGCGTTTCGTGTGACACTAGTTTTACATTCCGATGCACCTCTGCAGGTTTACTGAATCCCTTGGACCTTCCCATTGACGATGAAACACAGAAATTGCATCGGAATTAAATATAAGAGACACAATGCCGACTTAAGTACAGGAAGACTGAGTCTTCCTACCCTCTATGATTTGAGCGTATCCTGTGTCACCAGTTTTACATTCTGATGCACCTCTGCAGGCTTACTGTATCCCTTGGACCTTCCCATTGACGATGAAACACAGAAATTACATCGGAATTAAATATAAGAGACACAATGCCGACTTTAGTACAGGAAGACCGAGTCTTCCTACTGTCTATAATTTGAGCGTCTCCTGTGTCACCAGTTTTACATTCCGATGCACCTCTACAGGTTTACTGTATCCGTTGGACCTTCACAGTGACGATGAAACACAGAAATTGCTTCGGAATTAAATATAAGAGACACAATGCCGACTTAAGTACAGGAAGACTAAGTCTTCCTACTGTCTATGTTTTGAGCGTTTCCTGTGTCATCAGTTTTCCTTTCCGATGCACCTCTGCAGGTTTACTATATCCCTTGGACCTTCCCATTCACGATGAAACACAGAAATTTCATCGGAAATGAATATAAGATACACAATGCCGACTTAAGTATAGGAAGACTGAGTCTTCCTACTGTCTATGATTTGAGCGTTTCCTGTGTCACCCGATTTACATTCCGATGCACCTCTGCAGGTTTACTGTATCCCGTGGAGCCTCCTATTGACAATGAAACACAGAAATTGCATCGGAATTAAATATAAGAGACACAATGCCGACTTAAGTACAGGAAGAATGAGTCTTCCTACTGTCTATGTGTTGAGCGTTTCCTGTGTCACCAGTTTTACATTCTGATGCACCTCTGCAGGTTTACTGTATCCCTTGGACCTTCCCATTGACGATGAAACACAGAAATTGCATCGGAATTAAATATAGGAGACACAATGCCGACTTAAGTACAGGAAGACAGAGTCTTCCTACTGTCTATGTTTTCAGCGTTTCCTGTGTCACTAGTTTTACATTTCGATGCACCACTGCAGGTTTGCTGTATCCCTTGGACCTTCACAGTGACGATGAAACACAGAAATTGCATCGGAATTAAATATAAGAGACACAATGCCGACTTAAGTACAGGAAGACTGAGTCTTCGTACCCTCTATGCTTTGAGCGTATCCTGTGTCACCAGTTTTACATTCTGATGCACCTCTGCAGGCTTACTGTATCCCTTGGACCTTCCCATTGACGATGAAACACAGAAATTGCTTCGGAATTAAATATAAGAGACACAATGCCGACCTAAGTACAGGAAGACTGAGTCTTCCTACTGTCTACGTTTTGAGCGTTTCGTGTGACACTAGTTTTACATTCCGATGCACCTCTGCACGTTTACTGTATCCCTTGGACCTTCCCATTGACGACGAAACACAGAAATTGCATCGGAATGAAATATAAGCGACACAATGCCGACCTAAGTACAGGAAGACTGAGTCTTCCTACTGTCTACGTTTTGAGCGTTTCCTGTGTCACCAGTTTTACATTCTGATGCACCTCTGCAGGTTTACTGTATCCCTTGGACCTTCCCATTGACGATGAAACACAGAAATTTCATCGGAATGAAATATAAGAGACACAATGCCGACCTAAGTACAGGAAGACTGAGTCTTCCTACTGTCTACGTTTTGAGCGTTTCCTGTGTCACCAGTTTTACATTCCGATGCACCTCTGCAGGTTTACTGTATCCCTTGGACCTTCCCATTGACGATGAAACACAGATATTGCATCGGAATTAAATATAAGAGACACAATGCCGACTTAAGTACAGGAAGACTGAGTCTTCCTACCCTCTATGCTTGAGCGTATCCTGTGTCACCAGTTTTACATTCTGATGCACCTCTGCAGGCTTACTGTATCCCTTGGACCTTCCCATTGACGATGAAACACAGAAATTGCATCGGAATTAAATATAAGAGACACAATGCCGACCTAAGTACAGGAAGACTGAGTCTTCCTACTGTCTACGTTTTGAGCGTTTCCTGTGTCACCAGTTTTACATTCTGATGCACCTCTGCAGGTTTACTGTATCCCGTGGATCATCCCATTGACGATGAAACACAGAAATTGCATCGGAATTAAATATAAGAGACACAATGCCGACTTAAGTACAGGAAGACTGAGTCTTCCTACTGTCTATGTTTTGAGCGTTTCGTGTGACACTAGTTTTACATTCCGATGCACCTCTGCAGGTTTACTGTATCCCTTGGACCTTCCCATTGACGATGAAACACAGAAATTGCATCGGAATGAAATATAAGAGACACAATGCCGACCTAAGTACAGGAAGACTGAGTCTTCCTACTGTCTACGTTTTGAGCGTTTCCTGCGTCACCAGTTTTACATTCTGATGCACCTCTATAGGTTTACTGTATCCCTTGGACCTTCCCATTGACGATGAAACACAGAAATTTCATCGGAATGAAATATAAGAGACACAATGCCGACCTAAGTACAGGAAGACTGAGTCTTCCCACTGTCTACGTTTTGAGCGTTTCCTGTGTCACCAGTTTTACATTCCGATGCACCTCTGCAGGTTTACTGTATCCCTTGGACCTTCCCATTGACGATGAAACACAGAAATTGCATCGGAATTAAATATAAGAGACACAATGCCGACTTAAGTACAGGAAGACTGAGTCTTCCTAGTGTCTATGTTTGAGCGTTTCCTGTGTCATCAGTTTTACTTTCCGATGCACCTCTGCAGGATTACTATATCCCTTGGACCTTCCCATTCACGATGAATCACAGAAATTTCATCAGAAATAAATATAAGAGACACAATGCCGACTTAAGTACAGGAAGACTGAGTCTTCCTACTGTCTATGTTTTGAGCGTTTCCTGTGTCACCAGATTTACATTCCGATGCACCTCTGCAGGTTTACTGTTTCCCTTGGACCTTCCCATTGACGATGAAACACAGAAATTGCATCGGAATTAAATATAGGAGACACAATGCCGACATAAGTACAGGAAGACAGAGTCTTCCTACTGTCTATGTTTTGAGCGTTTCCTGTGTCACTAGTTTTACATTTCGATGCACCACTGCAGGTTTACTGTATCCCTTGGACCTTCACAGTGACGATGAAACACAGAAATTGCATCGGAATTAAATATAAGAGACACAATGCCGACATAAATACATGAAGAATGAGTCTTCCTACTGTCTATGTGTTGAGCGTTTCCTGTGTCACCAGTTTTACATTCTGATGCACATCTGCAGGTTTACTGTATCCCTCGGACCTTCCCATTGACGATGAAACACAGAAATTGCATCGGAATTAAATATAAGAGACACAATGCCGACTTAAATACAGGAAGAATGAGTCTTCCTACTGTCTATGTGTTGAGCGTTTCCTGTGTCACCAGTTTTACATTCTGATCCACCTCTGCAGGTTTACTGTATCCCTTGGACCTTCCCACTGACGATGAAACCAGAAATTCCATCGGAATGAAATATAAGAGACACAATGCCGACCTAAGTACAGGAAGACTGAATCTTCCTACTGTCTACGTTTTGAGCGTTTCCTGTGTCACCAGTTTTACATTCCGATGCACCTCTCTAGGTTTACTGTATCCCTTGGACCTTCCCATTGACGATGAAACACAGAAATTGCATCGGAATTAAATATAAGAGACACAATGCCGACTTAAGTACAGGAAGACTGAGTCTTCCTACTGTCTATGCTTTGAGCGTTTCGTGTGACACTAGTTTTACATTCCGATGCACCTCTGCAGGTTTACTGTATCCCTTGGACCTTCCCATTGACGATGAAACACAGAAATTGCATCGGAATTAAATATAAGAGACACAATGCCGACCTAAGTACAGGAAGACTGAGTCTTCCTACTGTCTACGTTTTGAGCGTTTCCTGTGTCACCAGTTTTACATTCTGATGCACCTCTGCAGGTTTACTGTATCCCTTGGACCTTCCCATTGACGATGAAACACAGAAATTTCATCGGAATGAAATATAAGAGACACAATGCCGACCTAAGTACAGGAAGACTGAGTCTTCCTACTCTCTACGTTTTGAGCGTTTCCTGTGTCACCAGTTTTACATTCCGATGCACCTCTGCAGGTTTACTGTATCCCTTGGACCTTCCGATTGACGATGAAACACAGAAATTTCCTCGGAATGAAATATAAGAGACACAATGCCGACTTAAATACAGGAAGAATGAGTCTTCCTACTGTCTATGTGTTGAGCGTTTCCTGTGTCACCAGTTTTACATTCTGATGCACCTCTGCAGGTTTACTGTATCCCTTGGACCTTCCCATTGACGATGAAACACAGAAATTGTATCGAAATTAAATATAAGAGACACAATGCCGACTTAAGTACAAGAAATCAGTCTTCGTACGGTCAATGTTTTGAGCGTTTCCTGTGTCACCAGTTTTACATTCCGATGCACCTCTGCAGGTTTACTGTATCCCTTGGACCTTCCCATTGACGATGAAACACAGAAATTGCAACGGAATTAAGTATAAGAGACACAATGCCGACTTAAGTACAGGAAGACCGAGTCTTCCTACTGTCTATAATTTGAGCGTTTCCTGTGTCACCAGTTTTACATTCCGATGCACCTCTACAGGTTTACTGTATCCGTTGGACCTTCCCATTGACGATGAAACACAGAAATTGCGTCGGAATTAAATATAAGAGACACAATGCCGACTTAAGTACAGGAAGACTGAGTCTTCCGACTGTCTATGTTTTGAGCGTTTCCTGTGTCATCAGTTTTACTTTCCGATGCACCTCTGCAGGATTACTATATCCCTTGGACCTTCCCATTCACGATTAAACACAGAAATTTCATCAGAAATAAATATAAGATACACAATGCCGACTTAAGTATAGGAAGACTGAGTGTTCCTACTGTCTATGATTTGAGCGTTTCCTGTGTCACCAGATTTACATTCCGATGCACCTCTGCAGGTTTACTGTATCCCGTGGAGCTTCCCATTGACGATGAAACACAGAAATTGCATCGGAATTAAATATAAGAGACACAATGCCGACTTAAGTACAGGAAGAATGAGTCTTCCTACTGTCTATGTGTTGAGCGTTTCCTGTGTCACCAGTTTTACATTCTGATGCACCTCTGCAGGTTTACTGTATCCCTTGGACCTTCCCATTGACGATGAAACACAGAAATTGCATCGGAATTAAATATAAGAGACACAATGCCGACTTAAATACAGGAAGAATGAGTCTTCCTACTGTCTATGTGTTGAGCGTTTCCTGTGTCACCAGTTTTACATTCTGATGCACCTCTGCAGGTTTACTGTATCCCTTGGACCTTCCGATTGACGATGAAACACAGAAATTTCATCGGAATGAAATATAAGAGACACAATGCCGACCTAAGTACAGGAAGACTGAGTCTTCCTACTGTCTACGTTTTGAGCGTCTCCTGTGTCACCAGTTTTACATTCCGATGCACCTCTGCAGGTTTACTGTATCCCTTGGACCTTCCCATTGACGATGAAACAAAGAAATTGCATCGGAATTAAATATAAGAGACACAATGCCGACTTAAATACAGGAAGACTGAGTCTTCCTACTGTCTATGTTTTGAGCGTTTCGTGTGACACTAGTTTTACATTCCGATGCACCTCTGCAGGTTTACTGTATCCCTTGGACCTTCCCATTGACGATGAAACACAGAAATTGCATCGGAATTAAATATAAGAGACACAATGCCGACTTAAGTACAGGAAGACTAAGTCTTCCTACTCTCTATGTTTTGAGCGTATCCTGTGTCACCAGTTTTACATTCTGATGCACCTCTGCAGGCTTACTGTATCCCTTGGACCTTCCCATTGACGATGAAACACAGAAATTACATCGGAATTAAATATAAGAGACACAATGCCGACTTAAGTACAGGAAGACCGAGTCTTCCTACTGTCTATAATTTGAGCGTTTCCTGTGTCACCAGTTTTACATTCCGATGCACCTCTACAGGTTTACTGTATCCGTTGGACCTTCACAGTGACGATGAAACACAGAAATTGCATCGGAATTAAATATAAGAGACACAATGCCGACTTAAGTACAGGAAGACTAAGTCTTCCTACTGTCTATGTTTTGAGCGTTTCCTGTGTCATCAGTTTTCCTTTCCGATGCACCTCTGCTGGTTTACTATATCCCTTGGACCTTCCCATTCACGATGAAACACAGAAATTTCATCGGAAATGAATATAAGATACACAATATCGACTTAAGTATAGGAAGACTGAGTCTTCCTACTCTCTATGTTTTGAGCGTTTCGTGTGTCACCAGTTTTACATTCTTATGCACCTCTGCAGTTTTACTGTATCCCTTGGACGTTCCCATTGACGATGAAAAAAGGAAATTGCACCGGAATTAAATTTAAGAGACACAATGCCGACTTAAGTACTGGAAGACTAAGTCTTCCTACTGTCTATGTTTTGAGCGTTTCCTGTGTCATCAGTTTTACTTTCCGATGCACCACTGCAGGTTTGCTATATCCCTTGGACCTTCCCATTCACGATGAAACACAGAAATTTCATCGGAAATAAATATAAGAGACACAATGCCGACTTAAGTACAGGAAGAATGAGTCTTTCTACTGTCTATGTGTTGAGCGTTTCCTGTGTCACCAGTTTTACATTCTGATGCACCTCTGCGGGTTTACTGTTTCCCTTGGACCTTCCCATTCACGATGAAACACAGAAATTGCATCGGAATTAAATATAGGAGACACAATGCCGACTTAAGTACAGGGAGACAGAGTCTTCCTACTGTCTATGTTTTGAGCGTTTCCTGTGTCACTAGTTTTACATTTCGATGCACAACTGCAGGTTTACTGTATCCCTTGGACCTTCCCATTGACGATGAAACACAGAAATTGCATCGGAATTAAATATAAGAGACACAATGCCGACATAAATACAGGAAGAATGAGTCTTCCTACTGTCTATGTGTTGAGCGTTTCCTGTGTCACCAGTTTTACATTCTGATGCACCTCTGCAGGTTTACTGTATCGCTTGGACCTTCCCATTGACGATGAAACACAGAAATTGCATCGGAATTAAATATAAGAGACACAATGCCGACTTAAATACAGGAAGAATGAGTCTTCCTACTGTCTATGTGTTGAGCGTTTCCTGTGTCACCAGTTTTACATTCTGATGCACCTCTGCAGGTTTACTGTATCCCTTGGACCTTCCCATTGACGATGAAACACAGAAATTTCATCGGAATTAAATATAAGAGACACAATCCAGACTTAAGTACAGGAAGACTGAGTCTTCCTACTGTCTATGTTTTGAGCGTTTCGTGTGACACTAGTTTTACATTCCGATGCACCTCTGCAGGTTTACTGTATCCCTTGGACCTTCCCATTGACGATGAAACACAGAAATTGCATCGGAATTAAATATAAGAGACACAATGCCGACTTAAGTACAGGAAGACTGAGTCTTCCTACTGTCTATGATTTGAGCGTTTCCTGTGTCACCAGATTTACATTCCGATGCACCTCTGCAGGTTTACTGTATCCCGTGGAGCTTCCCATTGACGATGAAACACAGAAATTGCATCGGAATTAAATATAAGAGACACAATGCCGACTTAAGTACAGGAAGAATGAGTCTTCCTACTGTCTATGTGTTGAGCGTTTCCTGTGTCACCAGTTTTACATTCTGATGCACCTCTGCAGGTTTACTGTATCCCTTGGACCTTCCCATTGACGATAAAACACAGAAATTGCATCGGAATTAAATATAAGAGACACAATGCCGACTTAAGTACAGGAAGACTGAGTCTTCCTACTGTCTATGATTTGAGCTTTTCCTGTGTCATCAGTTTTACTTTCCGATGCACCTCTGCAGGATTACTATATCCCTTGGACCTTCCCATTCACGATGAAACACAGAAATTTCATCAGAAATAAATATAAGAGACACAATGCCGACTTAAGTACAGGAAGACTGAGTCTTCCTACTGTCTATGTTTTGAGCGTTTCCTGTGTCACCAGTTTTACATTCTGATGCACCTCTGCAGGTTTACTGTTTCCCTTGGACCTTCCCATTGACGATGAAACACAGAAATTGCATCGGAATTAAATATAGGAGACACAATGCCGACTTAAGTACAGGAAGACAGAGTCTTCCTACTGTCTATGTTTTGAGCGTTTCCTGTGTCACTAGTTTTACATTTCGATGCACCACTGCAGGTTTACTGTATCCCTTGGACCTTCCCATTGAAGATGAAACACAGAAATTGCATCGGAATTAAATATAAGAGACACAATGCCGACCTAAGTACAAGAAATCAGTCTTCGTACGGTCAATGTTTTGAGCGTTTCCTGTGTCACCAGTTTTACATTCCGATGCACCTCTGCCGGTTTATTGTATCCCTTGGACCTTCCCATTGTCGATGAAACACACAAATCGCATCGGAATTAGATATAAAAGACACAATGCCGGCTTAAGTACAGGAAGACTGAGTCTGCCTACTGTCAATGTTTTGAGCGTTTCCTGTGTCACCAGTTTTACATTCCGATTCGCCTCTGCAGGTTTACTGTATCCATTGGACCTTCCCATTGACGATGAAAAACAGAAATTGCATCGGAATTAAATATAAGAGACACAATGCCGACTTAAGTACAGGAAGACTAAGTCTTCCTACTATGTTTTGAGCTTTTCCTATGTCATCAGTTTTACTTTCCGATGCACCTCTGCAGGTTTACTGTATCCCTTGGACCTCCCCATTGACGACGAAACACAGAAATTGCATCGGAATTAAATATAAGAGACACAATGCCGACTTAAGTACAGGAAGACCGAGTCTTCCTACTGTCTATAATTTGAGCGTTTCCTGTGTCACCAGTTTTACATTCCGATGCACCTCTGCAGGTTTACTGTATCCCGTGGAGCTTCCCATTGACGATGAAACACAGAAAATGCATCGGAATTAAATATAAGAGACACAATGCCGACTTAAGTACAGGAAGAATGAGTCTTCCTACTGTCTATGTGTTGAGCGTTTCCTGTGTCACCAGTTTTACATTCTGATGCACCTCTGCAGGTTTACTGTATCCCTTGGACCTTCCCATTGACGATGAAACACAGAAATTGCATCGGAATTAAATATAAGAGACACAATGCCGACTTAAGTACAGGAAGACTGAGTCTACCTACTGTCTATGATTTGAGCGTTTACTGTGTCATCAGTTTTACTTTCCGATGCACCTCTGCAGGATTACTATATCCTTTGGACCTTCCCATTCACGATGAAACACAGAAATTGCATCGGAATTAAATATAAGAGACACAATGCCGACTTAAATACAGGAAGAATGAGTCTTCCTACTGTCTATGTGTTGAGCGTTTCCTGTGTCACCAGTTTTACATTCTGATGCACCTCTGCAGGTTTACTGTATCCCTTGGACCTTCCGATTCACGATGAAACACAGAAATTTCATCGGAATGAAATATAAGAGACACAATGCCGACCTAAGTACAGGAAGACTGAGTCTTCCTACTGTCTACGTTTTGAGCGTTTCCTGTGTCACCAGTTTTACATTCCGATGCACCTCTGCAGGTTTACTGTATCCCTTGGACCTTCCCATTGACGATGAAACACAGAAATTGCATCGGAATTAAATATAAGAGACACAATGCCGACTTAAGTACAGGAAGACTGTGTCTTCCTACTGTCTATGTTTTGAGCGTTTTGTGTGACACTAGTTTTACATTCCGATGCACCTCTGCAGGTTTACTGTATCCCTTGGACCTTCCCATTGACGATGAAACACAGAAATTGCATCGGAATTAAATATAAGAGACACAATGCCGACATAAGTACAGGAAGACTGAGTCTTCCTACTCTCTATGTTTTGAGCGTATCCTGTGTCACCAGTTTTACATTCTGATGCACCTCTGCAGGCTTACTGTATCCCTTGGACCTTCCCATTGACGATGAAACACAGAAATTACATCGGAATTAAATATAAGAGACACAATGCCGACTTAAGTACAGGAAGACCGAGTCTTCCTACTGTCTATAATTTGAGCGTTTCCTGTGTCACCAGTTTTACATTCCGATGCACCTCTACAGGTTTACTGTATCCGTTGGACCTTCACAGTGACGATGAAACACAGAAATTGCATCGGAATTAAATATAAGAGACACAATGCCGACTTAAGTACAGGAAGACTAAGTCTTCCTACTGTCTATGTTTTGAGCGTTTCCTGTGTCATCAGTTTTCCTTTCCGATGCACCTCTGCAGGTTTACTATATCCCTTGGACCTTCCCATTCACGATGAAACACAGAAATTTCATCGGAAATGAATATAAGATACACAATGCCGACTTAAGTATAGGAAGACTGAGTCTTCCTACTGTCTATGATTTGAGCGTTTCCTGTGTCACCAGATTTACATTCCGATGCACCTCTGCAGGTTTACTGTATCCCGTGGAGCTTCCCATTGACGATGAAACACAGAAATTGCATCGGAATTAAATATAAGAGACACAATGCCGACTTAAGTACAGGAAGAATGAGTCTTCCTACTGTCTATGTGTTGAGCGTTTCCTGTGTCACCAGTTTTACATTCTGATGCACCTCTGTGGGTTTACTGTTTCCCTTGGACCTTCCCATTGACGATGAAACACAGAAATTGCATCGGAATTAAATATAGGAGACACAATGCCGACTTAAGTACAGGGAGACAGAGTCTTCCTACTGTCTATGTTTTGAGCGTTTCCTGTGTCACTAGTTTTACATTTCGATGCACAACTGCAGGTTTACTGTATCCCTTGGTCCTTCCCATTGACGATGAAACACAGAAATTGCATCGGAATTAAATATAAGAGACACAATGCCGACATAAATACAGGAAGAATGAGTCCTCCTACTGTCTATGTGTTGAGCGTTTCCTGTGTCACCAGTTTACATTCTGATGCACCTCTGCAGGTTTACTGTATCGCTTGGACCTTCCCATTGACGATGAAACACAGAAATTGCATCGGAATTAAATATAAGAGACACAATGCCGACTTAAATACAGGAAGAATGAGTCTTCCTACTGTCTATGTGTTGAGCGTTTCCTGTGTCACCAGTTTTACATTCTGATGCACCTCTGCAGGTTTACTGTATCCCTTGGACCTTCCCATTGACGATGAAACACAGAAATTTCATCGGAATTAAATATAAGAGACACAATCCAGACTTAAGTACAGGAAGACTGAGTCTTCCTACTGTCTATGTTTTGAGCGTTTCGTGTGACACTAGTTTTACATTCCGATGCACCTCTGCAGGTTTACTGTATCCCTTGGACCTTCCCATTGACGATGAAACACAGAAATTGCATCGGAATTAAATATAAGAGACACAATGCCGACTTAAGTACAGGAAGACTGAGTCTTCCTACTCTCTATGTTTTGAGCGTATCCTGTGTCACCAGTTTTACATTCTGATGCACCTCTGGAGGCTTACTGTATCCCTTGGACCTTCCCATTGACGATGAAACACAGAAATTGCATCGGAATTAAATAAAAGAGACACAATGCCGACTTAAGTACAGGAAGACCGAGTCTTCCTTTTGTCTATAATTTGAGCGTTTCCTGTGTCACCAGTTTTACATTCCGATGCAACTCTACAGGTTTACTGTATCCGTTGGACCTTCACAGTGACGATGAAACACAGAAATTGCATCGGAATTAAATATAAGAGACACAATGCCGACTTAAGTACAGGAAGACTAAGTCTTCCTACTGTCTATGTTTTGAGTGTTTCCTGTGTCATCAGTTTTCCTTTCCGATGCACCTCTGCAGGTTTACTATATCCCTTGGAGCTTCCCATTCACGATGAAACACAGAAATTTCATCGGAAATAAATATAAGATACACAATGCCGACTTAAGTATAGGAAGACTGAGTCTTCCTACTGTCTATGATTTGAGCGTTTCCTGTGTCACCAGATTTACATTCCGATGCACCTCTGCAGGTTTACTGTATCCCGTGGAGCTTCCCATTGACGATGAAACACAGAAATTGCATCGGAATTAAATATAAGAGACACAATGCCGACTTAAGTACAGGAAGACTGAGTCTTCCTACTGTCTATGATTTGAGCGCTTCCTGTGTCATCAGTTTTACTTTCCGATGCACCTCTGCAGGATTACTATATCCCTTGGACCTTCCCATTCACGATGAAACACAGAAATTTCATCAGAAATAAATATAAGAGACACAATGCCGACTTAAGTACAGGAAGACTGAGTCTTCCTACTGTCTATGTTTTGAGCGTTTCCTGTGTCACCAGATTTACATTCCGATGCACCTCTGCAGGTTTACTGTTTCCTTTGGACCTTCCCATTGACGATGAAACACAGAAATTGCATCGGAATTAAATATAGGAGACACAATGCCGACTTAAGTACAGGAAGAAAGAGTCTTCCTACTGTCTATGTTTTGAGCGTTTCCTGTGTCACTAGTTTTACATTTCGATGCACCACTGCAGGTTTACTGTATCCCTTGGACCTTCCCATTGAAGATGAAACACAGAAATTGCATCGGAATTAAATATAAGAGACACAATGCCGACTTAAGTACAAGAAATCAGTCTTCGTACGGTCAATGTTTTGAGCGTTTCCTGTGTCACCAGTTTTACATTCCGATGCACCTCTGCCGGTTTATTGTATCCCTTGGACCTTCCCATTGTCGATGAAACACACAAATCGCATCGGAATTAGATATAAAAGACACAATGCCGGCTTAAGTACAGGAAGACTGAGTCTGCCTACTGTCAATGTTTTGAGCGTTTCCTGTGTCACCAGTTTTACATTCCGATTCGCCTCTGCAGGTTTACTGTATCCATTGGACCTTCCCATTGACGATGAAAAACAGAAATTGCATCGGAATTAAATATAAGAGACACAATGCCGACTTAAGTACAGGAAGACTAAGTCTTCCTACTATGTTTTGAGCTTTTCCTATGTCATCAGTTTTACTTTCCGATGCACCTCTGCAGGTTTACTGTATCCCTTGGACCTCCCCATTGACGACGAAACACAGAAATTGCATCGGAATTAAATATAAGAGACACAATGCCGACTTAAGTACAGGAAGACCGAGTCTTCCTACTGTCTATAATTTGAGCGTTTCCTGTGTCACCAGTTTTACATTCCGATGCACCTCTGCAGGTTTACTGTATCCCGTGGAGCTTCCCATTGACGATGAAACACAGAAAATGCATCGGAATTAAATATAAGAGACACAATGCCGACTTAAGTACAGGAAGAATGAGTCTTCCTACTGTCTATGATTTGAGCGTTTACTGTGTCATCAGTTTTACTTTCCGATGCACCTCTGCAGGATTACTATATCCTTTGGACCTTCCCATTCACGATGAAACACAGAAATTTCATCGGAAATAAATATAAGAGACACAATGCCGACTTAAGTACAGGAAGACTGAGTCATCCTACTGTCTATGTTTTGAGCGTTTCCTGTGTCACCAGTTTTACATTCCGATGCACCTCTGCAGGTTTACTGTATCCCTTGGACCTTCCCATTGACGATGAAACACAGAAATTGCATCGGAATTAAATATAGGAGACACAATGCCGACTTAAGTACAGGAAGACTGAGTCTTCCTACTCTCTATGTTTTGAGCGTATCCTGTGTCACCAGTTTTACATTCTGATGCACCTCTGGAGGCTTACTGTATCCCTTGGACCATCCCATTGACGATGAAACACAGAAATTGCATCGGAATTAAATAAAAGAGACACAATGCCGACCTAAGTACAGGAAGACCGAGTCTTCCTACTGTCTATAATTTGAGCGTTTCCTGTGTCACCAGTTTTACATTCCGATGCAACTCTACAGGTTTACTGTATCCGTTGGACCTTCACAGTGACGATGAAACACAGAAATTGCATCGGAATTAAATATAAGAGACACAATGCCGACTTAAGTACAGGAAGACTAAGTCTTCCTACTGTCTATGTTTTGAGTGTTTCCTGTGTCATCAGTTTTCCTTTCCGATGCACCTCTGCAGGTTTACTATATCCCTTGGAGCTTCCCATTCACGATGAAACACAGAAATTTCATCGGAAATAAATATAAGATACACAATGCCGACTTAAGTATAGGAAGACTGAGTCTTCCTACTGTCTATGATTTGAGCGTTTACTGTGTCACCAGATTTACATTCCGATGCACCTCTGCAGGTTTACTGTATCCCGTGGAGCTTCCCATTAACGATGAAACACAGAAATTGCATCGGAATTAAATATAAGAGACACAATGCCGACTTAAGTACAGGAAGAATGAGTCTTCCTACTGTCTATGTGTTGAGCGTTTCCTGTGTCACCAGTTTTACATTCTGATGCACCTCTGCAGGTTTACTGTATCCCTTGGACCTTCCCATTGACGATAAAACACAGAAATTGCATCGGAATTAAATATAAGAGACACAATGCCGACTTAAGTACAGGAAGACTGAGTCTTCCTACTGTCTATGATTTGAGCGTTTCCTGTGTCATCAGTTTTACTTTCCGATGCACCTCTGCAGGATTACTATATCCCTTGGACCTTCCCATTCACGATGAAACACAGAAATTTCATCAGAAATAAATATAAGAGACACAATGCCGACTTAAGTACAGGAAGACTGAGTCTTCCTACTGTCTATGTTTTGAGCGTTTCCTGTGTCACCAGATTTACATTCCGATGCACCTCTGCAGGTTTACTGTTTCCCTTGGACCTTCCCATTGACGATGAAACACAGGAATTGCATCGGAATTAAATATTGGATACACAATGCCGACTTAAGTACAGGAAGAAAGAGTCTTCCTACTGTCTATGTTTTGAGCGTTTCCTGTGTCACTAGTTTTACATTTCGATGCACCACTGCAGGTTTACTGTATCCCTTGGACCTTCCCATTGAAGATGAAACACAGAAATTGCATCGGAATTAAATATAAGAGACACAATGCCGACTTAAGTACAAGAAATCAGTCTTCGTACGGTCAATGTTTTGAGCGTTTCCTGTGTCACCAGTTTTACATTCCGATGCAACTCTACAGGTTTACTGTATCCGTTGGACCTTCACAGTGACGATGAAACACAGAAATTGCATCGGAATTAAATATAAGAGACACAATGCCGACTTAAGTACAGGAAGACCGAGTCTTCCTACTGTCTATAATTTGAGCGTTTCCTGTGTCACCAGTTTTACATTCCGATGCAACTCTACAGGTTTACTGTATCCGTTGGACCTACACAGTGACGATGAAACACAGAAATTGCATCGGAATTAAATATAAGAGACACAATGCCGACTTAAGTACAGGAAGACCGAGTCTTCCTACTGTCTATAATTTGAGCGTTTCCTGTGTCACCAGTTTTACATTCCGATGCACCTCTGCAGGTTTACTGTATCCCGTGGAGCTTCCCATTGACGATGAAACACAGAAAATGCATCGGAATTAAATATAAGAGACACAATGCCGACTTAAGTACAGGAAGAATGAGTCTTCCTACTGTCTATGTGTTGAGCGTTTCCTGTGTCACCAGTTTTACATTCTGATGCACCTCTGCAGGTTTACTGTATCCCTTGGACCTTCCCATTGACGATGAAACACAGAAATTGCATCGGAATTAAATATAAGAGACACAATGCCGACTTAAGTACAGGAAGACTGAGTCTTCCTACTGTCTATGATTTGAGCGTTTACTGTGTCATCAGTTTTACTTTCCGATGCACCTCTGCAGGATTACTATATCCTTTGGACCTTCCCATTCACGATGAAACACAGAAATTTCATCGGAAATAAATATAAGAGACACAATGCCGACTTAAGTACAGGAAGACTGAGTCTTCCTACTGTCTATGTTTTGAGCGTTTCCTGTGTCACCAGTTTTACATTCCGATGCACCTCTGCAGGTTTACTGTATCCCTTGGACCTTCCCATTGACGATGAAACACAGAAATTGCATCGGAATTAAATATAGGAGACACAATGCCGACTTAAGTACAGGAAGACTGAGTCTTCCTACTCTCTATGTTTTGAGCGTATCCTGTGTCACCAGTTTTACATTCTGATGCACCTCTGGAGGCTTACTGTATCCCTTGGACCTTCCCATTGACGATGAAACACAGAAATTGCATCGGAATTAAATATAAGAGACACAATGCCGACTTAAGTACAGGAAGACTGAGTCTTCCTACTGTCTATGATTTGAGCGTTTACTGTGTCATCAGTTTTACTTTCCGATGCACCTCTGCAGGATTACTATATCCTTTGGACCTTCCCATTCACGATGAAACACAGAAATTTCATCGGAAATAAATATAAGAGACACAATGCCGACTTAAGTACAGGAAGACTGAGTCTTCCTACTGTCTATGTTTTGAGCGTTTCCTGTGTCACCAGTTTTACATTCCGATGCACCTCTGCAGGTTTACTGTATCCCTTGGACCTTCCCATTGACGATGAAACACAGAAATTGCATCGGAATTAAATATAGGAGACACAATGCCGACTTAAGTACAGGAAGACTGAGTCTTCCTACTCTCTATGTTTTGAGCGTATCCTGTGTCACCAGTTTTACATTCTGATGCACCTCTGGAGGCTTACTGTATCCCTTGGACCTTCCCATTGACGATGAAACACAGAAATTGCATCGGAATTAAATAAAAGAGACACAATGCCGACCTAAGTACAGGAAGACCGAGTCTTCCTACTGTCTATAATTTGAGCGTTTCCTGTGTCACCAGTTTTACATTCCGATGCAACTCTACAGGTTTACTGTATCCGTTGGACCTTCACAGTGACGATGAAACACAGAAATTGCATCGGAATTAAATATAAGAGACACAATGCCGACTTAAGTACAGGAAGACTAAGTCTTCCTACTGTCTATGTTTTGAGTGTTTCCTGTGTCATCAGTTTTCCTTTCCGATGCACCTCTGCAGGTTTACTATATCCCTTGGAGCTTCCCATTCACGATGAAACACAGAAATTTCATCGGAAATAAATATAAGATACACAATGCCGACTTAAGTATAGGAAGACTGAGTCTTCCTACTGTCTATGATTTGAGCGTTTCCTGTGTCACCAGATTTACATTCCGATGCACCTCTGCAGGTTTACTGTATCCCGTGGAGCTTCCCATTAACGATGAAACACAGAAATTGCATCGGAATTAAATATAAGAGACACAATGCCGACTTAAGTACAGGAAGAATGAGTCTTCCTACTGTCTATGTGTTGAGCGTTTCCTGTGTCACCAGTTTTACATTCTGATGCAACTCTGCAGGTTTACTGTATCCCTTGGACCTTCCCATTGACGATAAAACACAGAAATTGCATCGGAATTAAATATAAGAGACACAATGCCGACTTAAGTACAGGAAGACTGAGTCTTCCTACTGTCTATGATTTGAGCGTTTCCTGTGTCATCAGTTTTACTTTCCGATGCACCTGTGCAGGATTACTATATCCCTTGGACCTTCCCATTCACGATGAAACACAGAAATTTCATCAGAAATAAATATAAGAGACACAATGCCGACTTAAGTACAGGAAGACTGAGTCTTCCTACTGTCTATGTTTTGAGCGTTTCCTGTGTCACCAGATTTACATTCCGATGCACCTCTGCAGGTTTACTGTTTCCCTTGGACCTTCCCATTGACGATGAAACACAGAAATTGCATCGGAATTAAATATAGGAGACACAATGCCGACTTAAGTACAGGAAGAAAGAGTCTCTCTACTGTCTATGTTTTGAGCGTTTCCTGTGTCACTAGTTTTACATTTCGATGCACCACTGCAGGTTTACTGTATCCCTTGGACCTTCCCATTGAAGATGAAACACAGAAATTGCATCGGAATTAAATATAAGAGACACAATGCCGACTTAAGTACAAGAAATCAGTCTTCGTACGGTCAATGTTTTGAGCGTTTCCTGTGTCACCAGTTTTACATTCCGATGCACCTCTGCCGGTTTATAGTATCCCTTGGACCTTCCCATTGTCGATGAAACACACAAATCGCATCGGAATTAAATATAAGAGACACAATGCCGACTTAAATACAGGAAGACAGAGTCTTCCTACTGTCTATGTGATGAGCGTTTCCTGCGTCACCAGTTTTACATTCTGATGCACCTCTGCAGGTTTACTGTATCCCTTGGACCTTTCCATTGACGATGAAACACAGAAATTGCATCGGAATTAAATATAAGAGACACAATGCCGACTTAAGTACAGGAAGACTGAGTCTTCCTACTGTCTATGTTTTGAGCGTTTCCTGTGTCACTAGTTTTACATTTCGATGCACCACTGCAGGTTTACTGTATCCCTTGGACCTTCCCATTGAAGATGAAACACAGAAATTGCATCGGAATTAAATATAAGAGACACAATGCCGACTTAAATACAGGAAGACAGAGTCTTCCTACTGTCTATGTGATGAGCGTTTCCTGCGTCACCAGTTTTACATTCTGATGCACCTCTGCAGGTTTACTGTATCTCTTGGACCTTCCCATTGAGTATGAAACACAGAAATTGCATCGGAATTAAATATAAGAGACACAATGCCGACTTAAGTACAGGAAGACTGAGTCTTCCTACTGTCTACGTTTTGAGCATTTCCTGTGTCACCAGTTTTACATTCCGATGCACCTCTGCAGGTTTACTGTATCCCTTGGACCTTTCCATTGACGATGAAACACAGAAATTGCATCGGAATTAAATATAAGAGACACAATGCCGACTTAAGTACAGGAAGACTGAGTCTTCCTACTGTCTATAATTTGAGCGTTTCCTGCGTCACCAGTTTTACATTCCGATGCACCTCGACAGGTTTACTGTATCCGTTGGACCTTCACAGTGACGATGAAACACAGAAATTGCATCGGAATTAAATATAAGAGACACAATGCCGACTTAAGTACAGGAAGACTAAGTCTTCCTACTGCCTATGTTTTGAGCGTTTCCTGTGTCATCAGTTTTCCTTTCCGATGCACCTCTGCAGGTTTACTATATCCCTTGGACCTTCCCATTCACGATGAAACACAGAAATTTCATCGGAATTAAATATAAGAGACACAATGCGAACTTAAGTACAGGAAGAATGAGTCTTCCTACTGTCTATGTGTTGAGCGATTCCTGTGTCACCAGTTTTACATTCTGATGCACCTCTGCAGGTTTACTGTATCCGTTGGACCTTCACAGTGACGATGAAACACAGAAATTGCATCGGAATTAAATATGAGAGACACAATGCCGACTTAAGTACAGGAAGACTAAGTCTTCCTACTGTCAATGTTTTGAGCGTTTCCTGTGTCACCAGTTTTACATTCCGATGCACCTCTGCAGGTTTACTGTATCCCTTGGACCTTCCCATTGACGATGAAACACAGAAATTGCATCGGAATTAAATATAGGAGACACAATGCCGACTTAAGTACAGGAAGACAGAGTCTTCCTACTGTCTATGTTTTGAGCGTTTCCTGTGTCACTAGTTTTACATTTCGATGCACCACTGCAGGTTTACTGTATCCCTTGGTCCTTCCCATTGACGATGAAACACAGTAATTGCATCGGAATTAAATATAAGAGACACAATGCCGACTTAAATACAGGAAGACAGAGTCTTCCTACTGTCTATGTGATGGGCGTTTCCTGCGTCACCAGTTTTACATTCTGATGCACCTCTGCAGGTTTACTGTATCCCTTGGACCTTCCCATTGACGATGAAACACAGAAATTGCATCGGAATTAAATATAAGAGACACAATGCCGACTTAAGTACAGGAAGACTGAGTCTTCCTACTGTCTACGTTTTGAGCATTTCCTGTGTCACCAGTTTTACATTCCGATGCACCTCTGCAGGTTTACTGTATCCCTTGGACCTTTCCATTCACGATGAAACACAGAAATTGCATCGGAATTAAATATAAGAGACACTATGCCGACTTAAATACAGGAAGACTGAGTCTTCCTACTGTCTATAAGTTGAGCGTTTCCTGCGTCACCAGTTTTACATTCCGATGCACCTCGACAGGTTTACTGTATCCGTTGGACCTTCACAGTGACGATGAAACACAGAAATTGCATCGGAATTAAATATAAGAGACACAATGCCGACTTAAGTACAGTAAGACTAAGTCTTCCTACTGCCTATGTTTTGAGCGTTTCCTGTGTCATCAGTTTTCCTTTCCGATGCACCTCTGCAGGTTTACTATATCCCTTGGACCTTCCCATTCACGATGAAACACAGAAATTTCATCGGAATTAAATATAAGAGACACAATGCGAACTTAAGTACAGGAAGAATGAGTCTTCCTACTGTCTATGTGTTGAGCGTTTCCTGTGTCACCAGTTTTACATTCTGATGCACCTCTGCAGGTTTACTGTATCCGTTGGACCTTCACAGTGACGATGAAACACAGAAATTGCATCGGAATTAAATATGAGAGACACAATGCCGACTTAAGTACAGGAAGACTAAGTCTTCCTACTGTCTATGTTTTGAGCGTTTCCTGTGTCATCAGTTTTCCTTTCCGATGCACCTCTGCAGGTTTACTATATCCCTTGGACGTTCCCATTCACGATGAAACACAGAAATTTCATCGGAAATAAATATAAGATACACAATGCCGACTTAAGTATAGGAAGACTGAGTATTCCTACTGTCTATGATTTGAGCGTTTCCTGTGTCACCAGATTTACATTCCGGCACACCTCTGCAGGTTTACTGTATCCCGTGGAGCTTCCCATTGACGATGAAACACAGAAATTGCATCGGAATTAAATATAAGAGACACAATGCGAACTTAAGTACAGGAAGAATGAGTCTTCCTACTGTCTATGTGTTGAGCGTTTCCTGTGTCACCAGTTTTACATTCTGATGCACCTCTGCAGGTTTACTGTATCCCTTGGACCTTCCCATTGACGTTGAAACACAGAAATTGCATCGGAATTAAATATAAGAGACACAATGCCGACTTAAGTACAGGAAGACTGAGTCTTCCTACTGTCTATGTTTTGAGCGTTTCCTGTGTCATCAGTTTTACTTTCCGATGCACCTCTGCAGGATTACTATATCCATTGGACCTTCCCATTCACGATGAAACACAGAAATTTCATCAGAAATAAATATAAGATACACAATGCCGACTTAAGTATAGGAAGACTGAGTCTTCCTACTGTCTATGATTTGAGCGTTTCCTGTGTCACCAGATTTACATTCCGATGCACCTCTGCAGGTTTACTGTATCCCGTGGAGCTTCCAATTGACGATGAAACACAGAAATTGCATCGGAATTAAATATAAGAGACACAATGCCGACTTAAGTACAGGAAGACTGAGTCTTCCTACTGTCTATGTTTTGAGCGTTTCGTGTGACACTGGTTTTACATTCCGATGCACCTCTGCAGGTTTACTGTATCCCTTGGACCTTCCCATTGACGATGAAACACAGAAATTGCATCGGAATTAAATATAAGAGACACAATGCCGACTTAAGTACAGGAAGACTGAGTCTTCCTAATCTCTATGTTTTGAGCGCATCCTGTGTCACCAGTTTTACATTCTGATGTACCTCTGCAGGCTTACTGTATCCCTTGGACCTTCCCATTGACGATGAAACACAGAAATTGCATCGGAATTAAATATAAGAGACACAATGCCGACTTAAGTACAGGAAGACCGAGTCTTCCTACTGTCTATATTTTGAGCGTTTCCTGTGTCACCAGTTTTACATTCCGATGCACCTCTACAGGTTTACTGTATCCGTTGGACCTTCACAGTGACGATGAAGCACAGAAATTGCATCGGAATTAAATATAAGAGACACAATGCCGACTTAAGTACATGAAGACTAAGTCTTCCTACTGTCTATGTTTTTAGCGTTTCCTGTGTCATCAGTTTTCCTTTCCGATGCACCTCTGCAGGTTTACTATATCCCTTGGACCTTCCCATTCACGATGAAACACAGAAATTTCATCGGAAATAAATATAAGATACACAATGCCGACTTAAGTATAGGAAGACTGAGTCTTCCTACTGTCTATGATTTGAGCGTTTCCTGTGTCACCAGATTTACATTCCGATGCACCTCTGCAGGTTTACTGTATCCCGTGGAGCTTCCCATTGACGATGAAACACAGAAATTGCATCGGAATTAAATATAAGAGACACAATGCCGACTTAAGTACAGGAAGAATGAGTCTTCCTACTGTCTATGTGTTGAGCGTTTCCTGTGTCACCAGTTTTACATTCTGATGCACCTCTGCTGGTTTACTGTATCCCTTGGACCTTCCCATTGACGATGAAACACAGAAATTGCATCGGAATTAAATATAAGAGACACAATGCCGACTTAAGTACAGGAAGACTGAGTCTTCCTACTGTCTATGTTTTGAGCGTTTCCTGTGTCATCAGTTTTACTTTCCGATGCACCTCTGCAGGATTACTATATCCCTTGGACCTTCCCATTCATGATGAAACACAGAAATTTCATCAGAAATAAATATAAGAGACACAATGCCGACTTAAGTACAGGAAGACTGAGTCTTCCTACTGTCTATGTTTTGAGCGTTTCCTGTGTCACCAGATTTACATTCCGATGCACCTCTGCAGGTTTACTGTTTCCCTTGGACCTTCCCATTGACGATGAAACACAGAAATTGCATCGGAATTAAATATAGGAGACACAATGCCGACTTAAGTACAGGAAGACAGAGTCTTCCTACTGTCTATGTTTTGAGCGTTTCCTGTGTCACTAGTTTTACATTTCGATGCACCACTGCAGGTTTACTGTATCCCTTGGACATTCCCATTGACGATGAAACACAGAAATTGCATCGGTATTAAATATAAGAGACACAATGCCGACATAAATACAGGAAGAATGAGCCTTCCTACTGTCTATGTGTTGAGCGTTTCCTGTGTCACCAGTTTTACATTCTGATGCACCTCTGCAGGTTTACTGTATCCCTTGGACCTTCCCATTGACGATGAAACACAGAAATTGCATCGGAATTAATTATAAGAGACACAATGCCGACTTAAATACAGAAAGAATGAGTCTTCCTACTGTCTATGTGTTGAGCGTTTCCTGTGTCACCAGTTTTACATTCTGATGCACCTCTGCAGGTTTACTGTATCCCTTGGGCCTTCCCATTGACGATGAAACACAATAATTTCATCGGAATGAAATATAAGAGACACAATGCCGACCTAAGTACAGGAAGACTGAGTCTTCCTACTGTCTACGTTTTGAGCGTTTCCTGTGTCACCAATTTTACATTCCGATGCACCTCTGCAGGTTTACTGTATCCCTTGGACCTTCCCATTGACGATGAAACACAGAAATTGCATCGGAGTTAAATATAAGAGACACAATGCCGACTTAAGTACAGGAAGACTGAGTCTTCCTACTGACTATGTTTTGAGCGTTTCGTGTGACACTAGTTTTACATTCCGATGCACCTCTGCAGGTTTACTGTATCCCTTGGACCCTCCCATTGACGATGAAACACAGAAATTGCATCGGAATTAAATATAAGAGACACAATGCCGACTTAAGTACAGGAAGACTGAGTCTTCCTACTCTCTATGTTTTTAGCGTATCCTGTGTCACCAGTTTTACATTCTGATGCACCTCTGCAGGCTTACTGTATCCCTTGGACCTTCCCATTGACGATGAAACACAGAAATTGCATCGGAATTAAATATAAGAGACACAATGCCGACTTAAGTACAGGAAGACCGAGTCTTCCTACTGTCTATAATTTGAGCGTTTCCTGTGTCACCAGTTTTACATTCCGATGCACCTCTACAGGTTTACTGTATCCGTTGGACCTTCACAGTCACGATGAAACACAGAAATTGCATCGGAATTAAATATAAGAGACACAATGCCGACTTAAGTACAGGAAGACTAAGTCTTCCTACTGTCTATGTTTTGAGCGTTTCCTGTGTCATCAGTTTTCCTTTCCGATGCACCTCTGCAGGTTTACTATATCCCTTGGAGCTTCCCATTCACGATGAAACACAGAAATTTCATCGGAAATAAATATAAGATACACAATGCCGTCTTAAGTATAGGAAGACTGAGTCTTCCTACTGTCTATGATTTGAGCGTTTCCTGTGTCACCAGATTTACATTCCGATGCAACTCTGCAGGTTTACTGTATCCCGTGGAGCTTCCCATTGACGATGGAACACAGAAATTGCATCGGAATTAAATATAAGAGACACAATGCCGACTTAAGTACAGGAAGAATGAGTCTTCCTACTGTCTATGTGTTGAGCGTTTCCTGTGTCACCAGTTTTACATTCTGATGCACCTCTGCAGGTTTACTGTATCCCTTGGACCTTCCCATTGACGATAAAACACAGAAATTGCATCGGAATTAAATATAAGAGACACAATGCCGACTTAAGTACAGGAAGACTGAGTCTTCCTACTGTCTATGTTTTGAGCGTTTCCTGTGTCATCAGTTTTACTTTCCGATGCACCTCTGCAGGATTACTAATCCCTTGGACCTTCCCATTCACGATGAAACACAGATATTTCATCAGAAATAAATATAAGAGACACAATGCCGACTTAAGTACACGAAGACTGAGTCTTCCTACTGTCTATGCTTTGAGCGTTTCCTGTGTCACCAGATTTACATTCCGATGCACCTCTGCAGGTTTACTGTTTCCATTGGACCTTCCCATTGACGATGAAACACAGAAATTGCATCGGAATTAAATATAGGAGACACAATGCCGACTTAAGTACAGGAAGACAGAGTCTTCCTACTGTCTATGTTTTGAGCGTTTCCTGTGTCACTAGTTTTACATTTCGATGCACCACTGCAGGTTTACTGTATCCCTTGGACCTTCCCATTGACGATGAAACACAGAAATTGCATCGGAATTAAATATAAGAGACACAATGCCGACTTAAATACAGGAAGAATGAGTCTTCCTACTGTCTATGTGTTGAGCGTTTCCTTTGTCACCAGTTTTACATTCTGATGCACCTCTGCAGGTTTACTGTATCCCTTGGACCTTCCCATTGACGATGAAACACAGAAATTGCTTCGGAATTAAATATAAGAGACACAATGCCGACTTAAGTACTGGAAGACTGAGTCTTCCTACTGTCTACGTTTTGAGCGTTTCCTGTGTCACCAGTTTTACATTCCGATGCACCTCTGCAGGTTTACTGTATCCCGTGGATCTTCCCATTGACGATGAAAGACAGAAATTGCATCGGAATTAAATATAAGACACACAATGCCGATTTAAGTACAGGAAGACGGAGTCTTCCTACTGTCTATGATTTGAGCTTTTCCTGTGTCACCAGTTTTACATTCCGATGCACCGCTGCAGGTTTCCTGTATCCCTTGGACCTTCCCATTGACGATGAAACACAGAAATTGTATCGAAATTAAATATAAGAGACACAATGCCGACTTAAGTACAGGAAGACTAAGTCTTCCTACTGTCTATGTTTTGAGCGTTTCCTGGGTCATCAGTTTTCCTTTCCGATGCACCTCTGCAGGTTTACTATATCCCTTGGAGCTTCCCATTCACGATGAAACACAGAAATTTCATCGGAAATAAATATAAGATACACAATGCCGACTTAAGTATAGGAAGACTGAGTCTTCCTACTGTCTATGATTTGAGCGTTTCCTGTGTCACCAGATTTACATTCCGATGCAACTCTGCAGGTTTACTGTATCCCGTGGAGCTTCCCATTGACGATGGAACACAGAAATTGCATCGGAATTAAATATAAGAGACACAATGCCGACTTAAGTACAGGAAGAATGAGTCTTCCTACTGTCTATGTGTTGAGCGTTTCCTGTGTCACCTGTTTTACATTCTGATGCACCTCTGCAGGTTTACTGTATCCCTTGGACCTTCCCATTGACGATAAAACACAGAAATTGCATCGGAATTAAATATAAGAGACACAATGCCGACTTAAGTACAGGAAGACTGAGTCTTCATACTGTCTATGTTTTGAGCGTTTCCTGTGTCATCAGTTTTACTTTCCGATGCACCTCTGCAGGATTACTAATCCCTTGGACCTTCCCATTCACAATGAAACACAGATATTTCATCAGAAATAAATATAAGAGACACAATGCCGACTTAAGTACACGAAGACTGAGTCTTCCTACTGTCTATGTTTTGAGCGTTTCCTGTGTCACCAGATTTACATTCCGATGCACCTCTGCAGGTTTACTGTTTCCCTTGGACCTTCCCATTGACGATGAAACACAGAAATTGCATCGGAATTAAATATAGGAGACACAATGCCGACTTAAGTACAGGAAGACAGAGTCTTCCTACTGTCTATGTTTTGAGCGTTTCCTGTGTCACTAGTTTTACATTTCGATGCACCACTGCAGGTTTACTGTATCCCTTGGACCTTCCCATTGACGATGAAACACAGAAATTGCATCGGAATTAAATATAAGAGACACAATGCCGACTTAAATACAGGAAGAATGAGTCTTCCTACTGTCTATGTGTTGAGCGTTTCCTTTGTCACCAGTTTTACATTCTGATGCACCTCTGCAGGTTTACTGTATCCCTTGGACCTTCCCATTGACGATGAAACACAGAAATTGCTTCGGAATTAAATATAAGAGACACAATGCCGACTTAAGTACTGGAAGACTGAGTCTTCCTACTGTCTACGTTTTGCGCGTTTCCTGTGTCACCAGTTTTACATTCCGATGCACCTCTGCAGGTTTACTGTATCCCGTGGGTCTTCCCATTGACGATGAAAGACAGAAATTGCATCGGAATTAAATATAAGACACACAATGCCGATTTAAGTACAGGAAGACGGAGTCTTCCTACTGTCTATGATTTGAGCTTTTCCTGTGTCACCAGTTTTACATTCCGATGCACCGCTGCAGGTTTCCTGTATCCCTTGGACCTTCCCATTGACGATGAAACACAGAAATTGTATCGAAATTAAATATAAGAGACACAATGCCGACTTAAGTACAAGAAATCAGTCTTCGTACGGTCAATGTTTTGAGCGTTTCCTGTGTCACCAGTTTTACATTCCGATGCACCTCTGCCGGTTTATTGTATCCCTTGGACCTTCCCATTGGCGATGAAACACAGAAATCGCATCGGAATTAGATATAAAAGACACAATGCCGGCTTAAGTACAGGAAGACTGAGTCTTCCCACTGTCTATGTTTTGAGCGTTTCCTGTGTCACCAGTTTTACATTCCGATTCGCCTCTGCAGGTTTACTGTATCCATTGGACCTTCCCATTGACGATGAAAAACGGAAATTGCATCGGAATTAAATATAAGAGACACAATGCCGACTGAAGTACAGGAAGACTAAGTGTTCCTACTATGTTTTGAGCTTTTCCTGTGTCATCAGTTTTACTTTCCGATGCATCACTGCAGGTTTTCTATATCCCCTGGACCTTCCCATTCACGATGAAACACAGTAATTTCATCGGAAATAAATATAAGAGACACAATGCCGACTTAAGTACAGGAAGACTGAGTCTTCCTACTGTCTATGTTTTGAGCGTTTCCTGTGTCACCAGTTATACATTCCGATGCACCTCTGCAGGTTTATTGTATCCCTTGGACGTCCCCATTGACGACGAAACACAGAAATTGCATCGGAATTAAATATAAGAGACACAATGCCGACTTAAGTACAGGAAGACCGAGTCTTCCTACTGTCTATAATTTGAGCGTTTCCTGTGTCACCAGTTTTACATTCCGATGCACCTCTACAGGTTTACTGTATCCGTTGGACCTTCACAGTGACGATGAAAAACAGAAATTGCATCGGAATTAAATATAAGAGTCTCAATGCCGACTTAAGTACAGGAAGACTAAGTCTTCCTACTGTCTATGTTTTGAGCGTTTCCTGTGTCATCAATTTTCCTTTCTGATGCACCTCTGCAGGTTTACTATATCCCTTGGACCTTCCCATTCACGATGAAACACAGAAATTTCATCGGAAATAAATATAAGAGACACAATGCCGACTTAAGTACAGGAAGACTGAGTCTTCCTACTGTCTATGATTTGAGCGTTTCCTGTGTCACCAGATTTACATTCCGATGCACCTCTGCAGGTTTACTGTTTCCATTGGACCTTCCCATTGACGATGAAACACAGAAATTGCATCGGAATTAAATATAGGAGACACAATGCCGACTTAAGTACAGGAAGACAGAGTCTTCCTACTGTCTATGTTTTGAGCGTTTCCTGTGTCACTAGTTTTACATTTCGATGCACCACTGCAGGTTTACTGTATCCCTTGGACCTTCCCATTGACGATGAAACACAGAAATTGCATCGGAATTAAATATAAGAGACACAATGCCGACTTAAATACAGGAAGAATGAGTCTTCCTACTGTCTATGTGTTGAGCGTTTCCTTTGTCACCAGTTTTACATTCTGATGCACCTCTGCAGGTTTACTGTATCCCTTGGACCTTCCCATTGACGATGAAACACAGAAATTGCTTCGGAATTAAATATAAGAGACACAATGCCGACTTAAGTACTGGAAGACTGAGTCTTCCTACTGTCTACGTTTTGAGCGTTTCCTGTGTCACCAGTTTTACATTCCGATGCACCTCTGCAGGTTTACTGTATCCCGTGGATCTTCCCATTGACGATGAAAGACAGAAATTGCATCGGAATTAAATATAAGACACACAATGCCGATTTAAGTACAGGAAGACGGAGTCTTCCTACTGTCTATGATTTGAGCTTTTCCTGTGTCACCAGTTTTACATTCCGATGCACCGCTGCAGGTTTCCTGTATCCCTTGGACCTTCCCATTGACGATGAAACACAGAAATTGTATCGAAATTAAATATAAGAGACACAATGCCGACTTAAGTACAGGAAGACTAAGTCTTCCTACTGTCTATGTTTTGAGCGTTTCCTGTGTCATCAGTTTTCCTTTCCGATGCACCTCTGCAGGTTTACTATATCCCTTGGAGCTTCCCATTCACGATGAAACACAGAAATTTCATCGGAAATAAATATAAGATACACAATGCCGACTTAAGTATAGGAAGACTGAGTCTTCCTACTGTCTATGATTTGAGCGTTTCCTGTGTCACCAGATTTACATTCCGATGCAACTCTGCAGGTTTACTGTATCCCGTGGAGCTTCCCATTGACGATGGAACACAGAAATTGCATCGGAATTAAATATAAGAGACACAATGCCGACTTAAGTACAGGAAGAATGAGTCTTCCTACTGTCTATGTGTTGAGCGTTTCCTGTGTCACCTGTTTTACATTCTGATGCACCTCTGCAGGTTTACTGTATCCCTTGGACCTTCCCATTGACGATAAAACACAGAAATTGCATCGGAATTAAATATAAGAGACACAATGCCGACTTAAGTACAGGAAGACTGAGTCTTCATACTGTCTATGTTTTGAGCGTTTCCTGTGTCATCAGTTTTACTTTCCGATGCACCTCTGCAGGATTACTAATCCCTTGGACCTTCCCATTCACAATGAAACACAGATATTTCATCAGAAATAAATATAAGAGACACAATGCCGACTTAAGTACACGAAGACTGAGTCTTCCTACTGTCTATGTTTTGAGCGTTTCCTGTGTCACCAGATTTACATTCCGATGCACCTCTGCAGGTTTACTGTTTCCCTTGGACCTTCCCATTGACGATGAAACACAGAAATTGCATCGGAATTAAATATAGGAGACACAATGCCGACTTAAGTACAGGAAGACAGAGTCTTCCTACTGTCTATGTTTTGAGCGTTTCCTGTGTCACTAGTTTTACATTTCGATGCACCACTGCAGGTTTACTGTATCCCTTGGACCTTCCCATTGACGATGAAACACAGAAATTGCATCGGAATTAAATATAAGAGACACAATGCCGACTTAAATACAGGAAGAATGAGTCTTCCTACTGTCTATGTGTTGAGCGTTTCCTTTGTCACCAGTTTTACATTCTGATGCACCTCTGCAGGTTTACTGTATCCCTTGGACCTTCCCATTGACGATGAAACACAGAAATTGCTTCGGAATTAAATATAAGAGACACAATGCCGACTTAAGTACTGGAAGACTGAGTCTTCCTACTGTCTACGTTTTGCGCGTTTCCTGTGTCACCAGTTTTACATTCCGATGCACCTCTGCAGGTTTACTGTATCCCGTGGGTCTTCCCATTGACGATGAAAGACAGAAATTGCATCGGAATTAAATATAAGACACACAATGCCGATTTAAGTACAGGAAGACGGAGTCTTCCTACTGTCTATGATTTGAGCTTTTCCTGTGTCACCAGTTTTACATTCCGATGCACCGCTGCAGGTTTCCTGTATCCCTTGGACCTTCCCATTGACGATGAAACACAGAAATTGTATCGAAATTAAATATAAGAGACACAATGCCGACTTAAGTACAAGAAATCAGTCTTCGTACGGTCAATGTTTTGAGCGTTTCCTGTGTCACCAGTTTTACATTCCGATGCACCTCTGCCGGTTTATTGTATCCCTTGGACCTTCCCATTGGCGATGAAACACAGAAATCGCATCGGAATTAGATATAAAAGACACAATGCCGGCTTAAGTACAGGAAGACTGAGTCTTCCCACTGTCTATGTTTTGAGCGTTTCCTGTGTCACCAGTTTTACATTCCGATTCGCCTCTGCAGGTTTACTGTATCCATTGGACCTTCCCATTGACGATGAAAAACGGAAATTGCATCGGAATTAAATATAAGAGACACAATGCCGACTGAAGTACAGGAAGACTAAGTCTTCCTACTATGTTTTGAGCTTTTCCTGTGTCATCAGTTTTACTTTCCGATGCATCACTGCAGGTTTTCTATATCCCCTGGACCTTCCCATTCACGATGAAACACAGTAATTTCATCGGAAATAAATATAAGAGACACAATGCCGACTTAAGTACAGGAAGACTGAGTCTTCCTACTGTCTATGTTTTGAGCGTTTCCTGTGTCACCAGTTATACATTCCGATGCACCTCTGCAGGTTTATTGTATCCCTTGGACGTCCCCATTGACGACGAAACACAGAAATTGCATCGGAATTAAATATAAGAGACACAATGCCGACTTAAGTACAGGAAGACCGAGTCTTCCTACTGTCTATAATTTGAGCGTTTCCTGTGTCACCAGTTTTACATTCCGATGCACCTCTACAGGTTTACTGTATCCGTTGGACCTTCACAGTGACGATGAAAAACAGAAATTGCATCGGAATTAAATATAAGAGTCTCAATGCCGACTTAAGTACAGGAAGACTAAGTCTTCCTACTGTCTATGTTTTGAGCGTTTCCTGTGTCATCAGTTTTCCTTTCTGATGCACCTCTGCAGGTTTACTATATCCCTTGGACCTTCCCATTCACGATGAAACACAGAAATTTCATCGGAAATAAATATAAGAGACACAATGCCGACTTAAGTACAGGAAGACTGAGTCTTCCTACTGTCTATGATTTGAGCGTTTCCTGTGTCACCAGTTTTACATTCCGATGCACCTCTGCAGGTTTACTGTTTCCCTTGGACCTTCCCATTGACGATGAAACACAGAAATTGCATCGGAATTAAATATTGGAGACACAATGCCGACTTAAGTACAGGAAGACAGAGTCTTCCTACTGTCTATGTTTTGAGCGTTTCCTGTGTCACTAGTTTTAGATTTCGATGCACCACTGCAGGTTTACTGTATCCCTTGGTCCTTCCCATTGACGATGAAACACAGTAATTGCATCGGAATTAACTATAAGAGACACAATGCCGACTTAAATACAGGAAGAATGAGTCTTCCTACTGTCTATGTGTTGAGTGTTTCCTGCGTCACCAGTTTTACATTCTGATGCACCTCTGCAGGTTTACTGTAACCCTTGGACCTTCCCATTGACGATGAAACACAGAAATTGCATCGGAATTAAATATAAGAGACACAATGCCGACTTAAGTACAGGAAGACTGAGTCTTCCTACTGTCTACGTTTTGAGCATTTCCTGTGTCACCAGTTTTACATTCCGATGCACCTCTGCAGGTTTACTGTATCCCTTGGACCTTCCCATTGACGATGAAACACAGAAATTGCATCGGAATTAAATATAAGAGACACAATGCCGACTTAAGTACAGGAAGACTGAGTCTTCCTACTGTCTATAATTTGAGCGTTTCCTGCGTCACCAGTTTTACATTCCGATGCACCTCTACAGGTTTACTGTATCCGTTGGACCTTCACAGTGACGATGAAACAAAGAAATTGCATCGGAATTAAATTTAAGAGACACAATGCCGACAGGTAGACTAAGTCTTCCTATTGTCTATGTTTTGAGCGTTTCCTGTGTCATCAGTTTTACTTTCCGATGCACCTCTGCAGGTTTATTATATCCCTTGGACCTTCCCATTCACGATGAAACACAGTAATTTCATCGGAATTAAATATAAGAGACACAATGCCGACTTAAGTACAGGAAGACTGAGTCTTCCTACTGTCTATGTGTTGAGCGTTTCCTGTGTCACCAGTTTTACATTCTGATGCACCTCTGCAGGTTTACTGTATCCCTTGGACCTTCCCATTGACGATGAAAAACAGAAATTGCATCGGAATTAAATATAAGAGACACAATGCCGACTTAAAAACAGGAAGACTGAGTCGTCCTACTCTCTATGTTTTGAGCGTTTCCTGTGTCACCAGTTTTACATTCTGATGCACCTCTGCAGTTTTACTGTATCCCTTGGACGTTCCCATTGACGATGAAAAACAGAAATAGCATCGGAATTAAATTTAAGAGACACAATGCCGACAGGAAGACTAAGTCTTCCTATTGTCTATGTTTTGAGCGTTTCCTGTGTCATCAGTTTTACTTTCCGATGCACCTCTGCAGGTTTATTATATCCCTTGGACCTTCCCATTCACGATGAAACACAGTAATTTCATCGGAAATAAATATAAGAGACACAATGCCGACTTAAGTACAGGAAGACTGAGTCTTCCTACTGTCTCTGTGTTGAGCGTTTCCTGTGTCACCAGTTTTACATTCTGATGCACCTCTGCAGGTTTACTGTATCCCTTGGACCTTCCCATTGACGATGAAATACAGAAATTGCATCGGAATTAAATATAAGAGACACAATGCCGACTTATGTACAGGAAGACTGAGTCTTCCTACTGTCTATGTTTTGAGCGTTTCCTGTGTCATCAGTTTTACTTTCCGATGCACCTCTGCAGGATTACTATATCCCTTGGACCTTCCCATTCACGATGGAACTCAGAAATTTTATCGGAAATAAATATAAGAGACACATTGAAGACTTAAGTACAGGAAGACTGAGTCTTCCTACTGTCTATGTTTTGAGCGTTTCCTGTGTCACCAGTTTTACATTCCGATGCACCTCTCGGGTTTACTGTTTCCCTTGGACCTTCCCATTGACAATGAAACACAGAAATTGCATCGGAATTAAATATAGGAGACACAATGCCGACTTAGGTACAGGAAGACAGTGTCTTCCTACTGTCTATGGTTTGAGCGTTTCCTGTGTCACTAGCTTTAAATTTCGATGCACCAGTGCAGGTTTACTGTATCCCTTGGACCCACCCTTTGACGATGAAACACAGAAATTGCATCGGAATTAAATATAAGAGACACAATGCCGACTTAAATACAGGAAGAATGAGTCTTCCTATTGTCCATGTGTTGAGCGTTTCCTGTGTCACCAGTTTTACATTCTGATGCACCTCTGCAGGTTTACTGTATCCCTTGGACCTTCGCATTGACGATGAAACACAGAAATTGCATCGGAATGAAGTATAAGAGACACAATGCCGACTTAAGTAGAGGAAGACTGAGTCTTCCTACTGTCTACGTTTGGAGCGTTTCCTGTCTCACCAGTTTTACATTCCGATGCTCCTCTGCAGGTTTACTGTATCCCTTGGACCTTCCCATTGACGATGAAACATAGAAATTGCATCGGAATTAAATATAAGAGACGCAATGCCGACTTAAGTACAGGAAGACTGAGTCTTCCTACTGTCTATGTTTTGAGCGTTTCGTGTGGCACTAGTTTTACATTCCGATGCACCTCTGCAGGTTTACTGTATCCCTTGGACCTTCCCATTGACGATGAAACACAGAAATTGCATCGGAATTAAATATAAGAGACACAATGCCGACTTAAGTACAGGAAGAGTGAGTCTTCCTACTGTCTATGTTTTGAGCGTATCCTGTGTCACCAGTTTTACATTCTGATGCACCTCTGCAGGCATACTGTATCCCTTGGACCTTCCCATTCACGATGAAACACAGAAATTGCATCGGAATTAAATATAAGAGACACAATGCCGACTTAAGTATGGGAAGACTGAGTCTTCCTACTGTCTATGATTTGAGCGTTTCCTGTGTCACCAGATTTACATTCCGATGCACCTCTGCAGGTTTACTGTATCCTGTGGAGCTTCCCATTGACGATGAAACACAGAAATTGCATCGGAATTAAATATAAGACACACAATGCCGACTTAAGTACAGGTAGACGGAGTCTTCCTACTGTCTATAATTTGAGCGTTTCCTGTGTCACCAGTTTTACATTCCGATGCACCTCTACAGGTTTACTGTATCTGTTGGACCTTCACAGTGACGATGAAACACAGAAATTGCATCGGAATTAAATATAAGAGTCTCAATGCCGACTTAAGTACAGGAAGACTAAGTCTTCCTACTGTCTATGTTTTGAGCGTTTCCTGTGTCATCAGTTTTCCTTTCTGATGCACCTCTGCTGGTTTACTATATCCCTTGGACCTTCCCATTCACGACGAAACACAGAAATTTCATCGGAAATAAATATAAGAGACACAATGCCGACTTAAGTACAGGAAGACTGAGTCTTCCTACTGTCTATGATTTGAGCGTTTCCTGTGTCACCAGATTTACATTCCGAAGCACCTCTGCAGGTTTACTCTATCCCGTGGAGCTTCCCATTGACAATGAAACACAGAAATTGCATCGGAATTAAAAATAAGAGACACAATGCCGACTTAAGTACAGGAAGAATGAGTCTTCCTACTGTCTATGTGTTGAGCGTTTCCTGTGTCACCAGTTTTACATTCTGATGCACCTCTGCAGGCTTACTGTATCCCTTGGACCTTCCCATTGACGATGAAAAACAGAAATTGCATCGGAATTAAATATAAGAGACACAATGCCGACTTAAGTACAGGAAGACTGAGTCTTCCTACTGTCTATGTTTTGAGCGTCTCCTGTGTCATCAGTTTTACTTTCCGATGCACCTCTGCAGGATTACTATATCCTTTGGACCTTCCCATTCACGATGAAACACAGAAATTTCATCGGAAATAAATATAAGAGACACAATGGCGACTTAAGTACAGGAAGACTGAGTCTTCCTACTGTCTATGTTTTGAGCGTTTCCTGTGTCACCAGTTTTACATTCCGATGCACCTCTGCAGGTTTACTGTTTCCCTTGGAGCTTCCCATTGACGATGAAACACAGAAATTGCATCGGAATTAAATATTGGAGACACAATGCCGACTTAAGTACAGGAAGACAGAGTCTTCCTACTGTCTATGTTTTGAGCGTTTCCTGTGTCACTAGTTTTAGATTTCGATGCACCACTGCAGGTTTACTGTATCCCTTGGTCCTTCCCATTGACGATGAAACACAGTAATTGCATCGGAATTAAATATAAGAGACACAATGCCGACTTAAATACAGGAAGAATGAGTCTTCCTACTGTCTATGTGTTGAGCGTTTCCTGCGTCACCAGTTTTACATTCTGATGCACCTCTGCAGGTTTACTGTAACCCTTGGACCTTCCCATTGACGATGAAACAAAGAAATTGCATTGGAATTAAATATAAGAGACACAATGCCGACTTAAGTACAGGAAGACTGAGTCTTCCTACTGTCTACGTTTTGAGCATTTCCTGTGTCACCAGTTTTACATTCCGATGCACCTCTGCAGGTTTACTGTATCCCTTGGACCTTCCCATTGACGATGAAACACAGAAATTGCATCGGAATTAAATATAAGAGACACAATGCCGACTTAAGTACAGGAAGACTGAGTCTTCCTACTGTCTATAATTTGAGCGTTTCCTGCGTCACCAGTTTTACATTCCGATGCACCTCTACAGGTTTACTGTAACCGTTGGACCTTCACAGTGACGATGAAACACAGAAATTGCATCGGAATTAAATTTAAGAGACACAATGCCGACAGGAAGACTAAGTCTTCCTATTGTCTATGTTTTGAGCGTTTCCTGTGTCATCAGTTTTACTTTCCGATGCACCTCTGCAGGTTTATTATATCCCTTGGACCTTCCCATTCACGATGAAACACAGTAATTTCATCGGAAATAAATATAAGAGACACAATGCCGACTTAAGTACAGGAAGACTCAGTCTTCCTACTGTCTATGTGTTGAGCGTTTCCTGTGTCACCAGTTTTACATTCTGATGCACCTCTGCAGGTTTACTGTATCCCTTGGACCTTCCCATTGACGATGAAAAACAGAAATTGCATCGGAATTAAATATAAGAGACACAATGCCGACTTAAAAACAGGAAGACTGAGTCGTCCTACTCTCTATGTTTTGAGCGTTTCCTGTGTCACCAGTTTTACATTCTGATGCACCTCTGCAGTTTTACTGTCTCCCTTGGACGTTTCCATTGACGATGAAAAACAGAAATTGCATCGGAATTAAATTTAAGAGACACAATGCCGACAGGAAGACTAAGTCTTCCTATTGTCTATGTTTTGAGCGTTTCCTGTGTCATCAGTTTTACTTTCCGATGCACCTCTGCAGGTTTATTATATCCCTTGGACCTTCCCATTCACGATGAAACACAGTAATTTCATCGGAAATAAATATAAGAGACACAATGCCGACTTAAGTACAGGAAGACTGAGTCTTCCTACTGTCTATGTGTTGAGCGTTTCCTGTGTCACCAGTTTTACATTCTGATGCACCTCTGCAGGTTTACTGTATCCCTTGGACCTTCCCATTGACGATGAAAAACAGAAATTGCATCGGAATTAAATATAAGAGACACAATGCCGACTTATGTACAGGAAGACTGAGTCTTCCTACTGTCTATGTTTTGAGCGTTTCCTGTGTCATCAGTTTTACTTTCCGATGCACCTCTGCAGGATTACTATATCCCTTGGACCTTCCCATTCACGATGGAACACAGAAATTTCATCGGAAATAAATATAAGAGACACAATGCCGACTTAAGTACAGGAAGACTGAGTCTTCCTACTGTCTATGTTTTGAGCGTTTCCTGTGTCACCAGTTTTACATTCCGATGCACCTCTCGGGTTTACTGTTTCCCTTGGACCTTCCCATTGACAATGAAACACAGAAATTGCATCGGAATTAAATATAGGAGACACAATGCCGACTTAGGTACAGGAAGACAGTGTCTTCCTACTGTCTATGTTTTGAGCGTTTCCTGTGTCACTAGCTTTAAATTTCGATGCACCAGTGCAGGTTTACTGTATCCCTTGGACCTTCCCATCGACGATGAAACACAGAAATTGCATCGGAATTAAATATAAGAGACACAATGCCGACTTAAATACAGGAAGAATGAGTCTTCCTACTGTCTATGTGTTGAGCGTTTCCTGTGTCACCAGTTTTACATTCTGATGCACCTCTGCAGGTTTACTGTATCCCTTGGACCTTCGCATTGACGATGAAACACAGAAATTGCATCGGAATGAAGTATAAGAGACACAATGCCGACTTAAGTAGAGGAAGACTGAGTCTTCCTACTGTCTACATTTTGAGCGTTTCCTGTCTCACCAGTTTTACATTCCGATGCACCTCTGCAGGTTTACTGTATCCCTTGGACCTTCCCATTGACGATGAAACACAGAATTTGCATCGGAATGAAGTATAAGAGACACAATGCCGACTTAAGTATAGGAAGACTGAGTCTTCCTACTTTCTATGATTTGAGCGTTTCCTATGTCACCAGATTTACTTTCCGATGCACCTCTGCAGGTTTACTGTATCCCTTGGACCTTCCCATTGACGATGAAACACAGAAATTGCATCGGAATTAAATATAAGAGACACAATGCCGACTTAAGTACAGGAAGACTGAGTCTTCCTACTGTCTATGTTTTGAGCGTATCCTGTGTCACCAGTTTTACATTCTGATGCACCTCTGCAGGCTTACTGTATCCCTTGGACCTTCCCATTCACGATGAAACACAGAAATTGCATCGGAATTAAATATAAGAGACACAATGCCGACTTAAGTATAGGAAGACTGAGTCTTCCTACTGTCTATGATTTGAGCGTTTCCTGTGTCACCAGATTTACATTCCGATGCACCTCTGCAGGTTTACTGTATCCCGTGGAGCTTCCCATTGACGATGAAACACAGAAATTGCATCGGAATTAAATATAAGACACACAATGCCGACTTAAGTACAGGAAGACGGAGTCTTCCTACTGTCTATAATTTGAGCGCTTCCTCTGTCACCAGTTTTACATTCCGATGCACCTCTACAGGTTTACTGTATCCCTTGGACCTTCACAGTGACGATGAAACACAGAAATTCAATCGGAATTAAATAGAAGAGACACAATGCCGACTTAAGTACAGGAAGACTAAGTCTTCATACTGTCTATGTTTTGAGCGTTTCCTGTGTCATCAGTTTTACTTTCTGATGCACCTCTGCAAGTTTACTATATCCCTTCGACCTTCCCATTCACGATGAAACACAGGAATTTCATCGGAAATAAAGATAAGAGACATAATGCCGACTTAAGTATAGGAAGACTGAGTCTTCCTACTGTCTATGATTTGAGCGTTTCCTGTGTCACCAGATTTACATTCCGATGCACCTCTGCAGGATTACTGTATCCCATGGAGCTTCCCATTGACGATGAAACACAGAAATTGCATCGGAATTAAATATAAGAGACGCAATGCCGACTTAAGTACAGGAAGACTGAGTCTGCCTACTGTCAATGTTTTGAGCGTTTCCTGTGTCACCAGTTTTACATTCCGATTCGCCTCTGCAGGTTTACTGTATCCATTGGACCTTCCCATTGACGATGAAAAACAGAAATTGCATCGGAATTAAATATAAGAGACACAATGCCGACTTAAGTACAGGAAGACTAAGTCTTCCTACTGTCTATGTTTTGAGCGTTTCCTGTGTCATCAGTTTTACTTTCCGATGCACCTCTGCAGGTTTACTATATCCCTTGGACCGTCCCATTCACGATGAAACACAGAAATTTCATCGGAAATAAATATAAGAGACACAATGCCGACTTAAGTACAGGAAGACTAAGTCTTCCTACTGTCTATGTTTTGAGCGTTTCCTGTGTCAGCAGTTTTACATTTTGATGCACCTCTGCAGGTTTACTGTATCCCTTGGACCTTCCAATTGACGATGAAACACAGAAATTGCATCGGAATTCAATATAAGAGACACAATGCCGACTTAAGTACAGGAAGACTGAGTCTTCCTACTGTCAATGTTCTGAGCGTTTCCTGTGTCACTAGTTTTACATTCAGATGCACCTCTGCAGGTTTACTGTATCCCATGGACCTTCCCATTGATGATGAAACACAGATATTGCATCGGAATTAAATATAAGAGACACAACGCCGACTTAAGTACAGGAAGACTGAGTCTTCCTACTGTCTATGCTTTGAGCGTTTCCTGTGTCACCAGTTTTACATTCCGATGCACCTCTGCAGGTTTACTGTATCCCTTGGACCTTCGTATTGACGATGAAACACAGAAATTGCATCGGAATTAAATATAAGAGACACAATGCCGACTTAAAAACAGGAAGACTCAGTCTTCCTACTCTCTATGTTTTGAGCGTTTCCTGTGTCACCAGTTTTACATTCTGATGCACCTCTGCAGGTTTACTGTATCCCTTGGACGTTCCCATTGACGATGAAAAACAGAAATTGCATCGGAATTAAATTTAAGAGACACAATGCCGACAGGAAGACTAAGTCTTCCTACTGTCTCAGTTTTGAGCGTTTCCTGTGTCAACAGTTTTACTTTCCGATGCACCTCTGCAGGTTTATTATATCCCTTGGACCTTCCCATTCACGATGAAACACAGAAATTTCATCGGAAATAAATATAAGAGACGCAATGCCGACTTAAGTACAGGAAGACTGAGTCTTCCTACTGGCTATGTTTTGAGCGTTTCCTGTGTCACCAGTTTTACACTCCGATGCACCTCTGCAGGTTTACTGTGTCCCTTGGACTTTCCCATTCACGATGAAACACAGAAATTGAATCGGAATTAAATATAAGAGACACAATGCCGACTTAAGTACAAGAAGACTGAGGCTTCCTACTGTTTATGTTTTTAACGTTTCCTGTGTCACTAGTTTTACATTCCGATGCACCTCTGCAGGTTTACTGTATCCCTTGGACCTTCCCATTGACGATGAAACACAGAAATTGCATCGGAATTAAATATAAGAGACACAATGCCGACTTAAGTACAGGAAGACTGAGTCTTCCTACTGTCTATAATTTGAGCGTTTCCTGTATCACCAGTTTTACATTCCGATGCACATCTACAGGTTTTCTGTATCCCTTGGACATTCACAGTGACGATGAAACACAGAAACTGCATCGGAATTAAATATAAGAGACACAATGCCGACTTAAATACAGGAAGACAGAGTCTTCCTACTGTCAGTGTTTTGATCGTTTCTTGTGTCACCAGTTTTACATTCCGATTCGCCTCTGCAGGTTTACTGTATCCATTGGACCTTCCCATTGGCGATGAAAAACAGAAATTGCATCGGAATTAAATATAAGAGACACAATGCCGACTTAAGTCCAGGAAGAATGAGTCTTCCTACTGTCTATGTGTTGAGCGTTTCCTGTGTCACCAGTTTTACATTCTGATGCACCTCTGGAGGTTTACTGTATCCCTTGGACATTCCCGTTGACGATGAAAAACAGAAATTGCATCGGAATTAAATATAAGAGACACAATGCCGACTTAAGTACAGGAAGACTGAGTCTTCCTACTCTCTATGTTTTGAGCGTTTCCTGTGTCACCAGTTTTACATTCCGATGCACCTCTCAGGTTTACTGTTTCCCTTGGACCTTCCCATTGACAATGAAACACAGAAATTGCATCGGAATTAAATATAGGAGACACAATGCCGACTTAGGTACAGGAAAACAGTGTCTTCCTACTGTCTATGTTTTGAGCGTTTCCTGTGTCACTAGCTTTACATTTCGATGCACCACTGCAGGTTTACTGTATCCCTTGGACCTTCCCATTGACGATGAAACACAGAAATTGCATCGGAATAAAATATAAGAGACACAATGCCGACTTAAATACAGGAAGAATGAGTCTTCCTACTGTCTATGTGTTGAGCGTTTCCTGTGTCACCAGTTTTACATTCTGATGCACCTCTGCAGGTTTACTGTATCCCTTGGACCTTCGCATTGACGATGAAACACAGAAATTGCATCGGAATGAAGTATAAGAGACACAATGCCGACTTAAGTATAGGAAGACTGAGTCTTCCTACTGTCTATGATTTGAGCGTTTCCTGTGTCACCAGATTTACATTCCGATGCACCTCTGCAGGTTTACTGTATCCCGTGGAGCTTCCCATTGACGATGAAACACAGAAATTGCATCGGAATTAAATATAAGAAACACAATGCCGACTTAAGCACAGGAAGACGGAGTCTTCCTACTGTCTATAATTTAGCGTTTCCTGTGTCACCAGTTTTACATTCCGATGCACCTCTACAGGTTTACTGTATCCCGTGGACCTTCCCATTGACGATGAAACACAGAAATTGCATCGGAATGAAATATAAGAGACGCAATGCCGACTTAAGTACAGGAAGACTGAGTCTTCCTACTCTCTATGTTTTGAGCGTTTCGTGTGGCACTAGTTTTACATTCCGATGCACCTCTGCAGGTTAACTGTATCACTTGGACCTTCCCATTGACGATCAAACACAGAAATTGCATCGGAATTAAATATAAGAGACACAATGCCGACTTAAGTACAGGAAGACTGAGTCTTCCTACTCTCTATGCTTTGAGCGTATCCTGTGTCACCAGTTTTACATTCTGATGCACCTCTGCAGGCTTACTGTATCCCTTGGACCTTCCCATTCACGATGAAACACAGAAATTGCATCGGAATTAAATATAAGAGATACAATGCCGACTTAAGTATAGGAAGACTGAGTCTTCCTACTGTCTATGATTTGAGCGTTTCCTGTGTCACCAGATTTACATTCCGATGCACCTCTGCAGGTTTACTGTATCCCGTGGAGCTTCCCATTGACGATGAAACACAGAAATTGCATTGGAATCAAATATAAGACACACAATGCGGACTTACGTACAGGAAGACGGAGTCTTCCTACTGTCTATAATTTAGCGTTTCCTGTGTCACCAGTTTTACATTACGATGCACCTCTACAGGTTTACTGTATCCCGTGGACCTTCCCATTGACGATGAAACACAGAAATTGCATCGGAATTAAATATAAGAGACGCAATGCCGACTTAAGTACAGGAAGACTGAGTCTTCCTACTGTCTATGTTTTGAGCGTTTCGTGTGGCACTAGTTTTACATTCCGATGCACCTCTGCAGGTTTACTGTATCCCTTGGACCTTCCCATTGACGATGAAACACAGACATTGCATCGGAATTAAATATAAGAGACACAATGCCGACTTAAGTACAGGAAGACTAAGTCTTCATACTGTCTATGTTTTGAGCGTTTCCTGTGTAATCAGTTTTACTTTCCGATGCACCTCTGCAGGTTTACTATATCCCTTCGACCGTCCCATTCACGATGAAACACAGAAATTTCATCGGAAATAAATATAAGAGACACAATGCCGACTTAAGTATAGGAAGACTGAGTCTTCCTACTGCCTATGATTTGAGCGTTTCCTGTGTCACCAGATTTACATTCCGATGTACCTCTGCAGGATTACTGTAGCCCATGGAGCTTCCCATTGACGATGAAACACAGAAATTGCATCGGAATTATATATAAGACACACAATGCCGACTTAAGTACAGCAAGACGGAGTCTTCCTACTGTCTATGATTTGAGCTTTTCCTGTGTCACCAGTTTTACATTCCGATGCTCCTCTGCAGGTTTCCTGTATCCCTTGGACCTTCCCATTGACGATGAAACACAGAAATTGTATCGAAATTAAATATAAGAGACACAATGCCGACTTAAGTACAAGAAAACAGTCTTCGTACGGTCAATGATTTGAGCGTTTCCTGTGTCACCAGTTCTACATTCCGATGCACCTCTGCCGGTTTACTGTATCCCTTGGACCTTCCCATTGTCGACGAAACACAGAAATCGCATCGGAATTAAATATAAGAGACACAATGCCGACTTAAGAACAGGAAGACTGAGTCTTCCTACTATCAATGTTTTGAGCGTTTCCTGTGTCACCAGTTTTACATTCCGATTCGCCTCTGCAGGTTTACTGTATCCATTGGACCTTCCCATTGACGATGAAAAACAGAAATTGCATCGGAATTAAATATAAGAGACACAATGCCGACTTAGTACAGGAAGACTAAGTCTTCCAACTGTCTATGTTTTTAGCGTTTCCTGTGTCATCAGTTTTACTTTCCGATGCACCTCTGCAGGTTTACTATATCCCTTGGACCTTCCCATTCACGATGAAACACAGAAATTTCATCGGAATTAAATATAAGAGACACAATGCCGACTTTGGTACAGGAAGACTGAGTCTTCCTACTGTCTATGTTTTGAGCGTTTCCTGTGTCACCAGTTATACATTCCGATGCACCTCTGCAGGTTTACTGTATCCCTTGGACCTTCCCATTGACGATGAAACACAGAAATTGCATCGGAATTCAATATAAGAGACACAATTCCGACTTAAGTACAGGAAGACTGAGTCTTCCTACTGTCAATGTTCTGAGCGTTTCCTGTGTCACTAGTTTTACATTCTGATGCACCTCTGCAGGTTTACTGTATCCTATGGACCTTCCCATTGATGATGAAACACAGAAATTGCATCGGAATTAAATATAAGAGACACAACGCCGACTTAAGTACAGGAAGACTGAGTCTTCCTACTGTCTATGTTTTGAGCGTTTCCTGTGTCACCAGTTTTACATTCCGATGCACCTCTGCAGGTTTACTGTATCCCTAGGACCTTCCCATTGACGATGAAACACAGAAATTGCATCGGAATTAAATATAAGAGACACAATGCCGACTTAAGTACAGGAAGACTGAGTCTTCCTACTGTCTATGTTTTGAGCGTTTCCTGTGTCACTAGTTTTACATTCCGATGTACCTCTGCAGGTTTACTTTATCCCTTGGACGTTCCCATTGACGATGAAACACAGAAATTGCATCGGAATTAAATATAAGAGACACAATGCCGACTTAAAAACAGGAAGACTGAGTCTTCCTACTCTCTATGTTTTGAGCGTTTCCTGTGTCACCAGTTTTACATTCTGATGCACCTCTGCAGTTTTACTGTATCCCTTGGACGTTCCCATTGACGATGAAAAACAGAAATTGCATCGGAATTAAATTTAAGAGACACAATGCCGACTTAAGTACAGGAAGACTAAGTCATCCTACTGTCTATGTTTTGAGCGTTTCCTGTGTCATCAGTTTTACTTTCCGATGCACCTCTGCAGGTTTACTATATCCCTTGGACCTTCCCATTCACGATGAAACACAGAAATTTCATCGGAAATAAATATAAGAGACACAATGCCGACTTAAGTACAGTAAGACTGAGTCTTCCTACTGGCTATGATTTGAGCGTTTCCTGTGTCACCAGTTTTACACTCCGATGCACCTCTGCAGGTTTACTGTATCCCTTGGACTTTCCCATTCACGACGAAACGCAGAAATTGAATCGGAATTCAATATAAGAGACACAATGCCGACTTAAGTACAAGAAGACTGAGTCTTCCTACTGTCTATGTTTTTAACGTTTCCTGTGTCACTAGTTTTACATTCTGATGCACCTCTGCAGGTTTACTGTATCCCTTGGACCTTCCCATTGACGATGAAACACAGAAATTGCATCGGAATTAAATATAAGAGTCACAATGCCGACTTAAATACAGGAAGAATGAGTCTTCCTACTGTCTATGTGTTGAGCGTTTCCTGTGTCACCAGTTTTACATTCTGATGCACCTCTGCAGGTTTACTGTATCCCTTGGACCTTCGCATTGACGATGAAACACAGAATTTGCATCGGAATGAAGTATAAGAGACACAATGCCGACTTAAGTATAGGAAGACTGAGTCTTCCTACTTTCTATGATTTGAGCGTTTCCTGTGTCACCAGATTTACTTTCCGATGCACCTCTGCAGGTTTACTGTATCCCGTGGAGCTTCCCATTGACGATGAAACACAGAAATTGCATCGGAATTAAATATAAGACACACAATGCCGACTTATGTACAGGAAGACGGAGTCTTCCTACTGTCTATAATTTAGCGTTTCCTGTGTCACCAGTTTTACAGTCCGATGCACCTCTACAGGTTTACTGTATCCCGTGGACCTTCCCATTGACGATGAAACACAGAAATTGCATCGGAATTAAATATAAGAGACGCAATGCCGACTTAAGTACAGGAAGACTGAGTCTTCCTACAGTCTATGTTTTGAGCGTTTCGTGTGGCACTAGTTTTAAATTCCGATGCACCTCTGCAGGTTTACTGTATCCCTTGGACCTTCCCATTGACGATGAAACACAGAAATTGCATCGGAATTAAATATAAGAGACACAATGCCGACTAAAGTAAAGGAAGACTGAGTCTTCCTACTCTCTATGTTTTGAGCGTATCCTGTGTCACCAGTTTTACATTCTAATGCACCTCTGCAGGCTTACTGTATCCCTTGGACCTTCCCATTCACGATGAAACACAGAAATTGCATCGGAATTAAATATAAGAGATACAATGCCGACTTAAGTATAGGAAGACTGAGTCTTCCTACTGTCTATGATTTGAGCGTTTCCTGTGTCACCAGATTTACATTCCGATGCACCTCTGCAGGTTTACTGTATCCCGTGGAGCTTCCCATTGACGATGAAACACAGAAATTGCATCGGAATTAAATATAAGACACACAATGCCGACTTAAGTACAGCAAGACGGAGTCTTCCTACTGTCTATGATTTCAGCTTTTCCTGTGTCACCAGTTTTACATTCTGATGCTCCTCTGCAGGTTTCCTGTATCCCTTGGACCTTCCCATTGACGATGAAACACAGAAATTGTATCGAAATTAAATATAAGAGACACAATGCCGACTTAAGTACAAGAAAACAGTCTTCGTACGGTCAATGTTTTGAGCGTTTCCCGTGTCACCAGTTTTACATTCCGATGCACCTCTGCCGGTTTACTGTATCCCTTGGACCTTCCCATTGTCGACGAAACACAGAAATCGCATCGGAATTAAATATAAGAGACACAATGCCGACTTAAGTACAGGAAGACTGAGTCTTCCTACTATCAATGTTTTGAGCGTTTCCTGTGTCACCAGTTTTACATTCCGATTCGCCTCTGCAGGTTTACTGTATCCATTGGACCTTCCCATTGACGATGAAAAACAGAAATTGCATCGGAATTAAATATAAGAGACACAATGCCGACTTAGTACAGGAAGACTAAGTCTTCCTACTGTCTATGTTTTTAGCGTTTCCTGTGTCATCAGTTTTACTTTCCGATGCACCTCTGCAGGTTTACTATATCCCTTGGACCTTCCCATTCACGATGAAACACAGAAATTTCATCGGAATTAAATATAAGAGACACAATGCCGACTTTGGTACAGGAAGACTGAGTCTTCCTACTGTCTATGTTTTGAGCGTTTCCTGTGTCACCAGTTATACATTCCGATGCACCTCTGCAGGTTTACTGTATCCCTTGGACCTTCCCATTGACGATGAAACACAGAAATTGCATCGGAATTCAATATAAGAGACACAATTCCGACTTAAGTACAGGAAGACTGAGTTTTCCTACTGTCAATGTTCTGAGCGTTTCCTGTGTCACTAGTTTTACATTCTGATGCACCTCTGCAGGTTTACTGTATCCTATGGACCTTCCCATTGATGATGAAACACAGAAATTGCATCGGAATTAAATATAAGAGACACAACGCCGACTTCAGTACAGGAAGACTGAGTCTTCCTACTGTCTATGTTTTGAGCGTTTCCTGTGTCACCAGTTTTACATTCCGATGCACCTCTGCAGGTTTACTGTATCCCTAGGACCTTCCCATTGACGATGAAACACAGAAATTGCATCGGAATTAAATATAAGAGACACAATGCCGACTTAAGTACAGGAAGACTGAGTCTTCCTACTGTCTATGTTTTGAGCGTTTCCTGTGTCACTAGTTTTACATTCCGATGTACCTCTGCAGGTTTACTTTATCCCTTGGACCTTCCCATTGACGATGAAACACAGAAATTGCATCGGAATTAAATATAAGAGACACAATGCCGACTTTAAAACAGGAAGACTGAGTCTTCCTACTCTCTATGTTTTGAGCGTTTCCTGTGTCACCAGTTTTACATTCTGATGCACCTCTGCAGTTTTACTGTATCCCTTGGACGTTCCCATTGACGATGAAAAACAGAAATTGCATCGGAATTAAATTTAAGAGACACAATGCCGACCTAAGTACAGGAAGACTAAGTCATCTTACTGTCTATGTTTTGAGCGTTTCCTGTGTCATCAGTTTTACTTTCCGATGCACCTCTGCAGGTTTACTATATCCCTTGGACCTTCCCATTCACGATGAAACACAGAAATTTCTTCGGAAATAAATATAAGAGACACAATGCCGACTTAAGTACAGTAAGACTGAGTCTTCCTACTGGCTATGATTTGAGCGTTTCCTGTGTCACCAGTTTTACACTCCGATGCACCTCTGCAGGTTTACTGTATCCCTTGGACTTTCCCATTCACGACGAAACGCAGAAATTGAATCGGAATTCAATATAAGAGACACAATGCCGACTTAAGTTCAAGAAGACTGAGTCTTCCTACTGTCTATGTTTTTAACGTTTCCTGTGTCACTAGTTTTACATTCTGATGCACCTCTGCAGGTGTACTGTATCCCTTGGACCTTCCCATTGACGATGAAACACAGAAATTGCATCGGAATTAAATATAAGAGACACAATGCCGACTTAAATACAGGAAGAATGAGTCTTCCTACTGTCTATGTGTTGAGCGTTTCCTGTGTCACCAGTTTTACATTCTGATGCACCTCTGCAGGTTTACTGTATCCCTTGGACCTTCGCATTGACGATGAAACACAGAATTTGCATCGGAATGAAGTATAAGAGACACAATGCCGACTTAAGTATAGGAAGACTGAGTCTTCCTACTTTCTATGATTTGAGCGTTTCCTGTGTCACCAGATTTACTTTCCGATGCACCTCTGCAGGTTTACTGTATCCCGTGGAGCTTCCCATTGACGATGAAACACAGAAATTACATCGGAATTAAATATAAGACACACAATGCCGACTTATGTACAGGAAGACGGAGTCTTCCTACTGTCTATAATTTAGCGTTTCCTGTGTCACCAGTTTTACATTCCGATGCACCTCTACAGGTTTACTGTATCCCGTGGACCTTCCCATTGACGATGAAACACAGAAATTGCATCGGAATTAAATATAAGAGACGCAATGCCGACTTAAGTACAGGAAGACTGAGTCTTCCTACAGTCTATGTTTTGAGCGTTTCGTGTGGCACTAGTTTTACATTCCGATGCACCTCTGCAGGTTTACTGTATCCCTTGGACCTTCCCATTGACGATGAAACACAGAAATTGCATTGGAATTAAATATAAGAGACACAATGCCGACTAAAGTAAAGGAAGACTGAGTCTTCCTACTCTCTATGTTTTGAGCGTATCCTGTGTCACCAGTTTTACATTCTAATGCACCTCTGCAGGCTTACTGTATCCCTTGGACCTTCCCATTCACGATGAAACACAGAAATTGCATCGGAATTAAATATAAGAGATACAATGCCGACTTAAGTATAGGAAGACTGAGTCTTCCTACTGTCTATGATTTGAGCGTTTCCTGTGTCACCAGATTTACATTCCGATGCACCTCTGCAGGTTTACTGTATCCCGTGGAGCTTCCCATTGACGATGAAACACAGAAATTGCATCGGTATTAAATATAAGACACACAATGCGGACTTACGTACAGGAAGACGGAGTCTTCCTACTGTCTATCATTTAGCGTTTCCTGTGTCTCCAGTTTTACATTCCGATGCGCCTCTACAGGTTTACTGTATCCCGTGGACCTTCCCATTGACGATGAAACACAGAAATTGCTTCGGAATTAAATATAAGAGACGCAATGCCGACTTAAGTACAGGAAGACTGAGTCTTCCTACTGTCTATGTTTTGAGCGTTTCGTGTGGCACTAGTTTTACATTCCGATGCACCTCTGCAGGTTTACTGTATCCCTTGGACTTTCCCATTGACGATGAAACACAGAAATTGCATCGGAATTAAATATAAGAGACACAATGCCGACTTAAGTACAGGAAGACTGAGTCTTCCTACTCTCTATGTTTTGAGCGTATCCTGTGTCACCAGTTTTACATTCTGATGCACCTCTGCAGGCTTACTGTATCCCTTGGACCTTCCCATTCACGATGAAACACATAATTGAATCGGAATTAAATATAAGAGACACAATGCCGACTTAAGTATAGGAAGACTGAGTCTTCCTACTCTCTATGATTTGAGCGTTTCCTGTGTCACCAGATTTACATTCCGATGCACCTCTGCAGGTTTACTGTATCCCGTGGAGCTTCCCATTGACGATGAAACACAGAAATTGCATCGGAATTAAATATAAGACACACAATGCCGACTTAAGTACAGGAAGACGGTGTCTTCCTACTGTCTATAATTTGAGCGTTTCCTGTGTCACCAGTTTTACATTCCGATGCACCTCTACAGGTTTACTGTATCCCTTGGACCTTCACAGTGACGATGAAACACAGAAGTTGAATCGGAATTAAATATAAGAGACACAATGCCGACTTAAGTACAGGAAGACTAAGTCTTCATACTGTCTATGTTTTGAGCGTTTCCTGTGTCATCAGTTTTACTTTCCGATGCACCTCTGCAGGTTTACTATATCCCTTCGACCTTCCCATTCACGATGAAACACAGAAATTTCATCGGAAATAAATATAAGAGACACAATGCCGACTTAAGTATAGGAAGACTGAGTCTTCCTACTGTCTATGATTTGAGCGTTTCCTGTGTCACCAGATTTACATTCCGATGCACCTCTGCAGGATTACTGTAGCCCATGGAGCTTCCCATTGACGATGAAACACAGAAATTGCATCGGAATTAAATATAAGACAAACAATGCCGACTTAAGTACAGGAAGACGGAGTCTTCCTACTGTCTATGATTTGAGCTTTTCCTGTGTCACTAGTTTTACATTCCGATGCTCCTCTGCAGGTTTCCTGTATCCCTTGGACCTTCCCATTGACGATGAAACACAGAAATTGTATCGAAATTAAATATAAGAGACACAATGCCGACTTAAGTACAAGAAAACAGTCTTCGTACGGTCAATGTTTTGAGCGTTTCCTGTGTCACCAGTTTTACATTCCGATGCACCTCTGCCGGTTTACTGTATCCCTTGGACATTCCCATTGTCGATGAAACACAGAAATCGCATCGGAATTAAATATAAGAGGCACAATGCCGACTTAAGTACAGGAAGTCTGAGTCTTCCTACTATCAATGTTTTGAGCGTTTCCTGTGTCACCAGTTTTACATTCCGATTCGCCTCTGCAGGTTTACTGTATCCATTGGACCTTCCCATTGACGATGAAAAACAGAAATTGCATCGGAATGAAATATAAGAGACACAATGCCGACTTAGTACAGGAAGACTAAGTCTTCCTACTGTCTATGTTTTTAGCGTTTCCTGTGTCATCAGTTTTACTTTCCGATGCACCTCTGCAGGTTTACTATATCCCTTGGACCTTCCCATTCACGGTGAAACACAGAAATTTCATCGGAAATAAATATAAGAGACACAATGCCGACTTAAGTACAGGAAGACTGAGTCTTCCTACTGTCTATGTTTTGAGCGTTTCCTGTGTCACCAGTTATACATTCCGATGCACCTCTGCAGGTTTACTGTATCCCTTGGACCTTCCCATTGATGATGAAACACAGAAATTGCATCGGAATTAAAGAGACACAACGCCGACTTAAGTACAGGAAGACTGAGTCTTCCTACTGTCTATGTTTTGAGCGTTTCCTGTGTCACCAGTTTTACATTCCGATGCACCTCTGCAGGTTTACTGTATCCCTAGGACCTTCCCATTGACGATGAAACACAGAAATTGCTTCGGAATTAAATATAAGAGACACAATGCCGACTTAAGTACAGGAAGTTTAATGAACCATTTGCACTCGAGCACAGACAATATTTAATTTAGTTAACTTAGATTATATGTATCGATTTTTAAGACAAGAGAATGCAAAATAAAGCAATTAACACCGCTCTCTTGTCACAGCCTGTACGCATCAACACTCTCATGTTATTCGTTGTCCGAGAAGGACTTAATATTTTGTGCGGCTCCACAGTTAGCCATATTGATATTTATTTGCAGAATAGAGGCGCAGAATTAATAAGTCGCTCTCATTTGTGAATGATCTGCCATTATTTAACTAGAATTTTACGTAAGTGTCAATTATATCGTAATGTATATGTTAAAATGAATATATGTTTTATTTAATCGTATGCTTTTCTTTGTTTTAGTAGTTTTAGTCACTCCATTTTCATGATTGATGCTGAGGTCAGATATCAGACTCTGTCTACAAAAAATAATACATGATGAGCCCTGGCTACGTTCCGTACATCTTCGGACGTGCGAAGCTCGATAAATTCACGGCGTAAGTTTAAATCTCTCAATTACTTATCCAAAACAAACTAACAAATTATTATTATTATTATTATTACTATTATTATATTTTATTATTATTTTTTTTATTTGTTACACTGGCGACTATGTGCCAGGACTCATTATTGTATCTGTACTACAACTAATTGTTCTTTTTCATGTACACCCTGACCGGCAACAACCTATGTGACGAGAATATTGAAGAAAACGAATAAAATCTGGAGACAATTTGGACTGGAAATGCAATCTTCGCATCAAGACGACATGTACGGTAAGACGCAGCACTCGCGCATCCACAATTGATTCCAAGCACATTTTTCATTCAAAATTATTTTTCTCAGCATTAAATTCAATATTCAGTTTTCATTCAGTAATTTTTTCCAAATTCCGCGAAATCTCATTCAGACGATTACATTCCGATCCAACAATACGCAAGTTACATTGCACAATATGGCCGACATTGTACAAGATTCAAGCAACATGGCTAGTCACCATTAACACGTATGCTTCTTTCGATCTTTAAAGTCATCTTTCAATCATTCTCAGTCATTTAAACACACACATAGGCAGTACATTTTCACACTACGCGTTTAAACGATTTTTTTTTCTTGGACACAATTTATTCACGATATGGTAAAAACTCGACACCAGTACACAATGGAACAACATTCAAGTAATGTAAACATGGATACACGGACACATTCAGACACAGAAATTAATACAGACACGCAAACGCATCAAAATAATAATCCGCTACAGACACACATAAACGCCGAAAGGAGCAACTCCGAACCAAACCTGAGAGACCACGTCACGTCTAATGACGCGGCGGGGGCAAGCTCATTTTGCAATCAAAATTTTGCCGCTATACTGAATTCAATTTTGGAAGGCATATCCAATATTAAGCAAGATAATGCAGCCTTCAGGAATGACATAAAATCAGACTTCGCCACACTGACTCAAAAGGTAGATGAAATTAATACACGTCTTTCCAAACAGGTCGACGATCTTACGGAAAAATTCGAAAATTTAGAGTTACGACAAAGCGACAATGCCAATCACATCCATGACTTGACAAAAACCTGTGAAACTATTAATTGCAAATTAGAATCAAACACGCACGCATGTGACGAAATTAATTTAAAGGTGAATACAATAGAAACAGACGTAGCTGACATTCACAAACAGATTCACATAACAATACAGAAAGAATGGACGGCACACAAAGACGAAATTTTTGAAGAATGTATACAAAACAAATTGCCACATATTGTGCACGATTCTGTAGTGGAATACATGAACAACAATAGACAAGCAATCGATGACGATATGCAAACAAAGACAACTCAATGCCAAGCACAACAGAATAGTACACCCACTACACATTTTTACACACACAAAAGAAAATCTCGATTCGGAAATGAACACATGTACACACACGAATTTCAACACTCAAATACACAATACACTGACACGCATAGCAACAGATACCCATCACCTGAAATACAATACAATCATTCTGATGAAGAACCATGTACACACAGGGAAGAATTCAATGATTACACGGAAAGAAACAGACGAACACGTAACAAAGAAGAAGAAAGTCTATTCAAGCACCGTAAATTCCAACCTTTTATACCAGGCAAAAACACTGTACACCCTGTCATCTTCTTAAAAGCTTTTAGGAACGCATTCCCACGTTCGTGGAGCGACCACAAACGCATTGCGTACGTTGTGGATTACATTCAAGGGGACGCTGCTGTCTGGGCTTACCATGAAAGCGACAGATGTGTAACATACGAGCAGTTTGAACGCGCCTTCTTGAATAAGTTTTGGTCACCCACTGTGCAGGAACGTATCCGCAAACAAGTCACTGAACCCGAACACTTCAATCCTAAAAACGGCAACCTGCGCAGATATTTCGAGAAGTACCTAAACATGACACACTTCCTCAATGAACCAGTGAAACCAAAAGATGTGATCCGATCACTGAAAGCAAGACTTCCTTTTAATATTAAAGAGAAATTACTGTACTTACCGGATGACGATCCTGAATATTTTTTGGAAAAGTTAGATGCTGTTGATTTACTGTATGAAGAACAAGAACCAACACACAACTCACGCAGTAGGAATCAACATGTCTACATTGCTACATTACCAAACACGCAGCAAAATTCACAACACACAGTAGACATGCAAAACAATCACCACAACTCACAGCTGCACACAAACAACAACTGCAACTATACACAGGGAGATAACCCGTACAAAAAACGAAGAAACGACAATTTTAATTCAAGAAGGAATAATGGAAACAACAACGGACACAAAGCCAAACAGAAACACTGGCAAGGAAACAACAACACAGATTACACAAGAAGTGGAACACCTACACCGCACTTTAACCAGAACGACAACCAGTATTATGTGAGACAGTGGCAAACACAGCAAACGCCACCACAAAATCATATTCAGATGCCACAAGGGAATTTTGCACAAACAAGCAACACAAACCAACAAGTGACTTCAGCCAACCGAAAACAGACAGGCGATTGGCAAAGACAATATCCTAATGTAAATATTATTGAGGTAGCTAATGAAACTACAACTACACTTGCCAATGACCAGACAAACCAGGTAAACTAGAACCAGTCATTACTGAGCCCCAGGTCGTGACTGAGGAACATTTGGGGGCAACTTCAATTTAGAAACTATGTTTGAATACACACTTGCTAGTGAAACTGTGAAACAAGAAAAATTAACATTTACACAACAAGAGTTGCCTACACTATTCTTAAGATATAATGAAAGTGGAAACTTAGCTGATGATCTGATAAATGACAACACACAATGTCACAATGTAAAGAAAAGATTTGTACTGTCTTCCACCTCAGGCATTGTAGGAGGTATACCTACTAACATAATTATTGATACAGGAGCTGCTGTCAGTGTGATTTCTCACAACTTTTATACTATGATGAAGAAAACTTCTAAGATACCAGAGTTCCCTGTTCAAAACTGTTTAATATTAACTGCATTAGGTAATAAGTCAAGTAGAGTTAATAAGCAAGTATTTGTGACTGTTAATATGGGAAATGGAATCGTACAATGGCCTTTCCTAGTTGTCCAAAGCCTTGCTGCCAATTGTATATTGGGTATTGATTTTCTTTGCGAGAAGGACTGTACTATAGACTTCTCCAAAGGCATTTTTTATTTTAAGTATGAAGGCAGAGACATAGTTTTGAACTTGGACACTCGACTAGTAGACCATAACAAGCACTGTTCTGGCTACAAGATACAGATTATACGTGAGACTGACAGATTCCACACAACAACCTGTATCACACGGTGAGGTAATGAATGATGTACTTACACAAATTAATTCTAAGTTATCAGAATGTGATGCTATTAATGAAGAGGAGAGATCCCAGCTTAAACATATTTTACTTAAGAATAAGGATGTTTTCACTAGTAAGCCAGGTAGGATCAACACATATATTTATACGATTGACGTCAAGCCTCACCAAATCTATTACCACAAGTCATACAATGTACCTCTAGCTCTGCGACCTGCGGTTTGAGAAGATTCACAAATGATTACATGCCATACTGTGGAAAACCTAAAGCCATTCTATCAGATAACGCCAAGTATTATGCAGGATTCACCTGGAGAAAATTTCTAAAGGACAATAACATTAAGAGCATCTTTATTTCAAAGTTTCATGCATCAGCCAACCCTTGTGAGAGAATTTTTAGAGAATTAAATAGATTAATGAGAACTTATACCTCAACACAGCACACAAACTGGATACATTACCTAGCACTTTTTGAGGAAATACACAACAATTTAAATATATACAACACACCCTACACTACCAGAGAAATCATGTTTGACACAAAGGAAACTAATGAATGGAGCAACCCACTACCAAAATTTTCTGACACCAAACCTTCACACGAGGAAAAGGTAAGGGAAGTACTCATTGCAATTACTGAACAAGCTGACATTAGAAATAAGAACTATGGTGCTAATCTGAAAAGAAGGCAAAACTTTACAATAGGCATGCAAGTTTTACTTAAGACCCACTACAAATCGTCATTACCTCTAAAACGTAATGTTAAGTGGCGTCCATTATATGAAGGACCTTACACAATCATTGATATACCACATCCTGGAGCATATCTTCTACAAAACCCCAAGAATAAGAGAATTTTAGGTTTGTACCCTCACAAAGATTTGAAAACTTTTAGCCCTTAGCAGAGTATGCTGATACAAAAACAAGGTAAGTCACATCTGGTACTTCAAGCTGGAAGAAGAAGATATAAGCTATAATCTTAATTATCTACATTTTACAACAGCAGCAGCAGCAGCAGCAAGAAGATAAGACACAGGAAGAACTAATGATTTTCATGCAAAGCATAGCTACTCATTATATTTATTAATACCCTGCAGACAAGCTGACAGACTAAATAACCGGAGACAATTGCTGCCCTGAACCTGATATATAAATTGGCATGACAGACACTTGATTTTCTATTCACACTCACACCACAATCCACATGAACACAACATGCACAAAAACACTCTACAGGAAATGACAAATGAGATTAATTGAGCAAGGCTATATACTTTATTTTATTTGTAAATGATACTTTGTGCATGTGCTAGTTTGGAATTGATTGTGGATGTGACGTGTCGTGTCTTATTGTAATCATGACTTTTCAGGACAGATCATCTCAAGGATGTTTTCTAACCTATTATTAAAGTTTATGTTGCAGGAAACATTTAATGAGGAAGAACACTTATTGTGTGGTACTGATGTAAAGGAAAATATACTTAAAAGGAAAACTTTATTAAAAAGGGGAAGAGACCTATAAAAGAAAATGGATTTTCTGAATGTATCACAATACACTGAACCTATAAGATAATTTTTTATGTCTGACCCATATGTATTTGTAAATATCTAGTTTAATGCAATTGAAAAATGTAAAATATGTATATGTATTACCAAACAATGTAATGTAAATGTATAAGTACATGTTTCACAGAAAATTTTTATATCTATGTAAATATGTAACAGAAAACTGTACTCAGTGTGAAGTGATATTTGTTATGTTTTGTGCTCTCTGTTGTGAACGAACATTTTGTTTTGCAACGAACAATGTATGAAAAAGTTGTGTGCAAATTTAAAAAAAAAAAAAAAAAAAACACTTTTCGACGAAACGACGACACAATATCCAGGAGACGACATACGCTTTTTGGAAGACGAAATATGGAGGTTATTGAGTAGATGTAACACGGACTGGTCAGTACGGAACCACTGACACCATGTATTCCTACCAAGACGAAACCACATTTTAACTACGTCTTCCAAAGCACGCTTCATTGCGAGATTCTTGATCTCCAACTTATTTCTTCAAGAACTTTCGTCTCAACGTAAACAAAACGTGTGACATGTGACATTTATTGTAAAGTGCAAAGACTTTAGCAAAGTATAAACCTTTAGCGACAAGTGACATTCTAAAGAGAATGTGTTCACATATCTCTGAATATGCACAAAACCAATAATTAATTTTATTTATTGAATGAACATGTGTAATAACATTTTGAAGTGAAAGAGAACAATGGAGTATATGCCCTACAATTTTTTACAAAGTAACAGCACAAGTGAATACGAACTGTGAAATTTGTTACAGTCTCTGTACAAGTGTTACATAACATCGACAGCTAGTATTGGATTAGCAGTGATAGCACGGAGCCAGTGTAGTAGACTGTGATACTAGAAATCCCGGGTTCAATACTGCTCGGAATCAAATATTTTTGTTTTTTCTTTTTACTTTCATTGATCTTGTATGTAAATATTATTTATGTATTTGTGTGGATGAATGACATTTTATCATATCTTAAGTATGTTGAATCTGTGAAACAAGATACGTAATAACTTATGATTCATGACATGACAAATAAAGAAAATACGTCAACAAATTGCTCAGCTGCAGGTGGTACACCTTTGCTCTCGCAATTTGGGGGGCAGTTTAAGGAACCATTTGCACTCGAGCACAGACAATATTTAATTTAGTTAACTTAGATTATATGTATCGATTTTTAAGACAAGAGAATGCAAAATAAAGCAATTAACACCGCTCTCTTGTCACAGCCTGTACGCATCAACACTCTCATGTTATTCGTTGTCCGAGAAGGACTTAATATTTTGTGCGGCTCCACAGTTAGCCATATTGATATTTATTTGCAGAATAGAGGCGCAGAATTAATAAGTCGCTCTCATTTGTGAATGATCTGCCATTATTTAACTAGAATTTTACGTAAGTGTCAATTATATCGTAATGTATATGTTAAAATGAATATATGTTTTATTTAATCGTATGCTTTTCTTTGTTTTAGTAGTTTTAGTCACTCCATTTTCATGATTGATGCTGAGGTCAGATATCAGACTCTGTCTACAAAAAATAATACATGATGAGGCCTGGCTACGTTCCGTACATCTTCGGACGTGCGAAGCTCGATAAATTCACGGCGTAAATTTTAATCTCTCAATTACTTATCCAAAACAAACTAACAAATTATTATTATTATTATTATTACAAATTATTATTATATATATATTATTATTATTATTATATTTTTTATTTGTTACAGAAGACTGAGTCTTCCTACTGTCTATGTTTTGAGCGTTTCCTGTGTCACTAGTTTTACATTCCGATGTACCTCTGCAGGTGTACTTTATCCCTTGGACATTCCCATTGACGATGAAACACAGAAATTGCATCGGAATTAAATATAAGAGACACAATGCCGACTTAAAAACAGGAAGACTGAGTATTCCTACTCTCTATGTTTTGAGCGTTTCCTGTGTCACCAGTTTTACATTCTGATGCACCTCTGCAGTTTTACTGTATCCCTTGGACGTTCCCATTGACGATGAAAAACAGAAATTGCATCGGAATTAAATTTAAGAGACACAATGCCGACCTAAGTACAGGAAGACTAAGTCATCCTACTGTCTATGTTTTGAGCGTTTCCTGTGTCATCAGTTTTACTTTCCGATGCACCTCTGCAGGTTTACTATATCCCTTGGACCTTCCCATTCACGATGAAACACAGAAATTTCATCGGAAATAAATATAAGAGACACAATGCCGACTTAAGTACAGTAAGACTGAGTCTTCCTACTGGCTATGTTTTGAGCGTTTCCTGTGTCACCAGTTTTACACTCCGATGCACCTCTGCAGGTTTACTGTATCCCTTGGACTTTCCCATTCACGACGAAACGCAGAAATTGAATCGGAATTAAATATAAGAGACACAATGACGACTTAAGTACAAGAAAACAGTCTTCTTCCAGTCAATGCTTTGAGCGTTTCCTGTGTCACCAGTTTTACATTCCGATGCACCTCTGCAGGTTCACTGTATCCCTTGGACCTTCCCATTGGCGATAAAACACACAAATTGCATCGAATTTAAATATAAGAGACACAATGCCGACTTAAGTACAGGAAGACTGAGTCTTCCTACTGTCAATGTTTTGAGCGTCTCTTGTGTCACCAGTTTTACATTCCGATTCGCCTCTGCAGGTTTACTGTATCCATTGGACCTTCCCATTGGCGATGAAAAACAGAAATTGCATCGGAATTAAATATAAGAGACACAATGCCGACTTAAGTACAGGAAGACTAAGTCTTCCTACTGTCTATGATTTGAGCGTTTCCTGTGTCATCAGTTTTCCTTTCCGATGCACATCTGCAGGTTTACTAAATCCCTTGGACCTTCCCATTCACGATGAAACACAGAAATTTCATCGGAAATAAATATAAGAGACACAATGCCGACTTAAGTATAGGAAGACTGAGTCTTCCTACTGTCTATGATTTGAGCGTTTCCTGTGTCACCAGATTTACATTCCGATGCACCTCTGCAGGTTTACTGTATCCCGTGGAGCATCCCATTGACGATGAAACACAGAAATTGCATCGGAATTAAGTATAAGAGACACAATGCCGACTTAAGTACAGGAAGAATGAGTCTTCCTACTGTCTATGTGTTGAGCGTTTCCTGTGTCACCAGTTTTACATTCTGATGCACTTCTGCAGGTTTACTGTATCCCTTGGACCTTCCCATTGACGACGAAAAACAGAAATTGCATCGAATTTAAATATAAGAGACACAATGCCGACTTAAGTACAGCAAGACTGAGTCTTCCTACTGTCAATGTTTTGAGCGTTTCTTGTGTCACCAGTTTTACATTCCGATTCGCCTCTGCAGGTTTACTGTATCCATTGGACCTTCCCATTGGCGATGAAAAACAGAAATTGTATCGGAATTAAATATAAGAGACACAATGCCGACTTAAGTACAGGAAGACTGAGTCTTCCTACTGTCTATGATTTGAGCGTTTCCTGTGTCATCAGTTTTACTTTCCGATCCACCTCTGCAGGATTACTATATCCCTTGGACCTTCCCATTCACGATGAAACACAGAAATTTCATCGGAAATAAATATAAGAGACACAATGCCGACTTAAGTACAGGAAGACTGAATCTTCCTACTCTCTATGTTTTGAGCGTTTCCTGTGTCACCAGTTTTACATTCCGATGCACATCTACAGGTTTTCTGTATCCCTTGGACCTTCCCATTGACGATGAAAAACAAAAATTGCATCGGAATTAAATATAAGAGACACAATGCCGACTTAAGTACAGGAAGACTGAGTCTTCCTACTGTCTATGTTTTGAGCGTTTCCTGTGTCATCAGTTTTACTTTCCGATGCACCTCTGCAGGATTACTATATCCCTTGGACCTTCCCATTCACGATGAAACACAGAAATTTCATCGGAAATAAATATAAGAGACACAATGCCGACTTAAGTACAGGAAGACTGAGTCTTCCTACTGTCTATGTTTTGAGCGTTTCCTGTGTCACCAGTTTTACATTCCGATGCACCTCTGCAGGTTTACTGTTTCCGTTGGACCTTCCCATTGACGATGAAACACAGATATTGCATCGGAATTAAATATAGAAGACACAATGCCGACTTAAGTACAGGAAGACAGTGTCTTCCTACTGTCTATGTTTTGAGCGTTTCCTGTGTTACTAGTTTTACATTTCGATGCACCACTGCAGGTTTACTGTATCCCTTGGACCTTCCCATTGACGATGAAACACAGAAATTGCATCGGAATTAAATATAAGAGACACAATGCCGACTTAAATACAGGAAGAATGAGTCTTCCTACTGTCTATGTGTTGAGCGTTTCCTGTGTCACCAGTTTTACATTCTGATGCACCTCTGCAGGTTTACTGTATCCCTTGGACCTTCCCATTGACGATGAAACACAGAAATTGCATCGGAATTAAATATAAGAGACACAATGCCGACTTAAGTACAGGAAGACTGAGTCTTCCTACTGTCTACGTTTTGAGCGTTTCCTGTGTCACCAGTTTTACATTCCGATGCACCTCTGCAGATTTACTGTATCGCTTGGACCTTCCCATTGACGATGAAACACAGAAATTGCATCGGAATTAAATTTAAGAGACGCACTGCCGACTTAAGTACAGGAAGACTGAGTCTTCCTACTGTCTATGTTTTGAGCGTTTCGTGTGACACTAGTATTACATTCCGATGCACCTCTGCAGGTTTACTGTATCCCTTGGACCTTTGCATTGACGATGAAACACAGAAATTGCATCCGAATTAAATATAAGAGACATAATGCCGACTTAAGTACAGGAAGACTGAGTCTTCCTACTCTCTATGTTTTGAGCGTATCCTGTGTCACCAGTTTTACATTCTGATGCACCTCTGCAGGCTTACTGTATCCCTTGGACCTTCCCATTGACGATGAAATACAGAAATTGCATCGGAATTAAATGTAAGAGACACAATGCCGACTTAAGTACAGGAAGACCGAGTCTTCCTACTGTCTATGATTTGAGCGTTTCCTGTGTCATCAGTTTTACTTTCCGATGCACCTCTGCAGGATTACTATATCCCTTGGACCCTCCCATTCATGATGAAACACAGAAATTTCATCGGAAATAAATATAAGAGACACAATGCCGACTTAAGTACAGGAAGACTGAGTCTTCCTACGGTCTATGTTTTGAGCGTTTCCTGTGTCACCAGTTTTACATTCCGATGCACATCTACAAGTTTTCTGTATCCCTTGGACATTCACAGTGACGATGAAACACAGAAATTGCATCGGAATTAAATATAAGAGACACAATGCCGACTTAAGTACAAGAAAACAGTCTTCTTACAGTCAATGCTTTGAGCGTTTCCTGTGTCACCAGTTTTACATTCCGATGCACCTCTGCAGGTTTACTGTATCCCTTGGACCTTCCCATTGGCGATGAAACACACAAATTGCATCGCATTTAAATATAAGAGACACTATGCCGACTTAAGTACAGGAAGACTGAGTCTTCCTACTGTCAATGTTTTGAGCGTTTCTTGTGTCACCAGTTTTACATTCCGATTCGCCTCTGCAGGTTTACTGTATCCATTGGACCTTCGCATTGGCGATGAAAAACAGAAATTGTATCGGAATTAAATATAAGAGACACAATGCCGACTTAAGTACAGGAAGACTAAGTCTTCCTACTGTCTATGTTTTGAGCGTTTCCTGTGTCATCAGTTTTCCTTTCCGATGCACCTCTGCAGGTTTACTATATCCCTTGGACATTCCCATTCACGATGAAACACAGAAATTTCATCGGAAATAAATATAAGAGACACAATGCCGACTTAAGTATAGGAAGACTGAGTCTTCCTACTGTCTATGATTTGAGCGTTTCCTGTGTCACCAGATTTACATTCCGATGCACCTCTACAGGTTTACTGTATCCCGTGGAGCTTCCCATTGACGATGAAACACAGAAATTGCATCGGAATTAAATATAAGAGACACAATGCCGACTTAAGTACAGGAAGAATGAGTCTTCCTACTGTCTATGTGTTGAGCGTTTCCTGTGTCACCAGTTTTACATTGTGATGCACCTCTGCCGGTTTACTGTATCCCTTGGACCTTCCCATTGACGATGAAAAACAAAAATTGCATCGGAATTAAATATAAGAGACACAATGCCGACTTAAGTACAGGAAGACTGAGTCTTCCTACTGTCTATGTTTTGAGCGTTTCCTGTGTCATCAGTTTTACTTTCCGATGCACCTCTGCAGGATTTCTATATCCCTTGGACCTTCCCATTCACGATGAAACACAGAAATTTCATCGGAAATAAATATAAGAGACACAATGCCGACTTAAGTACAGGAAGACTGAGTCTTCCTACTGTCTATGTTTTGAGCGTTTCCTGTGTCACCAGTTTTACATTCCGATGCTCCTCTGCAGGTTTACTGTTTCCGTTGGACCTTCCCATTGACGATGAAACACAGAAATTGCATCGGAATTAAATATAGAAGACACAATGCCGACTTAAGTACAGGAAGACAGTGTCTTCCTACTGTCTATGTTTTGAGCGTTTCCTGTGTCACTAGTTTTACATTTCGATGCACCTCTGCAGGTTTACTGTATCCCTTGGACCTTACCATTGACGATGAAACACAGAAATTGCATCCGAATTAAATATAAGAGACATAATGCCGACTTAAGTACAGGAAGACTGAGTCTTCCTACTCTCTATGTTTTGAGCGTATCCTGTGTCACCAGTTTTACATTCTGATGCACCTCTGCAGGCTTTCTGTATCCCTTGGACCTTCCCATTGACGATGAAATACAGAAATTGCATCGGAATTAAATGTAAGAGACACAATGCCGACTTAAGTACAGGAAGACCGAGTCTTCCTACTGTCTATAATTTGAGCGTTTCCTGTGTCACCAGTTTTACATTCCGATGCACCTCTACAGGTTTACTGTATCCGTTGGACCTTCACAGCGACGATGAAACACAGAAATTGCATCGGAATTAAATATAAGAGACACAATGCCGACTTAAGTACAGGAAGAATGAGTCTTCCTACTGTCTATCTGTTGAGCGTTTCCTGTGTCACCAGTTTTACATTCTGATGCACCTCTGCAGGTTTACTGTATCCCTTGGACCTTCCCATTGACGATGAAAAACAGAAATTGCATCGGAATTAAATATAAGAGACACAATGCCGACTTAAGTACAGGAAGACTGAGTCTTCCTACTGTCTATGATTTGAGCGTTTCCTGTGTCATCAGTTTTACTTTCCGATGCACCTCTGCAGGATTACTATATCCCTTGGACCCTCCCATTCACGATGAAACACAGAAATTTCATCGGAAATAAATATAAGAGACACAATGCCGACTTAAGTACAGGAAGACTGAGTCTTCCTACTGTCTATGTTTGAGCGTTTCCTGTGTCACCAGTTTTACATTCCGATGCACATCTACAAGTTTTCTGTATCCCTTGGACATTCACAGTGACGATGAAACACAGAAATTGCATCGGAATTAAATATAAGAGACACAATGCCGACTTAAGTACAAGAAAACAGTCTTCTTACAGTTAATGCTTTGAGCGTTTCCTGTGTCACCAGTTTTACATTCCGATGCACCCCTGCAGGTTTACTGTATCCCTTGGACCTTCCCATTGGCGATGAAACACACAAATTGCATCGCATTTAAATATAAGAGACACAATGCCGACTTAAGTACAGGAAGACTGAGTCTTCCTACTGTCAATGTTTTGAGCGTTTCTTGTGTCACCAGTTTTACATTCCGATTCGCCTCTGCAAGTTTACTGTATCCATTAGACCTTCCCATTGGCGATGAAAAACAGAAATTGCATCGGAATTAAATATAAGAGACACAATGCCGACTTAAGTACAGGAAGACTGAGCCTTCCTACTGTCTATGTTTTGAGCGTTTCCTGTGTCATCAGTTTTCCTTTCCGATGCACCTCTGCAGGTTTACTATATCCCTTGGACCTTCCCATTCACGATGAAACACAGAAATTTCATCGGAAATAAATATAAGAGACACAATGCCGACTTAAGTATAGGAAGACTGAGTCTTCCTACTGTCTATGATTTGAGCGTTTCCTGTGTCACCAGATTTACATTCCGATGCACCTCTGCAGGTTTACTGTATCCCGTGGAGCTTCCCATTGACGATGAAACACAGAAATTGCATCGGAATTAAATATAAGAGACACAATGCCGACTTAAGTACAGGAAGAATGAGTCTTCCTACTGTCTATGTGTTGGGCGTTTCCTGTGTCACCAGTTTTACATTCTGATGCACCTCTGCAGGTTTACTGTATCCCTTGGACCTTCCCATTGACGATGAAAAACAGAAATTGCATGGGAATTGAATATAAGAGACACAATGCCGACTTAAGTACAGGAAGACTGAGTCTTCCTAATGTCTATGTTTTGAGCGTTTCCTGTGTCATCAGTTTTACTTTCCGATGCACCTCTGCAGGATTACTATATCCCTTGGACCTTCCCATTCACGATGAAACACAGAAATTTCATCGGAAATAAATATAAGAGACACAATGCCGACTTAAGTACAGGAAGACTGAGTCTTCCTACTGTATATCTTTTGAGCGTTTCCTGTGTCACCAGTTTTACATTCCGATGCACCTCTCAGGTTTACTGTTTCCCTTGGACCTTCCCATTGACAATGAAACACAGAAATTGCATCGGAATTAAATATAGGAGACACAATGCCGACTTAGGTACAGGAAGACAGTGTCTTCCTACTGTCTATGTTTTGAGCGTTTCCTGTGTCACTAGCTTTACATTTCGATGCACCACTGCAGGTTTACTGTATCCCTTGGACCTTCCCATTGACGATGAAACACAGAAATTGCATCGGAATTAAATATAAGAGACACAATGCCGACTTCAATACAGGAAGAATGAGTCTTCCTACTGTCTATGTGTTGAGCGTTTCCCGTGTCACCAGTTTTACATTCTGATGCACCTCTGCAGGTTTACTGTATCCCTTGGAACTTCGCATTGACGATGAAACACAGAAATTGCATCGGAATTAAATATAAGAGACACAATGCCGACTTAAGTACAGGAAGACTGAGTCTTTCTACTGTCTACGTTTTGAGCGTTTCCTGTGTCACCAGTTTTACATTCCGATGCACCTCTGCAGGTTTACTGTATCCCTTGGACCTTCCCATTGACGATGAAACACAGAAATTGCATCGGAATTAAATATAAGAGACGCAATGCCGACTTAAGTACAGGAAGACTGAGTCTTCCTACTCTCTATGTTTTGAGCGTATCCTGTGTCACCAGTTTTACATTCTGATGCACCTCTGCAGGCATACTGTATCCCTTGGACCTTCCCATTCACGATGAAACACAGAAATTGCATCGGAATTAAATATAAGAGACACAATGCCGACTTAAGTACAGGAAGACCGAGTCTTCCTACTGTCTATAATTTGAGCGTTTCCTGTGTCACCAGTTTTACATTCCGATGCACCTCTACAGGTTTACTGTATCCGTTGGACCTTCATCGTGACGATGAAACACAGAAATTGCATCGGAATTAAATATAAGAGACACAATGCCGACTTAAGTACAGGAAGAATGAGTCTTCCTACTGTCTATGTGTTGAGCGTTTCCTGTGTCACCAGTTTTACATTCTGATGCACCTCTGCAGGTTTACTGTATCCCTTGGACCTTCCCATTGACGATGAAAAACAGAAATTGCATCGGAATTAAATATAAGAGACACAATGCCGACTTAAGTACAGGAAGACTGAGTCTTCCTACTGTCTATGATATGAGCGTTTCCTGTGTCATCAGTTTTACTTTCCGATGCACCTCTGCAGGATTACTATATCCCTTGGACCTTCCCATTCACGATGAAACACAGAAATTTCATCGGAAATAAATATAAGAGACACAATGCCGACTTAAGTACAGGAAGACTTAGTCTTCCTACTGTCTATGTTTTGAGCGTTTCCTGTGTCACCAGTTTTACATTCCGATGCACCTCTCAGGTTTACTGTTTCCCTTGGACCTTCCCATTGACAATGAAAGACAGAAATTGCATCGGAATTAAATATAGGAGACACAATGCCGACTTAGGTACAGGAAGACAGTGTCTTCCTACTGTCTATGTTTTGAGCGTTTCCTGTGTCACTAGCTTTACATTTCGATGCACCACTGCAGGTTTACTGTATCCCTTGGACCTTCCCATTGACGATGAAACACAGAAATTGCATCGGAATTAAATATAAGAGACACAATGCCGACTTAAATACAGGAAGAATTAGTCTTCCTACTGTCTATGTGTTGAGCGTTTCCTGTGTCACCAGTTTTACATTCTGATGCACCTCTGCAGGTTTACTGTATCCCTTGGACCTTCGCATTGACGATGAAACACAGAAATTGCATCGGAATTAAATATAAGAGACACAATGCCGACTTAAGTACAGGAAGACTGAGTCTTTCTACTGTCTACGTTTTGAGCGTTTCCTGTGTCACCAGTTTTACATTCCGATGCACCTCTGCAGGTTTACTGTATCCCTTGGACCTTCCCATTGACGATGAAACACAGAAATTGCATCGGAATTAAATATAAGAGACGCAATGCCGACTTAAGTACAGGAAGACTGAGTCTTCCTACTCTCTATGTTTTGAGCGTATCCTGTGTCACCAGTTTTACAATCTGATGCACCTCTGCTTGCTTACTGTATCCCTTGGACCTTCCCATTCACGATGAAACACAGAAATTGCATCGGAATTAAATATAAGAGACACAATGCCGACTTAAGTACAGGAAGACCGAGTCTTCCTACTGCCTATAATTTGAGCGTTTCCTGTGTCACCAGTTTTACATTCCGATGCACCTCTACGGGTTTACTGTATCCGTTGGACCTTCACCGTGACGATGAAACACAGAAATTGCATCGGAATTAAATATAAGAGACACAATGCCGACTTAAGTACAGGAAGAATGAGTCTTCCTACTGTCTATGTGTTGAGCGTTTCCTGTGTCACCAGTTTTACATTCTGATGCACCTCTGCAGGTTTACTGTATCCCTTGGACCTTCCCATTGACGATGAAAAACAGAAATTGCATCGGAATTAAATATAAGAGACACAATGCCGACTTAAGTACAGGAAGACTGAGTTTTCCTACTGTCTATGATTTGAGCGTTTCCTGTGTCATCAGTTTTACTTTCCGATGCACCTCTGCAGGATTACTATATCCCTTGGACCTTCCCATTCACGATGAAACACAGAAATTTCATCGGAAATAAATATAAGAGACACAATGCCGACTTAAGTACAGGAAGGCTGAGTCTTCCTACTGTCTATGTTTTGAGCGTTTCCTGTGTCACCAGTTTTACATTCCGATGCACATCTACAAGTTTTCTGTATCCCTTGGACATTCACAGTGACGATGAAACACAGAAATTGCATCGGAATTAAATATAAGAGACACAATGCCGACTTAAGTACAAGAAAACAGTCTTCTTACAGTCAATGCTTTGAGCGTTTCCTGTGTCACCAGTTTTACATTCCGATGCACCTCTGCAGGTTTACTGTATCTCTTGGACCTTCCCATTATCGATGAAACACACAAATTGCATCGCATTTAAATATAAGAGACACAATGCCGACTTAAGTACAGGAAGACTGAGTCTTCCTACTGTCAATGTTTTGAGCGTTTCTTGTGTCACCAGTTTTACATTCCGATTCGCCTCTGCAGGTTTACTGTATCCATTAGACCTTCCCATTGGCGATGAAACACAGACATTGCATCGGAATTAAATATAAGAGACACAATGCCGACTTAAGTACAGGAAGACTGAGTCTTCCTACTGTCTATGTTTTGAGCGTTTCCTGTGTCATCAGTTTTCCTTTCCGATGCACCTCTGCAGGATTACTATATCCCTTGGACCTTCCCATTCACGATGAAACACAGAAATTTCATCGGAAATAAATATAAGAGACACAATGCCGACTTAAGTACAGTAAGACTGAGTCTTCCTACTGTCGATGTTTTGAGCGTTTCCTGTGTCACCAGTTTTACACTCCGATGTACCTCTGCAGGTTTACTGTATCCCTTGGACTTTCCCATTCACGACGAAACGCAGAAATTGAATCGCAATTCAATATAAGAGACACAATGCCGACTTAAGTACAAGAAGACTGAGTCTTCCTACTGTCTATGTTTTTAACGTTTCCTGTGTCACTAGTTTTACATTCCGATGCACCTCTGCAGGTTTACTGTATCCCTTGGACCTTCCCATTGACGTTGAAACACAGAAATTGCAACGGAATTAAATATAAGAGACACAATGCCGACTTAAGTACAGGAAGACTGAGTCTTCCTACTGTCAATAATTTGAGCGTTTCCTGTATCACCAGTTTTACATTCCGATGCACATCTACAGGTTTTCTGTATCCCTTGGACATTCACAGTGACGATGAAACACAGAAATTGCATCGGAATTAAATATAAGAGACACAATGCCGACTTAAGTACAAGAAAACAGTCTTCTTACAGTCAATGCTTTGAGCGTTTCCTGTGTCACCAGTTTTACATTCCGATGCACCTCTGCAGGTTCACTGTATCCCTTGGACCTTCCCATTGGCGATGAAACACACAAATTGCATCGAATTTAAATATAAGAGACACAATGCCGACTTAAGTACAGGATGACTGAGTCTTCCTACTGTCAATGTTTTGAGCGTTTCTTGTGTCACCAGTTTTACATTCCGATTCGCCTCTGCAGGTTTACTGTATCCATTGGACCTTCCCATTGGCGAAGAAAAACAGAAATTGCATCGGAATTAAATATAAGAGACACAATGCCGACTTAAGTACAGGAAGACTAAGTCTTCCTACTGTCTATGTTTTGAGCGTTTCCTGTGTCATCAGTTTTCCTTTCCGATGCACCTCTGCAGGTTTACTAAATCCCTTGGACCTTCCCATTCACGATGAAACACAGAAATTTCATCGGAAATAAATATAAGAGACACAATGCCGACTTAAGTATAGGAAGACTGAGTCTTCCTACTGTCTATGATTTGAGCGTTTCCTGTGTCACCAGATTTACATTCCGATGCACCTCTGCAGGTTTACTGTATCCCGTGGAGCATCCCATTGACGATGAAACACAGAAATTGCATCGGAATTAAATATAAGAGACACAATGCCGACTTAAGTACAGGAAGAATGAGTCTTCCTACTGTCTATGTGTTGAGCGTTTCCTGTGTCACCAGTTTTACATTCTGATGCACTTCTGCAGGTTTACTGTATCCCGTGGAGCTTCCCATTGACGATGAAACACAGAAATTGCATCGGAATTAAATATAAGAGACACAATGCCGACTTAAGTACAGGAAGAATGATTCTTCCTACTGTCTATATGTTGAGCGTTTCCTGTGTCACCAGTTTTACATTCTGATGCACCTCTGCAGGTTTACTGTATCCCTTGGACCTTCGACGATGAAAAACAAAAATTGCATCGGAATTAAATATAAGAGACACGATGCCGACTTAAGTACAGGAAGACTGAGTCTTCCTACTGTCTATGTTTTGAGCGTTTCCTGTGTCATCAGTTTTACTTTCCGATGCACCACTGCAGGATTACTATATCCCTTGGACCTTCCCATTCACGATGAAACACAGAAATTTCATCGGAAATAAATATAAGAGACACAATGCCGACTTAAGTACAGGAAGACTGAGTCTTCCTACTGTCTATGTTTTGAGCGTTTCCTGTGTCACCAGTTTTACATTCCGATGCACCTCTGCAGGTTTACTGTTTCCGTTGGACCTTCCCATTGACGATGAAACACAGAAATTGGATCGGAATTAAATATAGAAGACACAATGCCGACTTAAGTACAGGAAGACAGTGTCTTCCTACTGTCTATGTTTTGAGCGTTTCCTGTGTCACTAGTTTTACATTTCGATGCACCACTGCAGGTTTACTGTATCCCTTGGACCTTCCCATTGACGATGAAACACAGTTATTGCATCGGAATTAAATATAAGAGACACAATGCCGACTTAAATACAGGTAGAATGAGTCTTCCTACTGTCTATGTGTTGAGCGTTTCCTGTGTCACCAGTTTTACATTCTGATGCACCTCTGCAGGTTTACTGTATCCCTTGGACCTTCCCATTGACGATGAAACACAGACATTGCATCGGAATTAAATATAAGAGACACAATGCCGACTTAAGTACAGGAAGACTGAGTCTTCCTACTGTCTACGTTTTGAGCGTTTCCTGTGTCACCAGTTTTACATTCCGATGCACCTCTGCAGATTTACTGTATCCCTTGGACCTTCCCATTGACGATGAAACACAGAAATTGCATCGGAATTAAATATAAGAGACGCAATGCCGACTTAAGTACAGGAAGACTGAGTCTTCCTACTGTCTATGTTTTGAGCGTTTCGTGTGACACTAGTTTTACATTCCGATGCACCTCTGCAGGTTTACTGTATCCCTTGGACCTTCCCATTGACGATGAAACACAGAAATTGCATCCGAATTAAATATAAGAGACACAATGCCGACTTAAGTACAGGAAGACTGAGTCTTCCTACTGTCTATGATTTGAGCGTTTCCTGTGTCATCAGTTTTACTTTCCGATGCACCTCTGCAGGATTACTATATCCCTTGGACCCTCCCATTCACTATGAAACACAGAAATTTCATCGGAAATAAATATAAGAGACACAATGCCGACTTAAGTACAGGAAGACTGAGTCTTCCTACTGTCTATGTTTTGAGCGTTTCCTGTGTCACCAGTTTTACATTCCGATGCACATGTACAAGTTTTCTGTATCCCTTGGACATTCACAGTGACGATGAAACACAGAAATTGCATCGGAATTAAATATAAGAGACACAATGCCGACTTAAGTACAAGAAAACAGTCTTCATACAGTCAATGCTTTGAGCGTTTCCTGTGTCACCAGTTTTACATTCCGATGCACCTCTGCAGGTTTACTGTATCACTTGGACCTTCCCATTGGCGATGAAACACAAAAATTGCATCGCATTTAAATATAAGAGACACAATGCCGACTTAAGTACAGGAAGACTGAGTCTTCCTACTGTCAATGTTTTGAGCGTTTCTTGTGTCACCAGTTTTACATTCCGATTCGCCTCTGCAGGTTTACTGTATCCATTAGACCTTCCCATTGGCGATGAAAAACAGAAATTGTATCGGAATTAAATATAAGAGACACAATGCCGACTTAAGTACAGGAAGACTGAGCCTTCCTACTGTCTATGTTTTGAGCGTTTCCTGTGTCATTAGTTTTCCTTTCCGATGCACCTCTGCAGGTTTACTATATCCCTTGGACCTTCCCATTCACGATGAAACACAGAAATTTCATCGGAAATAAATATAAGAGACACAATGCCGACTTAAGTATAGGAAGACTGAGTCTTCCTACTGTCTATGATTTGAGCGTTTCCTGTGTCACCAGATTTACATTCCGATGCACCTCTGCAGGTTTACTGTATCCCGTGGAGCTTCCCATTGACGATGAAACACAGAAATTTCATCGGAAATAAATATAAGAGACACAATGCCGACTTAAGTACAGGAAGACTGAGTCTTCCTACTGTCTATGTTTTGAGCGTTTCCTGTGTCACCAGTTTTACATTCCGATGCACCTCTCAGGTTTACTGTTTCCCTTGGACCTTCCCATTGACAATGAAACACAGAAATTGCATCGGAATTAAATATAGGAGACACAATGCCGACTTTAGTACAGGAAGAATGAGTCTTCCTACTGTCTATGTGTTGAGCGTTTCCTGTGTCACCAGTTTTACATTCTGATGCACCTCTGCAGGTTTACTGTATCCCTTGGACCTTCCCATTGACGATGAAACACAGAAATTGCATCGGAATTAAATATAAGAGACACAATGCCGACTTAAATACTGGAAGAATGAGTCTTCCTACTGTCTATGTGTTGAGCGTGTCCTGTGTCACCAGTTTTACATTCTGATGCACCTCTGCAGGTTTACTGTATCCCTTGGACCTTCGCATTGACGATGAAACACAGAAATTGCATCGGAATTAAATATAAGAGACACAATGCCGACTTAAGTACAGGAAGACTGAGTCTTTCTACTGTCTACGTTTTGAGCGTTTCCTGTGTCACCAGTTTTACATTCCGATGCACCTCTGCAGGTTTACTGTATCCCTTGGACCTTCCCATTGACGATGAAACACAGAAATTGCATCGGAATTAAATATAAGAGACGCAATGCCGACTTAAGTACAGGAAGACTGAGTCTTCCTACTCTCTATGTTTTGAGCGTATCCTGTGTCACCAGTTTTACATTCTGATGCACCTCTGCAGGCTTACTGTATCCCTTGGACCTTCCCATTCACGATGAAACACAGAAATTGCATCGGAATTAAATATAAGAGACACAATGCCGACTTAAGTACAGGAAGACCGAGTCTTCCTACTGTCTATAATTTGAGCGTTTCCTGTGTCACCAGTTTTACATTCCGATGCACCTCTACAGGTTTACTGTATCCGTTGGACCTTCACCGTGACGATGAAACACAGAAATTGCATCGGAATTAAATATAAGAGACACAATGCCGACTTAAGTACAGGAAGAATGAGTCTTCCTACTGTCTATGTGTTGAGCGTTTCCTGTGTCACCAGTTTTACATTCTGATGCACCTCTGCAGGTTTACTGTATTCCTTGGACCTTCCCATTGACGATGAGAAACAGAAATTGCATCGGAATTAAATATAAGAGACACAATGCCGACTTAAGTACAGGAAGACTGAGTCTTCCTACTGTCTATGATTTGAGCGTTTCCTGTGTCATCAGTTTTACTTTCCGATGCACCTCTGCAGGATTACTATATCCCTTGGACCTTCCCATTCACGATGAAACACAGAAATTTCATCGGAAATAAATATAAGAGACACAATGCCGACTTAAGTACAGGAAGACTGAGTCTTCCTACTGTCTATGTTTTGAGCGTTTCCTGTGTCACCAGTTTTACATTCCGATGCACCTCTACAGGTTTACTGTATCCGTTGGACCTTCACCGTGACGATGAAACACAGAAATTGCATCGGAATTAAATATAAGAGACACAATGCCGACTTAAGTACAGGAAGAATGAGTCTTCCTACTGTCTATGTGTTGAGCGTTTCCTGTGTCACCAGTTTTACATTCTGATGCACCTCTGCAGGTTTACTGTATCCCTTGGACCTTCCCATTGACGATGAAAAACAGAAATTGCATCGGAATTAAATATAAGAGTCACAATGCCGACTTAAGTACAGGAAGACTGAGTCTTCCTACTGTCTATGATTTGAGCGTTTCCTGTGTCATCAGTTTTACTTTCCGATGCACCTCTGCAGGATTACTATATCCCTTGGACCTTCCCATTCACGATGAAACACAGAAATTTCATCGGAAATAAATATAAGAGACACAATGCCGACTTAAGTACAGGAAGACTGAGTCTTCCTACTGTATATGTTTTGAGCGTTTCCTGTGTCACCAGTTTTACATTCCGATGCACCTCTCAGGTTTACTGTTTCCCTTGGACCTTCCCATTGACAATGAAACACAGAAATTGCATCGGAATTAAATATAGGAGACACAATGCCGACTTAGGTACAGGAAGACAGTGTCTTCCTACTGTCTATGTTTTGAGCGTTTCCTGTGTCACTAGCTTTACATTTCGATGCACCACTGCAGGTTTACTGTATCCCTTGGACCTTCCCATTGACGATGAAACACAGAAATTGCATCGGAATTAAATATAAGAGACACAATGCCGACTTAAATACAGGAAGAATGAGTCTTCCTACTGTCTATGTGTTGAGCGTTTCCCGTGTCACCAGTTTTACATTCTGAGGCACCTCTGCAGGTTTACTGTATCCCTTGGAACTTCGCATTGACGATGAAACACAGAAATTGCATCGGAATTAAATATAAGAGACACAATGCCGACTTAAGTACAGGAAGACTGAGTCTTTCTACTGTCTACGTTTTGAGCGTTTCCTGTGTCACCAGTTTTACATTCCGATGCACCTCTGCAGGTTTACTGTATCCCTTGGACCTTCCCATTGACGATGAAACACAGAAATTGCATCGGAATTAAATATAAGAGACGCAATGCCGACTTAAGTACAGGAAGACTGAGTCTTCCTACTCTCTATGTTTTGAGCGTATCCTGTGTCACCAGTTTTACATTCTGATGCACCTCTGCAGGCTTACTATATCCCTTGGACCTTCCCATTCACGATGAAACACAGAAATTGCATCGGAATTAAATATAAGAGACACAATGCCGACTTAAGTACAGGAAGACCGAGTCTTCCTACTGTCTATAATTTGAGCGTTTCCTGTGTCACCAGTTTTACATTCCGATGCACCTCTACAGGTTTACTGTATCCGTTGGACCTTCACCGTGACGATGAAACACAGAAATTGCATCGGAATTAAATATAAGAGACACAATGCCGACTTAAGGACAGGAAGAATGAGTCTTCCTACTGTCTATGTGTTGAGCGTTTCCTGTGTCACCAGTTTTACATTCTGATGCACCTCTGCAGGTTTACTGTATCCCTTGGACCTTCCCATTGACGATGAAAAACAGAAATTGCATCGGAATTAAATATAAGAGACACAATGCCGACTTAAGTACAGGAAGACTGAGTCTTCCTACTGTCTATGATTTGAGCGTTTCCTGTGTCATCAGTTTTACTTTCCGATGCACCTCTGCAGGATTACTATATCCCTAGGACCTTCCCATTCACGATGAAACACAGAAATTTCATCGGAAATAAATATAAGAGACACAATGCCGACTTAAGTACAGGAAGACTGAGTCTTCCTACTGTCTATGTTTTGAGCGTTTCCTGTGTCACCAGTTTTACATTCCGATGCACCTCTCAGGTTTACTGTTTCCCTTGGACCTTCCCATTGACAATGAAACACAGAAATTGCATCGGAATTAAATATAGGAGACACAATGCTGACTTAGGTACAGGAAGACAGTGTCTTCCTACTGTCTATGTTTTGAGCGTTTCCTGTGTCACTAGCTTTACATTTCGATGCACCACTGCAGGTTTACTGTATCCCTTGGACCTTCCCATTGACGATGAAACACAGAAATTGCATCGGAATTAAATATAAGAGACACAATGCCGACTTAAATACAGGAAGAAAGAGTCTTCCTACTGTCTATGTGTTGAGCGTTTCCTGTGTCACCAGTTTTACATTCTGATGCACCTCTGCAGGTTTACTGTATCCCTTGGACCTTCGCATTGACGATGAAACACAGAAATTGCATCGGAATTAAATATAAGAGACACAATGCCGACTTAAGTACAGGAAGACTGAGTCTTTCTACTGTCTACGTTTTGAGCGTTTCCTGTGTCACCAGTTTTACATTCCGATGCACCTCTGCAGGTTTACTGTATCCCTTGGACCTTCCCATTGACGATGAAACCCAGAAATTGCATCGGAATTAAATATAAGAGACGCAATGCCGACTTAAGTACAGGAAGACTGAGTCTTCCTACTCTCTATGTTTTGAGCGTATCCTGTGTCACCAGTTTTACATTCTGATGCACCTCTGCTTGCTTACTGTATCCCTTGGACCTTCCCATTCACGATGAAACACAGAAATTGCATCGGAATTAAATATAAGAGACACAATGCCGACTTAAGTACAGGAAGACCGAGTCTTCCTACTGTCTATAATTTGAGCGTTTCCTGTGTCACCAGTTTTACATTCCGATGCAGCTCTACAGGTTTACTGTATCCGTTGGACCTTCACCGTGACGATGAAACACAGAAATTGCATCGGAATTAAATATAAGAGACACAATGCCGACCTAAGTACAGGAAGACTGAGTCTTTCTACTGTCTACGTTTTGAGCGTTTCCTGTGTCACCAGTTTTACATTCCGATGCACCTCTGCAGGTTTACTGTATCCCTTGGACCTTCCCATTGACGATGAAACCCAGAAATTGCATCGGAATTAAATATAAGAGACGCAATGCCGACTTAAGTACAGGAAGACTGAGTCTTCCTACTCTCTATGTTTTGAGCGTATCCTGTGTCACCAGATTTACATTCTGATGCACCTCTGCTTGCTTACTGTATCCCTTGGACCTTCCCATTCACGATGAAACACAGAAATTTCATCGGAAATAAATATAAGATACACAATGCCGACTTAAGTACAAGAAAACAGTCTTCTTACAGTCAATGCTTTGAGCGTTTCCTGTGTCACCAGTTTTACATTCCGATGCACCTCTGCAGGTTTACTGTATCTCTTGGACCTTCCCATTGGCGATGAAACACACAAATTGCATCGCATTTAAATATAAGAGACACAATGCCGACTTAAGTACAGGAAGACTGAGTCTTCCTACTGTCAATGTTTTGAGCGTTTCTTGTGTCACCAGTTTTACATTCCGATTCGCCTCTGCAGGTTTACTGTATCCATTAGACCTTCCCATTGGCGATGAAAAACAGAAACTGCATCGGAATTAAATATAAGAGACACAATGCCGACTTAAGTACAGGAAGACTGAGTCTTCCTACTGTCTATGTTTTGAGCGTTTCCTGTGTCATCAGTTTTCCTTTCCGATGCACCTCTGCAGGTTTACTATATCCCTTGGACCTTCCCATTCACGATGAAACACAGAAATTTCATCGGAAATAAATATAAGAGACACAATCCCGACTTGAGTATAGGAAGACTGAGTCTTCCTACTGTCTATGATTTGAGCGTTTCCTGTGTCACCAGATTTACATTCCGATGCACCTCTGCAGGTTTACTGTATCCCGTGGAGCTTCCCATTGACGATGAAACACAGAAATTGCATCGGAATTAAATATAAGAGACACAATGCCGAATTAAGTACAGGAAGAATGAGTCTTCCTACTGTCTATGTGTTGGGCGTTTCATGTGTCACCAGTTTTACATTCTGATGCACCTCTGCAGGTTTACTGTATCCCTTGGAACTTCCCATTGACGATGAAAAACAGAAATTGCATCGGAATTAAATATAAGAGACACAATGCCGACTTAAGTACAGGAAGACTGAGTCTTCCTAATGTCTATGTTTTGAGCGTTTCCTGTGTCATCAGTTTTACTTTCCGATGCACCTCTGCAGGATTACTATATCCCTTGGACCTTCCCATTCACGATGAAACACAGAAATTTCATCGGAAATAAATATAAGAGACACAATGCCGACTTAAGTACAGGAAGACTGAGTCTTCCTACTGTATATGTTTTGAGCGTTTCCTGTGTCATCAGTTTTACTTTCCGATGCACCTCTGCAGGATTACTATATCCCTTGGACCTTCCCATTCACGATGAAACACAGAAATTTCATCGGAAATAAATATAAGAGACACAATGCCGACTTAAGTACAGGAAGACTGAGTCTTCCTAATGTCTATGTTTTTAACGTTTCCTGTGTCACTAGTTTTACATTCCGATGCACCTCTGCAGGTTTACTGTATCCCTTGGACCTTCCCATTGACGATGAAACACAGAAATTGCAACGGAATTAAATATAAGAGACACAATGCCGACTTAAGTACAGGAAGACTGAGTCTTCCTACTGTCTACGTTTTGAGCGTTTCCTGTATCACCAGTTTTACATTCCGATGCACATCTACAGGTTTTCTGTATCCCTTGGACATTCACAGTGACGATGAAACACAGATTGCATCGGAATTAAATATAAGAGACACAATGCCGACTTAAGTACAAGAAAACAGTCTTCTTACAGTCAATGCTTTGAGCGTTTCCTGTGTCACCAGTTTTACATTCCGATGCACCTCTGCAGGTTCACTGTATCCCTTGGACCTTCCCATTGGCGAAGAAAAACAGAAATTGCATCGGAATTAAATATAAGAGACACTATGCCGTCTTAAGTACAGGAAGACTAAGTCTTCCTACTGTCGATGTTTTGAGCGTTTCCTGTGTCATCAGTTTTCCTTTCCGATGCACCTCTGCAGGTTTACTAAATCCCTTGGACCTTCCCATTCACGATGAAACACAAAAATTTCATCGGAAATAAATATAAGAGACACAATGCCGACTTAAGTATAGGAAGACTGAGTCTTCCTACTGTCTATGATTTGAGCGTTTCCTGTGTCACCAGATTTACATTCCGATGCACCTCTGCAGGTTTACTGTATCCCGTGGAGCATCCCATTGACGATGAAACACAGAAATTGCATCGGAATTAAATATAAGAGACACAATGCCGACTTAAGTACAGGAAGAATGAGTCTTCCTACTGTCTATGTGTTGAGCGTTTCCTGTGTCACCAGTTTTACATTCTGATGCACTTCTGCAGGTTTACTGTATCCCGTGGAGCTTCCCATTGACGATGAAACACAGAAATTGCATCGGAATTAAATATAAGAGACACAATGCCGACTTAAGTACAGGAAGAATGAGTCTTCCTACTGTCTATGTGTTGAGCGTTTCCTGTGTCACCAGTTTTACATTCTGATGCACCTCTGCAGGTTTACTGTATCCCTTGGACCTTCCCATTGACGATGAAAAACAAAAATTGCATCGGAATTAAATATAAGAGACACAATGCCGACTTAAGTACAGGAAGACTGAGTCTTCCTACTGTCTATGTTTTGAGCGTTTCCTGTGTCATCAGTTTTACTTTCCGATGCACCTCTGCAGGATTACTATATCCCTTGGACCTTCCCATTCACGATGAAACACAGAAATTTCATCGGAAATAAATATAAGAGACACAATGCCGACTTAAGTACAGGAAGACTGAGTCTTCCTACTGTCTATGTTTTGAGCGTTTCCTGTGTCACCAGTTTTACATTCCGATGCACCTCTGCAGGTTTACTGTTTCCGTTGGACCTTCCCATTGACGATGAAACACAGAAATTGGATCGGAATTAAATATAGAAGACACAATGCCGACTTAAGTACAGGAAGACAGTGTCTTCCTACTGTCTATGTTTTGAGCGTTTCCTGTGTCACTAGTTTTACATTTCGATGCACCACTGCAGGTTTACTGTATCCCTTGGACCTTCCCATTGACGATGAAACACAGTAATTGCATCGGAATTAAATATAAGAGACACAATGCCGACTTAAATACAGGAAGAATGAGTCTTCCTACTGTCTATGTGTTGAGCGTTTCCTGTGTCACCAGTTTTACACTCTGATGCACCTCTGCAGGTTTACTGTATCCCTTGGACCTTCCCACTGACGATGAAACACAGACATTGCATCGGAATTAAATATAAGAGACACAATGCCGACTTAAGTACAGGAAGACTGAGTCTTCCTCCTGGCTATGTTTTGAGCGTTTCCTGTGTCACCAGTTTTACACTCCGATGCACCTCTGCAGGTTTACTGTATCCCTTGGACCTTCCCATTGACGATGAAACACAGTAATTGCATCGGAATTAAATATAAGAGACACAATGCCGACTTAAATACAGGAAGAATGAGTCTTCCTACTGTCTATGTGTTGAGCGTTTCCTGTGTCACCAGTTTTACACTCTGATGCACCTCTGCAGGTTTACTGTATCCCTTGGACCCTCCCATTCACTATGAAACACAGAAATTTCATCGGAAATAAATATAAGAGACACAATGCCGACTTAAGTACAGGAAGACTGTGTCTTCCTACTGTCTATGTTTTGAGCGTTTCCTGTGTCACCAGTTTTACATTCCGATGCACATGTACAAGTTTTCTGTATCCCTTGGACATTCACAGTGACGATGAAACACAGAAATTGCATCGGAATTAAATATAAGAGACACAATGCCGACTTAAGTACAAGAAAACAGTCTTCTTACAGTCAATGCTTTGAGCGTTTCCTGTGTCACCAGTTTTACATTCCGATGCACCTCTGCAGGTTTACTGTATCACTTGGACCTTCCCATTGGCGATGAAACACAAAAATTGCATCGCATTTAAATATAAGAGACACAATGCCGACTTAAGTACAGGAAGACTGAGTCTTCCTACTGTCAATGTTTTGAGCGTTTCTTGTGTCACCAGTTTTACATTCCGATTCGCCTCTGCAGGTTTACTGTATCCATTAGACCTTCCCATTGGCGATGAAAAACAGAAATTGTATCGGAATTAAATATAAGAGACACAATGCCGACTTAAGTACAGGAAGACTGAGCCTTCCTACTGTCTATGTTTTGAGCGTTTCCTGTGTCATTAGTTTTCCTTTCCGATGCACCTCTGCAGGTTTACTATATCCCTTGGACCTTCCCATTCACGATGAAACACAGAAATTTCATCGGAAATAAATATAAGAGACACAATGCCGACTTAAGTACAGGAAGACTGAGTCTTTCTACTGTCTACGTTTTGAGCGTTTCCTGTGTCACCAGTTTTACATTCCGATGCACCTCTGCAGGTTTACTGTATCCCTTGGACCTTCCCATTGACGATGAAACACAGAAATTGCATCGGAATTAAATATAAGAGACGCAATGCCGACTTAAGTACAGGAAGACTGAGTCTTCCTACTCTCTATGTTTTGAGCGTATCCTGTGTCACCAGTTTTACATTCTGATGCACCTCTGCAGGCTTACTGTATCCCTTGGACCTTCCCATTCACGATGAAACACAGAAATTGAATCGGAATTAAATATAAGAGACACAATGCCGACTTAAGTACAGGAAGACCGAGTCTTCCTACTGTCTATAATTTGAGCGTTTCCTGTGTCACCAGTTTTACATTCCGATGCACCTCTACAGGTTTACTGTATCCGTTGGACCTTCACCGTGACGATGAAACACAGAAATTGCATCGGAATTAAATATAAGAGACACAATGCCGACTTAAGTACAGGAAGAATGAGTCTTCCTACTGTCTATGTGTTGAGCGTTTCCTGTGTCACCAGTTTTACATTCTGATGCACCTCTGCAGGTTTACTGTATTCCTTGGACCTTCCCATTGACGATGAAAAACAGAAATTGCATCGGAATTAAATATAAGAGACACAATGCCGACTTAAGTACAGGAAGACTGAGTCTTCCTACTGTCTATGATTTGAGCGTTTCCTGTGTCATCAGTTTTACTTTCCGATGCACCTCTGCAGGATTATTATATCCCTTGGACCTTCCCATTCACGATGAAACACAGAAATTTCATCGGAAATAAATATAAGAGACACAATGCCGACTTAAGTACAGGAAGACTGAGTCTTCCTACTGTCTATGTTTTGAGCGTTTCCTGTGTCATCAGTTTTCCTTTCCGATGCACCTCTGCAGGTTTACTATATCCCTTGGACCTTCCCATTCACGATGAAACACAGAAATTTCATCGGAAATAAATATAAGAGACACAATCCCGACTTGAGTATAGGAAGACTGAGTCTTCCTACTGTCTATGATTTGAGCGTTTCCTGTGTCACCAGATTTACATTCCGATGCACCTCTGCAGGTTTACTGTATCCCGTGGAGCTTCCCATTGACGATGAAACACAGAAATTGCATCGGAATTAAATATAAGAGACACAATGCCGAATTAAGTACAGGAAGAATGAGTCTTCCTACTGTCTATGTGTTGGGCGTTTCATGTGTCACCAATTTTACATTCTGATGCACCTCTGCAGGTTTACTGTATCCCTTGGAACTTCCCATTGACGATGAAAAACAGAAATTGCATCGGAATTAAATATAAGAGACACAATGCCGACTTAAGTACAGGAAGACTGAGTCTTCCTAATGTCTATGTTTTGAGCGTTTCCTGTGTCATCAGTTTTACTTTCCGATGCACCTCTGCAGGATTACTATATCCCTTGGACCTTCCCATTCACGATGAAACACAGAAATTTCATCGGAAATAAATATAAGAGACACAATGCCGACTTAAGTACAGGAAGACTGAGTCTTCCTACTGTATATGTTTTGAGCGTTTCCTGTGTCATCAGTTTTACTTTCCGATGCACCTCTGCAGGATTACTATATCCCTTGGACCTTCCCATTCACGATGAAACACAGAAATTTCATCGGAAATAAATATAAGAGACACAATGCCGACTTAAGTACAGTAAGACTGAGTCTTCCTACTGGCTATGTTTTGAGCGTTTCCTGTGTCACCAGTTTTACACTCCGATGCACCTCTGCAGGTTTACTGTATCCCTTGGACTTTCCCATTCACGACGAAACGCAGAAATTGAATCGGAATTCAATATAAGAGACACAATGCCGACTTAAGTACAAGAAGACTGAGTCTTCCTACTGTCTATGTTTTTAACGTTTCCTGTGTCACTAGTTTTACATTCCGATGCACCTCTGCAGGTTTACTGTATCCCTTGGACCTTCCCATTGACGATGAAACACAGAAATTGCAACGGAATTAAATATAAGAGACACAATGCCGACTTAAGTACAGGAAGACTGAGTCTTCCTACTGTCTACGTTTTGAGCGTTTCCTGTATCACCAGTTTTACATTCCGATGCACATCTACAGGTTTTCTGTATCCCTTGGACATTCACAGTGACGATGAAACACAGAAATTGCATCGGAATTAAATATAAGAGACACAATGCCGACTTAAGTACAAGAAAACAGTCTTCTTACAGTCAATGCTTTGAGCGTTTCCTGTGTCACCAGTTTTACATTCCGATGCACCTCTGCAGGTTCACTGTATCCCTTGGACCTTCCCATTGGCGAAGAAAAACAGAAATTGCATCGGAATTAAATATAAGAGACACTATGCCGTCTTAAGTACAGGAAGACTAAGTCTTCCTACTGTCGATGTTTTGAGCGTTTCCTGTGTCATCAGTTTTCCTTTCCGATGCACCTCTGCAGGTTTACTAAATCCCTTGGACCTTCCCATTCACGATGAAACACAAAAATTTCATCGGAAATAAATATAAGAGACACAATGCCGACTTAAGTATAGGAAGACTGAGTCTTCCTACTGTCTATGATTTGAGCGTTTCCTGTGTCACCAGATTTACATTCCGATGCACCTCTGCAGGTTTACTGTATCCCGTGGAGCATCCCATTGACGATGAAACACAGAAATTGCATCGGAATTAAATATAAGAGACACAATGCCGACTTAAGTACAGGAAGAATGAGTCTTCCTACTGTCTATGTGTTGAGCGTTTCCTGTGTCACCAGTTTTACATTCTGATGCACTTCTGCAGGTTTACTGTATCCCGTGGAGCTTCCCATTGACGATGAAACACAGAAATTGCATCGGAATTAAATATAAGAGACACAATGCCGACTTAAGTACAGGAAGAATGAGTCTTCCTACTGTCTATGTGTTGAGCGTTTCCTGTGTCACCAGTTTTACATTCTGATGCACCTCTGCAGGTTTACTGTATCCCTTGGACCTTCCCATTGACGATGAAAAACAAAAATTGCATCGGAATTAAATATAAGAGACACAATGCCGACTTAACTACAGGAAGACTGAGTCTTCCTACTGTCTATGTTTTGAGCGTTTCCTGTGTCATCAGTTTTACTTTCCGATGCACCTCTGCAGGATTACTATATCCCTTGGACCTTCCCATTCACGATGAAACACAGAAATTTCATCGGAAATAAATATAAGAGACACAATGCCGACTTAAGTACAGGAAGACTGAGTCTTCCTACTGTCTATGTTTTGAGCGTTTCCTGTGTCACCAGTTTTACATTCCGATGCACCTCTGCAGGTTTACTGTTTCCGTTGGACCTTCCCATTGACGATGAAACACAGAAATTGGATCGGAATTAAATATAGAAGACACAATGCCGACTTAAGTACAGGAAGACAGTGTCTTCCTACTGTCTATGTTTTGAGCGTTTCCTGTGTCACTAGTTTTACATTTCGATGCACCACTGCAGGTTTACTGTATCCCTTGGACCTTCCCATTGACGATGAAACACAGTAATTGCATCGGAATTAAATATAAGAGACACAATGCCGACTTAAATACAGGAAGAATGAGTCTTCCTACTGTCTATGTGTTGAGCGTTTCCTGTGTCACCAGTTTTACACTCTGATGCACCTCTGCAGGTTTACTGTATCCCTTGGACCTTCCCACTGACGATGAAACACAGACATTGCATCGGAATTAAATATAAGAGACACAATGCCGACTTAAGTACAGGAAGACTGAGTCTTCCTCCTGGCTATGTTTTGAGCGTTTCCTGTGTCACCAGTTTTACACTCCGATGCACCTCTGCAGGTTTACTGTATCCCTTGGACCTTCCCATTGACGATGAAACACAGTAATTGCATCGGAATTAAATATAAGAGACACAATGCCGACTTAAATACAGGAAGAATGAGTCTTCCTACTGTCTATGTGTTGAGCGTTTCCTGTGTCACCAGTTTTACACTCTGATGCACCTCTGCAGGTTTACTGTATCCCTTGGACCCTCCCATTCACTATGAAACACAGAAATTTCATCGGAAATAAATATAAGAGACACAATGCCGACTTAAGTACAGGAAGACTGTGTCTTCCTACTGTCTATGTTTTGAGCGTTTCCTGTGTCACCAGTTTTACATTCCGATGCACATGTACAAGTTTTCTGTATCCCTTGGACATTCACAGTGACGATGAAACACAGAAATTGCATCGGAATTAAATATAAGAGACACAATGCCGACTTAAGTACAAGAAAACAGTCTTCTTACAGTCAATGCTTTGAGCGTTTCCTGTGTCACCAGTTTTACATTCCGATGCACCTCTGCAGGTTTACTGTATCACTTGGACCTTCCCATTGGCGATGAAACACAAAAATTGCATCGCATTTAAATATAAGAGACACAATGCCGACTTAAGTACAGGAAGACTGAGTCTTCCTACTGTCAATGTTTTGAGCGTTTCTTGTGTCACCAGTTTTACATTCCGATTCGCCTCTGCAGGTTTACTGTATCCATTAGACCTTCCCATTGGCGATGAAAAACAGAAATTGTATCGGAATTAAATATAAGAGACACAATGCCGACTTAAGTACAGGAAGACTGAGCCTTCCTACTGTCTATGTTTTGAGCGTTTCCTGTGTCATTAGTTTTCCTTTCCGATGCACCTCTGCAGGTTTACTATATCCCTTGGACCTTCCCATTCACGATGAAACACAGAAATTTCATCGGAAATAAATATAAGAGACACAATGCCGACTTAAGTACAGGAAGACTGAGTCTTTCTACTGTCTACGTTTTGAGCGTTTCCTGTGTCACCAGTTTTACATTCCGATGCACCTCTGCAGGTTTACTGTATCCCTTGGACCTTCCCATTGACGATGAAACACAGAAATTGCATCGGAATTAAATATAAGAGACGCAATGCCGACTTAAGTACAGGAAGACTGAGTCTTCCTACTCTCTATGTTTTGAGCGTATCCTGTGTCACCAGTTTTACATTCTGATGCACCTCTGCAGGCTTACTGTATCCCTTGGACCTTCCCATTCACGATGAAACACAGAAATTGCATCGGAATTAAATATAAGAGACACAATGCCGACTTAAGTACAGGAAGACCGAGTCTTCCTACTGTCTATAATTTGAGCGTTTCCTGTGTCACCAGTTTTACATTCCGATGCACCTCTACAGGTTTACTGTATCCGTTGGACCTTCACCGTGACGATGAAACACAGAAATTGCATCGGAATTAAATATAAGAGACACAATGCCGACTTAAGTACAGGAAGAATGAGTCTTCCTACTGTCTATGTGTTGAGCGTTTCCTGTGTCACCAGTTTTACATTCTGATGCACCTCTGCAGGTTTACTGTATTCCTTGGACCTTCCCATTGACGATGAAAAACAGAAATTGCATCGGAATTAAATATAAGAGACACAATGCCGACTTAAGTACAGGAAGACTGAGTCTTCCTACTGTCTATGATTTGAGCGTTTCCTGTGTCATCAGTTTTACTTTCCGATGCACCTCTGCAGGATTACTATATCCCTTGGACCTTCCCATTCACGATGAAACACAGAAATTTCATCGGAAATAAATATAAGAGACACAATGCCGACTTAAGTACAGGAAGACTGAGTCTTCCTACTGTCTATGTTTTGAGCGTTTCCTGTGTCACCAGTTTTACATTCCGATGCACCTCTACAGGTTTACTGTATCCGTTGGACCTTCACCGTGACGATGAAACACAGAAATTGCATCGGAATTAAATATAAGAGACACAATGCCGACTTAAGTACAGGAAGAATGAGTCTTCCTACTGTCTATGTGTTGAGCGTTTCCTGTGTCACCAGTTTTACATTCTGATGCACCTCTGCAGGTTTACTGTATCCCTTGGACCTTCCCATTGACGATGAAAAACAGAAATTGCATCGGAATTAAATATAAGAGACACAATGCCGACTTAAGTACAGGAAGACTGAGTCTTCCTACTGTCTATGATTTGAGCGTTTCCTGTGTCATCAGTTTTACTTTCCGATGCACCTCTGCAGGATTACTATATCCCTTGGACCTTCCCATTCACGATGAAACACAGAAATTTCATCGGAAATAAATATAAGAGACACAATGCCGACTTAAGTACAGGAAGACTGAGTCTTCCTACTGTATATGTTTTGAGCGTTTCCTGTGTCACCAGTTTTACATTCCGATGCACCTCTCAGGTTTACTGTTTCCCTTGGACCTTCCCATTGACAATGAAACACAGAAATTGCATCGGAATTAAATATAGGAGACACAATGCCGACTTAGGTACAGGAAGACAGTGTCTTCCTACTGTCTATGTTTTGAGCGTTTCCTGTGTCACTAGCTTTACATTTCGATGCACCACTGCAGGTTTACTGTATCCCTTGGACCTTCCCATTGACGATGAAACACAGAAATTGCATCGGAATTAAATATAAGAGACACAATGCCGACTTAAATACAGGAAGAATGAGTCTTCCTACTGTCTATGTGTTGAGCGTTTCCCGTGTCACCAGTTTTACATTCTGAGGCACCTCTGCAGGTTTACTGTATCCCTTGGAACTTCGCATTGACGATGAAACACAGAAATTGCATCGGAATTAAATATAAGAGACACAATGCCGACTTAAGTACAGGAAGACTGAGTCTTTCTACTGTCTACGTTTTGAGCGTTTCCTGTGTCACCAGTTTTGCATTCCGATGCACCTCTGCAGGTTTACTGTATCCCTTGGACCTTCCAATTGACGATGAAACACAGAAATTGCATCGGAATTAAATATAAGAGACGCAATGCCGACTTAAGTACAGGAAGACTGAGTCTTCCTACTCTCTATGTTTTGAGCGTATCCTGTGTCACCAGTTTTACATTCTGATGCACCTCTGCAGGCTTACTGTATCCCTTGGACCTTCCCATTCACGATGAAACACAGAAATTGCATCAGAATTAAATATAAGAGACACAATGCCGACTTAAGTACAGGAAGACCGAGTCTTCCTACTGTCTATAATTTGAGCGTTTCCTGTGTCACCAGTTTTACATTCCGATGCACCTCTACAGGTTTACTGTATCCGTTGGACCTTCACCGTGACGATGAAGCACAGAAATTGTATCGGAATTAAATATAAGAGACACAATGCCGACTTAAGTACAGGAAGAATGAGTCTTCCTACTGTCTATGTGTTGAGCGTTTCCTGTGTCACCAGTTTTACATTCTGATGCACCTCTGCAGGTTTACTGTATTCCTTGGACCTTCCCATTGACGATGAAAAACAGAAATTGCATCGGAATTAAATATAAGAGACACAATGCCGACTTAAGTACAGGAAGACTGAGTCTTCCTACTGTCTATGATTTGAGCGTTTCCTGTGTCATCAGTTTTACTTTCCGATGCACCTCTGCAGGATTACTATATCCCTTGGACCTTCCCATTCACGATGAAACACAGAAATTTCATCGGAAATAAATATAAGAGACACAATGCCGACTTAAGTACAGGAAGACTGAGTCTTCGTACTGTCTATGTTTTGAGCGTTTCCTGTGTCACCAGTTTTACATTCCGATGCACCTCTACAGGTTTACTGTATCCGTTGGACCTTCACCGTGACGATGAAACACAGAAATTGCATCGGAATTAAATATAAGAGACACAATGCCGACTTAAGTACAGGAAGAATGAGTCTTCCTACTGTCTATGTGTTGAGCGTTTCCTGTGTCACCAGTTTTACATTCTGATGCACCTCTGCAGGTTTACTGTATCCCTTGGACCTTCCCATTGACGATGAAAAACAGAAATTGCATCGGAATTAAATATAAGAGACACAATGCCGACTTAAGTACAGGAAGACTGAGTCTTCCTACTGTCTATGATTTGAGCGTTTCCTGTGTCATCAGTTTTACTTTCCGATGCACCTCTGCAGGATTACTATATCCCTTGGACCTTCCCATTCACGATGAAACACAGAAATTTCATCGGAAATAAATATAAGAGACACAATGCCGACTTAAGTACAGGAAGACTGAGTCTTCCTACTGTATATGTTTTGAGCGTTTCCTGTGTCACCAGTTTTACATTCCGATGCACCTCTCAGGTTTACTGTTTCCCTTGGACCTTCCCATTGACAATGAAACACAGAAATTGCATCGGAATTAAATATAGGAGACACAATGCCGACTTAGGTACAGGAAGACAGTGTCTTCCTACTGTCTATGTTTTGAGCGTTTCCTGTGTCACTAGCTTTACATTTCGATGCACCACTGCAGGTTTACTGTATCCCTTGGACCTTCCCATTGACGATGAAACACAGAAATTGCATCGGAATTAAATATAAGAGACACAATGCCGACTTAAATACAGGAAGAATGAGTCTTCCTACTGTCTATGTGTTGAGCGTTTCCCGTGTCACCAGTTTTACATTCTGAGGCACCTCTGCAGGTTTACTGTATCCCTTGGAACTTCGCATTGACGATGAAACGCAGAAATTGCATCGGAATTAAATATAAGAGACACAATGCCGACTTAAGTACAGGAAGACTGAGTCTTTCTACTGTCTACGTTTTGAGCGTTTCCTGTGTCACCAGTTTTGCATTCCGATGCACCTCTGCAGGTTTACTGTATCCCTTGGACCTTCCCATTGACGATGAAACACAGAAATTGCATCGGAATTAAATATAAGAGACGCAATGCCGACTTAAGTACAGGAAGACTGAGTCTTCCTACTCTCTATGTTTTGAGCGTATCCTGTGTCACCAGTTTTACATTCTGATGCACCTCTGCAGGCTTACTGTATCCCTTGGACCTTCCCATTCACGATGAAACACAGAAATTGCATCAGAATTAAATATAAGAGACACAATGCCGACTTAAGTACAGGAAGACCGAGTCTTCCTACTGTCTATAATTTGAGCGTTTCCTGTGTCACCAGTTTTACATTCCGATGCACCTCTACAGGTTTACTGTATCCGTTGGACCTTCACCGTGACGATGAAACACAGAAATTGCATCGGAATTAAATATAAGAGACACAATGCCGACTTAAGTACAGGAAGAATGAGTCTTCCTACTGTCTATGTGTTGAGCGTTTCCTGTGTCACCAGTTTTACATTCTGATGCACCTCTGCAGGTTTACTGTATTCCTTGGACCTTCCCATTGACGATGAAAAACAGAAATTGCATCGGAATTAAATATAAGAGACACAATGCCGACTTAAGTACAGGAAGACTGAGTCTTCCTACTGTCTATGATTTGAGCGTTTCCTGTGTCATCAGTTTTACTTTCCGATGCACCTCTGCAGGATTACTATATCCCTTGGACCTTCCCATTCACGATGAAACACAGAAATTTCATCGGAAATAAATATAAGAGACACAATGCCGACTTAAGTACAGGAAGACTGAGTCTTCCTACTGTCTATGTTTTGAGCGTTTCCTGTGTCACCAGTTTTACATTCCGATGCACCTCTACAGGTTTACTGTATCCGTTGGACCTTCACCGTGACGATGAAACACAGAAATTGCATCGGAATTAAATATAAGAGACACAATGCCGACTTAAGTACAGGAAGAATGAGTCTTCCTACTGTCTATGTGTTGAGCGTTTCCTGTGTCACCAGTTTTACATTCTGATGCACCTCTGCAGGTTTACTGTATCCCTTGGACCTTCCCATTGACGATGAAAAACAGAAATTGCATCGGAATTAAATATAAGAGACACAATGCCGACTTAAGTACAGGAAGACTGAGTCTTCCTACTGTCTATGATTTGAGCGTTTCCTGTGTCATCAGTTTTACTTTCCGATGCACCTCTGCAGGATTACTATATCCCTTGGACCTTCCCATTCACGATGAAACACAGAAATTTCATCGGAAATAAATATAAGAGACACAATGCCGACTTAAGTACAGGAAGACTGAGTCTTCCTACTGTATATGTTTTGAGCGTTTCCTGTGTCACCAGTTTTACATTCCGATGCACCTCTCAGGTTTACTGTTTCCCTTGGACCTTCCCATTGACAATGAAACACAGAAATTGCATCGGAATTAAATATAGGAGACACAATGCCGACTTAGGTACAGGAAGACAGTGTCTTCCTACTGTCTATGTTTTGAGCGTTTCCTGTGTCACTAGCTTTACATTTCGATGCACCACTGCAGGTTTACTGTATCCCTTGGACCTTCCCATTGACGATGAAACACATAAATTGCATCGGAATTAAATATAAGAGACACAATGCCGACTTAAATACAGGAAGAATGAGTCTTCCTACTGTCTATGTGTTGAGCGTTTCCCGTGTCACCAGTTTTACATTCTGAGGCACCTCTGCAGGTTTACTGTATCCCTTGGAACTTCGCATTGACGATGAAACACAGAAATTGCATCGGAATTAAATATAAGAGACACAATGCCGACTTAAGTACAGGAAGACTGAGTCTTCCTACTGTCTATGATTTGAGCGTTTCCTGTGTCATCAGTTTTACTTTCCGATGCACCTCTGCAGGATTACTATATCCCTTGGACCTTCCCATTCACGATGAAACACAGAAATTTCATCGGAAATAAATATAAGAGACACAATGCCGACTTAAGTACAGGAAGACTGAGTCTTCCTACTGTATATGTTTTGAGCGTTTCCTGTGTCACCAGTTTTACATTCCGATGCACCTCTCAGGTTTACTGTTTCCCTTGGACCTTCCCATTGACAATGAAACACAGAAATTGCATCGGAATTAAATATAGGAGACACAATGCCGACTTAGGTACAGGAAGACAGTGTCTTCCTACTGTCTATGTTTTGAGCGTTTCCTGTGTCACTAGCTTTACACTTCGATGCACCACTGCAGGTTTACTGTATCCCTTGGACCTTCCCATTGACGATGAAACACAGAAATTGCATCGGAATTAAATATAAGAGACACAATGCCGACTTAAATACAGGAAGAATGAGTCTTCCTACTGTCTATGTGTTGAGCGTTTCCCGTGTCACCAGTTTTACATTCTGAGGCACCTCTGCAGGTTTACTGTATCCCTTGGAACTTCGCATTGACGATGAAACACAGAAATTGCATCGGAATTAAATATAAGAGACACAATGCCGACTTAAGTACAGGAAGACTGAGTCTTTCTACTGTCTACGTTTTGAGCGTTTCCTGTGTCACCAGTTTTACATTCCGATGCACCTCTGCAGGTTTACTGTATCCCTTGGACCTTCCCATTGACGATGAAACACAGAAATTGCATCGGAATTAAATATAAGAGACGCAATGCCGACTTAAGTACAGGAAGACTGAGTCTTCCTACTCTCTATGTTTTGAGCGTATCCTGTGTCACCAGTTTTACATTCTGATGCACCTCTGCAGGCTTACTGTATCCCTTGGACCTTCCCATTCACGATGAAACACAGAAATTGCATCGGAATTAAATATAAGAGACACAATGCCGACTTAAGTACAGGAAGACCGAGTCTTCCTACTGTCTATAATTTGAGCGTTTCCTGTGTCACCAGTTTTACATTCCGATGCACCTCTACAGGTTTACTGTATCCGTTGGACCTTCACCGTGACGATGAAACACAGAAATTGCATCGGAATTAAATATAAGAGACACAATGCCGACTTAAGTACAGGAAGAATGAGTCTTCCTACTGTCTATGTGTTGAGCGTTTCCTGTGTCACCAGTTTTACATTCTGATGCACCTCTGCAGGTTTACTGTATTCCTTGGACCTTCCCATTGACGATGAAAAACAGAAATTGCATCGGAATTAAATATAAGAGACACAATGCCGACTTAAGTACAGGAAGACTGAGTCTTCCTACTGTCTATGATTTGAGCGTTTCCTGTGTCATCAGTTTTACTTTCCGATGCACCTCTGCAGGATTACTATATCCCTTGGACCTTCCCATTGACGATGAAACACAGAAATTGCATCGGAATTAAATATAAGAGACGCAATGCCGACTTAAGTACAGGAAGACTGAGTCTTCCTACTCTCTATGTTTTGAGCGTATCCTGTGTCACCAGTTTTACATTCTGATGCACCTCTGCAGGCTTACTGTATCCCTTGGACCTTCCCATTCACGATGAAACACAGAAATTGCATCGGAATTAAATATAAGAGACACAATGCCGACTTAAGTACAGGAAGACCGAGTCTTCCTACTGTCTATAATTTGAGCGTTTCCTGTGTCACCAGTTTTACATTCCGATGCACCTCTACAGGTTTACTGTATCCGTTGGACCTTCACCGTGACGATGAAACACAGAAATTGCATCGGAATTAAATATAAGAGACACAATGCCGACTTAAGTACAGGAAGAATGAGTCTTCCTACTGTCTATGTGTTGAGCGTTTCCTGTGTCACCAGTTTTACATTCTGATGCACCTCTGCAGGTTTACTGTATTCCTTGGACCTTCCCATTGACGATGAAAAACAGAAATTGCATCGGAATTAAATATAAGAGACACAATACCGACTTAAGTACAGGAAGACTGAGTCTTCCTACTGTCTATGATTTGAGCGTTTCCTGTGTCATCAGTTTTACTTTCCGATGCACCTCTGCAGGATTACTATATCCCTTGGACCTTCCCATTCACGATGAAACACAGAAATTTCATCGGAAATAAATATAAGAGACACAATGCCGACTTAAGTACAGGAAGACTGAGTCTTCCTACTGTCTATGTTTTGAGCGTTTCCTGTGTCACCAGTTTTACATTCCGATGCACCTCTACAGGTTTACTGTATCCGTTGGACCTTCACCGTGACGATGAAACACAGAAATTGCATCGGAATTAAATATAAGAGACACAATGCCGACTTAAGTACAGGAAGAATGAGTCTTCCTACTGTCTATGTGTTGAGCGTTTCCTGTGTCACCAGTTTTACATTCTGATGCACCTCTGCAGGTTTACTGTATCCCTTGGACCTTCCCATTGACGATGAAAAACAGAAATTGCATCGGAATTAAATATAAGAGACACAATGCCGACTTAAGTACAGGAAGACTGAGTCTTCCTACTGTCTATGATTTGAGCGTTTCCTGTGTCATCAGTTTTACTTTCCGATGCACCTCTGCAGGATTACTATATCCCTTGGACCTTCCCATTCACGATGAAACACAGAAATTTCATCGGAAATAAATATAAGAGACACAATGCCGACTTAAGTACAGGAAGACTGAGTCTTCCTACTGTATATGTTTTGAGCGTTTCCTGTGTCACCAGTTTTACATTCCGATGCACCTCTCAGGTTTACTGTTTCCCTTGGACCTTCCCATTGACAATGAAACACAGAAATTGCATCGGAATTAAATATAGGAGACACAATGCCGACTTAGGTACAGGAAGACAGTGTCTTCCTACTGTCTATGTTTAGAGCGTTTCCTGTGTCACTAGCTTTACATTTCGATGCACCACTGCAGGTTTACTGTATCCCTTGGACCTTCCCATTGACGATGAAACACAGAAATTGCATCGGAATTAAATATAAGAGACACAATGCCGACTTAAATACAGGAAGAATGAGTCTTCCTACTGTCTATGTGTTGAGCGTTTCCCGTGTCACCAGTTTTACATTCTGAGGCACCTCTGCAGCTTTACTGTATCCCTTGGAACTTCGCATTGACGATGAAACACAGAAATTGCATCGGAATTAAATATAAGAGACACAATGCCGACTTAAGTACAGGAAGACTGAGTCTTTCTACTGTCTACGTTTTGAGCGTTTCCTGTGTCACCAGTTTTACATTCCGATGCACCTCTGCAGGTTTACTGTATCCCTTGGACCTTCCCATTGACGATGAAACACAGAAATTGCATCGGAATTAAATATAAGAGACGCAATGCCGACTTAAGTACAGGAAGACTGAGTCTTCCTACTCTCTATGTTTTGAGCGTATCCTGTGTCACCAGTTTTACATTCTGATGCACCTCTGCAGGCTTACTATATCCCTTGGACCTTCCCATTCACGATGAAACACAGAAATTGCATCGGAATTAAATATAAGAGACACAATGCCGACTTAAGTACAGGAAGACCGAGTCTTCCTACTGTCTATAATTTGAGCGTTTCCTGTGTCACCAGTTTTACATTCCGATGCACCTCTAAAGGTTTACTGTATCCGTTGGACCTTCACCGTGACGATGAAACACAGAAATTGGATCGGAATTAAATATAGAAGACACAATGCCGACTTAAGTACAGGAAGAATGAGTCTTCCTACTGTCTATGTGTTGAGCGTTTCCTGTGTCACCAGTTTTACATTCTGATGCACCTCTGCAGGTTTACTGTATCCCTTGGACCTTCCCATTGACGATGAAAAACAGAAATTGCATCGGAATTAAATATAAGAGACACAATGCCGACTTAAGTACAGGAAGACTGAGTCTTCCTACTGTCTATGATTTGAGCGTTTCCTGTGTCATCAGTTTTACTTTCCGATGCACCTCTGCAGGATTACTATATCCCTTGGACCTTCCCATTCACGATGAAACACAGAAATTTCATCGGAAATAAATATAAGAGACACAATGCCGACTTAAGTACAGGAAGACTGAGTCTTCCTACTGTCTATGTTTTGAGCGTTTCCTGTGTCACCAGTTTTACATTCTGATGCACCTCTGCAGGTTTACTGTATCCCTTGGACCTTCGCATTGACGATGAAACACAGAAATTGCATCGGAATTAAATATAAGAGACACAATGCCGACTTAAGTACAGGAAGACTGAGTCTTTCTACTGTCTACGTTTTGAGCGTTTCCTGTGTCACCAGTTTTACATTCCGATGCACCTCTGCAGGTTTACTGTATCCCTTGGACCTTCCCATTGACGATGAAACCCAGAAATTGCATCGGAATTAAATATAAGAGACGCAATGCCGACTTAAGTACAGGAAGACTGAGTCTTCCTACTCTCTATGTTTTGAGCGTATCCTGTGTCACCAGTTTTACATTCTGATGCACCTCTGCTTGCTTACTGTATCCCTTGGACCTTCCCATTCACGATGAAACACAGAAATTGCATCGGAATTAAATATAAGAGACACAATGCCGACTTAAGTACAGGAAGACCGAGTCTTCCTACTGTCTATAATTTGAGCGTTTCCTGTGTCACCAGTTTTACATTCCGATGCACCTCTACAGGTTTACTGTATCCGTTGGACCTTCACCGTGACGATGAAACACAGAAATTGCATCGAAATTAAATATAAGAGACACAATGCCGACTTAAGTACAGGAAGACTGAGTCTTTCTACTGTCTACGTTTTGAGCGTTTCCTGTGTCACCAGTTTTACATTCCGATGCACCTCTGCAGGTTTACTGTATCCCTTGGACCTTCCCATTGACGATGAAACCCAGAAATTGCATCGGAATTAAATATAAGAGACGCAATGCCGACTTAAGTACAGGAAGACTGAGTCTTCCTACTCTCTATGTTTTGAGCGTATCCTGTGTCACCAGATTTACATTCTGATGCACCTCTGCTTGCTTACTGTATCCCTTGGACCTTCCCATTCACGATGAAACACAGAAATTTCATCGGAAATAAATATAAGATACACAATGCCGACTTAAGTACAGGAAGACTGAGTCTTCCTAATGTCTATGTTTTGAGCGTTTCCTGTGTCATCAGTTTTACTTTCCGATGCACCTCTGCAGGATTACTATATCCCTTGGACCTTCCCATTCACGATGAAACACAGAAATTTCATCGGAAATAAATATAAGAGACACAATGCCGACTTAAGTACAGGAAGACTGAGTCTTCCTACTGTATATGTTTTGAGCGTTTCCTGTGTCATCAGTTTTACTTTCCGATGCACCTCTGCAGGATTACTATATCCCTTGGACCTTCCCATTCACGATGAAACACAGAAATTTCATCGGAAATAAATATAAGAGACACAATGCCGACTTAAGTACAGTAAGACTGAGTCTTCCTACTGGCTATGTTTTGAGCGTTTCCTGTGTCACCAGTTTTACACTCCGATGCACCTCTGCAGGTTTACTGTATCCCTTGGACTTTCCCATTCACGACGAAACGCAGAAATTGAATCGGAATTCAATATAAGGGACACAATGCCGACTTAAGTACAAGAAGACTGAGTCTTCCTACTGTCTATGTTTTTAACGTTTCCTGTGTCACTAGTTTTACATTCCGTTGCACCTCTGCAGGTTTACTGTATCCCTTGGACCTTCCCATTGACGATGAAACACAGAAATTGCAACGGAATTAAATATAAGAGACACAATGCCGACTTAAGTACAGGAAGACTGAGTCTTCCTACTGTCTATAATTTGAGCGTTTCCTGTATCACCAGTTTTACATTCCGATGCACATCTACAGGTTTTCTGTATCCCTTGGACATTCACAGTGACGATGAAAAACAGAAATTGCATCGGAATTAAATATAAGAGACACAATGCCGACTTAAGTACAAGAAAACAGTCTTCTTACAGTCAATGCTTTGAGCGTTTCCTGTGTCACCAGTTTTACATTCCGATGCACCTCTGCAGGTTCACTGTATCCCTTGGACCTTCCCATTGGCGAAGAAAAACAGAAATTGCATCGGAATTAAATATAAGAGACACTATGCCGTCTTAAGTACAGGAAGACTAAGTCTTCCTACTGTCGATGTTTTGAGCGTTTCCTGTGTCATCAGTTTTCCTTTCCGATGCACCTCTGCAGGTTTACTAAATCCCTTGGACCTTCCCATTCACGATGAAACACAGAAATTTCATCAGAAATAAATATAAGAGACACAATGCCGACTTAAGTATAGGAAGACTGAGTCTTCCTACTGTCTATGATTTGAGCGTTTCCTGTGTCACCAGATTTACATTCCGATGCACCTCTGCAGGTTTTCTGTATCCCGTGGAGCATCCCATTGACGATGAAACACAGAAATTGCATCGGAATTAAATATAAGAGACACAATGCCGACTTAAGTACAGGAAGAATGAGTCTTCCTACTGTCTATGTGTTGAGCGTTTCCTGTGTCACCAGTTTTACATTCTGATGCACTTCTGCAGGTTTACTGTATCCCGTGGAGCTTCCCATTGACGATGAAACACAGAAATTGCATCGGAATTAAATATAAGAGACACAATGCCGACTTAAGTACAGGAAGAATGAGTCTTCCTACTGTCTATGTGTTGAGCGTTTCCTGTGTCACCAGTTTTACATTCTGATGCACCTCTGCAGGTTTACTGTATCCCTTGGACCTTCCCATTGACGATGAAAAACAAAAATTGCATCGGAATTAAATATAAGAGACACAATGCCGACTTAAGTACAGGAAGACTGAGTCTTCCTACTGTCTATGTTTTGAGCGTTTCCTGTGTCATCAGATTTACTTTCCGATGCACCTCTGCAGGATTACTATATCCCTTGGACCTTCCCATTCACGATGAAACACAGAAATTTCATCGGAAATAAATATAAGAGACACAATGCCGACTTAAGTACAGGAAGACTGAGTCTTCCTACTGTCTATGTTTTGAGCGTTTCCTGTGTCACCAGTTTTACATTCCGATGCACCTCTGCAGGTTTACTGTTTCCGTTGGACCTTCCCATTGACGATGAAACACAGAAATTGGATCGGAATTAAATATAGAAGACACAATGCCGACTTAAGTACAGGAAGACAGTGTCTTCCTACTGTCTATGTTTTGAGCGTTTACTGTGTCACTAGTTTTACATTTCGATGCACCACTGCAGGTTTACTGTATCCCTTGGACCTTCCCATTGACGATGAAACACAGTAATTGCATCGGAATTAAATATAAGAGACACAATGCCGACTTAAATACAGGAAGAATGAGTCTTCCTACTGTCTATGTGTTGAGCGTTTCCTGTGTCACCAGTTTTACACTCTGATGCACCTCTGCAGGTTTACTGTATCCCTTGGACCTTCCCATTGACGATGAAACACAGACATTGCATCGGAATTAAATATAAGAGACACAATGCCGACTTAAGTACAGGAAGACTGAGTCTTCCTACTGTCTACGTTTTGAGCGTTTCCTGTGTCACCAGTTTTACATTCCGATGCACCTCTGCAGATTTACTGTATCCCTTGGACCTTCCCATTGACGATGAAACACAGAAATTGCATCCGAATTAAATATAAGAGACGCAATGCCGACTTAAGTACAGGAAGACTGAGTCTTCCTACTGTCTATGTTTTGAGCGTTTCGTGTGACACTAGTTTTACATTCCGATGCACCTCTGCAGGTTTACTGTATCCCTTGGACCTTCCCATTGACGATGAAACACAGAAATTGCATCCGAATTAAATATAAGAGACACAATGCCGACTTAAGTACAGGAAGACTGAGTCTTCCTACTGTCTATGATTTGAGCGTTTCCTGTGTCATCAGTTTTACTTTCCGATGCACCTCTGCAGGATTACTATATCCCTTCGACCCTCCCATTCACTATGAAACACAGAAATTTCATCGGAAATAAATATAAGAGACACAATGCCGACTTAAGTACAGGAAGACTGAGTCTTCCTACTGTCTATGTTTTGAGCGTTTCCTGTGTCACTAGCTTTACATTTCGATGCACCACTGCAGGTTTACTGTATCCCTTGGACCTTCCCATTGACGATGAAACACAGAAATTGCATCGGAATTAAATATAAGAGACACAATGCCGACTTAAATACTGGAAGAATGAGTCTTCCTACTGTCTATGTGTTGAGCGTGTCCTGTGTCACCAGTTTTACATTCTGATGCACCTCTGCAGGTTTACTGTATCCCTTGGACCTTCGCATTGACGATGAAACACAGAAATTGCATCGGAATTAAATATAAGAGACACAATGCCGACTTAAGTACAGGAAGACTGAGTCTTTCTACTGTCTACGTTTTGAGCGTCTCCTGTGTCACCAGTTTTACATTCCGATGCACCTCTGCAGGTTTACTGTATCCCTTGGACCTTCCCATTGACGATGAAACACAGAAATTGCATCGGAATTAAATATAAGAGACGCAATGCCGACTTAAGTACAGGAAGACTGAGTCTTCCTACTCTCTATGTTTTGAGCGTATCCTGTGTCACCAGTTTTACATTCTGATGCACCTCTGCAGGCTTACTGTATCTCTTGGACCTTCCCATTCACGATGAAACACAGAAATTGCATCGGAATTAAATATAAGAGACACAATGCCGACTTAAGTACAGGAAGACCGAGTCATCCTACTGTCTATGTGTTGAGCGTTTCCTGTGTCACCAGTTTTACATTCTGATGCACCTCTGCAGGTTTACTGTATTCCTTGGACCTTCCCATTGACGATGAAAAACAGAAATTGCATCGGAATTAAATATAAGAGACACAATGCCGACTTAAGTACAGGAAGACTGAGTCTTCCTACTGTCTATGATTTGAGCGTTTCCTGTGTCATCAGTTTTACTTTCCGATGCACCTCTGCAGGATTACTATATCCCTTGGACCTTCCCATTCGCGATGAAACACAGAAATTTCATCGGAAATAAATATAAGAGACACAATGCCGACTTAAGTACAGGAAGACTGAGTCTTCCTACTATCTATGTTTTGAGCGTTTCCTGTGTCACCAGTTTTACATTCCGATGCACCTCTACAGGTTTACTGTATCCGTTGGACCTTCACCGTGACGATGAAACACAGAAATTGCATCGGAATTAAATATAAGAGACACAATGCAGACTTAAGTACAGGAAGAATGAGTCTTCCTACTGTCTATGTGTTGAGCGTTTCCTGTGTCACCAGTTTTACATTCTGATGCACCTCTGCAGGTTTACTGTATCCCTTGGACCTTCCCATTGACGATGAAAAACAGAAATTGCATCGGAATTAAATATAAGAGACACAATGCCGACTTAAGTACAGGAAGACTGAGTCTTCCTACTGTCTATGATTTGAGCGTTTCCTGTGTCATCAGTTTTACTTTCCGATGCACCTCTGCATGATTACTATATCCCTTGGACCTTCCCATTCACGATGAAACACAGAAACTTCATCGGAAATAAATATAAGGGACACAATGCCGACTTAAGTACAGGAAGACTGAGTCTTCCTACTGTCTATGTTTTGAGCGTTTCCTGTGGCACCAGTTTTACATTCCGATGCACATCTACAAGTTTTCTGTATCCCTTGGACATTCACAGTGACGATGAAACACAGAAATTGCATCGGAATTAAATATAAGAGACACAATGCCGACTTAAGTACAAGAAAACAGTCTTCTTACAGTCAATGCTTTGAGCGTTTCCTGTGTCACCAGTTTTACATTCCGATGCACCTCTGCAGGTTTACTGTATCTCTTGGACCTTCCCATTGGCGATGAAACACACAAATTGCATCGCATTTAAATATAAGAGACACAATGCCGACTTAAGTACAGGAAGACTGAGTCTTCCTACTGTCAATGTTTTGAGCGTTTCTTGTGTCACCAGTTTTACATTCCGATTCGCCTCTGCAGGTTTACTGTATCCATTAGACCTTCCCATTGGCGATGAAAAACAGAAATTGCATCGGAATTAAATATAAGAGACACAATGCCGACTTAAGTACAGGAAGACTGAGTCTTCCTACTGTCTATGTTTTGAGCGTTTCCTGTGTCATCAGTTTTCCTTTACGATGCACCTCTGCAGGTTTACTATATCCCTTGGACCTTCCCATTCACGATGAAACACAGAAATTTCATCGGAAATAAATATAAGAGACACAATCCCGATTTGAGTATAGGAAGACTGAGTCTTCCTACTGTCTATGATTTGAGCGTTTCCTGTGTCACCAGATTTACATTCCGATGCACCTCTGCAGGTTTACTGTATCCCGTGGAGCTTCCCATTGACGATGAAACACAGAAATTGCATCGGAATTAAATATAAGAGACACAATGCCGACTTAAGTACAGGAAGAATGAGTCTTCCTACTGTCTATGTGTTGGGCGTTTCATGTGTCACCAGTTTTACATTCTGATGCACCTCTGCAGGTTTACTGTATCCCTTGGAACTTCCCATTGACGATGAAAAACAGAAATTGCATCGGAATTAAATATAAGAGACACAATGCCGACTTAAGTACAGGAATACTGAGTCTTCCTAATGTCTATGTTTTGAGCGTTTCCTGTGTCATCAGTTTTACTTTCCGATGCACCTCTGCAGGATTACTATATCCCTTGGACCTTCCCATTCACGATGAAACACAGAAATTTCATCGGAAATAAATATAAGAGACACAATGCCGACTTAAGTACAGGAAGACTGAGTCTTCCTACTGTATATGTTTTGAGCGTTTCCTGTGTCATCAGTTTTACTTTCCGATGCACCTCTGCAGGATTACTATATCCCTTGGACCTTCCCATTCTCGATGAAACACAGAAATTTCATCGGAAATAAATATAAGAGACACAATGCCGACTTAAGTACAGTAAGACTGAGTCTTCCTACTGGCTATGTTTTGAGCGTTTCCTGTGTCACCAGTTTTACACTCCGATGCACCTCTGCAGGTTTACTGTATCCCTTGGACTTTCCCATTCACGACGAAACGCAGAAATTGAATCGGAATTCAATATAAGAGACACAATGCCGACTTAAGTACAAGAAGACTGAGTCTTCCTACTGTCTATGTTTTTAACGTTTCCTGTGTCACTAGTTTTACATTCCGATGCACCTCTGCAGGTTTACTGTATCCCTTGGACCTTCCCATTGACGATGAAACACAGAAATTGCAACGGAATTAAATATAAGAGACACAATGCCGACTTAAGTACAGGAAGACTGAGTCTTCCTACTGTCTATAATTTGAGCGTTTCCTGTATCACCAGTTTTACATTCCGATGCACATCTACAGGTTTTCTGTATCCCTTGGACATTCACAGTGACGATGAAACACAGAAATTGCATCGGAATTAAATATAAGAGACACAATGCCGACTTAAGTACAAGAAAACAGTCTTCTTACAGTCAATGCTTTGAGCGTTTCCTGTGTCACCAGTTTTACATTCCGATGCACCTCTGCAGGTTCACTGTATCCCTTGGACCTTCCCATTGGCGATGAAACACACAAATTGCATCGAATTTAAATATAAGAGACACAATGCCGACTTAGGTACAGGATGACTGAGTCTTCCTACTGTCAATGTTTTGAGCGTTTCTTGTGTCACCAGTTTTACATTCCGATTCGTCTCTGCAGGTTTACTGTATCCATTGGACCTTCCCATTGGCGAAGAAAAACAGAAATTGCATCGGAATTAAATATAAGAGACACAATGCCGACTTAAGTATAGGAAGACTGAGTCTTCCTACTGTCTACGATTTGAGCGTTTCCTGTGTCACCAGATTTACATTCCGATGCACCTCTGCAGGTTTACTGTATCCCGTGGAGCATCCCATTGACGATGAAACACAGAAATTGCATCGGAATTATATATAAGAGACACAATGCCGACTTAAGTACAGGAAGAATGAGTCTTCCTACTGTCTATGTGTTGAGCGTTTCCTGTGTCACCAGTTTTACATTCTGATGCACTTCTGCAGGTTTACTGTATCCCGTGGAGCTTCCCATTGACGATGAAACACAGAAATTGCATCGGAATTAAATATAAGAGACACAATGCCGACTTTAGTACAGGAAGAATGAGTCTTCCTACTGTCTATGTGTTGAGCGTTTCCTGTGTCACCAGTTTTACATTCTGATGCACCTCTGCAGGTTTACTGTATCCCTTGGACCTTCCCATTGACGATGAAAAACAAAAATTGCATCGGAATTAAATATAAGAGACACAATGCCGACTTAAGTACAGGAAGACTGAGTCTTCCTACTGTCTATGTTTTGAGCGTTTTCTGTGTCATCAGTTTTACATTCCGATGCACCTCTGCAGGATTACTATAGCCCTTGGACCTTCCCATTCACGATGAAACACAGAAATTTCATCGGAAATAAATATAAGAGACACAATGCCGACTTAAGTACAGGAAGACTGAGTCTTCCTACTGTCTATGTTTTGAGCGTTTCCTGTGTCACCAGTTTTACATTCCGATGCACCTCTGCAGGTTTACTGTTTCCGTTGGACCTTCCCATTGACGATGAAACACAGAAATTGGATCGGAATTAAATATAGAAGACACAATGCCGACTTAAGTACAGGAAGACAGTGTCTTCCTACTGTCTATGTTTTGAGCGTTTCCTGTGTCACTAGTTTTACATTTCGATGCACCACTGCAGGTTTACTGTATCCCTTGGACCTTCCCATTGACGATGAAACACAGTAATTGCATCGGAATTAAATATAAGAGACACAATGCCGACTTAAATACAGGAAGAATGAGTCTTCCTACTGTCTATGTGTTGAGCGTTTCCTGTGTCACCAGTTTTACATTCTGATGCACCTCTGCAGGTTTACTGTATCCCTTGGACCTTCCCATTGACGATGAAACACAGACATTGCATCGGAATTAAATATAAGAGACACAATGCCGACTTAAGTACAGGAAGACTGAGTCTTCCTACTGTCTACGTTTTGAGCGTTTCCTGTGTCACCAGTTTTACATTCCGATGCACCTCTGCAGATTTACTGTATCCCTTGGACCTTCCCATTGACGATGAAACACAGAAATTGCATCGGAATTAAATATAAGAGACGCAATGCCGACTTAAGTACAGGAAGACTGAGTCTTCCTACTGTCTATGTTTTGAGCGTTTCGTGTGACACTAGTTTTACATTCCGATGCACCTCTGCAGGTTTACTGTATCCCTTGGACCTTCCCATTGACGATGAAACACAGAAATTGCATCCGAATTAAATATAAGAGACACAATGCCGACTTAAGTACAGGAAGACTGAGTCTTCCTACTGTCTATGATTTGAGCGTTTCCTGTGTCATCAGTTTTACTTTCCGATGCACCTCTGCAGGATTACTATATCCCTTGGACCCTCCCATTCACTATGAAACACAGAAATTTCATCGGAAATAAATATAAGAGACACAATGCCGACTTAAGTACAGGAAGACTGAGTCTTCCTACTGTCTATGTTTTGAGCGTTTCCTGTGTCACCAGTTTTACATTCCGATGCACATCTACAAGTTTTCTGTATCCCTTGGACATTCACAGTGACGATGAAACAGAGAAATTGCATCGGAATTAAATATAAAAGACACAATGCCGACTTAAGTACAAGAAAACAGTCTTCTTACAGTCAATGCTTTGAGCGTTTCCTGTGTCACCAGTTTTACATTCCGATGCACCTCTGCAGGTTTACTGTATCCCTTGGACCTTCCCATTGGCGATGAAACACACAAATTGCATCGCATTTAAATATAAGAGACACAATGCCGACTTAAATACTGGAAGAATGAGTCTTCCTACTGTCTATGTGTTGAGCGTGTCCTGTGTCACCAGTTTTACATTCTGATGCACCTCTGCAGGTTTACTGTATCCCTTGGACCTTCGCATTGACGATGAAACACAGAAATTGCATCGGAATTAAATATAAGAGACACAATGCCGACTTAAGTACAGGAAGACCGAGTCTTCCTACTGTCTATAATTTGAGCGTTTCCTGTGTCACCAGTTTAACATTCCGATGCACCTCTACAGGTTTACTGTATCCGTTGGACCTTCACCGTGACGATGAAACACAGAAATAGCATCGGAATTAAATATAAGAGACACAATGCCGACTTAAGTACAGGAAGAATGAGTCTTCCTACTGTCTATGTGTTGAGCGTTTCCTGTGTCACCAGTTTTACATTCTGATGCACCTCTGCAGGTTTACTGTATTCCTTGGACCTTCCCATTGACGATGAAAAACAGAAATTGCATCGGAATTAAATATAAGAGACACAATGCCGACTTAAGTACAGGAAGACTGAGTCTTCCTACTGTCTATGATTTGAGCGTTTCCTGTGTCATCAGTTTTACTTTCCGATGCACCTCTGCAGGATTACTATATCCCTTGGACCTTCCCATTCACGATGAAACACAGAAATTTCATCGGAAATAAATATAAGAGACACAATGCCGACTTAAGTACAGGAAGACTGAGTCTTCCTACTGTCTATGTTTTGAGCGTTTCCTGTGTCACCAGTTTTACATTCCGATGCACCTCTACAGGTCTACTGTATCCGTTGGACCTTCACCGTGACGATGAAACGCAGAAATTGCATCGGAATTAAATATAAGAGACACAATGCCGACTTAAGTACAGGAAGAATGAGTCTTCCTACTGTCTATGTGTTGAGCGTTTCCTGTGTCACCAGTTTTACATTCTGATGCACCTCTGCAGGTTTACTGTATCCCTTGGACCTTCCCATTGACGATGAAAAACAGAAATTGCATCGGAATTAAATATAAGAGACACAATGCCGACTTAAGTACAGGAAGACTGAGTCTTCCTACTGTCAATGTTTTGAGCGTTTCTTGTGTCACCAGTTTTACATTCCGATTCGCCTCTGCAGGTTTACTGTATCCATTAGACCTTCCCATTGGCGATGAAAAACAGAAATTGCATCGGAATTAAATATAAGAGACACAATGCCGACTTAAGTACAGGAAGACTGAGTCTTCCTACTGTCTATGTTTTGAGCGTTTCCTGTGTCATCAGTTTTCCTTTCCGATGCACCTCTGCAGGTTTACTATATCCCTTGGACCTTCCCATTCACGATGAAACACAGAAATTTCATCGGAAATAAATATAAGAGACACAATGCCGACTTAAGTATAGGAAGACTGAGTCTTCCTACTGTCTATGATTTGAGCGTTTCCTGTGTCACCAGATTTACATTCCGATGCAACTCTGCAGGTTTACTGTATCCCGTGGAGCTTCCCATTGACGATGAAACACAGAAATTGCATCGGAATTAAATATAAGAGACACAATGCCGACTTAAGTACAGGAAGAATGAGTCTTCCTACTGTCTATGTGTTGGGCGTTTCCTGTGTCACCAGTTTTACATTCTGATGCACCTCTGCAGGTTTACTGTATCCCTTGGAACTTCCCATTGACGATGAAAAACAGAAATTGCATCGGAATTAAATATAAGAGACACAATGCCGACTTAAGTACAGGAAGACTGAGTCTTCCTAATGTCTATGTTTTGAGCGTTTCCTGTGTCATCAGTTTTACTTTCCGATGCACCTCTGCAGGATTACTATATCCCTTGGACCTTCCCATTCACGATGAAACACAGAAATTTCATCGGAAATAAATATAAGAGACACAATGCCGACTTAAGTACAGGAAGACTGAGTCTTCCTACTGTATATGTTTTGAGCGTTTCCTGTGTCATCAGTTTTACTTTCCGATGCACCTCTGCAGGATTACTATATCCCTTGGACCTTCCCATTCACGATGAAACACAGAAATTTCATCGGAAATAAATATAAGAGACACAATGCCGACTTAAGTACAGTAAGACTGAGTCTTCCTACTGGCTATGTTTTGAGCGTTTCCTGTGTCACCAGTTTTACACTCCGATGCACCTCTGCAGGTTTACTGTATCCCTTGGACTTTCCCATTCACGACGAAACGCAGAAATTGAATCGGAATTCAATATAAGAGACACAATGCCGACTTAAGTACAAGAAGACTGAGTCTTCCTACTGTCTATGTTTTTAACGTTTGCTGTGTCACTAGTTTTACATTCCGATGCACCTCTGCAGGTTTACTGTATCCCTTGGACCGTCCCATTGACGATGAAACACAGACATTGCAACGGAATTAAATATAAGAGACACAATGCCGACTTAAGTACAGGAAGACTGAGTCTTCCTACTGTCTATAATTTGAGCGTTTCCTGTATCACCAGTTTTACATTCCGATGCACATATACAGGTTTTCTGTATCCCTTGGACATTCACAGTGACGATGAAACACAGAAATTGCATCGGAATTAAATATAAGAGACACAATGCCGACTTCAGTACAAGAAAACAGTCTTCTTACAGTCAATGCTTTGAGCGTTTCCTGTGTCACCAGTTTTACATTCCGATGCACCTCTGCAGGTTCACTGTATCCCTTGGACCTTCCCATTGGCGATGAAACACACAAATTGCATCGAATTTAAATATAAGAGACACAATGCCGACTTAGGTACAGGATGACTGAGTCTTCCTACTGTCAATGTTTTGAGCGTTTCTTGTGTCACCAGTTTTACATTCCGATTCGCCTCTGCAGGTTTACTGTATCCATTGGACCTTCCCATTGGCGAAGAAAAACAGAAATTGCATCGGAATTAAATATAAGAGACACAATGCCGAATTAAGTACAGGAAGACTAAGTCTTCCTACTGTCGATGTTTTGAGCGTTTCCTGTGTCATCAGTTTTCCTTTCCGATGCACCTCTGCAGGTTTACTAAATCCCTTGGACCTTCCCATTCACGATGAAACACAGAAATTTCATCGGAAATAAATATAAGAGACACAATGCCGACTTAAGTATAGGAAGACTGAGTCTTCCTACTGTCTACGATTTGAGCGTTTCCTGTGTCACCAGATTTACATTCCGATGCACCTCTGCAGGTTTACTGTATCCCGTGGAGCATCCCATTGACGATGAAACACAGAAATTGCATCGGAATTAAATATAAGAGACACAATGCCGACTTAAGTACAGGAAGAATGAGTCTTCCTACTGTCTATGTGTTGAGCGTTTCCTGTGTCACCAGTTTTACATTCTGATGCACTTCTGCAGGTTTACTGTATCCCGTGGAGCTTCCCATTGACGATGAAACACAGAAATTGCATCGGAATTAAATTTAAGAGACACAATGCCGACTTTAGTACAGGAAGAATGAGTCTTCCTACTGTCTATGTGTTGGGCGTTTCCTGTGTCACCAGTTTTACATTCTGATGCACCTCTGCAGGTTTACTGTATCCCTTGGACCTTCCCATTGACGATGAAAAACAAAAATTGCATCGGAATTAAATATAAGAGACACAATGCCGACTTAAGTACAGGAAGACTGAGTCTTCCTACTGTCTATGTTTTGAGCGTTTCCTGTGTCATCAGTTTTACTTTCCGATGCACCTCTGCAGGATTACTATATCCCTTGGACCTTCCCATTCACGATGAAACACAGAAATTTCATCGGAAATAAATATAAGAGACACAATGCCGACTTAAGTACAGGAAGACTGAGTCTTCCTACTGTCTATGTTTTGAGCGTTTCCTGTGTCACCAGTTTTACATTCCGATGCACCTCTGCAGGTTTACTGTTTCCGTTTGACCTTCCCTTTGACGATGAAACACAGAAATTGGATCGGAATTAAATATAGAAGACACAATGCCGACTTAAGTACAGGAAGACAGTGTCTTCCTACTGTCTATGTTTTGAGCGTTTCCTGTGTCACTAGTTTTACATTTCGATGCACCACTGCAGGTTTACTGTATCCCTTGGACCTTCCCATTGACGATGAAACACAGTAATTGCATCGGAATTAAATATAAGAGGCACAATGCCGACTTAAATACAGGAAGAATGAGTCTTCCTACTGTCTATGTGTTGAGCGTTTCCTGTGTCACCAGTTTTACATTCTGATGCACCTCTGCAGGTTTACTGTATCCCTTGGACCTTCCCATTGACGATGAAACACAGACATTGCATCGGAATTAAATATAAGAGACACAATGCCGACTTAAGTACAGGAAGACTGAGTCTTCCTACTGTCTACGTTTTGAGCGTTTCCTGTGTCACCAGTTTTACATTCCGATGCACCTCTGCAGATTTACTGTATCCCTTGGACCTTCCCATTGACGATGAAACACAGAAATTGCATCGGAATTAAATATAAGAGACGCAATGCCGACTTAAGTACAGGAAGACTGAGTCTTCCTACTGTCTATGTTTTGAGCGTTTCGTGTGACACTAGTTTTACATTCCGATGCACCTGTGCAGGTTTACTGTATCCCTTGGACCTTCCCATTGACGATGAAACACAGAAATTGCATCCGAATTAAATATAAGAGACACAATGCCGACTTAAGTACAGGAAGACTGAGTCTTCCTACTGTCTATGATTTGAGCGTTTCCTGTGTCATCAGTTTTACTTTCCGATGCACCTCTGCAGGATTACTATATCCCTTGGACCCTCCCATTCACTATGAAACACAGAAATTTCATCGGAAATAAATATAAGAGACACAATGCCGACTTAAGTACAGGAAGACTGAGTCTTCCTACTGTCTATGTTTTGAGCGTTTCCTGTGCACCAGTTTTACATTCCGATGCACATCTACAAGTTTTCTGTATCCCTTGGACATTCACAGTGACGATGAAACACAGAAATTGCATCGGAATTAAATATAAAAGACACAATGCCGACTTAAGTACAAGAAAACAGTCTTCTTACAGTCAATGCTTTGAGCGTTTCCTGTGTCACCAGTTTTACATTCCGATGCACCTCTGCAGGTTTACTGTATCCCTTGGACCTTCCCATTGGCGATGAAACACACAAATTGCATCGCATTTAAATATAAGAGACACAATGCCGACTTAAGTACAGGAAGACTGAGTCTTCCTACTGTCAATGTTTTGAGCGTTTCTTGTGTCACCAGTTTTACATTCCGATTCGCCTCTGCAGGTTTACTGTATCCATTAGACCTTCCCATTGGCGATGAAAAACAGAAATTGTATCGGAATTAAATATAAGAGACACAATGCCGACTTAAGTACAGGAAGACTGAGCCTTCCTACTGTCTATGTTTTGAGCGTTTCCTGTGTCATCAGTTTTCCTTTCCGATGCACCTCTGCAGGTTTACTATATCCCTTGGACCTTCCCATTCACGATGAAACACAGAAATTTCATCGGAAATAATTATAAGAGACACAATGCCGACTTAAGTATAGGAAGACTGAGTCTTCCTACTGTCTATGATTTGAGCGTTTCCTGTGTCACCAGATTTACATTCCGATGCACCTCTGCAGGTTTACTGTATCCCGTGGAGCTTCCCATTGACGATGAAACACAGAAATTTCATCGGAAATAAATATAAGAGACACAATGCCGACTTAAGTACAGGAAGACTGAGTCTTCCTACTGTCTATGTTTTGAGCGTTTCCTGTGTCACCAGTTTTACATTCCGATGCACCTCTCAGGTTTACTGTTTCCCTTGGACCTTCCCATTGACAATGAAACGCAGAAATTGCATCGGAATTAAATATAGGAGACACAATGCCGACTTAGGTACAGGAAGACAGTGTCTTCCTACTGTCTATGTTTTGAGCGTTTCCTGTGTCACTAGCTTTACATTTCGATGCACCACTGCAGGTTTACTGTATCCCTTGGAACTTCCCATTGACGATGAAACACAGAAATTGCATCGGAATTAAATATAAGAGACACAATGCCGACTTAAATACTGGAAGAATGAGTCTTCCTACTGTCTATGTGTTGAGCGTGTCCTGTGTCACCAGTTTTACATTCTGATGCACCTCTGCAGGTTTACTGTATCCCTTGGACCTTCGCATTGACGATGAAACACAGAAATTGCATCGGAATTAAATATAAGAGACACAATGCCGACTTAAGTACAGGAAGACTGAGTCTTTCTACTGTCTACGTTTTGAGCGTTTCCTGTGTCACCAGTTTTACATTCCGATGCACCTCTGCAGGTTTACTGTATCCCTTGGACCTTCCCATTGACGATGAAACACAGAAATTGCATCGGAATTAAATATAAGAGACGCAATGCCGACTTAAGTACAGGAAGACTGAGTCTTCCTACTCTCTATGTTTTGAGCGTATCCTGTGTCACCAGTTTTACATTCTGATGCACCTCTGCAGGCTTACTGTATCCCTTGGACCTTCCCATTCACGATGAAACACAGAAATTGCATCGGAATTAAATATAAGAGACACAATGCCGACTTAAGTACAGGAAGACCGAGTCTTCCTACTGTCTATAATTTGAGCGTTTCCTGTGTCACCAGTTTAACATTCCGCTGCACCTCTACAGGTTTACTGTATCCGTTGGACCTTCACCGTGACGATGAAACGCAGAAATTGCATCGGAATTAAATATAAGAGACACAATGCCGACTTAAGTACAGGAAGAATGAGTCTTCCTACTGTCTATGTGTTGAGCGTTTCCTGTGTCACCAGTTTTACATTCTGATGCACCTCTGCAGGTTTACTGTATCCCTTGGACCTTCCCATTGACGATGAAAAACAGAAATTGCATCGGAATTAAATATAAGAGACACAATGCCGACTTAAGTACAGGAAGACTGAGTCTTCCTACTGTCTATGATTTGAGCGTTTCCTGTGTCATCAGTTTTACTTTCCGATGCACCTCTGCAGGATTACTATATCCCTTGGACCTTCCCATTCACGATGAAACACAGAAATTTCATCGGAAATAAATATAAGAGACACAATGCCGACTTAAGTACAGGAAGACTGAGTCTTCCTACTGTCTATGTTTTGAGCGTTTCCTGTGCCACCAGTTTTGCATTCCGATGCACATCTACAAGTTTTCTGTATCCCTTGGACATTCACAGTGACGATGAAACACAGAAATTGCATCGGAATTAAATATAAGAGACACAATGCCGACTTAAGTACAGGAAGACTGAGTCTTCCTACTGTCTATGTTTTGAGCGTTTCCTGTGTCATCAGTTTTCCTTTCCGATGCACCTCTGCAGGTTTACTATATCCCTTGGACCTTCCCATTCACGATGAAACACAGAAATTTCATCGGAATTAAATATAAGAGACCCAATGCCGACTTAAGTATAGGAAGACTGAGTCTTCCTACTGTCTATGATTTGAGCGTTTCCTGTGTCACCAGATTTACATACCGATGCACCTCTGCAGGTTTACTGTATCCCGTGGAGCTTCCCATTGACGATGAAACACAGAAATTGCATCGGAATTAAATATAAGAGACACAATGCCGACTTAAGTACAGGAAGAATGAGTCTTCCTACTGTCTATGTGTTGGGCGTTTCCTGTGTCACCAGTTTTACATTCTGATGCACCTCTGCAGGTTTACTGTATCCCTTGGAACTTCCCATTGACGATGAAAAACAGAAATTGCATCGGAATTAAATATAAGAGACACAATGCCGACTTAAGTACAGGAAGACTGAGTCTTCCTACTGTCTATGTGTTGAGCGTTTCCTGTGTCACCAGTTTTACATTTCGATGCACCACTGCAGGTTTACTGTATCCCTTGGACCTTCCCATTGACGATGAAAAACAAAAATTGCATCGGAATTAAATATAAGAGACACAATGCCGACTTAAGTACAGGAAGACTGAGTCTTCCTACTGTCTATGTTTTGAGCGTTTCCTGTGTCATCAGTTTTACTTTCCGATGCACCTCTGCAGGATTACTATATCCCTTGGACCTTCCCATTCACGATGAAACACAGAAATTTCATCGGAAATAAATATAAGAGACACAATGCCGACTTAAGTACAGGAAGACTGAGTCTTCCTACTGTCTATGTTTTGAGCGTTTCCTGTGTCACCAGTTTTACATTCCGATGCACCTCTGCGGGTTTACTGTTTCCGTTGGACCTTCCCATTGACGATGAAACACATAAATTGGATCGGAATTAAATATAGAAGACACGATGCCGACTTAAGTACAGGAAGACAGTGTCTTCCTACTGTCTATGTTTTGAGCGTTTCCTGTGTCACTAGTTTTACATTTCGATGCACCACTGCAGGTTTACTGTATCCCTTGGACCTTCCCATTGACGATGAAACACAGTAATTGCATCGGAATTAAATATAAGAGACACAATGCCGACTTAAATACAGGAAGAATGAGTCTTCCTACTGTCTATGTGTTGAGCGTTTCCTGTGTCACCAGTTTTACATTCTGATGCACCTCTGCAGGTTTACTGTATCCCTTGGACCTTCCCATTGACGATGAAACACAGACATTGCATCGGAATTAAATATAAGAGACACAATGCCGACTTAAGTACAGGAAGACTGAGTCTTCCTACTGTCTACGTTTTGAGCGTTTCCTGTGTCACCAGTTTTACATTCCGATGCACCTCTGCAGATTTACTGTATCCCTTGGACCTTCCCATTGACGATGAAACACAGAAATTGCATCGGAATTAAATATAAGAGACGCAATGCCGACTTAAGTACAGGAAGACTGAGTCTTCCTACTGTCTATGTTTTGAGCGTTTCGTGTGACACTAGTTTTACATTCCGATGCACCTCTGCAGGTTTACTGTATCCCTTGGACCTTCCCATTGACGATGAAACACAGAAATTGCATCCGAATTAAATATAAGAGACACAATGCCGACTTAAGTACAGGAAGACTGAGTCTTCCTACTGTCTATGATTTGAGCGTTTCCTGTGTCATCAGTTTTACTTTCCGATGCACCTCTGCAGGATTACTATATCCCTTGGACCCTCCCATTCACTATGAAACACAGAAATTTCATCGGAAATAAATATAAGAGACACAATGCCGACTTAAGTACAGGAAGACTGAGTCTTCCTACTGTCTATGTTTTGAGCGTTTCCTGTGTCACCAGTTTTACATTCCGATGCACATCTACAAGTTTTCTGTATCCCTTGGAACTTCCCATTGACGATGAAAAACAGAAATTGCATCGGAATTAAATATAAGAGACACAATGCCGACTTAAGTACAGGAAGACTGAGTCTTCCTAATGTCTATGTTTTGAGCGTTTCCTGTGTCATCAGTTTTACTTTCCGATGCACCTCTGCAGGATTACTATATCCCTTGGACCTTCCCATTCACGATGAAACACAGAAATTTCATCGGAAATAAATATAAGAGACACAATGCCGACTTAAGTACAGGAAGACTGAGTCTTCCTACTGTATATGTTTTGAGCGTTTCCTGTGTCACCAGTTTTACATTCCGATGCACCTCTCAGGTTTACTGTTCCCCTTGGACCTTCCCATTGACAATGAAACACAGAAATTGCATCGGAATTAAATATAGGAGACACAATGCCGACTTAGGTACAGGAAGACAGTGTCTTCCTACTGTCTATGTTTTGAGCGTTTCCTGTGTCACTAGCTTTACATTTCGATGCACCACTGCAGGTTTACTGTATCCCTTGGACCTTCCCATTGACGATGAAACACAGAAATTGCATCGGAATTAAATAAAAGAGACACAATGCCGACTTAAATACAGGAAGAATGAGTCTTCCTACTGTCTATGTGTTGAGCGTTTCCTGTGTCACCAGTTTTACATTCTGATGCACCTCTGCAGGTTTACTGTATCCCTTGGACCTTCGCATTGACGATGAAACACAGAAATTGCATCGGAATTAAATATAAGAGACACAATGCCGACTTAAGTACAGGAAGACTGAGTCTTCCTACTGTCTATGTTTTGAGCGTTTCGTGTGGCACTAGTTTTACATTCCGATGCACCTCTGCAGGTTTACTGTATCCCTTGGACCTTCCCATTGACGATGAAACACAGAAATTGCATCGGAATTAAATATAAGAGACACAATGCCGACTTAAGTACAGGAAGACTGAGTCTTCCTACTCCCTATGTTTTGAGCGTATCCTGTGTCACCAGTTTTACATTCTGATGCACCTCTGCAGGCTTACTGTATCCCTTGGACCTTCCCATTCACGATGAAACACAGAAATTGCATCGGAATTAAATATAAGAGACACAATGCCGACTTAAGTACAGGAAGACCGAGTCTTCCTACTGTCTATGTTTTGAGCGTTTCCTGTGTCACCAGTTTTACATTCCGATGCACCTTTACAGGTTTACTGTATCCGTTGGACCTTCACCGTGACGATGAAACACAGAAATTGCATCGGAATTAAATATAAGAGACACAATGCCGACTTCAGTACAGGAAGACTAAGTCTTCCTACTGTCTATGTTTTGAGCGTTTCCTGTGTCATCAGTTTTCCTTTCCGATGCACCTCTGCAGGTTTACTATATCCCTTGGACCTTCCCATTCACGATGAAACACAGAAATTTCATCGGAAATAAATATAAGAGACACAATGCCGACTTAAGTATAGGAAGACTGAGTCTTCCTACTGTCTATGATTTGAGCGTTTCCTGTGTCACCAGATTTACATTCCGATGCACCTGTGCAGGTTTACTGTATCCCGTGGAGCTTCCCATTGACGATGAAACACAGAAATTGCATCGGAATTAAATATAAGACACACAATGCCGACTTAAGTACAGGAAGACGGAGTCTTCCTACTGTCTATAATTTGAGCGTTTCCTGTGTCACCAGTTTTACATTCCGATCCACCTCTACAGGTTTACTGTATCCCTTGGACCTTCACAGTGACGATGAAACACAGAAATTGAATCGGAATTCAATATAAGAGACACAATGCCGACTTAAGTACAGGAAGGCTAAGTCTTCATACTGTCTATGCTTTGAGCGTTTCCTGTGTCATCAGTTTTCCTTTCCGATGCACCTCTGCAGGTTTACTATATCCCTTGGACCTTCCCATTCACGATGAAACACAGAAATTTCATCGGAAATAAATATAAGAGACACAATGCCGACTTAAGTATAGGAAGACTGAGTCTTCCTACTGTCTATGATTTGAGCGTTTCCTGTGTCACCAGATTTACATTCCGATGCACCTCTGCAGGATTACTGTATCCCATGGAGCTTCCCATTGACGATGAAACACAGAAATTGCATCGGAATTAAATATAAGACACACAATGCCGACTTAAGTACAGGAAGACTGAGTCTTCCTACTGTCAATGTTTTGAGCGTTTCTTGTGTCACCAGTTTTACATTCCAATTCGCCTCTGCAGGTTTACTGTATCCATTGGACCTTCCCATTGGTGATGAAAAACAGAAATTGCATCGGAATTAAATATAAGAGACACAATGCCGACTTAAGTACAGGAAGACTAAGTCTTCCTACTGTCTATGTTTTGAGCGTTTCCTGTGTCATCAGTATTCCTTTCCGATGCACCTCTGCAGGTTTACTATATCCCTTGGACCTTCCCATTCACGATGAAACACAGGAACTTCATCGGAAATAAATATAAGAGACACAATGCCGACTTAAGTATAGGAAGACTGAGTCTAACTACTGTCTATGATTTGAGCGTTTCCTGTGTCACCAGTTTTACATTCCGATGCACCTCTGCAGGTTTACTGTATCCCGTGGAGCTTCCCATTGACGATGAAACACAGAAATAGCATCGGAATTAAATATAAGAGACACAATGCCGACTTAAGTACAGGAAGAATGAGTCTTCCTACTGTCTATGTGTTGAGCGTTTCCTGTGTCACCAGTTTTACATTCTGATGCACCTCTGCAGGTTTACTGTATCCCTTGGACCTTCCCATTGACGATGAAAAACAAAAATTGCATCGGAATTAAATATAAGAGACAAAATGCCGACTTAAGTTCAGGAAGACTGAGTCTTTCTACTGTCTATGTTTTGAGCGTTTCCTGTGTCATCAGTTTTACTTTCCGATGCACCTCTGCAGGATTACTATATCCCTTAGACCTTCCCATTCACGATGAAACACAGAAATTACATCCGAATTAAATATAAGAGACATATGCCGACTTAAGTACAGGAAGACTGAGTCTTCCTACTCTCTATGTTTTGAGCGTATCCTGTGTCACCAGTTTTACATTCTGATGCACCTCTGCAGGCTTACTGTATCCCTTGGACCTTCCCATTGACGATGAAATACAGAAATTGCATCGGAATTAAATTTAAGAGACACAATGCCGACTTAAGTACAGGAAGACCGAGTCTTCCTACTGTCTATAATTTGAGCGTTTCCTGTGTCAACAGTTTTACATTCCGATGCACCTCTACAGGTTTACTGTATCCGTTGGACTTTCACAGTGACGATGAAACACAGAAATTGCATCGGAATTAAATATAAGAGACACAATGCCGACTTAAGTACAGGAAGACTAAGTCTTCCTACTGTCTATGTTTTGAGCGTTTCCTGTGTCATCAGTTTTCCTTTCCGATGCACCTCTGCAGGTTTACTATATCCCTTGGACTTTTCATTCACGATGAAACACAGAAATTTCATCGGAAATAAATATAAGAGACACAATGCCGACTTAAGTATAGGAAGACTGAGTCTCCCTACTGTCTATGATTTGAGCGTTTCCTGTGTCACCAGATTTACATTCCGATTAACCTCTGCAGGTTTACTGTATCCCGTGGAGCTTCCCATTGACGATGAAACACAGAAATTGCATCGGAATTAAATATAAGACACACAATGCCGACTTAAGTACAGGAAGACGGAGTCTTCCTACTGTCTATAATTTGAGTGTTTCCTGTGTCACCAGTTTTACATTCCGATGCACCTCTGCCGGTTTACTGTATCCCTTGGACCATCCCATTGTCGATGAAACACAGAAATCGCATCGGAATTAAATATAAGAGACACAATGCCGACTTAAGTACAGGGAGACTGAGTCTTCCTAATGTCAATGTTCTGAGCGTTTCCTGTGTCACCAGTTTTACAATCTGATGCACCGCTGCAGGTTTTCTGTATCCATTGGACCTTCCCATCGACGAAGAAACACAGAAATTGCATCGGAATTAAATATAAGAGACACAATGCCGACTTAAGTACAGGAAGACTGAGTCTTCCTACTGTCTATGTGTTGAGCGTTTCCTGTATCAGCAGTTTTACAATCTGATGCACCTCTGCAGGTTTTCTGTATCCATTGGACCTTCCCATTGACAATGAAACACAGAAATTGCATCGGAATTAAATATAAGAGACACAATGCCGACTTAAGTACAGGAAGACTGAGTCTTCCTACTGGCTATGCTTTGAGCGTTGCCTGTGTCACCAGTTATACACTCCGATGCACCTCTGCAGGTTTACTGTATCCCTTGGACTTTCCCATTATCGATGAAACACAGAAATTGAATCAGAATTCAATATAAGAGACACAATGCCGACTTAAGTACAAGAAGACTGAGTCTTCCTACTGTCTATGTTTTTAACGTTTCCTGTGTCACTAGTTTTACATTCCGATGCACCTCTGCAGGTTTAATGTATCCCTTGGACCTTCCCATTGGCGATGAAACACAGAAATTGCATCGGAATTAAATATAAGAGACACAATGCCGACTTGAGTAGAGGAAGACTAATTCTTCCTACTGTCTATAATTTGAGTGTTTCCTGTATCACCAGTTTTACATTCCGATGCACATCTACAGGTTTTCTGTATCCCTTGGATATTCACAGTGACGATGAAACACAGAAATAGCATCGGAATTAAATATAAGAGACACAATGCCGACTTAAGTACAAGAAAACAGTCTGCTTACAGTCAATGTTTTGAGCGTTTCCTATGTCACCAGTTTTACATTCCGATGCACCTCTGCAGGATTACTGTATCCCTTGGACCTTCCCATTGGCGATGAAACACACAAATTGCATCGAATTTAAATATAAGAGACACAATGCCGACTTAAGTACAGGAAGACTGAGTCTTCCTACTGTCAATGTTTTGAGCGTTTCTTGTGTCACCAGTTTTACATTCCGATTCGCCTCTGCAGGTTTACTGTATCCATTGGACCTACCCATTGACGATGAAAAACAGAAATTGCATCGGAATTAAATATAAGAGACACAATGCCGACTTAAGTACAGGAAGACTGAGTCTTCCTACTGTCTATGTTTTGAGCGTTTCCTGTGTCACCACTTTCCGATGCACCTCTACAGGTTTACTATATCCCTTGGACCTTCCCATTCACGATGAAACACAGAAATTTCATCGGAAATAAATATAAGAGACACAATGCCGACTTAAGTACAGGAAGACTGAGTCTTCCTACTGGCTATGTTTTGAGCGTTTCCTGTGTCACCAGTTTTACACTCCGATGCACCTCTGCAGGTTTACTGTATCCCTTGGACTTTCCCATTATCGATGAAACACAGAAATTGAATCAGAATTCAATATAAGAGACACAATGCCGACTTAAGTACAAGAAGACTGAGTCTTCCTACTGTCTATGTTTTTAACGTTTCCTGTGTCACTAGATTTACATTCCGATGCACTTCTGCAGGTTTACTGTATCCCTTGGACCTTCCCATTGACGATGAAACACTGAAATTGCATCGGAATTAAATATAAGAGACACAATGCCGACTTAAGTACAGGAAGACTAAGTCTTCCTACTGTCTATAATTTGAGCGTTTCCTGTATCACCAGTTTTACATTCCGATGCACATCTACAGGTTTTCTGTATCCCTTGGACATTGACAGTGACGATGAAACACAGAAATAGCATCGGAATTAAATATAAGAGGCACAATGCCGACTTAAGTACAAGAAAACAGTCTTCTTACAGTCAATGTTTTGAGCGTTTCCTGTGTCACCAGATTCACATTCCGATGCACCTCTGCAGGTTTACTGTATCCCTTGGACCTTCCCATTGGCGATGAAACACACAAATTGCATCGAATTTAAATATAAGAGACACAATGCCGACTTAAGTACAGGAAGACTGAGTCTTCCTACTGTCAATGTTTTGAGCGTTTCTTGTGTCACCAGTTTTACATTCCGATTCGCCTCTGCAGGTTTACTGTATCCATTGGACCTACCCATTGACGATGAAAAACAGAAATTGCATCGGAATTAAATATAAGTGACACAATGCCGACTTAAGTACAGGAAGACTGAGTCTACCTACTGTCTCTGTTTTGAGCGTTTCCTGTGTCATCAGTTTTACTTTCCGATGCACCTCTGCAGGATTACTATATCCCTTGGACCTTCCCATTCACGATGAAACACGGAAATTTCATCGGAAATAAATATAAGAGACACAATGCCGACTTAAGAACAGGAAGACTAAGTCTTCCTACTGTCTATGTTTTGAGCGTTTCCTGTGTCACCAGTTTTACATTCCGATGCACCTCTGCACGTTTACTTTTTCCCTTGGACCTTCCCATTGACGATGAAACACAGAAATTGCATCGGAATTAAGTATAGAAGACACAATGCCTACTTAAGTACAGGAGGACAGTGTCTTCCTACTGTCTATGTTTTGAGCGTTTCCTGTGTCACTAGTTTTACAATTCGATGCACCACTGCAGGTTTACTGTATCCCGTGGACCTTCCCATTGACGATGAAACACAGAAATTGCATCGGAATTAAATATAAGAGTCACAATGCCGACTTAACTACAGGAAGACTGAGTCTTCCTACTCTCTATGTTTTGAGCGTATCCTGTGTCACCAGTTTTACATTCTGATGCACATCTGAAGGCTTACTGTATCCATTGGAGCTTCCCATTGACGATGAAACACAGAAATTGCATCGGAATTAAATATAAGAGACACAATGCCGACTTAAGTTCAGGAAGACCGAGTCTTCCTACTGTCTATAATTTGAGCGTTTCCTGTGTCACCAGTTTTACATTCCGATGCACCTCTACAGGTTTACTGTATCCGTTGGACCTTCACAGTGACGATGAAACACAGAAATTGCATCGGAATTAAATATAAGAGACACAATGCCGACTTAAGTACTGGAAGACTAAGTCTTCCTACTGTCTATGTTTTGAGCGTTTCCTGTGTCATCAGTTTTCCTTTCCGATGCACCTCTGCAGGTTTACTATATCCCTTGGACCTTCCCATTCACGATGAAACACAGAAATTTCATCGGAAATAAATATAAGAGACACAATACCGACTTAAGTATAGGAAGACTGAGTCTTCCTACTGTCTATGATTTGAGCGTTTCCTGTGTCACCAGATTTACATTCCGATGCACCTCTGCAGGTTTACTGTATCCCGTGGAGCTTCCCATTGACGATGAAACACAGAAATTGCATCGGAACTAAATATAAGACACACAATGCCGACTTAAGTACAGGAAGACGGAGTCTTCCTACTGTCTGTAATTTGAGCGTTTCCTGTGTCACCAGTTTTACATTCCGATGCACCCCTACAGGTTTACTGTATCCCTTGGACCTTCACAGTGACGATGAAACACAGAAATTAAATCGGAATTAAATATAAGAGACACAATGCCGACTTAAGTACAGGAAGACTAAGTCTTTATACTGTCTATGTTTTGAGCGTTTCCTGTGTCAGCAGTTTTACTTTCCGATGCACCTCTGCAGGTTTACTATATCCCTTCGACCCTCCCATTCACGATGAAACACAGAAATTTCATCGGAAATAAATATAAGAGACACAATGCCGACTTAAGTATAGGAAGACTGAGTCTTCCTACTGTCTACGATTTGAGCGTTTCCTGTGTCACCAGATTTACATTCCGATGCACCTCTGCAGGTTTACTGTATCCCATGGAGCTTCCCATTGACGATGAAACACAGAAATTGCATCGGAATTAAATATATGACACACAATGCCGACTTAAGTACAGGAAGACGGAGTCTTCCTACTGTCTATGATTTGAGCTTTTCCTGTGTCACCAGTTTTACATTCCGATGCACCTCTGCAGGTTTCCTGTATCCCTTGGACCTTCCCATTGACGATGAAACACAGAAATTGTATCGAAATTATATATAAGAGACACAATGCCGGCTTAAGTACAAGAAAACAGTCTTCGTACGGTCAATGTTTTGAGCGTTTCCTGTGTCACCAATTTTACATTCCGATGCACCTCTGCCGGTTTACTGTATCCCTTGGCCCTTCCCATTGTCGATGAAACACAGAAATCGCATCGGAATTAAATATAAGAGACACAATGTCGACTTAAGTACAGGAAGACTGAGTCTTCCTACTGTCAATGTTCTGAGCGTTTCCTGTGTCACTAGTTTTACATTCTGATGCACCTCTGCAGGTTTACTGTATCCCATGGACCTTCCCATTGATGATGAAACACAGAAATTGCATCGGAATTAAATATAAGAGACACAATGCCGACTTAAGTTCAGGAAGACCGAGTCTTCCTACTGTCTATAATTTGAGCGTTTCCTGTGTCACCAGTTTTACATTCCGATGCACCTCTACAGGTTTACTGTATCCGTTGGACCTTCACAGTGACGATGAAACACAGAAATTGCATCGGAATTAAATATAAGAGACACAATGCCGACTTAAGTACAGGAAGACTAAGTCTTCCTACTGTCTATGTTTTGAGCGTTTCCTGTGTCATCAGTTTTCCTTTCCGATGCACCTCTGCAGGTTTACTATATCCCTTGGACCTTCCCATTCACGATGAAACACAGAAATTTCATCGGAAATAAATATAAGAGACACAATGCCGACTTAAGTATAGGAAGACTGAGTCTTCCTACTGGCTATGATTTGAGCGTTTCCTGTGTCACCAGATTTACATTCCGATGCACCTCTGCAGGTTTACTGTATCCCGTGGAGCTTCCCATTGACGATGAAACACAGAAATTGCATCGGAACTAAATATAAGACACACAATGCCGACTTAAGTACAGGAAGACGGAGTCTTCCTACTGTCTGTAATTTGAGCGTTTCCTGTGTCACCAGTTTTACATTCCGATGCACCCCTACAGGTTTACTGTATCCCTTGGACCTTCACAGTGACGATGAAACACAGAAATTAAATCGGAATTAAATATAAGAGACACAATGCCGACTTAAGTACAGGAAGACTAAGTCTTTATACTGTCTATGTTTTGAGCGTTTCCTGTGTCAGCAGTTTTACTTTCCGATGCACCTCTGCAGGTTTACTATATCCCTTCGACCCTCCCATTCACGATGAAACACAGAAATTTCATCGGAAATAAATATAAGAGACACAATGCCGACTTAAGTATAGGAAGACTGAGTCTTCCTACTGTCTATGATTTGAGCGTTTCCTGTGTCACCAGATTTACATTCCGATGCACCTCTGCAGGTTTACTGTATCCCATGGAGCTTCCCATTGACGATGAAACACAGAAATTGCATCGGAATTAAATATATGACACACAATGCCGACTTAAGTACAGGAAGACGGAGTCTTCCTACTGTCTATGATTTGAGCTTTTCCTGTGTCACCAGTTTTACATTCCGATGCACCTCTGCAGGTTTCCTGTATCCCTTGGACCTTCCCATTGACGATGAAACACAGAAATTGTATCGAAATTAAATATAAGAGACACAATGCCGGCTTAAGTACAAGAAAACAGTCTTCGTACGGTCAATGTTTTGAGCGTTTCCTGTGTCACCAATTTTACATTCCGATGCACCTCTGCAGGTTTTCTGTATCCATTGGACCTTCCCATTGACAATGAAACACAGAAATTGCATCGGAATTAAATATAAGAGACACAATGCCGACTTAAGTACAGGAAGACTGAGTCTTCCTACTGTCTATGTTTTGAGCGTTTCCTGTGTCACCAGTTTTACATTCCGATGCACCTCTGCAGGATTACTGTATCCCTAGGACTTTCCCATTGACGATGAAACACAGAAATTGCATCGGAATTAAATATAAAAGACACAATGCCGACTTAAGTACAGGAAGACTGAGTCTTCCTACTGTCTATGTTTTGAGCGTTTCCTGTGTCACTAGTTTTACATTCCGATGCACCTCTGCAGGTTTACTGTATCCCTTGGACCTTCCCATTGACGATGAAACACAGAAATTATATCGGAATTAAATATAAGAGACACAATGCCGACTTAAAAACAGGAAGACTGAGTCTTCCTACTCTCTATGTTTTGAGCGTTTCGTGTGTCACCAGTTTTACATTCTGATGCACCTCTGCAGGTTTACTGTATCCCTAGGACGTGCCCATTGACGATGAAAAACGGAAATTGCACCGGAATTAAATTTAAGAGACACAATGCCGACTTAAGTACAGGAAGACTAAGTCTTCCTACTGTCTATGTTTTGAGCGTTTCCTGTGTCATCAGTTTTACTTTCCGATGCACCACTGCAGGTTTGCTATATCCCTTGGACCTTCCCATTCACGATGAAACACAGAAATTTCATCGGAAATAAATATAAGAGACACAATGCCGACTTAAGTACAGGAAGACTGAGTCTTCCTACTGGCTATGTTTTGAGCGTTTCCTGTGTCACCAGTTTTACACTCCGATGCACCTCTGCAGGTTTACTGTATCCCTTGGACTTTCCCATTATCGATGAAACACAGAAATTGAATCGGAATTCAATATAAGAGACACAATGCCGACTTCAGTACAAGAAGACTGAGTCTTTCTACTCTCTATGTTTTTAACGTTTCCTGTGTCACTAGTTTTACATTCCGATGCACCTCTGCAGGTTTACTGTATCTCTTGGACCTTCCCATTGACGATGAAACACAGAAATTGTATCGAAATTAAATATAAGAGACACAATGCCAGCTTAAGTACAAGAAAACAGTCTTCGTACGGTAAATGTTTTGAGCGTTTCCTGTGTCACCAGTTTTACATTCCGATGCACCTCTGCCGGTTTACTGTATCCCTTGGACCTTCCCATTGACGATGAAACACAGAAATCGCATCGGAATTAAATAGAAGAGACACAATGCCGACTTAAGTACAGGAAGACTGAGTCTTCCTACTGTCAATGATCTGAGCGTTTCCTGTGTCACTAGTTTTACATTCTGATGCACCTCTGCAGGTTTACTGTATCCCATGGACCTTCCCATGGATGATGAAACACAGAAATTGCATCGGAATTAAATATAAGAGACACAACGCCGACTTAAGTACAGGAAGACTGAGTCTTCCTACTGTCTATGTTTTGAGCGTTTCCTGTGTCACCAGTTTTACATTCCGATGCACATCTACAGGTTCTCTGTATCCCTTGGACATTGACAGTGACGATGAAACACAGAAATAGCATCGGAATTAAATATAAGAGGCGCAATGCCGACTTAAGTACAAGAAAACAGTCTTCTTACAGTCAATGTTTTGAGCGTTTCCTGTGTCACCAGATTTACATTCCGATGCACCTCTGCAGGTTTACTGTATCCCTTGGACCTTCCCATTGGCGATGAAACACACAAATTGCATCGAATTTAAATATAAGAGACACAATGCCGACTTAAGTACAGGAAGACTGAGTCTTCCTACTGTCAATGTTTTGAGCGTTTTTTGTGTCACCAGTTTTACATTCCGATTCGCCTCTGCAGGTTTACTGTATCCAATGGACCTACCCATTGACGATGAAAAACAGAAATTGCATCGGAATGAAATATAAGAGACACAATGCCGACTTAAGTACAGGAAGGCTGAGTCTTCCTACTGTCTATGTTTTGAGCGTTTCCTGTGTCATCAGTTTTACTTTCCGATGCACCTCTGCAGGATTACTATATCCCTTGGACCATCCCATTCCCGATGAAACACAGAAATTTCATCGGAAATAAATATAAGAGACACAATGCCGACTTAAGTACAGGAAGACTGAGTCTTCCTACTGTCTATGTTTTGAGCGTTTCCTGTGTCACCAGTTTTACATTCCGATGCACCTCTGCAGGTTTACATTTTCCCTTGGACCTTCCCATTGACGATGAAACACAGAAATTGCATCGGAATTAAATATAGAAGACACAATGCCGACATAAGTACAGGAGGACAGTGTCTTCCTACTGTCTATGTTTTGAGCGTTTCCTGTGTCACTAGTTTTACATTTCGATGCACCACTGCAGGTTTACTGTATCCCGTGGACCTTCCTATTGACGATGAAACACAGAAATTGCATCGGAATTAAATATAAGAGACACAATGCCGACTTAACTACAGGAAGACGGAGTCTTCCTACTGTCTATAATTTGAGCGTTTCCTGTGTCATCAGTTTTCCTTTCCGATGCACCTCTGCAGGTTTACTATATCCCTTGGACCTTCCCATTCACGATGAAACACAGATATTTCATCGGAAATAAATATAAGAGACACAATGCCGACTTAAGTATAGGAAGACTGAGTCTTCCTACTGTCTATGATTTGAGCGTTTCCTGTGTCACCAGATTTACATTCCGATGAACCTCTGCAGGTTTACTGTATCCCGTGGAGCTTCCCATTGACGATGAAACACAGAAATGACATCGGAATTTAATATAAGACACACAATGCCGACTTAAGTACAGGAAGACGGAGTCTTCCTACTGTCTATAATTTGAGCGTTTCCTGTGTCACCAGTTTTACATTCCGATGCCCCTCTACAGGTTTACTGTATCCCTTGGACCTTCACTGTGACTATGAAACACAGAAATTGAATCGGAATAAAATATAAGAGACACAATGCCGACATAAGTACAAGAAGACTAAGTCTTCATACTGTCTATGTTTTGAGCGTTTCCTGTGTCAACCGTTTTACTTTCCGATGCACCTCTGCAGGTTTACTATATCCCTTCGACCTTCCCATTCACGATGAAACACAGAAATTTCATCGGAATTAAATATAAGAGACACAATGCCGACTTAAGTACAGGAAGACTGAGTCTTCCTACTGTCTATGTTTTGAGCGTTTCCTGTGTCACCAGTTTTACATTCCGATGCACCTCTGCAGGTTTACTGTATCCCTAGGACTTTCCCATTGACGATGAAACACAGAAATTGCATCGGAATTAAATATAAAAGACACAATGCCGACTTAAGTACAGGAAGACTGAGTCTTCCTACTGTCTATGTTTTGAGCGTTTCCTGTGTCACTAGTTTTACATTCCGATGCACCTCTGCAGGTTTACTGTATCCCTTGGACCTTCCCATTGACGATGAAACACAGAAATTATATCGGAATTAAATATAACAGACACAATGCCGACTTAAAAACAGGAAGACTGAGTCTTCCTACTCTCTATGTTTTGAGCGTTTCGTGTGTCACCAGTTTTACATTCTTATGCACCTCTGCAGTTTTACTGTATCCCTTGGACGTTCCCATTGACGATGAAAAAAGGAAATTGCACCGGAATTAAATTTAAGAGACACAATGCCGACTTAAGTACTGGAAGACTAAGTCTTCCTACTGTCTATGTTTTGAGCGTTTCCTGTGTCATCAGTTTTACTTTCCGATGCACCACTGCAGGTTTGCTATATCCCTTGGACCTTCCCATTCACGATGAAACACAGAAATTTCATCGGAAATAAATATAAGAGACACAATGCCGACTTAAGTACAGGAAGACTGAGTCTTCCTACTGGCTATGTTTTGAGCGTTTCCTGTGTCACCAGTTTTACACTCCGATGCACCTCTGCAGGTTTACTGTATCCCTTGGACTTTCCCATTATCGATGAAACACAGAAATTGAATCGGAATTCAATATAAGAGACACAATGCCGACTTAAGTACAAGAAGACTGAGTCTTCCTACTGTCTATGTTTTTAACGTTTCCTGTGTCACTAGTTTTACATTCCGATGCACCCCTGCATGTTTACTGTATCCCTTGGACCTTCCCATTGACGATGAAACACAGAAAATGTATCGAAATTAAATATAAGAGACACAATGCCGGCTTAAGTACAAGAAAACAGTCTTCGTACGGTAAATGTTTTGAGCGCTTCCTGTGTCACCAGTTTTACATTCCGATGCACCTCTGCCGGTTTACTGTATCCCTTGGGCCTTCCCATTGTCGATGAAACACAGAAATCGCATCGGAATTAAATAGAAGAGACACAATGCCGACTTAAGTACAGGAAGACTGACTCTTCCTACTGTCAATGTTCTGAGCGTTTCCTGTGTCACTAGTTTTACATTCTGATGCACCTCTGCAGGTTTACTGTATCCCATGGACCTTCCCATTGATGATGAAACACAGAAATTGCATCGGAATTAAATATAAGAGACACAACCCCGACTTAAGTACAGGAAGACTGAGTCTTCCTACTGTCAATGTTTTGAGCGTTTTTTGTGTCACCAGTTTTACATTCCGATTCGCCTCTGCCGGTTTACTGTATCCATTGGACCTACCCATTGACGATGAAAAACAGAAATTGCATCGGAATGAAATATAAGAGACACAATGCCGACTTAAGTACAGGAAGGCTGAGTCTTCCTACTGTCTATGTTTTGAGCGTTTCCTGTGTCATCAGTTTTACTTTCCGATGCACCTCTGCAGGATTACTATATCCCTTGGACCATCCCATTCCCGATGAAACACAGAAATTTCATCGGAAGTAAATATAAGAGACACAATGCCGACTTAAGTACAGGAAGACTGAGTCTTCCTACTGTCTATGTTTTGAGCGTTTCCTGTGTCACCAGTTTTACATTGCGATGCACCTCTGCAGGTTTACATTTTCCCTTGGACCTTCCCATTGACGATGAAACACAGAAATTGCATCGGAATTAAATATAGAAGACACAATGCCGACATAAGTACAGGAGGACAGTGTCTTCCTACTGTCTATGCTTTGAGCGTTTCCTGTGTCACTAGTTTTACATTTCGATGCACCACTGCAGGTTTACTGTATCCCGTGGACCTTCCCATTGACGATGAAACACAGAAATTGCATCGGAATTAAATATAAGAGACACAATGCCGACTTAACTACAGGAAGACGGAGTCTTCCTACTGTCTATAATTTGAGCGTTTCCTGTGTCATCAGTTTTCCTTTCCGATGCACCTCTGCAGGTTTACTATATCCCTTGGACCTTCCCATTCACGATGAAACACAGATATTTCATCGGAAATAAAAATAAGAGACACAATGCCGACTTAAGTATAGGAAGACTGAGTCTTCCTACTGTCTATGATTTGAGCGTTTCCTGTGTCACCAGATTTACATTCCGATGAACCTCTGCAGGTTTACTGTATCCCGTGGAGCTTCCCATTGACGATGAAACACAGAAATGACATCGGAATTAAATATAAGACACACAATGCCGACTTAAGTACAGGAAGACGGAGTCTTCCTACTGTCTATAATTTGAGCGTTTCCTGTGTCACCAGTTTTACATTCCGATGCCCCTCTACAGGTTTACTGTATCCCTTGGACCTTCACTGTGACGATGAAACACAGAAATTGAATCGGAATTAAATATAAGAGACACAATGCCGACATAAGTACAAGAAGACTAAGTCTTCATACTGTCTATGCTTTGAGCGTTTCCTGTGTCATCAGTTTTACTTTCCGATGCACCTCTGCAGGTTTACTATATCCCTTCGACCTTCCCATTCACGATGAAACACAGAAATTTCATCGGAAATAAATATAAGAGACACAATGCCGACTTAAGTATAGGAAGACTGAGTCTTCCTACTGTCTATGATTTGAGCTTTTCCTGTGTCACCAGTTTTACATTCCGATGCAAATCTGCAGGTTTCCTGTATCCCTTGGACCTTCCCATTGACGATGAAACACAGAAATTGTATCGAAATTAAATATAAGAGACACAATGCCGACTTAAGTACAAGAAAACAGTCTTCGTACGGTCAATGTTTTGAGCGTTTCCTGTGTCACCAGATTAACATTCCGATGCACCTCTGGAGGTTTACTGTATCCATTGGACCTTCCCATTGACGATGAAAAACAGAAATTGCATCGGAATTAAATATAAGAGACACAATGCCGACTTAAGTACAGGAAGACTAAGTCTTCCTACTGTCTATGTTTTGAGCGTTTCCTGTGTCATCAGTTTTACTTTCCGATGCACCTCTGCAGGTTTACTATATCCCTTGGACCTTCCCACTCACGATGAAACACAGAAATTTCATCGGAAATTAATATAAGAGACACAATGCCGACCAAAGTGTAGGAAGACTGAGTCTTCCTGCTGTCTATGTTTTGAGCGTTTCCTGTGTCACCAGTTATACATTCCGATGCACCTCTGCAGGTTTACTGTATCCCATGGACCTACCCATTGACGATGAAACACAGAAATTGCATCGGAATTGAATATAAGAGACAAAACGACGACTTAAGTACAGGAAGACCGAGTCTTCCTACTGTCTATAATTTGAGCGTTTCCTGTGTCACCAGTTTTACATTCCGATGCACCTGTACAGGTTTAATGTATCCCTTGGACCTTCACAGTGACGATGAAACACAGAAATTGCATCGGAATTAAATATAAGAGACACAATGCCGACTTAAGTACAGGAAGTCTTCCTAGTGTCTATGTTTTGAGCGTTTCCGTGTCATCAGTTTGACTTTTCGATGCACCTCTGAGGTTTACTATATCCCTTGGAACTTCCCATTCACGATGAAACACCGAAATTTCATCGGAATTAAATATAAGAGACACAATGTCGACTTAAGTACAGCAAGACTGAGTCTTCCTACTGTCTATGATTTGAGCGTTTCCTGTGTCACCAGTTTTACACTCCGATGCACCTCTGCAGGTTTACTGTATCCCTTGGACCTTCCCATTCACGATGAAACACAGAAATTGAATCGGAATTAAATGTAAGAGACACAATGCCGACTTAAGTACAAGAAGACTGAGTCTTCCTGGTGTCTATGTTTTGAACGTTACCTGTGTCACTAGTTTTACATTCCGATGCACCTCTGCAGGTTTACTGTATCCATTGGACCTTCCCATTCACGATGAAACACAGAAATTGCATCGGCATTAAATATAGGAGACACAATGCCGACTTAAGTACAGGAAGACTGAGTCTTCCTACTGTCTATGTTTGAGCGTTTCCTGTGACACCAGTTTTACATTCCCAGGCACCTCTGCAGGTTTCCTGTATCCCTTGGACCTTCCCATTGACGATGAAACACCGAAATTGCATCGGAATTAAATATAAGAGACACAATGCCGACTTAAATACAGGAAGAATGAATCTTCCTACTGTCTATGTGTTGAGCGTTTCCTGTGTCACCAGTTTTACATTCTGATGCACCTCTGCAGGTTTACTGTATCCCTTGGACCTTCCCATTGACGATGAAACACAGAAATTTCATCGGAAATAAATATAAGAGACACAATGCCGACTTAAATATAGGAAGACTGAGTCATCCTACTGTCTATGATTTGAGCGTTTCCTGTGCCTCCAGATTTACATTCCGATGCACCTCTGCAGGTTTACTGTATCCCGTGGAGATTCCCATTGACGATGAAACACCGAAATTGCATCGGAATTAAATATAAGACACACAATGCCGACTTAAGTACAGGAAGACGGAGTCTTCCTACTGTGTATGATTTGAGCTTTTCCTGTGTCACCAGTTTTACATTCCGATGCACCTCTGCAGGTTTCCTGTATCCCTTGGACCTTCCCATTGACGATGAAACACAGAAATTGTATCGAAATTAAATATAAGAGACACAATGCCGACTTAAGTACAAGAAAACAGTCTTCGTACGGTCAATGTTTTAAGCGTTTCCTGTGTCACCAGTTTTACATTCCGATGCACTTCTGCCGGTATATTGTATCCCTTGGACCTTCCCATTGTCGATGAAACACAGAAATCGCATCGGAATTAAATATAAGAGACACAATGCCCACTTAAGTAAAGGAAGACTGAGTCTTCCTACTGTCAATGTTTTGAGCGTTTCCTGTGTCACCAGTTTTACATTCCGATTCGCCTCTGCAGGTTTACTGTATCCATTGGACCTTCCCATTGACGATGAAAAACAGAAATTGCATCGGAATTAAATATAAGAGACACAATGCCGACTTAAGTACAGGAAGACTAAGTCTTCCTACTGTCTATGTTTTGAGCGTTTCCTGTGTCATCAGTTTTACTTTCCGATGCACCTCTGCAGGTTTACTATATCCCTTGGACCTTCCCACTCACGATGAAACACAGAAATTTCATCGGAAATAAATATAAGAGACACAATGCCGACTTACGTGTAGGAAGACTGAGTCTTCCTGCTGTCTATGGTTTGAGCGTTTCCTGAGTCACCAGTTATACATTCCGATGCACCTCTGCAGGTTTACTGTACCCCATTGACCTTCCCATTGACGATGAAACACAGAGATTGCATCGGAATTGAATATAAGAGACAAAACGACGACTTAAGTACAGGAAGACCGAGTCTTCCTACTGTCTATAATTTGAGCGTTTCCTGTGTCACCAGTTTTACATTCCGATGCACCTGTACAGGTTTAGTGTATCCCTTGGACCTTCACAGTGACGATGAAACCCAGAAATTGCATCGGAATTAAATATAAGAGACACAATGCCGACTTAAGTACAAGAAAACAGTCTTCGTACGGTCAATGTTTTGAGCGTTTCCTGTGTCACCAGATTAACATTCCGATGCGCCTCTGGAGGTTTACTGTATCCATTGGACCTTCCCATTGACGATGAAAAACAGAAATTGCATCGGAATTAAATATAAGAGACACAATGCCGACTTACGTACATGAAGACTAAGTCTTCCTACTGTCTATGTTTTGAGCGTTTCCTGTGTCATCAGTTTTACTTTCCGATGCACCTCTGCAGGTTTACTATATCCCTTCGACCTTCCCATTCACGATGAAACACAGAAATTTCATCGGAATTAAATATAAGAGACACAATGCCGACTTAAATATAGGAAGACTGAGTCATCCTACTGTCTATGATTTGAGCGTTTCCTGTGCCTCCAGATTTACATTCCGATGCACCTCTGAAGGTTTACTGTATCCCGTGGAGATTCCCATTGACGATGAAACACCGAAATTGCATCGGAATTAAATATAAGACACACAATGCCGACTTAAGTACAGGAAGACGGAGTCTTCCTACTGTGTATGATTTGAGCTTTTCCTGTGTCACCAGTTTTACATTCCGATGCACCTCTGCAGGTTTCCTGTATCCCTTGGACCTTCCCATTGACGATGAAACACAGAAATTGTATCGAAATTAAATATAAGAGACACAATGCCGACTTAAGTACAAGAAAACAGTCTTCGTACGGTCAATGTTTTGAGCGTTTCCTGTGTCACCAGTTTTACATTCCGATGCACTTCTGCAGGTATACTGTATCCCTTGGACCTTCCCATTGTCGATGAAACACAGAAATCGCATCGGAATTAAATATAAGAGACACAATGCCCACTTAAGTACAGGAAGACTGAGTCTTCCTACTGTCAATGTTTTGAGCGTTTCTTGTGTCACCAGTTTTACATTCCGATTCGCCTCTGCAGGTTTACTGTATCCATTGGACCTTCCCATTGACGATGAAAAACAGAAATTGCATCGGAATTAAATATAAGAGACACAATGCCGACTTAAGTACTGGAAGACTAAGTCTTCCTACTGTCTATGTTTTGAGCGTTTCCTGTGTCATCAGTTTTCCTTTCCGATGCACCTCTGCAGGTTTACTATATCCCTTGGACCTTCCCATTCACGATGAAACACAGATATTTCATCGGAAATAAAAATGAGAGACACAATGCCGACTTAAGTATAGGAAGACTGAGTCTTCCTGCTGTCTATGATTTGAGCGTTTCCTGTGTCACCAGATTTACATTCCGATGAACCTCTGCAGGTTTACTGTATCCCGTGGAGCTTCCCATTGACGATGAAACACAGAAATGACATCGGTATTAAATATAAGACACACAATGCCGACTTAAGTACAGGAAGACGGAGTCTTCCTACTGTCTATAATTTGAGCGTTTCCTGTGTCACCAGTTTTACATTCCGATGCCCCTCTACAGGTTTACTGTATCCCTTGGACCTTCACTGTGACGATGAAACACAGAAATTGAATCGGAATTAAATATAAGAGAAACAATGCCGACATAAGTACAAGAAGACTAAGTCTTCATACTGTCTATGTTTTGAGCGTTTCCTGTGTCATCAGTTTTACTTTCCGATGCACCTCTGCAGGTTTACTATATCCCTTCGACCTTCCCATTCACGATGAAACACAGATATTTCATCGGAAATAAATGTAAGAGACACAATGCCGACTTAAGTATAGGAAGACTGAGTCTTCCTACTGTCTATGATTTGAGCTTTTCCTGTGTCACCAGTTTTACATTCCGATGCAAATCTGCAGGTTTCCTGTATCCCTTGGACCTTCCCATTGACGATGAAACACAGAAATTGTATCGAAATTAAAGATAAGAGACACAATGCCGACTTAAGTACAAGATAACAGTCTTCGTACTGTCAATGTTTTGAGCGTTTCCTGTGTCACCAGATTAACATTCCGATGCACCTCTGTAGGTTTACTGTATCCATTGGACCTTCCCATTGACGATGAAAAACAGAAATTGCATCGGAATTAAATATAAGAGACACAATGCCGACTTAAGTACAGGAAGACTAAGTCTTCCTACTGTCTATGTTTTGAGCGTTTCCTGTGTCATCAGTTTTACTTTCCGATGCACCTCTGCAGGTTTACTATATCCCTTGGACCTTCCCACTCACGATGAAACACAGAAATTTCATCGGAAATTAATATAAGAGACACAATGCCGACCTAAGTGTAGGAAGACTGAGTCTTCCTGCTGTCTATGTTTTGAGCGTTTCCTGTGTCACCAGTTATACATTCCGATGCACCTCTGCAGGTTTACTGTATCCCATGGACCTTCCCATTGACGATGAAACACAGAAATTGCATCGGAATTGAATATAAGAGACAAAACGACGACTTAAGTACAGGAAGACCGAGTCTTCCTACTGTCTATAATTTGAGCGTTTCCTGTGTCACCAGTTTTACATTCCGATGCACCTGTACAGGTTTAATGTATCCCTTGGACCTTCACAGTGACGATGAAACACAGAAATTGCATCGGAATTAAATATAAGAGACACAATGCCGACTTAAGTACAGGAAGTCTTCCTAGTGTCTATGTTTTGAGCGTTTCCGTGTCATCAGTTTGACTTTTCGATGCACCTCTGAGGTTTACTATATCCCTTGGACCTTCCCATTCACGATGAAACACCGAAATTTCATTGGAAATAAATATAAGAGACACAATGTCGACTTAAGTACAGCAAGACTGAGTCTTCCTACTGTCTATGATTTGAGCGTTTCCTGTGTCACCAGTTTTACACTCCGATGCACCTCTGCAGGTTTACTGTATCCCTTGGACCTTCCCATTCACGATGAAACACAGAAATTGAATCGGAATTAAATGTAAGAGACACAATGCCGACTTAAGTACAAGAAGACTGAGTCTTCCTGCTGTCTATGTTTTGAACGTTACCTGTGTCACTAGTTTTACATTCCGATGCACCTCTGCAGGTTTACTGTATCCATTGGACCTTCCCATTCACGATGAAACACAGAAATTGCATCGGCATTAAATATAGGAGACACAATGCCGACTTAAGTACAGGAAGACTGAGTCTTCCTACTGTCTATGTTTGAGCGTTTCCTGTGACACCAGTTTTACATTCCCAGGCACCTCTGCAGGTTTCCTGTATCCCTTGGACCTTCCCATTGACGATGAAACACCGAAATTGCATCGGAATTAAATATAAGAGACACAATGCCGACTTAAATACAGGAAGAATGAATCTTCCTACTGTCTATGTGTTGAGCGTTTCCTGTGTCACCAGTTTTACATTCTGATGCACCTCTGCAGGTTTACTGTATCCCTTGGACCTTCCCATTGACGATGAAACACAGAAATTGCATCGGAATTAAATATAAGACACACAATGCCGACTTAAGTACAGTAAGACGGAGTCTTCCTACTGTCTATAATTTGAGCGTTTCCTGTGTCACCAGTTTTACATTCCGATGCACCTCTACAGGTTTACTGTATCCCTTGGACCTTCACAGTGACGATGAAACACAGAAATTGAATCGGAATTAAATATAAGAGACACAATGCCGACTTAAGTACAGGATGACTAAGTCTTCATACTGTCTATGTTTTGAGCGTTTCCTGTGTCATCAGTTTTACTTTCCGATGCACCTCTGCAGGTTTACTATATCCCTTCGACCTTCCCATTCACGATGAAACACAGAAATTTCATCGGAAATAAATATAAGAGACACAATGCCGACTTAAATATAGGAAGACTGAGTTATCCTACTGTCTATGATTTGAGCGTTTCCTGTGCCTCCAGATTTACATTCCGATGCACCTCTGCAGGTTTACTGTATCCCGTGGAGATTCCCATTGACGATGAAACACCGAAATTGCATCGGAATTAAATATAAGACACAAAATGCCGACTTAAGTACAGGAAGACGGAGTCTTCCTACTGTGTATGATTTGAGCTTTTCCTGTGTCACCAGTTTTACATTCCGATGAACCTCTGCAGGTTTCCTGTATCCCTTGGACCTTCCCATTGACGATGAAACACAGAAATTGTATCGAAATTAAATATAAGAGACACAATGCCGACTTAAGTACAAGAAAACAGTCTTCGTACGGTCAATGTTTTGAGCGATTCCTGTGTCACCAGTTTTACATTCCGATGCACTTCTGCCGGTATACTGTATCCCTTGGACCTTCCCATTGTCGATGAAACACAGAAATCGCATCGGAATTAAATATAAGAGACACAATGCCCACTTAAGTACAGGAAGACTGAGTCTTCCTACTGTCAATGTTTTGAGCGTTTCCTGTGTCACCAGTTTTACATTCCGATTCGCCTCTGCAGGTTTACTGTATCCATTGGACCTTCCCATTGACGATGAAAAACAGAAATTGCATCGGAATTAAATATAAGAGACACAATGCCGACTTAAGTACAGGAAGACTAAGTCTTCCTACTGTCTATGTTTTGAGCGTTTCCTGTGTCATCAGTTTTACTTTCCGATGCACCTCTGCAGGTTTACTATATCCCTTGGACCTTCCCACTCACGATGAAACACAGAAATTTCATCGGAAATAAATATAAGAGACACAATGCCGACTTACGTGTAGGAAGACTGAGTCTTCCTGCTGTCTATGTTTTGAGCGTTTCCTGTGTCACCAGTTATACATTCCAATGCACCTCTGCAGGTTTACTGTACCCCATTGACCTTCCCATTGACGATGAAACACAGAAATTGCATCGGAATTGAATATAAGAGACAAAACGACGACTTAAGTACAGGAAGACCGAGTCTTCCTACTGTCTATAATTTGAGCGTTTCCTGTGTCACCAGTTTTACATTCCGATGCACCTGTACAGGTTTAATGTATCCCTTGGACCTTCACAGTGACGATGAAACACAGAAATTGCATCGGAATTAAATATAAGAGACACAATGCCGACTTAAGTACAGGAAGACTAAGTCTTCCTAGTTGGTTCAAATGGCTCTGAGCACTATGGGACTCAACTCCTGAGGTCATAAGTCCCCTAGAACTTAGAACTACTTAAACCTAACTAACCTAAGGACAACACACACATCCATGCCCGAGGCAGGATTCGAACCTGCGACCGTAGCGGTCGCGCGGTGCCAGACTGTAGCGCCAGAACCGCTCGGCCACCAGCGGCCGGCTAAGTCTTCCCAGTGTCTATGTTTTGAGCGTTTCCTGTGTCATCAGTTTTACTTTCCGATGCACCTCTGAGGTTTATCATATCCCTTGGACCTTCCCATTCACGATGAAACACCGAAATTCCATCGGAAATAAATATAAGAGACACAATGTCGACTTAAGTACAGCAAGACTGAGTCTTCCTACTGTCTATGATTTGAGCGTTTCCTGTGTCACCAGTTTTACACTCCGATGCACCTCTGCAGGTTTACTGTATCCCTTGGACCTTCCCATTCACGATGAAACACAGAAATTGAATCGGAATTAAATATAAGAGACACAATGCCGACTTAAGTACAAGAAGGCTGAGTCTTCCTGCTGTCTATGTTTTGAACGTAACCTGTGTCACTAGTTTTACATTCCGATGCACCTCTGCAGGTTTACTGTATCCATTGGACCTTCCCATTCACGATGAAACACAGAAATTGCATCGGAATTAAATATAGGAGACACAATGCCGACTTAAGTGTAGGAAGACTGAGTCTTCCTACTGTCTATGTTTGAGCGTTTCCTGTGTCACCAGTTTTACATTCCGATGCACCTCTGCAGGATTCCTGTATCCCTTGGACCTTCCCATTGACGATGAAACACAGAAATTGCATCGGAATTAAATATAAGAGACACAGTGCCGACTTAAGTACAGGAAGACTGAGTCTTCCTACTGTCTATGTTTTGAGCGTTTCCTCTGTCACCAGATTTACATTCCGATGAACCTCTGCAGGTTTACTGTATCCCGTGGAGCTTCCCATTGACGATGAAACACAGAAATGACATCGGAATTAAATATAAGACACACAATGCCGTCTTAAGTACAGGAAGACGGAGTCTTCCTACTGTCTATATTTTTAGCGTTTCCTGTGTCACCAGTTTTACATTCCGATGCCCCTCTACAGGTTTACTGTATCCCTTGGACCTTCACTGTGACGATGAAACACAGAAATTGCATCGGAATTAAATATAAGAGACACAATGCCGACATAAGTACAGGAAGACCAAGTCTTCATACTGTCTATGTTTTGAGCGTTTCCTGTGTCATCAGTTTTACTTTCCGATGCACCTCTGCAGGTTTACTATATCCCTTCGACCTTCCCATTCACGATGAAACACAGAAATTTCATCGGAAATAAATATAAGAGACACAATGCCGACTTAAGTATAGGAAGACTGAGTCTTCCTACTGTCTATGATTTGAGCTTTTCCTGTGTCACCAGTTTTACATTCCGATGCAAATCTGCAGGTTTCCTGTATCCCTTGGACCTTCCCATTGACGATAAAACACAGAAATTGTATCGAAATTAAATATATGAGACACAATGCCGACTTAAGTACAAGAAAACAGTCTTCGTACGGTCAATGTTTTGAGCGTTTCCTGTGTCACCAGATTAACATTCCGATGCACCTATGAAGGTTTACTGTATCCATTGGACCTTCCCATTGACGATGAAAAACAGAAATTGCATCGGAATTAAATATAAGAGACACAATGCCGACTTAAGTACAGGAAGACTAAGTCTTCCTACTGTCTATGTTTTGAGCGTTTCCTGTGTCATCAGTTTTACTTTCCGATGCACCTCTGCAGGTTTACTATATCCCTTGGACCTTCCCACTCACGATGAAACACAGAAATTTCATCGGAAATTAATATAAGAGACACAATGCCGACCTAAGTGTAGGAAGACTGAGTCTTCCTGCTGTCTATGTTTTGAGCGTTTCCTGTGTCACCAGTTATACATTCCGATGCACCTGTGCAGGTTTACTGTATCCCGTGGACCTTCCCATTGACGATGAAACACAGAAATTGCATCGGAATTGAATATAAGAGACAAAACGACGACTTAAGTACAGGAAGACCGAGTCTTCCTACTGTCTATAATTTGAGCGTTTCCTGTGTCACCAGTTTTACATTCCGATGCACCTGTACAGGTTTAATGTATCCCTTGGACCTTCACAGTGACGATGAAACACAGAAATTGCATCGGAATTAAATATAAGAGACACAATGCCGACTTAAGTACAGGAAGACTAAGTCTTCCTAGTGTCTTTGTTTTGAGCGTATCCGTGTCATCAGTTTTACTTTCCGATGCACCTCTGAGGTTTACTATATCCCTTGGACCTTCCCATTCACGATGAAACACCGAAATTTCATCGGAAATAAATATAAGAGACACAATGTCGACTTAAGTACAGCACGAATGAGTCTTCCTACTGTCTATGATTTGAGCGTTTCCTGTGTCACCAGTTTTACACTCGGTTGCACCTCTGCAGGTTTACTGTATCCCTTGGACCTTCCCATTCACGATGAAACACAGAAATTGAATCGGAATTAAATGTAAGAGACACAATGCCGACTTAAGTACAAGAAGACTGAGTCTTCCTGCTGTCTATGTTTTGAACGTTACCTGTGTCACTAGTTTTACATTCCGATGCACCTCTGCAGGTTTACTGTATCCATTGGACCTTCCCATTCACGATGAAACACAGAAATTGCATCGGCATTAAATATAGGAGACACAATGCCGACTTAAGTACAGGAAGACTGAGTCTTCCTACTGTCTATGTTTGAGCGTTTCCTGTGTCACCAGTTTTACATTCCCAGGCACCTCTGCAGGTTTCCTGTATCCCTTGGACATTCCCATTGACGATGAAACACCGAAATTGCATCGGAATTAAATATAAGAGACACAATGCCGACTTAAATACAGGAAGAATGAATCTTCCTACTGTCTATGTGTTGAGCGTTTCCTGTGTCACCAGTTTTACATTCTGATGCACCTCTGCAGGTTTACTGTATCCCTTGGACCTTCCCATTGACGATGAAACACAGAAATTACATCGGAATTAAATATAACAGACACAATGCCGACTTAAGTACAGGAAGACTGAGTCTTCCTACTGTCTACGTTTTGAGCGTTTCCTGTGTCACCAGTTTTACATTCCGATGCACCTCTGCAGGTTTACTGTATCCCTTGGACCTTCCCATTGACGATGAAACACAGAAATTGCATCGGAATTAAATATAAGAGACACAATGCCGACTTAAGTACAGGGAGACTGAGTCTTCCCACTGTCTATGTTTTGAGCGTTTCGTGTGACACTAGTTTTACATTCCGATGCGCCTCTGCAGGTTTACTGTATCCCTTGGACCTTCCCATTGACGATGAAACACAGAAATTGCATCGGAATTAAATATAAGAGACACAATGACGACTTAAGTACAGGAAGACTGAGTCTTCCTACTCTCTATGTTTTGAGCGTATCCTGTGTCACCAGTTGTACATTCTGATGCACCTCTGCAGGCTTACTGTATCCCTTGGACCTTCCCATTGACGATGAAACACAGAAATTGCATCGGAATTAAATATAAGAGACACAATGCCGACTTAAGTACAGGAAGACCGAGTCTTCCTACTGTCTATAATTTGAGCGTTTCCTGTGTCACAAGTTTTACATTCCGATGCACTTCTACAGGTTTACTGTATCCGTTGGACCTTCACAGTGACGATGAAACACAGAAATAGCATCGCAATTAAATATAAGAGACACAAAGCCGACTTATGTACAGGAAGACTAAGTCTTCCTACTGTCTATGTATGGAGCGTTTCCTGTGTCATCAGTTTTCCTTTCCGATGCACCTCTGCAGAATTACTATATCCCTTGGACCTTCCCATTCACGATGAAACACAGAAATTTTATCGGAAATAAATATAAGAGACACAATGCCGACTTAAGTATAGGAAGACTGAGTCTTCCTACTGTCTGTGATTTGAGCGTTTCCTATGTCACCAGATTTACATTCCGATGCACCTCTGCAGGTTTACTGTATCCCGTGGAGCTTCACATTGACGATGAAACACAGAAATTGCATCGGAATTAAATTTAAGACACACAATGCCGACTTAAGTACAGTAAGACGGAGTCTTCCTACTGTCTATAATTTGAGCGTTTCCTGTGTCACCAGCTTTACATTCCGATGCACCTCTACAGGTTTACTGTATCCCTTGGACCTTCACAGTGACGATGAAACACAGAAATTGAATCGGAATTAAATATAAGAGACACAATGCCGACTTAAGTACAGGAAGACTAAGTCTTCATACTGTCTATGTTTTGAGCGTTTCCTGTGTCATCAGTTTTACTTTCCGATGCACCTCTGCAGGTTTACTATATCCCTTCGACCTTCCCATTCACGATGAAACACAGAAATTTTATCGGAAATAAATATAAGAGACACAATGCCGACTTAAATATAGGAAGACTGAGTCATCCTACTGTCTATGATTTGAGCGTTTCCTGTGCCACCAGATTTACATTCCGATGCACCTCTGCAGGTTTACTGTATCCCGTGGAGATTCCCATTGACGATGAAACACCGAAATTGCATCGGAATTAAATATAAGACACACAATGCCGACTTAAGTACAGGAAGACGGAGTCTTCCTACTGTGTATGATTTGAGCTTTTCCTGTGTCACCAGTTTTACATTCCGATGCACCTCTGCAGGTTTCCTGTATCCCTTGGACCTTCCCATTGACGATGAAACACAGAAATTGTATCGAAATTAAATATATGAGACACAATGCCGACTTAAGTACAAGAAAACAGTCTTCGTACGGTCAATGTTTTGAGCGTTTCCTGTGTCACCAGATTAACATTCCGATGCACCTATGAAGGTTTACTGTATCCATTGGACCTTCCCATTGACGATGAAAAACAGAAATTGCATCGGAATTAAATATAAGAGACACAATGCCGACTTAAGTACAGGAAGACTAAGTCTTCCTACTGTCTATGTTTTGAGCGTTTCCTGTGTCATCAGTTTTACTTTCCGATGCACCTCTGCAGGTTTACTATATCCCTTGGACCTTCCCACTCACGATGAAACACAGAAATTTCATCGGAAATTAATATAAGAGACACAATGCCGACCTAAGTGTAGGAAGACTGAGTCTTCCTGCTGTCTATGTTTTGAGCGTTTCCTGTGTCACCAGTTATACATTCCGATGCACCTGTGCAGGTTTACTGTATCCCGTGGACCTTCCCATTGACGATGAAACACAGAAATTGCATCGGAATTGAATATAAGAGACAAAACGACGACTTAAGTACAGGAAGACCGAGTCTTCCTACTGTCTATAATTTGAGCGTTTCCTGTGTCACCAGTTTTACATTCCGATGCACCTGTACAGGTTTAATGTATCCCTTGGACCTTCACAGTGACGATGAAACACAGAAATTGCATCGGAATTAAATATAAGAGACACAATGCCGACTTAAGTACAGGAAGACTAAGTCTTCCTAGTGTCTTTGTTTTGAGCGTATCCGTGTCATCAGTTTTACTTTCCGATGCACCTCTGAGGTTTACTATATCCCTTGGACCTTCCCATTCACGATGAAACACCGAAATTTCATCGGAAATAAATATAAGAGACACAATGTCGACTTAAGTACAGCACGAATGAGTCTTCCTACTGTCTATGATTTGAGCGTTTCCTGTGTCACCAGTTTTACACTCGGTTGCACCTCTGCAGGTTTACTGTATCCCTTGGACCTTCCCATTCACGATGAAACACAGAAATTGAATCGGAATTAAATGTAAGAGACACAATGCCGACTTAAGTACAAGAAGACTGAGTCTTCCTGCTGTCTATGTTTTGAACGTTACCTGTGTCACTAGTTTTACATTCCGATGCACCTCTGCAGGTTTACTGTATCCATTGGACCTTCCCATTCACGATGAAACACAGAAATTGCATCGGCATTAAATATAGGAGACACAATGCCGACTTAAGTACAGGAAGACTGAGTCTTCCTACTGTCTATGTTTGAGCGTTTCCTGTGTCACCAGTTTTACATTCCCAGGCACCTCTGCAGGTTTCCTGTATCCCTTGGACATTCCCATTGACGATGAAACACCGAAATTGCATCGGAATTAAATATAAGAGACACAATGCCGACTTAAATACAGGAAGAATGAATCTTCCTACTGTCTATGTGTTGAGCGTTTCCTGTGTCACCAGTTTTACATTCTGATGCACCTCTGCAGGTTTACTGTATCCCTTGGACCTTCCCATTGACGATGAAACACAGAAATTGCATCGGAATTAAATATAACAGACACAATGCCGACTTAAGTACAGGAAGACTGAGTCTTCCTACTGTCTACGTTTTGAGCGTTTCCTGTGTCACCAGTTTTACATTCCGATGCACCTCTGCAGGTTTACTGTATCCCTTGGACCTTCCCATTGACGATGAAACACAGAAATTGCATCGGAATTAAATATAAGAGACACAATGCCGACTTAAGTACAGGGAGACTGAGTCTTCCCACTGTCTATGTTTTGAGCGTTTCGTGTGACACTAGTTTTACATTCCGATGCGCCTCTGCAGGTTTACTGTATCCCTTGGACCTTCCCATTGACGATGAAACACAGAAATTGCATCGGAATTAAATATAAGAGACACAATGACGACTTAAGTACAGGAAGACTGAGTCTTCCTACTCTCTATGTTTTGAGCGTATCCTGTGTCACCAGTTGTACATTCTGATGCACCTCTGCAGGCTTACTGTATCCCTTGGACCTTCCCATTGACGATGAAACACAGAAATTGCATCGGAATTAAATATAAGAGACACAATGCCGACTTAAGTACAGGAAGACCGAGTCTTCCTACTGTCTATAATTTGAGCGTTTCCTGTGTCACAAGTTTTACATTCCGATGCACTTCTACAGGTTTACTGTATCCGTTGGACCTTCACAGTGACGATGAAACACAGAAATTGCATCGCAATTAAATATAAGAGACACAAAGCCGACTTATGTACAGGAAGACTAAGTCTTCCTACTGTCTATGTATGGAGCGTTTCCTGTGTCATCAGTTTTCCTTTCCGATGCACCTCTGCAGAATTACTATATCCCTTGGACCTTCCCATTCACGATGAAACACAGAAATTTTATCGGAAATAAATATAAGAGACACAATGCCGACTTAAGTATAGGAAGACTGAGTCTTCCTACTGTCTGTGATTTGAGCGTTTCCTATGTCACCAGATTTACATTCCGATGCACCTCTGCAGGTTTACTGTATCCCGTGGAGCTTCACATTGACGATGAAACACAGAAATTGCATCGGAATTAAATTTAAGACACACAATGCCGACTTAAGTACAGTAAGACGGAGTCTTCCTACTGTCTATAATTTGAGCGTTTCCTGTGTCACCAGCTTTACATTCCGATGCACCTCTACAGGTTTACTGTATCCCTTGGACCTTCACAGTGACGATGAAACACAGAAATTGAATCGGAATTAAATATAAGAGACACAATGCCGACTTAAGTACAGGAAGACTAAGTCTTCATACTGTCTATGTTTTGAGCGTTTCCTGTGTCATCAGTTTTACTTTCCGATGCACCTCTGCAGGTTTACTATATCCCTTCGACCTTCCCATTCACGATGAAACACAGAAATTTTATCGGAAATAAATATAAGAGACACAATGCCGACTTAAATATAGGAAGACTGAGTCATCCTACTGTCTATGATTTGAGCGTTTCCTGTGCCACCAGATTTACATTCCGATGCACCTCTGCAGGTTTACTGTATCCCGTGGAGATTCCCATTGACGATGAAACACCGAAATTGCATCGGAATTAAATATAAGACACACAATGCCGACTTAAGTACAGGAAGACGGAGTCTTCCTACTGTGTATGATTTGAGCTTTTCCTGTGTCACCAGTATTACATTCCGATGCACCTCTGCAGGTTTCCTGTATCCCTTGGACCTTCCCATTGACGATGAAACACAGAAATTGTATCGAAATTAAATATAAGAGACACAATGCCGACTTAAGTACAAGAAAACAGTCTTCGTACGGTCAATGTTTTGAGCGTTTCCTGTGTCACCAGTTTTACATTCCGATGCACTTCTGCCGGTATACTGTATCCCTTGGACCTTCCCATTGTCGATGAAACACAGAAATTGCATCGGAATTAAATATAAGACACACAATGCCGACTTAAGTACAGGAAGACCGAGTCTTCCTACTGTCTATAATTTGAGCGTTTCCTGTGTCACAAGTTTTACATTCCGATGCACTTCTACAGGTTTACTGTATCCGTTGGACCTTCACAGTGACGATGAAACACAGAAATTGCATCGCAATTAAATATAAGAGACACAAAGCCGACTTATGTACAGGAAGACTAAGTCTTCCTACTGTCTATGTATGGAGCGTTTCCTGTGTCATCAGTTTTCCTTTCCGATGCACCTCTGCCGAATTACTATATCCCTTGGACCTTCCCACTCACGATGAAACACAGAAATTTCATCGGAAATAAATATAAGAGACACAATGTCGACTTAAGTACAGCAAGACTGAGTCTTCCTACTGTCTATGATTTGAGCGTTTCCTGTGTCACCAGTTTTACACTCCGATGCACCTCTGCAGGTTTACTGTGTCCCTTGGACCTTCCCATTCACGATGAAACACAGAAATTGAATCGGAATCAAATATAAGAGACACAATGCCGACTTAAGTACAAGAAGACTGAGTCTTCCTGCTGTCTATGTTCTGAACGTTACCTGTGTCACTAGTTTTACATTCCGATGCACCTCTGCAGGTTTACTGTATCCATTGGCCCTTCCCATTCACGATGAAACACTGAAATTGCATCGGAATTAAATATAGGAGACACAATGCCGACTTAAGTACAGGAAGACTTAGTCTTCCTACTGTCTATGTTTGAGCGTTTCCTGTGTCACCAGTTTTACATTCCGATACACCTCTGCAGGTTTCCTGTATCCCTTGGACCTTCCCATTGACGATGAAACACAGAAATTGCATCGGAATTAAATATAAGAGACACAGTGCCGACTTACGTACAGGAAGACTGAGTCTTCCTACTGTCTATGTTTTGAGCGTTTCCTGTGTCACCAGTTTTACATTCCGATGCACCACTGCAGGTTTACTGTATCCCTTGGACCTTCCCATTGACGATGAAACACCGAAATTGCATCGGCATTAAATATAAGAGACACAATGCCGATTTAAGTACAGGAAGACTGAGTCTTCCTACTCTCTATGTTTTGAGCGTATCCTGTGTCACCAGTTGTACATTCTGATGCACCTCTGCAGGCTTACTGTATCACTTGGACCTTCCCATTGACGATGAAACACAGAAATTGCATCGGAATTAAATATAAGAGACACAATGCCGACATAAGTACAGGAAGACCGAGTCTTCCTACTGTCTCTAATTTGAGCGTTTCCTGTGTCACCAGTTTTACATTCCGATGCACCTCTACAGGTTTACTGTATCCGTTGGACCTTCACAGTGACGATGAAACACAGAAATTGCATCGGAATTAAATATAAGAGACACAAAGCCGACTTATGTACAGGAAGACTAAGTCTTCCTACTGTCTATGTTTTGAGCGTTTCCTGTGTCATCAGTTTTTCTTTCCGATGCACCTCTGCAGGTTTACTATATCCCTTCGACCTTCCCATTCACGATGAAACACAGATATTTCATCGGAAATAAATATAAGAGACACAATGCCGACTTAAGTACAGGAAGACTGAGTCTTCCTACTCTCTATGTTTTGAGCGTATCCTGTGTCACCAGTTGTACATTCTGATGCACCTCTGCAGGCTTACTGTATCACTTGGACCTTCCCATTGACGATGAAACACAGAAATTGCATCGGAATTAAATATAAGAGACACAATGCCGACTTAAGTACAGGAAGACCGAGTCTTCCTACTGCCTCTAATTTGAGCGTTTCCTGTGTCACCAGATTTACATTCCGATGCACCTCTACAGGTTTACTGTATCCGTTGGACCTTCACAGTGACGATGAAACACAGAAATTGCATCGGAATTAAATATAAGAGACACAAAGCCGACTTATGTACAGGAAGACTAAGTCTTCCTACTGTCTATGTTTTGAGCGTTTCCTGTGTCATCAGTTTTACTTTCCGATGCACCTCTGCAGGTTTACAATATCCCTTCGACCTTCCCATTCACGATGAAACACAGAAATGTCATCGGAAATAAATATAAGAGACACAATGCCGACTTAAATATAGGAAGACTGAGTCTTCCTGCTGTCTATGTTTTGAGCGTTTCCTGTGTCACCAGTTATACATTCCGATGCACCTCTGCAGGTTTACTGTATCCCATTGACCTTCCCATTGACGATGAAACACAGAAATTGCATCGGAATTGAATATAAGAGACAAAACGACGACTTAAGTACAGGAAGACCGAGTCTTCCTACTGTCTATAATTTGAGCGTTTCCTGTGTCACCAGTTTTACATTCCGATGCACCTGTACAGGTTTAATGTATCCCTTCGACCTTCACAGTGACGACGAAACACAGAAATTGCATCGGAATTAAATATAAGAGACACAATGCCGACTTAAGTACAGGAAGACTAAGTCTTCCTACTGTCTATGTTTTGAGCGTTTCCTGTGTCATCAGTTTTACTTTCCGATGCACCTCTGCAGGTTTACTATATCCCTTGGACCTTCCCATTCACGATGAAACACCGAAATTTCATTGGAAATAAATATAAGAGACACAATGTCGACTTAAGTACAGCAAGACTGAGTCTTCCTACTGTCTATGATTTGAGCGTTTCCTGTGTCACCAGTTTTACACTCCGATGCACCTCTGCAGGTTTACTGTATCCCTTGGACCTTCCCATTCACGATGAAACACAGAAATTGAATCGGAATTAAATGTAAGAGACACAATGCCGACTTAAGTACAAGAAGACTGAGTCTTCCTACTGTCTACGTTTTGAGCGTTTCCTGTGTCACCAGTTTTACATTCCGATGCACCTCTGCAGGTTTACTGTATCCCTTGGACCTTCCCATTGACGATGAAACACAGAAATTGCATCGGAATTAAATATAAGAGACACAATGCCGACTTAAGTACAGGGAGACTGAGTCTTCCTACTGTCTATGTTTTGAGCGTTTCGTGTGACACTAGTTTTACATTCCGATGCACCTCTGCAGGTTTACTGTATCTCTTGGACCTTCCCATTGACGATGAAACACAGAAATTGCATCGGAATTAAATATAAGAGACACAATGCCGACTTAAGTACATGAAGACCGAGTCTTCCTACTGTCTATAATTTGAGCGTTTCCTGTGTCACCAGTTTTACATTCCGATGCACCTCTACAGGTTTACTGTATCCCTTGGACCTTCACAGTGACGATGAAACACAGAAATTGTGTCGAAATTAAATATAAGAGACACAATGCCGACTTAAGTACAGGAAGACTAAGTCTTCATAGTGTCTATGTTTTGAGCGTTTCCTGTGTCATCAGTTTTACTTTCCGATGCACCTCTGAGGTTTACTATATCCCTTGGACCTTCCCATTCACGATGAAACACCGAAATTTCATCGGAAATAAATATAAGAGACACAATGTCGACTTAAGTACAGCAAGACTGAGTCTTCCTACTGTCTATAATTTGAGCGTTTCCTGTGTCACCAGTTTTACACTCCGATGCACCTCTGCAGGTTTACTGTATCCCTTGGACCTTCCCATTCACGATGAAACACAGAAATTGAATCGGAATTAAATATAAAAGACACAATGCCGACTTAAGTACAAGAAGACTGAGTCTTCCTGCTGTCTATGTTTTGAACGTTACCTGTGTCACTAGTTTTACATTCCGATGCACCTCTGCAGGGTTACTGTATCCCTTGGACCTTCCCATTGACGATGAAACACAGAAATTGTGTCGAAATTAAATATAAGACACACAATGCCGACTTAAGTACAGAAAGACGGAGTCTTCCTAAAGTGTATGATTTGAGCTTTTCCTGTGTCACCAGTTTTACATTCCGATGCACCTCTGCAGGTTTCCTGTATCCCTTGGACCTTCCCATTGACGATGAAACACAGAAATTGTGTCGAAATTAAATATAAGAGACACAATGCCGACTTAAGTACAAGAAAACAGTCTTCGTACGGTCAATGTTTTGAGCGTTTCCTGTGTCACCAGTTTTACATTCCGATGCACTTCTGCCGGTATACTGTATCCCTTGGACTTTCCCATTGTCGATGAAACACAGAAATCGCATCGGAATTAAATATAAGAGACACAATGCCCACTTAAGTACAGGAAGACTGAGTCTTCCTACTGTCAATGTTTTGAGCGTTTCCTGTGTCACCAGTTTTACATTCCGATTCGCCTCTGCAGGTTTACTGTATCCATTGGACCTTCCCATTGACGATGAAAAACAGAAATTGCATCGGAATTAAATATAAGAGACACAATGCCGACTTAAGTACAGGAAGACTAAGTCTTCCTACTGTCTATGTTTTGAGCGTTTCCTGTGTCATCAGTTTTACTTTCCGATGCACCTCTGCAGGTTTACTATATCCCTTGGACCTTCCCACTCACGATGAAACACAGAAATTTCATCGGAAATTAATATAAGAGACACAATGCCGACTTACGTGTAGGAAGACTGAGTCTTCCTGCTGTCTATGTTTTGAGCGTTTCCTGTGTCACCAGTTATACATTCCGATGCACCTCTGCAGGTTTACTGTACCCAATTGACCTTCCCATTGACGATGAAACACAGAAATTGCATCGGAATTGAATATAAGAGACAAAACGACGACTTAAGTACAGGAAGACCGAGTCTTCCTACTGTCTATAATTTGAGCGTTTCCTGTGTCACCAGTTTTACATTCCGATGCACCTGTACAGGTTTAATGTATCCCTTGGACCTTCACAGTGACGATGAAACACAGAAATTGCATCGGAATTAAATATAAGAGACACAATGCCGACTTAAGTACAGGAAGACTAAGTCTTCATAGTGTCTATGTTTTGAGCGTTTCCTGTGTCATCAGTTTTACTTTCCGATGCACCTCTGAGGTTTACTATATCCCTTGGACCTTCCCATTCTCGATGAAACACCGAAATTTCATCGGAAATAAATATAAGAGACACAATGTCGACTTAAGTATAGCAAGACTGAGTCTTCCTACTGTCTATGATTTGAGCGTTTCCTGTGTCACCAGTTTTACACTCCGATGCACCTCTGCAGGTTTACTGTATCCCTTGGACCTTCCCATTCACGATGAAACACAGAAATTGAATCGGAATTAAATATAAAAGACACAATGCCGACTTAAGTACAAGAAGACTGAGTCTTCCTGCTGTCTATGTTTTGAACGTTACCTGTGTCACTAGTTTTACATTCCGATGCACCTCTGCAGGTTTACTGTATCCCTTGGACCTTCCCATTGACGATGAAACACCGAAATTGCATCGGAATTAAATATAAGAGACACAATGCCGACTTAAGTACAGGAAGACTGAGTCTTCCTACTCTCTATGTTTTGAGCGTATCCTGTGTCACCAGTTGTACATTCTGATGCACCTCTGCAGGCTTACTGTATCACTTGGACCTTCCCATTGACGATGAAACACAGAAATTGCATCGGAATTAAATATAAGAGACACAATGCCGACTTAAGTACAGGAAGACCGAGTCTTCCTACTGTCTCTAATTTGAGCGTTTCCTGTGTCACCAGTTTTACATTCCGATGCACCTCTACAGGTTTACTGTATCCGTTGGACCTTCACAGTGACGATGAAACACAGAAATTGCATCGGAATTAAATATAAGAGACACAAAGCCGACTTATGTACAGGAAGACTAAGTCTTCCTACTGTCTATGTTTTGAGCGTTTCCTGTGTCATCAGTTTTACTTTCCGATGCACCTCTGCAGGTTTACTATATCCCTTCGACCTTCCCATTCACGATGAAACACAGAAATTTCATCGGAATTAAATATAAGAGACACAATGCCGACTTAAGTACAGGAAGACTGAGTCTTCCTACTCTCTATGTTTTGAGCGTATCCTGTGTCACCAGTTGTACATTCTGATGCACCTCTGCAGGCTTACTGTATCACTTGGACCTTCCCATTGACGATGAAACACAGAAATTGCATCGGAATTAAATATAAGAGACACAATGCCGACTTAAGTACAGGAAGACCGAGTCTTCCTACTGTCTCTAATTTGAGCGTTTCCTGTGTCACCAGTTTTACATTCCGATGCACCTCTACAGGTTTACTGTATCCGTTGGACCTTCACATTGACGATGAAACACAGAAATTGCATCGGAATTAAATATAAGAGACACAAAGCCGACTTATGTACAGGAAGACTAAGTCTTCCTACTGTCTATGTTTTGAGCGTTTCCTGTGTCATCAGTTTTACTTTCCGATGCACCTCTGCAGGTTTACTATATCCCTTCGACCTTCCCATTCACGATGAAACACAGAAATTTCATCGGAAATAAATATAAGAGACACAATGCCGACTTAAATATAGGAAGACTGAGTCTTCCTGCTGCCTATGTTTTGAGCGTTTCCTGTGTCACCAGTTATACATTCCGATGGACCTCTGCAGGTTTACTGTATCCCATTGACCTTCCCATTGACGATGAAACACAGAAATTGCATCGGAATTGAATATAAGAGACAAAACGACGACTTAAGTACAGGAAGACCGAGTCTTCCTACTGTCTATAATTTGAGCGTTTCCTGTGTCACCAGTTTTACATTCCGATGCACCTGTACAGGTTTAATGTATCCCTTGGACCTTCACAGTGACGATGAAACACAGAAATTGCATCGGAATTAAATATAAGAGACACAATGCCGACTTAAGTACATGAAGACTAAGTCTTCCTACTGTCTATGTTTTGAGCGTTTCCTGTGTCATCAGTTTTACTTTCCGATGCACCTCTGCTGGTTTACTATATCCCTTGGACCTTCCCATTCACGATGATACACCGAAATTTCATCGGAAATAAATATAAGAGACACAATGTCGACTTAAGTACAGCAAGACTGAGTCTTCCTACTGTCTATGATTTGAGCGTTTCCTGTGTCACCAGTTTTACACTCCGATGCACCTCTGCAGGTTTACTGTATCCCTTGGACCTTCCCATTCACGATGAAACACAGAAATTGAATCGTAATTAAATGTAAGAGACACAATGCCGACTTAAGTACACGAAGACTGAGTCTTCCTGCTGTCTATGTTTTGAACGTTACCTGTGTCACTAGTTTTACATTCCGATGCACCTCTGCAGGTTTACTGTATCCATTGGACCTTCCCATTCACGATGAAACACAGAAATTGCATCGGCATTAAATATAAGACACACAATGCCGACTTAAGTACAGGAAGACCGAGTCTTCCTACTGTCTATAATTTGAGCGTTTCCTGTGTCACAAGTTTTACATTCCGATGCACTTCTACAGGTTTACTGTATCCGTTGGACCTTCACAGTGACGATGAAACACAGAAATTGCATCGCAATTAAATATAAGAGACACAAAGCCGACTTATGTACAGGAAGACTAAGTCTTCCTACTGTCTATGTATGGAGCGTGTCCTGTGTCATCAGTTTTCCTTTCCGATGCACCTCTGCAGAATTACTATATCCCTTGGACCTTCCCACTCACGATGAAACACAGAAATTTCATCGGAAATAAATATAAGAGACACAATGTCGACTTAAGTACAGCAAGACTGAGTCTTCCTACTGTCTATGATTTGAGCGTTTCCTGTGTCACCAGTTTTACACTCCGATGCACCTCTGCAGGTTTACTGTATCCCTTGGACCTTCCCATTCACGATGAAACACAGAAATTGAATCGGAATCAAATATAAGAGACACAATGCCGACTTAAGTACAAGAAGACTGAGTCTTCCTGCTGTCTATGTTCTGAACGTTACCTGTGTCACTAGTTTTACATTCCGATGCACCTCTGCAGGTTTACTGTATCCATTGGCCCTTCCCATTCACGATGAAACACTGAAATTGCATCGGAATTAAATATAGGAGACACAATGCCGACTTAAGTACAGGAAGACTGAGTCTTCCTACTGTCTATGTTTGAGCGTTTCCTGTGTCACCAGTTTTACATTCCGATACACCTCTGCAGGTTTCCTGTATCCCTTGGACCTTCCCATTGACGATGAAACACAGAAATTGCATCGGAATTAAATATAAGAGACACAGTGCCGACTTACGTACAGGAAGACTGAGTCTTCCTACTGTCTATGTTTTGAGCGTTTCCTGTGTCACCAGTTTTACATTCCGATGCACCACTGCAGGTTTACTGTATCCCTTGGACCTTCCCATTGACGATGAAACACCGAAATTGCATCGGCATTAAATATAAGAGACACAATGCCGACTTAAGTACAGGAAGACTGAGTCTTCCTACTCTCTATGTTTTGAGCGTATCCTGTGTCACCAGTTGTACATTCTGATGCACCTCTGCAGGCTTACTGTATCACTTGGACCTTCCCATTGACGATGAAACACAGAAATTGCATCAGAATTAAATATAAGAGACACAATGCCGACTTAAGTACAGGAAGACCGAGTCTTCCTACTGTCTCTAATTTGAGCGTTTCCTGTGTCACCAGTTTTACATTCCGATGCACCTCTACAGGTTTACTGTATCCGTTGGACCTTCACAGTGACGATGAAACACAGAAATTGCATCGGAATTAAATATAAGAGACACAAAGCCGACTTATGTACAGGAAGACTAAGTCTTCCTACTGTCTATGTTTTGAGCGTTTCCTGTGTCATCAGTTTTTCTTTCCGATGCACCTCTGCAGGTTTACTATATCCCTTCGACCTTCCCATTCACGATGAAACACAGATATTTCATCGGAAATAAATATAAGAGACACAATGCCGACTTAAGTACAGGAAGACTGAGTCTTCCTACTCTCTATGTTTTGAGCGTATCCTGTGTCACCAGTTGTACATTCTGATGCACCTCTGCAGGCTTACTGTATCACTTGGACCTTCCCATTGACGATGAAACACAGAAATTGCATCGGAATTAAATATAAGAGACACAATGCCGACTTAAGTACAGGAAGACCGAGTCTTCCTACTGCCTCTAATTTGAGCGTTTCCTGTGTCACCAGTTTTACATTCCGATTCGCCTCTGCAGGTTTACTGTATCCATTGGACCTTCCCATTGACGATGAAAAACAGAAATTGCATCGGAATTAAATATAAGAGACACAATGCCGACTTAAGTACAGGAAGACTAAGTCTTCCTACTGTCTATGTTTTGAGCGTTTCCTGTGTCATCAGTTTTACTTTCCGATGCACCTCTGCAGGTTTACTATATCCCTTGGACCTTCCCACTCACGATGAAACACAGAAATTTCATCGGAAATTAATATAAGAGACACAATGCCGACTTACGTGTAGGAAGACTGAGTCTTCCTGCTGTCTATGTTTTGAGCGTTTCCTGTGTCACCAGTTATACATTCCGATGCACCTCTGCAGGTTTACTGTACCCAATTGACCTTCCCATTGACGATGAAACACAGAAATTGCATCGGAATTGAATATAAGAGACAAAACGACGACTTAAGTACAGGAAGACCGAGTCTTCCTACTGTCTATAATTTGAGCGTTTCCTGTGTCACCAGTTTTACATTCCGATGCACCTGTACAGGTTTAATGTATCCCTTGGACCTTCACAGTGACGATGAAACACAGAAATTGCATCGGAATTAAATATAAGAGACACAATGCCGACTTAAGTACAGGAAGACTAAGTCTTCATAGTGTCTATGTTTTGAGCGTTTCCTGTGTCATCAGTTTTACTTTCCGATGCACCTCTGAGGTTTACTATATCCCTTGGACCTTCCCATTCACGATGAAACACCGAAATTTCATCGGAAATAAATATAAGAGACACAATGTCGACTTAAGTACAGCAAGACTGAGTCTTCCTACTGTCTATGATTTGAGCGTTTCCTGTGTCACCAGTTTTACACTCCGATGCACCTCTGCAGGTTTACTGTATCCCTTGGACCTTCCCATTCACGATGAAACACAGAAATTGAATCGGAATTAAATATAAAAGACACAATGCCGACTTAAGTACAAGAAGACTGAGTCTTCCTGCTGTCTATGTTTTGAACGTTACCTGTGTCACTAGTTTTACATTCCGATGCACCTCTGCAGGTTTACTGTATCCCTTGGACCTTCCCATTGACGATGAAACACCGAAATTGCATCGGAATTAAATATAAGAGACACAATGCCGACTTAAGTACAGGAAGACTGAGTCTTCCTACTCTCTATGTTTTGAGCGTATCCTGTGTCACCAGTTGTACATTCTGATGCACCTCTGCAGGCTTACTGTATCACTTGGACCTTCCCATTGACGATGAAACACAGAAATTGCATCGGAATTAAATATAAGAGACACAATGCCGACTTAAGTACAGGAAGACCGAGTCTTCCTACTGTCTCTAATTTGAGCGTTTCCTGTGTCACCAGTTTTACATTCCGATGCACCTCTACAGGTTTACTGTATCCGTTGGACCTTCACAGTGACGATGAAACACAGAAATTGCATCGGAATTAAATATAAGAGACACAAAGCCGACTTATGTACAGGAAGACTAAGTCTTCCTACTGTCTATGTTTTGAGCGTTTCCTGTGTCATCAGTTTTACTTTCCGATGCACCTCTGCAGGTTTACTATATCCCTTCGACCTTCCCATTCACGATGAAACACAGAAATTTCATCGGAATTAAATATAAGAGACACAATGCCGACTTAAGTACAGGAAGACTGAGTCTTCCTACTCTCTATGTTTTGAGCGTATCCTGTGTCACCAGTTGTACATTCTGATGCACCTCTGCAGGCTTACTGTATCACTTGGACCTTCCCATTGACGATGAAACACAGAAATTGCATCGGAATTAAATATAAGAGACACAATGCCGACTTAAGTACAGGAAGACCGAGTCTTCCTACTGTCTCTAATTTGAGCGTTTCCTGTGTCACCAGTTTTACATTCCGATGCACCTCTACAGGTTTACTGTATCCGTTGGACCTTCACATTGACGACGAAACACAGAAATTGCATCGGAATTAAATATAAGAGACACAAAGCCGACTTATGTACAGGAAGACTAAGTCTTCCTACTGTCTATGTTTTGAGCGTTTCCTGTGTCATCAGTTTTACTTTCCGATGCACCTCTGCAGGTTTACTATATCCCTTCGACCTTCCCATTCACGATGAAACACAGAAATTTCATCGGAAATAAATATAAGAGACACAATGCCGACTTAAATATAGGAAGACTGAGTCTTCCTGCTGCCTATGTTTTGAGCGTTTCCTGTGTCACCAGTTATACATTCCGATGCACCTCTGCAGGTTTACTGTATCCCATTGACCTTCCCATTGACGATGAAACACAGAAATTGCATCGGAATTGAATATAAGAGACAAAACGACGACTTAAGTACAGGAAGACCGAGTCTTCCTACTGTCTATAATTTGAGCGTTTCCTGTGTCACCAGTTTTACATTCCGATGCACCTGTACAGGTTTAATGTATCCCTTGGACCTTCACAGTGACGATGAAACACAGAAATTGCATCGGAATTAAATATAAGAGACACAATGCCGACTTAAGTACATGAAGACTAAGTCTTCCTACTGTCTATGTTTTGAGCGTTTCCTGTGTCATCAGTTTTACTTTCCGATGCACCTCTGCTGGTTTACTATATCCCTTGGACCTTCCCATTCACGATGATACACCGAAATTTCATCGGAAATAAATATAAGAGACACAATGTCGACTTAAGTACAGCAAGACTGAGTCTTCCTACTGTCTATGATTTGAGCGTTTCCTGTGTCACCAGTTTTACACTCCGATGCACCTCTGCAGGTTTACTGTATCCCTTGGACCTTCCCATTCACGATGAAACACAGAAATTGAATCGTAATTAAATGTAAGAGACACAATGCCGACTTAAGTACAAGAAGACTGAGTCTTCCTGCTGTCTATGTTTTGAACGTTACCTGTGTCACTAGTTTTACATTCCGATGCACCTCTGCAGGTTTACTGTATCCATTGGACCTTCCCATTCACGATGAAACACAGAAATTGCATCGGCATTAAATATAGGAGACACAATGCCGACTTAAGTACAGGAAGACTTAGTCTTCCTACTGTCTATGTTTGAGCGTTTCCTGTGTCACCAGTTTTACATTCCGATGCACCTCTGCAGGTTTCCTGTATCCCTTGGACCTTCCCATTGACGATGAAACACCGAAATTGCATCGGAATTAAATATAAGAGACACAATGCCGACTTAAATACAGGAAGAATGAATCTTCCTACTGTCTATGTGTTGAGCGTTCCCTGTGTCACCAGTTTTACATTCTGATGCAGCTCTGCAGGTTTACTGTATCCCTTGGACCTTCCCATTGACGATGAAACACAGAAATTGCATCGGAATTAAATATAACAGACACAATGCCGACTTAAGTACAGGAAGACTGAGTCTTCCTACTGTCTACGTTTTGAGCGTTTCCTGTGTCACCAGTTGTACATTCTGATGCACCTCTGCAGGCTTACTGTATCCCTTGGACCTTCCCATTGACGATGAAACACAGAAATTGCATCGGAATTAAATATAAGAGACACAATGCCGACTTAAGTACAGGAAGACCGAGTCTTCCTACTGTCTATAATTTGAGCGTTTCCTGTGTCACAAGTTTTACATTCCGATGCACTTCTACAGGTTTACTGTATCCGTTGGACCTTCACAGTGACAATGAAACACAGAAATTGCATCGCAATTAAATATAAGAGACACAAAGCCGACTTATGTACAGGAAGACTAAGTCTTCCTACTGTCTATGTATGGAGCGATTCCTGTGTCATCAGTTTTCCTTTCCGATGCACCTCTGCAGAATAACTATATCCCTTGGACCTTCCCATTCACGATGAAACACAGAAATTTTATCGGAAATAAATATAAGAGACACAATGCCGACTTAAGTATAGGAAGACTGAGTCTTCCTACTGTCTGTGATTTGAGCGTTTCCTATGTCACCAGATTTACATTCCGATGCACCTCTGCAGGTTTACTGTATCCCTTCGACCTTCCTATTCACGATGAAACACAGAAATTTCATCGGAAATAAATATAAGGGACACAATGCCGACTTAAGTACAGGAAGACTAAGTCTTCATACTGTCTATGTTTTGAGCGTTTCCTGTGTCATCAGTTTTACTTTCCGATGCACCTCTGCAGGTTTACTATATCCCTTCGACCTTCCCATTCACGATGAAGCACAGAAATTTCATCGGAAATAAATATAAGAGACACAATGCCGACTTAAATATAGGAAGACTGAGTCATCATACTGTCTATGATTTGAGCGTTTCCTGTGCCACCAGATTTACATTCCGATGCACCTCTGCAGGTTTACTGTATCCCGTGGAGATTCCCATTGACGATGAAACACCGAAATTGCATCGGAATTAAATATAAGACACACAATGCCGACTTAAGTACAGGAAGACGGAGTCTTCCTACTGTGTATGATTTGAGCTTTTCCTGTGTCACCAGTTTTACATTCCGATGCACCTCTGCAGGTTTCCTGTATCCCTTGGACCTTCCCATTGACGATGAAACACAGAAATTGTGTCGAAATTAAATATAAGAGACACAATGCCGACTTAAGTACAAGAAAACAGTCTTAGTACGGTCAATGTTTTGAGCGTTTCCCTTGTCACCAGTTTTACATTCCGATGCACTTCTGCCGGTATACTGTATCCCTTGGACTTTCCCATTGTCGATGAAACACAGAAATCGCATCGGAATTAAATATAAGAGACACAATGCCCACTTAAGTACAGGAAGACTAAGTCTTCCTACTGTCTATGTATGGAGCGTTTCCTGTGTCATCAGTTTTCCTTTCCGATGCACCTCTGCAGAATAACTATATCCCTTGGACCTTCCCATTCACGATGAAACACAGAAATTTTATCGGAAATAAATATAAGAGACACAATGCCGACTTAAGTATAGGAAGACGGAGTCTTCCTACTGTCTATAATTTGAGCGTTTCCTGTGTCACCAGTTTTACATTCCGATGCAGCTCTACAGGTTTACTGTATCCCTTGGACCTTCACAGTGACGATGAAACACAGAAATTGAATCGGAATTAAATATAAGAGACACAATGCCGACTTAAGTACAGGAAGACTAAGTCTTCATACTGTCTATGTTTTGAGCGTTTCCTGTGTCATCAGTTTTACTTTCCGATGCACCTCTGCAGGTTTACTATATCCCTTCGACCTTCCCATTCACGATGAAACACAGAAATTTCATCGGAAATAAATATAAGAGACACAATGCCGACTTAAATATAGGAAGACTGAGTCTTCCTGCTGCCTATGTTTTGAGCGTTTCCTGTGTCACCAGTTATACATTCCGATGCACCTCTGCAGCTTTACTGTATCCCATTGACCTTCCCATTGACGATGAAACACAGAAATTGCATCGGAATTGAATATAAGAGACAAAACGACGACTTAAGTACAGGAAGACCGAGTCTTCCTACTGTCTATAATTTGAGCGTTTCCTGTGTCACCAGTTTTACATTCCGATGCACCTGTACAGGTTTAATGTATCCCTTGGACCTTCACAGTGACGATGAAACACAGAAATTGCATCGGAATTAAATATAAGAGACACAATGCCGACTTAAGTACATGAAGACTAAGTCTTCCTACTGTCTATGTTTTGAGCGTTTCCTGTGTCATCAGTTTTACTTTCCGATGCACCTCTGCTGGTTTACTATATCCCTTGGACCTTCCCATTCACGATGATACACCGAAATTTCATCGGAAATAAATATAAGAGACACAATGTCGACTTAAGTACAGCAAGACTGAGTCTTCCTACTGTCTATGATTTGAGCGTTTCCTGTGTCACCAGTTTTACACTCCGATGCACCTCTGCAGGTTTACTGTATCCCTTGGACCTTCCCATTCACGATGAAACACAGAAATTGAATCGTAATTAAATGTAAGAGACACAATGCCGACTTAAGTACAAGAAGACTGAGTCTTCCTGCTGTCTATGTTTTGAACGTTACCTGTGTCACTAGTTTTACATTCCGATGCACCTCTGCAGGTTTACTGTATCCATTGGACCTTCCCATTCACGATGAAACACAGAAATTGCATCGGCATTAAATATAGGAGACACAATGCCGACTTAAGTACAGGAAGACTTAGTCTTCCTACTGTCTATGTTTGAGCGTTTCCTGTGTCACCAGTTTTACATTCCGATGCACCTCTGCAGGTTTCCTGTATCCCTTGGACCTTCCCATTGACGATGAAACACCGAAATTGCATCGGAATTAAATATAAGAGACACAATGCCGACTTAAATACAGGAAGAATGAATCTTCCTACTGTCTATGTGTTGAGCGTTCCCTGTGTCACCAGTTTTACATTCTGATGCAGCTCTGCAGGTTTACTGTATCCCTTGGACCTTCCCATTGACGATGAAACACAGAAATTGCATCGGAATTAAATATAACAGACACAATGCCGACTTAAGTACAGGAAGACTGAGTCTTCCTACTGTCTACGTTTTGAGCGTTTCCTGTGTCACCAGTTTTACATTCCGATGCACCTCTGCAGGTTTACTGTATCCCTTGGACCTTCCCATTGACGATGAAACACAGAAATTGCATCGGAATTAAATATAAGAGACACAATGCCGACTTAAGTACAGGGAGACTAAGTCTTCCTACTGTCTATGCTTTGAGCGTTTCGTGTGACACTAGTTTTACATTCCGATGCACCTCTGCAGGTTTACTGTATCCCTTGGACCTTCCCATTGACGATGAAACACAGAAATTGCATCGGAATTAAATATAAGAGACACAATGCCGACTTAAGTACAGGAAGACTGAGTCTTCCTACTCTCTATGTTTTGAGCGTATCCTGTGTCACCAGTTGTACATTCTGATGCACCTCTGCAGGCTTACTGTATCCCTTGGACCTTCCCATTGACGATGAAACACAGAAATTGCATCGGAATTAAATATAAGAGACACAATGCCGACTTAAGTACAGGAAGACCGAGTCTTCCTACTGTCTATAATTTGAGCGTTTCCTGTGTCACAAGTTTTACATTCCGATGCACTTCTACAGGTTTACTGTATCCGTTGGACCTTCACAGTGACAATGAAACACAGAAATTGCATCGCAATTAAATATAAGAGACACAAAGCCGACTTATGTACAGGAAGACTAAGTCTTCCTACTGTCTATGTATGGAGCGTTTCCTGTGTCATCAGTTTTCCTTTCCGATGCACCTCTGCAGAATAACTATATCCCTTGGACCTTCCCATTCACGATGAAACACAGAAATTTTATCGGAAATAAATATAAGAGACACAATGCCGACTTAAGTATAGGAAGACTGAGTCTTCCTACTGTCTGTGATTTGAGCGTTTCCTATGTCACCAGATTTACATTCCGATGCACCTCTGCAGGTTTACTGTATCCCTTCGACCTTCCCATTCACGATGAAACACAGAAATTTCATCGGAAATAAATATAAGGGACACAATGCCGACTTAAGTACAGGAAAACTAAGTCTTCATACTGTCTATGTTTTGAGCGTTTCCTGTGTCATCAGTTTTACTTTCCGATGCACCTCTGCAGGTTTACTATATCCCTTCGACCTTCCCATTCACGATGAAACACAGAAATTTCATCGGAAATAAATATAAGAGACACAATGCCGACTTAAATATAGGAAGACTGAGTCATCATACTGTCTATGATTTGAGCGTTTCCTGTGCCACCAGATTTACATTCCGATGCACCTCTGCAGGTTTACTGTATCCCGTGGAGATTCCCATTGACGATGAAACACCGAAATTGCATCGGAATTAAATATAAGACACACAATGCCGACTTAAGTACAGGAAGACGGAGTCTTCCTACTGTGTATGATTTGAGCTTTTCCTGTGTCACCAGTTTTACATTCCGATGCACCTCTGCAGGTTTCCTGTATCCCTTGGACCTTCCCATTGACGATGAAACACAGAAATTGTGTCGAAATTAAATATGAGAGACACAATGCCGACTTAAGTACAAGAAAACAGTCTTAGTACGGTCAATGTTTTGAGCGTTTCCCTTGTCACCAGTTTTACATTCCGATGCACTTCTGCCGGTATACTGTATCCCTTGGACTTTCCCATTGTCGATGAAACACAGAAATCGCATCGGAATTAAATATAAGAGACACAATGCCCACTTAAGTACAGGAAGACTAAGTCTTCCTACTGTCTATGTATGGAGCGTTTCCTGTGTCATCAGTTTTCCTTTCCGATGCACCTCTGCAGAATAACTATATCCCTTGGACCTTCCCATTCACGATGAAACACAGAAATTTTATCGGAAATAAATATAAGAGACACAATGCCGACTTAAGTATAGGAAGACGGAGTCTTCCTACTGTCTATAATTTGAGCGTTTCCTGTGTCACCAGTTTTACATTCCGATGCACCTCTACAGGTTTACTGTATCCCTTGGACCTTCACAGTGACGATGAAACACAGAAATTGAATCGGAATTAAATATAAGAGACACAATGCCGACTTAAGTACAGGAAGACTAAGTCTTCATACTGTCTATGTTTTGAGCGTTTCCTGTGTCATCAGTTTTACTTTCCGATGCACCTCTGCAGGTTTACTATATCCCTTCGACCTTCCCATTCACGATGAAACACAGAAATTTCATCGGAAATAAATATAAGAGACACAATGCCGACTTAAATATAGGAAGACTGAGTCATCATACTGTCTATGATTTGAGCGTTTCCTGTGCCACCAGATTTACATTCCGATGCACCTCTGCAGGTTTACTGTATCCCGTGGAGATTCCCATTGACGATGAAACACCGAAATTGCATCGGAATTAAATATAAGACACACAATGCCGACTTAAGTACAGGAAGACGGAGTCTTCCTACTGTGTATGATTTGAGCTTTTCCTGTGTCACCAGTTTTACATTCCGATGCACCTCTGCAGGTTTCCTGTATCCCTTGGACCTTCCCATTGACGATGAAACACAGAAATTGTGTCGAAATTAAATATAAGAGACACAATGCCGACTTAAGTACAAGAAAACAGTCTTAGTACGGTCAATGTTTTGAGCGTTTCCCTTGTCACCAGTTTTACATTCCGATGCACTTCTGCCGGTATACTGTATCCCTTGGACTTTCCCATTGTCGATGAAACACAGAAATCGCATCGGAATTAAATATAAGAGACACAATGCCCACTTAAGTACAGGAAGACTGAGTCTTCCTACTGTCAATGTTTTGAGCGTTTCCTGTGTCACCAGTTTTATATTCCGATTCGCCTCTGCAGGTTTACTGTATCCATTGGACCTTCCCATTGACGATGAAAAACAGAAATTGCATCGGAATTAAATATAAGAGACACAATGCCGACTTAAGTACAGGAAGACTAAGTCTTCCTACTGTCTATGTTTTGAGCGTTTCCTGTGTCATCAGTTTTACTTTCCGATGCACCTCTGCAGGTTTACTATATCCCTTGGACCTTCCCACTCACGATGAAACACAGAAATTTCATCGGAAATAAATATAAGAGACACAATGCCGACTTACGTGTAGGAAGACTGAGTCTTCCTGCTGTCTATGTTTTGAGCGTTTCCTGTGGCACCAGTTATACATTCCGATGCACCTCTGCAGGTTTACTGTACCCCATTGACCTTCCCATTGACGATGAAACACAGAAATTGCATCGGAATTGAATATAAGAGACAAAACAACGACTTAAGTACAGGAAGACCGAGTCTTCCTACTGTCTATAATTTGAGCGTTTCCTGTGTCACCAGTTTTACATTCCGATGCACCTGTACAGGTTTAATGTATCCCTTGGACCTTCACAGTGACGATGAAACACAGAAATTGCATCGGAATTAAATATAAGAGACACAATGCCGACTTAAGTACAGGAAGACTAAGTCTTCCTAGTGTCTATGTTTTGAGCGTTTCCTGTGTCATCAGTTTTACTTTCCGATGCACCTCTGAGGTTTACTATATCCCTTGGACCTTCCCATTCACGATGAAACACCGAAATTTCATCGGAAATAAATATAAGAGACACAATGTCGACTTACGTAGAGCAAGACTGAGTCTTCCTACTGTCTATGATTTGAGCGTTTCCTGTGTCACCAGTTTTACACTCCGATGCTCCTCTGCAGGTTTACTGTATCCCTTGGACCTTCCCATTCACGATGAAACACAGAAATTGAATCGGAATTAAATATAAGAGACACAATGCCGACCTAAGTACAAGAAGACTGAGTCTTCCTGCTGTCTATGTTTTGAACGTTACCTGTGTCACTAGTTTTACATTCCGATGCACCTCTGCAGGTTTACTGTATCCATTGGACCTTCCCATTCACGATGAAACACAGAAATTGCATCGGAATTAAATATAGGAGACACAATGCCGACTTAAGTACAGGAAGACCGAGTCTTCCTACTGTCTATGTTTGAGCGTTTCCTGTGTCACCAGTTTTACATTCCGATGCACCTCTGCAGGTTTCCTGTATCCCTTGGACCTTCCCATTGACGATGAAACACAGAAATTGCATCGGAATTAAATATAAGAGACACAATGCCGACTTAAGTACAGGAAGACCGAGTCTTCCTACTGTCTCTAATTTGAGCGTTTCCTGTGTCACCAGTTTTACATTCCGATGCACCTCTACAGATTTACTGTATCCGTTGGACCTTCACAGTGACGATGAAACACAGAAATTGCATCGGAATTAAATATAAGAGACACAAAGCCGACTTATGTACAGGAAGACTAAGTCTTCCTACTGTCTATGTTTTGAGCGTTTCCTGTGTCATCAGTTTTACTTTCCGATGCACCTCTGCAGGTTTACTATATCCCTTCGACCTTCCAATTCAAGATGAAACACAGAAATTTCATCGGAAATAAATATAAGAGACACAATGCCGACTTATGTACAGGAAGACTGAGTCATCCTACTCTCTATGTTTTGAGCGTATCCTGTGTCACCAGTTGTACATTCTGATGCACCTCTGCAGGCTTACTGTATCACTTGGACCTTCCGATTGACGATGAAACACAGAAATTGCATCGGAATTAAATATAAGAGACACAATGCCGACTTAAGTACAGGAAGACCGAGTCTTCCTACTGTCTCTAATTTGAGCGTTTCCTGTGTCACCAGTTTTACATTCCGATGCACCTCTACAGGTTTACTGTATCCGTTGGTCCTTCACAGTGACGATGAAACACAGAAATTGCATCGGAATTAAATATAAGAGACACAAAGCCGACTTATGTACAGGAAGACTAAGTCTTCCTACTGTCTATGTTTTGAGCGTTTCCTGTGTCATCAGTTTTACTTTCCGATGCACCTCTGCAGGTTTACTATATCCCTTCGACCTTCCCATTCACGATGAAACACAGAAATTTCATCGGAAATAAATATAAGAGACACAATGCCGACTTAAATATAGGAAGACTGAGTCTTCCTGCTGTCTATGTTTTGAGCGTTTCCTGTGTCACCAGTTATACATTCCGATGCACCTCTGCAGGTTTACTGTATCCCATTGACCTTCCCATTGACGATGAAACACAGAAATTGCATCGGAATTGAATATAAGAGACAAAACGACGACTTAAGTACAGGAAGACCGAGTCTTCCTACTGTCTATAATTTGAGCGTTTCCTGTGTCACTAGTTTGACATTCCGATGCACCTGTACAGGTTTAATGTATCCCTTGGACCTTCACAGTGACGATGAAACACAGAAATTGCATCGGAATTAAATATAAGAGACACAATGCCGACTTAAGTACATGAAGACTAAGTCTTCCTACTGTCTATGTTTTGAGCGTTTCCTGTGTCATCAGTTTTACTTTCCGATGCACCTCTGCTGGTTTACTATATCCCTTGGACCTTCCCATTCACGATGAAACACCGAAATTTCATCGGAAATAAATATAAGAGACACAATGTCGACTTAAGTACAGCAAGACTGAGTCTTCCTACTGTCTATGATTTGAGCGTTTCCTGATTCACCAGTTTTACACTCCGATGCACCTCTGCAGGTTTACTGTATCCCTTGGACCTTCCCATTCACGATGAAACACAGAAATTGAATCGGAATTAAATGTAAGAGACACAATGCCGACTTAAGTACAAGAAGACTGAGTCTTCCTGCTGTCTATGTTTTGAACGTTACCTGTGTCACTAGTTTTACATTCCGATGCACCTCTGCAGGTTTACTGTATCCATTGGACCTTCCCATTCTCGATGAAACACAGAAATTGCATCGGCATTAAATATAGGAGACACAATGCCGACATAAGTACAGGAAGACTTAGTCTTCCTACTGTCTATGTTTGAGCGTTTCCTGTGTCACCAGTTTTACATTCCCAGGCACCTCTGCAGGTTTCCTGTATCCCTTGGACCTTCCCATTGACGATGAAACACCGAAATTGCATCGGAATTAAATATAAGAGACACAATGCCGACTTAATTACAGGAAGAATTAATCTTCTTACTGTCTATGTGTTGAGCGTTTCCTGTGTCACCAGTTTTACATTCCGATGCACCTCTGCAGGTTTACTGTATCCCTTGGACCTTCCCATTGACGATGAAACACAGAAATTGCATCGGAATTAAATATAAGAGACACAATGCCGACTTAAGTACAGGAAGACTAAGTCTTCCTAGTGTCTATGTTTTGAGCGTTTCCTGTGTCATCAGTTTTACTTTCCGATGCACCTCTGAGGTTTACTATATCCCTTGGACCTTCCCATTCACGATGAAACACCGAAATTTCATCGGAAATAAATATAAGAGACACAATGTCGACTTAAGTACAGCAAGACTGAGTCTTCCTACTGTCTATGATTTGAGCGTTTCCTGTGTCACCAGTTTTACACTCCGATGCTCCTCTGCAGGTTTACTGTATCCCTTGGACCTTCCCATTCACGATGAAACACAGAAATTGAATCGGAATTAAATATAAGAGACACAATGCCGACTTAAGTACAAGAAGACTGAGTCTTCCTGCTGTCTATGTTTTGAACGTTACCTGTGTCACTAGTTTTACATTCCGATGCCCCTCTGCAGGTTTACTGTATCCATTGGACCTTCCCATTCACGATGAAACACAGAAATTGCATCGGAATTAAATATAGGAGACACAATGCCGACTTAAGTACAGGAAGACTGAGTCTTCCTACTGTCTATGTTTGAGCGTTTCCTGTGTCACCAGTTTTACATTCCGATGCACCTCTGCAGGTTTCCTGTATCCCTTGGACCTTCCCATTGACGATGAAACACAGAAATTGCATCGGAATTAAATATAAGAGACACAGTGCCGACTTAAGTACAGGAAGACTGAGTCTTCCTACTGTCTATGTTTTGAGCGTTTCCTGTGTCACCAGTTTTACATTCCGATGCACCACTGCAGGTTTACTGTATCCCTTGGACCTTCCCATTGACGATGAAACACCGAAATTGCATCTTAATTAAATATAAGAGACACAATGCCGACTTAAGTACAGGAAGACTGAGTCTTCCTACTCTCTATGTTTTGAGCGTATCCTGTGTCACCAGTTGTACATTCTGATGCACCTCTGCAGGCTTACTGTATTACTTGGACCTTCCCATTGACGATGAAACACAGAAATTGCATCGGAATTAAATATAAGAGACACAAAGCCGACTTATGTACAGGAAGACTAAGTCTTCCTACTGTCTATGTTTTGAGCGTTTCCTGTGTCATCAGTTTTACTTTCCGATGCACCTCTGCAGGTTTACTATATCCCTTCGACCTTCCCATTCACGATGAAACACAGAAATTTCATCGGAAATAAATATAAGAGACACAATGCCGACTTAAGTACAGGAAGACTGAGTCATCCTACTCTCTATGTTTTGAGCGTATCCTGTGTCACCAGTTGTACATTCTGATGCACCTCTGCAGGCTTACTGTATCACTTGGACCTTCCCATTGACGATGAAACACAGAAATTGCATCGGAATTAAATATAAGAGACACAATGCCGACTTAAGTACAGGAAGACCGAGTCTTCCTACTGTCTCTAATTTGAGCGTTTCCTGTGTCACCAGTTTTACATTCCGATGCACCTCTACAGGTTTACTGTATCCGTTGGACCTTCACAGTGACGATGAAACACAGAAATTGCATCGGAATTAAATATAAGAGACACAAAGCCGACTTATGTACAGGAAGACTAAGTCTTCCTACTGTCTATGTTTTGAGCGTTTCCTGTGTCATCAGTTTTACTTTCCGATGCACCTCTGCAGGTTTACTATATCCCTTCGACCTTCCCATTCACGATGAAACACAGAAATTTCATCGGAAATAAATATAAGAGACACAATGCCGACTTAAATATAGGAAGACTGAGTCTTCCTGCTGTCTATGTTTTGAGCGTTTCCTGTGTCACCAGTTATACATTCCGATGCACCTCTGCAGGTTTACTGTATCCCATTGACCTTCCCATTGACGATGAAACACAGAAATTGCATCGGAATTGAATATAAGAGACAAAACGACGACTTAAGTACAGGAAGACCGAGTCTTCCTACTGTCTATAATTTGAGCGTTTCCTGTGTCACTAGTTTTACATTCCGATGCACCTGTACAGGTTTAATGTATCCCTTGGACCTTCACAGTGACGATGAAACACAGAAATTGCATCGGAATTAAATATAAGAGACACAATGCCGACTTAAGTACATGAAGACTAAGTCTTCCTACTGTCTATGTTTTGAGCGTTTCCTGTGTCATCAGTTTTACTTTCCGATGCACCTCTGCTGGTTTACTATATCCCTTGGACCTTCCCATTCACGATGAAACACCGAAATTTCATCGGAAATAAATATAAGAGACACAATGTCGACTTAAGTACAGCAAGACTGAGTCGTCCTACTGTCTATGATTTGAGCGTTTCCTGTGTCACCAGTTTTACACTCCGATGCACCTCTGCAGGTTTACTGTATCCCTTGGACCTTCCCATTCACGATGAAACACAGAAATTGAATCGGAATTAAATGTAAGAGACACAATGCCGACTTAAGTACAAGAAGACTGAGTCTTCCTGCTGTCTATGTTTTGAACGTTACCTGTGTCACTAGTTTTACATTCCGATGCACCTCTGCAGGTTTACTGTATCCATTGGACCTTCCCATTGACGATGAAACACCGAAATTGCATCGGAATTAAATATAAGAGACACAATGCCCACTTAAATACAGGAAGAATGAATCTTCCTACTGTCTATGTGTTGAGCGTTTCCTGTGTCACCAGTTTTACATTCTGATGCACCTCTGCAGGTTTACTGTATCCCTTGGACCTTCCCATTGACGATGAAATACAGAAATTGCATCGGAATTAAATATAACAGACACAATGCCGACTTAAGTACAGGAAGACTGAGTCTTCCTACTGTCTACGTTTTGAGCGTTTCCTGTGTCACCAGTTTTACATTCCGATGCACCTCTGCAGGTTTACTGTATCCCTTGGACCTTCCCATTGACGATGAAACACAGAAATTGCATCGGAATTAAATATAAGAGACACAATGCCGACTTAAGTACAGGGAGACTGAGTCTTCCTACTGTCTATGTTTTGAGCGTTTCGTGTGACACTAGTTTTACATTCCGATGCACCTCTGCAGGTTTACTGTATCCCTTGGACCTTCCCATTGACGATGAAACACAGAAATTGCATCGGAATTAAATATAAGAGACACAATGCCGACTTAAGTACAGGAAGACTGAGTCTTCCTACTCTCTATGTTTTGAGCGTATCCTGTGTCACCAGTTGTACATTCTGATGCACCTCTGCAGGCTTACTGTATCCCTTGGACCTTCCCATTGACGATGAAACACAGAAATTGCATCGGAATTAAATATAAGAGACACAATGCCGACTTAAGTACAGGAAGACCGAGTCTTCCTACTGTCTATAATTTGAGCGTTTCCTGTGTCACAAGTTTTACATTCCGATGCACTTCTACAGGTTTACTGTATCCGTTGGACCTTCACAGTGACGATGAAACACAGAAATTGCATCGCAATTAAATATAAGAGACACAAAGCCGACTTATGTACAGGAAGACTAAGTCTTCCTACTGTCTATGTATGGAGCGTTTCCTGTGTCATCAGTTTTCCTTTCCGATGCACCTCTGCAGAATTACTATATCCCTTGGACCTTCCCATTCACGATGAAACACAGAAATTTTATCGGAAATAAATATAAGAGACACAATGACGACTTAAGTATAGGAAGACTGAGTCTTCCTACTGTCTGTGATTTGAGCGTTTCCTATGTCACCAGATTTACATTCCGATGCACCTCTGCAGGTTTACTGTATCCCGTGGAGCTTCACATTGACGATGAAACACAGAAATTGCATCGGAATTAAATATAAGACACACAATGCCGACTTAAGTACAGGAAGACGGAGTCTTCCTACTGTCTATAATTTGAGCGTTTCCTGTGTCACCAGTTTTACATTCCGATGCACCTCTACAGGTTTACTGTATCCCTTGGACCTTCACAGTGACGATGAAACACAGAAATTGAATCGGAATTAAATATAAGAGACACAATGCCGACTTAAGTACAGGAAGACTAAGTCTTCATACTGTCTATGTTTTGAGCGTTTCCTGTGTCATCAGTTTTACTTTCCGATGCACATCTGCAGGTTTACTATATCTCTTCGACCTTCCCATTCACGATGAAACACAGAAACGTCATCGGAAATAAATATAAGAGACACAATGCCGACATAAGTATAGGAAGACTGAGTCTTCCTACTGTCTGTGATTTGAGCGTTTCCTATGTCACCAGATTTACATTCCGATGCACCTCTGCAGGTTTACTGTATCCCGTGGAGCTTCACATTGACGATGAAACACAGAAATAGCATCGGAATTAAATATAAGACACACAATGCCGACTTAAGTACAGGAAGACGGAGTCTTCCTACTGTCTATAATTTGAGCGTTTCCTGTGTCACCAGTTTTACATTCCGATGCACCTCTACAGGTTTACTGTATCCCTTGGACCTTCCCATTGACGATGAAACACAGAAATTGTATCGAAATTAAATATAAGAGACACAATGCCGACTTAAGTACAAGAAAACAGTCTTCGTACGGTCAATGTTTTGAGCGTTTCCTGTGTCACCAGTTTTACATTCCGATGCACTTCTGCCGGTATACTGTATCCCTTGGACCTTCCCATTGTCGATGAAACACAGAATTCGCATCGGAATTAAATATAAGAGACACAATGCCCACTTAAGTACAGGAAGACCGAGTCTTCCTACTGTCAATGTTTTGAGCGTTTCCTGTGTCACCAGTTTTACATTCCGATTCGCCTCTGCAGGTTTACTGTATCCATTGGAAATTCCCATTGACGATGAAAAACAGAAATTGCATCGGAATTAAATATAAGAGACACAATGCCGACTTAAGTACAGGAAGACTAAATCTTCCTACTGTCTATGTTTTGAGCGTTTCCTGTGTCACCAGTTATACATTCCGATGCACCTCTGCAGGTTTACTGTACCCCATTGACCTTCCCATTGACGATGAAACACAGAAATAGCATCGGAATTGAATATAAGAGACAAAACGACAAGTACAGGAAGACCGAGTCTTCCTACTGTCTATAATTTGAGCGTTTCCTGTGTCACCAGTTTTACATTCCGATGCACCTGTACAGGTTTAATGTATCCCTTGGACCTTCACAGTGACGATGAAACACAGAAATTGCATCGGAATTAAATATAAGAGACACAATGCCGACTTAAGTACAGGAAGACTAAGTCTTCCTAGTGTCTATGTTTTGAGCGTTTCCTGAGTCACCAGTTTTACACTCCGATGCACCTCTGCAGGTTTACTGTATCCCTTGGACCTTCCCATTCACGATGAAACACAGAAATTGAATCGGAATTAAATATAAGAGACACAATGCCGACTTAAGTACAAGAAGACTGAGTCTTCCTGCTGTCCATGTTTCGAACGTTACCTGTGTCACTAGTTTTACATTCCGATGCACCTCTGCAGGTTTACTGTATCCATTGGACCTTCCCATTCACGATGAAACACAGAAATTGCATCGGAATTAAATATAAGAGACACAATGCCGACTTAAGTACAGGAAGACTGAGTCTTCCTACTGTCTATGTTTGAGCGTTTCCTGTGTCACCAGTTTTACATTCCGATGCACCTCTGCAGGTTTCCTGTATCCCTTGGACCTTCCCATTCACGATGAAACACAGAAATTGAATCGGAATTAAATATAAGAGACACAATGCCGACTTAAGTACAAGAAGACTGAGTCTTCCTGCTGTCCATGTTTTGAACGTTACCTGTGTCACTAGTTTTACATTCCGATGCACCTCTGCAGGTTTACTGTATCCATTGGACCTTCCCATTCACGATGAAACACAGAAATTGCATCGGAATTAAATATAAGAAACACAATGCCGACTTAAGTACAGGAAGACTGAGTCTTCCTACTGTCTATGTTTGAGCGTTTCCTGTGTCACCAGTTTTACATTCCGATGCACCTCTGCAGGTTTCCTGTATCCCTTGGACCTTCCCATTGACGATGAAACACAGAAATTGCATCGGAATTAAATATAAGAGACACAGTGCCGACTTAAGTACAGGAAGACTGAGTCTTCCTACTGTCTATGTTTTGAGCGTTTCCTGTGTCACCAGTTTTACATTCCGATGCACCACTGCAGGTTTACTGTATCCCTTGGACCTTCCCATTGACGATGAAACACCGAAATTGCATCGGAATTAAATATAAGAGACACAATGCCGACTTAAGTACAGGAAGACAGAGTCTTCCTACTGTCTATGTTTTGAGCGTTTCCTGTGTCACCAGTTTTACATTTCGATGCACCTCTGCAGGTTTACTGTATCCCTTGGACCTTCCCATTGACGATGAAACACAGAAATTGCATCGGAATTAAATATAAGAGACACAATGCCGACTTAAGTACAGGAAGACTGAGTCTTCCTACTGTCTACGTATAGAGCGTTTCCTGTGTCACCAGTTTTACATTCCGATGCACCTCTGCAGGTTTACTGTATCCCTTGGACCTTCCCATTGACGATGAAACACAGATATTGCATCGGAATTAAATATAAGAGACACAATGCCGACTTAAGTACAGGAAGACTGAGTCTTCCTACTGTCTATGATTTTGAGCGTTTCGTGTGACACTAGTTTTACATTCCGATGCACCTCTGCAAGTTTACTGTATCCCTTGGACCTTCCCATTGACGATGAAACACAGAAATTGCATCGGAATTAAATATAGGAGACACAATGCCGACTTAAGTACAGGTAGATTGAGTCTTCCTACTCTCTATGTTTTGAGCGTATCCTGTGTCACCAGTTGTACATTCTGATGCACCTCTGCAGGCTTACTGTATCACTTGGACCTTCCGATTGACGATGAAACACAGAAATTGCATCGGAATTAAATATAAGAGACACAATGCCGACTTAAGTACAGGAAGACCGAGTCTTCCTACTGTCTCTAATTTGAGCGTTTCCTGTGTCACCAGTTTTACATTCCGATGGACCTCTACAGGTTTACTGTATCCGTTGGACCTTCACAGTGACGATGAAACACAGAAATTGCATCGGAATTAAATATAAGAGACACAAAGCCGACTTATGTACAGGAAGACTAAGTCTTCCTACTGTCTATGTTTTGAGCGTTTCCTGTGTCATCAGTTTTACTTTCCGATGCACCTCTGCAGGTTTACTATATCCCTTCGACCTTCCCATTCATGATGAAACACAGAAATATCATCGGAAATAAATATAAGAGACACAATGCCGACTTAAGTACAGGAAGACTGAGTCTTCCTGCTCTCTATGTTTTGAGCGTATCCTGTGTCACCAGTTGTACATTCTGATGCACCTCTGCAGCCTTTCTGTATCACTTGGACCTTCCCATTGACGATGAAAGACAGAAATTGCATCGGAATTAAATATAAGAGACACAATGCCGACTTAAGTACAGGAAGACCGAGTCTTCCTACTGTCTCTAATTTGAGCGTTTCCTGTGTCACCAGTTTTACATTCCGATGCACCTCTACAGGTTTACTGTATCCGTTGGACCTTCACAGTGACGATGAAACACAGAAATTGCATCGGAATTAAATATAAGAGACACAAAGCCGACTTATGTATAGGAAGACTAAGTCTTCCTACTGTCTATGTTTTGAGCGTTTCCTGTGTCATCAGTTTTACTTTCCGATGCACCTCTGCAGGTTTACTATATCCCTTCGACCTTCCCATTCACGATGAAACACAGAAATTTCATCGGAAATAAATATAAGAGACACAATGCCGACTTAAATATAGGAAGACTGAGTCTTCCTGCTGTCTATGTTTTGAGCGTTTCCTGTGTCACCAGTTATACATTCCGATGCACCTCTGCAGGTTTACTGTATCCCGTGGAGCATCCCATTGACGATGAAACACAGAAATTGCATCGGAATTGAATATAAGAGACAAAACGATGACTTAAGTACAGGAAGACCGAGTCTTCCTACTGTCTATGTTTTGAGCGTTTCCTGTGTCACCAGTTTTACATTCCGATGCACCTCTGCAGGTTTACTGTTTCCCTTGGACCTTCCCATTGACGATGAAACACAGAAATTGCATCGGAATTAAATATAAGAGACACAATGCCGACTTAAGTACAGGAAGACTAAGTCTTCCTAGTGTCTATGTTTTGAGCGTTTCCTGTGTCATCAGTATTACTTTCCGATGCACCTCTGAGGTTTACTATATCCCTTGGACCTTCCCATTCACGATGAAACACCGAAATTTCATCGGAAATACATATAAGAGACACAATGACGACTTAAATACAGCAAGACTGAGTCTTCCTACTGTCTATGATTTGAGCGTTTCCTGTGTCACCAGTTTTACACTCCGATGCACCTCTGCAGGTTCACTGTATCCCTTGGACCTTCCCATTCACGATGAAACACAGAAATTGAATCGGAATTAAATATAAGAGACACAATGCCGACTTAAGTATAAGAAGACTGAGTCTTCCTGCTGTCTATGTTTTGAACGTTACCTGTGTCACTAGTTTTTCATTCCGATGCACCTCTGCAGGTTTACTGTATCCATTGGACCTTCCCATTCACGATGAAACACAGAAATTGCATCGGAATTAAATATAAGAGACACAATGCCGACTTAAGTACAGGAAGACTGAGTCTTCCTACTGTCTGTGTTTGAGCGTTTCCTGTGTCACCAGTTTTACATTTCGATGCACCTCCGCAGGTTTCCTGTATCCCTTGGACCTTCCCATAGACGATGAAACACAGAAATTGCATCGGAATTAAATATAAGAGACACAATGCCGACTTAAGTACAGGAAGACTGAGTCTTTCTACTGTCTATGTTTTGAGCGTTTCCTGTGTCACCAGTTTTACATTCCGATGCACCTCTGCAGGTTTACTGTTTCCCTTGGACCGTCCCATTGACGATGAAACACAGAAATTGCATCGGAATTAAATATAGGAGACACAATGCCGACTTAAGTACAGGAAGACAGAGTCTTCCTACTGTCTATGTTTTGAGCGTTTCCTGCGTCACTAGTTTTACATTTCGATGCACCACTGCAGGTTTACTGTATCCCTTGGACCTTCCCATTGACGATGAAACACCGAAATTGCATCGGAATTAAATATAAGAGACACAATGCCGAGTTAAGTACAGGAAGACCGAGTCTTCCTACTGTCTCTAATTTGAGCGTTTCCTGTGTCACCAGTTTTACATTCCGATGCACCTCTACAGGTTTACTGTATCCGTTGGACCTTCACAGTGACGATGAAACACAGAAATTGCATCGGAATTAAATATAAGAGACACAAAGCCGACTTATGTACAGGAAGACTAAGTCTTCCCACTGTCTATGTTTTGAGCGTTTCCTGTGTCATCAGTTTTACTTTCCGATGCACCTCTGCAGGTTTACTATATCCCTTCGACCTTCCCATTCACGATGAAACACAGAAATTTCATCAGAAATAAATATAAGAGACACAATGCCGACTTAAGTACAGGAAGACTGAGTCTTCCTACTCTCTATGTTTTGAGCGTATCCTGTGTCACCAGTTGTACATTCTGATGCACCTCTGCAGGCTTACTGTATCACTTGGACCTTCCCATTGACGATGAAACACAGAAATTGCATCGGAATTAAATATAAGAGACACAATGCCGACTTAAGTACAGGAATACCGAGTCTTCCTACTGTCTCTAATTTGAGCGTTTCCTGTGTCACCAGTTTTACATTCCGATGCACCTCTACAGGTTTACTGTATCCGTTGGACCTTCACAGTGACGATGAAACACAGAAATTGCATTGGAATTAAATATAAGAGACACAAAGCCGACTTATGTACAGGAAGACTAAGTCTTCCTACAGTCTATGTTTTGAGCGTTTCCTGTGTCATCAGTTTTACTTTCCGATGCACCTCTGCAGGTTTACTATATCCCTTCGACCTTCCCATTCACGATGAAACACAGAAATTTCATCGGAAATAAATATAAGAGACACAATGCCGACTTAAATATAGGAAGACTGAGTCTTCCTGCTGTCTATGTTTTGAGCGTTTCCTGTGTCACCAGTTATACATTCCGATGCACCTCTGCAGGTTTACTGTATCCCATTGACCTTCCCATTGACGATGAAACACAGAAATTGCATCGGAATTGAATATAAGAGACAAAACGACGACTTAAGTACAGGAAGACCGAGTCTTCCTACTGTCTATAATTTGAGCGTTTCCTGTGTCACCAGTTTTACATTCCGATGCACCTCTGCAGGTTTACTGTATCCATTGGACCTTCCCATTCACGATGAAACACAGAAATTGCATCGGAATTAAATATAGGAGACACAATGCCGACTTAAGTACAGGAAGACTGAGTCTTCCTACTGTCTATGTTTGAGCGTTTCCTGTGTCACCAGTTTTACATTCCGATGCACCTCTGCAGGTTTCCTGTATCCCTTGGACCTTCCCATTGACGATGAAACACAGATATTGCATCGAAATTAAATATAAGAGACACAATGCCGACTTAAATACAGGAAGACTGAGTCTTTCTACTGTCTATGTTTTGAGCGTTTCCTGTGTCACCAGTTTTACATTCCGATGCACCTCTGCAGGTTTAATGTTTCCCTTGGACCTTCCCATTGACGATGAAACACAGAAATTGCATCGGAATTAATTATGGGAGACACAATGCCGACTTATGTACAGGAAGACAGAGTCTTCCTACTGTCTATGTTTTGAGCGTTTCCTGTGTCACTAGTTTTACATTTCGATGCACCACTGCAGGTTTACTGTATCCCTTGGACCTTCCCATTGACGATGAAACACAGAAATTGCATCGGAATTAAATATAAGAGACACAATGCCGACTTAAGTACAGGAAGACTGAGTCTTCCTACTGTCTATGTTTTGAGCGTTTCCTGTGTCACCAGTTTTACATTCCGATGCACCTCTGCAGGTTTACTGTTTCCCTTGGACCTTCCCATTGACGATGAAACACAGAAATTGCATCGGAATTAAATATAGGAGACACAATGCCGACTTAAGTACAGGAAGACAGAGTCTTCCTACTGTCTATGTTTTGAGCGTTTCCTGTGTCACTAGTTTTACATTTCGATGCACCACTGCAGGTTTACTGTATCCCTTGGACCTTCCCATTGACGATGAAACACCGAAATTGCATCGGAATTAAATATAAGAGACACAATGCCGACTTAAATACAGGAAGAATGAGTCTTCCTACTGTCTATGTGTTGAGCGTTTCCTGTGTCACCAGTTTTACATTCTGATGCACCTCTGCAGGTTTACTGTATCCCTTGGACCTTCCCTCTGACGATGAAACACAGAAATTGCATCAGAATTAAATATAAGAGACACAATGCCGACTTAAGTACAGGAAGACTGAGTCTTCCTACTGTCTACGTATTGAGCGTTTCCTGTGTCACCAGTTTTACATTCCGATGCACCTCTGCAGGTTTACTGTATCCCTTGGACCTTCCCATTGACGATGAAACACCGAAATTGCATCGGAATTACATATAAGAGACACAATGCCGACGTAAGTACAGGAAGACTGAGTCTTCCTACTGTCTATGCTTTGAGCGTTTCGTGTGACACTAGTTTTACATTCCGATGCACCTCTGCAAGTTTACTGTATCCCTTGGACCTTCCCATTGACGATGAAACACAGAAATTGCATCGGAATTGAATATAAGAGGCACAATGCCGACTTAAGTACAGGAAGATTGAGTCTTCCTACTCTCTATGTTTTGAGCCTATCCTGTGTCACCAGTTGTACATTCTGATGCACCTCTGCAGGCTTACTGTATCACTTGGACCTTCCCATTGACGATGAAACACAGAAATTGCATCGGAATTAAATATAAGAGACACAATGCCGACTTCAGTACAGGAAGACCGAGTCTTCCTACTGTCTCTAATTTGAGCGTTTCCTGTGTCACCAGTTTTACATTCCGATGGACCTCTACAGGTTTACTGTATCCGTTGGACCTTCACAGTGACGATGAAACACAGAAATTGCATCGGAATTAAATATAAGAGACACAAAGCCGACTTATGTACAGGAAGACTAAGTCCTCCTACTGTCTATGTTTTGAGCGTTTCCTGTGTCAACAGTTTTACTTTCCGATGCACCTCTGCAGGTTTACTATATCCCTTCGACCTTCCCATTGACGATGAAACACAGAAATATCATCGGAAATAAATATAAGAGACACAATGCCGACTTAAGTACAGGAAGACTGAGTCTTCCTGCTCTCTATGCTTTGAGCGTATCCTGTGTCACCAGTTGTACATTCTGATGCACCTCTGCAGGCTTGCTGTATCACTTGGACCTTCCCATTCACGATGAAACACAGAAATTGCATCGGAATTAAATATAAGAGACACAATGCCGACTTAAGTACAGGAAGACCGAGTCTTCCTACTGTCTCTAATTTGAGCGTTTCCTGTGTCACCAGTTTTACATTCCGATGCACCTCTACAGGTTTACTGTATCCGTTGGACCTTCACAGTGACGATGAAACACAGAAATTGCATCGGAATTAAATATAAGAGACACAATGCCGACTTAAGTACAGGAAGACTAAGTCTTCCTAGTGTCTACGTTTTGAGCGTTTCCTGTGTCATCAGTATTACTTTCCGATGCACCTCTGAGGTTTACTATATCCCTTGGACCTTCCCATTCACGATGAAACACCGAAATTTCATCGGAAATAAATATAAGAGACACAATGTCGACTTAAATACAGCAAGACTGAGTCTTCCTACTGTCTATGATTTGAGCGTTTCCTGTGTCACCAGTTTTACACTCCGATGCACCTCTGCAGGTTTACTGTATCCCTTGGACCTTCCCATTCACGATGAAACACAGAAATTGAATCGGAATTAAATATAAGAGACACAATGCCGACTTAAGTACAAGAAGACTGAGTCTTCCTGCTGTCTATGTTTTGAACGTTACCTGTGCCACTAGTTTTACATTCCGATGCACCTCTGCAGGTTTGCTGTATCCATTGGACCTTCCCATTCACGATGAAACACAGAAATTGCATCGGAAGTAAATATAAGAGACACAATGCCGACTTAAGTACAGGAAGACTGAGTCTTCCTACTGTCTATGTTTGAGCGTTTCCTGTGTCACCAGTTTTACATTCCGATGCACCTCTGCAGGTTTCCTGTATCCCTTGGACCTTCCCATTGACGATGAAACACAGAAATTGCATCGGAATTAAATATAAGAGACACAATGCCGACTTAAGTACAGGAAGACTGAGTCTTTCTACTGTCTATGTTTTGAGCGTTTCCTGTGTCACCAGTTTTACATTCCGATGCACCTCTGCAGGTTTACTGTTTCCCTTGGACCTTCCCATTGACGATGAAATACAGAAATTGCATCGGAATTAAAAATAGGAGACACAATGCCGACTTAAGTACAGGAAGACAGAGTCTTCCTACTGTCTATGTTTTGAGCGTTTCCTGTGTCACTAGTTTTACATTTCGATGCACCACTGCAGGTTTACTGTATCCCTTGGACCTTCCCATTGACGATGAAACACCGAAATTGCATCGGAATTAAATATAAGAGACACAATGCCGACTTAAATACAGGAAGAATGAGTCTTCCTACTGTCTATGTGTTGAGCGTTTCCTGTGTCACCAGTTTTACATTCTGATGCACCTCTGCAGGTTTACTGTATCCCTTGGACCTTCCCATTGACGATGAAACACAGAAATTGCATCGGAATTAAATATAAGAGACACAATGCCGACTTAAGTACAGGAAGACTGAGTCTTCCTACTGTCTACGTTTTGAGCGTTTCCTGTGTCACCAGTTTTACATTCCGATGCACCTCTGCAGGTTTACTGTATCCCTTGGACCTTCCCATTGACGATGAAACACAGAAATTGCATCGGAATTAAATATAAGAGACACAATGCCGACTTAAGTTCAGGAAGACTGAGTCTTCCTACTGCCTGTGTTTTGAGCGTTTCGTGTGACACTAGTTTTACATTCCGATGCACCTCTGCAGGTTTACTGTATCCCTTGGACCTTCCCATTGACGATGAAACACAGAAATTGCATCGGAATTAAATATAAGAGACACAATGCCGACTTAAGTACAGGAAGACTGAGTCTTCCTACTCTCTATGTTTTGAGCGTATCCTGTGTCACCAGTTGTACATTCTGATGCACCTCTGCAGGCTTACTGTATCACTTGGACCTTCCCATTGACGATGAAACACAGAAATTGCATCGAAATTAAATATAAGAGACACAATGCCGACTTAAGTACAGGAAGCCGAGTCTTCCTACTGTCTCTAATTTGAGCGTTTCCTGTGTCACCAGTATTACATTCCGATGCACCTCTACAGGTTTACTGTATCCGTTGGACCTTCACAGTGACGATGAAACACAGAAATTGCATCGGAATTAAATATAAGAGACACAAAGCCGACTTATGTACAGGAAGACTAAGTCTTCCTACTGTCTATGTTTTGAGCGTTTCCTGTGTCATCAGTTTTACCTTCCGATGCACCTCTGCAGGTTTACTATATCCCTTCGACCTTCCCATTCACGATGAAACACAGAAATTTCATCGGAAATAAATATAAGAGACACAATGCCGACTTAAGTACAGGAAGACTAAGTCTTCCTACTGTCTATGTTTGAGCGTTTCCTGTGTCACCAGATTTACATTCCGATGCACCTCTGCAGATTTACTGTATCCCGTGGAGCATCCTATTGACGATGAAACACCGAAATTGCATCGGAATTAAATATAAGAGACACAATGCCGACTTAAGTACAGGTAGACGGAGTCTTCCTACTGTCTATGATTTGAGCTTTTCCTGTGCCACCAGTTTTATATTCCGATGCACCTCTGCAGGTTTCCTGTATCCCTTGGACCTTCCCATTGACGATGAAACACAGAAATTGTAGCGAAATTAAATATAAGAGACACAATGCCGACTTAAGTATAAGAAAACAGTCTTCGTACGGTCAATGTTTTGAGCGTTTTTTGTGTCACCAGTTTTACATTCCTATGCACCTCTGCCGGTTTATTGTATCCCTTGGGCCTTCCCTTTGTCGATGAAACACAGAAATCGCATCGGAATTAAATATAAGAGACACAATGCCGACTTAAGTACAGGAAGACTGAGTCTTCCTACTGTCAATGTTTTGAGCGTTTCCTGTGTCACCAGTTTTACATTCCGATTCGCCTCTGCATGTTTACTGTATCCATTGGACCTTCCCATTCATGATGAAACACAGAAATTTCATCGGAAATCAATATAAGAGACACAATGCCGACTTAAGTACAGGAAGACTGAGTCTTCCTACTGTCTATGCTTTGAGCGTTTCCTGTGTCACCAGTAATACATTCCGATGTACCTCTGCAGGTTTACTGTATCCCTTGGACCTTCCCATTGACGATGAAACACAGAAATTGCATCGGAATTAAAAATAAGAGACACAATTCCGACTTAAGTACAGGAAGACTGAGTCTTCCTACTGTCAATGTTCTGAGCGTTTCCTGTGTCACTAGTTATACATTCTGATGCACCTCTGCAGGTTTACTGTATCCCATGGACCTTCCCATTGATGATGAAACACAGAAATTGCAACGGAATTAAATATAAGAGACACAACGCCGACTTAAGTACAGGAAGACTGAGTCTTCCTACTGTCTATGTTTTGAGCGTATCCTGTGTCACCAGTTTTACAATCCGATGCACCTCTGCAGGTTTTCTGTATCCATTGGACCTTCCTATTGACGAAGAAACACAGAAAATGCATCGGATTTAAATATAAGAGACACAATGCCGACTTAAGTACAGGAAGACTGAGTCTTCCTACTGTCTATGTGTTGAGCGTTTCCTGTGTCAGCAGTTTTACAATCTGATGCACCTCTGCAGGTATTCTGTATCCATTGCACCTTCCCATTGACAATGAAACACAGAAATTGCATCGGAATTAAATATAAGAGACACAATGCCGACTTAAGTACAGGAAGACTGAGTCTTAATACTGTCTATGTTTTGAGCGTTTCCTGTGTTATCGGTTTTACTTTCCGATGGACCTCTGCTGGTTTACTATATCCCTTGAACCTTCCCATTCACGACGAAACACAGTAATTTCATCGGAAATAAATATAAAAGACACAATGCCGACTTAAGTACAGGAAGACTGAGTCTTCCTACTGTCTATGTTTTGAGCGTTTCCTGTGTCACCAGTTATACATTCCGATGCACCTCTGCAGGTTTACTGTATCCCATTGACCTTCCCATTGACGATGAAACACAGAAATTGCATCGGAATTAAATATAAGAGACACAATGCCGACTTAAGTACAGGAAGACTAAGTCTTCCTAGTGTCTATGTTTTGAGCGTTTCGTGTGACACTAGTTTTACATTCTCATGCACCTCTGCAGGTTTATCGTATCCCTTGGACCTTCCCATTCACGATGAAACACCGAAATTTCATCGGAAATAAATATAAGAGACACAATGTCGACTTAAATACAGCAAGACTGAGTCTTCCTACTGTCTATGATTTGAGCGTTTCCTGTGTCACCAGTTTTACACTCCGATGCACCTCTGCAGGTTTACTGTATCCCTTGGACCTTCCCATTCACGATGAAACACAGAAATTGAATCGGAATTAAATATAAGAGACACAATGCCGACTTAAGTACAAGAAGACTGAGTCTTCCTGCTGTCTATGTTTTCAACGTTACCTGTGTCACTAGTTTTACATTCCGATGCACCTCTGCAGGTTTACTGTATCCATTGGACCTTCCCATTCACGATGAAACACAGAAATTGCATCGGAATTAAATATAAGAGACACAATGAAGACTTAAGTACAGGAAGACTGAGTCTTCCTACTGTCTATGTTTGAGCGTTTCCTGTGTCACCAGTTTTACATTCCGATGCACCTCTGCAGGTTTCCTGTATCCCTTGGACCTTCCCATTGACGATGAAACACAGAAATAGCATGGGAATTAAATATAAGAGACACAATGCCGACTTAAGTACAGGAAGACTGAGTCTTTCTACTGTCTATGTTTTGAGCGTTTCCTGTGTCACCAGTTTTACATTCCGATGCACCTCTCCAGGTTTACTGTTTCCCTTGGACCTTCCCATTGTCGATGAAACACAGAAATTGCATCGGAATTAAATATAGGAGACACCATGCCGACTTAAGTACAGGAAGACAGAGTCTTCCTACTGTCTATGTTTTGAGCGTTTCCTGTGTCACTAGTTTTACATTTCGATGCACCACTGCAGGTTTACTGTATCCCTTGGACCTTCCCATTGTCGATGAAACACCGAAATTGCATCGGAATTAAATATAAGAGACACAATGCCGACTTAAATAAAGGAAGATTGAGTCTTCCTACTGTCCATGTGTTGAGCGTTTCCTGTGTCACCAGTTTTACGTTCTGATGCACCTCTGCAGGTTTACCGTATCCCTTGGACCTTCCCATTGACGATGAAACACAGAAATTGCATCGGAATTAAATATAACAGACACAATGCCGACTTAAGTAAAGGAAGACTGAGTCTTCATACTGTCTACGTTTTGAGCGTTTCCTGTGTCACCAGTTTTACATTCCGATGCACCTCTGCAGGTTTACTGTATCCCTTGGACTTTCCCATTGACGATGAAACACAGAAATTGCATCGGAATTAAATATAAGAGACACAATGTCGACTTAAGTACAGGAAGACTGAGTCTTCCTACTGCCTGTGTTTTGAGCGTTTCGTGTGACACTAGTTTTACATTCCGATGCACCTCTGCAGGTTTACTGTATCCCTTGGACCTTCCCATTGACGATGAAACACAGAAATTGCATCGGAATTAAATATAAGAGACACAATGCCGACTTAAGTACAGGAAGACTGAGCCTTCCTACTCTCTATGTTTTGAGCGTATCCTGTGTCACCAGTTGCACATTCTGATGCACCTCTGCAGGCTCACTGTATCACTTGGACCTTCCCATTGACGATGAAACACAGAAATTGCATCGGAATTAAATATAAGAGACACAATGCCGAATTAAGTACAGGAAGCCGAGTCTTCCTACTGTCTCTAATTTGAGCGTTTCCTGTGTCACCAGTTTTACATTCCGATGCACCTCTACAGGTTTACTGTATCCGTTGGACCTTCACAGTGACGATGAAACACAGAAATTGCATCGGAATTAAATATAAGAGACACAAAGCCGACTTATGTACAGGAAGACTAAGTCTTCCTACTGTCTATGTTTTGAGCGTTTCCTGTGTCATCAGTTTTACATTCCGATGCACCTCTGCAGGTTTACTATATCCCTTCGACCTTCCCATTCACGATGAAACACAGAAATTTCATCGGAAATAAATATAAGAGACACAATGCCGACTTAAGTACAGGAAGACTAAGTCTTCCTACTGTCTATGTTTTGAGCGTTTCCTGTGTCACCAGATTTACATTCCGATGCACCTCTGCAGGTTTACTGTATCCCGTGGAGCATCCCATTGACGATGAAACACCGAAATTGCATCGGAATTAAATATAAGAGACACAATGCCGACTTAAGTACAGGAAGACGGAGTCTTCCTACTGTCTATGATTTGAGCTTTTCCTGTGTCACCAGTTTTATATTCCGATGCACCTCTGCAGGTTTCCTGTATCCCTTGGACCTTCCCATTGACGATGAAACACAGAAATTGTATCGAAATTAAATATAAGAGACACAATGCCGACTTAAGTATAAGAAAACAGTCTTCGTACGGTCAATGTTTTGAGCGTTTCCTGTGTCACCAGTTTTACATTCCGATTCGCCTCTGCATGTTTACTGTATCCATTGGACCTTCCCATTGACGATGAAACACAGAAATTGCATCGGAATTAAATATAAGAGACACAATGCCGACTTAAGTACAGGAAGACTAAGTCTTCCTACTGTCTATGTTTTGAGCGTTTCCTGTGTCATCAGTTTTACTTTCCGATGCACCTCTGCAGGTTTACTATATCCCTTGGACCTTCCCATTCATGATGAAACACAGAAATTTCATCGGAAGTAAATATAAGAGACACAATGCCGACTTAAGTACAGGAAGACTGAGTCTTCCTACTGTCTATGCTTTGAGCGTTTCCTGTGTCACCAGTTATACATTCCGATGTACCTCTGCTGGTTTACTGTATCCCTTGGACCTTCCCATTGACGATGAAACACAGAAATTGCATCGGAATTAAATATAAGAGACACAATTCCGACTTAAGTACAGGAAGACTGAGTCTTCCTACTGTCAATGTTCTGAGCGTTTCCTGTGTCACTAGTTTTACATTCTGATGCACCTCTGCAGTTTTACTGTATCCCATGGACCTTCCAATTGATGATGAAACACAGAAATTGCAACGGAATTAAATATAAGAGACACAACACCGACTTGAGTACAGGAAGACTGAGTCTTCCTACTGTCTATGTTTTGAGCGTTTCCTGTGTCACCAGTTTTACAATCCGATGCACCTCTGCAGGTTTCCTGTATCCATTGGACCTTCCTATTGACGAAGAAACACAGAAATTGCATCGGAATTAAATATAAGAGACACAATGCCGACTTAAGTACAGGAAGACTGAGTCTTCCTACTGTCTATGTGTTGAGCGTTTCCTGTGTCAGCAGTTTTACAATCTGATGCACCTCTGCAGGTATTCTGTATCCATTGGACCTTCCCATTGACAATGAAACACAGAAATTGCATCGGAATTAAATATAAGAGACACAATGCCGACTTAAGTACAGGAAGGCTGAGTCTTAATACTCTCTATGTTTGAGCGTTTCCTGTGTCATCGGTTTTACTTTCCGATGGACCTCTGCTGGTTTACTATATCCCTTGAACCTTCCCATTCACGATGAAACACAGTAATTTCATCGGAAATAAATATAAAAGACACAATGCCGACTTAAGTACAGGAAGACTGAGTCTTCCTACTGTCTATGTTTTGAGCGTTTCCTGTGTCACCAGTTATACATTCCGATGCACTTCTGCAGGTTTACTGTATCCCATTGGCCTTCCCATTGACGATGAAACACAGAAATTGCATCGGAATTAAAGATAAGAAACAAAACGCCAACTTAAGTACAGGAAGACCGAGTCTTCCTACTGTCTGTAATTTGAGCGTTTCCTGTGTCACCAGTTTTACATTCCGATGCACCTGTACAGGTTTACTGTATCCCTTGTAATTCACAGTGACGATGAAACACAGAAATTGCATCGGAATTAAATATAAGAGACACAATGCCGACTTAAGTACAGGAAGACTAAGTCTTCCTAGTGTCTATGTTTTGAGCGTTTCCTGTGTCATCAGTTTTACTTTCCGATGCACCTCTGAGGTTTACTATATCCCTTGGACCTTCCCATTCACAATGAAACACAGATATTTCATCGGAAATAAATATAAGAGACACAATGCCGACTTAAGTACAGCAAGACTGAGTCTTCCTACTGTCTATGATTTGAGCGATTCCTGTGTCACCAGTTTTACATTCCGATGCACCTCTGCAGATTTACTGTATCCCTTGGACTTTCCCACTGACGATGAAACACAGAAATTGCATCGGAATTAAATATAAGAGACACAATGCCGACTTAAGTACAGGAAGACTGAGTCTTCCTACTGCCTATGTTTTGAGCTTTTCCTGTGTCACCAGTTTTACACTCCGATGCACCTCTGCAGGTTTACTGTATCCCTTGGACCTTCCCATTCAAGATGAAACACAGAAATCGAATCGGAATTAAATATAAGAGACACAATGCCGACTTAAGTACAAGAAGACTGAGTCTTCCTGCTGTCTATGTTTTGAACGTTACCTGTGTCCTAGTTTTACATTCCGATGTACCTCTGCAGGTTTACTGTATCCATTGGACGTTCCCATTCACGATGAAACACAGAAATTGCATCGGAATTAAATATAGGAGACACAATGCCGACTTAAGTTCAGGAAGACTGAGTCTTCCTACTGTCTATGTTTGAGCGTTTCCTGTGTCACCAGTTTTACATTCCGATGCACCTCTGCAGGTTTCCCGTATCCCTTGGACCTTCCCATTGACGATGAAACACAGAAATTGCATCGGAATTAAATATAAGAGACACAATGCCGACTTAAGTACAGGAAGACTGAGTCTTCCTACTGTCTATGTTTTGTGCGTTTCTAGTGTCACTAGTTTTACATTTCGATGCACCACTGCAGGTTTACTGTATCCCTTGGACCTTCCCATTCACGATGAAACACAGAAATTGCATCGGAATTAAATATAAGAGACACAATGCCGACTTAAATACAGGAAGAATGAGTCTTCCCACTGTCTATGTTTTGAGCGTTTCGTGTGACACTAGTTTTACATTCCGATGCACCTCTGCAGGTTTATCGTATCCCTTGGACCTTCCCATTGACGATGAAACACAGAAATTGCATCGGAATTAAATATAAGAGACACAATGCCGACTTAAGTACAGGATGACCGAGTCTTACTACTGTCTATAATTTGTGCGTTTCCTGTGTCACCAGTTTTAAATTCCGATGCACCTCTACAGGTTTACTGTATCCGTTGGACCTTCACAGTGACGATGAAACACAGAAATTGCATCGGAATTAAATATAAGAGACACAATGCCGACTTAAGTACAGGAAGACTAAGTCTTCCTACCGTCTATGTTTTGAGCGTTTAATGTGCCATCAGTTTTCCTTTCCGATGCACCTCTGCAGGTTTACTATATCCCGTGGAGCTTCCCATTGACGATGAAACACAGAAATTGCATCGGAATTAAATATAAGACACACAATGCCGACTTAAGTACAGGAAGACGGAGTCTTCCTACTGTCTATGATTTGAGCTTTTCCTGTGTCACCAGTTTTACATTCCGATGGACCTCTGCAGGTTTCCTGTATCCCTTGGACCTTCCCATTGACGATGAAACACAGAAATTGTATCGAAATTAAATATAAGAGACACAAGGCCGACTTAAGTACAAGGAAACAGTCTTCGTACGGTCAATGTTTTGAGCGTTTCCTGTGTCACCAGTTTTACATTCCGATTCCCCTCTGCAGGTTTACTGTATCCATTGGACATTCCCATTGACGATGAAAAACAGAAATTGCTTCGGAATTAAATATAAGAGACACAATGCCGACTTAAGTACAGGAAGACTAAGTCATCCTACTGTCTATGTTTTGAGCGTTTCCTGTGTCATCAGTTTTACTTTCCGATGCACATCTGCAGGTTTACTATATCCCTTGGACCTTCCCATTGACGATGAAACACAGAAATTGTTTCGAAATTAAATATAAGAGACACAATGCCGACTTAAGTACAAGAAAACAGTCTTAGTACGGTCAATGTTTTGAGCGTTTCCTGTGTCACCATTTTTTCATTCCGACGCACCTCTGCCGGTTTATTGTATCCCTTGGACCTTTCCATTGTCGATGAAACACAGAAATCGCATCGGAATTAAATATAAGAGACACAATGCCGACTTAAGTACAGGAAGGCTGAGTCTTCCTACTGTCAATGTTTTGAGCGTTTCCTGTGTCACCAGTTTTACATTCCTATGCACCTCTGCAGGTTTACTGTATCCATTGGACATTCCCATTGACGATGAAAAACAGAAATTGCTTCGGAATTAAATATAAGAGACACAATGCCGACTTAAGTACAGGAAGACTAAGTCTTCCTACTGTCTATGTTTTGAGCGTTTCCTGTGTCATCAGTTTTACTTTCCGATGCATCTCTGCAGGTTTACTATATCCCTTGGACCTTCCCATTCACGATGAAACAGAGAAATTTCATCGGAAATAAATATAAGAGACACAATGCCGACTTAAGTACAGGAAGACTGAGTCTTCCTACTGTCTATGATTTGAGCGTTTCCTGTGTAACCAGTTATACATTCCGATGCACCTCTGCAGGTTTACTGTATCCCTTGGACCTTCCCAATGACGATGAAACACAGAAATTGCTTCGAAATTAAATATAAGAGACACAATGCCGACTTAAGTACAGGAAGACTGAGTCTTCCTACTGGCTATGTTTTGAGCGTTTCCTGTGTCACCAGTTTTACACTCCGATGCACCTCTGCAGGTTTACTGTATCCCTTGGACCTTCCCATTCACGATGAAACACAGATATCGAAACGGAATTAAATATAAGAGACACAATGCCGACTTAAGTACAAGAAGACTGAGTCTTCCTGCTGTCTATGTTTTGAACGTTACCTGTGTCACTAGTTTTACATTCCGATGTACCTCTGCAGGTTTACTGTATCCATTGGACCTTTCCATTCACGATGAAACACAGAAATTGCATCGGAATTAAATATAGGAGACACAATGCCGACTTAAGTACAGGAAGACTGAGTCTTCCTACTGTCTATGTTTGAGCGTTTCCTGTGTCACCAGTTTTACATTCCGATGCACCTCAGCAGGTTTCCTGTATCCCTTGGACCTTCCCATTCACGATGAAACACAGAAATTGCATCGGAATTAAATATAAGAGACACAATGCCGACTTAAGTACAGGAAGACTGAGTCTTCCTACTGTCTATGTTTTAAGCGTTTCCTGTGTCACTAGTTTTACATTCCGATGCACCTCTGCAGGTTTACTGTTTCCCTTGGACCTTCCCATTGACGATGAAACACAGACGTTGCATCGGAATTAAATATAGGAGACACAATGCCGACTTAAGTACAGGAAGACAGAGTCTTCGTACGGTCAATGTTTTGAGCGTTTCCTGTGTCGCCAGTTTTACATTCCTATGCACCTCTGCCGGTTTATTGTATCCCTTGGGCCTTCCCATTGTCGATGAAACACAGAAATCGCATGGGAATTAAATATAAGAGACACAATGCCGACTTAAGTACAGGAAGACTGAGTCTTCCTACTGTCAATGTTTTGAGCGTTTCCTGTGTCACCAGTGTTACATTCCGATGCACCTCTGCAGGTTTACTGTATCCCATGGACCTTCCAATTGATGATGAAACACAGAAATTGCAACGGAATTAAATATAAGAGACACAACGCCGACTTAAGTACAGGAAGTCTGAGTCTTCCTACTGTCTATGTTTTGAGCGTTTCCTGTGTCACCAGTTTTACAATCCGATGCACCTCTGCAGGTTTTCTATATCCATTGGACCTTCCTATTGACGAAGAAACACAGAAATTACATCGGAATTAAATATAAGAGACACAATGCCGACTTAAGTAGAGGAAGACTGAGTCTTCCTACTGTCTATGTGTTGAGCGTTTCCTGTGTCAGCAGTTTTACAATCTGATGCACCTCTGCAGGTATTCTGCATCCATTGGACCTTCCCATTGACAATGAAACACAGAAATTGCATCGGAATTAAATATAAGAGACACAATGCCGACTTAAGTACAGGAAGACTGAGTCTTAATACTCACTATGTTTTGAGCGTTTCCTGTGTCATCGGTTTTACTTTCCGATGGACCTCTGCTGGTTTACTATATCCCTTGAACCTTCCCATTCACGATGAAACACAGTAATTTCATCGGAAATAAATATAAAAGACACAATGCCGACTTAAGTAGAGGAAGACTGAGTCTTCCTACTGTCTATGTGTTGAGCGTTTCCTGTGTCACCAGTTTTACATTCTGATGCACCTCTGCAGGCTTACTGTATCCCTTGGACCTTCCCATTGACGATGAAACACAGAAATTGTATCGAAATTTTAATATAAGAGACACAATGCCGACTTAAGTACAAGAAAACAGTCTTCGTACGGTCAATGTTTTGAGCGTTTCCTGTGTCACCAGTTTTACATTCCGATGCACCTCTGCCGGTTTATTGTATCCCTTGGACCTTCCCATTGTCGATGAAACACAGAAATCGCATCGGAATTAAATATAAGAGACACAATGCCGACTTAAGTACAGGAAGACTGAGTCTTCCTACTGTCAATGTTTTGAGCGTTTCCTGTGTCACCAGTTTTACATTCCGATACGCCTCTGCAGGTTTACTGTATCCATTGGACCTTCCCAAATACGATGAAAAACAGAAATTGCTTCGGAATTAAATATAAGAGACACAATGCCGACTTAAGTACAGGAAGACTGAGTCTTTCTACTGTCTATGTGTTGAGCGTTTCCTGTGTCACCAGTTTTACATTGCGATGCACCTCTGCAGGTTTACTGTTTCCCTTGGACCTTCCCATTGACGATGAAACACAGAAATTGCATCGGAATTAAATATAAGAGACACAATGCCGACTTAAGTATAAGAAAACAGTCTTCGTACGGTCAATGTTTTGAGCGTTTCCTGTGACACCAGTTTTACATTCCTATGCACCTCTGCCGGTTTATTGTATCCCTTGGGCCTTCCCATTGTCGATGAAACACAGAAATCGCATCGGAATTAAATATAAGAGACACAATGCCGACTTAAGTACAGGAAGACTAAGTCTTCCTACTGTCTATGTTTTGAGCGTTTCCTGTGTCATCAGTTTTACTTTCCGATGCACCTCTCCAGGTTTACTATATCCCTTGGACCTTCACAGTGACGATGAAACACAGAAATTGCATCGGAATTAAATATAAGAGACACAAAGCCGACTTATGTACAGGAAGACTAAGTCTTCCTACTGTCTATGTTTTGAGCGTTTCCTGTGTCATCAGTTTTACTATCCGATGCACCTCTGCAGGTTTACTGTTTCCCTTGGACCTTCCCATTGACGATGAAACACAGAAATTGCATCGGAATTAAATATAGGAGACACAATGCCGACTTAAGTACAGGAAGACAGAGTCTTCCTACTGTCTATGTTTTGAGCGTTTCGTGTGACACTAGTTTTACATTCCGATGCACCTCTGCAGGTTTATCGTATCCCTTGGACCTTCCCATTGACGATGAAACACAGAAATTGCATCGGAATTAAATATAAGAGACACAATGCCGACTTAAGTACAGGAAGACTGAGTCTTCCTACTCTCTATGTTTTGAGCGTATCCTGTGTCACCAGTTTTACATTCTGATGCACCTCTGCAGGCTTACTGTATCCCTTGGACCTTCCCATTGACGATGAAACACAGAAATTGTATCGAAATTAAATATAAGAGACACAATGCCGACTTAAGTACAAGAAAACAGTCTTCGTACGGTCAATGTTTTGAGCGTTTCCTGTGTCACCAGTTTTACATTCCGATGCACCTCTGCCGGTTTATTGTATCCCTTGGACCTTCCCATTGTCGATGAAACACAGAAATCGCATCGGAATTAAATATAAGAGACACAATGCCGACTTAAGTACAGGAAGACTGAGTCTTCCTACTGTCAATGTTTGAGCGTTTCCTGTGTCACCAGTTTTACATTGCGATGCACCTCTGCAGGTTTACTGTTTCCCCTGGACCTTCCCATTGACGATGAAACACAGAAATTGCATCGGAATTAAATATAAGAGACACAATGCCGACTTAAGTATAAGAAAACAGTATTCGTACGGTCAATGTTTTGAGCGTTTCCTGTGTCACCAGTTTTACATTCCTATGCACCCCTGCCGGTTTATTGTATCCCTTGGGCCTTCCCATTGTCGATGAAACACAGAAATCGCATCGGAATTAAATATAAGAGACACAATGCCGACTTAAGTACAGGAAGACTAAGTCTTCCTACTGTCTATGTTTTGAGCGTTTCCTGTGTCATCAGTTTTACTTTCCGATGCTCCTCTCCAGGTTTACTATATCCCTTGGACCTTCACAGTGACGATGAAACACAGAAATTGCATCGGAATTAAATATAAGAGACACAAAGCCGACTTATGTACAGGAAGACTAAGTCTTCCTACTGTCTATGTTTTGAGCGTTTCCTGTGTCATCAGTTTTACTTTCCGATGCACCTCTGCAGGTTTACTATATCCCTTCGACCTTCCCATTCACGATGAAACACAGAAATTTCATCGGAAATAAATATAAGAGACACAATGCCGACTTAAATATAGGAAGACTGAGTCTTCCTGCTGTCTATGTTTTGAGCGTTTCCTGTGTCACCAGTTATACACTCCGATGCACCTCTGCAGGTTTACTGTATCCCATTGACCTTCCCATTGCCGATGAAACACAGAAATTGCATCGGAATTGAATATAAGAGACAAAACGACGACTTAAGTACAGGAAGACCGAGTCTTCCTACTGTCTATAATTTGAGCGTTTCCTGTGTCACCAGTTTTACATTCCGATGCACCTGTACAGGTTTAATGTATCCCTTGGACCTTCCCATTGACGATGAAACACAGAAATTGCATTGGAATTAAATATAAGAGACACAATGCCGACTTAAGTACAGGAAGACTAAGTCTTCCTAGTGTCTATGTTTTGAGCGTTTCCTGTGTCATCAGTATTACTTTCCGATGCACCTCTGAGGTTTACTATATCCCTTGGACCTTCCCATTCACGATGAAACACCGAAATTTCATCGGAAATAAATATAAGAGACACAATGTCGACTTAAATACTGCAGGACTGAGTCTTCCTACTGTCTATGATTTGAGCGTTTCCTGTGTCACCAGTTTTACACTCCGATGCACCTCTGCAGGTTTACTGTATCCCTTGGACCTTCCCATTCACGATGAAACACAGAAATTGAATCGGAATTAAATATAGGAGACACAATGCCGTCTTAAGTACAGGAAGACTGAGTCTTCCTACTGTCTATGTTTGAGCGTTTCCTGTGTCACCAGTTTTACATTCCGATGCACCTCTGCAGGTTTCCTGTATCCCTTGGACCTTCCCATTGACGATGAAACACAGAAATTGCATCGGAATTAAATATAAGAGACACAATGCCGACTTAAGTACAGGTAGACTGAGTCTTTCTACTGCCTATGTTTTGAGCGTTTCCTGTGTCACCAGTTTTACATTCCGATGCACCTCTGCAGGTTTACTGTCTCCCTTTGACCTTCCCATTGACGATGAAACACAGAAATTGCATCGGAATTAAATATAGGAGACACAATGCCGACTTAAGTACAGGAAGACAGAGTCTTCCTACTGTCTATGTTTTGAGCGTTTCCTGTGTCACTAGTTTTACATTTCGATGCACCACTGCAGGTTTACTGTATCCCTTGGACCTTCCCATTGAAGATGAAACACCGAAATTGCATCGGAATTAAATATAAGAGACACAATGCCGACTTAAATACAGGAAGAATGAGTCTTCCTACTGTCAATGTGTTGAGCGTTTCCTGTGTCACCAGTTTTACATTCTGATGCACCTCTGCAGGTTTACTGTATCCCTTGGACCTTCCCATTGACGATGAAAAACAGAAATTGCATCGGAATTAAATATAACAGACACAATGCCGACTTAAGTACAGGAAGACTGAGTCTTCCTACTGTCTACGTTTTGAGCGTTTCCTGTGTCACCAGTTTTACATTCCGATGCACCTCTGCAGGTTTACTGTATCCCTTGGACCTTCCCATTGACGATGAAACACAGAAATTGCATCGGAATTAAATATAAGAGACACAATGCCGACTTAAGTACAGGAAGACTGAGTCTTCCTACTGCCTGTGTTTTGAGCGTTTCGTGTGACACTAGTTTTACATTCCGATGCACCTCTGCAGGCTTACTGTATCCCTTGGACCTTCCCATTGACGATGAAACACAGAAATTGCATCGGAATTAAATATAAGAGACACAATGCCGACTTAAGTACAGGAAGACTGAGTCTTCCTACTCTCTATGTTTTGAGCGTATCCTGTGTCACCAGTTGTACATTCTGATGCACCTCTGCCGGCTTACTGTATCACTTGGACCTTCCCATTGACGATGAAACACAGAAATTGCATCGGAATTAAATATAAGAGACACAATGCCGACTTAAGTACAGGAAGCCGAGTCTTCCTACTGTCTCTAATTTGAGCGTTTCCTGTGTCACCAGTTTTACATTCCGATGCACCTCTACAGGTTTACTGTATCCGTTGGACCTTCACAGTGACGATGAAACACAGAAATTGCATCGGAATTAAATATAAGAGACACAAAGCCGACTTATGTACAGGAAGACTAAGTCTTCCTACTGTCTATGTTTTGAGCGTTTCCTGTGTCATCAGTTTTACTTTCCGATGCACCTCTGCAGGTTTACTATATCCCTTCGACCTTCCCATTCACGATGAAACACAGAAATTTCATCGGAAATAAATATAAGAGACACAATGCCGACATAAGTACAGGAAGACTAAGTCTTCCTACTGTCTATGTTTTGAGCGTTTCCTGTGTCACCAGATTTACATTCCGATGCACCTCTGCAGGTTTACTGTATCCCGTGGAGCATCCCATTGACGATGAAACACCGAAATTGCATCGGAATTAAATATAAGAGACACAATGCCGACTTAAGTACAGGAAGACGGAGTCTTCCTACTGTCTATGATTTGAGCTTTTCCTGTGTCACCAGTTTTATATTCCGATGCACCTCTGCAGGTTTCCTGTATCCCTTGGACCTTCCCATTAACGATGAAACACAGAAATTGTATCGAAATTAAATATAAGAGACACAATGCCGACTTAAGTATAAGAAAACAGTCTTCGTACGGTCAATGTTTTGAGCGTTTCCTGTGTCACCAGTTTTACATTCCTATGCACCTCTGCCGGTTTATTGTATCCCTTGGGCCTTCCCATTGTCGATGAAACACAGAAATCGCATCGGAATTAAATATAAGAGACACAATGCCGACTTAAGTACAGGAAGACAGAGTCTTCCTACTGTCTATGTTTTGAGCGTTTCGTGTGACACTAGTTTTACATTCCGATGCACCTCTGCAGGTTTATCGTATCCCTTGGACCTTCCCATTGACGATGAAACACAGAAATTGCATCGGAATTAAATATAAGAGACACAATGCCGACTTAAGTACAGGAAGACTGAGTCTTCCTACTCTCTATGTTTTGAGCGTATCCTGTGTCACCAGTTTTACATTCTGATGCACCTCTGCAGGCTTACTGTATCCCTTGGACCTTCCCATTGACGATGAAACACAGAAATTGTATCGAAATTAAATATAACAGACACAATGCCGACTTAAGTACAAGAAAACAGTCTTCGTACGGTCAATGTTTTGAGCGTTTCCTGTGTCACCAGTTTTACATTCCGATGCACCTCTGCCGGTTTATTGTATCCCTTGGACCTTCCCATTGTCGATGAAACACAGAAATCGCATCGGAATTAAATATAAGAGACACAATGCCGACTTAAGTACAGGAAGACTGAGTCTTCCTACTGTCAATGTTTTGAGCGTTTCCTGTGTCACCAGTTTTACATTGCGATGCACCTCTGCAGGTTTACTGTTTCCCCTGGACCTTCCCATTGACGATGAAACACAGAAATTGCATCGGAATTAAATATAAGAGACACAATGCCGACTTAAGTATAAGAAAACAGTCTTCGTACGGTCAATGTTTTGAGCGTTTCCTGTGTCACCAGTTTTACATTCCTATGCACCTCTGCCGGTTTATTGTATCCCTTGGGCCTTCCCATTGTCGATGAAACACAGAAATCGCATCGGAATTAAATATAAGAGACACAATGCCGACTTAAGTACAGGAAGACTAAGTCTTCCTACTGTCTATGTTTTGAGCGTTTCCTGTGTCATCAGTTTTACTTTCCGATGCTCCTCTCCAGGTTTACTATATCCCTTGGACCTTCACAGTGACGATGAAACACAGATATTGCATCGGAATTAAATATAAGAGACACAAAGCCGACTTATGTACAGGAAGACTAAGTCTTCCTACTGTCTATGTTTTGAGCGTTTCCTGTGTCATCAGTTTTACTTTCCGATGCACCTCTGCAGGTTTACTATATCCCTTCGACCTTCCCATTCACGATGAAACACAGAAATTTCATCGGAAATAAATATAAGAGACACAATAACTAAAAACTAACTAACTCCGTCTACAGGCCGCAAGCGACCCATCGGGACCATCCGACCGCCGTATCATCCTCAGGTGAGGATGCGGATAGGAGGGGCATGGGGTCAGCACACCGCTCTCCCGGTCGTTAAGACGGTTTTCTTTGACCGGAGCCGCTACTATTCGGTCGAGTAGCTCCTCAATTGGCATCACGAGGCTGAGTGCACCCCGAAAAATGGCAACAGCACGTGGCGGCGGGACGGGGACCCATCCAAGCGCCGGCCACGCCCGACAGCGCTTAACTTCGGTGATCGCACGGGAACCGGTGTATCCACTGTGGCAAGGCCGTTGCCTATAAGAGACACAATGCCGACTTAAATATAGGAAGACTGAGTCTTCCTGCTGTCTATGTTTTGAGCGTTTCCTGTGTCACCAGTTATACATTCCGATGCACCTCTGCAGGTTTACTGTATCCCATTGACCTTCCCATTGCCGATGAAACACAGAAATTGCATCGGAATTGAATATAAGAAACAAAACGACGACTTAAGTACAGGAAGACCGAGTCTTCCTACTGTCTATAATTTGAGCGTTTCCTGTGTCACCAGTTTTACATTCCGAAGCACCTGTACAGGTTTAATGTATCCCTTGGACCTTCCCATTGACGATGAAACACAGAAATTGCATCGGAATTAAATATAAGAGACACAATGCCGACTTAAGTACAGGAAGACTAAGTCTTCCTAGTGTCTATGTTTTGAGCGTTTCCTGTGTCATCAGTATTACTTTCCGATGCACCTCTGAGGTTTACTATATCCCTTGGACCTTCCGATTCACGATGAAACACCGAAATTTCATCGGAAATAAATATAAGAGACACAATGTCGACTTAAATACAGCAGGACTGAGTCTTCCTACTGTCTATGATTTGAGCGTTTCCTGTGTCACCAGTTTTACACTCCGATGCACCTCTGCAGGTTTACTGTATCCCTTGGACCTTCCCATTCACGATGAGACACAGAAATTGAATCGGAATTAAATATAGGAGACACAATGCCGTCTTAAGTACAGGAAGACTGAGTCTTCCTACTGTCTATGTTTGAGCGTTTCCTGTGTCACCAGTTTTACATTCCGATGCACCTCTGCAGGTTTCCTGTATCCCTTGGACCTTCCCATTGACGATGAAACACAGAAATTGCATCGGAATTAAATATAAGAGACACAATGCCGACTTAAGTACAGGTAGACTGAGTCTTTCTACTGTCTATGTTTTGAGCGTTTCCTGTGTCACCAGTTTTACATTCCGAAGCACCTCTGCAGGTTTACTGTTTCCCTTTGACCTTCCCATTGACGATGAAACACAGAAATTGCATCGGAATTAAATATAGGAGACACAATGCCGACTTAAGTACAGGAAAACAGAGTCTTCCTACTGTCTATGTTTTGAGCGTTTCCTGTGTCACTAGTTTTACATTTCGATGCACCACTGCAGGTTTACTGTATCCCTTGGACCTTCCCATTGAAGATGAAACACCGAAATTGCATCGGAATTAAATATAAGAGACACAATGCCGACTTAAATACAGGAAGAATGAGTCTTCCTACTGTCAATGTGTTGAGCGTTTCCTGTGTCACCAGTTTTACATTCCGATGCACCTCTGCAGGTTTACTGTATCCCTTGGACCTTCCCATTGACGATGAAACACAGAAATTGCATCGGAATTAAATATAAGAGACACAATGCCGACTTAAGTACAGGAAGACTGAGTCTTCCTACTGCCTGTGTTTTGAGCGTTTCGTGTGACACTAGTTTTACATTCCGATGCACCTCTGCAGGTTTACTGTATCCCTTGGACCTTCCCATTGACGATGAAACACAGAAATTGCATCGGAATTAAATATAAGAGACACAATGCCGACTTAAGTACAGGAAGACTGAGTCTTCCTACTCTCTATGTTTTGAGCGTATCCTGTGTCACCAGTTGTACATTCTGATGCACCTCTGCCGGCTTACTGTATCACTTGGTCCTTCCCATTGACGATGAAACACAGAAATTGCATCGGAATTAAATATAAGAGACACAATGCCGACTTAAGTACAGGAAGCCGAGTCTTCCTACTGTCTCTAATTTGAGCGTTTCCTGTGTCACCAGTTTTACATTCCGATGCACCTCTACAGGTTTACTGTATCCGTTGGACCTTCACAGTGACGATGAAACACAGAAATTGCATCGGAATTAAATATAAGAGACACAAAGCCGACTTATGTACAGGAAGACTAAGTCTTCCTACTGTCTATGTTTTGAGCGTTTCCTGTGTCATCAGTTTTACTTTCCGATGCACCTCTGCAGGTTTACTATATCCCTTCGACCTTCCCATTCACGATGAAACACAGAAATTTCATCGGAAATAAATATAAGAGACACAATGCCGACATAAGTACAGGAAGACTAAGTCTTCCTACTGTCTATGTTTTGAGCGTTTCCTGTGTCACCAGATTTACATTCCGATGCACCTCTGCAGGTTTACTGTATCCCGTGGAGCATCCCATTGACGATGAAACACCGAAATTGCATCGGAATTAAATATAAGAGACACAATGCCGACTTAAGTACAGGAAGACGGAGTCTTCCTACTGTCTATGATTTGAGCTTTTCCTGTGTCACCAGTTTTATATTCCGATGCACCTCTGCAGGTTTCCTGTATCCCTTGGACCTTCCCATTAACGATGAAACACAGAAATTGTATCGAAATTAAATATAAGAGACACAATGCCGACTTAAGTATAAGAAAACAGTCTTCGTACGGTCAATGTTTTGAGCGTTTCCTGTGTCACCAGTTTTACATTCCTATGCACCTCTGCCGGTTTATTGTATCCCTTGGGCCTTCCCATTGTCGATGAAACACAGAAATCGCATCGGAATTAAATATAAGAGACACAATGCCGACTTAAGTACAGGAAGACTGAGTCTTCCTACTGTCAATGTTTTGAGCGTTTCCTGTGTCACCAGTTTTACATTCCGATTCGCCTCTGCATGTTTACTGTATCCATTGGACCTTCCCATTGACGATGAAACACAGAAATTGCATCGGAATTAAATATAAGAGACACAATGCCGACTTAAGTACAGGAAGACTAAGTCTTCCTACTGTCTATGTTTTGAGCGTTTCCTGTGTCATCAGTTTTTCTTTCCGATGCACCTCCGCAGGTTTACTATATCCCTTGGACCTTCCCATTCATGATGAAACACAGAAATTTCATCGGAAATAAATATTAGAGACACAATGCCGACTTAAGTACAGGAAGACTGAGTCTTCCTACTGTCTATGCTTTGAGCGTTTCCTGTGTCACCAGTTATACATTCCGATGTACCTCTGCAGGTTTACTGTATCCCTTGGACCTTCCCATTGACGATGAAACACAGAAATTGCATCGGAATTAAATATAAGAGACACAATTCCGACTTAAGTACAGGAAGACTGAGTCTTCCTACTGTAAATGTTCTGAGCGTTTCCTGTGTCACTAGTTTTACATTCTGATGCACCTCTGCAGGTTTACTGTATCCCATGCACCTTCCCATTGATGATGAAACACAGAAATTGCAACGGAATTAAATATAAGAGACACAACGCCGACTTAAGTACAGGAAGACTGAGTCTTCCTACTGTCTATGTTTTGAGCGTTTCCTGTGTCACCAGTTTTACAATCCGATGCACCTCCGCAGGTTTTCTGTATCCATTGGACCTTCCTATTGACGAAGAAACACAGAAATTGCATCGGAATTAAATATAAGAGACACAATGCCGACTTAAGTACAGGAAGACTGAGTCTTCCTACTGTCTATGTGTTGAGCGTTTCCTGTGTCAGCAGTTTTACAATCTGATGCACCTCTGCAGGTATTCTGTATCCATTGGACCTTCCCATTGACAATGAAACACAGAAATTGCATCGGAATTAAATATAAGAGACACAATGCCGACTTAAGTACAGGAAGACTGAGTCTTAATACTCTGTATGTTTTGAGCGTTTCCTGTGTCATCGGTTTTACTTTCCGATGGACCTCTGCTGGTTTACTATATCCCTTGAACCTTCCCATTCACGATGACACACAGTAATTTCATCGGAAATAAATATAAAAGACACAATGCCGACTTAAGTACAGGAAGACTGAGTCTTCCTACTGTCTATGTTTTGAGCGTTTCCTGTGTCACCAGTTATACATTCCGATGCACCTCTGCAGGTTTACTGTATCCCATTGACCTTCCCATTGACGATGAAACACAGAAATTGCATCGGAATTAAATATAAGAAACAAAACGCCGACTTAAGTACAGGAAGACCGAGTCTTCCTACTGTCTATAATTTGAGCGTTTCCTGTGTCACCAGTTTTACATTCCGATGCACCTGTACAGGTTTACTGTATCCCTTGGAATTCACAGTGACGATGAAACACAGAAATTGCATCGGAATTAAATATAAGAGACACAATGCCGACTTAAGTACAGGAAGACTAAGTCTTCCTAGTGTCTATGTTTTGAGCGTTTCCTGTGTCATCAGTTTTACTTTCCGATGCACCTCTGAGGTTTACTATATCCCTTGGACCTTCCCATTCACAATGAAACACAGAAATTTCATCGGAAATAAATATAAGAGACACAATGCCGACTTAAGTACAGCAAGACTGAGCCTTCCTACTGTCTATGATTTGAGCGTTTCCTGTGTCACCAGTTTTACATTCCGATGCACCTCTGCAGGTTTACTGTATCCCTTGGACCTTCCCACTGACGATGAAACACAGAAATTGCATCGGAATTAAATATAAGAGACACAATGCCGACTTAAGTACAGGAAGACTGAGTCTTCCTACTGCCTATGTTTTGAGCGTTTCCTGTGTCACCAGTTTTACACTCCGATGCAGCTCTGCAGGTTTACTGTATCCCTTGGACCTTCCCATTCACGATGAAACACAGAAATCGAATCGGAATTAAATATAAGAGACACAATGCCGACTTAAGTACAGGAAGACTGAGTCTTCCTACTGTCTATGTTTTGAGCGTTTCCTGTGTCACCAGTTTTACATTCCGATGCACCTCTGCAGGTTTACTGTTTCCCTTGGACCTTCCCATTGACGATGAAACACAGAAATTGCATCGGAATTAAATATAGGAGACACAATGCCGACTTAAGTACAGGGAGACAGAGTCTTCGTACTGTCTATGGTTTGTGCGTCTCTTATGTCACTAGTTTTACATTTCGATGCACCACTGCAGGTTTACTGTATCCCTTGGACCTTCCCATTCACGATGAAACACAGAAATTGCATCGGAATTAAATATAAGAGACACAATGCCGACTTAAATACAGGAAGAATGAGTCTTCCTACTGTCTATGTATTTGAGCGTTTCGTGTGACACTAGTTTTACATTCCGATGCACCTCTGCAGGTTTATCGTATCCCTTGGACCTTCCCATTGACGATGAAACACAGAAATTGCATCGGAATTAAATATAAGAGACACAATGCCGACTTAAGTACAGGAAGACCGAGTCTTACTACTGTCTATAATTTGAGCGTTTCCTGTGCCATCAGTTTTCTTTCCGATGCACCTCTGCAGGTTTACTATATCCCTTGGACCTTCCCATTCACGATGAAACACAGAAATTTCATCGGAAATAAATATAAGAGACACAATGCCGACATAAGTATAGGAAGACTGAGTCTTCCTACTGTCTATGATTTGAGCGTTTCCTGTGTCACCAGATTTACATTCCGATGCACCTCTGCAGGTTTACTGTATCCCGTGGAGCTTCCCATTGACGATGAAACACAGAAATTGCATCGGTATTAAATATAAGACACACAATGCCGACTTAAGTACAGGAAGACGGAGTCTTCCTACTGTCTATGATTTGAGCTTTTCCTGTGTCACCAGTTTTACATTCCGATGCACCTCTGCAGGTTTCCTGTATCCCTTGGACCTTCCCATTGACGATGAAACACAGAAATTGTATCGAAATTAAATATAAGAGACACAATGCCGACTTAAGTACAAGAAAACAGTCTTCGTACGGTCAATGTTTTGAGCGTTTCCTGTGTCACCAGTTTGACATTCCGACGCACCTCTGCCGGTTTATTGTATCCCTTGGACCTTTCCATTGTCGATGAAACACAGAAATCGCATCGGAATTAAATATAAGAGACACAATGCCGACTTAAGTACAGGAAGACTGAGTCTTCCTACTGTCAATGTTTTGAGCGTTTCCTGTGTCACCAGTTTTACATTCCGATTCCCCTCTGCAGGTTTACTGTATCCATTGGACATTCCCATTGACGATGAAAAACAGAAATTGCTTCGGAATTAAATATAAGAGACACAATGCCGACTTAAGTACAGGAAGACTAAGTCTTCCTACTGTCTATGTTTTGAGCGTTTCCTGTGTCATCAGATTTACTTTCCGATGCACCTCTGCAGGTTTACTATATCCCTTGGACCTTCCCATTCACGATGAAACACAGAAATTTCATCGGAAATAAATATAAGAGACACAATGCCGACTTAAGTACAGGAAGACTGAGTCTTCCTACTGTCTATGATTTGAGCGTTTCCTGTGTCACCAGTTATACATTCCGATGCACCTCTGCAGGTTTACTGTATCCCTTGGACCTTCCCATTGACGATGAAACACAGACATTGCATCGAAATTAAATATACGAGACACAATGCCGACTTAAGTACAGGAAGACTGAGTCTTCCTACTGGCTATGTTTTGAGCGTTTCCTGTGTCACCAGTTTTACACTCCGATGCACCTCTGCAGGTTTACTGTATCCCTTGGACCTTCCCATTCATGATGAAACACAGAAATCGAATCGGAATTAAATATAAGAGACACAATGCCGACTTAAGCACAAGAAGACTAGTCTTCCTGCTGTCTATGTTTTGAACATTACCTGTGTCACTAGTTTTACATTCCGATGTACCTCTGCAGGTTTACTGTATCCATTGGACCTTCCCATTCACGATGAAACACAGAAATTGCATCGGAATTAAATATAGGAGACACAATGCCGACTTAAGTACAGGAAGACTGAGTCTTCCTACTGTCTATGCTTGAGCGTTTCCTGTGTCACCAGTTTTACATTCCGATGCACCTCAGCAGGTTTCCTGTATCCCTTGGACCTTCCCATTCACGATGAAACACAGAAATTGCATCGGAATTAAATATAAGAGACACAATGCCGACTTAAGTACAGGAAGACTGAGTCTTCCTACTGTCTATGTTTTGAGCGTTTCCTGTGTCACCAGTTTTACATTCCGATGCACCTCTGCAGGTTTACTGTTTCCCTTGGACCTTCCCATTGACGATGAAACACAGAAGTTGCATCGGAATTAAATATAGGAGACACAATGCCGACTTAAGTACAGGAAGACAGAGTCTTCGTACTGTCTATGTTTTGAGCGTTTCCTGTGTCACTAGTTTTACATTTCGATGCACCACTGCAGGTTTACTGTATCCCTTGGACCTTCCCATTGACGATGAAACACAGAAATTGCATCGGAATTAAATATAAGAGACACAATGCCGACTTAAATACAGGAAGAATGAGTCTTCCTACTGTCTATGTTTTGAGCGTTTCGTGTGACACTAGTTTTACATTCCGATGCACCTCTGCAGGTTTATCGTATCCCTTGGACCTTCCCATTGGCGATGAAACACAGAAATTGCATCGGAATTAAATATAAGAGACACAATGCCGACTTAAGTACAGGAAGACTGAGTCTTCCTACTCTCTATGTTTTGAGCGTATCCTGTGTCACCAGTTTTACATTCTGATGCACCTCTGCAGGCTTACTGTATCCCTTGGACCTTCCCATTGACGATGAAACACAGAAATTGTATCGAAATTAAATATAAGAGACACAATGCCGACTTAAGTACAAGAAAACAGTCTTCGTACGGTCAATGTTTTGAGCGTTTCCTGTGTCACCAGTTTTACATTCCGATGCACCTCTGCCGGTTTATTGTATCCCTTGGACCTTCCCATTGTCGATGAAACACAGAAATCGCATCGGAATTAAATATAAGAGACACAATGCCGACTTAAGTACAGGAAGACTGAGTCTTCCTACTGTCAATGTTTTGAGCGTTTCCTGTGTCACCAGTTTTACATTCCGATTCGCCTCTGCAGGTTTACTGTATCCATTGGACCTTCCAAATACGATGAAAAACAGAAATTGCTTCGGAATTAAATATAAGAGACACAATGCCGACTTAAGTACAGGAAGACTGAGTCTTTCTACTGTCTATGTTTTGAGCGTTTCCTGTGTCACCAGTGTTACATTCCGATGCACCTCTGCAGGTTTACTGTTTCCCTTGGACCTTCCCATTGACGATGAAACACAGAAATTGCATCGGAATTAAATATAGGAAACACAATGCCGACTTAAGTACAGGAAGACTGAGTCCTCCTACTGTCTATGTTTTGAGCGTTTCCTGTGTCACTAGTTTTACATTTCGATGCACCACTGCAGGTTTACTGTATCCCTTGGACCTTCCCATTGACGATGAAACACCGAAATTGCATCGGAATTAAATATAAGAGACACAATGCCGACTTAAATATAGGAGGAATGAGTCTTCCTACTGTCTATGTGTTGAGCGTTTCCTGTGTCACCAGTTTTACATTCTGATGCACCTCTGCAGGTTTACTGTATCCCTTGGACCTTCCCATTGACGATGAAACACAGAAATTGCATCGGAATTAAATATAACAGACACAATGCCGACTTAAGTACAGGAAGACTGAGTCTTCCTACTGTCTACGTTTTGAGCATTTCCTGTGTCACCATTTTTACATTCCGATGCACCTCTGCAGGTTTACTGTATCCCTTGGACCTTCCCATTGACGATGAAACACAGAAATTGCATCGCAGTTAAATATAAGAGACACAATGCCGACTTAAGTACAGGAACACTGAGTCTTCCTACTGCCTGTGTTTTGAGCGTTTCGTGTGACACTAGTTTTACATTCCGATACACCTCTGCAGGTTTACTGTATCCCTTGGACCTTCCCATTGACGATGAAACACAGAAATTGCATCGGAATTAAATATAAGAGACACAATGCCGACTTAAGTACAGGAAGACTGAGTCTTCCTACTCTCTATGTTTTGAGCGTATCCTGCGTCACCAGTTGTACATTCTGATGCACCTCTGCAGGCTTACTGTATCACTTGGACCTTCCCATTGACGATGAAACACAGAAATTGCATTGAAATTAAATATAAGAGACACAATGCCGACTTAAGTACAGGAAGACTGAGTCTTCCTACTGGCTATGTTTTGAGCGTTTCCTGTGTCACCAGTTTTACACTCCGATGCACCTCTGCAGGTTTACTGTATCCCTTGGACCTTCCCATTCACGATGAAACACAGAAATCGAATCGGAATTAAATATAAGAGACACAATGCCGACTTAAGTACAAGAAGACTGAGTCTTCCTGCTGTCTATGTTTTGAACGTTACCTGTGTCACTAGTTTTACATTCCGATGTACCTCTGCAGGTTTACTGTATCCATTGGACCTTCCCATTCACGATGAAACACAGAAATTGCATCGGAATTAAATATAGGAGACACAATGCCGACTTAAGTACAGGAAGACTGAGTCTTCCTACTGTCTATGTTTGAGCGTTTCCTGTGTCACCAGTTTTACATTCCGATGCACCTCAGCAGGTTTCCTGTATCCCTTGGACCTTCCCATTCACGATGAAACACAGAAATTGCATCGGAATTAAATATAAGAGACACAATGCCGACTTAAGTACAGGAAGACTGAGTCTTCCTACTGTCTATGTTTTGAGCGTTTCCTGTGTCACCAGTTTTACATTCCGATGCACCTCTGCAGGTTTACTGTTTCCCTTGGACCTTCCCATTGACGATGGAACACAGAAGTTGCATCGGAATTAAATATAGGAGACACAATGCCGACTTAAGTACAGGAAGACAGAGTCTTCGTACTGTCTATGTTTTGAGCGTTTCCTGTGTCACTAGTTTTACATTTCGATGCACCACTGCAGGTTTACTGTATCCCTTGGACCTTCCCATTGACGATGAAACACAGAAATTGCATCGGAAGTAAATACAAGAGACACAATGCCGACTTAAATACAGGAAGAATGAGTCTTCCTACTGTCTATGTTTTGTACGTTTCCTGTGTCACCAGTTTTACATTCCGATGCACCTCTGCAGGTTTACTGTTTCCCTTGGACCTTCCCATTGACGATGAAACACCGAAATTGCATCGGAATTAAATGTAGGAGACACAATGCCGACTTAAGTACAGGAAGACAGAGTCTTCCTACTGTCTATGTTTTGAGCGTTTCCTGTGTCACTAGTTTTACATTTCGATGCACCACTGCAGGTTTACTGTATCCCTTGGACCTTCCCATTGACGATGAAACACCGAAATTGCATCGGAATTAAATATAAGAGACACAATGCCGACTTAAATACAGGAAGAATGAGTCTTCCTACTGTCTATGTGTTGAGCGTTTCCTGTGTCACCAGTTTTTCATTCTGATGCACCTCTGCAGGTTTACTGTATCCCTTGGACCGTCCCATTGACGATGAAACACAGAAATTGCATCGGAATTAAATATAACAGACACAATGCCGACTTAAGTACAGGCAGACTGAGTCTTCCTACTGTCAATGTTTTGAGCGTTTCCTGTGTCACCAGTTTTACATTCCGATTCGCCTCTGCAGGTTTACTGTATCCATTGGACCTTCCCAAATACGATGAAAAACAGAAATTGCTTCGGAATTAAATATAAGAGACACAATGCCGACTTAAGTACAGGAAGACTGAGTCTTTGTACTGTCTATGTTTTGTACGTTTCCTGTGTCACCAGTTTTACATTCCGATGCACCTCTGCAGGTTTACTGTTTCCCTTGGACCTTCCCATTGACGATGAAACACCGAAATTGCATCGGAATTAAATGTAGGAGACACAATGCCGACTTAAGTACAGGAAGACAGAGTCTTCCTACTGTCTATGTTTTGAGCGTTTCCTGTGTCACTAGTTTTAAATTTCGATGCACCACTGCAGGTTTACTGTATCCCTTGGACCTTCCCATTGACGATGAAACACCGAAATTGCATCGGAATTAAATATAAGAGACACAATGCCGACTTAAATACAGGAAGAATGAGTCTTCCTACTGTCTATGTGTTGAGCGTTTCCTGTGTCACCAGTTTTTCATTCTGATGCACCTCTGCAGGTTTACTGTATCCCTTGGACCGTCCCATTGACGATGAAACACAGAAATTGCATCGGAATTAAATATAACAGACACAATGCCGACTTAAGTACAGGAAGACTGAGTCTTCCTACTGTCTACGGTTTGAGCGTTTCCTGTGTCACCAGTTTTACATTCCGATGCACCTCTGCAGGTTTACTGTATCCCTTGGACCTTCCCATTGACGATGAAACACAGAAATTGCATCGGAATTAAATATAAGAGACACAATGCCGACTTAAGTACAGGAAGACTGTGTCTTCTTACTGCCTGTGTTTTGAGCGTTTCGTGTGACACTAGTTTTACATTCCGATGCACCTCTGCAGGTTTACTGTATCCCTTGGACCTTCCCATTGACGATGAAACACAGAAATTGCATCGGAATTAAATATAAGAGACACAATGCCGACTTAAGTACAGGAAGACTGAGTCTTCCTACTCTCTATGTATTGAGCGTATCCTGTGTCACCAGTTGTACATTCTGATGCACCTCTGCAGGCTTACTGTATCACTTGGACCTTCCCATTGACGATGAAACACAGAAATTGCATCGGAATTAAATATAAGAGACACAATGCCGACTTAAGTACAGGAAGACGGAGTCTTCCTACTGTCTATGATTTGAGCTTTTCCTGTGTCACCAGTTTTACATTCCGATGCACCTCTGCAGGTTTCCTGTATCCCTTGGACCTTCCCATTGACGATGAAACACAGAAATTGTATCGAAATTAAATATAAGAGACACAATGCCGACTTAAGTACAAGAAAACAGTCTTCGTACGGTCAATGTTTTGAGCGTTTCCTGTGTCACCAGTTTTACATTCCGACGCACCTCTGCCGGTTTATTGTATCCCTTGGACCTTTCCATTGTCGATGAAACACAGAAATCGCATCGGAATTAAATATAAGAGACACAATGCCGACTTAAGTACAGGAAGACTGAGTCTTCCTACTGTCTACGGTTTGAGCGTTTCCTGTGTCACCAGTTTTACATTCCGATGCACCTCTGCAGGTTTACTGTATCCCTTGGACCTTCCCATTGACGATGAAACACAGAAATTGCATCGGAATTAAATATAAGAGACACAATGCCGACTTAAGTACAGGAAGACTGTGTCTTCCTACTGCCTGTGTTTTGAGCGTTTCGTGTGACACTAGTTTTACATTCCGATGCACCTCTGCAGGTTTACTGTATCCCTTGGACCTTCCCATTGACGATGAAACACAGAAATTGCATCGGAATTAAATATAAGAGACACAATGCCGACTTAAGTACAGGAAGACTGAGTCTTCCTACTCTCTATGTATTGAGCGTATCCTGTGTCACCAGTTGTACATTCTGATGCACCTCTGCAGGCTTACTGTATCACTTGGACCTTCCCATTGACGATGAAACACAGAAATTGCATCGGAATTAAATATAAGAGACACAATGCCGACTTAAGTACAGGAAGACGGAGTCTTCCTACTGTCTATGATTTGAGCTTTTCCTGTGTCACCAGTTTTACATTCCGATGCACCTCTGCAGGTTTCCTGTATCCCTTGGACCTTCCCATTGACGATGAAACACAGAAATTGTATCGAAATTAAATATAAGAGACACAATGTCGACTTAAGTACAAGAAAACAGTCTTCGTACGGTCAATGTTTTGAGCGTTTCCTGTGTCACCAGTTTTACATTCCGACGCACCTCTGCCGGTTTATTGTATCCCTTGGACCTTTCCATTGTCGATGAAACACAGAAATCGCATCGGAATTAAATATAAGAGACACAATGCCGACTTAAGTACAGGAAGACTGAGTCTTCCTACTGTCAATGTTTTGAGCGTTTCCTGTGTCACCAGTTTTACATTCCGATTCCCCTCTGCAGGTTTACTGTATCCATTGGACATTCCCATTGACGATGAAAAACAGAAATTGCTTCGGAATTAAATATAAGAGACACAATGCCGACTTAAGTACAGGAAGACTAAGTCTTCCTACTGTCTATGTTTTGAGCGTTTCCTGTGTCATCAGTTTCACTTTCCGATGCACCTCTGCAGGTTTACTATATCCCTTGGACCTTCCCATTCACGATGAAACACAGAAATTTCATCGGAAATAAATATAAGAGACACAATGCCGACTTAAGTACAGGAAGACTGTCTTCCTACTGTCTATGATTTGAGCGTTTCCTGTGTCACCAGTTATACATTCCGATGCACCTCTGCAGGTTTACTGTATCCCTTGGACCTTCCCATTGACGATGAAACACAGAAATTGCATCGAAATTAAATATAAGAGACACAATGCCGACTTAAGTACAGGAAGACTGAGTCTTCCTACTCTCTATGTTTTGAGCGTATCCTGTGTCACCAGTTTTACATTCTGATGCACCTCTGCAGGCTTACTGTATCCCTTGGACCTTCCCATTGACGATGAAACACAGAAATTGTATCGAAATTAAATATAAGAGACACAATGCCGACTTAAGTACAAGAAAACAGTCTTCGTACGGTCAATGTTTTGAGCGTTTCCTGTGTCACCAGTTTTACATTCCGATGCACCTCTGCCGGTTTATTGTATCCCTTGGACCTTCCCATTGTCGATGAAACACAGAAATCGCATCGGAATTAAATATAAGAGACACAATGCCGACTTAAGTACAGGAAGACTGAGTCTTCCTACTGTCAATGTTTTGAGCGTTTCCTGTGTCACCAGTTTTACATTCCGATTCGCCTCTGCAGGTTTACTGTATCCATTGGACCTTCCAAATACGATGAAAAACAGAAATTGCTTCGGAATTAAATATAAGAGACACAATGCCGACTTAAGTACAGGAAGACTGAGTCTTTCTACTGTCTATGTTTTGAGCGTTTCCTGTGTCACCAGTGTTACATTCCGATGCACCTCTGCAGGTTTACTGTTTCCCTTGGACCTTCCCATTGACGATGAAACACAGAAATTGCATCGGAATTAAATATAGGAAACACAATGCAGACTTAAGTACAGGAAGACTGAGTCCTCCTACTGTCTATGTTTTGAGCGTTTCCTGTGTCACTAGTTTTACATTTCGATGCACCACTGCAGGTTTACTGTATCCCTTGGACCTTCCCATTGACGATGAAACACCGAAATTGCATCGGAATTAAATATAAGAGACACAATGCCGACTTAAATACAGGAGGAATGAGTCTTCCTACTGTCTATGTGTTGAGCGTTTCCTGTGTCACCAGTTTTACATTCTGATGCACCTCTGCAGGTTTACTGTATCCCTTGGACCTTCCCATTGACGATGAAACACAGAAATTGCATCGGAATTAAATATAACAGACACAATGCCGACTTAAGTACAGGAAGACTGAGTCTTCCTACTGTCTACGTTTTGAGCATTTCCTGTGTCACCATTTTTACATTCCGATGTACCTCTGCAGGTTTACTGTATCCCTTGGACCTTCCCATTGACGATGAAACACAGAAATTGCATCGCAGTTAAATATAAGAGACACAATGCCGACTTAAGTACAGGAACACTGAGTCTTCCTACTGCCTGTGTTTTGAGCGTTTCGTGTGACACTAGTTTTACATTCCGATACACTTCTGCAGGTTTACTGTATCCCTTGGACCTTCCCATTCACGATGAAACACAGAAATTGCATCGAAATTAAATATAAGAGACACAATGCCGACTTAAGTACAGGAAGACTGAGTCTTCCTACTGGCTATGTTTTGAGCGTTTCCTGTGTCACCAGTTTTACACTCCGATGCACCTCTGCAGGTTTACTGTATCCCTTGGACCTTCCCATTCACGATGAAACACAGAAATCGAATCGGAATTAAATATAAGAGACACAATGCCGACTTAAGTACAAGAAGACTGAGTCTTCCTGCTGTCTATGTTTTGAACGTTACCTGTGTCACTAGTTTTACATTCCGATGTACCTCTGCAGGTTTACTGTATCCATTGGACCTTCCCATTCACGATGAAACACAGAAATTGCATCGGAATTAAATATAGGAGACACAATGCCGACTTAAGTACAGGAAGACTGAGTCTTCCTACTGTCTATGTTTGAGCGTTTCCTGTGTCACCAGTTTTACATTCCGATGCACCTCAGCAGGTTTCCTGTATCCCTTGGACCTTCCCATTCACGATGAAACACAGAAATTGCATCGGAATTAAATATAAGAGACACAATGCCGACTTAAGTACAGGAAGACTGAGTCTTCCTACTGTCTATGTTTTGAGCGTTTCCTGTGTCACCAGTTTTACATTCCGATGCACCTCTGCAGGTTTACTGTTTCCCTTGGACCTTCCCATTGACGATGGAACACAGAAGTTGCATCGGAATTAAATATAGGAGACACAATGCCGACTTAAGTACAGGAAGACAGAGTCTTCGTACTGTCTATGTTTTGAGCGTTTCCTGTGTCACTAGTTTTACATTTCGATGCACCACTGCAGGTTTACTGTATCCCTTGGACCTTCCCATTGACGATGAAACACAGAAATTGCATCGGAAGTAAATACAAGAGACACAATGCCGACTTAAATACAGGAAGAATGAGTCTTCCTACTGTCTATGTTTTGTACGTTTCCTGTGTCACCAGTTTTACATTCCGATGCACCTCTGCAGGTTTACTGTTTCCCTTGGACCTTCCCATTGACGATGAAACACCGAAATTGCATCGGAATTAAATGTAGGAGACACAATGCCGACTTAAGTACAGGAAGACAGAGTCTTCCTACTGTCTATGTTTTGAGCGTTTCCTGTGTCACTAGTTTTACATTTCGATGCACCACTGCAGGTTTACTGTATCCCTTGGACCTTCCCATTGACGATGAAACACCGAAATTGCATCGGAATTAAATATAAGAGACACAATGCCGACTTAAATACAGGAAGAATGAGTCTTCCTACTGTCTATGTGTTGAGCGTTTCCTGTGTCACCAGTTTTTCATTCTGATGCACCTCTGCAGGTTTACTGTATCCCTTGGACCGTCCCATTGACGATGAAACACAGAAATTGCATCGGAATTAAATATAACAGACACAATGCCGACTTAAGTACAGGCAGACTGAGTCTTCCTACTGTCAATGTTTTGAGCGTTTCCTGTGTCACCAGTTTTACATTCCGATTCGCCTCTGCAGGTTTACTGTATCCATTGGACCTTCCCAAATACGATGAAAAACAGAAATTGCTTCGGAATTAAATATAAGAGACACAATGCCGACTTAAGTACAGGAAGACTGAGTCTTTCTACTGTCTATGTTTTCTACGTTTCCTGTGTCACCAGTTTTACATTCCGATGCACCTCTGCAGGTTTACTGTTTCCCTTGGACCTTCCCATTGACGATGAAACACCGAAATTGCATCGGAATTAAATGTAGGAGACACAATGCCGACTTAAGTACAGGAAGACAGAGTCTTCCTACTGTCTATGTTTTGAGCGTTTCCTGTGTCACTAGTTTTACATTTCGATGCACCACTGCAGGTTTACTGTATCCCTTGGACCTTCCCATTGACGATGAAACACCGAAATTGCATCGGAATTAAATATAAGAGACACAATGCCGACTTAAATACGGGAAGAATGAGTCTTCCTACTGTCTATGTGTTGAGCGTTTCCTGTGTCACCAGTTTTTCATTCTGATGCACCTCTGCAGGTTTACTGTATCCCTTGGACCGTCCCATTGACGATGAAACACAGAAATTGCATCGGAATTAAATATAACAGACACAATGCCGACTTAAGTACAGGAAGACTGAGTCTTCCTACTGTCTACGGTTTGAGCGTTTCCTGTGTCACCAGTTTTACATTCCGATGCACCTCTGCAGGTTTACTGTATCCCTTGGACCTTCCCATTGACGATGAAACACAGAAATTGCATCGGAATTAAATATAAGAGACACAATGCCGACTTAAGTACAGGAAGACTGTGTCTTCTTACTGCCTGTGTTTTGAGCGTTTCGTGTGACACTAGTTTTACATTCCGATGCACCTCTGCAGGTTTACTGTATCCCTTGGACCTTCCCATTGACGATGAAACACAGAAATTGCATCGGAATTAAATATAAGAGACACAATGCCGACTTAAGTACAGGAAGACTGAGTCTTCCTACTCTCTATGTATTGAGCGTATCCTGTGTCACCAGTTGTACATTCTGATGCACCTCTGCAGGCTTACTGTATCACTTGGACCTTCCCATTGACGATGAAACACAGAAATTGCATCGGAATTAAATATAAGAGACACAATGCCGACTTAAGTACAGGAAGACGGAGTCTTCCTACTGTCTATGATTTGAGCTTTTCCTGTGTCACCAGTTTTACATTCCGATGCACCTCTGCAGGTTTCCTGTATCCCTTGGACCTTCCCATTGACGATGAAACACAGAAATTGTATCGAAATTAAATATAAGAGACACAATGCCGACTTAAGTACAAGAAAACAGTCTTCGTACGGTCAATGTTTTGAGCGTTTCCTGTGTCACCAGTTTTACATTCCGACGCACCTCTGCCGGTTTATTGTATCCCTTGGACCTTTCCATTGTCGATGAAACACAGAAATCGCATCGGAATTAAATATAAGAGACACAATGCCGACTTAAGTACAGGAAGACTGAGTCTTCCTACTGTCTACGTTTTGAGCGTTTCCTGTGTCACCAGTTTTACATTCCGATGCACCTCTGCAGGTTTACTGTATCCCTTGGACCTTCCCATTGACGATGAAACACAGAAATTGCATCGGAATTAAATATAAGAGACACAATGCCGACTTAAGTACAGGAAGACTGTGTCTTCCTACTGCCTGTGTTTTGAGCGTTTCGTGTGACACTAGTTTTACATTCCGATGCACCTCTGCAGGTTTACTGTATCCCTTGGACCTTCCCATTCACGATGAAACACAGAAATTTCATCGGAAATAAATATAAGAGACACAATGCCGACTTAAGTACAGGAAGACTGTCTTCCTACTGTCTATGATTTGAGCGTTTCCTGTGTCACCAGTTATACATTCCGATGCACCTCTGCAGGTTTACTGTATCCCTTGGACCTTCCCATTGACGATGAAACACAGAAATTGCATCGAAATTAAATATAAGAGACACAATGCCGACTTAAGTACAAGAAGACTGAGTCTTCCTACTGTCTATGTTTTGAGCGTTTCCTGTGTGACCAGTTTTACATTCCGATGCACCTCTGCAGGTTTACTGTTTCCCTTGGACCTTCCCATTGACGATGAAACACAGAAGTTGCATCGGAATTAAATATAGGAGACACAATGCCGACTTAAGTACAGGAAGACAGAGTCTTCGTACTGTCTATGTTTTGAGCGTTTCCTGTGTCACTAGTTTTACATTTCGATGCACCACTGCAGGTTTACTGTATCCCTTGGACCTTCCCATTGACGATGAAACACAGAAATTGCATTGGAATTAAATACAAGAGACACAATGCCGACTTAAATACAGGAAGAATGAGTCTTCCTACTGTCTATGTTTTGAGCGTTTCGTGTGACACTAGTTTTACATTCCGATGCACCTCTGCAGGTTTATCGTATCCCTTGGACCTTCCCATTGACGATGAAACACAGAAATTGCATCGGAATTAAATATAAGAGACACAATGCCGACTTAAGTACAGGAAGACTGAGTCTTCCTACTCTCTATGTTTTGACCGTATCCTGTGTCACCAGTTTTACATTCTGATGCACCTCTGCAGGCTTACTGTATCCCTTGGACCTTCCCATTGACGATGAAACACAGAAATTGTATCGAAATTAAATATAAGAGACACAATGCCGACTTAAGTACAAGAAAACAGTCTTCGTACGGTCAATGTTTTGAGCGTTTCCTGTGTCACCAATTTTACATTCCGATTCGCCTCTGCAGGTTTACTGTATCCATTGGACCTTCCCAAATACGATGAAAAACAGAAATTGCTTCGGAATTAAATATAAGAGACACAATGCCGACTTAAGTACAGGAAGACTGAGTCTTTCTACTGTCTATGTTTTGAGCGTTTCCTGTGTCACCAGTTTTACATTCCGATGCACCTCTGCAGGTATACTGTTTCCCTTGGATCTTCCCATTGACGATGAAACACAGAAATTGCATCGGAATTAAATATAGGAGACACAATGCCGACTTAAGTACAGAAAGACAGAGTCTTCCTACTGTCTATGTTTTGAGCGTTTCCTGTGTCACTAGTTTTACATTTCGATGCACCACTGCAGGTTTACTGTATCCCTTGGACCTTCCCATTGACGATGAAACACCGAAATTGCATCGGAATTAAATATAAGAGACACAATGCCGACTTAAATACAGGAAGAATGAGTCTTCCTACTGTCTATGTGTTGAGCGTTTCCTGTGTCACCAGTTTTACATTCTGATGCACCTCTGCAGGTTTACTGTATCCCTTGGACCTTCCCATTGACGATGAAACACAGAAATTGCATCGGAATTAAATATAACAGACACAATGCCGACTTAAGTACAGGAAGACTGAGTCTTCCTACTGTCTACGTTTTGAGCGTTTCCTGTGTCACCAGTTTTACATTCCGATGCACCTCTGCAGGTTTACTGTATCCCTTGGACCTTCCCATTGACGATGAAACACAGAAATTGCATCGGAATTAAATATAAGAGACACAATGCCGACTTAAGTACAGGAAGACTGAGTCTTCCTACTGCCTGTGTTTTGAGCGTTTCGTGTGACACTAGTTTTACATTCCGATACACCTCTGCAGGTTTACTGTATCCCTTGGACCTTACCATTGACGATGAAACACAGAAATTGCATCGGAATTAAATATAAGAGACACAATGCCGACTTAAGTACAGGAAGACTGAGTCTTCCTACTCTCTATGTTTTGAGCGTATCCTGTGTCACCAGTTGTACATTCTGATGCACCTCTGCAGGCTTACTGTATCACTTGGACCTTCCCATTGACGATGAAACACAGAAATTGCATCGAAATTAAATATAAGAGACACAATGCCGAGTTAAGTACAGGAAGACTGAGTCTTCCTACTGGCTATGTTTTGAGCGTTTCCTGTGTCACCAGTTTTACACTCCGATGCACCTCTGCAGGTTTACTGTATCCCTTGGACCTTCCCATTCACGATGAAACACAGAAATCGAATCGGAATTAAATATAAGAGACACAATGCCGACTTAAGTACAAGAAGACTGAGTCTTCCTGCTGTCTATGTTTTGAACGTTACCTGTGTCACTAGTTTTACATTCCGATGTACCTCTGCAGGTTTACTGTATCCATTGGACCTTCCCATTCACGATGAAACACAGAAATTGCATCGGAATTAAATATAGGAGACACAATGCCGAGTTAAGTACAGGAAGACTGAGTCTTCCTACTGTCTATGTTTGAGCGTTTCCTGTGTCACCAGTTTTACATTCCGATGCACCTCAGCAGGTTTCCTGTATCCCTTGGACCTTCCCATTGGCGATGAAACACAGAAATTGTATCGAAATTAAATATAAGAGACACAATGCCGACTTAAGTACAAGAAAACAGTCTTCGTACGGTCAATGTTTTGAGCGTTTCCTGTGTCACCAGTTTTACATTCCGATGCACCTCTGCCGGTTTATTGTATCCCTTGGACCTTCCCATTCACGATGAAACACAGAAATCGCATCGGAATTAAATATAAGAGACACAATCCCGACTTAAGTACAGGAAGACTGAGTCTTCCTACTGTCAATGTTTTGAGCGTTTCCTGTGTCACCTGTTTTACATTCCGATTCGCCTCTGCAGGTTTACTGTATCCATTGGACCTTCCAAATACGATGAAAAACAGAAATTGCTTCGGAATTAAATATAAGAGACACAATGCCGACTTAAGTACAGGAAGACTGAGTCTTTCTACTGTCTATGCTTTGAGCGTTTCCTGTGTCACCAGTGTTACATTCCGATGCACCTCTGCAGGTTTACTGTTTCCCTTGGACCTTCCCATTGACGATGAAACACAGAAATTGCATCGGAATTAAATATAGGAAACACAATGCCGACTTAAGTACAGGAAGACTGAGTCTTCCTACTGTCTATGTTTTGAGCGTTTCCTGTGTCACTAGTTTTACATTTCGATGCACCACTGCAGGTTTACTGTATCCCTTGGACCTTCCCATTGACGATGAAACACCGAAATGGCATCGGAATTAAATATAAGAGACACAATGCCGACTTAAATACAGGAAGAATGAGTCTTCCTACTGTCTATGTGTTGAGCGTTTCCTGTGTCACCAGTTTTACATTCTGATGCACCTCTGCAGGTTTACTGTATCCCTTGGACCTTCCCATTGACGATGAAACACAGAAATTGCATCGGAATTAAATATAACAGACACAATGCCGACTTAAGTACAGGAAGACGGAGTCTTCCTACTGTCTATGATTTGAGCTTTTCCTGTGTCACCAGTTTTACATTCCGATGCACCTCTGCAGGTTTCCTGTATCCCTTGGACCTTCCCATTGACGATGAAACACAGAAATTGTATCGAAATTAAATATAAGAGACACAATGCCGACTTAAGTACAAGAAAACAGTCTTCGTACGGTCAATGTTTTGAGCGTTTCCTGTGTCACCAGTTTTACATTCCGACGCACCTCTGCCGGTTTATTGTATCCCTTGGACCTTTCCATTGTCGATGAAACACAGAAATCGCATCGGAATTAAATATAAGAGACACAATGCCGACTTAAGTACAGGAAGACTGAGTCTTCCTACTGTCTACGGTTTGAGCGTTTCCTGTGTCACCAGTTTTACATTCCGATGCACCTCTGCAGGTTTACTGTATCCCTTGGACCTTCCCATTGACGATGAAACACAGAAATTGCATCGGAATTAAATATAAGAGACACAATGCCGACTTAAGTACAGGAAGACTGTGTCTTCCTACTGCCTGTGTTTTGAGCGTTTCGTGTGACACTAGTTTTACATTCCGATGCACCTCTGCAGGTTTACTGTATCCCTTGGACCTTCCCATTGACGATGAAACACAGAAATTGCATCGGAATTAAATATAAGAGACACAATGCCGACTTAAGTACAGGAAGACTGAGTCTTCCTACTCTCTATGTATTGAGCGTATCCTGTGTCACCAGTTGTACATTCTGATGCACCTCTGCAGGCTTACTGTATCACTTGGACCTTCCCATTGACGATGAAACACAGAAATTGCATCGGAATTAAATATAAGAGACACAATGCCGACTTAAGTACAGGAAGACGGAGTCTTCCTACTGTCTATGATTTGAGCTTTTCCTGTGTCACCAGTTTTACATTCCGATGCACCTCTGCAGGTTTCCTGTATCCCTTGGACCTTCCCATTGACGATGAAACACAGAAATTGTATCGAAATTAAATATAAGAGACACAATGTCGACTTAAGTACAAGAAAACAGTCTTCGTACGGTCAATGTTTTGAGCGTTTCCTGTGTCACCAGTTTTACATTCCGACGCACCTCTGCCGGTTTATTGTATCCCTTGGACCTTTCCATTGTCGATGAAACACAGAAATCGCATCGGAATTAAATATAAGAGACACAATGCCGACTTAAGTACAGGAAGACTGAGTCTTCCTACTGTCAATGTTTTGAGCGTTTCCTGTGTCACCAGTTTTACATTCCGATTCCCCTCTGCAGGTTTACTGTATCCATTGGACATTCCCATTGACGATGAAAAACAGAAATTGCTTCGGAATTAAATATAAGAGACACAATGCCGACTTAAGTACAGGAAGACTAAGTCTTCCTACTGTCTATGTTTTGAGCGTTTCCTGTGTCATCAGTTTCACTTTCCGATGCACCTCTGCAGGTTTACTATATCCCTTGGACCTTCCCATTCACGATGAAACACAGAAATTTCATCGGAAATAAATATAAGAGACACAATGCCGACTTAAGTACAGGAAGACTGTCTTCCTACTGTCTATGATTTGAGCGTTTCCTGTGTCACCAGTTATACATTCCGATGCACCTCTGCAGGTTTACTGTATCCCTTGGACCTTCCCATTGACGATGAAACACAGAAATTGCATCGAAATTAAATATAAGAGACACAATGCCGACTTAAGTACAAGAAGACTGAGTCTTCCTACTGTCTATGTTTTGAGCGTTTCCTGTGTGACCAGTTTTACATTCCGATGCACCTCTGCAGGTTTACTGTTTCCCTTGGACCTTCCCATTGACGATGAAACACAGAAGTTGCATCGGAATTAAATATAGGAGACACAATGCCGACTTAAGTACAGGAAGACAGAGTCTTCGTACTGTCTATGTTTTGAGCGTTTCCTGTGTCACTAGTTTTACATTTCGATGCACCACTGCAGGTTTACTGTATCCCTTGGACCTTCCCATTGACGATGAAACACAGAAATTGCATTGGAATTAAATACAAGAGACACAATGCCGACTTAAATACAGGAAGAATGAGTCTTCCTACTGTCTATGTTTTGAGCGTTTCGTGTGACACTAGTTTTACATTCCGATGCACCTCTGCAGGTTTATCGTATCCCTTGGACCTTCCCATTGACGATGAAACACAGAAATTGCATCGGAATTAAATATAAGAGACACAATGCCGACTTAAGTACAGGAAGACTGAGTCTTCCTACTCTCTATGTTTTGACCGTATCCTGTGTCACCAGTTTTACATTCTGATGCACCTCTGCAGGCTTACTGTATCCCTTGGACCTTCCCATTGACGATGAAACACAGAAATTGTATCGAAATTAAATATAAGAGACACAATGCCGACTTAAGTACAAGAAAACAGTCTTCGTACGGTCAATGTTTTGAGCGTTTCCTGTGTCACCAATTTTACATTCCGATTCGCCTCTGCAGGTTTACTGTATCCATTGGACCTTCCCAAATACGATGAAAAACAGAAATTGCTTCGGAATTAAATATAAGAGACACAATGCCGACTTAAGTACAGGAAGACTGAGTCTTTCTACTGTCTATGTTTTGAGCGTTTCCTGTGTCACCAGTTTTACATTCAGATGCACCTCTGCAGGTATACTGTTTCCCTTGGACCTTCCCATTGACGATGAAACACAGAAATTGCATCGGAATTAAATATAGGAGACACAATGCCGACTTAAGTACAGAAAGACAGAGTCTTCCTACTGTCTATGTTTTGAGCGTTTCCTGTGTCACTAGTTTTACATTTCGATGCACCACTGCAGGTTTACTGTATCCCTTGGACCTTCCCATTGACGATGAAACACCGAAATTGCATCGGAATTAAATATAAGAGACACAATGCCGACTTAAATACAGGAAGAATGAGTCTTCCTACTGTCTATGTGTTGAGCGTTTCCTGTGTCACCAGTTTTACATTCTGATGCACCTCTGCAGGTTTACTGTATCCCTTGGACCTTCCCATTGACGATGAAACACAGAAATTGCATCGGAATTAAATATAACAGACACAATGCCGACTTAAGTACAGGAAGACTGAGTCTTCCTACTGTCTACGTTTTGAGCGTTTCCTGTGTCACCAGTTTTACATTCCGATGCACCTCTGCAGGTTTACTGTATCCCTTGGACCTTCCCATTGACGATGAAACACAGAAATTGCATCGGAATTAAATATAAGAGACACAATGCCGACTTAAGTACAGGAAGACTGAGTCTTCCTACTGCCTGTGTTTTGAGCGTTTCGTGTGACACTAGTTTTACATTCCGATACACCTCTGCAGGTTTACTGTATCCCTTGGACCTTACCATTGACGATGAAACACAGAAATTGCATCGGAATTAAATATAAGAGACACAATGCCGACTTAAGTACAGGAAGACTGAGTCTTCCTACTCTCTATGTTTTGAGCGTATCCTGTGTCACCAGTTGTACATTCTGATGCACCTCTGCAGGCTTACTGTATCACTTGGACCTTCCCATTGACGATGAAACACAGAAATTGCATCGAAATTAAATATAAGAGACACAATGCCGAGTTAAGTACAGGAAGACTGAGTCTTCCTACTGGCTATGTTTTGAGCGTTTCCTGTGTCACCAGTTTTACACTCCGATGCACCTCTGCAGGTTTACTGTATCCCTTGGACCTTCCCATTCACGATGAAACACAGAAATCGAATCGGAATTAAATATAAGAGACACAATGCCGACTTAAGTACAAGAAGACTGAGTCTTCCTGCTGTCTATGTTTTGAACGTTACCTGTGTCACTAGTTTTACATTCCGATGTACCTCTGCAGGTTTACTGTATCCATTGGACCTTCCCATTCACGATGAAACACAGAAATTGCATCGGAATTAAATATAGGAGACACAATGCCGAGTTAAGTACAGGAAGACTGAGTCTTCCTACTGTCTATGTTTGAGCGTTTCCTGTGTCACCAGTTTTACATTCCGATGCACCTCAGCAGGTTTCCTGTATCCCTTGGACCTTCCCATTGACGATGAAACACAGAAATTGTATCGAAATTAAATATAAGAGACACAATGCCGACTTAAGTACAAGAAAACAGTCTTCGTACGGTCAATGTTTTGAGCGTTTCCTGTGTCACCAGTTTTACATTCCGATGCACCTCTGCCGGTTTATTGTATCCCTTGGACCTTCCCATTCACGATGAAACACAGAAATCGCATCGGAATTAAATATAAGAGACACAATGCCGACTTAAGTACAGGAAGACTGAGTCTTCCTACTGTCAATGTTTTGAGCGTTTCCTGTGTCACCAGTTTTACATTCTGATGCACCTCTGCAGGTTTACTGTATCCCTTGGACCTTCCCATTGACGATGAAACACAGAAATTGCATCGGAATTAAATATAACAGACACAATGCCGACTTAAGTACAGGAAGACTGAGTCTTCCTACTGTCTACGTTTTGAGCGTTTCCTGTATCACCATTTTTACATTCCGATGCACCTCTGCAGGTATACTGTATCCCTTGGACCTTCCCATTGACGATGAAACACAGAAATTGCATCGCAGTTAAATATAAGAGACACAATGCCGACTTAAGTACAGGAACACTGAGTCTTCCTACTGCCTGTGTTTTGAGCGTTTCGTGTGACACTAGTTTTACATTCCGATACACCTCTGCAGGTTTACTGTATCCCTTGGACCTTCCCATTGACGATGAAACACAGAAATTGCATCGGAATTAAATATAAGAGACACAATGCCGACTTAAGTACAGGAAGACTGAGTCTTCCTCCTCTCTATGTTTTGAGCGTATCCTGTGTCACCAGTTGTACATTCTGATGCACCTCTGCAGGCTTACTGTATCACTTGGACCTTCCCATTGACGATGAAACACAGAAATTGCATCGAAATTAAATATAAGAGACACAATGCCGACTTAAGTACAGGAAGACTGAGTCTTCCTACTGGCTATGTTTGAGCGTTTCCTGTGTCACCAGTTTTACACTCCGATGCACCTCTGCAGGTTTACTGTATCCCTTGGACCTTCCCATTCACGATGAAACACAGAAATCGAATCGGAATTAAATATAAGAGACACAATGCCGACTTAAGTACAAGAAGACTGAGTCTTCCTGCTGTCTATGTTTTGAACGTTACCTGTGTCACTAGTTTTACATTCCGATGTACCTCTGCAGGTTTACTGTATCCATTGGACCTTCCCATTCACGATGAAACACAGAAATTGCATCGGAATTAAATATAGGAGACACAATGCCGACTTAAGTACAGGAAGACTGAGTCTTCCTACTGTCTATGTTTGAGCGTTTCCTGTGTCACCAGTTTTACATTCCGATGCACCTCAGCAGGTTTCCTGTATCCCTTGGACCTTCCCATTCACGATGAAACACAGAAATTGCATCGGAATTAAATATAAGAGACACAATGCCGACTTAAGTACAGGAAGACTGAGTCTTCCTACTGTCTATGTTTTGAGCGTTTCCTGTGTCACCAGTTTTACATTCCGATGCACCTCTGCAGGTTTACTGTTTCCCTTGGACCTTCCCATTGACGATGGAACACAGAAGTTGCATCGGAATTAAATATAGGAGACACAATGCCGACTTAAGTACAGGAAGACAGAGTCTTCGTACTGTCTATGTTTTGAGCGTTTCCTGTGTCACTAGTTTTACATTTCGATGCACCACTGCAGGTTTACTGTATCCCTTGGACCTTCCCATTGACGATGAAACACAGAAATTGCATCGGAAGTAAATACAAGAGACACAATGCCGACTTAAATACAGGAAGAATGAGTCTTCCTACTGTCTATGTTTTGAGCGTTTCGTGTGACACTAGTTTTACATTCCGATGCACCTCTGCAGGTTTATCGTATACCTTGGACCTTCCCATTGACGATGAAACACAGAAATTGCATCGGAATTAAATATAAGAGACACAATGCCGACTTAAGTACAGGAAGACTGAGTGTTCCTACTCTCTATGTTTGAGCGTATCCTGTGTCACCAGTTTTACATTCTGATGCACCTCTGCAGGCTTACTGTATCACTTGGACCTTCCCATTGACGATGAAACACAGAAATTGTATCGAAATTAAATATAAGAGACACAATGCCGACTTAAGTACAGGAAGAATGAGTCTTCGTACGGTCAATGTTTTGAGCGTTTCCTGTGTCACCAGTTTTACATTCCGATGCACCTCTGCCGGTTTATTGTATCCTTTGGACATCCCCTTGTCGATGAAACACAGAAATCGCATCGGAATTAAATATAAGAGACACAATGCCGACTTAAGTACAGGAAGACTGAGTCTTCCTACTGTCAATGTTTTGAGCGTTTCCTGTGTCACCAGTTTTACATTCCGATTCGCCTCTGCAGGTTTACTGTATCCATTGGACCTTCCCAAATACGATGAAAAACAGAAATTGCTTCGGAATTAAATATAAGAGACACAATGCCGACTTAAGTACAGGAAGACTGAGTCTTTCTACTGTCTATGTTTTGTACGTTTCCTGTGTCACCAGTTTTACATTCCGATGCACCTCTGCAGGTTTACTGTTTCCCTTGGACCTTCCCATTGACGATGAAACACCGAAATTGCATCGGAATTAAATGTAGGAGACACAATGCCGACTTAAGTACAGGAAGACAGAGTCTTCCTACTGTCTATGTTTTGAGCGTTTCCTGTGTCACTAGTTTTACATTTCGATGCACCACTGCAGGTTTACTGTATCCCTTGGACCTTCCCATTGACGATGAAACACCGAAATTGCATCGGAATTAAATATAAGAGACACAATGCCGACTTAAATACAGGAAGAATGAGTCTTCCTACTGTCTATGTGTTGAGCGTTTCCTGTGTCACCAGTTTTACATTCTGATGCACCTCTGCAGGTTTACTGTATCCCTTGGACCGTCCCATTGACGATGAAACACAGAAATTGCATCGGAATTAAATATAACAGACACAATGCCGACTTAAGTACAGGAAGACTGAGTCTTCCTACTGTCTACGGTTTGAGCGTTTCCTGTGTCACCAGTTTTACATTCCGATGCACCTCTGCAGGTTTACTGTATCCCTTGGACCTTCCCATTGACGATGAAACACAGAAATTGCATCGGAATTAAATATAAGAGACACAATGCCGACTTAAGTACAGGAAGACTGTGTCTTCTTACTGCCTGTGTTTTGAGCGTTTCGTGTGACACTAGTTTTACATTCTGATGCACCTCTGCAGGTTTACTGTATCCCTTGGACCTTCCCATTGACGATGAAACACAGAAATTGCATCGGAATTAAATATAAGAGACACAATGCCGACTTAAGTACAGGAAGACTGAGTCTTCCTACTCTCTATGTATTGAGCGTATCCTGTGTCACCAGTTGTACATTCTGATGCACCTCTGCAGGCTTACTGTATCACTTGGACCTTCCCATTGACGATGAAACACAGAAATTGCATCGGAATTAAATATAAGAGACACAATGCCGACTTAAGTACAGGAAGACGGAGTCTTCCTACTGTCTATGATTTGAGCTTTTCCTGTGTCACCAGTTTTACATTCCGATGCACCTCTGCAGGTTTCCTGTATCCCTTGGACCTTCCCATTGACGATGAAACACAGAAATTGTATCGAAATTAAATATAAGAGACACAATGCCGACTTAAGTACAAGAAAACAGTCTTCGTACGGTCAATGTTTTGAGCGTTTCCTGTGTCACCAGTTTTACATTCCGACGCACCTCTGCCGGTTTATTGTATCCCTTGGACCTTTCCATTGTCGATGAAACACAGAAATCGCATCGGAATTAAATATAAGAGACACAATGCCGACTTAAGTACAGGAAGACTGAGTCTTCCTACTGTCTACGGTTTGAGCGTTTCCTGTGTCACCAGTTTTACATTCCGATGCACCTCTGCAGGTTTACTGTATCCCTTGGACCTTCCCATTGACGATGAAACACAGAAATTGCATCGGAATTAAATATAGGAGACACAATGCCGACTTAAGTACAGAAAGACAGAGTCTTCCTACTGTCTATGTTTTGAGCGTTTCCTGTGTCACTAGTTTTACATTTCGATGCACCACTGCAGGTTTACTGTATCCCTTGGACCTTCCCATTGACGATGAAACACCGAAATTGCATCGGAATTAAATATAAGAGACACAATGCCGACTTAAATACAGGAAGAATGAGTCTTCCTACTGTCTATGTGTTGAGCGTTTCCTGTGTCACCAGTTTTACATTCTGATGCACCTCTGCAGGTTTACTGTATCCCTTGGACCTTCCCATTGACGATGAAACACAGAAATTGCATCGGAATTAAATATAACAGACACAATGCCGACTTAAGTACAGGAAGACTGAGTCTTCCTACTGTCTACGTTTTGAGCGTTTCCTGTGTCACCAGTTTTACATTCCGATGCACCTCTGCAGGTTTACTGTATCCCTTGGACCTTCCCATTGACGATGAAACACAGAAATTGCATCGGAATTAAATATAAGAGACACAATGCCGACTTAAGTACAGGAAGACTGAGTCTTCCTACTGCCTGTGTTTTGAGCGTTTCGTGTGACACTAGTTTTACATTCCGATACACCTCTGCAGGTTTACTGTATCCCTTGGACCTTACCATTGACGATGAAACACAGAAATTGCATCGGAATTAAATATAAGAGACACAATGCCGACTTAAGTACAGGAAGACTGAGTCTTCCTACTCTCTATGTTTTGAGCGTATCCTGTGTCACCAGTTGTACATTCTGATGCACCTCTGCAGGCTTACTGTATCACTTGGACCTTCCCATTGACGATGAAACACAGAAATTGCATCGAAATTAAATATAAGAGACACAATGCCGAGTTAAGTACAGGAAGACTGAGTCTTCCTACTGGCTATGATTTGAGCGTTTCCTGTGTCAACAGTTTTACACTCCGATGCACCTCTGCAGGTTTACTGTATCCCTTGGACCTTCCCATTCACGATGAAACACAGAAATCGAATCGGAATTAAATATAAGAGACACAATGCCGACTTAAGTACAAGAAGACTGAGTCTTCCTGCTGTCTATGTTTTGAACGTTACCTGTGTCACTAGTTTTACATTCCGATGTACCTCTGCAGGTTTACTGTATCCATTGGACCTTCCCATTCACGATGAAACACAGAAATAGCATCGGAATTAAATATAGGAGACACAATGCCGAGTTAAGTACAGGAAGACTGAGTCTTCCTACTGTCTATGTTTGAGCGTTTCCTGTGTCACCAGTTTTACATTCCGATGCACCTCAGCAGGTTTCCTGTATCCCTTGGACCTTCCCATTGACGATGAAACACAGAAATTGTATCGAAATTAAATATAAGAGACACAATGCCGACTTAAGTACAAGAAAACAGTCTTCGTACGGTCAATGTTTTGAGCGTTTCCTGTGTCACCAGTTTTACATTCCGATGCACCTCTGCCGGTTTATTGTATCCCTTGGACCTTCCCATTGTCGATGAAACACAGAAATCGCATCGGAATTAAATATAAGAGACACAATGCCGACTTAAGTACAGGAAGACTGAGTCTTCCTACTGTCAATGTTATGAGCGTTTCCTGTGTCACCAGTTTTACATTCCGATTCGCCTCTGCAGGTTTACTGTATCCATTGGACCTTCCAAATACGATGAAAAACAGAAATTGCTTCGGAATTAAATATAAGAGACACAATGCCGACTTAAGTACAGGAAGACTGAGTCTTTCTACTGACTATGTTTTGAGCGTTTCCTGTGTCACCAGTGTTACATTCCGATGCACCTCTGCAGGTTTACTGTTTCCCTTGGACCTTCCCATTGACGATGAAACACAGAAATTGCATCGGAATTAAATATAGGAAACACAATGCCGACTTAAGTACAGGAAGACTGAGTCTTCCTACTGTCTATGTTTTGAGCGTTTCCTGTGTCACTAGTTTTATATTTCGATGCACCACTGCAGGTTTACTGTATCCCTTGGACCTTCCCATTGACGATGAAACACCGAAATTGCATCGGAATTAAATATAAGAGACACAATGCCGACTTAAATACAGGAAGAATGAGTCTTCCTACTGTCTATGTGTTGAGCGTTTCCTGTGTCACCAGTTTTACATTCTGATGCACCTCTGCAGGTTTACTGTATCCCTTGGACCTTCCCATTGACGATGAAACACAGAAATTGCATCGGAATTAAATATAACAGACACAATGCCGACTTAAGTACAGGAAGACTGAGTCTTCCTACTGTCTACGTTTTGAGCGTTTCCTGTGTCACCATTTTTACATTCCGATGCACCTCTGCAGGTTTACTGTATCCCTTGGACCTTCCCATTGACGATGAAACACAGAAATTGCATCGCAGTTAAATATAAGAGACACAATGCCGACTTACGTACAGGAACACTGAGTCTTCCTACTGCCTGTGTTTTGAGCGTTTCGTGTGACACTAGTTTTACATTCCGATACACCTCTGCAGGTTTACTGTATCCCTTGGACCTTCCCATTGACGATGAAACACAGAAATTGCATCGGAATTAAATATAAGAGACACAATGCCGACTTAAGTACAGGAAGACTGAGTCTTCCTACTCTCTATGTTTTGAGCGTATCCTGTGTCACCAGTTGTACATTCTGATGCACCTCTGCAGGCTTACTGTATCACTTGGACCTTCCCATTGACGATGAAACACAGAAATTGCATCGAAATTAAATATAAGAGACACAATGCCGACTTAAGTACAGGAAGACTGAGTCTTCCTACTGGCTATGTTTTGAGCGTTTCCTGTGTCACCAGTTTTACACTCCGATGCACCTCTGCAGGTTTACTGTATCCCTTGGACCTTCCCATTCACGATGAAACACAGAAATCGAATCGGAATTAAATATAAGAGACACAATGCCGACTTAAGTACAAGAAGACTGAGTCTTCCTGCTGTCTATGTTTTGAACGTTACCTGTGTCACTAGTTTTACATTCCGATGTACCTCTGCAGGTTTACTGTATCCATTGGACCTTCCCATTCACGATGAAACACAGAAATTGCATCGGAATTAAATATAGGAGACACAATGCCGACTTAAGTACAGGAAGACTGAGTCTTCGTACTGTCTATGTTTGAGCGTTTCCTGTGTCACCAGTTTTACATTCCGATGCACCTCAGCAGGTTTCCTGTATCCCTTGGACCTTCCCATTCACGATGAAACACAGAAATTGCATCGGAATTAAATATAAGAGACACAATGCCGACTTAAGTACAGGAAGACTGAGTCTTCCTACTGTCTATGTTTTGAGCGTTTCCTGTGTCACCAGTTTTACATTCCGATGCACCTCTGCAGGTTTACTGTTTCCCTTGGACCTTCCCATTGACGATGGAACACAGAAGTTGCATCGGAATTAAATATAGGAGACACAATGCCGACTTAAATACAGGAAGACAGAGTCTTCGTACTGTCTATGTTTTGAGCGTTTCCTGTGTCACTAGTTTTACATTTCGATGCACCACTGCAGGTTTACTGTATCCCTTGGACCTTCCCATTGACGATGAAACACAGAAATTGCATCGGAAGTAAATACAAGAGACACAATGCCGACTTAAATACAGGAAGAATGAGTCTTCCTACTGTCTATGTTTTGAGCGTTTCGTGTGACACTAGTTTTACATTCCGATGCACCTCTGCAGGTTTATCGTATACCTTGGACCTGCCCATTGACGATGAAACACAGAAATTGCATCGGAATTAAATATAAGAGACACAATGCCGACTTAAGTACAGGAAGACTGAGTGTTCGTACTCTCTATGTTTGAGCGTATCCTGTGTCACCAGTTTTACATTCTGATGCACCTCTGCAGGCTTACTGTATCACTTGGACCTTCCCATTGACGATGAAACACAGAAATTGTATCGAAATTAAATATAAGAGACACAATGCCGACTTAAGTACAGGAAGAATGAGTCTTCGTACGGTCAATGTTTTGAGCGTTTCCTGTGTCACCAGTTTTACATTCCGATGCACCTCTGCCGGTTTATTGTATCCTTTGGACATCCCCTTGTCGATGAAACACAGAAATCGCATCGGAATTAAATATAAGAGACACAATGCCGACTTAAGTACAGGAAGACTGAGTCTTCCTACTGTCAATGTTTTGAGCGTTTCCTGTGTCACCAGTTTTACATTCCGATTCGCCTCTGCAGGTTTACTGTATCCATTGGACCTTCCCAAATACGATGAAAAACAGAAATTGCTTCGGAAGTAAATATAAGAGACACAATGCCGACTTAAGTACAGGAAGACTGAGTCTTTCTACTGTCTATGTTTTGTACGTTTCCTGTGTCACCAGTTTTACATTCCGATGCACCTCTGCAGGTTTACTGTTTCCCTTGGACCTTCCCATTGACGATGAAACACCGAAATTGCATCGGAATTAAATGTAGGAGACACAATGCCGACTTAAGTACAGGAAGACAGAGTCTTCCTACTGTCTATGTTTTGAGCGTTTCCTGTGTCACTAGTTTTACATTTCGATGCACCACTGCAGGTTTACTGTATCCCTTGGACCTTCCCATTGACGATGAAACACCGAAATTGCATCGGAATTAAATATAAGAGACACAATGCCGACTTAAATACAGGAAGAATGAGTCTTCCTACTGTCTATGTGTTGAGCGTTTCCTGTGTCACCAGTTTTACATTCTGATGCACCTCTGCAGGTTTACTGTATCCCTTGGACCGTCCCATTGACGATGAAACACAGAAATTGCATCGGAATTAAATATAACAGACACAATGCCGACTTAAGTACAGGAAGACTGAGTCTTCCTACTGTCTACGGTTTGAGCGTTTCCTGTGTCACCAGTTTTACATTCCGATGCACCTCTGCAGGTTTACTGTATCCCTTGGACCTTCCCATTGACGATGAAACACAGAAATTGCATCGGAATTAAATGTAAGAGACACAATGCCGACTTAAGTACAGGAAGACTGTGTCTTCCTACTGCCTGTGTTTTGAGCGTTTCGTGTGACACTAGTTTTACATTCCGATGCACCTCTGCAGGTTTACTGTATCCCTTGGACCTTCCCATTGACGATGAAACACAGAAATTGCATCGGAATTAAATATAAGAGACACAATGCCGACTTAAGTACAGGAAGACTGAGTCTTCCTACTCTCTATGTATTGAGCGTATCCTGTGTCACCAGTTGTACATTCTGATGCACCTCTGCAGGCTTACTGTATCACTTGGACCTTCCCATTGACGATGAAACACAGAAATTGCATCGGAATTAAATATAAGAGACACAATGCCGACTTAAGTACAGGAAGACGGAGTCTTCCTACTGTCTATGATTTGAGCTTTTCCTGTGTCACCAGTTTTACATTCCGATGCACCTCTGCAGGTTTCCTGTATCCCTTGGACCTTCCCATTGACGATGAAACACAGAAATTGTATCGAAATTAAATATAAGATACACAATGTCGACTTAAGTACAAGAAAACAGTCTTCGTACGGTCAATGTTTTGAGCGTTTCCTGTGTCACCAGTTTTACATTCCGACGCACCTCTGCCGGTTTATTGTATCCCTTGGACCTTTCCATTGTCGATGAAACACAGAAATCGCATCGGAATTAAATATAAGAGACACAATGCCGACTTAAGTACAGGAAGACTGAGTCTTCCTACTGTCAATGTTTTGAGCGTTTCCTGTGTCACCAGTTTTACATTCCGATTCCCCTCTGCAGGTTTACTGTATCCATTGGACATTCCCATTGACGATGAAAAACAGAAATTGCTTCGGAATTAAATATAAGAGACACAATGCCGACTTAAGTACAGGAAGACTAAGTCTTCCTACTGTCTATGTTTTGAGCGTTTCCTGTGTCATCAGTTTCACTTTCCGATGCACCTCTGCAGGTTTACTATATCCCTTGGACCTTCCCATTCACGATGAAACACAGAAATTTCATCGGAAATAAATATAAGAGACACAATGCCGACTTAAGTACAGGAAGACTGTCTTCCTACTGTCTATGATTTGAGCGTTTCCTGTGTCACCAGTTATACATTCCGATGCACCTCTGCAGGTTTACTGTATCCCTTGGACCTTCCCATTGACGATGAAACACAGAAATTGCATCGAAATTAAATATAAGAGACACAATGCCGACTTAAGTACAAGAAGACTGAGTCTTCCTACTGTCTATGTTTTGAGCGTTTCCTGTGTGACCAGTTTTACATTCCGATGCACCTCTGCAGGTATACTGTTTCCCTTGGACCTTCCCATTGACGATGAAACACAGAAGTTGCATCGGAATTAAATATAGGAGACACAATGCCGACTTAAGTACAGGAAGACAGAGTCTTCGTACTGTCTATGTTTTGAGCGTTTCCTGTGTCACTAGTTTTACATTTCGATGCACCACTGCAGGTTTACTGTATCCCTTGGACCTTCCCATTGACGATGAAACACAGAAATTGCATTGGAATTAAATACAAGAGACACAATGCCGACTTAAATACAGGAAGAATGAGTCTTCCTACTGTCTATGTTTTGAGCGTTTCGTGTGACACTAGTTTTACATTCCGATGCACCTCTGCAGGTTTATCGTATCCCTTGGACCTTCCCATTGACGATGAAACACAGAAATTGCATCGGAATTAAATATAAGAGACACAATGCCGACTTAAGTACAGGAAGACTGAGTCTTCCTACTCTCTATGTTTTGACCGTATCCTGTGTCACCAGTTTTACATTCTGATGCACCTCTGCAGGCTTACTGTATCCCTTGGACCTTCCCATTGACGATGAAACACAGAAATTGTATCGAAATTAAATATAAGAGACAGAATGCCGACTTAAGTACAAGAAAACAGTCTTCGTACGGTCAATGTTTTGAGCGTTTCCTGTGTCACCAATTTTACATTCCGATTCGCCTCTGCAGGTTTACTGTATCCATTGGACCTTCCCAAATACGATGAAAAACAGAAATTGTTTCGGAATTAAATATAAGAGACACAATGCCGACTTAAGTACAGGAAGACTGAGTCTTTCTACTGTCTATGTTTTGAGCGTTTCCTGTGTCACCAGTTTTACATTCCGATGCACCTCTGCAGGTTTACTGTTTCCCTTGGACCTTCCCATTGACGATGAAACACAGAAATTGCATCGGAATTAAATATAGGAGACACAATGCCGACTTAAGTACAGAAAGACAGAGTCTTCCTACTGTCTATATTTTGAGCGTTTCCTGTGTCACTAGTTTTACATTTCGATGCACCACTGCAGGTTTACTGTATCCCTTGGACCTTCCCATTGACGATGAAACACCGAAATTGCATCGGAATTAAATATAAGAGACACAATGCCGACTTAAATACAGGAAGAATGAGTCTTCCTACTGTCTCTGTGTTGAGCGTTTCCTGTGTCACCAGTTTTACATTCTGATGCACCTCTGCAGGTTTACTGTATCCCTTGGACCTTCCCATTGACGATGAAACACAGAAATTGCATCGGAATTAAATATAACAGACACAATGCCGACTTAAGTACAGGAAGACTGAGTCTTCCTACTGTCTACGTTTTGAGCGTTTCCTGTGTCACCAGTTTTACATTCCGATGCACCTCTGCAGGTTTACTGTATCCCTTGGACCTTCCCATTGACGATGAAACACAGAAATTGCATCGGAATTAAATATAAGAGACACAATGCCGACTTAAGTACAGGAAGACTGAGTCTTCCTACTGCCTGTGTTTTGAGCGTTTCGTGTGACACTAGTTTTACATTCCGATACACCTCTGCAGGTTTACTGTATCCCTTGGACCTTACCATTGACGATGAAACACAGAAATTGCATCGGAATTAAATATAAGAGACACAATGCCGACTTAAGTACAGGAAGACTGAGTCTTCCTACTCTCTATGTTTTGAGCGTATCCTGTGTCACCAGTTGTACATTCTGATGCACCTCTGCAGGCTTACTGTATCACTTGGACCTTCCCATTGACGATGAAACACAGAAATTGCATCGAAATTAAATATAAGAGACACAATGCCGAGTTAAGTACAGGAAGACTGAGTCTTCCTACTGGCTATGTTTTGAGCGTTTCCTGTGTCACCAGTTTTACACTCCGATGCACCTCTGCAGGTTTACTGTATCTCTTGGACCTTCCCATTCACGATGAAACACAGAAATCGAATCGGAATTAAATATAAGAGACACAATGCCGACTTAAGTACAAGAAGACTGAGTCTTCCTGCTGTATATGTTTTGAACGTTACCTGTGTCACTAGTTTTACATTCCGATGTACCTCTGCAGGTTTACTGTATCCATTGGACCTTCCCATTCACGATGAAACACAGAAATTGCATCGGAATTAAATATAGGAGACACAATGCCGACTTAAGTACAGGAAGACTGAGTCTTCCTACTGTCTATGTTTGAGCGTTTCCTGTGTCACCAGTTTTACATTCCGATGCACCTCAGCAGGTTTCCTGTATCCCTTGGACCTTCCCATTCACGATGAAACACAGAAATTGCATCGGAATTAAATATAAGAGACACAATGCCGACTTAAGTACAGGAAGACTGAGTCTTCCTACTGTCTATGTTTTGAGCGTTTCCTGTGTCACCAGTTTTACATTCCGATGCACCTCTGCAGGTTTACTGTTTCCCTTGGACCTTCCCATTGACGATGAAACACAGAAGTTGCATCGGAATTAAATATAGGAGACACAATGCCGACTTAAGTACAGGAAGACAGAGTCTTCGTACTGTCTATGTTTTGAGCGTTTCCTGTGTCACTAGTTTTACATTTCGATGCACCACTGCAGGTTTACTGTATCCCTTGGACCTTCCCATTGACGATGAAACACAGAAATTGCATCGGAATTAAATACAAGAGACACAATGCCGACTTAAATACAGGAAGAATGAGTCTTCCTACTGTCTATGTTTTGAGCGTTTCGTGTGACACTAGTTTTACATTCCGATGCACCTCTGCAGGTTTATCGTATCCCTTGGACCTTCCCATTGACGATGAAACACAGAAGTTGCATCGGAATTAAATATAGGAGACACAATGCCGACTTAAGTACAGGAAGACTGAGTCTTCCTACTCTCTATGTTTGAGCGTATCCTGCGTCACCAGTTTTACATTCTGATGCACCTCTGCAGGCTTACTGTATCCCTTGGACCTTCCCATTGACGATGAAACACAGAAATTGTATCGAAATTAAATATAAGAGACACAATGCTGACTTAAGTACAAGAAAACAGTCTTCGTACGGTCAATGTTTTGAGCGTTTCCTGTGTCACCAGTTTTACATTCCGATGCACCTCTGCCGGTTTATTGTATCCTTTGGACCTTCCCATTGTCGATGAAACACAGAAATCGCATCGGAATTAAATATAAGAGACACAATGCCGACTTAAGTACAGGAAGACTGAGTCTTCCTACTGTCAATGTTTTGAGCGTTTCCTGTGTCACCAGTTTTACATTCCGATTCGCCTCTGCAGGTTTACTGTATCCATTGGACCTTCCCAAATACGATGAAAAACAGAAATTGCTTCGGAATTAAATATAAGAGACACAATGCCGACTTAAGTACAGGAAGACTGAGTCTTTCTACTGTCTATGTTTTGTACGTTTCCTGTGTCACCAGTTTTACATTCCGATGCACCTCTGCAGGTTTACTGTTTCCCTTGGACCTTCCCATTGACGATGAAACACCGAAATTGCATCGGAATTAAATGTAGGAGACACAATGCCGACTTAAGTACAGGAAGACAGAGACTTCCTACTGTCTATGTTTTGAGCGTTTCCTGTGTCACTAGTTTTACATTTCGATGCACCACTGCAGGTTTACTGTATCCCTTGGACCTTCCCATTGGCGATGAAACACACAAATTGCATCGAAATTAAATATAAGAGACACAATGCCGACTTAAGTACAGGAAGACTGAGTCTTCCTACTGCCTATGTTTTGAGCGTTTCCTGTGTCACCAGTTTTACATTCTGATGCACCTCTGCAGGTTTCTGTATCCCTTGGACCTTCCCATTGACGATGAAACACAGAAATTGCATCGGAATTAAATATAAGAGACACAATGCCGACTTAAGTACAGGAAGACTGAGTCTTCCTACTGCCTGTGTTTTGAGCGTTTCGTGTGACACTAGTTTTACATTCCGATACACCTCTGCAGGTTTACTGTATCCCTTGGACCTTACCATTGACGATGAAACACAGAAATTGCATCGGAATTAAATATAAGAGACACAATGCCGACTTAAGTACAGGAAGACTGAGTCTTCCTACTCTCTATGTTTTGAGCGTATCCTGTGTCACCAGTTGTACATTCTGATGCACCTCTGCAGGCTTACTGTATCACTTGGACCTTCCCATTGACGATGAAACACAGAAATTGCATCGAAATTAAATATAAGAGACACAATGCCGAGTTAAGTACAGGAAGACTGAGTCTTCCTACTGGCTATGTTTTGAGCGTTTCCTGTGTCACCAGTTTTACACTCCGATGCACCTCTGCAGGTTTACTGTATCCCTTGGACCTTCCCATTCACGATGAAAAACAGAAATCGAATCGGAATTAAATATAAGAGACACAATGCCGACTTAAGTACAAGAAGACTGAGTCTTCCTGCTGTCTATGTTTTGAACGTTACCTGTGTCACTAGTTTTACATTCCGATGTACCTCTGCAGGTTTACTGTATCCATTGGACCTTCCCATTCACGATGAAACACAGAAATTGCATCGGAATTAAATATAGGAGACACAATGCCGAGTTAAGTACAGGAAGACTGAGTCTTCCTACTGTCTATGTTTGAGCGTTTCCTGTGTCACCAGTTTTACATTCCGATGCACCTCAGCAGGTTTCCTGTATCCCTTGGACCTTCCCATTCACGATGAAACACAGAAATTGCATCGGAATTAAATATAAGAGACACAATGCCGACTTAAGTACAGGAAGACTGAGTCTTCCTACTGTCTATGTTTTGAGCGTTTCCTGTGTCACCAGTTTTACATTCCGATGCACCTCTGCAGGTTTACTGTTTCCCTTGGACCTTCCCATTGACGATGAAACACAGAAGTTGCATCGGAATTAAATATAGGAGACACAATGCCGACTTAAGTACAGGAAGACAGAGTCTTCGTACTGTCTATGTTTTGAGCGTTTCCTGTGTCACTAGTTTTACATTTCGATGCACCACTGCAGGTTTACTGTATCCCTTGGACCTTCCCATTGACGATGAAACACAGAAATTGCATCGGAATTAAATACAAGAGACACAATGCCGACTTAAATACAGGAAGAATGAGTCTTCCTACTGTCTATGTTTTGAGCGTTTCGTGTGACACTAGTTTTACATTCCGATGCACCTCTGCAGGTTTATCGTATCCCTTGGACCTTCCCATTGACGATGAAACACAGAAGTTGCATCGGAATTAAATATAGGAGACACAATGCCGACTTAAGTACAGGAAGACTGAGTCTTCCTACTCTCTATGTTTGAGCGTATCCTGTGTGACCAGTTTTACATTCTGATGCACCTCTGCAGGCTTACTGTATCCCTTGGACCTTCCCATTGACGATGAAACACAGAAATTGTATCGAAATTAAATATAAGAGACACAATGCTGACTTAAGTACAAGAAAACAGTCTTCGTACGGTCAATGTTTTGAGCGTTTCCTGTGTCACCAGTTTTACATTCCGATGCACCTCTGCCGGTTTATTGTATCCTTTGGACCTTCCCATTGTCGATGAAACACAGAAATCGCATCGGAATTAAATATAAGAGACACAATGCCGACTTAAGTACAGGAAGACTGAGTCTTCCTACTGTCAATGTTTTGAGCGTTTCCTGTGTCACCAGTTTTACATTCCGATTCGCCTCTGCAGGTTTACTGTATCCATTGGACCTTCCCAAATACGATGAAAAACAGAAATTGCTTCGGAATTAAATATAAGAGACACAATGCCGACTTAAGTACAGGAAGACTGAGTCTTTCTACTGTCTATGTTTTGTACGTTTCCTGTGTCACCAGTTTTACATTCCGATGCACCTCTGCAGGTTTACTGTTTCCCTTGGACCTTCCCATTGACGATGAAACACCGAAATTGCATCGGAATTAAATGTAGGAGACACAATGCCGACTTAAGTACAGGAAGACAGAGACTTCCTACTGTCTATGTTTTGAGCGTTTCCTGTGTCACTAGTTTTACATTTCGATGCACCACTGCAGGTTTACTGTATCCCTTGGACCTTCCCATTGACGATGAAACACCGAAATTGCATCGGAATTAAATATAAGAGACACAATGCCGACTTAAATACAGGAAGAATGAGTCTTCCTACTGTCTATGTGTTGAGCGTTTCCTGTGTCACCAGTTTTACATTCTGATGCACCTCTGCAGGTTTACTGTATCCCTTGGACCTTCCCATTGACGATTAAACACAGACATTGCATCGGAATTAAATATAACAGACACAATGCCGACTTAAGTACAGGAAGACTGAGTCTTCCTACTGTCTACGGTTTGAGCGTTTCCTGTGTCACCAGTTTTACATTCCGATGCACCTCTGCAGGTTTACTGTATCCCTTGGACCTTCCCATTGACGATGAAACACAGAAATTGCATCGGAATTAAATATAAGAGACACAATGCCGACTTAAGTACAGGAAGACTGTGTCTTCCTACTGCCTGTGTTTTGAGCGTTTCGTGTGACACTAGTTTTACATTCCGATGCACCTCTGCAGGTTTACTGTATCCCTTGGACCTTCCCATTGACGATGAAACACAGAAATTGCATCGGAATTAAATATAAGAGACACAATGCAGACTTAAGTACAGGAAGACTGAGTCTTCCTACTCTCTATGTATTGAGCGTATCCTGTGTCACCAGTTGTACATTCTGATGCACCTCTGCAGGCTTACTGTATCACTTGGACCTTCCCATTGACGATGAAACACAGAAATTGCATCGGAATTAAATATAAGAGACACAATGCCGACTTAAGTACAGGAAGCCGAGTCTTCCTACTGTCTCTAATTTGAGCGTTTCCTGTGTCACCAGTTTTACATTCCGATGCACCTCTGCAGGTTTACTGTATCCCGTGGAGCTTCCCATTGACGATGAAACACCGAAATTGCATCGGAATTAAATATAAGAGACACAATGCCGACTTAAGTACAGGAAGACGGAGTCTTCCTACTGTCTATGATTTGAGCTTTTCCTGTGTCACCAGTTTTATATTCCGATGCACATCTGCAGGTTTCCTGTATCCCTTGGACCTTCCCATTGACGATGAAACACAGAAATTGTATCGAAATTAAATATAAGAGACACAATGCCGACTTAAGTATAAGAAAACAGTCTTCGTACGGTCAATGTTTTGAGCGTTTCCTGTGTCACCAGTTTTACATTCCTATGCACCTCTGCCGGTTTATTGTATCCCTTGGGCCTTCCCATTGTCGATGAAACACAGAAATCACATCGGAATTAAATATAAGAGACACAATGCCGACTTAAGTACAGGAAGACTGAGTCTTCCTACTGTCTATGTTTTGAGCGTTTCCTGTGTCACCAGTTTTACATTCCGATGCACCTCTGCAGGTTTACTGTTTCCCTTGGACCTTCCCATTGACGATGAAACACAGAAGTTGCATCGGAATTAAATATAGGAGACACAATGCCGACTTAAGTACAGGAAGACTGAGTCTTACTACTGTCTATGTTTGAGCGTTTCCTGTGTCACCAGTTTTACATTCCGATGCACCTCAGCAGGTTTCCTCTATCCCTTGGACCTTCCCATTCACGATGAAACACAGAAATTGCATCGGAATTAAATATAAGAGACACAATGCCGACTTAAGTACAGGAAGACTGAGTCTTCCTACTGTCTATGTTTTGAGAGTTTCCTGTGTCACCAGTTTTACATTCCGATGCACCTCTGCAGGTTTACTGTTTCCCTTGGACCTTCCCATTGACGATGAAACACAGAAGTTGCATCGGAATTAAATATAGGAGACACAATGCCGACTTAAGTACAGGAAGACAGAGTCTTCGTACTGTCTATGTTTTGAGCGTTTCCTGTGTCACTAGTTTTACATTTCGATGCACCACTGCAGGTTTACTGTATCCCTTGGACCTTCCCATTGACGATGAAACACAGAAATTGCATCGGAATTAAATACAAGAGACACAATGCCGACTTAAATACAGGAAGAATGAGTCTTCCTACTGTCTATGTTTTGAGCGTTTCGTGTGACACTAGTTTTACATTCCGATGCACCTCTGCAGGTTTATCGTATCCCTTGGACCTTCCCATTGACGATGAAACACAGAAATTGCATCGGAATTAAATATAAGAGACACAATGCCGACTTAAGTACAGGAAGACTGAGTCTTCCTACTCTCTATGTTTGAGCGTATCCTGTGTCACCAGTTTTACATTCTCATGCACCTCTGCAGGCTTACTGTATCCCTTGGACCTTCCCAATGACGATGAAACACAGAAATTGTATCGAAATTAAATATAAGAGACACAATGCCGACATAAGTACAAGAAAACAGTCTTCGTACGGTCAATGTTTTGAGCGTTTCCTGTGTCACCAGTTTTACATTCCGATGCACCTCTGCCGGTTTATTGTATCCTTTGGACCTTCCCATTGTCGATGAAACACAGAAATCGCATCGGAATTAAATATAAGAGACACAATGCCGACTTAGGTACAGGAAGACTGAGTCTTCCTACTGTCAATGTTTTGAGCGTTTCCTGTGTCACCAGTTTTACATTCCGATTGGCCTCTGCAAGTTTACTGTATCCATTGGACCTTCCCAAATACGATGAAAAACAGAAATTGCTTCGGAATTAAATATAAGAGACACAATGCCGACTTAAGTACAGGAAGACTGAGTCTTTCTACTGTCTATGTTTTGTACGTTTCCTGTGTCACCAGTTTTACATTCCGATGCACCTCTGCAGGTTTACTGTTTCCCTTTGACCTTCCCATTGACGATGAAACACCGAAATTGCATCGGAATTAAATGTAGGAGACACAATGCCAACTTAAGTACAGGAAGACAGAGTCTTCCTACTGTCTATGTTTTGAGCGTTTCCTGTGTCACTAGTTTTACATTTCGATGCACCACTGCAGGTTTACTGTATCCCTTGGACCTTCCCATTGACGATGAAACACCGAAATTGCATCGGAATTAAATATAAGAGACACAATGCCGACTTAAATACAGGAAGAATGAGTCTTCCTACTGTCTATGTGTTGAGCGTTTCCTGTGTCACCAGTTTTACATTCTGATGCACCTCTGCAGGTTTACTGTATCCCTTGGACCTTCCCATTGACGATGAAACACAGAAATTGCATCGGAATTAAATATAACAGACACAATGCCGACTTAAGTACAGGAAGACTGAGTCTTCCTACTGTCTACGGTTTGAGCGTTTCCTGTGTCACCAGTTTTACATTCCGATGCACCTCTGCAGGTTTACTGTATCCCTTGGACCTTCCCATTGACGATGAAACACAGAAATTGCATTGGAATTAAGTATAAGAGACACAATGCCGACTTAAGTACAGGAAGACTGAGTCTTCCTACTCTCTATGTATTGAGCGTATCCTGTGTCACCAGTTGTACATTCTGATGCACCTCTGCAGGCTTACTGTATCACTTGGACCTTCCCATTGACGATGAAACACAGAAATTGCATCGGAATTAAATATAAGAGACACAATGCCGACTTAAGTACAGGAAGCCGAGTCTTCCTACTGTCTCTAATTTGAGCGTTTCCTGTGTCACCAGTTTTACATTCCGATGCACCTCTGCAGGTTTACTGTATCCCGTGGAGCTTCCCATTGACGATGAAACACAGAAATTGTATCGAAATTAAATATAAGAGACACAATGCCGACTTAAGTATAAGAAAACAGTCTTCGTACGGTCAATGTTTTGAGCGTTTCCTGTGTCACCAGTTTTACATTCCTATGCACCTCTGCCGGTTTATTGTATCCCTTGGGCCTTCCCATTGTCGATGAAACACAGAAATCGAATCGGAATTAAATATAAGAGACACAATGCCGACTTAAGTACAGGAAGACTGAGTCTTCCTACTGTCAATGTTTTGAGCGTTTCCTGTGTCACCAGTTTTACATTCCGATTCGCCTCTGCAGGTTTACTGTATCCATTGGACCTTCCCATTGACGATGAAACACAAAAATTGCATCGGAATTAAATATAAGAGACACAATGCCGACTAAAGTACAGGAAGACTAAGTCTTCCTACTGTCTATGTTTTGAGCGTTTCCTGTGTCATCAGTTTTACTTTCCGATGCACCTCTGCAGGTTTACTATATCCCTTGGACCTTCCCATTCATGATGAAACACAGAAATTTCATCGGAAATAAATATAAGAGACACAATGCCGACTTAAGTACAGGAAGACTGAGTCTTCCTACTGTCTATGCTTTGAGCTTTTCCTGTGTCACCAGTTATACATTCCGATGTACCTCTGCAGGTTTACTGTATCCCTTGGACCTTCCCATTGACGATGAAACACAGAAATTGCATCGGAATTAAATATAAGAGACACAATGCCGACTTAAGTACAGGAAGACTGAGTCTTCCTACTGTCAATGTTCTGAGCGTTTCCTGTGACACTAGTTTTACATTCTGATGCACCTCTGCAGGTTTACTGTATCCCATGGACCTTCCCATTGATGATGAAACAGAGAAATTGCAACGGAATTAAATATAAGAGACACAACGCCAACTTAAGTACAGGAAGACTGAGTCTTCCTACTGTCTACGTTTTGAGCGTTTCCTGTGTTACCAGTTTTACAATCCGATGCACCTCTGCAGGTTTTCTGTATCCATTGGACCTTCCTATTGACGAAGAAACACAGAAATTGCATCGGAATTAAATATAAGAGACACAATGCCGACTTAAGTACAGGAAGACTGAGTCTTCCTACTGTCTATGTGTTGAGCGTTTCCTGTGTCAGCAGTTTTACAATCTGATGCACCTCTGCAGGTATTCTGTATCCATTGGACCTTCCCATTGACAATGAAACACAGAAATTGCATCAGAATTAAATATAAAAGACACAATGCCGACTTAAGTTCAGGAAGACTGAGTCTTCCTACTGTCTATGTTTTGAGCGTTTCCTGTGTCACCAGTTATACATTCCGATGCACCTCTGCAGGTTTACTGTATCCCATTGACCTTCCCATTGACGATGAAACACAGAAATTGCATCGGAATTAAATATAAGAAACAAAACGCCGACTTAAGTACAGGAAGACCGAGTCTTCCTGCTGTCTATGTTTTGAACGTTACCTGTGTCACTAGTTTTACATTCCGATGTACCTCTGCAGGTTTTCTGTATCCATTGGACCTTCCTATTGACGAAGAAACACAGAAATTGCAACGGAATTAAATATAGGAGACACAATGCCGACTTAAGTACAGGAAGACTGAGTCTTCCTACTGTCTATGTTTGAGCGTTTCCTGTGTCACCAGTTTAACATTCCGATGCACCTCAGCAGGTTTCCTGTATCCCTTGGACCTTCCCATTCACGATGAAACACAGAAATTGCATCGGAATTAAATATAAGAGACAAAATGCCGACTTAAGTACAGGAAGACTGAGTCTTCCTACTGTCTATGTTTTGAGCGTTTCCTGTGTCACTAGTTTTACATTTCGATGCACCACTGCAGGTTTACTGTATCCCTTGGACCTTCCCATTGACGATGAAACACAGAAATTGCATCGGAATTAAATATAAGAGACACAATGCCGACTTAAATACAGGAAGAATGAGTCTTCCTACTGTCTATGTTTGAGCGTTTCGTGTGACACTAGTTTTACATTCCGATGCACCTCTGCAGGTTTATCGTATCCCTTGGACCTTCCCATTGACGATGAAACACAGAAATTGCATCTGAATTAAATATAAGAGACACAATGCCGAATTAAGTACAGGAAGACTGAGTCTTCCTACTCTCTATGTTTTGAGCGTATCCTGTGTCACCAGTTTTACATTCTGATGCACCTCTGCAGGCTTACTGTAACCCTTGGACCTTCCCATTGACGACGAAACACAGAAATTGGATGGGAATTAAATATAAGAGACACAATGCCGACTTAAGTACAGGAAGACCGAGTCCTCCTACTGTCTATAATTTGAGCGTTTCCTGTGTCACCAGTTTTAAATTCCGATGCACCTCTACAGGTTTACTGTATCCGTTGGACCTTCACAGTGACGATGAAACACAGAAATTGCATCGGAATTAAATATAAGAGACACAATGCCGACTTAAGTACAGGAAGACTAAGTCTTCCTACTGTCTATGCTTTGTGCGTTTCCTGTGCCATCAGTTTTCCTTTCCGATGCACCTCTGCAGGTTTACTATATCCTTTGGACCTTCCCATTCACGATGACACACAGAAATTTCATCGGAAATAAATATAAGAGACACAATGCCGACTTAAGTATAGGAAGACTGAGTCTTCCTACTGTCAATGATTTGAGCGTTTCCTGTGTCACCAGATTTACATTCCGATGCACCTCTGCAGGTTTACTGCACCCGTGGAGCTTCCCATTGACGATGAAACACAGAAATTGCATCGGAATTAAATATAAGACACACAATGCCGACTTAAGTACAGGAAGACAGAGTCTTCCTACTGTCTATGATTTGAGCTTTTCCTGTGTCACCAGTTTTACATTCCGATGCACCCCTGCAGGTTTCCTGTATCCCTTGGAGCTTCCCATTGACGATGAAACACAGAAATTGTATCGAAATTAAATATAAGAGACACAATGCCGACTTAAGTACAAGAAAACAGTCTTCGTACGGTCAATGTTTTGAGCGTTTCCTGTGTCACCAGTTTTACATTCCGATGCACCTCTGCCGGTTTATTGTATCCCTTGGACCTTCCCATTGTCGATGAAACACAGAAATCGCATCGGAATTAAATATAAGAGACACAATGCCGACTTAAGTACAGGAAGACTGAGTCTTCCTACTGTCTATGATTTGAGCGTTTCCTGTGTCACCAGTTACACATTCCGATGCACCTCTGCAGGTTTATTGTATCCCTTGGTCCTTCCCATTGACGATGAAACACAGAAATTGCATCGGAATTAAAAATAAGAGACACAATTCCGACATAAGTACAGGAAGACTGAGTCTTCCTACTGTCAATGTTCTGAGCGTTTCCTGTGTCACTAGTTTTACATTCTGATGCATCTCTGCAGGTTTACTGTATCCCATGGACCTTCCCATTGATGATGAAACACAGAAATTGCATCGGAATTAAATATAAGAGACACAACGCCGACTTAAGTTCAGGAAGATTGAGTCTTCCTACTGTATATGTTTTGAGCGTTTCCTGTGTCACCAGTTTTACAATCTGATGCACCTCTGCAGGTTTTCTGTATTTATTGGACCTTCCCATTGACGAAGAAACACAGAAATTGAATCGGAATTAAATATAAGAGACACAATGCCGACTAAAGTATAGGAAGACTGAGTCTTCCTACTGTCTATGTGTTGAGCGTTTCCTGTGTCACCAGTTTTACATTCCGATGCACCTCTACAGGTTATCTGTATCCATTGGACCTTCCCATTGACTATGAAACACAAAAATTGCATCGGAATTAAATATAAGGGACACAATGCCGACTTAAGTACAGGAAGACTGAGTCTTCCTACTGTCTATGTTTTGAGCGTTTCCTGTGTCATCAGTTTTACTTTCCGATGCACCTCTGCAGGTTTACTATATCCCTTGGACCTTCCCATTCACGATGAAACACAGAAATTTCATCGGAGATAAATATAAGAGACACAATACCGACTTAAGTACAGGAAGACTGTGTCTTCCTACTGGCTATGTTTTGAGCGTTTCCTGTGTCACCAGTTTTACACTCCGATGCACGTCTGCAGGTTTACTGTATCCCTTGGACCTTCCCATTCCCGATGAAACACAGAAATTGAATCGGAATTAAATATAAGAGACACAATGCCGACTTAAGTACAAGAAGACTGAGTCTTCCTACTGTCTATGTTTTTAACGTTTCCTGTGTCACTAGTTTTACATTCCGATGCACTTCTGCAGGTTTACTGTATCCCTTGGAGCTTCCCATTGACGATGAAACACAGAAATTGCATCGGAATTAAATATAAGAGAGACAATGCCGACTTAAGTACAGGAAGACTGAGTCTTCCTACTGTCTATAATTTGAGCGTTTCCTGTATCACCAGTTTTACATTCCGATGCACATCTACAGGTTTCCTGTATCCCTTGGACATTCACAGTGACGTTGAAACACAGAAATTGCATAGGAATTAAATATAAGAGACACAATGCCGACATAAGTACAGGAAGACTGAGTCTTCCTACTGTCTATGTTTTGAGCGTTTCCTGTGTCATCAGTTTTACATTCTGAAGCACTTCTGCAGGTTTACTGTATCCCTTGGACCTTCCCATTGGCGATGAAACATACAAATTGCATCGAATTTAAATATAAGAGACACAATGCCGACTTAAGTACAGGAACACTGAGTCTTCCTACTGTCAATGTTTTGAGCGTTTCCTGTGACACCAGTTTTACATTCCGATTCGACTCTGCAGGTTTACTGTATCCATTGGACCTTCCCATTGGCGATGAAAAACAGAAATTGCATCGGAATTAAATATAAGAGACACAATGCCGACTTAAGTACAGGAAGACTAAGTCTTCCTACTGTCTATGTTTTGAGCGTTTCCTGTGTCATCGGTTTTACTTTCCGATGCACCTCTGCAGGTTTACTATATCGCTTGGACCTTCCCATTCACGATGAAACACAGAAATGTCATCGGAAATAAATATAAGAGACACAATGCCGACTTAAGTACAGGAAGACTGAGTCTTCCTACTGTCTATGTTTGAGCGTTTCCTGTGTCACCAGTTATACATTCCGATGCACCTCTGCAGGTCTACTGTATCCCATAGACCTTCCCATTGACGATGAAACACAGAAATTGCATCGGAATTAAATATAAGAGACAAAACGCCGACTTAAGTACTGGAAGACTGAGTCTTCCTACGGTCTATGTTTGAGCGTTTCCTGTGTCACCAGTTTTACATTCCGATGCACCTCTGCAGGTTTACTGTATCCCTTGGACCTTCCCATTCACGCTGAAACTCAGAAATGTCATCGGAATTAAATATAAATGACACAATGCCGACTTAAGTACAAGAAAACAGTCTTCGTACGGTCAATGTTTTGAGCGTTTCCTTTGTCACCAGTTTTACATTCCGATGCATCTCTGCCGGTTTACTGTACCCTTGGACGTTCCCATTGTCGATGAAACACAGAAATCGCATCGGAATTAAATATAAGAGACACAATGCCGACTTAAGTACAGGAACACTGAGTTTTCCTACTGTCTATGTTTTGAGCGTTTCCTGTGTCACCAGTCTTACAATCTGATGCACCTCTGCAGGTTTTCTGTATCCATTGGACCTTCCCATTGACGATGAAAAACAGAAATTGCTTCGGAATTAGATATAAGAGACACAATGCCGACTTAAGTACAGGAAGACTAAGTCTTCCTACTGTCTGTGTTTTGAGCGTTTCCTGTTTCATCAGTTTTACTTTCCGATGCACCTCTGCAGGTTTACTATATCCCTTGGACCTTCCCATTCACGATGAAACACAGAAATTTCATCGGAAATAAATATAAGAGACACAATGCCGACTTAAGTACAGGAAGACTGAGTCTTCCTACTGTCTATGATTTGAGCGTTCCTGTGTCACCAGTTATACATTCCGATGCACTTCTGCAGGTTTACCGTATCCCTTGGTCCTTCCCATTGACGATGAAACACAGAAATTGCATCGGAATTAAATATAAGAGACACAGTTCCGACTTAAGTACAGGAAGACTGAGTCTTCCTACTGTCTATGTGTTGAGCGTTTCCTGTGTCACCAGTTTTACATTCCGATGCACCACTATAGGTTTTCTGTATCCATTGGACCTTCCCATTGACAATGAAACACAGAAATTGCATCGGAATTAAATATAAGAGACACAATGCCGACTTAAGTACAGGAAGACTGAGTCTTCCTACTCTCTATGTTTTGAGCGTTTCCTGTGTCACCAGTTTTACATTCCGATGCACCTCTGCAGGTTTACTGTATCCCTTGGACCTTCCCATTGACGATGAAACACAGAAATTGCATCGGAATTAAATATAAGAGACACAATGCCGACTTAAAAACAGGAAGACTGAGTCTTCCTACTCTCTATGTTTTGAGCGTTTCCTGTGTCACCAGTTTTACATTCTGATGCACCTCTGCAGTTTTACTGTATCCCTTGGACGTTCCCATTGACGATGAAAAACAGAAATTGCATCGGAATTAAATTTAAGAGACACAATGCCGACTTAAGTACAGGAAGACTAAGTCATCCTACTGTCTATGTTTTGAGCGTTTCCTGTGTCATCAGTTTTACTTTCCGATGCACCTCTGCAGGTTTACTATATCCCTTGGACCTTCCCATTCACGAAGAAACACAGAAATTTCATCGGAAATAAATATAAGAGACACAATACCGACTTAAGAACAGGAAGACTGAGTCTTCCTACAGGCTATGTTTTGAGCGTTTCCTGTGTCACCAGTTTTACATTCCGATGCACCTCTGCAGGTTTCCTGTATCCCTTGGACCTTCCCATTGACGATGAAACACAGAAATTGCATCGGAATTAAATATAAGAGACACAATGCCGACTTAAGTACAGGAAGACTAAGTCTTCCTACTGTCTATGTTTTGAGCGTTTCCTGTGTCACTAGTTTTACATTCCGATGCACCTCTGCAGGTTTACTGTATCCCTTGGACCTTCCCATTCACGCTGAAACACAGAAATGTCATCGGAATTAAATATAAAGGACACAATGCCGACTTAAGTACAAGAAAACAGTCTTCGTACGGTCAATGTTTTGAGCGTTTCCTGTGTCACCAGTTTTACATTCCGATGCACCTCTGCCGGTTTACTGTACCCTTGGACCTTCCCATTGACGATGAAACACAGAAGTTGCATCGGAATTAAATATAAGAGACACAATGCCGACTTAAGTACAGGAAGACTGAGTCTTCCTACTGTCTATGTTTTGAGCGTTTCCTGTGTCACTAGTTTTACATTCCGATACAACTCTGCAGGTTTACTGTATCCCTTGGACCTTCCCATTGACGATGAAACACAGAAATTGCATCGGAATTAAATATAAGAGACACAATGCCGACTTAAGTACACGAAGACTGAGTCTTCCTACTGTCTATGTTCTGAGCGTTTCCTGTGTCATCAGTTCTACATTCCGATGCACCTCTGCAGGTTTACTGTATCCATTGGACCGCCCCATTGACGATGAAAAACAGAAATTGCATCGGAATTAAATATAAAAGACACAATGCCGACATAAGTACAAGAAAACTGAGTCTTCTTAGGGTCTATGATATGAGCGCTTCCTGTGTCACCAGTTTTACATTTTGATGCACCTGTGCAGGGTTACTGTATCCCTTGCACCTTCCCATTGACGATGAAACACAGAAATTGCATCGGAATTAAATATAAGAGACACAATGCCGACTTAAGTACAGGAAGACTGAGTCTTCCTACTGTCAATGTTTGAGCGTTTCCTGTGTCAACAGTTTTACATTCCGATGCACCTCTGCAGGTTTACTGTATCCATTGGACCTTCCCATTGACGATGAAACACAGAAAATGCATCGGAATTAAATATAAGAGACACAATGCCGACTGAAGTACAGGAAGACTGAGTCTTCCTACTGTCTATGTTTGAGCGTTTCCTGTGCCACCAGTTTTACATTCCGATCCCCCTCTGTAGGTTTACTGTATCCATTGGACCTTCCCATTGACGATGAAACACAGTAATATCATCGGAATTAAATATAAGAGACACAATGCCGACTTACGTACAGAAAGACTGAGTCTTCCTACTGTCTATGTTTTGAGAGTTACCTGTGTCACCAGTTTTACATTCCGATGCACCTCTGCAGGTTTACTGTATCCCTTGGACCTTCCCATTGACGATGAAACACAGAAATTGCATCGGAATTAAATATAAGAGACACAATGCCGTCTTAAGTACAGGAACATTGAGTCTTCCTACTGTCTATGTTTTGAGCGTTTCCTGCGTCACCAGTTTTACATTCCGGTGCACCTCTGCAGGTTTACTGTATCCATTGGACCTTACCATGGGTGATGAAACACAGAAAATGCATCGGAATTAAATATAAGAGACACAATTCACTTTTAGGTACACGAAGACTGAGTCTTCCTAGTGTCTATGTTTTGAGCGTGTTCTGCGTCACCAGTTTTACATTCCGATGCACCTCTGCAGGTTTACTGTGACCCTTGGACCTTCACAGTGACGATGAAACACAGAAATTGCATCGGAATTAAATATAAAAGACACAATGCCGACATAAGTACAAGAAAACTGAGTCTTCTTAGGGTCTATGTTATGAGCGCTTCCTGTGTCACCAGTTTTACATTCCGATGCACCTCTGAGGGTTACTGTATCCCTTGGACCTTCCCATTGGCGATGAAACACAGAAATTGCATCGGAATTAAATATAAGAGACACAATGCCGACTGAAGTACAGGAAGACTGAGTCTTCCTACTGTCTATGATTTGAGCGTTTCCTGTGTCACCAGTTTTATATTCCGATCCACCTCTGCAGGTTTACTCTATCCATTGGTCCTTCCCATGGACGATGAAACACAGAAATAGCATCGGAATTAAATATAAGAGACACAATGCCGACTTAAGTACAGGAAGGCTGAGTCTTCCTACTGTCTATGCTTTGAGCGTTTCCTGCGTCACCAGTTTTACATTCCGATGCACCTCTGCGGGTTTACTGTATCCGTTGGACCTTCCCATTGACGATGAAACACAGAAATTACATCGGAATTAAATATGAGAGACACAACGTTGAGTTAAGTACAAGAAAACTGAGTCTTCTTACGGTCTATGATTTGAGCGTTTCCTGTCTCACCAGTTTTACATTCCGATGCACCTCTAAGGGTTTACTGTATCCATTGGACCTTCCCATGGACGATGAAACACAGAAATTGCATCGGAATTAAATATTAGAGACACAATTCACTCTTAGGTACACGAAGACTGAGTATTCCTACTGTCTATGTTTTGAGCGTGTCCTGTGTCACCAGTTTTACAGTCCGATGCAACTCTGCATGTTTACTGTAACCCTTGGCCTTCACAGTGACGATGAAACACAGAAATTGCATCGGAATTAAATATAAAAGACACAATGCCGACTTAAGTACAAGAAAACTGAGTCTTCTTAGGGTCTATGTTATGAGCGCTTCCTGTGTCACCAGTTTAACATTTTGATGCACCTCTGCAGGGTTACTGTATCCCTTGGACCTTCCCATTGACGATGAAACACAGAAATTACATCGGAATTAAATATAAGAGACACAATGCCGACTTAAGTACAGGAAGACTGAGTCTTCCTACTGTCAATGTTTGAGCGTTTCCTGTGTCAACAGTTTTACATTGCGATGCACCTCTGCAGGTTCACTGTATCCATTGGACCTTCCCATTGACGATGAAACACAGAAAATGCATCGGAATTAAATATAAGAGACACAATGCCGACTGAAGTACAGGAAGACTGAGTCTTCCTACTGTCTATGTTTTGAGCGTTTCCTGTGCCACCAGTTTTACATTCCGATCCCCCTCTGCAGGTTTACTGTATCCATTGGACCTTCCCATTGACGATGAAACACAGAAATAGCATCGGAATTAAATATAAGAGACACAATGCCGACTTAAGTACAGAAAGACTGAGCCTTCCTACTGTCTTTGTTTTGAGCGTTTCCTGTGTCACCAGTTTTATATTCCGATGCACCTCTGCAGGTTTACTGTATCCCTTGGATCTTCCCATTGACGATGAAACACAGAAATTGCATCGGAATTAAATATAAGAGACACAATGCCGTCTTAAGTACAGGAACATTGAGTCTTCCTACTGTCTATGTTTTGAGCGTTTCCTGCGTCACCAGTTTTACATTCCGGTGCACCTCTGCAGGTTTACTGTATCCATTGGACCTTCCCATGGACGATGAAACACAGAAAATGCATCGGAATTAAATATAAGAGACACAATTCACTTTTAGGTACACGAAGACTGAGTCTTCCTACTGTCTATGATTTGAGCGTGTCCTGCGTCACCAGTTTTACATTCCGATGCACCTCTGCAGGTTTACTGTAACCCTTGGACCTTCACAGTGACGATGAAACACAGAAATTGCATCGGAATTAAATATAAAAGACACAATGCCGACATAAGTACAAGAAAACTGAGTCTTCTTAGGGTCTATGTTATGAGCGCTTCCTGTGTCACCAGTTTTACATTCCGATGCACCTCTGAGGGTTACTGTATCCCTTGGACCTTCCCATTGGCGATGAAACACAGAAATTGCATCGGAATTAAGTATAAGAGACACAATGCCGACTGAAGTACAGGAAGACTGAGTCTTCCTACTGTCTATGATTTGAGCGTTTCCTGTGTCACCAGTTTTATATTCCGATCCACCTCTGCAGGTTTACTCTATCCATTGGTCCTTCCCATTGACGATGAAACACAGAAATAGCATCGGAATTAAATATAAGAGACACAATGCCGATTTAAGTACAGGAAGGCTAAGTCTTCCTACTGTCTATGTTTTGAGCGTTTCCTGCGTCACCAGTTTTACATTCCGATGCACCTCTGCAGGTTTACTGTATCTGTTGGACCTTCCCATTGACGATGAAACACAGAAATTACATCGGAATTAAATATGAGAGACACAACGTTGATTTAAGTACAAGAAAACTGAGTCTTCTTGCGGTCTATGATTTGAGCGTTTCCTGTCTCACCAGTTTTACATTCCGATGCACCTCTAAGGGTTTACTGTATCCATTGGACCTTCCCATGGACGATGAAACACAGAAATTGCATCGGAATTAAATATTAGAGACACAATTCACTCTTAGGTACACGAAGACTGAGTCTTCCTACTGTCTATGTTTTGAGCGTGGCCTGTGTCACCAGTTTTACAGTCCGATGCACCTCTGCAGGTTTACTGTAACCCTTGGACCTTCACAGTGACGATGAAACACAGAAATTGCATCGGAATTAAATATAAAAGACACAATGCCGACTTAAGTACTAGAAAACTGAGTTTTCTTAGGGTCTATGTTATGAGCGGTTCCTGTGTCACCAGTTTAACATTTCGATGCACCTGTGCAGGGTTACTGTATCCCTTGGACCTTCCCATTGACGATGAAACACAGAAATTGCATCGGAATTAAATATAAGAGACACAATGCCGACTTAAGTACAGGAAGACTGAGTCTTCCTACTGTCAATGTTTGAGCGTTTCCTGTGTCAACAGTTTTACATTCCGATGCACCTCTGCAGGTTTACTGTATCCATTGGACCTTCCCATTGACGATGAAACACAGAAAATGCATCGGAAATAAATATAAGAGACACAATGCCGACTGAAGTACAGGAAGACTGAGTCTTCCTACTGTCTATGTTTTGAGCGTTTTCTGTGTCATCAGTTCTACATTCCGATGCACCTCTGCAGGTTTACTGTATCCATTGGACCCCCCCATTGACGATGAAACACAGAAATTGCATCGGAATTAAATATAAAAGACACAATGCCGACTTAGGTACAGGAAGACTGAGTCTTACTACTGTCTATGTTTTGAGCGTTTCCTGTGTCACCAGTTTTTTATTCCGATGCACCTCTGCAGGTTTACTGTATCCCTTGGATCTTCCCATTGACGATGAACCACAGAAATTGCATCGGAATTAAATATAAGAGTCACAATGCCGACTTAAGTACAGGAACATTGAGTCTTCCTACTGTCTATGTTTTGAGCGTTTCCTGCGTCACCAGTTTTACATTCCGATGCACCTCTGCAGGTTTACTGTATACATTGGACCTTCCCATTGACGATGAAACACAGAAATTACATTGGAATTAAATATAAGAGAAACAACGTTGACTTAAGTACAAGAAAACTGAGTCTTCTTACGGTCTATGTTTTGAGCGTATCCAGTGTCACCAGTTTTACATTCAGATGCACCTCTGCAGGTTTACTGTATCCATTGGACCTACCCATGGACGATGAAACACAGAAATTGCATCGGAATTAAATATAAGAGACACAATGCCGACTTAGGTACATGAAGACTGAGTCTTCTTAGGGTGTATGTTTTGACCGCTTCCTGTGTCACCAGTTTTACATTCCAATGCACCTCTGCAGGTTTACTCTATCCCTTGGACCTTCCCATTGACGACGAAACACAGAAATTGCATCGGATTTAAATATAAGAGACACAATGCCGACTTAAGTACACGAAGACTGAGTCTTCCTACTCTCTATGTTTTGAGCGTTTCCTGTGTCACCAGTTTTACATTCCGATGCACCTCTGCAGGTTTCCTGTATCCCTTGGACCTTCCCATTGACGATAAAACACAGAAATTGCATCGAAATTAAATATAAAAGACACAATGCCGACATAAGTACAAGAAAACAGTCTTCGTACGGTCAATGTTTTGAGCGTTTCCTGTGTCACCAGTTTTACATTCCGATGCACATCTGCCGGTTTACTGTATCCCTTGGACCTTCCCATTGTCGATGAAACACAGAAATCGCATCGGAATTAAGTATAAGAGACACAATGCCGACATAAGTACAGGAAGACTGAGTCATCCTACTGTCTATGTTTTGAGCGTTTCCTGTGTCACCAGTTTTACAATCTGATGCACCTCTGCAGGTTTTCTGTATCCATTGGACCATACCATTGACGAAGAAACACAGAAATTGCATCGGAATTAAATATAAGAGACACAATGCCGACTTAAGTAAAGGAAGAATGAGTCTTCCTACTGTCTATGTTTTGAGCGTTTCCTGTGTCACTAGTTTTACATTCCGATGCACCTCTGCAGGTTTACTGTATCCCTTGGACCTTCCCATTGACGAAGAAACACAGAAATTGCATCGGAATTAAATATAAGAGACACAATTCCGACTTAAGTACAGGAAGACTAAGTCTTCCTACTGTCTATGTTTTGAGCGTTTCCTGTGTCATCAGTTTTACTTTCCGATGCACCTCTGCAGGTTTAATATATCCCTTGGACATTCCCATTCACGATGAAACACAGAAATTTCATCGGAAATAAATATAAGAGACACAATGACGACTTAAGTACAGGAAGACTGAGTCTTCCTACTGTCTATAATTTGAGCGTTTCCTGTATCACCAGGTTTACATTCCGATGCACATATAAAGGTTTTCTGTATCCCTTGGACCTTCACAGTGAGGATGAAACACAGAAATTGCATCGGAATTAAATATAAGAGACACAATGCCGACTTAAGTACAAGAAAACAATCTTCTTACAGTCAATGTTTTGAGCGTTTCCTGTGTCACCAGTTTTACATTCCGATGCACCTCTGCAGGTTTACTGTATCGCTTGGACCTTCCCATTGTCGATGAAACACAGAAATCGCATCGGAATTAAATATAAGAGACACAATGCCCACTTGAGTACAGGAAGACTGAGTCTTCCTACTGTCTATGTTTTGAGCGTTTACTGTGTCGTCAGTTTTACATTCCGATGCACCTCTGCGGGTTTACTGTATCCCTTCGACCTTCCCATTGACGATGAAACACAGAAATTGCATCGGAATTAAATGTAAGAGACACAATGCCGACTTAAGTACAGGAAGACTGAGTCTTCCTACTGTCTATGTTTTGAGCGTTTCGTGTGTCACTAGTTTTACATTCCGATGCACCTCTGCAGGTTTACTGTATCCCTTGGACCTTCCCATTCAGGATGAAACACAGAAATTTCATCGGAAATAAATATAAGAGACACAATGCCGACTTAAGTACAGGAAGACTGAGTCTTCCTACTGGCTATGTTTTGAGCGTTTCCTGTGTCACCAGTTTTACACTCCGATGCACCTCTGCAGGTTTACTGTATCCCTTGGACCTTCCCATTCACGATGAAACACAGAAATTGAATCGGAATTAAATATATGAGACACAATGCCGACTTAAGTACAAGAAGACTGAGTCTTACTACTGTCTATTGTTTTAACGTTTCCTGTGTCACTAGTTTTACATTCCGATGCACCTCTGCAGGTTTACTGTATCCCTTGGACCTTCCCATTGACGATGAAACACAGAAATTGCATTGGAATTAAATATAAGATACACAATGCCGACTTAAGTACAGGAAGACTGAGTCTTCCTACTGTCTATAATTTGAGCGTTTCCTGTATCACCAGTTTTACATTCCGATGCATATATACAGGTTTTCTGTATCCCTTGGACCTTCACAGTGACGATGAAACACAGAAATTGCATCGGAATTAAATGTAAGAGACACAATGCCGACTTAAGTACAGGAAGTCTGAGTCTTCCTACTGTCTATGTTTTGAGCGTTTCCTGTGTCACTAGTTTTACATTCCGATGCACCTCTGCAGGTTTACTGTATCCCTTGGACCTTCCCATTCAGGATGAAACACAGAAATTTAATCGGAAATATATATAAGAGACACAATGCGGACTTAAGTACAGGAAGACTGAGTCTTCCTACTGGCTATGTTTTGAGCGTTTCCTGTGTCACCAGTTTTACACTCCGATGCACCTCTGCAGGTTTACTGTATCCCTTGGACCTTCCCATTCACGATGAAACACAGAAATTGAATCGGAATTAAATAAAAGAGACACAATGCCGACTTAAGTACAGGAAGACTGAGTCTTCCTACTGTCAATGTTTGAGCGTTTCCTGTGTCAACAGTTTTACATTCCGATGCACCTCTGCAGGTTTACTGTATCCATTGGACCTTCCCATTGACGATGAAACACAGAAAATGCATCGGAATTAAATATAAGAGACACAATGCCGACTGAAGTACAGGAAGACTGATTCTTCCTACTGTCTATGTTTTGAGCATTTCCTGTGCCACCAGTTTTACATTCCGATCCCCCTCTGCAGGTTTACTGTATCCATTGGACCTTCCCATTGACGATGAAACACAGAAATAGCATCGGAATTAAATATAAGAGACACAATGCCGACTTAAGTACAGAAAGACTGAGCCTTCCTACTGTCTTTGTTTTGAGCGTTTCCTGTGTCACCAGTTTTATATTCCGATGCACCTCTGCAGGTTTACTGTATCCCTTGGATCTTCCCATTGACGATGAAACACAGAAATTGCATCGGAATTAAATATAAGAGACACAATGCCGTCTTAAGTACAGGAACATTGCCCGCGTCTCGTGGTCGTGCGGTAGCGTTCTCGCTTCCCACGCCCGGGTTCCCGGGTTCGATTCCCGGCGGGGTCAGGGATTTTCTCTGCCTCGTGATGGCTGGGTGTTGTGTGCTGTCCTTAGGTTAGTTAGGTTTAAGTTGTTCTAAGTTCTAGGGGACTTATGACCACAGCAGTTGAGTCCCATAGTGCTCAGAGCCATTTGAACCATTTTTTACAGGAACATTGAGTCTTCCTACTGTCTATGTTTTGAGCGCTTCCTTCGTCACCAGTTTTACATTCCGGTGCACCTCTGCAGGTTTACTGTATCCATTGGACCTTCCCATGGACGATGAAACACAGAAAATGCATCGGAATTAAATATAAGAGACACAATTCACTTTTAGGTACACGAAAACTGAGTCTTCCTACTGTCTATGTTTTGAGCGTGTCCTGCGTCACCAGTTTTACATTTCGATGCACCTCTGCAGGTTTACTGTAACCCTTGGACCTTCACAGTGACGATGAAACACAGAAATTGCATCGGAATTAAATATAAAAGACACAATGCCGACATAAGTACAAGAAAACTGAGTCTTCTTAGGGTCTATGTTATGAGCGCTTCCTGTGTCACCAGTTTTACATTCCGTTGCACCTCTGAGGGTTACTGTATCCCTTGGACCTTCCCATTGGCGATGAAACACAGAAATTGCATCGGAATTAAATATAAGAGACACTATGCCGACTGAAGTACAGGAAGACTGAGTCTTTCTACTGTCTATGATTTGAGCGTTTCCTGTGTCACCAGTTTTATATTCCGATCCACCTCTGCAGGTTTACTCTATCCATTGGTCCTTCCCATTGACGATGAAACACAGAAATAGCATCGGAATTAAATATAAGAGACACAATGCCGATTTAAGTACAGGAAGGCTGAGTCTTCCTACTGTCTATGTTTTGAGCGTTTCCTGCGTCACCAGTTTTACATTCCGATGCACCTCTGCAGGTTTACTGTATCCGTTGAACCTTCCCATTGACGATGAAACACAGAAATTACATCGGAATTAAATATGAGAGACACAACGTTGAGTTAAGTACAAGAAAACTGAGTCTTCTTACGGTCTATGATTTGAGCGTTTCCTGTCTCACCAGTTTTACATTCCGATGCACCTCTAAGGGTTTACTGTATCCATTGGACCTTCCCATGGACGATGAAACACAGAAATTGCATCGGAATTAAATATTAGAGACACAATTCACTCTTAGGTACACGAAGACTGAGTCTTCCTACTGTCTATGTTTTGAGCGTGTCCTGTGTCACCAGTTTTACAGTCCGATGCACCTCTGCAGGTTTACTGTAACCCTTGGACCTTCACAGTGACGATGAAACACAGAAATTGCATCGGAATTAAATATAAAAGACACAATGCCGACTTAAGTACAAGAAAACTGAGTTTTCTTAGGGTCTATGTTATGAGCGCTTTCTGTGTCACCAGTTTAACATTTTGATGCACCTCTGCAGGGTTACTGTATCCCTTGGACCTTCCCATTGACGATGAAACACAGAAATTGCATCGGAATTAAATATAAGAGACACAATGCCGACTTAAGTACAGGAAGACTGAGTCTTCCTACTGTCAATGTTTGAGCGTTTCCTGTGTCAACAGTTTTACATTCCGATGCACCTCTGCAGGTTTACTGTATCCATTGGACCTTCCCATTGACGATGAAACACAGAAAATGCATCGGAATTAAATATAAGAGACACAATGCCGACTTAGGTACATGAAGACTGAGTCTTCTTAGGGTGTATGTTTTGACCGCTTCCTGTGTCACCAGTTTTACATTCCAATGCACCTCTGCAGGTTTACTCTATCCCTTGGACCTTCCCATTGACGACGAAACACAGAAATTGCATCGGATTTAAATATAAGAGACACAATGCCGACTTAAGTACACGAAGTCTGAGTCTTCCTACTCTCTATGTTTTGAGCGTTTCCTGTGTCACCAGTTTTACATTCCGATGCACCTCTGCAGGTTTCCTGTATCCCTTGGACCTTCCCATTGACGATGAAACACAGAAATTGCATCGAAATTAAATATAAAAGACACAATGCCGACATAAGTACAAGAAAACAGTCTTCGTACGGTCAATGTTTTGAGCGTTTCCTGTGTCACCAGTTTTACATTCCGATGCACCTCTGCAGGTTTACTGTATCCCTTGGATCTTCCCATTGACGATGAAACACAGAAATTGCATCGGAATTAAATATAAGAGACACAATGCCGTCTTAAGTACAGGAACATTGCCCGCGTCTCGTGGTCGTGCGGTAGCGTTCTCGCTTCCCACGCCCGGGTTCCCGGGTTCGATTCCCGGCGGGGTCAGGGATTTTCTCTGCCTCGTGATGGCTGGGTGTTGTGTGCTGTCCTTAGGTTAGTTAGGTTTAAGTTGTTCTAAGTTCTAGGGGACTTATGACCACAGCAGTTGAGTCCCATAGTGCTCAGAGCCATTTGAACCATTTTTTACAGGAACATTGAGTCTTCCTACTGTCTATGTTTTGAGCGCTTCCTGCGTCACCAGTTTTACATTCCGGTGCACCTCTGCAGGTTTACTGTATCCATTGGACCTTCCCATGGACGATGAAACACAGAAAATGCATCGGAATTAAATATAAGAGACACAATTCACTTTTAGGTACACGAAAACTGAGTCTTCCTACTGTCTATGTTTTGAGCGTGTCCTGCGTCACCAGTTTTACATTTCGATGCACCTCTGCAGGTTTACTGTAACCCTTGGACCTTCACAGTGACGATGAAACACAGAAATTGCATCGGAATTAAATATAAAAGACACAATGCCGACATAAGTACAAGAAAACTGAGTCTTCTTAGGGTCTATGTTATGAGCGCTTCCTGTGTCACCAGTTTTACATTCCGATGCACCTCTGAGGGTTACTGTATCCCTTGGACCTTCCCATTGGCGATGAAACACAGAAATTGCATCGGAATTAAATATAAGAGACACTATGCCGACTGAAGTACAGGAAGACTGAGTCTTTCTACTCTCTATGATTTGAGCGTTTCCTGTGTCACCAGTTTTATATTCCGATCCACCTCTGCAGGTTTACTCTATCCATTGGTCCTTCCCATTGACGATGAAACACAGAAATAGCATCGGAATTAAATATAAGAGACACAATGCCGATTTAAGTACAGGAAGGCTGAGTCTTCCTACTGTCTATGTTTTGAGCGTTTCCTGCGTCACCAGTTTTACATTCCGATGCACCTCTGCAGGTTTACTGTATCCGTTGAACCTTCCCATTGACGATGAAACACAGAAATTACATCGGAATTAAATATGAGAGACACAACGTTGAGTTAAGTACAAGAAAACTGAGTCTTCTTACGGTCTATGATTTGAGCGTTTCCTGTCTCACCAGTTTTACATTCCGATGCACCTCTAAGGGTTTACTGTATCCATTGGACCTTCCCATGGACGATGAAACACAGAAATTGCATCGGAATTAAATATTAGAGACACAATTCACTCTTAGGTACACGAAGACTGAGTCTTCCTACTGTCTATGTTTTGAGCGTGTCCTGTGTCACCAGTTTTACAGTCCGATGCACCTCTGCAGGTTTACTGTAACCCTTGGACCTTCACAGTGACGATGAAACACAGAAATTGCATCGGAATTAAATATAAAAGACACAATGCCGACTTAAGTACAAGAAAACTGAGTTTTCTTAGGGTCTATGTTATGAGCGCTTTCTGTGTCACCAGTTTAACATTTTGATGCACTTCTGCAGGGTTACTGTATCCCTTGGACCTTCCCATTGACGATGAAACACAGAAATTGCATCGGAATTAAATATAAGAGACACAATGCCGACTTAAGTACAGGAAGACTGAGTCTTCCTACTGTCAATGTTTGAGCGTTTCCTGTGTCAACAGTTTTACATTCCGATGCACCTCTGCAGGTTTACTGTATCCATTGGACCTTCCCATTGACGATGAAACACAGAAAATGCATCGGAATTAAATATAAGAGACACAATGCCGACTTAGGTACATGAAGACTGAGTCTTCTTAGGGTGTATGTTTTGACCGCTTCCTGTGTCACCAGTTTTACATTCCAATGCACCTCTGCAGGTTTACTCTATCCCTTGGACCTTCCCATTGACGACGAAACACAGAAATTGCATCGGATTTAAATATAAGAGACACAATGCCGACTTAAGTACACGAAGTCTGAGTCTTCCTACTCTCTATGTTTTGAGCGTTTCCTGTGTCACCAGTTTTACATTCCGATGCACCTCTGCAGGTTTCCTGTATCCCTTGGACCTTCCCATTGACGATGAAACACAGAAATTGCATCGAAATTAAATATAAAAGACACAATGCCGACATAAGTACAAGAAAACAGTCTTCGTACGGTCAATGTTTTGAGCGTTTCCTGTGTCACCAGTTTTACATTCCGATGCACCTCTGCAGGTTTACTGTATCCCTTGGATCTTCCCATTGACGATGAAACACAGAAATTGCATCGGAATTAAATATAAGAGACACAATGCCGTCTTAAGTACAGGAACATTGCCCGCGTCTCGTGGTCGTGCGGTAGCGTTCTCGCTACCCACGCCCGGGTTCCCGGGTTCGATTCCCGGCGGGGTCAGGGATTTTCTCTGCCTCGTGATGGCTGGGTGTTGTGTGCTGTCCTTAGGTTAGTTAGGTTTAAGCTGTTCTAAGTTCTAGGGGACTTATGACCACAGCAGTTTTGTCCCATAGTGCTCAGAGCCATTTGAACCATTTTTTACAGGAACATTGAGTCTTCCTACTGTCTATGTTTTGAGCGCTTCCTGCGTCACCAGTTTTACATTCCGGTGCACCTCTGCAGGTTTACTGTATCCATTGGACCTTCCCATGGACGATGAAACACAGAAAATGCATCGGAATTAAATATAAGAGACACAATTCACTTTTAAGTACACGAAAACTGAGTCTTCCTACTGTCTATGTTTTGAGCGTGTCCTGCGTCACCAGTTTTACATTCCGATGCACCTCTGCAGGTTTACTGTAACCCTTGGACCTTCACAGTGACGATGAAACACAGAAATTGCATCGGAATTAAATATAAAAGACACAATGCCGACATAAGTACAAGAAAACTGAGTCTTCTTAGGGTCTATGTTATGAGCGCTTCCTGTGTCACCAGTTTTACATTCCGATGCACCTCTGAGGGTTACTGTATCCCTTGGACCTTCCCATTGGCGATGAAACACAGAAATTGCATCGGAATTAAATATAAGAGACACTATGCCGACTGAAGTACAGGAAGACTGAGTCTTTCTACTGTCTATGATTTGAGCGTTTCCTGTGTCACCAGTTTTATATTCCGATCCACCTCTGCAGGTTTACTCTATCCATTGGTCCTTCCCATTGACGATGAAACACAGAAATAGCATCGGAATTAAATATAAGAGACACAATGCCGATTTAAGTACAGGAAGGCTGAGTCTTCCTACTGTCTATGTTTTGAGCGTTTCCTGCGTCACCAGTTTTACATTCCGATGCACCTCTGCAGGTTTACTGTATCCGTTGAACCTTCCCATTGACGATGAAACACAGAAATTACATCGGAATTAAATATGAGAGACACAACGTTGAGTTAAGTACAAGAAAACTGAGTCTTCTTACGGTCTATGATTTGAGCGTTTCCTGTCTCACCAGTTTTACATTCCGATGCACCTCTAAGGGTTTACTGTATCCATTGGACCTTCCCATGGACGATGAAACACAGAAATTGCATCGGAATTAAATATTAGAGACACAATTCACTCTTAGGTACACGAAGACTGAGTCTTCTTACTGTCTATGTTTTGAGCGTGTCCTGTGTCACCAGTTTTCCAGTCCGATGCACCTCTGCAGGTTTACTGTAACCCTTGGACCTTCACAGTGACGATGAAACACAGAAATTGCATCGGAATTAAATATAAGAGACACAATGCCGACTTAAGTACAAGAAGACTGAGTCTTCCTACTGTCTATTGTTTTAACGTTTCCTGTGTCACTAGTTTTACATTCCGATGCACCTCTGCAGGTTTACTGTATCCCTTGGACCTTCCCATTGACGATGAAACACAGAAATTGCATCGGAATTAAATATAAGATACACAATGCCGACTTAAGTACAGGAAGACTGAGTGTTCCTACTGTCTATAATTTGAGCGTTTCCTGTATCACCAGTTTTACATTCCGATGCATATATACAGGTTTTCTGTATCCCTTGGACCTTCACAGTGACGATGAAACACAGAAATTGCATCGGAATTAAATGTAAGAGACACAATGCCGACTTAAGTACAGGAAGTCTGAGTCTTCCTACTGTCTATGTTTTGAGCGTTTCCTGTGTCACTAGTTTTACATTCCGATGCACCTCTGCAGGTTTACTGTATCCCTTGGACCTTCCCATTCAGGATGAAACACAGAAATTTCATCGGAAATAAATATAAGAGACACAATGCCGACTTAAGTACAGGAAGACTAAGTCTTCCTATTGTCTATGTTTTGAGCGTTTCCTGTGTCATCAGTTTTACTTTCCGATGCACCTCTGCAGGTTTAATATATCCCTTGGACATTCCCATTCACGATGAAACACAGAAATTTCATCGGAAATAAATATAAGAGACATAATGACGACTTAAGTACAGGAAGACTGAGTCTTCCTACTGTCTATAATTTGAGCGTTTCCTGTATCACCAGGTTTACATTCCGATGCACATATAAAGGTTTTCTGTATCCCTTGGACCTTCACAGTGAGGATGAAACACAGAAATTGCATCGGAATTAAATATAAGAGACACAATGCCGCCTTAAGTACAAGAAAACAATCTTCTTACAGTCAATGTTTTGAGCGTTTCCTGTGTCACCAGTTTTACATTCCGATGCACCTCTGCAGGTTTACTGTATCCCTTGGACCTTCCCATTTAGGATGAAACACAGAAATTTCATCGGAAATAAATATAAGAGACACAATGCCGACTTAAGTACAGGAAGACTGAGTCTTCCTACTGGCTATGTTTTGAGCGTATCCTGTGTCACCAGTTTTACACTTCGATGCACCTCTGCAGGTTTACTGTATCCCTTGGACCTTCCCATTCACGATGAAACACAGAAATTGAATCGGAATTAAATATAAGAGACACAATGCCGACTTAAGTACAAGAAGACTGAGTCTTCCTACTGTCTATTGTTTTAACGTTTCCTGTGTCACTAGTTTTACATTCCGATGCACCTCTGCAGGTTTACTGTATCCCTTGGACCTTCCCATTGACGATGAAACACAGAAATTGCATCGGAATTAAATATAAGATACACAATGCCGACTTAAGTACAGGAAGACTGAGTGTTCCTACTGTCTATAATTTGAGCGTTTCCTGTATCACCAGTTTTACATTCCGATGCATATATACAGGTTTTCTGTATCCCTTGGACCTTCACAGTTACGATGAAACACAGAAATTGCATCGGAATTAAATGTAAGAGACACAATGCCGACTTAAGTACAGGAAGTCTGAGTCTTCCTACTGTCTATGTTTTGAGCGTTTCCTGTGTCACTAGTTTTACATTCCGATGCACCTCTGCAGGTTTACTGTATCCCTTGGACCTTCCCATTCAGGATGAAACACAGAAATTTCATCGGAAATAAATATAAGAGACACAATGCCGACTTAAGTACAGGAAGACTGAGTCTTCCTACTGGCTATGTTTTGAGCGTTTCCTGTGTCACCAGTTTTACACTCCGATGCACCTCTGCAGGTTTACTGTATCCCTTGGACCTTCCCATTCACGATGAAACACAGAAATTGAATCGGAATTAAATATAAGAGACACAATGCCGACTTAAGTACAGGAAGACTGAGTCTTCCTACTGTCAATGTTTGAGCGTTTCCTGTGTCAACAGTTTTACATTCCGATGCACCTCTGCAGGTTTACTGTATCCATTGGACCTTCCCATTGACGATGAAACACAGAAATAGCATCGGAATTAAATATAAGAGACACAATGCCGACTTAAGTACAGAAAGACTGAGCCTTCCTACTGTCTTTGTTTTGAGCGTTTCCTGTGTCACCAGTTTTATATTCCGATGCACCTCTGCAGGTTTACTGTATCCCTTGGATCTTCCCATTGACGATGAAACACAGAAATTGCATCGGAATTAAATATAAGAGACACAATGCCGTCTTAAGTACAGGAACATTGCCCGCGTCTCGTGGTCGTGCGGTAGCGTTCTCGCTTCCCAGGACCGGGTTCCCGGGTTCGATTCCCGGCGGGGTCAGAGATTTTCTCTGCCTCGTGATGGCTGGGTGTTGTGTGCTGTCCTTAGGTTAGTTAGGTTTAAGTAGTTCTAAGTTCTAGGGGACTTATGACCACAGCAGTTGAGTCCCATAGTGCTCAGAGCCATTTGAACCATTTTTTACAGGAACATTGAGTCTTCCTACTGTCTATGTTTTGAGCGTTTCCTGCGTCACCAGTTTTACATTCCGGTGCACCTCTGCAGGTTTACTGTATCCATTGGACCTTCCCATGGACTATGAAACACAGAAAATGCATCGGAATTAAATATAAGAGACACAATTCACTTTTAGGTACACGAAGACTGAGTCTTCCTACTGTCTATGTTTTGAGCGTGTCCTGCGTCACCAGTTTTACATTTCGATGCACCTCTGCAGGTTTACTGTAACCCTTGGACCTTCACAGTGACGATGAAACACAGAAATTGCATCGGAATTAAATATAAAAGACACAATGCCGACATAAGTACAAGAAAACTGAGTCTTCTTAGGGTCTATGTTATGAGCGCTTCCTGTGTCACCAGTTTTACATTCCGATGCACCTCTGAGGGTTACTGTATCCCTTGGACCTTCCCATTGGCGATGAAACACAGAAATTGCATCGGAATTAAATATAAGAGACACTATGCCGACTGAAGTACAGGAAGACTGAGTCTTCCTACTGTCTATGATTTGAGCGTTTCCTGTGTCACAAGTTTTATATTCCGATCCAACTCTGCAGGTTTACTCTATCCATTGGTCCTTCCCATTGACGATGAAACACAGAAATAGCATCGGAATTAAATATAAGAGACACAATTCCGATTTAAGTACAGGAAGGCTGAGTCTTCCTACTGTCTATGTTTTGAGCGTTTCCTGCGTCACCAGTTTTACATTCCGATGCACCTCTGCAGGTTTACTGTATCCGTTGAACCTTCCCATTGACGATGAAACACAGAAATTACATCGGAATTAAATATGAGAGACACAACGTTGAGTTAAGTACAAGAAAACTGAGTCTTCTTACGGTCTATGATTTGAGCGTTTCCTGTCTCACCAGTTTTACATTCCGATGCACCTCTAAGGGTTTACTGTATCCATTGGACCTTCCCATGGACGATGAAACATAGAAATTGCACCGGAATTAAATATTAGAGACACAATTCACTTTTAGGTACACGAAGACTGAGTCTTCCTACTGTCTATGTTTTGAGCGTGTCCTGTGTCACCAGTTTTACAGTCCGATGCACCTCTGCAGGTTTACTGTAACCCTTGGACCTTCACAGTGACGATGAACCACAGAAATTGCATCGGAATTAAATATAAAAGACACAATGCCGACTTAAGTACAAGAAAACTGAGTTTTCTTAGGGTCTATGTTATGAGCGCTTCCTGTGTCACCAGTTTAACATTTTGATGCACCTCTGCAGGGTTACTGTATCCCTTGGACCTTCCCATTGACGATGAAACACAGAAATTGCATCGGAATTAAATATAAGAAACACAATGCCGACTTAAGTACAGGAAGACTGAGTCTTCCTATTGTCAATGTTTGAGCGTTTCCTGTGTCAACAGTTTTACATTCCGATGCACCTCTGCAGGTTTACTGTATCCATTGGACCTTCCCATTGACGATGAAACACAGAAAATGCATCGGAATTAAATATAAGAGACACAATGCCGACTGAAGTACAGGAAGACTGAGTCTTCCTACTGTCTATGTTTTGAGCGTTTTCTGTGTCATCAGTTCTACATTCCGATGCACCTCTGCAGGTTTACTGTATCCATTGGACCCCCCCATTGACGATGAAACACAGAAATTGCATCGGAATTAAATATAAAGGACACAATGCCGACATAGGTACAGGAAGACTGAGTCTTACTACTGTCTATGTTTTGAGCGTTTCCTGTGTCACCAGTTTTACATTCCGCTTCACCTCTGCAGGTTTACTGTATCCCTTGGATCTTCCCATTGACGATGAACCACAGAAATTGCATCGGAATTAAATATAAGAGTCACAATGCCGACTTAAGTACAGGAACATTGAGTCTTCCTACTGTCTATGTTTTGAGCGTTTCCTGCGTCACCAGTTTTACATTCCGATGCACCTCTGCAGGTTTACTGTATCCATTGGACCTTCCCATTGACGATGAAACACAGAAATTACATTTGAATTAAATATAAGAGAAACAACGTTGACTTAAGTACAAGAAAACTGAGTCTTCTTACGGTCTATGTTTTGAGCGTATCCAGTGTCACCAGTTTTACATTCAGATGCACCTCTGCAGGTTTACTGTATCCATTGGACCAACCCATGGACGATGAAACACAGAAATTGCATCGGAATTAAATATAAGAGACACAATGCCGACTTAGGTACATGAAGACTGAGTCTTCTTAGGGTGTATGATTTGACCGCTTCCTGTGTCACCAGTTTTACATTCCAATGCACCTCTGCAGGTTTACTCTATCCCTTGGACCTTCCCATTGACGACGAAACACAGAAATTGCATCGGATTTAAATATAAGAGACACAATGCCGACTTAAGTACACGAAGACTGAGTCTTCCTACTCTCTATGTTTTGAGCGTTTCCTGTGTCACCAGTTTTACATTCCGATGCACCTCTGCAGGTTTCCTGTATCCCTTGGACCTTCCCATTGACGATGAAACACAGAAATTGCATCGAAATTAAATATAAAAGACACAATGCCGACATAAGTACAAGAAAACAGTCTTCGTACGGTCAATGTTTTGAACGTTTCCTGTGTTACCAGTTTTACATTCCGATGCACATCTGCCGGTTTACTGTATCCCTTGGACCTTCCCATTGTCCATGAAACACAGAAATCGCATCGGAATTAAATATAAGAGACACAATGCCGACATAAGTACAGGAAGACTGAGTCTTCCTACAGTCTATGTTTTGAGCGTTTCCTGTGTCACCAGTTTTACAATCTGATGCACCTCTGCAGGTTTTCTGTATCCATTGGACCATACCATTGACGAAGAAACACAGAAATTGCATCGGAATTAAATATAAGAGACACAATGCCGACTTAAGTACAGGAAGAATGAGTCTTCCTACTGTCTATGTTTTGAGCGTTTCCTGTGTCACTAGTTTTACATTCCGATGCACCTCTGCAGGTTTACTGTATCCCTTGGACCTTCCCATTGACGAAGAAACACAGAAATTGCATCGGAATTAAATATAAGAGACACAATTCCGACTTAAGTACAGGAAGACTAAGTCTTCCTACTGTCTATGTTTTGAGCGTTTCCTGTGTCATCAGTTTTACTTTCCGATGCACCTCTGCAGGTTTAATATATCCCTTGGACATTCCCATTCACGATGAAACACAGAAATTTCATCGGAAATAAATATAAGAGACACAATGACGACTTAAGTACAGGAAGACTGAGTCTTCCTACTGTCTATAATTTGAGCGTTTCCTGTATCACCAGGTTTACATTCCGATGCACATATAAAGGTTTTCTGTATCCCTTGGACCTTCACAGTGAGGATGAAACACAGAAATTGCATCGGAATTAAATATAAGAGACACAATGCCGACTTACGTACAACAAAACAATCTTCTTACAGTCAATGTTTTGAGCGTTTCCTGTGTCACCAGTTTTACATTCCGATGCACCTCTGCAGGTTTACTGTATCGCTTGGACCTTCCCATTGTCGATGAAACACAGAAATCGCATCGGAATTAAATATAAGAGACACAATGCCCACTTGAGTACAGGAAGACTGAGTCTTCCTACTGTCTATGTTTTGAGCGTTTACTGTGTCGTCAGTTTTACATTCCGATGCACCTCTGCAGGTTTACTGTATCCCTTGGACCTTCCCATTCACGATGAAACACAGAAATTGAATCGGAATTAAATATAAGAGACAAAATGCCGACTTAAGTACAAGAAGACTGAGTCTTCCTACTGTCTATTGTTTTAACGTTTCCTGTGTCACTAGTTTTACATTCCGATGCACCTCTGCAGGTTTACTGTATCCCTTGGACCTTCCCATTGACGATGAAACACAGAAATTGCATCGGAATTAAATATAAGATACACAATGCCGACTTAAGTACAGGAAGACTGAGTCTTCCTACTGTCTATAATTTGAGCGTTTCCTGTATCACCAGTTTTACATTCCGATGCATATATACAGGTTTTCTGTATCCCTTGGACCTTCACAGTGACGATGAAACACAGAAATTGCATCGGAATTAAATATAAGAGACACAATGCCGACTTAAGTACAAGAAGACTGAGTCTTCCTACTGTCCATTGTTTTAACGTTTCCTGTGTCACTAGTTTTACATTCCGATGCACCTCTGCAGGTTTACTGTATCCCTTGGACCTTCCCATTGACGATGAAACACAGATATTGCATCGGAATTAAATATAAGAGACACAATGCCGACTTAACTACAGGAAGACTGAGTCTTCCTACTCTCTATGTTTTGAGCGTTTCCTGTGTCACCAGTTTTACATTCTGATGCACCTCTGCAGTTTTACTGTATCCCTTGGACCTTCCCATTGGCGATGAAACACAGAAATTGCATCGGAATTAAATATAAGAGACACAATGCCGACTTAAGTACAGGAAGACTGTCTTCCTACTGTCTGTAATTTGAGCGTTTCCTGTGTCACCAGTTTTACATTCCGATGCACCTCTACAGGTTTACTGTATCCCTTGGACCTTCACAGTGAGGATGAAACACAGAAATTGCATCGGAATTAAATATAAGAGACACAATGCCGACTTAAGTACAGGAAGACTAAGTCTTCCTACTGTCTATGATTTGAGTTTTTCCTGTGTCATCAGTTTTCCTTTCCGATGCACCTCTGCCGGTTTACTGTATCCCTTGCACCTTCCCATTGTCGATGAAACACAGAAATCGCATCGGAAGTTAATATACGAGACACAATGACGACTTAAGTACAGGAAGACTGAGTCTTCCTACTCTCTATGCTTTGAGCGTTTCCTGTGTCACCAGTTTTACATTCCGATGCACCTCTGCAGGTTTACTGTATCCCTTGGACCTTCCCATTGACGATGAAACACAGAAATTGCATCGGAATTAAATATAAGAGACACAATGCCGACTTAAGTACAGGAAGACTAAGTCTTCCTACTGTCTATGTTTTGAGCTTTTCCTGTGTCATCAGTTTTACTTTCCGATGCTCCTCTGCAGGTTTACTATATCCCTTGGACCTTCCCATTCACGATGAAACACAGAAATTTCATCGGAAATAAATATAAGAGACACAATGCCGACTTAAGTATAGGAAGACTGAGTCTTCCTACTGTCTACGTTTTGAGCGTTTCCTGTGTCACCAGTTTTACATTCCGATGCACCTCTACAGGTTTACTGTATCCCTTGGACCTTCACAGTGAGGATGAAACACAGAAATTGCATCGGAATTAAATATAAGAGACACAATGCCGACTTAAGTACAGGAAGACTAAGTCTTCCTACCGTCTATGATTTGAGCTTTTCCTGTGTCATCAGTTTTACTTTCCGATGCACCTCTGCAGGTTTACTGTATCCCTTGGACCTTCCCATTGACGATGAAACACAGAAATTGCATCGGAATTAAATGTAAGAGACACAATGCCGACTTAAGTACAGGAAGACTGAGTCTTCCTACTGTTTATGTTTTGAGCGTTTCCTGTGTCACTAGTTTTACATTCCGATGCACCTCTGCAGGTTTACCGTATCCGTTGGACCTTCCCATTCACGATGAAACACAGAAATTTCATCGGAAATAAATATAAGAGACACAATGCCGACTTAAGAACAGGAAGACTGAGTCTTCCTTCTCGCTATGTTTTGAGCGTTTCCTGTGTCACCAGTTTTACACTCCGATGCACCTCTGCAGGTTTACTGTATCCCTTGACCCTTCCCATTCACGATGAAACACAGAAATTGAATCGGTATTAACTATAAGAGACACAATGCCGACTTAAGTACAAGAAGACTGAGTCTTCCTACTGTCTATGTTTTTAACGTTTCCTGTGTCACTAGTTTTACATTCCGATGCACCTCTACAGGTTTACTGTATCCCTTGGACCTTCCCATTGACGATGAAACACAGAAATTGCATCGGAATTAAATATAAGAGACACAATGCCGAATTCAGTACAGGAAGACTGAGTCTTCCTACTGTCTATAATTTGAGCGTTTCCTGTATCACCAGTTTTACATTCCGATGCACATATACAGGTTTTCTGTATCCCTTGGACCTTCAAAGTGACGATGAAACACAGAAATTGCATCGGAATTAAATATAAGAGACACAATGCCGTCTTAAGTACAGGAACATTGCCCGCGTCTCGTGGTCGTGCGGTAGCGTTCTCGCTTCCCACGCCCGGGTTCCCGGGTTCGATTCCCGGCGGGGTCAGGGATTTTCTCTGCCTCGTGATGGCTGGGTGTTGTGTGCTGTCCTTAGGTTAGTTAGGTTTAAGTAGTTCTAAGTTCTAGGGGACTTATGACCACAGCAGTTGAGTCCCATAGTGCTCAGAGCCATTTGAACCATTTTTTACAGGAACATTGAGACTTCCTACTGTCTATGTTTTGAGCGTTTCCTGCGTCACCAGTTTTACATTCCGGTGCACCTCTGCAGGTTTACTGTATCCATTGGACCTTCCCATGGACGATGAAACACAGAAAATGCATCGGAATTAAATATAAGAGACACAATTCACTTTTAGGTACACGAAGACTGAGTCTTCCTACTGTCTATGTTTTGAGCGTGTCCTGCGTCACCAGTTTTACATTCCGATGCACCTCTGCAGGTTTACTGTAACCCTTGGACCTTCACAGTGACGATGAAACACAGAAATTGCATCGGAATTAAATATAAAAGACACAATGCCGACATAAGTACAAGAAAACTGAGTCTTCTTAGGGTCTATGTTATGAGCGCTTCCTGTGTCACCAGTTTTACATTCCGATGCACCTATGAGGGTTACTGTATCCCTTGGACCTTCCCATTCGCGATGAAACACAGAAATTGCATCGGAATTAAATATAAGAGACACTATGCCGACTGAAGTACAGGAAGACTGAGTCTTCCTACTGTCTATGATTTGAGCGTTTCCTGTGTCACCAGTTTTATATTCCGATCCACCTCTGCAGGTTTACTCTATCCATTGGTCCTTCCCATTGACGATGAAACACAGAAATAGCATCGGAATTAAATATAAGAGACACAATCCCGATTTAAGTACAGGAAGGCTGAGTCTTCCTACTGTCTATGTTTTGAGCGTTTCCTGCGTCACCAGTTTTACATTCCGATGCACCTCTGCAGGTTTACTGTATCCGTTGAACCTTCCCATTGACGATGAAACACAGAAATTACATCGGAATTAAATATGAGAGACACAACGTTGAGTTAAGTACAAGAAAACTGAGTCTTCTTACGGTCTATGATTTGAGCGTTTCCTGTCTCACCAGTTTTACATTCCGATGCACCTCTAAGGGTTTACTGTATCCATTGGACCTTCCTATGGACGATGAAACACAGAAATTGCATCGGAATTAAATATTAGAGACACAATTCACTCTTAGGTACACGAAGACTGAGTCTTCCTACTGTCTATGTTTTGAGCGTGTCCTGTGTCACCAGTTTTACAGTCCGATGCACCTCTGCAGGTTTACTGTAACCCTTGGACCATCACAGTGACGATGAAACACAGAAATTGCACCGGAATTAAATATAAAAGACACAATGCCGACTTAAGTACAAGAAAACTGAGTTTTCTTAGGGTCTATGTTATGAGCGCTTCCTGTGTCACCAGTTTAACATTTTGATGCACCTCTGCAGGGTTACTGTATCCCTTGGACCTTCCCATTGACGATGAAACACAGAAATTGCATCGGAATTAAATATAAGAGACACAATGCCGACTTAAGTACAGGAAGACTGAGTCTTCCTACTGTCAATGTTTGAGCGTTTCCTGTGTCAACAGTTTTACATTCCGATGCACCTCTGCAGGTTTACTGTATCCATTGGACCTTCCCATTGACGATGAAACACAGAAAATGCATCGGAATTAAATATAAGAGACACAATGCCGACTGAAGTACAGGAAGACTGAGTCTTCCTACTGTCTATGTTTTGAGCGTTTTCTGTGTCATCAGTTCTACATTCCGATGCACCTCTGCAGGTTTACTGTATCCATTGGACCCCCCCATTGACGATGAAACACAGAAATTGCATCGGAATTAAATATAAAGGACACAATGCCGACTTAGGTACAGGAAGACTGAGTCTTCTTACGGTCTATGTTTTGAGCGTATCCAGTGTCACCAGTTTTACATTCAGATGCACCTCTGCAGGTTTACTGTATCCATTGGACCTACCCATGGACGATGAAACACAGAAATTGCATCGGAATTAAATATAAGAGACACAATGCCGACTTAGGTACATGAAGACTGAGTCTTCTTAGGGTGTATGTTTTGACCGCTTCCTGTGTCACCAGTTTTACATTCCAATGCACCTCTGCAGGTTTACTCTATCCCTTGGACCATCCCATTGACGACGAAACACAGACATTGCATCGGATTTAAATATAAGAGACACAATGCCGACTTAAGTACACGAAGACTGAGTCTTCCTACTCTCTATGTTTTGAGCGTTTCCTGTGTCACCAGTTTTACATTCCGAAGCACCTCTGCAGGTTTACTGTATCCCTTGGACCTTCCCATTCACGATGAATCACAGAAAATGCATCGAAATTAAATATAAGAGACACAATGCCGACTTAAGGACAAGAAAACAGTCTTCGTACGGTCAATGTTTGAGCGGTTCCTGTGTCACCAGTTTTACATTCCGATGCACCTCTGCCGGTTTACTGTATCCCTTGCACCTTCCCATTGTCGATGAAACACAGAAATCGCATCGGAAGTTAATATACGAGACACAATGACGACTTAAGTACAGGAAGACTGAGTCTTCCTACTCTCTATGCTTTGAGCGTTTCCTGTGTCACCAGTTTTACATTCCGATGCACCTCTGCAGGTTTACTGTATCCCTTGGACCTTCCCATTGACGATGAAACACAGAAATTGCATCGGAATTAAATATAAGAGACACAATGCCGACTTAACTACAGGAAGACTGAGTCTTCCTAATCTCTATGTTTTGAGCGTTTCCTGTGTCACCAGTTTTACATTCTGATGCACCTCTGCAGTTTTACTGTATCCCTTGGACCTTCCCATTGGCGATGAAACACAGAAATTGCATCGGAATTAAATATAAGAGACACAATGCCGACTTAAGTACAGGAAGACTGAGTCTTCCTACTGTCTGTAATTTGAGCGTTTCCTGTGTCACCAGTTTTACATTCCGATGCACCTCTACAGGTTTACTCTATCCCTTGGACCTTCACAGTGAGGAGGAAACACAGAAATTGCATCGGAATTAAATATAAGAGACACAATGCCGACTTAAGTACAGGAAGACTAAGTCTTCCTACTGTCTATGATTTGAGCTTTTTCTGTGTCATCAGTTTTACTTTCCGATGTACCTCTGCAGGTTTACTGTATCCCTTGGACCTTCCCATTGACGATGAAACACAGAAATTGCATCGGAATTAAATGTAAGAGACACAATGCCGACTTAAGTACAGGAAGACTGAGTCTTCCTACTGTTTATGTTTTGAGAGTTTCCTGTGTCACTAGTTTTACATTCCGATGCACCTCTGCAGGTTTACTGTATCCGTTGGACCTTCCCATTCACGATGAAACACAGAAATTTCATCGGAAATAAATATAAGAGACACAATGCCGACTTATGAACAGGAAGACTGAGTCTTCCTACTGTCTATGTTTTTAACGTTTCCTGTGTCACTAGTTTTACATTCCGATGCACCTCTACAGGTTTACTGTATCCCTTGGACCTTCCCATTGACGATGAAACACAGAAATTGCATCCGAATTAAATATAAGAGACACAATGCCGACTTCAGTACAGGAAGACTGAGCCTTCCTACTGTCTATAATTTGAGCGTTTCCTGTATCACCAGTTTTACATTCCGATGCACATATACAGGTTTTCTGTATCCCTTGGACCTTCAAAGTGACGATGAAACACAGAAATTGCATCGGAATTAAATATAAGAGACACAATGCGACTTAAGAACAAGAAAACAGTCTTCTTACAGTCAATGTTTTGAGCGTTTCCTGTGTCACCAGTTTTACATTCCGATGCACCTCTGCAGGTTTACTGTATCCCTTGAACCTTCCCAATGGCGATGAAACACACAAATTGCATCGAATTTAAATATAAGAGACACAATGCCGACTTAAGTACAGGAAGACTGAGTCTTCCTACTGTCAATATTTTGAGCGTTTCCTGTGTCACCAGTTTTACATTCCGCTTCGCCTCTGCAGGTTTACTGTTTCCATTGGACGATCCCATTGACGATGAAAAACAGAAATTGGATCGGAATTTTCTATAAGAGACACAATGCCGACTTAAGTACAGGAAGACTAAGTCGTCCTACTGTCTATGTTTTGAGCGTTAACTGTGTCATTAGTTTTACTTTCCGATGCACCTCTGCAGGTTTACTATATCCCTTGGACCTTCCCATTCACGATGAAACACAGAAATTGAATCGGAATTATATATAAGAGACACAATGCCGACTTAAGTACAAGTAGACTGAGTCTTCCTGCTGTCTATGTTTTTAACGATACCTGTGTCTCTAGTTTTACATTCCGATGCACCTCTGCAGGTTTACTGTATCTCTTGGACCTTCCCATTGTCGATGAAACACAGAAATCGCATCGGAATTAAATATAAGAGACACAATGCCGACTTAAGTACAGGAAAACTGAGTCTTCCTACTGTCTATGTTTTGAGCGTTTCCTGTGTCACTAGTTTTACATTCCGATGCACCTCTGCAGGTTTACTGTATCCCTTGGAACCTTCCCATTCAGGATGAAACACAGAAATTTCATCGGAAATAAATATAAGAGACACAATGCCGACTTAAGTACAGGAAGACTGAGTCTTCCTTACTGTCTATGTTTTGAGCGATTCCTGTGTCACCAGTTTTATAATCTGATACACCTCTGCAGGTTTTCTGTATCCATTGGACCTTCACAGTGACGATGAAACACAGAAATTGCATCGGAATTAAATATAAGAGACACAATGCCGACTTAAGTACAAGAAAACAGTCTTCTTTCAGTAAATGTTTTGAGCGTTTCCTGTGTCACCAGTTTTACACTCCGATGCACCTCTGCAGGTTTACTGTATCCCTTGGACCTTCCCATTCACGATGAAACACAGAAATTGAATCGAAATTAAATATAAGAGACACAATGCCGACTTAAGTACAAGAAGACTGAGTCTTCCTACTGTCTATAATTTCAGCGTTTCCTGTGTCACCAGTTTTACAATCTGATACACCTCTGCAGGTTTTCTGTATCCATTGGACCTTCCCATTGACGAAGAAGCACAGAAATTGCATCGGAATTAAATATAAGAGACACAATGCCGACTTAAGAACAGGAACACTGAGTCTTCCTACTGTCTATGTGTTGAGCGTTTCCTGTGTCAGTAGTTTTACATTCTGATGCACCTCTGCAGGTTTACTGTATCCCTTGGACCCTCCCATTGACAGTGAAACACAGAAATTGCATCGGAATTAAATATAAGACACACAATGCCGACTTAAGTACAGGAAGACTGAGTCTTCCTACTGTCTATGTTTTGAGCGTTTCCTGTGTCACCAGTTTTACATTCCGATGCACCTCTGCAGGTTTACTGTATCCCTTGGACCTTCCCATTGACGATGAAACACAGAAATTGCATCGGAATTAAATATAAGAGACACAATGCCGACTTAACTACAGGAAGACGGAGTCTTCCTACTGTCTATGTTTTGAGCGTTTCCTGTGTCACTAGTTTTACATTCCGATGCACCTCTGCAGGTTTACTGTATCCATTGGACCTTCCCATTCACGATGAAACACAGAAATTGCATCGGAATAAAATATAAGAGACACAATGCCGACTTAAGAATAGGAAGACTGAGTCTTCCTACTGTCTACGTTTTGAGCGTTTCCTGTGTCACCAGTTTTACATTCCGATGCACCTCTGCAGGATTATTGTATCCCTTGGACCTTCCCATTGACGAAGAAACACAGAAATTGCATCGGAATTAAATATGAGAGACATAATGCCGACTTAAGTACAGGAAGACTGAGTCTTCCTACTGTCTATGTTTTGAGCGTCTCCTGTGTCACCAGTTTTACATTCCGAAGCACTTCTGCAGGTTTCCTGTATCCCTTGGACCTTCCCATTCACGATGAATCACAGAAAATGCATGGAAATTAAATATAAGAGACACAATGCCGACTTAAGTACAAGAAAACAGTCTTCGTACGGTCAATGTTTGAGCGGTTCCTGTGTCACCAGTTTTACATTCCGATGCACCTCTGCCGGTTTACTGTATCCCTTGCACCTTCCCATTGTCGATGAAACAAAGAAATCGCATCGGAAGTAAATATACGAGACACAATGACGACTTAAGTACAGGAAGACTGAGTCTTCCTACTCTCTATGCTTTGAGCGTTTCCTGTGTCATCAGTTTTACATTCCGATGCACCTCTGCAGGTTTACTGTATCCCTTGGACCTTCCCATTGACGATGAAACACAGAAATTTGCTTCGGAATTAAATGTAAGAGACACAATGCCGACTTAAGTACAGGAAGACTGAGTCTTCCTACTGTTTATGTTTTGAGCGTTTCCTGTGCCACTAGTTTTACATTCCGATGCACATATACAGGTTTTCTGTATCCCTTGGACATTCTAAGTGACGATGAAACACAGAAATTGCATCGGAATTAAATATAAGAGACACAATGCGACTTAAGTACAAGAAAACAGTCTTCTCACAGTCAATGTTTTGAGCGTTTCCTGTGTCACCAGTTTTACATTCCGATGCACCTCTGCAGGTTTACTGTATCCATTGGACCTTCCCATTGGCGATGAAACACACAAATTGCATCGAATTTAAATATAAGAGACACAATGCCGACTTAAGTACAGGAAGACTGAGTCTTCCTACTGTCAATGTCTTGGGCGTTTCCTGTGTCACCAGTTTTACATTCCGCTTCGCCTCTGCAGGTTTACTGTATCCATTGGACCTTCCCATTGACGATGAAAAACAGAAATTGCATCGGAATTTTCTATAAGAGACACAATTCCGACTTAAGTACAGGAAGACTAAGTCGTCCTACTGTCTATGTTTTGAGCGTTAACTGTGTCATTAGTTTTACTTTCCGATGCACCTCTGCAGGTTTACTATATCCCTTGGACCTTCCCATTCACGATGAAACACCGAAATTTCATCGGAAATAAATATCAGAGACACAATGCCGACTTAAGTACAGGAAGACTGAGCCTTCCTACTGTCTATGTTTTGAGCGTTTCCTGTCATCACCAGTTATACATTCCGATGCACCTCTGCAGGTTTACTGTATCCCTTGGACCTTCCCATTGACGATGAAACACAGAAATTGCATCGGAATTAAATATAAGAGACACAATTCCGACTTAAGTACAGGAAGACTGAGTCTTCCTACTGCCAATGTTCTGAGCGTTTCCTGTGTCACTAGTTTCACATTCTGATGCACCTCTGCAGGTTTACTGTATCCCATGGACCTTCCCATTGACGATGAAACACAGAAATTGCATCGGAATTAAATATAAGAGACACAACGCTGACTTAAGTACAGGAAGACTGAGTCTTCCTACTGTCTATAATTTGAGCGTTTCCTGTGTCACCAGTTTTACATTCCGATGCACCTGTACAGGTTTACTGTATCCCTTGGACCTTCACAGTGACGATGAAACACAGAAATTTCATCGGAAATAAATGTAAGAGACACAATGCCGACTTAAGTACAGCAAGACTGAGTCTTCCTACTGTCTATGATTTGAGCGTTTCCTGTGTCACCAGTTTTACATTCCGATGCACCTCTGCAGGTTTACTGTATCCCTTGGACCTTCCCATTGACGATGAAAAACAGAAATTGCATCGGAATTAAATATAAGAGACACAATGCCGACTTAAGTACAGGAAGACTGAGTCTTCCTAATGGCTATGTTTTGAGCGTTTCCTGTGTCACCCGTTTTACACTCCGATGCACCTCTGCAGGTTTACTGTATCCCTTGGACCTTCCCATTCACGATGAAACACAGAAATTGAATCGGAAATAAATATAAGAGACACAATGCCGACTTAAGTACAAGAAGACTGAGTCTTCCTGCTGTCTATGTTTTTAACGTTACCTGTGTCACTAGTTTTACATTCCGATGCACCTCTGCAGGTTTACTGTATCCATTGGACCTTCCCATTGACGATGAAACACAGAAATTGCATCGGAATTAAATATAGGAGACACAATGCCGACTTAAGTACAGGAAGACTGAGTCTTCCTACTGTCTATGTTTGAGCGTTTCCTGTGTCACCAGTTTTACATTCCGATGCACCTCTGCAGGTTTACTGTATCCCTTGGACCTTCCCATTGACGATGAAACACAGAAATTGCATCGGAATTAAATATAAGAGACACAATGCCGACTTAAGTACAGGAAGACTGAGTCTTCCTACTCTCTATGTTTTGAGCGTTTCCTGTGTCACCAGTTTTACATTCCGATGCACCTCTGCAGGTTTCCTGTATCCCTTGGACCTTCCCATTGACGATGAAACACAGAAATTGCATCGAAATTAAATATAAAAGACACAATGCCGACTTAAGTACAAGAAAACAGTCTTCGTACGGTCAATGTTTTGAGCGTTTCCTGTGTCACCAGTTTTACATTCCGATGCACCTCTGCCGGTTTACTGTATCCCTTGGACCTTCCCATTGTCGATGAAAAACAGAAATCGCATCGGAATTAATTATAAGAGACACAAAGCCGACTTAAGTACAGGAAGACTGAGTCTTCCTACTGTCTATGTTTTGAGCGTTTCCTGTGTCACCAGTTTTACAATCTGATGCACCTCTGCAGGTTTTCTGTATCCATTGGACCTTCCCATTGACGAAGAAACACAGAAATTGCATCGGAATGAAATATAAGAGACACAATGCCGACTTAAGCACAGGAAGACTGAGTCTTCCTACTGCCTATGTGTTGAGCGTTTCCTGTGTCAGCAGTTTTACATTCTGATGCACCTCTGCAGGTTTACTGTATCCCTTGGACCCTCCCATTGACAATGAAACACAGAAATTGCATCGGAATTAAATATAAGAGACACAATTAGGACTTAAGTACAGGAAGACTAAGTCTTCCTACTGTCTATGTTTTGAGCGTTTCCTGTGTCATCAGTTTTACTTTCCGATGCACCTCTGCAGGTTTACTATATCCCTTGGACCTTCCAATTGTCGATGAAACTCAGAAATCGCATCGGAATTAAATGTAAGAGGCACAATGCCGACTTAAGTACAGGAAGACTGAGTCTTCCAATTGTCTATGTTTTGAGCGTTTTCTGTGTCATCAGTTTTACATTCCGATGCACCTCTGCAGGTTTACTGTATCCCTTGGACCTTCCCATTGATGATGAAAAACAGAAATTGCATCGGAATTAAATATAAGAGACACAATGCCGACTTAAGTACAGGAAGACTGAGTCTTCCTACTGTCTATGTTTTGAGCGTTTCCTGTGTCACTAGTTTTACATTCCGATGCACCTCTGCAGGTTTACTGTATCCCTTGGACCTTCCCATTGACGATGAAACACAGAAATTGCATCGGAATTAAATATAAGAGACACAATGGCGACTTAACTACAGGAAGACTGAGTCTTCCTACTGTCTATGATTTGAGCGATTCCTGTGTCACCAGTTTTACATTCCGATGCACCTCTGCAGGTTTACTGTATCCCTTGGACCTTCCCATTGACGATGAAAAACAGAAATTGCATCGGAATTAAATATAAGAGACACAATGCCGACTTAAGTACAGGAACACTGAGTCTTCCTACTGGCTATGTTTTGAGCGTTTCCTGTGTCACCAGTTTTACACTCCGATGCACCTCTGCAGGTTTACTGTATCCCTTCAACTTCCCATTCACGATGAAACACAGAAATTGAATCGGAATTAAATATAAGAGACACAATGCCGACTTAAGTACAAGAAGACTGAGTCTTCCTGCTGTCTATGTTTTTAAAGTTATCTGTGTCACTAGTTTTACATTCCGATGCACCTTTGCAGGTTTACTGTATCCATTGGACCTTCCCATTGACGATGAAACACAGAAATTGCATCGGAATTAAATATAGGAGACACAATGCCGACTTAAGTACAGGAAGACTGAGTCTTCCTACTGTCTATGTTTGAGCGTTTCCTGTGTCACCAGTTTTACATTCCGATGCACCTCTGCAGGTTTACTGTATCCCTTGGACCTTCCCATTGACGATGAAACACAGAAATTGCATCGGAATTAAATATAAGAGACACAATGCCGACTTAAGTACAGGAAGACTGAGTCTTCCTACTCTCTATGTTTTGAGCGTTTCCTGTGTCACCAGTTTCACATTCCGATGCACCTCTGCAGGTTTCCTGTATCCCTTGGACCTTCCCATTGACGATGAAACACAGAAATTGAATCGGAAATAAATATAAAACACACAATGCCGACTCTAGTACAAGAAAACAGTCTTCGTACGGTCAGTGTTTTGAGCGTTTCCTGTGTCACCAGTTTTACATTCCGATGCACCTCTGCCGGTTTACTGTATCCCTTGGACCTTCCCATTGTCGATGAAACACAGAAATCCATCGGAATTAATTATAAGAGACACAATGCCGACTTAAGTACAGGAAGACTGAGTCTTCCGACTGTCTATGATTTGAGCGTTTCCTGTGTCAGCAGTTTTACATTTTGATGCACCTCTGCAGGTTTACTGTGTCCCTTGGACCCTCCCATTGACAATGAAACACAGAAATTGCATCGGAAATAAATATAAGAGACACAATGCCGACTTAAGTACAGGAAGACTGAGTCTTCCTACTGTCTATGTTTTGAGCGTTTCCTGTGTCACCAGTTTTACATTCCGATGCACCTCTGCAGGTTTACTGTATCCCTTGGACCTTCCCATTGACGATGAAACACAGAAATTGCATCGGAATTAAATATAAGAGACACAATGGCGACTTAACTACAGGAAGACTGAGTCATCCTACTGTCTATGTTTTGAGCGTTTCCTGTGTCACTAGTTTTACATTCCGATGCACCTCTGCTGGTTTACTGTATCCCTTGGACCTTCCCATTGACGATGAAACACAGAAATTGCATCGGAATTAAATATAAGATACACAATGCCGAATAAAGTACAGGAAGACTAAGTCTTCCTACTGTCTATGTTTTGAGCGTTTCCTGTGTCATCAGTTTTACTTTCCGATGCACCTCTGCCGGTTTACTATATCCCTTTGACCTTCCCATTCACGATGAAACACAGAAATTTCATCGGAAATATATATAAGAGACACAATGCCGACTTAAGTACAGGAAGACTGAGTCTTTCTACTGTCTATGTTTTGAGCGTTTCCTGTGTCACCAGTTTTACATTCCGATGCACCTCTGCAGGTTTACTGTATCCTTTGGACCTTCCCATTGACGATGAAACACAGAAATTGCATCGGAATTAAATATAAGAGACACAATGCAGACTTAAGTACAGGAAGACTGAGTCTTCCTACTGTCTATGTTTTGAGCGTTTCCTGTGTCACCAGTTTTACATTCCGATGCACCTCTGCAGGTTTACTGTGTCCCTTGGACCTTCCCATTGACGATGAAACACACAAATTGCATCGGAATTAAATATAAGAGACACAATGCCGACTTAGTACAGGAAGACTGAGTCTTCCTACTGTCTATGCTTTGAGCGTTTCCTGTGTCATCAGTTTTACATTCCGATGCACCTCTACAGGTTTACTGTATCCCTTGGACCTTCACAGTGAGGATGAAACACAGGAATTGCATCGGATTAAATATAAGAGAGACAATGCCAACATAAGTACAGCAAGACTAAGTCTTCCTACTGTCTATGTTTTGAGCGTTTCGTGTGTCATCAGTTTTACTTTCCGATGCACCTCTGCAGGTTTACTATATCCCTTGGACCTTCCCATTCACGATGAAACACAGAAATTGAATCGGAAATAAATATAAGAGACACAATGCCGACTTAAGTACAGTAAGGCTGAATCTTCCTAATGTCTATGTTTTGAGCGTTTCCTGTGTCACCAGTTTTACATTCCGATGCACCTCTGCATGTTTACTGTATCCCTTGGACCTTCCCATTGACGATGAAACACAGAAATTGCATCGGAATTAAATATAAGAGACACAATGCCGACTTAAGTACAGGAAGACTTAATCTTCCAACTGTCTATGATTTGATTGTTTCCTGTGTCACTAGTTATACATTCCGATGCACCTCTGCAGGTTTACTGTAACCCTTGGACCTTCCCATTGACGATCAAACACAGAAATTGCATCGGAATTAATTATAAGTGACACAATGCCGACTTAAGTACAGGAAGACTGAGTCTTCCTACTGTCTATAATTTGATCGCTTCCTGTGTCACCAGTTTGACATTCCGATGCACCTCTGCAGGTTTACTGTATCCTTTGGAGCTTCCCATTCACGATGAAACACAGAAATTTCATCGGAATTAAATATGAGAGACACAATGCCGACTTAAGTACAGGAAGACTGAGTCTTCCTACTGTCTATGATTTGAGCTTTTCCTGTGTCATCTGTTTTACTTTCTGATGCACCTCTGCAGTTTTACTGTATCCCTTGGACCTTCCCATTGGCGATGAAACACAGAAATTGCATCGGAATTAAATATAAGAGACACAATGCCGACTTAAGTACAGGAAGACTGAGTCTTCCTACTGTCTGTAATTTGAGCGATTCCTGTGTCACCAGTTTTACATTCCGATGCACCTCTTCAGGTTTACTGTATCCCTTGGACCTTCCCATTCACGATGAAACACAGAAATTTCATCGGAAATAAATATAAGAGACGATATGCCGACTTAAGAATAGGAAGACTGAGTCTTCCTACTGTCTACGTTTTGACCGTTTCCTGTGTCACCAGTTTTACATTCCGATGCACCTCTGCAGGATTATTGTATCCCTTGGACCTTCCCATTGACGAAGAAACACAGAAATTGCATCGGAATTAAATATGAGAGACACAATGCCGACTTAAGTACAGGAAGACTGAGTCTTCCTACTGTCTATGTTTTGAGCGTTTCCTGTGTCAGCAGTTTTACATTTTGATGCACCTCTGCAGGTTTACTGTGTCCCTTGGACCCTCCCATTGACAATGAAACACAGAAATTGCATCGGAATTAAATATAAGAGACACAATGCCGACTTAAGTACAGGAAGACTCAGTCTTCCTACTGTCTATGTTTTGAGCGTTTCCTGTGTCACCAGTTTTACATTCCGATGCACCTCTGCAGGTTTACTGTATCCCTTGGACCTTCCCATTGACGATGAAACACAGAAATTGCATCGGAATTAAATATAAGAGACACAATGGCGACTTAACTACAGGAAGACTGAGTCTTCCTACTGTCTATGATTTGAGCGATTCCTGTGTCACCAGTTTTACATTCCGATGCACCTCTGCAGGTTTACTGTATCCCTTGGACCTTCCCATTGACGATGAAAAACAGAAATTGCATCGGAATTAAATATAAGAGACACAATGCCGACTTAAGTACAGGAACACTGAGTCTTCCTACTGGCTATGTTTTGAGCGTTTCCTGTGTCACCAGTTTTACACTCCGATGCACCTCTGCAGGTTTACTGTATCCCTTGAACTTCCCATTCACGATGAAACACAGAAATTGAATCGGAATTAAATATAAGAGACACAATGCCGACTTAAGTACAAGAAGACTGAGTCTTCCTACTGTCTATGTTTGAGCGTTTCCTGTGTCACCAGTTTTACATTCCGATGCACCTCTGCAGGTTTCCTGTATCCCTTGGACCTTCCCATTGACGATGAAACACAGAAATTGCATCGGAATTAAATATAAGAGACACAATGCCGACTTAAGTACAGGAAGACTGAGTCTTCCTACTCTCTATGTTTTGAGCGTTATCTGTGTCACCAGTTTCACATTCCGATGCACCTCTGCAGGTTTCCTGTATCCCTTGGACCTTCCCATTGACGATGAAACACAGAAATTGAATCGAAAATAAATATAAAACACACAATGCCGACTCTAGTACAAGAAAACAGTCTTCGTACGGTCAGTGTTTTGAGCGTTTCCTGTGTCACCAGTTTTACATTCCGATGCACCTCTGCAGGTTTACTGTATCCCTTGGACCTTCCCATTGACGATGAAACACAGAAATCCATCGGAATTAATTATAAGAGACACAATGCCGACTTAAGTACAGGAAGACTGAGTCTTCCGACTGTCTATGTTTTGAGCGTTTCCTGTGTCAGCAGTTTTACATTTTGATGCACCTCTGCAGGTTTACTGTGTCCCTTGGACCCTTCCATTGACAATGAAACGCAGAAATTGCATCGGAAATAAATATAAGAGACACAATGCCGACTTAAGTACAGGAAGACTGAGTCTTCCTACTGTCTATGTTTTGAGCGTTTCCTGTGTCACCAGTTTTACATTCCGATGCACCTCTGCAGGTTTACTGTATCCCTTGGACCTTCCCATTGACGATGAAACACAGAAATTGCATCGGAATTAAATATAAGAGACACAATGGCGACTTAACTACAGGAAGACTGAGTCTTCCTACTGTCTATGTTTTGAGCGTTTCCTGTGTCACTAGTTTTACATTCCGATGCACCTCTGCTGGTTTACTGTATCCCTTGGACCTTCCCATTGACGATGAAACACAGAAATTGCATCGGAATTAAATATAAGAAACACAATGCCAACTTAAGTACAGGAAGACTAAGTCTTCCTACTGTCTATGTTTTGAGCGTTTCCTGTGTCATCAGTTTTACTTTCCGATGCACCTCTGCAGGTTTACTATATCCCTTTGACCTTCCCATTCACGATGAAACACAGAAATTTCATCGGAAATATATATAAGAGACACAATGCCGACTTAAGTACAGGAAGACTGAGTCTTTCTACTGTCTATGTTTTGAGCGTTTCCTGTGTCACCAGTTTTACATTCCGATGCACCTCTGCAGGTTTACTGTATCCTTTGGACCTTCCCATTGACGATGAAACACAGAAATTGCATCGGAATTAAATATAAGAGACACAAAGCCGACTTAAGTACAGGAAGACTGAGTCTTCCTACTGTCTATGTTTTGAGCGTTTCCTGTGTCACCAGTTTTACATTCCGATGCACCTCTGCAGGTTTACTGTGTCCCTTGGACCTTCCCATTGACGATGAAACACACAAATTGCATCGGAATTAAATATAAGAGACACAATGCCGACTTAGTACAGGAAGACTGAGTCTTCCTACTGTCTATGCTTTGAGCGTTTCCTGTGTCATCAGTTTTACATTCCGATGCACCTCTACAGGTTTACTGTATCCCTTGGACCTTCACAGTGAAGATGAAACACAGGAATTGCATCGGATTAAATATAAGAGAGACAATGCCAACATAAGTACAGCAAGACTAAGTCTTCCTACTGTCTATGTTTGAGCGTTTCGTGTGTCATCAGTTTTACTTTCCGATGCACCTCTGCAGGTTTACTATATCCCTTGGACCTTCCCATTCACGATGAAACACAGAAATTTCATCGGAAATAAATATAAGAGACACAATGCCGACTTAAGTACAGTAAGGCTGAGTCTTCCTAATGGCTATGTTTTGAGCGTTTCCTGTGTCACCAGTTTTACATTCCGATGCACCTCTGCATGTTTACTGTATCCCTTGGACCTTCCCATTGACGATGAAACACAGAAATTGCATCGGAATTAAATATAAGAGACACAATGCCGACTTAAGTACAGGAAGACTTAATCTTCCAACTGTCTATGATTTGATTGTTTCCTGTGTCACTAGTTATACATTCCGATGCACCTCTGCAGGTTTACTGTAACCCTTGGACCTTCCCATTGACGATCAAATACAGAAATTGCATCGGAATTAATTATAAGTGACACAATGCCGACTTAAGTACAGGAAGACTGAGTCTTCCTACTGTCTATAATTTGATCGCTTCCTGTGTCACCAGTTTGACATTCCGATGCACCTCTGCAGGTTTACTGTATCCTTTGGAGCTTCCCATTGACGATGAAACACAGAAATTGCATCGGAATAAAATATAAGAGACACAATGCCGACTTAAAAACAGGAAGACTGAGTCTTCCTACTCTCTATGATTTGAGCGTTTCCTGTGTCACCAGTTTTACATTCTGATGCACCTCTGCAGTTTTACTGTATCCCTTGGACCTTCCCATTGGCGATGAAACACAGAAATTGCATCGGAATTAAATATAAGAGACACAATGCCGACTTAAGTACAGGAAGACTGAGTCTTCCTACTGTCTGTAATTTGAGCGATTCCTGTGTCACCAGTTTTACATTCCGATGCACCTCTACAGGTTTACTGTATCCCTTGGACCTTCACAGTGAGGATGAAACACAGAAATTGCATCGGAATTAAATATAAGAGACACAATGCCGACTTAAGTACAGGAAGACTAAGTCTTCCTACTGTCTATGATTTGAGCTTTTCCTGTGTCATCTGTTTTACTTTCTGATGCACCTCTTCAGGTTTACTGTATCCCTTGGACCTTCCCATTCACGATGAAACACAGAAATTTCATCGGAAATAAATATAAGAGACGATATGCCGACTTAAGAATAGGAAGACTGAGTCTTCCTACTGTCTACGTTTTGACCGTTTCCTGTGTCACCAGTTTTACATTCCGATGCACCTCTGCAGGATTATTGTATCCCTTGGACCTTCCCATTGACGAAGAAACACAGAAATTGCATCGGAATTAAATATGAGAGACACAATGCCGACTTAAGTACAGGAAGACTGAGTCTTCCTACTGTCTATGTTTTGAGCGTTTCCTGTGTCACCAGTTTTACATTCCGAAGCACTTCTGCAGGTTTCCTGTATCCCTTGGACCTTCCCATTCACGATGAATCACAGAAAATGCATCGAAATTAAATATAAGAGACACAATGCCGACTTAGGTACAAGAAAACAGTCTTCGTACGGTCAATGTTTGAGCGGTTCCTGTGTCACCAGTTTTACATTCCGATGCACCTCTGCCGGTTTACTGTATCCCTTGCACCTTCCCATTGTCGATGAAACACAGAAATCGCATCGGAAGTAAATATACGAGACACAATGACGACTTAAGTACAGGAAGACTGAGTCTTCCTACTCTCTATGCTTTGAGCGTTTCCTGTGTCACCAGTTTTACATTCCGATGCACCTCTGCAGGTTTACTGTATCCCTTGGACCTTCCCATTGACGATGAAACACAGAAATTTGCTTCGGAATTAAATGTAAGAGACACAATGCCGACTTAAGTACAGGAAGACTGAGTCTTCCTACTGTTTATGTTTTGAGCGTTTCCTGTGCCACTAGTTTTACATTCCGATGCACCTCTGCAGGTTTACTGTATCCCTTGGACCTTCCCATTCACGATGAAACACAGAAATTTCATCGGAAATAAATATAAGAGACACAATGCCGACTTAAGAACAGGAAGACTGAGTCTTCCTTCTGGCTATGTTTTGAGCGTTTCCTGTGTCACCAGTTTTACACTCCGATGCACCTCTGCAGGTTTACTGTATCCCTTGACCCTTCCCATTCACGATGAAACACAGAAATTGAATCGGAGTTAAATATAAGAGACACAATGCCGACTTAAGTACAGGAAGACTGAGTCTTCCTACTGTCAATGTCTTGAGCGTTTCCTGTGTCACCAGTTTTACATTCCGTTTCGCCTCTGCAGGTTTACTGTATCCATTGGACCTTCCCATTGACGATGAAAAACAGAAATTGCATCGGAATTTTCTATAAGAGACACAATTCCGACTTAAGTACAGGAAGACTAAGTCGTCCTACTGTCTATGTTTTGAGCGTTAACTGTGTCATTAGTTTTACTTTCCGATGCACCTTTGCAGGTTTACTATATCCCTTGGACCTTCCCATTCACGATGAAACACCGAAATTTCATCGGAAATAAATTTCAGAGACACAATGCCGACTTATGTACAGGAAGACTGAGCCTTCCTACTGTCTATCTTTTGAACGTTTCCTGTCATCACCAGTTATACATTCCGATGCACCTCTGCAGGTTTACTGTATCCCTTGGACCTTCCCATTGACGATGAAACACAGAAATTGCATCGGAATTAAATATAAGAGACACAATTCCGACTTAAGTACAGGAAGACTGAGTCTTCCTACTGCCAATGTTCTGAGCGTTTCCTGTGTCACTAGTTTCACATTCTGATGCACCTCTGCAGGTTTACTGTATCCCATGGACCTTCCCATTGACGATGAAACACAGAAATTGCACCGGAATTAAATATAAGAGACACAACGCCGACTTAAGTACAGGAAGACTGAGTCTTCCTACTGTCTATAATTTGAGCGTTTCCTGTGTCACCAGTTTTACATTCCGATGCACCTGTACAGGTTTACTGTATCCCTTGGACCTTCACAGTGACGATGAAACACAGAAATTTCATCGGAAATAAATGTAAGAGACACAATGCCGACTTAAGTACAGCAAGACTGAGTCTTCCTACTGTCTATGATTTGAGCGTTTCCTGTGTCACCAGTTTTACATTCCGATACACCTCTGCAGGTTTACTGTATCCCTTGGACATTCCCATTCACGATGAAACACCGAAATTGAATCGGAAATAAATATAAGAGACACAATGCCGACTTAAGTACAAGAAGACTGAGTCTTCCTGCTGTCTATGTTTTTAACGTTAACTGTGTCACTAGTTTTACATTCCGATGCACCTCTGCAGGTTTACTGTATCCATTGGACCTTCCCATTGACGATGAAACACAGAAATTGCATCGGAATTAAATATAGGAGACACAATGCCGACTTAAGTACAGGAAGACTGAGTCTTCCTACTGTCTATGTTTGAGCGTTTCCTGTGTCACCAGTTTTACATTCCGATGCACCTCTGCAGGTTTACTGTATCCCTTGGACCTTCCCATTGACGATGAAACACAGAAATTGCATCGGAATTAAATATAAGAGACACAATGCCGACTTAAGTACAGGAAGACTGAGTCTTCCTACTCTCTATGTTTTGAGCGTTTCCTGTGTCACCAGTTTTACATTCCGATACACCTCTGCAGGTTTCCTGTATCCCTTGGACCTTCCCATTGACGATGAAACACAGACATTGCATCGAAATTAAATATAAAAGACACAATGCCGACTTAAGTACAAGAAAACAGTCTTCGTACGGTCAATGTTTTGAGCGTTTCCTGTGTCACCAGTTTTACATTCCGATGCACCTCTGCCGGTTTACTGTATCCCTTGGACCTTCCCATTGTCGATGAAACACAGAAATCGCATCGGAATTAATTATAAGAGACACAATGCCGACTTAAGAACAGGAAGACTGAGTCTTCCTACTGTCTATGTTTTGAGCGTTTCCTGTGTCACCTGTTTTACAATCTGATGCACCTCTGCAGGTTTTCTGTATCCATTGGACCTTCCCATTGGCGAAGAAACACAGAAATTGCATCGGAATGAAATATAAGAGACACAATGCCGACTTAAGTACAGGAAGACTGAGTCTTCCAATTGTCTATGTTTTGAGCGTTTTCTGTGTCATCAGTTTTACATTCCGATGCACCTCTGCAGGTTTACTGTATCCCTTGGACCTTCCCAATGATGATGAAAAACAGAAATTGCATCGGAATTAAATATATGAGACACAATGCCGACTTAAGTACAGGAAGACTGAGTCTTCCTACTGTCTATGTTTTGAGCGTTTCCTGTGTCACTAGTTTTACATTCCGATGCACCTCTGCAGGTTTACTGTATCCCCTGGACCTTCCCATTCACGATGAAACACAGAAATTTCATCGGAAATAAATGTAAGAGACACAATGCCGACTTAAGTACAGCAAGACTGAGTCTTCCTACTGTCTATGATTTGAGCGATTCCTGTGTCACCAGTTTTACATTCCGATGCACCTCTGCAGGTTTACTGTATCCCTTGGACCTTCCCATTGACGATGAAAAACAGAAATTGCATCGGAATTAAATATAAGAGACACAATGCCGACTTAAGTACAGGAACACTGAGTCTTCCTACTGGCTATGTTTTGAGCATTTCCTGTGTCACCAGTTTTACACTCCGATGCACCTCTGCAGGTTTACTGTATCCCTTGAACTTCCCATTCACGATGAAACACAGAAATTGAATCGGAATTAAATATAAGAGACACAATGCCGACTTAAGTACAAGAAGACTGAGTCTTCCTGCTGTCTATGTTTTTAACGTTATCTGTGTCACTAGATTTACATTCCGATGCACCTCTGCAGGTTTACTGTATCCATTGGACCTTCCCATTGACGATGAAACACAGAAATTGCATCGGAATTAAATATAGGAGACACAATGCCGACTTAAGTACAGGAAGACTGAGTCTTCCTACTGTCTATGTTTGAGCGTTTCCTGTGTCACCAGTTTTACATTCCGATGCACCTCTGCAGGTTTACTGTATCCCTTGGACCTTCCCATTGACGATGAAACACAGAAATTGCATCGGAATTAAATATAAGAGCCACAATGCCGACTTAAGTACAGGAAGACTGAGTCTTCCTACTCTCTATGTTTTGAGCGTTTCCTGTGTCACCAGTTTCACATTCCGATTCACCTCTGCAGGTTTCCTGTATCCCTTGGACCTTGCCATTGACGATGAAACACAGATATTGCATCGGAATTAAATATTAGAGACACAATGCCGACTTAAGTACAAGAAGACTGAGTCTTCCTGCTGTCTATGTTTTTAACGTTATCTGTGTCACTAGTTTTACATTCCGATGCACCTCTGCAGGTTTACTGTATCCATTGGACCTTCCCATTGACGATGAAACACAGAAATCCATCGGAATTAATTATAAGAGACACAATGCCGACTTAAGTACAGGAAGACTGAGTCTTCCTACTGTCTATGTTTTGAGCGTTTCCTGTGTCACCAGTTTTACATTCCGATGCACCTCTGCCGGTTTACTGTATCCCTTGGACCTTCCCATTGTCGATGAAACACAGAAATCCATCGGAATTAATTATAAGAGACACAATGCCGACTTAAGTACAGGAAGACTGAGTCTTCCTACTGTCTATGTTTTGAGCGTTTCCTGTGTCAGCAGTTTTACATTTGATGCACCTCTGCAGGTTTACTGTGTCCCTTGGACCCTCCCATTGACAATGAAACACAGAAATTGCATCGGAATTAAATATAAGAGACACAATGCCGACTTAAGTACAGGAAGACTGAGTCTTCCTACTGTCTATGTTTTGAGCGTTTCCTGTGTCACCAGTTTTACATTCCGAAGCACCTCTGCAGGTTTACTGTAGCCCTTGGACCTTCCCATTGACGATGAAACACAGAAATTGCATCGGAATTAAATATAAGAGACACAATGGCAACTTAACTACAGGAAGACTGAGTCTTCCTACTGTCTATGTTTTGAGCGTTTCCTGTGTCACTAGTTTTACATTCCGATGCACCTCTGCAGGTTTACTGTATCCCTTGGACCTTCACAGTGAGGATGAAACACAGGAATTGCATCGGATTAAATATAAGAGACACAATGCCAACATAAGTACAGGAAGACTAAGTCTTCCTACTGTCTATGTTTTGAGCGTTTCCTGTGTCATCAGTTTTACTTTCCGATGCACCTCTGCAGGTTTACTATATCCCTTTGACCTTCCCATTCACGATGAAACACAGAAATTTCATCGGAAATATATATAAGAGACACAATGCCGTCTTAAGTACAGGAAGACTGAGTCTTTCTACTGTCTATGTTTTGAGCGTTTCCTGTGTCACCAGTTTTACATTCCGATGCACCTCTGCACGTTTACTGTATCCTTTGGACCTTCCCATTGACGATGAAACACAGAAATTGCATCGGAATTAATTATAAGAGACACAATGCCGACTTAAGTACAGGAAGACTGAGTCTTCCTACTGTCTATGTTTTGAGCGTTTCCTGTGTCACCAGTTTTACATTCCGATGCACCTCTGCAGGTTTACTGTGTCCCTTGGACCTTCCCATTGACGATGAAACACACAAATTGCATCGGAATTAAATATAAGAGACACAATGCCGACTTAGTACAGGAAGACTGAGTCTTCCTACTGTCTATGCTTTGAGCGTTTACTGTGTCATCAGTTTTACATTCCGATGCACCTCTACAGGTTTACTGTATCCCTTGGACCTTCACAGTGAGGATGAAACACAGGAATTGCATCGGATTAAATATAAGAGACACAATGCCAACATAAGTACAGCAAGACTAAGTCTGCCTACTGTCTATGTTTTGAGCGTTTCGTGTGTCATCAGTTTTACTTTCCGATGCACCTCTGCAGGTTTACTATATCCCTTGGACCTTCCCATTCACGATGAAACACAGAAATTTCATCGGAAATAAATATAAGAGACACAATGCCGACTTAAGTACAGTAAGGCTGAGTCTTCCTAATGTCTATGTTTTGAGCGTTTCCTGTGTCACCAGTTTTACATTCCGATGCACCTCTGCACGTTTACTGTATCCCTTGGACCTTCCCATTGACGATGAAACACAGAAATTGCATCGGAATTAAATATAAGAGACACAATGCCGACTTAAGTACAGGAAGACTGAGTCTTCCAACTGTCTATGTTTTGATTGTTTCCTGTGTCACTAGTTATACATTCCGATGCACCTCTGCAGGTTTACTGTAACCCTTGGCCCTTCCCATTGACGATGAAACACAGAAATTGAATCGGAATTAATTATAAGTGACACAATGCCGACTTAAGTACAGGAATACTGAGTCTTCGTACTGTCTATAATTTGAGCGTTTCCTGTGTCACCAGTTTTACATTCCGATGCACCTCTGCAGGTTTACTGTATCCCTTGGAGCTTCCCATTGACGATGAAACACAGAAATTGCATCGGAATTAAATATAAGACACACAATGCCAACTTAAAAACCGGAAGACTGAGTCTGCCTACTGTCTATGCTTTGAGTGTTTCCTGTGTCACCAGTTTTACATTCCTATGCACCTCTACAGGTTTACTGTATCGCTTGGACCTTCACAGTGAGGATTAAACACAGAAATTGCATCGGAATTAAATTTAAGAGACACAATGCCGACTTAAGTACAGGAAGACTAAGTCTTCCTACTGTCTATGTTTTGAGCTTTTCCTGTGTCACCAGTTTTACATTCCGATGCACCTCTACGGGTTTACTGTATCCCTTGGACCTTCACAGTGACGATGAAACACAGAAATTGCATCGGAATTAAATATAAGAAACACAATGCCGACGTAAGTACAGGAAGACTAAGCCTTCCTACTGTCTATGTTTTGAGCGTTTCCTGTGTCATCAGTTTTACTTTCCGATGCACCTCTGCAGGTTTGCTATATCCCTTTGACCTTCCCATTGACGATGAAACACAGAAATTTCATCGGAAATATATATAAGAGACACAATGCCGACTTAAGTACAGGAAGACTGAGTCTTCCTACTGTCTATGTTTTCAGCGTTTCCTGTGTCACCAGTTTTACATTCCGATGCACCTCTACAGGTTTACTGTATCCTTCGGACCTTCCCATTGACGATGAAACGCAGAAATTGCATGGGAATTAAATATAAGAGACACAATGCCGACTTAAGTACAGGAAGACTGAGTCATCCTACTGTCCATGTTTTGAGCGTTTCCTGTGTCACCAGTTTTACATTCCGATGCACCTCTGCAGCTTTACTGTATCCCTTGGACCTTCCCATTGACGATGAAACACACAAATTGCATCGGAATTAAATATAAGAGACACAATGCCGACTTAAGTACATGAAGACTGAGTCTTCCTACTGTCTATGCTTTGAGCGTTTCCTGTGTCACTAGTTTTACATTCCGATGCACCTCTACAGGTTTACTGTATCCCTTGGACCTTCACAGTGAGGATGAAACACAGGAATTGCATCGGAATTAAATATAAGAGACACAATGCCAACTTAGGTACAGCAAGACTAAGTCTTCCTACTGTCTATGTTTTGAGCGTTTCGTGTGTCATCAGTTTTACTTTCCGATGCACCTCTGCAGGTTTACTATATCCCTTGGACCTTCCCATTCACGATGAAACACAGAAATTTCATCGGAAATAAATATAAGAGACACAATGCCGACTTAAGTACAGTAAGGCTGAGTCTTTCTAATGTCTATGTTTTGAGTGTTTCCTGTGTCACCAGTTTTACATTCCGATGCACCTCTGCAGGTTTACTGTAACCCTTGGACCTTCCCATTGACGATCAAACACAGAAATTGCATCGGAATTAATTATAAGTGACACAATGCCGACTTAAGTACAGGAAGACTGAGTCTTGCTACTGTCTATAATTTGAGCGTTTCCTGTGTCACCAGTTTGACAATCCGATGCACCTCTGCAGGTTTACTGTATCCTTTGGAGCTTCCCATTGACGATGAAACACAGAAATTGCATCGGAATTAAATATAAGAGACACAATGCCGACTTAAAAACAGGAAGACTGAGTCTGCCTACTCTCTATGCTTTGAGCGTTTCCGGTGTCACCAGTTTTACATTCTGATGCAGCTCTGCAGTTTTACTGTATTCCTTGGACCTTCCCATTGGCGATGAAACACAGAAATTGCATCTGAATTAAATATAAGAGACACAATGCCGACTTAAGTACAGGAAGACTGAGTCTTCCTACTGTCTGTAATTTGAGCGTTTCCTGTGTCACCAGTTTTACATTCCGATTCACCTCTACAGGTTTACTGTATCCCTTGGACCTTCACAGTGAGGATGAGACACAGAAATTGCATCGGAATTAAATATAAGAGACACAATGCCGACTTAAGTACAGGAAGACTAAGTCTTCCTACTGTCTATGTTTTGAGCTTTTCCTGTGTCATCAGTTTTACTTTCCGATGCACCTCTGCAGGTTTACTATATCCCTTGGACCTTCCCACTCACGATGAAACACAGAAATTTCATCGGAAATAAATATAAGAGACACAATGCCGACTTAAGTATAGGAAGACTGAGTCTTCCTACTGTCTACGTTTTGAGCGTTTCCTGTGTCACCAGTTTTACATTCCGATGCACCTCTACAGGTTTACTGTATCCCTTGGACCTTCACAGTGAGGATGAAACACAGAAATTGCATCGGAATTAAATATAAGAGACACAATGCCGACTTAAGTACAGGAAGACTAAGTCTTCCTACTGTCTATGTTTTGAGCTTTTCCTTTGTCATCAGTTTTACTTTCCGATGCACCTCTGCAGGTTTACTATATCCCTTGGACCTTCCCATTCACGATGAAACACAGAAATTTCATCGGAAATAAATATAAGAGACACAATGCCGACTTAAGTACAGGAAGACTGAATCTTCCTACTCTCTATGATTTGAGCGTTTCCGGTGTCACGAGTTTTACATTCCGATGCACCTCTGCAGGTTTCCTGTATCCCTTGGACCTTCCCATTGACGATGAAACACAGAAATTGCATCGAAATTAAATATAAGAGACACAATGCCGACTTAAGTACAAGAAAACAGTCTTCGTACGGTCAATATTTGACCGGTTCCTGTGTCACCAGTTTTACATTCCGATGCACCTCTGCCGGTTTACTGTATCCCTTGGACCTTCCCAATGTCGATGAAACACAGAAATCGCATCGGAATTATATATAAGAGACACAATGCCGACTTAAGTACAGGAAGACTGAGTCTTCCTACTGTCTATGTTTTGAGCGTTTTCTGTGTCATCAGTTTTACATTCCGATGCACCTCTGCAGGTTTACTGTATCCCTTGGACCTTCCCATTACGATGAAAAACGGAAATTGCATTCGAATTAAATATAAGAGACACAATGCCGACTTATGTACAGGAAGACTAAGTCTTCCTACTGTCTATGTTTTGAGCGTTTCCTGTGTCATGAGTTTTACTTTCCGATGCACATCTGCAGGTTTACTATATCCCTTGGACCTTCCCATTGACGATGAAACACAGAAATTGCATCGGAAATAAATATAAGAGACACAATGACGACTTAAGTACAGGAAGACTGAGTCGTCCTACCGTCTATGTTTTGAGCGTTTCCTGTGTTACCAGTTTTACATTCCGATGCACCTCTGCAGGTTTACTGTATCCCTTGGACCTTCCCATTGACGATGAAACACAGAAATTGCATCGGAATTAAATATAAGAGACACAATGCCGACTTAAGTACAGGAAGACTGAGTCTTCCTACTGACTATGTTTTGAGCGTTTCCTGTGTCACTAGTTTTGTATTCCGATGCACCTCTGCAGGTTTACTGTATTCTTTGTACCTTCCCATTGACGATGAAACACAGAAATTGCATCGGAATTAAATATAAGAGACACAATGCAGACTTAAGTACAGGAAGACTGAGTCTTCCTACTGTCTATGTTTGACCGTTTCCTGTGTCACCAGTTTTACATTCCGATGCACCTCTGCAGGTATACTGTATCCCTTGGACCTTCCCATTGACGATGAAACACAGAAATTGCATCGGAATTAAATATACGAGACACAATGCCGACTTAAGTACAGGAAGACTGAGTCTTCCTACTGTCTATGTTTTGAGCGTTTCCTGTGTCACTAGTCTTACCTTCAGATGCACCTCTACAGGTTTACTGTATCCCTTGGACCTTCACAGTGACGATGAAACACAGGAATTGCATCGGAATTAAATATAAGAGACACAATTAGGACTTAAGTACAGGAAGACTAAGTCTTCCTACTGTCTATGCTTTGAGCGTTTCGTATGTCATCAGTTTTACTTTCCGATGCACCTCTGCAGGTTTACTATATCCCTTGGACCTTCCCATTCACGATGAAACACAGAAATATCATCGGAAATAATTATAAGAGACGCAATGCCGACTTAAGTACAGGAAGACTGAGTCTTCCAACTGTCTATGTTTTGATTGTGTCCTGTGTCACTAGTTTTACATTCCGATACACCTCTGCAGGTTTACTGTATCCCTTGGACCTTCCCATTGGCGATGAAACACAGAAATTGCATCGGAATTAATTATAAGTGACACAATGCCGACTTAATTACAGGAAGACTGAGTCTTCCTACTGTCTATAATTTGAGCGTTTCCTGTGTCACCAGTTTTACATTCCGATGCACCTCTACAGGTTTACTGTATGCCTTGGACCTTGACAGTGACGATGAAACACAGAAATTGCATCGGAATTAAATATAAGAGACACAATGCGGACGTAAGTACAGGAAGACTGAGTCTTCCAACTGTCTATGTTTTGATTGTGTCCTGTGTCACTAGTTATACATTCCGATGCACCTCTGCAGGTTTACTGTAACCCTTGGCCCTTCCCATTGACGATGAAACACAGAAATTGAATCGGAATTAATTATAAGTGACACAATGCCGACTTAAGTACAGGAATACTGAGTCTTCGTACTGTCTATAATTTGAGCGTTTCCTGTGTCACCAGTTTTACATTCCGATGCACCTCTGCAGGTTTACTGTATCCCTTGGAGCTTCCCATTGACGATGAAACACAGAAATTGCATCGGAATTAAATATAAGACACACAATGCCAACTTAAAAACCGGAAGACTGAGTCTGCCTACTCTCTATGCTTTGAGTGTTTCCTGTGTCACCAGTTTTACATTCCTATGCACCTCTACAGGTTTACTGTATCGCTTGGACCTTCACAGTGAGGATTAAACACAGAAATTGCATCGGAATTAAATTTAAGAGACACAATGCCGACTTAAGTACAGGAAGACTAAGTCTTCCTACTGTCTATGTTTTGAGCTTTTCCTGTGTCACCAGTTTTACATTCCGATGCACCTCTACGGGTTTACTGTATCCCTTGGACCTTCACAGTGACGATGAAACACAGAAATTGCATCGGAATTAAATATAAGAAACACAATGCCGACGTAAGTACAGGAAGACTAAGTCCTCCTACTGTCTATGTTTTGAGCGTTTCCTGTGTCATCAGTTTTACTTTCCGATGCACCTCTGCAGGTTTGCTATATCCCTTTGACCTTCCCATTGACGATGAAACACAGAAATTTCATCGGAAATATATATAAGAGACACAATGCCGACTTAAGTACAGGAAGACTGAGTCTTCCTACTGTCTATGTTTTCAGCGTTTCCTGTGTCACCAGTTTTACATTCCGATGCACCTCTACAGGTTTACTGTATCCTTCGGACCTTCCCATTGACGATGAAACGCAGAAATTGCATGGGAATTAAATATAAGAGACACAATGCCGACTTAAGTACAGGAAGACTGAGTCATCCTACTGTCCATGTTTTGAGCGTTTCCTGTGTCACCAGTTTTACATTCCGATGCACCTCTGCAGGTTTACTGTATCCCTTGGACCTTCCCATTGACGATGAAACACACAAATTGCATCGGAATTAAATATAAGAGACACAATGCCGACTTAAGTACAGGAAGACTGAGTCTTCCTACTGTCTATGCTTTGAGCGTTTCCTGTGTCACTAGTTTTACATTCCGATGCACCTCTACAGGTTTACTGTATCCCTTGGACCTTCACAGTGAGGATGAAACACAGGAATTGCATCGGAATTAAATATAAGAGACACAATGCCAACTTAGGTACAGCAAGACTAAGTCTTCCTACTGTCTATGTTTTGAGCGTTTCGTGTGTCATCAGTTTTACTTTCCGATGCACCTCTGCAGGTTTACTATATCCCTTGGACCTTCCCATTCACGATGAAACACAGAAATTTCATCGGAAATAAATATAAGAGACACAATGCCGACTTAAGTACAGTAAGGCTGAGTCTTTCTAATGTCTATGTTTTGAGTGTTTCCTGTGTCACCAGTTTTACATTCCGATGCACCTCTGCACGTTTACTGTATCCCTTGGACCTTCCCATTGACGATGAAACACTGAAATTGCATCGGAATTAAATATAAGAGACACAATGCCGACTTAAGTACAGGAAGACTTAATCTTCCAACTGTCTATGTTTTGATTGTTTCCTGTGTCACTAGTTATACATTCCGATGCACCTCTGCAGGTTTACTGTAACCCTTGGACCTTCCCATTGACGATCAAACACAGAAATTGCATCGGAATTAATTATAAGTGACACAATGCCGACTTAAGTACAGGAAGACTGAGTCTTCCTACTGTCTATAATTTGAGCGTTTCCTGTGTCACCAGTTAGACAATCCGATGCACCTCTGCAGGTTTACTGTATCCTTTGGAGCTTCCCATTGACGATGAAACACAGAAATTGCATCGGAATTAAATATAAGAGACACAATGCCGACTTAAAAACAGGAAGACTGAGTCTGCCTACTCTCTATGCTTTGAGCGTTTCCGGTGTCACCAGTTTTACATTCTGATGCAGCTCTGCAGTTTTACTGTATCCCTTGGACCTTCCCATTGGCGATGAAACACAGAAATTGCATCTGAATTAAATATAAGAGACACAATGCCGACTTAAGTACAGGAAGACTGAGTCTTCCTACTGTCTGTAATTTGAGCGTTTCCTGTGTCACCAGTTTTACATTCCGATTCACCTCTACAGGTTTACTGTATCCCTTGGACCTTCACAGTGAGGATGAGACACAGAAATTGCATCGGAATTAAATATAAGAGACACAATGCCGACTTAAGTACAGGAAGACTAAGTCTTCCTACTGTCTATGTTTTGAGCTTTTCCTGTGTCATCAGTTTTACTTTCCGATGCACCTCTGCAGGTTTACTATATCCCTTGGACCTTCCCCGCTCACGATGAAACACAGAAATTTCATCGGAAATAAATATAAGAGACACAATGCCGACTTAAGTATAGGAAGACTGAGTCTTCCTACTGTCTACGTTTTGAGCGTTTCCTGTGTCACCAGTTTTACATTCCGATGCACCTCTACAGGTTTACTGTATCCCTTGGACCTTCACAGTGAGGATGAAACACAGAAATTGCATCGGAATTAAATATAAGAGACACAATGCCGACTTAAAAACAGGAAGACTGAGTCTGCCTACTCTCTATGCTTTGAGCGTTTCCGGTGTCACCAGTTTTACATTCTGATGCAGCTCTGCAGTTTTACTGTATCCCTTGGACCTTCCCATTGACGATGAAACACAGAAATTGCATCGAAATTAAATATAAGAGACACAATGCCGACTTAAGTACAAGAAAACAGTCTTCGTACGGTCAATATTTGACCGGTTCCTGTGTCACCAGTTTTACATTCCGATGCACCTCTGCCGGTTTACTGTATCCCTTGGACCTTCCCAATGTCGATGAAACACAGAAATCGCATCGGAATTATATATAAGAGACACAATGCCGGCTTAAGTACAGGAAGACTGAGTCTTCCTACTGTCTATGTTTTGAGCGTTTTCTGTGTCATCAGTTTTACATTCCGATGCACCTCTGCAGGTTTACTGTATCCCTTGGACCTTCCCATTACGATGAAAAACGGAAATTGCATTCGAATTAAATATAAGAGACACAATGCCGACTTATGTACAGGAAGACTAAGTCTTCCTACTGTCTATGTTTTGAGCGTTTCCTGTGTCATCAGTTTTACTTTCCGATGCACATCTGCAGGTTTACTATATCCCTTGGACCTTCCCATTGACGATGAAACACAGAAATTGCATCGGAAATAAATATAAGAGACACAATGACGACTTAAGTACAGGAAGACTGAGTCTTCCTACCGTCTATGTTTTGAGCGTTTCCTGTGTCACCAGTTTTACATTCCGATGCACCTCTGCAGGTTTACTGTATCCCTTGGACCTTCCCATTGACGATGAAACACAGAAATTGCATCGGAATTAAATATAAGAGACACAATGCCGACTTAAGTACAGGAAGACTGAGTCTTCCTACTGACTATGTTTTGAGCGTTTCCTGTGTCACTAGTTTTGTATTCCGATGCACCTCTGCAGGTTTACTGTATTCTTTGTACCTTCCCATTGACGATGAAACACAGAAATTGCATCGGAATTAAATATAAGAGACACAATGCAGACTTAAGTACAGGAAGACTGAGTCTTCCTACTGTCTATGTTTGACCGTTTCCTGTGTCACCAGTTTTACATTCCGATGCACCTCTGCAGGTATACTGTATCCCTTGGACCTTCCCATTGACGATGAAACACAGAAATTGCATCGGAATTAAATATACGAGACACAATGCCGACTTAAGTACAGGAAGACTGAGTCTTCCTACTGTCTATGTTTTGAGCGTTTCCTGTGTCACTAGTCTTACCTTCAGATGCACCTCTACAGGTTTACTGTATCCCTTGGACCTTCACAGTGACGATGAAACACAGGAATTGCATCGGAATTAAATATAAGAGACACAATTAGGACTTAAGTACAGGAAGACTAAGTCTTCCTACTGTCTATGCTTTGAGCGTTTCGTATGTCATCAGTTTTACTTTCCGATGCACCTCTGCAGGTTTACTATATCCCTTGGACCTTCCCATTCACGATGAGACACAGAAATATCATCGGAAATAAATATAAGAGACGCAATGCCGACTTAAGTACAGGAAGACTGAGTCTTCCAACTGTCTATGTTTTGATTGTGTCCTGTGTCACTAGTTTTACATTCCGATACACCTCTGCAGGTTTACTGTATCCCTTGGACCTTCCCATTGGCGATGAAACACAGAAATTGCATCGGAATTAATTATAAGTGACACAATGCCGACTTAAGTACAGGAAGACTGAGTCTTCCTACTGTCTATAATTTGAGCGTTTCCTGTGTCACCAGTTTTACATTCCGATGCACCTCTACAGGTTTACTGTATGCCTTGGACCTTGACAGTGACGATGAAACACAGAAATTGCATCGGAATTAAATATAAGAGACACAATGCGGACGTAAGTACAGGAAGACTGAGTCTTCCTACTGTCTATGTTTTGAGCTTTTCCTGTGTCATCAGTTTTACTTTCCGATGCACCTCTGCAGGTTTACTATATCCCTTGGACCTTCCGATTCACGATGAAACACAGAAATTTCATCGGAAATAATTATAAGAGACACAATGCCGAATTAAGTACAGGAAGACTGATTCTTCCTACTGTCTATGTTTTGAGCGTTTCCTGTGTCACTAGTTTTACATTCCGATGCACCTCTGCAAATTTACTGTATCCTTTGGACCTTCCCATTGACGATGAAACACAGAAATTGCATCGGAATTAAATATACGAGATACAATGCCGACTTAAGTACAGGAAGACTGAGTCTTCCTACTGTCTATGCTTTTGAGCGTTTCCCGTGTCACCAGGTTTACATTCCGATGCACCTCTGCAGGTTTACTGTATCCCTTGGACCTTCCCATTGACGATGAAACACAGAAATTGCATCGGAATTAAATATAAGTGACACAATGCCGACTTAACTACAGGAAGACTGAGCCTTCCTACTGTCTATGTTTTGAGCGTTTCCTGTGACACTAGTTTTACATTCCGATGCACCTCTACAGGATTACTGTATCCCTTGGACGTTCACAGTGCAGATGAAACACAGGAATTGCATCGGAAATAAATATAACAGACACAATGCCGACTTAAGTACAGGAAGGCTGAGTCTTCCTACTGTCTATGATTTGAGCGTCTCCTGTGTCACCAGTTTTACATTCTGATGCAGCTCTGCAGGTTTACTGGTTCCCTTCGACCTTCCCATTGACGATGAAACACAGAAATTGCATCGGTATTAAATATAAGAGACACAATGCCGACTTAAAAACAGGAAGACTGAGTCTGCCTACCCTCTATGCTTTGAGCGTTTCCTTTGTCCCCAGTTTTACATTCTGATGCAGCTCTGCAGTTTTACTGTATCCCTTAGACCTTCCCATTGGCGATGAAACACAGAAATTGCATCGGAATTAAATATAAGAGACACAATGCCGACTTAAGTACAGGAAGACTGAGTCTTCCTACTGCCTGTAATTTGAGCGTTTCCTGTGTCACCAGTTTTACATTCCTATGCACCTCTACAGGTTTACTGTGTCCCTTTGACCTTCCCATGGACGATGAAACACAGAAATTGCATCGGAATTAAATATAAGAGACACAATGCCGACTTAAAAACAGGAAGACTGAGTCTGCCTACTCTCTATGTTTTGAGCGTTTCCTGTGTCCCCAGTTTTACATTCTAATGCAGCTCTGCAGTTTTACTGTATCCCTTGGACCTTCCCATTGGCGATGAAACACAGAAATTTCATCGGAAATAAATATAAGAGACACAATGCCGAATTAAGTATAGGAAGACTGAGTCTTCCTACTGTCTATGCTTTGAGCGTTTCCTGTGTCACCAGTTTTACATTCCGATGCACCTCTGCAGGTTTATTGTATCCCTTGGACCTTCCCATTGACGATGAAACACAGAAATTGCATCGGAATTAAATATAAGAGACACAATGCCAACTTAAGTACAGGAAGACTGAGTCTTCCTACTCTCTATGTTTTGAGCGTTTCCTGTGTCACCAGTTTTACATTCCGATGCACCTCTGCAGGTTTCCTGTTTCCCTTGGACCTTCCAATTGACGCTGAAACACAGAAAATGCATCGAAATTTAGTATGAGAGACACAATGCCGACTTAAGTACAAGAAAACAGTCTTCATACGGTCAATGTTTGAGCGGTTCCTGTGTCACGAGTTTTACATTCCGATGCACCTCTCCCGGTTTACTGTATCCCTTGGACCTTCCCATTGTCGATGAAATACAGAAATCGCATCGGAATTAAATATAACAGACACAATGCCGACATAAGTACAGGAAGACTGAGTCTTCCTACTGTCTATGTTTTGAGCGTTTTCTGTGTCATCAGTTTTACATTCCGATGCACCTCTGCAGGTTTACTGTATCCATTGGACCTTCCCATTGACGATGAAAAACAGAAATTGCATCGGAATTAAATATAAGAGACACAATGCTGACTTAAGTACAGGAAGACTAAGTCTTCCTACTGTCTATGTTCTGAGCGTTTCCTGTGTCCCCAGTTTTACATTCTGATGCAGCTCGGCAGTTTTACTGTATCCCTTAGACCTTCCCATTGGCGATGAAACACAGAAATTGCATCGGAATTAAATATAAGAGACACAATGCCGACTTAAGTACAGGAAGACTGAGTCTTCCTTCTGTCTGTAATTTGAGCGTTTCCTGTGTCACCAGTTTTACATTCCGATGCACCTCTACAGGTTTACTGTATCCCTTGGTCCTTCCCATTGACGATGAAACACAGAAATTGCATCGGAATTAAATATAAGAGACACAATGCCGACATAAAAACAGGAAGACTGAGTCTGCCTACTCTCTATGTTTTGAGCGTTTCCTGTGTCCCCAGTTTTACATTCTGATGCAGCTCTGCAGTTTTACTGTATCCCTTGGACCTTCCCATTGGCGATGAAACACAGAAATTTCATCGGAAATAAATATAAGAAACACAATGCCGACTTAAGTATAGGAAGACTGAGTCTTCCAACTGTCTATGCTTTGAGCGTTTCCTGTGTCACCAGTTTTACATTCCGATGCACCTCTGCAGGTTTCCTGTATCCCTTGGACCTTCCCATTGACGATGAAACACAGAAATTGCATCGAAATTAAATATAAGAGACACAATGCAGACTTAAGTACAAGAAAACAGTCTTCATACGGTCAATGTTTGAGCGGTTCCTGTGTCACCAGTTTTACATTCGGATGCACCTCTGATGGTTTACTGTATCCCTTGGACCTTCCCATTGTCGATGAAACACAGAAATCGCATCGGAATTAAATATAAGGGACACAATGCCGACATAAGTACAGGAAGACTGAGTCTTCCTACTGTCTATGTTTTGAGCGTTTTCTGTGTCATCAGTTTTACATTACGATGCACCTCTGCAGGTTTACTGTATCCCTTGGACCTTCCCATTGACGATGAAAAACAGAAATTGCATCGGAATTAAATATAAGAGACACAATGCCGACTTAAGTACAGGAAGACTAAGTCTTCCTACTGTCTATGATTTGAGCGTTTCCTGTGTCATCAGTTTTACATTCCGATGCACCTCTGCAGGTTTACTATATCCCTTGGACCTTCCCATTCACGATGAAACACAGAAATTTCATCGGAAATAAATATAAGAGACACAATGACGACTTAAGTACAGCAAGACTGATTCTTCCTACTGCCTATGTTTGAGCGTTTCCTGTGTCACCAGTTTTACATTCCGATGCACCTCTGCAGGTTTACTGTATCCCTTGGACCTTCCCATTGGCGATGAAACACAGAAATTGCATCGGAATTAATTATAAGTGACACAATGCCGACTTAAGTACAGGAAGACTGAGTCTTCCTACTGTCTATAATTTGAGCGTTTCCTGTGTCACCAGTTTTACATTCCGATGCACCTCTACAGGTTTACTGTATGCCTTGGACCTTGACAGTGACGATGAAACACAGAAATTGCATCGGAATTAAATATAAGAGACACAATGCGGACGTAAGTACAGGAAGACTGAGCCTTCCTACTGTCTATGTTTTGAGCTTTTCCTGTGTCATCAGTTTTACTTTCCGATGCACCTCTGCAGGTTTACTATATCCCTTGGACCTCCCGATTCACGATGAAACACAGAAATTTCATCGGAAATAATTATAAGAGACACAATGCCGAATTAAGTACAGGAAGACTGATTCTTCCTACTGTCTATGTTTTGAGCGTTTCCTGTGTCACTAGTTTTACATTCCGATGCACCTCTGCAGGTTTACTGTTTCCTTTGGACCTTCCCATTGACGATGAAACACAGAAATTGCATCGGAATTAAATATACGAGATACAATGCCGACTTAAGTACAGGAAGACTGAGTCTTCCTACTGTCTATGCTTTTGAGCGTTTCCTGTGTCACCAGGTTTACATTCCGATGCACCTCTGCACGTTTACTGTATCCCTTGGACCTTCCCATTGACGATGAAACACAGAAATTGCATCGGAATTAAATATAAGTGACACAATGCCGACTTAACTACAGGAAGACTGAGCCTTCCTACTGTCTATGTTTTGAGCGTTTCCTGTGTCACTAGTTTTACATTCCGATGCACCTCTACAGGATTACTGTATCCCTTGGACCTTCACAGTGCAGATGAAACACAGGAATTGCATCGGAAATAAATATAAGAGACACAATGCCGACTTAAGTACAGGAAGGCTGAGTCTTCCTACTGTCTATGATTTGAGCGTCTCCTGTGTCACCAGTTTTACATTCTGATGCAGCTCTGCAGGTTTACTGGTTCCCTTCGACCTTCCCATTGACGATGAAACACAGAAATTGCATCGGTATTAAATATAAGAGACACAATGCCGACTTAAAAACAGGAAGACTGAGTCTGCCTACTCTCTATGCTTTGAGCGTTTCCTTTGTCCCCAGTTTTACATTCTGATGCAGCTCTGCAGTTTTACTGTATCCCTTAGACCTTCCCATTGGCGATGAAACACAGAAATTGCATCGGAATTAAATATAAGAGACACAATGCCGACTTAAGTACAGGAAGACTGAGTCTTCCTACTGTCTGTAATTTGAGCGTTTCCTGTGTCACCAGTTTTACATTCCTATGCACCTCTGCAGGTTTACTGTGTCCCTTTGACCTTCCCATTGTCGATGAAACACAGAAATTGCATCGGAATTAAATATAAGAGACACAATGCCGACTTAAAAACAGGAAGACTGAGTCTGCCTACTCTCTATGTTTTGAGCGTTTCCTGTGTCCCCAGTTTTACATTCTAATGCAGCTCTGCAGTTTTACTGTATCCCTTGGACCTTCCCATTGGCGATGAAACACAGAAATTTTATCGGAAATAAATATAAGAGACACAATGCCGAATTAAGTATAGGAAGACTGAGTCTTCCTACTGTCTATGCTTTGAGCGTTTCCTGTGTCACCAGTTTTACATTCCGATGCACCTCTGCAGGTTTATTGTATCCCTTGGACCTTCCCATTGACGATGAAACACAGAAATTGCATCGGAATTAAATATAAGAGACACAATGCCAACTTAAGTACAGGAAGACTGAGTCTTCTTTCTCTCTATGTTTTGAGCGTTTCCTGTGTCACCAGTTTTACATTCCGATGCACCTCTGCAGGTTTCCTGTTTCCCTTGGACCTTCCAATTGACGCTGAAACACAGAAAGTGCATCGAAATTTAATATGAGAGACACAATGCCGACTTAAGTACAAGAAAACAGTCTTCATACGGTCAATGTTTGAGCGGTTCCTGTGTCACCAGTTTTACATTCCGATGCACCTCTCCCGGTTTACTGTATCCCTTGGACCTTCCCATTGTCGATGAAATACAGAAATCGCATCGGAATTAAATATAACAGACACAATGCCGACATAAGTACAGGAAGACTGAGTCTTCCTACTGTCTATGTTTTGAGCGTTTTCTGTGTCATCAGTTTTACATTCCGATGCACCTCTGCAGGTTTACTGTATCCATTGGACCTTCCCATTGACGATGAAAAACAGAAATTGCATCGGAATTAAATATAAGAGACACAATGCTGACTTAAGTACAGGAAGACTAAGTCTTCCTACTGTCTATGTTCTGAGCGTTTCCTGTGTCCCCAGTTTTACATTCTGATGCAGCTCGGCAGTTTTACTGTATCCCTTAGACCTTCCCATTGGCGATGAAACACAGAAATTGCATCGGAATTAAATATAAGAGACACAATGCCGACTTAAGTACAGGAAGACTGAGTCTTCCTTCTGTCTGTAATTTGAGCGTTTCCTGTGTCACCAGTTTTACATTCCGATGCACCTCTACAGGTTTACTGTATCCCTTGGTCCTTCCCATTGACGATGAAACACAGAAATTGCATCGGAATTAAATATAAGAGACACAATGCCGACATAAAAACAGGAAGACTGAGTCTGCCTACTCTCTATGTTTTGAGCGTTTCCTGTGTCCCCAGTTTTACATTCTGATGCAGCTCTGCAGTTTTACTGTATCCCTTGGACCTTCCCATTGGCGATGAAACACAGAAATTTCATCGGAAATAAATATAAGAAACACAATGCCGACTTAAGTATAGGAAGACTGAGTCTTCCAACTGTCTATGCTTTGAGCGTTTCCTGTGTCACCAGTTTTACATTCCGATGCACCTCTGCAGGTTTCCTGTATCCCTTGGACCTTCCCATTGACGATGAAACACAGAAATTGCATCGAAATTAAATATAAGAGACACAATGCAGACTTAAGTACAAGAAAACAGTCTTCATACGGTCAATGTTTGAGCGGTTCCTGTGTCACCAGTTTTACATTCGGATGCACCTCTGATGGTTTACTGTATCCCTTGGACCTTCCCATTGTCGATGAAACACAGAAATCGCATCGGAATTAAATATAAGGGACACAATGCCGACATAAGTACAGGAAGACTGAGTCTTCCTACTGTCTATGTTTTGAGCGTTTCCTGTGTCACCAGTTTTACATTCCGATGCACCTCTGCAGGTTTATTGTATCCCTTGGACCTTCCCATTGACGATGAAACACAGAAATTGCATCGGAATTAAATATAAGAGACACAATGCCGACTTACGTACAGGAAGACTGAGTCTTCCTACTCTCTACGATTTGAGCGTTTCCTGTGTCACCAGTTTTACATTCCGACGCACCTCTGCAGGTTTCCTGTATCCCTTGGACCTTCCCATTCACGATGAAACACAGAAATTGCATCGGAAATATATATAAGAGACACAATGACGACTTAAGTACAGCAAGACTGATTCTTCCTACTGCCTATGTTTGAGCGTTTCCTGTGTCACCAGTTTTACATTCCGATGCACTTCTGCAGGTTTACTGTATCCCTTGGACCTTCCCCTTGACGATGAAACACAGAAATTGCATCGGAATTAAATGTAAGAGACACAATGCCGACTTAAGTACAGGAAGACTAAGTCTTCCTACTGTCTATAATTTGAGCGTTTCCTGTGTCACAAGTTTTACATTCCGATGCACCTCTACAGGTTTACTGTATCCCTTGGAACTTCACAGTGACGATGAAACACAGGAATTGCATCGGAATTAAATATAAGAAACACAATGCCGACTTAAGTACAGGAAGACTAAGTCTTCCTACTGTCTATGATTTGAGCGTTTCCTGTGTCATCAGTTTTACATTCCGATGCACCTCTGCAGGTTTACTATATCCCTTGGACCTTCCCATTGACGATGAAAAACAGAAATTGCATCGGAATTAAATATAAGAGACACAATGCCGACTTAAGTACAGGAAGACTAAGTCTTCCTACTGTCTATGATTTGAGCGTTTCCTGTGTCATCAGTTTTACATTCCGATGCACCTCTGCAGGTTTACTATATCCCTTGGACCTTCCCATTCACGATGAAACACAGAAATTTCATCGGAAATAAATATAAGAGACACAATGACGACTTAAGTACAGCAAGACTGATTCTTCCTACTGCCTATGTTTGAGCGTTTCCTGTGTCACCAGTTTTACATTCCGATGCACCTCTGCAGGTTTACTGTATCCCTTGGACCTTCCCATTGGCGATGAAACACAGAAATTGCATCGGAATTAATTATAAGTGACACAATGCCGACTTAAGTACAGGAAGACTGAGTCTTCCTACTGTCTATAATTTGAGCGTTTCCTGTGTCACCAGTTTTACATTCCGATGCACCTCTACAGGTTTACTGTATGCCTTGGACCTTGACAGTGACGATGAAACACAGAAATTGCATCGGAATTAAATATAAGAGACACAATGCGGACGTAAGTACAGGAAGACTGAGTCTTCCTACTGTCTATGTTTTGAGCTTTTCCTGTGTCATCAGTTTTACTTTCCGATGCACCTCTGCAGGTTTACTATATCCCTTGGACCTTCCGATTCACGATGAAACACAGAAATTTCATCGGAAATAATTATAAGAGACACAATGCCGAATTAAGTACAGGAAGACTGATTCTTCCTACTGTCTATGTTTTGAGCGTTTCCTGTGTCACTAGTTTTACATTCCGATGCACCTCTGCAGGTTTACTGTATCCTTTGGACCTTCCCATTGACGATGAAACACAGAAATTGCATCGGAATTAAATATACGAGATACAATGCCGACTTAAGTACAGGAAGACTGAGTCTTCCTACTGTCTATGCTTTTGAGCGTTTCCTGTGTCACCAGGTTTACATTCCGATGCACCTCTGCAGGTTTACTGTATCCCTTGGACCTTCCCATTGACGATGAAACACAGAAATTGCATCGGAATTAAATATAAGTGACACAATGCCGACTTAACTACAGGAAGACTGAGCCTTCCTACTGTCTATGTTTTGAGCGTTTCCTGTGTCACTAGTTTTACATTCCGATGCACCTCTACAGGATTACTGTATCCCTTGGACCTTCACAGTGCAGATGAAACACAGGAATTGCATCGGAAATAAATATAAGAGACACAATGCCGACTTAAGTACAGGAAGGCTGAGTCTTCCTACTGTCTATGATTTGAGCGTCTCCTGTGTCACCAGTTTTACATTCTGATGCAGCTCTGCAGGTTTACTGGTTCCCTTCGACCTTCCCATTGACGATGAAACACAGAAATTGCATCGGTATTAAATATAAGAGACACAATGCCGACTTAAAAACAGGAAGACTGAGTCTGCCTACTCTCTATGCTTTGAGCGTTTCCTTTGTCCCCAGTTTTACATTCTGATGCAGCTCTGCAGTTTTACTGTATCCCTTAGACCTTCCCATTGGCGATGAAACACAGAAATTGCATCGGAATTAAATATAAGAGACACAATGCCGACTTAAGTACAGGAAGACTGAGTCTTCCTACTGTCTGTAATTTGAGCGTTTCCTGTGTCACCAGTTTTACATTCCTATGCACCTCTACAGGTTTACTGTGTCCCTTTGACCTTCCCATTGTCGATGAAACACAGAAATTGCATCGGAATTAAATATAAGAGACACAATGCCGACTTAAAAACAGGAAGACTGAGTCTGCCTACTCTCTATGTTTTGAGCGTTTCCTGTGTCCCCAGTTTTACATTCTAATGCAGCTCTGCAGTTTTACTGTATCCCTTGGACCTTCCCATTGGCGATGAAACACAGAAATTTTATCGGAAATAAATATAAGAGACACAATGCCAAATTAAGTATAGGAAGACTGAGTCTTCCTACTGTCTATGCTTTGAGCGTTTCCTGTGTCACCAGTTTTACATTCCGATGCACCTCTGCAGGTTTATTGTATCCCTTGGACCTTCCCATTGACGATGAAACACAGAAATTGCATCGGAATTAAATATAAGAGACACAATGCCAACTTAAGTACAGGAAGACTGAGTCTTCTTTCTCTCTATGTTTTGAGCGTTTCCTGTGTCACCAGTTTTACATTCCGATGCACCTCTGCAGGTTTCCTGTTTCCCTTGGACCTTCCAATTGACGCTGAAACACAGAAAGTGCATCGAAATTTAATATGAGAGACACAATGCCGACTTAAGTACAAGAAAACAGTCTTCATACGGTCAATGTTTGAGCGGTTCCTGTGTCACCAGTTTTACATTCCGATGCACCTCTCCCGGTTTACTGTATCCCTTGGACCTTCCCATTGTCGATGAAATACAGAAATCGCATCGGAATTAAATATAACAGACACAATGCCGACATAAGTACAGGAAGACTGAGTCTTCCTACTGTCTATGTTTTGAGCGTTTTCTGTGTCATCAGTTTTACATTCCGATGCACCTCTGCAGGTTTACTGTATCCATTGGACCTTCCCATTGACGATGAAAAACAGAAATTGCATCGGAATTAAATATAAGAGACACAATGCTGACTTAAGTACAGGAAGACTAAGTCTTCCTACTGTCTATGTTCTGAGCGTTTCCTGTGTCCCCAGTTTTACATTCTGATGCAGCTCGGCAGTTTTACTGTATCCCTTAGACCTTCCCATTGGCGATGAAACACAGAAATTGCATCGGAATTAAATATAAGAGACACAATGCCGACTTAAGTACAGGAAGACTGAGTCTTCCTTCTGTCTGTAATTTGAGCGTTTCCTGTGTCACCAGTTTTACATTCCGATGCACCTCTACAGGTTTTCTGTATCCCTTGGTCCATCCCATTGACGATGAAACACAGAAATTGCATCGGAATTAAATATAAGAGACGCAATGCCGACATAAAAACAGGAAGACTGAGTCTGCCTACTCTCTATGTTTTGAGCGTTTCCTGTGTCCCCAGTTTTACATTCTGATGCAGCTCTGCAGTTTTACTGTATCCCTTGGACCTTCCCATTGGCGATGAAACACAGAAATTTCATCGGAAATAAATAGAAGAAACACAATGTCGACTTAAGTATAGGAAGACTGAGTCTTCCAAATGTCTATGCTTTGAGCGTTTCCTGTGTCACCAGTTTTACATTCCGATGCACCTCTGCAGGTTTATTGTATCCCTTGGACCTTCCCATTGACGATGAAACACAGAAATTGCATCGGAATTAAATATAAGAGACACAATGCCGACTTACGTACAGGAAGACTGAGTCTTCCTACTCTCTACGATTTGAGCGTTTCCTGTGTCACCAGTTTTACATTCCGACGCACCTCTGCAGGTTTCCTGTATCCCTTGGACCTTCCCATTCACGATGAAACACAGAAATTGCATCGGAAATATATATAAGAGACACAATGACGACTTTAGTACAGCAAGACTGATTCTTCCTACTGCCTATGTTTGAGCGTTTCCTGTGTCACCAGTTTTACATTCCGATGCACTTCTGCAGGTTTACTGTATCCCTTGGACCTTCCCCTTGACGATGAAACACAGAAATTGCATCGGAATTAAATGTAAGAGACACAATGCCGACTTAAGTACAGGAAGACTAAGTCTTCCTACTGTCTATAATTTGAGCGTTTCCTGTGTCACAAGTTTTACATTCCGATGCACCTCTACAGGTTTACTGTATCCCTTGGAACTTCACAGTGACGATGAAACACAGGAATTGCATCGAAATTAAATATAAGAAACACAATGCCGACTTAAGTACAGGAAGACTAAGTCTTCCTACTGTCTATGTTTTGAGCGTTTCCTGTGTCATCAGTTTTACTTTCCGATACACCTCTGCAGGTTTACTATATCCCTTGGACCTTCCCATTCACGATGAAACACAGAAATTTCTTCGGAAATATATATAAGAGACACAATGCCGACTTAAGTACAGGAAGACTGAGTCTTACTACTGTCTATGTTTTGAGCGTTTCCTGTGTCACTAGTTTTACATTCCGATGCACCTCTGCAGGTTTACTGTATCCTTTGGACCTTCCCATTGACCATGAAACACAGAAATTGCATCGGAATTAAATGTAAGAGACACATTGCCGACTTAAGTACAGGAAGACTGAGTCCTCCTACTGTCTATGTTTGAGCGTTTCCTGTGTCACCAGTTTTACATTCCGATGCACCTCTGCAGGTTTACTGTATCCCTTGGACCTTCCCATTGACGATGAAACACAGAAATTGCATCGGAATTAAATATAAGAGACACAATGTCGACTTAAGTACAGGAAGACTGAGTCTTCCCACTGTCTATGATTTGAACGTTTCCTGTGTCACTAGTTTTACATTCCGATTCACCTCTACAGGTTTACTGTATCCCTTGGACCTTCACAGTGACGATGAAACACAGGAATTGCTTCGGAATTAAATATAAGAGACACAATGCCGACTTAAGTACAGGAAGACTGAGTCTTCCAACTGTGTATGTTTTGAATGTTTCCTGTGTCACTAGTTTTACATTCCGATGCACCTCTGCAGGTTTACTGTATCCCTTGGACCTTCCCATTGACGATGATACACAGAAATTGCATCGGAATTAATTATAAGTGACAATATGCCGACTTATGTACAGGAAGACTGAGTCTTCCTACTGTCTATAATTTGAGCGTTTCCTGTGTCACCAGTTTTACATTCTGATGCATCTCTATAGGTTTACTGTATCCCTTGGACCTTCACAGTGACGATGAAACACAGAAATTGCATCGGAATTAAATATAAGAGACACAATGCCGACGTAAGTACAGGAAGACTGAGACTTCCTACTGTCTATGTTTTGAGCGTATCCTGTGTCATCAGTTTTACTTTCCGATGCACCTCTGCAGGTTTACTATATCCCTTGGACCTTCCCATTCACGATGAAACACAGAAATTTCATCGGAAATAAATATAAGAGACACAATGCCGAATTAAGTACAGGAAGACTGAGTCTTCCTACTGTCTATGTTTGAGCGTTTCCTGTGTCACCAGTTTTACATTCCGACGCACCTCTGAAGGTTTACTGTATCCCTTGGACCTACCCATTGACGATGAAACACAGAAATTGCATCGGAATTAAATATAAGAGACACAATGCCGTCTTAAGTACAGGAAGACTGAGTCTTCCCACTGTCTATGTTTTGAGCGTTTCCTGTGTCACTAGTTATACATTCCGATGAACGTCTGCAGGATTACTGTATCCCTTGGACCTTCCCATTGACGATGATACACAGAAATTGCATCGGAGTTAAATATAAGAGACACAATGCCGACTTAAGTACAGGAAGACTGAGTCTTCCTACTGTCTATGTTTTGAGCGTTGCCCGTGTCACCAGTTTTACTTTCTGATGCACCTCTGCAGGTTTACTGTATCCCTTGGACCTTCCCATTGACGATGAAAAACAGAAATTGCATCGGAATTAAATATAAGAGACACAATGCCGACTTAAGTACAGGATGACTGAGTCTTCCTACTGTCTATAATTTGAGCATTTCCTGTGTCACCAGTTTTACATTCCGATGCACCTCTAGAGGTTTACTGTATCTCTTGGACCTTCACAGTTACGATGAAACAGAGAAATTACATCGGAATTAATTATACGAGACACAATGCCGACTTAAGTACAAGAAAACAGTCTTCTTACAGTCAATGTTTTAAGCGTTTCCTGTGTCACCAGTTTTACATTTCGATGCACCTCTGCATGTTTACTGTATCCCTTCGACCTTCCCATCGACGATGAAACACAGAAATTGCATCGGAATTAAATATAAGAGACACAATGCCGACTTAAGTACAGGAAGACTAAGTCTTCCTACTGTCTATGTTTTGAGCTATTCCTGTGTCATCAGTTTTACTTTCCAATGCACCTCTGCAGGATTATTATATCCCTTGGACCTTCCCATTGACGATGAAACACCGAAATTGCATCGGAATTAAATATAAGAGACACAATGCCGACATAAGTACAGGAAGACTGAGTCTTCCTACTGCCTATGCTTTGAGCGTTTCCTGTGTCACCAGTTTTACATCCCGATGCACCTCTGCAGGTTTACTGTTTCCCTTGGACATCCCCATTGACGATGAAACACAGATATTGCATCGGAATTAAATATAAGATACACAATGCCGACTTAAGTACAGGAAGACTGAGTCTTAATACTGTCTATGTTTTGAGCGTTTCCTGTGTCACTAGTTTTACATTCCGATGCACCTCTGCAGGTTTACTGTATCCTTTGGACCTTTCCATTGACCATGAAACACAGAAATTGCATCGGAATTAAATGTAAGAGACACAATGCCGACTTAAGTACAGGAAGACTAAGTCCTCCTACTGTCTATGTTTGAGCGTTTCCTGTGTCACCAGTTTTACATTCCGATGCACCTCTGCAGGTTTACTGTATCCTTTGGACCTTCCCATTGACCATGAAACACAGAAATTGCATCGGAATTAAATGTAAGAGACACAATGCCGACTTAAGTACAGGAAGACTGAGTCCTCCTACTGTCTATGTTTGAGCGTATCCTGTGTCACCAGTTTTACATTCCGATGCACCTCTGCAGGTTTACTGTATCCCTTGGACCTTCCCATTGACGATGAAACACAGAAATTGCATCGGAAATAAATATAAGAGACACAATGACGACTTAAGTACAGGAAGACTGAGTCTTCCTACTGCCTATGTTTTGGGCGTTTCCTGTGTCACCAGTTTTACATTCCGATGCACCTCTGCAGGTAAACTGTATCCCTTGGACCTAACCCATTGACGATGAAACACAGAAATTGCATCGGAATTAAATGTAAGAGACACAATGCCGACTTAACTACAGGAAGACTTAGTCTTCCTACTGTCTATGTTTTGAGCGTTTCCTGTGTCACTAGTTTTACATTGCGATGCACCTCTACAGGTTTACTGTATCCCTTGGACCTTCACAGTGACGATGAAACACAGGAATTGCATCGGAATTAAATATAAGAAACACAATGCCGACTTAAGTACAGGAAGACTAAGTCTTCCTACTGGCTATGTTTTGAGCGTTTCCTGTGTCATCAGGTTTACTTTCCGATGCACCTCTGCAGGTTTACTATATCCCTTGGACCTTCCCATTCACGATGAAACACAGAAATTTCATCGGAAATATATATAAGAGACACAATGCCGACTTAAGTACAGGAAGACTGCGTCTTCCTACTGTCTATGATTTGAGCGGTTCCTGTGTCACCAGTTTTACATTCCGATGCACCTCTGCAGGTTTACTGTATGGCTTGGACCTTCCCATTGACGATGAAACACAGAAATTGCATCGGAATTAAATATAAGAGACACAATGCCGACTTAAGTACAGGAAGACTGAGTCTACCTACTGTCTATGTTTTGAGCGTTTCCTGTGTCACTAGTTTTACATTCCGATGCACCTATACAGGTTTACTGTATCCCTTGGACCTTCACAGTGACGATGAAACACAGGAATTGCATCGGAATTAAATATAAGAGACACAATGCCGACTTAAGTACGGGAAGACTAAGTCTTCCTACTGTCTATGTTTTGAGCGATTCCTGTGTCATCAGTTTTACTTTCCGATGCCCCTCTGCAGGTTTACTATATCCCTTGGACCTTCCCATTCGCTATGATACACAGAAATTTCATCGGAAATAAATATAAGAGACACAATGCCGACTTAAGTACAGGAAGGCTGAGTCTTCCTACTGTCTATGTTTTGAGCGTCTCCTGTGTCACCAGTTTTACATTCCGATGCACCTCTGCAGGTTTACTGTATCCCTTGGACCTTCCCATTAACGATGAAACACAGAAATTGCATCGGAATTAAATATAAGAGACACAATGCCGACTTAAGTACAGGAAGACTGAGTCTTCCAACTGTCTATATTTTGATTGTTTCCTGTGTCACTAGTTTTACATTCCGATGCACCTCTGCAGGTTTACTGTATCGCTTGGACCTTCCCATTGACGATGAAACACAGAACTTGCATCGGAATTAAATATAAGAGACACAATGCCGACTTAAAAACAGGAAGACTGAGTCTGCCTACTCTCTATGTTCTGAGCGTTTCCTGTGTCCCCAGTTTTACATTCTGATGCAGCTCTGCAGTTTTACTGTATCCCTTAGACCTTCCCATTGGCGATGAAACACAGAAATTGCATCGGAATTAAATATAAGAGACACAATGCCGACTTAAGTACAGGAAGACTGAGTCTTCCTTCTGTCTGTAATTTGAGCGTTTCCTGTGTCACCAGTTTTACATTCCGATGCACCTCTACAGGTTTACTGTATCCCTTGGTCCTTCCCATTGACGATGAAACACAGAAATTGCATCGGAATTAAATATAAGAGACACAATGCCGACATAAAAACAGGAAGACTGAGTCTGCCTACTCTCTATGTTTTGAGCGTTTCCTGTGTCCCCAGTTTTACATTCTGATGCAGCTCTGCAGTTTTACTGTATCCCTTGGACCTTCCCATTGGCGATGAAACACAGAAATTTCATCGGAAATAAATATAAGAAACACAATGCCGACTTAAGTATAGGAAGACTGAGTCTTCCAACTGTCTATGCTTTGAGCGTTTCCTGTGTCACCAGTTTTACATTCCGACGCACCTCTGCAGGTTTCCTGTATCCCTTGGACCTTCCCATTGACGATGAAACACAGAAATTGCATCGAAATTAAATATAAGAGACACAATGCAGACTTAAGTACAAGAAAACAGTCTTCATACGGTCAATGTTTGAGCGGTTCCTGTGTCACCAGTTTTGCATTCCGATGCACCTCTGATGGTTTACTGAATCCCTTGGACCTTCCCATTGTCGATGAAACACAGAAATCGCATCGGAATTAAATATAAGGGACACAATGCCGACATAAGTACAGGAAGACTAAGTCTTCCTACTGTCTATGATTTGAGCCTTTCCTGTGTCATCAGTTTTACATTCCGATGCACCTCTGAAGGTTTACTATATCCCTTGGACCTTCCCATTGACGATGAAACACAGAAATTTCATCGGAAATAAATATAAGAGACACAATGACGACTTAAGTACAGGAAGACTGAGTCTTCCTACTGCCTATGTTTGAGCGTTTCCTGTGTCACCAGTTTTACATTCCGATGCACCTCTGCAGGTTTACTGTATCCCTTGGACCTTCCCCTTGACGATGAAACACAGAAATTGCATCGGATTTAAATGTAAGAGACACAATGCCGACTTAAGTACAGGAAGACTAAGTCTTCCTACTGTCTATAATTTGAGCGTTTCCTGTGTCACCAGTTTTACATTCCGATGCACCTCTACAGGTTTACTGTATCCCTTGGAACTTCACAGTGACGATGAAACACAGGAATTGCATCGGAATTAAATATAAGAAACACAATGCCGACTTAAGTACAGGAAGACTAAGTCTTCCTACTGTCTATGTTTTGAGAGTTTCCTGTGTCATCAGTTTTACTTTCCGATGCACCTCTGCAGGTTTACTATATCCCTTGGACCTTCCCATTCACGATGAAACACAGAAATTTCATCGGAAATATATATAAGAGACACAATGCCGACTTAAGTACAGGAAGACTAAGTCTTCCTACTGTCTATGATTTGAGCGTTTCCTGTGTCACTAGTTATACATTCCGATGCACGTCTGCAGGTTTACTGTATCCCTTGGACCTTCCCATTGACGATGAAACACAGAAATTGCATCGGAATTAATTATAAGTGACAATATGCCGACTTATGTACAGGAAGACTGAGTCTTCCTACTGTCTATAATTTGAGCGTTTCCTGTGTCATCAGTTTTACATTCTGATGCATCTCTATAGGTTTACTGTATCCCTTGGACCTTCACAGTGACGATGAAACACAGAAATTGCATCGGAATTAAATATAAGAGACACAATGCCGACGTAAGTACAGGAAGACTGAGACTTCCTACTGTCTATGTTTTGAGCGTATCCTGTGTATTCAGTTCTACTTTCCGATGCACCTCTGCAGGTTTACTATATCCCTTGGACCTTCCCATTCACGATGAAACACAGAAATTTCATCGGAAATAAATATAAGAGACACAATGCCGAATTAAGTACAGGAAGACTGAGTCTTCCTACTGTCTATGTTTGAGCGTTTCCTGTGTCACCAGTTTTACATTCCGACGCACCTCTGAAGGTTTACTGTATCCCTTGGACCTACCCATTGACGATGAAACACAGAAATTGCATCGGAATTAAATATAAGAGACACAATGCCGTCTTAAGTACAGGAAGACTGAGTCTTCCCTCTGTCTATGTTTTGAGCGTTTCCTGTGTCACTAGTTATACATTCCGATGAACGTCTGCAGGATTACTGTATCCCTTGGACCTTCCCATTGACGATGATACACAGAAATTGCATCGGAGTTAAATATAAGAGACACAATGCCGACTTAAGTACAGGAAGACTGAGTCTTCCTACTGTCTATGTTTTGAGCGTTTCCCGTGTCACCAGTTTTACTTTCTGATGCACCTCTGCAGGTTTACTGTATCCCTTGGACCTTCCCGTTGACGACGAAACACAGAGATTGCATCGGAATTAAATATAAGAGACACAATGCCGACTTAAGTACAGGATGACTGAGTCTTCCTACTGTCTATAATTTGAGCATTTCCTGTGTCACCAGTTTTACATTCCGATGCACCTCTAGAGGTTTACTGTATCCCTTGGACCTTCACAGTTACGATGAAACAGAGAAATTACATCGGAATTAATTATACGAGACACAATGCCGACTTAAGTACAAGAAAACAGTCTTCTTACAGTCAATGTTTTAAGCGTTTCCTGTGTCACCAGTTTTACATTTCGATGCACCTCTGCATGTTTACTGTATCCCTTCGACCTTCCCATTGACGATGAAACACAGAAATTGCATCGGAATTAAATATAAGAGACACAATGCCGACTTAAGTACAGGAAGACTAAGTCTTCCTACTGTCTATGTTTTGAGCTTTTCCTGTGTCATCAGTTTTACGTTCCAATGCACCTCTGCAGGATTATTATATCCCTTGGACCTTCCCATTGACGATGAAACACCGAAATTGCATCGGAATTAAATATAAGAGACACAATGCCGACATAAGTACAGGAAGACTGAGTCTTCCTACTGCCTATGCTTTGAGCGTTTCCTGTGTCACCAGTTTTACATCCCGATGCACCTCTGCAGGTTTACTGTTTCCCTTGGACATCCCCATTGACGATGAAACACAGATATTGCATCGGAATTAAATATAAGATACACAATGCCGACATAAGTACAGGAAGACTGAGTCTTAATACTGTCTATGTTTTGAGCGTTTCCTGTGTCACTAGTTTTACATTCCGATGCACCTCTGCAGGTTTACTGTATCCTTTGGACCTTCCCATTGACCATGAAACACAGAAATTGCATCGGAATTAAATGTAAGAGACACAATGCCGACTTAAGTACAGGAAGACTGAGTCCTCCTACTGTCTATGTTTGAGCGTTTCCTGTGTCACCAGTTTTACATTCCGATGCACCTCTGCAGGTTTACTGTATCCTTTGGACCTTCCCATTGACCATGAAACACAGAAATTGCATCGGAATTAAATGTAAGAGACACAATGCCGACTTAAGTACAGGAAGACTGAGTCCTCCTACTGTCTATGTTTGAGCGTATCCTGTGTCACCAGTTTTACATTCCGATGCACCTCTGCAGGTTTACTGTATCCCTTGGACCTTCCCATTGACGATGAAACACAGAAATTGCATCGGAAAAAAATATAAGAGACACAATGACGACTTAAGTACAGGAAGACTGAGTCTTCCTACTGCCTATGTTTTGAGCGTTTCCTGTGTCACCAGTTTTACATACCGATGCACCTCTGCAGGTATACTGTATCCCTTGGACCTAACCCATTGACGATGAAACACAGAAATTGAATCGGAATTAAATGTAAGAGACACAATGCCGACTTAACTACAGGAAGACTGAGTCTTCCTACTGTCTATGTTTTGAGCGTTTCCTGTGTCACTAGTTTTACATTGCGATGCACCTCTACAGGTTTACTGTATCCCTTGGACCTTCACAGTGACGATGAAACACAGGAATTGCATCGGAATTAAATATAAGAAACACAATGCCGACTTAAGTACAGGAAGACTAAGTCTTCCTACTGGCTATGTTTTGAGCGTTTCCTGTGTCATCAGGTTTACTTTCCGATGCACCTCTGCTGGTTTACTATATCCCTTGGACCTTCCCATTCACGATGAAACACAGAAATTTCATCGGAAATATATATAAGAGACACAATGCCGACTTAAGTACAGGAAGACTGCGTTTCCTACTGTCTATGTTTTGAGCGGTTCCTGTGTCACCAGTTTTACATTCCGATGCACCTCTGCAGGTTTACTGTATGGCTTGGACCTTCCCATTGACGATGAAACACAGAAATTGCATCGGAATTAAATATAAGAGACACAATGCCGACTTAAGTACAGGAAGACTGAGTCTACATACTGTCTATGTTTTGAGCGTTTCCTGTGTCACTAGTTTTACATTCCGATGCACCTATACAGGTTTACTGTATCCCTTGGTCCTCCACAGTGACGATGAAACACAGGAATTGCATCGGAATTAAATATAAGAGACACAATGCCGTCTTAAGTACGGGAAGACTAAGTCTTCCTACTGTCTATGTTTTGAGCGTTTCGTGTGTCATCAGTTTTACTTTCCGATGCCCCTCTGCAGGTTTACTATATCCCTTGGACCTTCCCATTCGCTATGAAACACAGAAATTTCATCGGAAATAAATATAAGAGACACAATGCCGACTTAAGTACAGGAAGGCTGAGTCTTCCTACTGTCTATGTTTTGAGCGTCTCCTGTGTCACCAGTTTTACATTCCGATGCACCTCTGCAGGTTTACTGTATCCCTTGGACCTTCCCATTAACGATGAAACACAGAAATTGCATCGGAATTAAATATAAGAGACACAATGCCGACTTAAGTACAGGAAGACTGAGTCTTCCAACTGTCTAAATTTTGATTGTTTCCTGTGTCACTAGTTTTACATTCCGATGCACCTCTGCAGGTTTACTGTATCGCTTGGACCTTCCCATTGACGATGAAACACAGAACTTGCATCGGAATTAAATATAAGAGACACAATGCCGACTTAAAAACAGGAAGACTGAGTCTGCCTACTCTCTATGTTCTGAGCGTTTCCTGTGTCCCCAGTTTTACATTCTGATGCAGCTCTGCAGTTTTACTGTATCCCTTAGACCTTCCCATTGGCGATGAAACACAGAAATTGCATCGGAATTAAATAAAAGAGACACAATGCCGACTTAAGTACAGGAAGACTGAGTCTTCCTTCTGTCTGTAATTTGAGCGTTTCCTGTGTCACCAGTTTTACATTCCGATGCACCTCTACAGGTATACTGTATCCCTTGGTCCTTCCCATTGACGATGAAACACAGAAATTGCATCGGAATTAAATATAAGAGACACAATGCCGACATAAAAACAGGAAGACTGAGTCTGCCTACTCTCTATGTTTTGAGCGTTTCCTGTGTCCCCAGTTTTACATTCTGATGCAGCTCTGCAGTTTTACTGTATCCCTTGGACCTTCCCATTGGCGATGAAACACAGAAAATTCATCGGAAATAAATATAAGAAACACAATGCCGACTTAAGTATAGGAAGACTGAGTCTTCCAACTGTCTATGCTTTGAGCGTTTCCTGTGTCACCAGTTTTACATTCCGACGCACCGCTGCAGGTTTCCTGTATCCCTTGGACCTTCCCATTGACGATGAAACACAGAAATTGCATCGAAATTAAATATAAGAGACACAATGCAGACTTAAGTACAAGAAAACAGTCTTCATACGGTCAATGTTTGAGCGGTTCCTGTGTCACCAGTTTTACATTCCGATGCACCTCTGATGGTTTACTGAATCCCTTGGACCTTACCATTGTCGATGAAACACAGAAATCGCATCGGAATTAAATATAAGGGACACAATGCCGACATAAGTACAGGAAGACTGAGTCTTCCTACTGTCTATGTTTTGAGCGTTTTCTGTGTCATCAGTTTTACATTACGATGCACCTCTGCAGGTTTACTGTATCCCTTGGACCTTCCCATTGACGATGAAAAACAGAAATTGCATCGGAATTAAATATAAGAGACACAATGCCGACTTAAGTACAGGGAGACTAAGTCTTCCTACTGTCTATGATTTGAGCCTTTCCTGTGTCATCAGTTTTACATTCCGATGCACCTCTGCAGGTTTACTATATCCCTTGGACCTTCCCATTGACGATGAAACACAGAAATTTCATCGGAAATAAATATAAGAGACACAATGACGACTTAAGTACAGGAAGACTGAGTCTTCCTACTGCCTATGTTTGAGCGTTTCCTGTGTCACCAGTTTTACATTCCGATGCACCTCTGCAGGTTTACTGTATCCCTTGGACCTTCCCCTTGACGATGAAACACAGAAATTGCATCGGATTTAAATGTAAGAGACACAATGCCGACTTAAGTACAGGAAGACTAAGTCTTCCTACTGTCTATAATTTGAGCGTTTCCTGTGTCACCAGTTTTACATTCCGATGCACCTCTACAGGTTTACTGTATCACTTGGAACTTCACAGTGACGATGAAACACAGGAATTGCATCGGAATTAAATATAAGAAACACAATGCCGACTTAAGTACAGGAAGACTAAGTCTTCCTTCTGTCTATGTTTTGAGCGTTTCCTGTGTCATCAGTTTTACTTTCCGATGCACCTCTGCAGGTTTACTATATCCCTTGGACCTTCCCATTCACGATGAAACACAGAAATTTCATCGGAAATATATATAAGAGACACAATGCCGACTTAAGTACAGGAAGACTAAGTCTTCCTACTGTCTATGATTTGAGCGTTTCCTGTGTCACTAGTTATACATTCCGATGCACGTCTGCAGGTTTACTGTATCCCTCGGAACTTCCCATTGACGATGAAACACAGAAATTGCATCGGAATTAATTATAAGTGACAATATGCCGACTTATGTACAGGAAGACTGAGTCTTCCTACTGTCTATAATTTGAGCGTTTCCTGTGTCACCAGTTTTACATTCTGATGCATCTCTACAGGTTTACTGTATCCCTTGGACCTTCACAGTGACGATGAAACACAGAAATTGCATCGGAATTAAATATAAGAGACACAATGCCGACGTAAGTACAGGAAGACTGAGACTTCCTACTGTCTATGTTTTGAGCGTATCCTGTGTCATCAGTTTTACTTTCCGATGCACCTCTGCAGGTTTACTATATCCCTTGGACCTTCCCATTCACGATGAAACACAGAAATTGCATCGGAAATAAATATAAGAGACACAATGCCGCATTAAGTACAGGAAGACTGAGTCTTCCTACTGTCTATGTTTTGAGCGTTTCCTGTGTCACCAGTTTTACATTCCGACGCACCTCTGCAGGTTTACTGTATCCCTTGGACCTTTCCGTTGACGATGAAGCACAGAAATTGCATCGGAATTCAATATAAGAGACACAATGCCGACTTAAGTACAGGAAGACTGAGTCTTACTACTGTCTATGTTTTGAGCGTTTCCTGTGTCACTAGTTTTACATTCCGATGCACCTCTGCAGGTTTACTGTATCCTTTGGACCTTCCCATTGCCCATGAAACACAGAAATTGTATCGGAATTATATGTAAGAGACACAATGCCGACTTAAGTACAGGAAGACTGAGTCCTCCTACAGTCTATGTTTGAGCGGTTCCTGTGTCACCAGTTTTACATTCCGATGCACCTCTGCAGGTTTACTGTATCCTTTGGTCCTTCCCATTGACCATGAAACACAGAAATTGCATCGGAATTAAATGTAAGAGACACAATGCCGACTTAAGTACAGGAAGATTGAGTCCTCCTACTGTCTATGTTTTGAGCGTTTCCTGTGTCACTAGTTTTACATTCCGATGCACCTCTGCAGGTTTACTGTATCCTTTGGACCTTCCCATTGACCATGAAACACAGAAATTGCATCGGAATTAAATGTAAGAGACACAATGCCGACTTAAGTACAGGAAGACTGAGTCCTGCTGCTGTCTATGTTTGAGCGTTTCCGGTGTCACCAGTTTTACATTCCGATGCACCTCTGCAGGTTTACTGTATCCCTTGGACCTTCCCATTGACGATGAAACACAGGAATTGCTTCGGAATTAAATATAAGAGACACAATGCCGACTTAAGTACAGGAAGACTGAGTCTTCCAACTGTGTATGTTTTGAATGTTTCCTGTGTCACTAGTTTTACATTCCGACGCACCTCTGCAGGTTTACTGTATCCCTTGGACCTTCCCATTGACGATGAAACACAGAAATTGCATCGGAATTAATTATAAGTGACAATATGCCGACTTATGTACAGGAAGACTGAGTCTTCCTACTGTCTATAATTTGAGCGTTTCCTGTGTCACCAGTTTTACATTCTGATGCATCTCTACAGGTTTACTGTATCCCTTGGACCTTCACAGTGACGATGAAACACAGAAATTGCATCGGAATTAAATATAAGAGACACAATGCCGACGTAAGTACAGGAAGACTGAGTCTTCCTACTGTCTATGTTTGAGCGTTTCCTGTGTCACCAGTTTTACATTCCGACGCACCTCTGAAGGTTTACTGTATCCCTTGGACCTACCCATTGACGATGAAACACAGAAATTGCATCGGAAATAGATATAAGAGACACAATGCCGAATTAAGTACAGGAAGACTGAGTCTTCCTACTGTCTATGTTTGAGCGTTTCCTGTGTCACCAGTTTTACATTCCGACGCACCTCTGAAGGTTAACTGTATCCCTAGGACCTACCCATTGACGATGAAACACAGAAATTGCATCGGAATTAAATATAAGAGACACAATGCCGTCTTAAGTACAGGAAGACTGAGTCTTCCCACTGTCTATGTTTTGAGCGTTTCCTGTGTCACTAGTTATACATTCCGATGCACGTCTGCAGGTTTACTGTATCCCTTGGACCTTCCCATTGACGATGAAACACAGAAATTACATCGGAATTAAATATAAGAGACACAATGCCGACTTAAGTACAGGAAGACTGAGTCTTCCTACTGTCTATGTTTTGAGCGTTTCCCGTGTCACCAGATTTACTTTCTGATGCACCTCTACAGGATTATTATATCCCTTGGACCTTCCCATTGACGATGAAACACCGAAATTGCATCGGAATTAAGTATAACAGACACAATGCCGACTTAAGTACAGGAAGACTGAGTCTTCCTACTGTCTATGTTTTGAGCGTTTCCTGTGTCACCAGTTTTACATTCCGATGCACCAATACAGGTTTACTGTATCCCTTGGACCTTAACAGTGACGATGAAACACAGAAATAGTATCGGAATTATATATAAGAGACACAATGCCGACGTAAGTACAGGAAGACTGAGTCTTCCTACTGTCTATGTTTTGAGCGTTTCCTGTGTCATCAGTTTTACTTTCCGATGCACCTCTGCAGGTTTACTATATCCCTTGGACCTTCCCATTCACGATAAAACACAGAAATTGCATCGGAAATAAATATAAGAGACACAATGCCGAATTAAGTACAGGAAGACTGAGTCTTCCTACTGTCTATGTTTTGAGCGTTTCCTGTGTCACTAGTTTTACATTCCGATGCATCTCTGCAGGTTTACTGTATCCCTTGGACCTTCCCATTGACGATGAAGCACAGAAATTGCATCGGAATTAATTATAAGTGACACAATGCCGACTTAAGTACAGGAAGACTGAGTCTTCCTACTGTCTATAATTTGAGCGTTTCCTGTGTCACCAGTTTTACATTCCGATGCACCTCTACAGGTTTACTGTATCCCTTGGACCTTAACAGTGACGATGAAACACAGAAATAGCATCGGAATTATATATAAGAGACACAATGCCGACGTAAGTACAGGAAGACTGAGTCTTCCTACTGTCTATGTTTTGAGCGTTTCCTGTGTCATCAGTTTTACTTTCCAATGCACCTCTGCAGGATTATTATATCCCTTGGACCTTCCCATTGACGATGAAACACCGAAATTGCATCGGAATTAAATATAAGAGACACAATGCCGACATAAGTACAGGAAGACTGAGTCTTCCTACTGCCTATGTTTTGAGCGTTTCCTGTGTCACCTGTTTTACATCCCGATGCACCTCTGCAGGTTTACTGTTTCCCTTGGACATCCCCATTGACGATGAAACACAGATATTGCATCGGAATTAAATATAAGATACACAATGCCGACTTAAGTACAGGAAGACTGAGTCTTCCTACTGTCTATGATTTGAGCGTTTCCTGTGTCACTAGTTTTTCATTCCGATGCACCTCAGCAGGTTTACTGTATCCCTTGGACCTTCCCATTGACGATGAAAAACATAAATTGCATCGGAATTAAATATAAGAGACACAATGCCGACTTAAGTACAGGAAGACTGAGTCTTCCTACTGCCTATGTTTTGAGCGATTCCTGTGTCACCAGTTTTACATTCCGATGCACCTCTGCAGGTTTACTGTATCCCTTGGACCTTCCCATTGTCGATGAAACACAGAAATCGCATCGGAATTAAGTATAACAGACACAATGCCGACATAAGTACAGGAAGACTGAGTCTTCCTACTGTCTATGTTTTGAGCGTTTTCTGTGTCATCAGTTTTACATTTCGATGCACCTCTGCAGGTTTACTGTATCCCTTGGACCTTCCCATTGACGATGAAACAAAGAAATTGCATCGGAATTAAATGCAAGAGACACAATGCCGACTTAACTACAGGAAGACTGAGTCTTCCTACTGTCTATGTTTTGAGCGTTTCCTGTGTCACTAGTTTTACATTGCGATGCACCTCTACAGGTTTACTGTATCCCTTGGACCTTCACAGTGACGATGAAACAAAGAAATTGCATGGGAATTAAATGCAAGAGACACAATGCCAACTTAACTACAGGAAGACTGAGTCTTCCTACTGTCTATGTTTTGAGCGATTCGTGTGTCAATAGTTTTACATTGCGATGCACCTCTACAGGTTTACTGTATCCCTTGGACCTTCACAGTGACGATGAAACACAGGAATTGCATCGGAATTAAATATAAGAAACACAATGCCGACATAAGTACAAGAAGACTAAGTCTTCCTACTGGCTATGTTTTGAGCGTTTCCTGTGTCATCAGGTTTACTTTCCGATGCACCTCTGAGTGTTTACTATATCCCTTGGACCTCCCCATTCACGATGAAACACAGAAATTTCATCGGAAATATATATAAGAGACACAATGCCGACTTAAGTACAGGAAGACTGCGTCTTCCTACTGTCTATGTTTTGAGCGGTTCCTGTGTCACCAGTTTTACATTCCGATGCACCTCTGCAGGTTTACTGTATCGCTTGGACCTACCCATTGACGATGAAACACAGAAATTGCATCGGAATTAAATATAAGAGACACAATGCCGACTTAAGTACAGGAAGACTGAGTCTACCTACTGTCTATGTTTTGAGCGTTTCCTGTGTCACTAGTTTTACATTCCGATGCACCTCTACAGGTTTACTGTATCCCTTGGACCTTCACAGTGACGATGAAACACAGGAACTGCATCGGAATTAAATATAAGAGACACAATGCCGACTTAAGTACTGGAAGACTAAGTCTTCCTACTGTCTATGTTTTGACCGTTTCGTGTGTCATCAGTTTTACTTTCCGATGCACGTCTGCAGGTTTACTATATCCCTTGGACCTTCCCATTCGCGATGAAACACAGAAATTTCATCGGAAATAAATATAAGAGACACAATGCCGACTTAAGTACAGGAAGGCTGAGTCTTCCTTCTGTCTATGTTTTGAGCGTCTCCTGTGTCACCAGTTTTACATTCCGATGCACCTCTGCAGGTTTACTGTATCCCTTGGACCCTCCCATTAACGATGAAACACAGAAATTGCATCGGAATTAAATATAAGAGACACAATGCCGACTTCAGTACAGGAAGACTGAGTCTTCCAACTGTCTATATTTTGATTGTTTCCTGTGTCACTAGTTTTACATTCCGATGCACCTCTGCAGGTTTACTGTATCGCTTGGACCTTCCCATTGACGATGAAACACAGAAATTGCATCGGAATTAAATATAAGAGACACAATGCCGACTTAAAAACAGGAAGACTGAGTCTGCCTACTATCTATGTTCTGAGCATTTCCTGTGTCCCCAGTTTTACATTCTGATGCAGCTCTGCAGGTTTACTATATCCCTTGGACCTTCCCATTCACGATGAAACACAGAAATTTCATCGGAAATAACTATAAGAGACACAATGCCGACTTAAGTATAGGAAGACTGAGTCTTCCTACTGTCTACGTTTTGAGCGTTTCCTGTGTCACCAGTTTTACATTCCGATGCACCTCTACAGGTTTACTGTATCCCTTGGACCTTCACAGTGAGGATGAAACACAGAAATTGCATCGGAATTAAATATAAGAGACACAATGCCGACTTAAGTACAGGAAGACTAAGTCTTCCTACTGTCTATGTTTTGAGCTTTTCCTGTGTCATCAGTTTTACTTTCCGATGCTCCTCTGCAGGTTTACTATATCCCTTGGACCTTCCCATTCACGATGAAACACAGAAATTTCATCGGAAATAAATATAAGAGACACAATGCCGACTTAAGTATAGGAAGACTGAGTCTTCCTACTGTCTATGTTTTGAGCGTTTCCTGTGTCACCAGTTTTACATTCCGATGCACCTCTACAGGTTTACTGTATCCCTTGGACCTTCACAGTGAGGATGAAACACAGAAATTGCATCGGAATTAAATATAAGAGACACAATGCCGACTTAAGTACAGGAAGACTAAGTCTTCCTACTGTCTATGTTTTGAGCTTTTCCTGTGTCATCAGTTTTACTTTCCGATGCACCTCTGCAGGTTTACTATATCCCTTGGACCTTCCCATTCACGATGAAACACAGAAATTTCATCGGAAATAAATATAAGAGACACAATGCCGACTTAAGTACAGGAAGACTGAGTCTTCCTACTCTCTATGATTTGAGCGTTTCCGGTGTCACGAGTTTTACATTCCGATGCACCTCTGCAGGTTTCCTGTATCCCTTGGACCTTCCCATTGACGATGAAACACAGAAATTGCATCGAAATTAAATATAAGAGACACAATGCCGACTTAAGTACAGGAAGACTGAGTCTTCCTACTGTCTATGTTTTGAGCGTTTTCTGTGTCATCAGTTTTACATTCCGATGCACCTCTGCAGGTTTACTGTATCCCTTGGACCTTCTCATTACGATGAAAAACAGAAATTGCATTCGAATTAAATATAAGAGACACAATGCCGACTTATGTACAGGAAGACTAAGTCTTCCTACTGTCTATGTTTTGAGCGTTTCCTGTGTCATCAGTTTTACTTTCCGATGCACATCTGCAGGTTTACTATATCCCTTGGACCTTCCCATTGACGATGAAACACAGAAATTGCATCGGAAATAAATATAAGAGACACAATGACGACTTAAGTACAGGAAGATTGAGTCTTCCTACCGTCTATGTTTTGAGCGTTTCCTGTGTCACCAGTTTTACATTCCGATGCACCTCTGCAGGCTTACTGTATCCCTTGGACCTTCCCATTGACGATGAAACACAGAAATTGCATCGGAATTAAATATAAGAGACACAATGCCAACTTAAGTACAGGAAGACTGAGTCTTTTTACTGTCTATGTTTTGAGCGTTTCCTGTGTCACTAGTTTTATATTCCGATGCACTTCTGCAGGTTTACTGTATTCTTTGGACCTTCCCATTGACGATGAAACACAGAAATTGCATCGGAATTAAATATAAGAGACACAATGCCGACTTAAGTACAGGAAGACTGTGTCTTCCTACTGTCTATAATTTGAGCGTTTCCTGTGTCACCAGTTTTACATTCCGATGCACCTCTACAGGTTTACTGTATCCCTTGGACCTTCCCATTGACGATGAAACACAGAAATTGCATCGGAATTAAATATAAGAGACACAATACCGACTTAAGTACAGGAAGACTGAGTCTTCCTATTGTCTATGTTTTGAGCGTTTCCTGTGTCACTAGTTTTACATTCCGGTGCACCTCTGCAGGTTTACTGTATCCTTTGGACCTTCCCATTGACGATGAAACACAGAAATTGCATCGGAATTAAATATAAGAGATACAATGCCGACATAAGTACAGGAAGACTGAGTCTTCCTACTGTCTATGTTTTGAGCGTTTCCTGTGTCACCAGGTTTACATTCCGATGCACCTCTGCAGGTTTACTGTATCCTTTGGACCTTCCCATTGACGATGAAACACAGAAATTGCATCGGAATTAAATATAAGTGACACAATGCCGACTTAACTACAGGAAGACTGAGCCTTCTTACTGTCTATGTTTTGAGCGTTTCCTGTGTCACTAGTTTTACTTTCCGATGCACCTCTACAGGTTTACTGTATCCCTTGGACCTTCACAGTGCAGATGAAACACAGGAATTGCATCGGAAATAAATATAAGAGACACAATGCCGACTTAAGTACAGGAAGGCTGAGTCTTCCTACTGTCTATGATTTGAGCGTCTCCTGTGTCACCAGTTTTACATTCTGATGCAGCTCTGCAGGTTTACTGTATCCCTTCGACCTTCCCATTGACGATGAAACACAGAAATTGCATCGGTATTAAATATAAGAGACACAATGCCGACTTAAAAACAGGAAGACTGAGTCTGCCTACTCTCTATGCTTTGAGCGTTTCCTTTGTCCCCAGTTTTACATTCTGATGCAGCTCTGCAGTTTTACTGTATCCCTTAGACCTTTCCATTGGCGATGAAACACAGAAATTGCATCGGAATTAAATATAAGAGACACAATGCCGACTTATAAACAGGAAGACTGAGTCTTCCTACTGTCTATGCTTTGAGCGTTTCCTGTGTCACCAGTTTTACATTCCGATGCACCTCTGCAGGTTTATTGTATCCCTTGGACCTTCCCATTGACGATGAAACACAGAAATTGCATCGGAATTAAATATAAGAGACACAATGCCAACTTAAGTACAGGACGACTGAGTCTTCCTACTCTCTATGTTTTGAGCGTTTCCTGTGTCACCAGTTTTACATTCCGATGCACCTCTGCAGGTTTCCTGTTTCCCTTGGACCTTCCAATTGACGCTGAAACACAGAAAGTGCATCGAAATTTAATATGAGAGACACAATGCCAACTTAAGTACAAGAAAACAGTCTTCATACGGTCAATGTTTGAGCGGTTCCTGTGTCACCAGTTTTACATTCCGATGCACCTCTCCCGGTTTACTGTATCCCTTGGACCTTCCCATTGTCGATGAAACACAGAAATCGCATCGGAATTAAATATAACAGACACAATGCCGACATAAGTACACGAAGACTGAGTCTTCCTACTCTCTATGTTTTGAGCGTTTCCTGTGTCACCAGTTTTACATTCCGACGCACCTCTGAAGGTTTACTGTATCCCTTGGACCTACCCATTGACGATGAAACACAGAAATTGCATCGGAATTAAATATAAGAGACACAATGCCGTCTTAAGTACAGGAAGACTGAGTCTTCCCACTGTCTATGTCTTGAGCGTTTCCTGTGTCACTAGTTATACATTCCGATGCACGTCCGCAGGTTTACTGTATCCCTTGGACCTTCCCATTGACGATGAAACACAGAAATTGCATCGGAATTAAATATAAGAGACACAATGCCGACATAAGTGCAGGAAGACTGAGTCTTCCTACTGTCTATGTTTTGAGCGTTTCCCGTGTCACCAGATTTACTTTCTGATGCACCTCTGCAGGTTTACTGTATCCCTTGGACCTTCCCGTTGACCACGAAACACAGAAATTGCATCGGAATTGAATATAAGAGACACAATGCCGAATTAAGTACAGGAAGACTGAGTCTTCCTACTGTCTATGTTTGAGCGTTTCCTGTGTCACCAGTTTTACATTCCGACGCACCTCTGAAGGTTAACTGGATCCCTAGGACCTACCCATTGACGATGAAACACAGAAATTGCATCGGAATTAAATATAAGAGACACAATGCCGTCTTAAGTACAGGAAGACTGAGTCTTCCCACTGTCTATGTTTTGAGCGTTTCCTGTGTCACTAGTTATACATTCCGATGCACGTCTGCAGGTTTACTGTATCCCTTGGACCTTCCCATTGACGATGAAACACAGAAATTACATCGGAATTAAATATAAGAGACACAATGCCGACTTAAGTACAGGAAGACTGAGTCTTCCTACTGTCTATGTTTTGAGCGTTTCCCGTGTCACCAGATTTACTTTCTGATGCACCTCTACAGGATTATTATATCCCTTGGACCTTCCCATTGACGATGAAACACCGAAATTGCATCGGAATTAAATATAAGAGACACAATGCCGACATAAGTACAGGAAGACTGAGTCTTCCTACTGCCTATGTTTTTAGCGTTTCCTGTGTCACCAGTTTTACATCCCGATGCACCACTGCAGGTTTACTGTTTCCCTTGGACATCCCCATTGACGATGAAACACAGATATTGCATCGGAATTAAATATAAGATACACAATGCCGACTTAAGTACAGGAAGACTGAGTCTTCCTACTGTCTATGTTTTGAGCGTTTCCTGTGTCACTAGTTTTACATTCCGATGCACCTCTGCAGGTTTACTGTATCCCTTGGACCTTCCCATTGACGATGAAGCACAGAAATTGCATCGGAATTAATTATAAGTGACACAATGCCGACTTAAGTACAGGAAGACTGAGTCTTCCTACTGTCGATAATTTGAGCGTTTCCTGTGTCACCAGTTTTACATTCCGATGCACCAATACAGGTTTACTGTATCCCTTGGACCTTAACAGTGACGATGAAACACAGAAATAGTATCGGAATTATATATAAGAGACACGATGCCGACGTAAGTACAGGAAGACAGTCTTCCTACTGTCTATGTTTTGAGCGTTTCCTGTGTCATCAGTTTTACTTTCCGATGCACCTCTGCAGGTTTACTATATCCCTTGGACCTTCCCATTCACGATAAAACACAGAAATTGCATCGGAAATAAATATAAGAGACACAATGCCGAATTAAGTACAGGAAGACTGAGTCTTCCTACTGTCTATGTTTTGAGCGTTTCCTGTGTCACTAGTTTTACATTCCGATGCATCTCTGCAGGTTTACTGTATCCCTTGGACCTTCCCATTGACGATGAAGCACAGAAATTGCATCGGAATTAATTATAAGTGACACAAAGCCGACTTAAGTACAGGAAGACTGAGTCTTCCTACTGTCTATAATTTGAGCGTTTCCTGTGTCACCAGTTTTACATTCCGATGCACCTCTACAGGATTATTATATCCCTTGGACCTTCCCATTGACGATGAAACACCGAAATTGCATCGGAATTAAATATAAGAGACACAATGCCGACATAAGTACAGGAAGACTGAGTCTTCCTACTGCCTATGTTTTGAGCGTTTCCTGTGTCACCAGTTTTACATCCCGATGCACCTCTGCAGGTTTACTGTTTCCCTTGGACATCCCCATTGACGATGAAACACAGATATTGCATCGGAATTAATTATAAGATACACAATGCCGACTTAAGTACAGGAAGACTGAGTCTTCCTACTGTCTATGCTTTGAGGGTTTCCTGTGTCACTAGTTTTACATTCCGATGCACCTCTGCAGGTTTACTGTATCCCTTGGACCTTCCCATTGACGATGAAAAACATAAATTGCATCGGAATTAAATATAAGAGACACAATGCCGACTTAAGTACAGGAAGACTGAGTCTTCCTACTGCCTATGTTTTGAGCGTTTCCTGTGTCACCAGTTTTACATTCCGATGCACCTCTGCAGGTTTACTGTATCCCTTGGACCTTCCCATTGACGATGAAACACAGAAATTGCATCGGAATTAAATATAAGAGACACAATGCCGACTTAAGTACAGGACGACTGAGTCTTCCTACTCTCTATGTTTTGAGCGTTTCCTGTGTCACCAGTTTTACATTCCGATGCACCTCTGCAGGTTTCCTGTTTCCCTTGGACCTTCCAATTGACACTGAAACACAGAAAGTGCATCGAAATTTAATATAAGAGACACAATGCCGACTTAAGTACAAGAAAACAGTCTTCATACGGTCAATGTTTGAGCGGTTCCTGTGTCACCAGTTTTATATTCCGATGCACCTCTGCCGGTTTACTGTATCCCTTGGACCTTCCCATTGTCGATGAAACACAGAAATCGCATCGGAATTAAGTATAACAGACACAATGCCAACATAAGTACAGGAAGACTGAGTCTTCCTACTGTCTATGTTTTGAGCGTTTTCTGTGTCATCAGTTTTACATTTCGATGCACCTCTGCAGGTTTACTGTATCCCTTGGACCTTCCCATTGACGATGAAACAAAGAAATTGCATCGGAATTAAATGCAAGAGACACAATGCCGACTTAACTACAGGAAGACTGAGTCTTCCTACTGTCTATGTTTTGAGCGTTTCCTGTGTCACTAGTTTTACATTGCGATGCACCTCTACAGGTTTACTGTATCCCTTGGACCTTCACAGTGACGATGAAACAAAGAAATTGCATGGGAATTAAATGCAAGAGACACAATGCCAACTTAACTACAGGAAGACTGAGTCTTCCTACTGTCTATGTTTTGAGCGTTTCGTGTGTCACTAGTTTTACATTGCGATGCACCTCTACAGGTTTACTGTATCCCTTGGACCTTCACAGTGACGATGAAACACAGGAATTGCATCGGAATTAAATATAAGAAACACAATGCCGACATAAGTACAAGAAGACTAAGTCTTCCTACTGGCTATGTTTTGAGCGTTTCCTGTGTCATCAGGTTTACTTTCCGATGCACCTCTGAGTGTTTACTATATCCCTTGGACCTTCCCATTCACGATGAAACACAGAAATTGCATCGGAATTAAATATAAGAGACACAATGCCGACTTAAGTACAGGAAGACTGAGTCTACCTACTGTCTATGTTTTGAGCGTTTCCTGTGTCACTAGTTTTACATTCCGATGCACCTCTACAGGTTTACTGTATCCCTTGGACCTTCACAGTGACGATGAAACACAGGAACTGCATCGGAATTAAATATAAGAGACACAATGCCGACTTAAGTACTGGAAGACTAAGTCTTCCTACTGTCTATGTTTTGACCGTTTCGTGTGTCATCAGTTTTACTTTCCGATGCACGTCTGCAGGTTTACTATATCCCTTGGACCTTCCCATTCGCGATGAAACACAGAAATTTCATCGGAAATAAATATAAGAGACACAATGCCGACTTAAGTACAGGAAGGCTGAGTCTTCCTACTGTCTATGTTTTGAGCGTCTCCTGTGTCACCAGTTTTACATTCCGATGCACCTCTGCAGGTTTACTGTATCGCTTGGACCTTCCCATTGACGATGAAACACAGAAATTGCATCGGAATTAAATATAAGAGACACAATGCCGACTTAAAAACAGGAAGACTGAGTCTGCCTACTATCTATGTTCTGAGCATTTCCTGTGTACCCCGTTTTACATTCTGAGGCAGCTCTGCAGGTTTACTGTATCCCTTGGACCTACCCATTGACGATGAAACACAGAAATTGCATCGGAATTAAATATAAGAGACACAATGCCGTCTTAAGTACAGGAAGACTGAGTCTTCCCACTGTCTATGTCTTGAGCGTTTCCTGTGTCACTAGTTATACATTCCGATGCACGTCCGCAGGTTTACTGTATCCCTTGGACCTTCCCATTGACGATGAAACACAGAAATTGCATCGGAATTAAATATAAGAGACACAATGCCGACATAAGTACAGGAAGACTGAGTCTTCCTACTGTCTATGTTTTGAGCGTTTCCCGTGTCACCAGATTTACTTTCTGATGCACCTCTGCAGGTTTACTGTATCCCTTGGACCTTCCCGTTGACCATGAAACACAGAAATTGCATCGGAATTGAATATAAGAGACACAATGCCGAATTAAGTACAGGAAGACTGAGTCTTCCTACTGTCTATGTTTTGAGCGTTTCCTGTGTCACTAGTTTTACATTCCGATGCACCTCTGCAGGTTTACTGTATCCCTTGGACCTTCCCGTTGACGATGAAACACAGAAATTGCATCGGAAATAAATATAAGAGACACAATGCCGAATTAAGTACAGGAAGACTGAGTCTTCCTACTGTCTATGTTTGAGCGTTTCCTGTGTCACCAGTTTTACATTCCGACGCACCTCTGAAGGTTAACTGTATCCCTAGGACCTACCCATTGACCATGAAACACAGAAATTGCATCGGAATTAAATATAAGAGACACAATGCCGTCTTAAGTACAGGAAGACTGAGTCTTCCCACTGTCTATGTTTTGAGCGTTTCCTGTGTCACTAGTTATACATTCCGATGCACGTCTGCAGGTTTACTGTATCCGTTGGACCTTCCCATTGACGATGAAACACAGAAATTACATCGGAATTAAATATAAGAGACACAATGCCGACTTAAGTACAGGAAGACTGAGTCTTCCTACTGTCTATGTTTTGAGCGTTTCCCGTGTCACCAAATTTACTTTCTGATGCACCTCTACAGGATTATTATATCCCTTGGACCTTCCCATTGACGATGAAACACCGAAATTGCATCGGAATTAAATATAAGAGACACAATGCCGACATAAGTACAGGAAGACTGAGTCTTCCTACTGCCTATGTTTTTAGCGTTTCCTGTGTCACCAGTTTTACATCCCGATGCACCACTGCAGGTTTACTGTTTCCCTTGGACATCCCCATTGACGATGAAACACAGATATTGCATCGGAATTAAATATAAGATACACAATGCCGACTTAAGTACAGGAAGACTGAGTCTTCCTACTGTCTATGTTTTGAGCGTTTCCTGTGTCACTAGTTTTACATTCCGATGCACCTCTGCAGGTTTACTGTATCCCTTGGACCTTCCCATTGACGATGAAGCACAGAAATTGCATCGGAATTAATTATAAGTGACACAATGCCGACTTAAGTACAGGAAGACTGAGTCTTCCTACTGTCTATAATTTGAGCGTTTCCTGTGTCACCAGTTTTATATTCCGATGCACCAATACAGGTTTACTGTATCCCTTGGACCTTAACAGTGACGATGAAACACAGAAATAGTATCGGAATTATATATAAGAGACACAATGCCGACGTAAGTACAGGAAGACTGAGTCTTCCTACTGTCTATGTTTTGAGCGTTTCCTGTGTCATCAGTTTTACTTTCCGATGCACCTCTGCAGGTTTACTATATCCCTTGGACCTTCCCATTCACGATAAAACACAGAAATTGCATCGGAAATAAATATAAGAGACACAATGCCGAATTAAGTACAGGAAGACTGAGTCTTCCTACTGTCTATGTTTTGAGCGTTTCCTGTGTCACTAGTTTTACATTCCGATGCATCTCTGCAGGTTTACTGTATCCCTTGGACCTTCCCATTGACGATGAAGCACAGAAATTGCATCGGAATTAATTATAAGTGACACAATGCCGACTTAAGTACAGGAAGACTGAGTCTTCCTACTGTCTATAATTTGAGCGTTTCCTGTGTCACCAGTTTTACATTCCGATGCACCTCTACAGGTTTACTGTATCCCTTGGACCTTAACAGTGACGATGAAACACAGAAATAGCATCGGAATTATATATAAGAGACACAATGCCGACGTAAGTACAGGAAGACTGAGTCTTCCTACTGTCTATGTTTTGAGCGTTTCCTGTGTCATCAGTTTTACTTTCCAATGCACCTCTGCAGGATTATTATATCCCTTGGACCTTCCCATTGACGATGAAACACCGAAATTGCATCGGAATTAAATATAAGAGACACAATGCCGACATAAGTACAGGAAGACTGAGTCTTCCTGCTGCCTATGTTTTGAGCGTTTCCTGTGTCACCAGTTTTACATCCCGATGCACCTCTGCAGGTTTACTGTTTCCCTTGGACATCCCCATTGACGATGAAACACAGATATTGCATCGGAATTAAATATAAGATACACAATGCCGACTTAAGTACAGGAAGACTGAGTCTTCCTACTGTCTATGCTTTGAGCGTTTCCTGTGTCACTAGTTTTACATTCCGATGCACCTCTGCAGGTTTACTGTATCCCTTGGACCTTCCCATTGACGATGAAAAACATAAATTGCATCGGAATTAAATATAAGAGACACAATGCCGACTTAAGTACAGGAAGACTGAGTCTTCCTACTGCCTATGTTTTGAGCGTTTCCTGTGTCACCAGTTTTACATTCCGATGCACCTCTGCAGGTTTACTGTATCCCTTGGACCTTCCCATTGACGATGAAACACAGAAATTGCATCGGAATTAAATATAAGAGACACAATGCCGACTTAAGTACAGGACGACTGAGTCTTCCTACTCTCTATGTTTTGAGCGTTTCCTGTGTCACCAGTTTTACATTCCGATGCACCTCTGCAGGTTTCCTGTTTCCCTTGGACCTTCCAATTGACACTGAAGCACAGAAAGTGCATCGAAATTTAATATAAGAGACACAATGCCGACTTAAGTACAAGAAAACAGTCTTCATACGGTCAATGTTTGAGCGGTTCCTGTGTCACCAGTTTTATATTCCGATGCACCTCTGCCGGTTTACTGTATCCCTTGGACCTTCCCATTGTCGATGAAACACAGAAATCGCATCGGAATTAAGTATAACAGACACAATGCCGACATAAGTACAGGAAGACTGAGTCTTCCTACTGTCTATGTTTTGAGCGTTTTCTGTGTCATCAGTTTTACATTTCGATGCACCTCTGCAGGTTTACTGTATCCCTTGGACCTTCCCATTGACGATGAAACAAAGAAATTGCATCGGAATTAATTGCAAGAGACACAATGCCGACTTAACTACAGGAAGACTGAGTCTTCCTACTGTCTATGTTTTGAGCGTTTCCTGTGTCACTAGTTTTACATTGCGATGCACCTCTACAGGTTTACTGTATCCCTTGGACCTTCACAGTGACGATGAAACAAAGAAATTGCATGGGAATTAAATGCAAGAGACACAATGCCAACTTAACTACAGGAAGACTGAGTCTTCCTACTGTCTATGTTTTGAGCGTTTCGTGTGTCACTAGTTTTACATTGCGATGCACCTCTACAGGTTTACTGTATCCCTTGGACCTTCACAGTGACGATGAAACACAGGAATTGCATCGGAATTAAATGTAAGAAACACAATGCCGACATAAGTACAAGAAGACTAAGTCTTCCTACTGGCTATGTTTTGAGCGTTTCCTGTGTAATCAGGTTTACTTTCCGATGCACCTCTGAGTGTTTACTATATCCCTTGGACCTTCCCATTCACGATGAAACACAGAAATTTCATCGGAAATATATATAAGAGACACAATGCCGACTTAAGTACAGGAAGACTGCGTCTTCCTACTGTCTATGTTTTGAGCGGTTCCTGTGTCACCAGTTTTACATTCCGATGCACCTCTGCAGGTTTACTGTATCGCTTGGACCTACCCATTGACGATGAAACACAGAAATTGCATCGGAATTAAATATAAGAGACACAATGCCGACTTAAGTACAGGAAGACTGAGTCTACCTACTGTCTATGTTTTGAGCGTTTCCTGTGTCACTAGTTTTACATTCCGATGCACCTCTACAGGTTTACTGTATCCCTTGGACCTTCACAGTGACGATGAAACACAGGAACTGCATCGGAATTAAATATAAGAGACACAATGCCGACTTAAGTACTGGAAGACTAAGTCTTCCTACTGTCTATGTTTTGACCGTTTCGTGTGTCATCAGTTTTACTTTCCGATGCACGTCTGCAGGTTTACTATATCCCTTGGACCTTCCCATTCGCGATGAAACACAGAAATTTCATCGGAAATAAATATAAGAGACACAATGCCGACTTAAGTACAGGAAGGCTGAGTCTTCCTACTGTCTATGTTTTGAGCGTCTCCTGTGTCACCAGTTTTACATTCCGATGCACCTCTGCAGGTTTACTGTATCCCTTGGACCTTCCCATTAACGATGAAACACAGAAATTGCATCGGAATTAAATATAAGAGACACAATGCCGACTTCAGTACAGGAAGACTGAGTCTTCCAACTGTCTATATTTTGATTGTTTCCTGTGTCACTAGTTTTACATTCCGATGCACCTCTGCAGGTTTACTGTATCGCTTGGACCTTCCCATTGACGATGAAACACAGAAATTGCATCGGAATTAAATATAAGAGACACAATGCCGACTTAAAAACAGGAAGACTGAGTCTGCCTACTATCTATGTTCTGAGCATTTCCTGTGTCCCCAGTTTTACATTCTGATGCAGCTCTGCAGGTTTACTATATCCCTTGGACCTTCCCATTCACGATGAAACACAGAAATTTCATCGGAAATAAATATAAGAGACACAATGCCGACTTAAGTATAGGAAGACTGAGTCTTCCTACTGTCTACGTTTTGAGCGTTTCCTGTGTCACCAGTTTTACATTCCGATGCACCTCTACAGGTTTACTGTATCCCTTGGACCTTCACAGTGAGGATGAAACACAGAAATTGCATCGGAATTAAATATAAGAGACACAATGCCGACTTAAGTACAGGAAGACTAAGTCTTCCTACTGTCTATGTTTTGAGCTATTCCTGTGTCATCAGTTTTACTTTCCGATGCTCCTCTGCAGGTTTACTATATCCCTTGGACCTTCCCATTCACGATGAAACACAGAAATTTCATCGGAAATAAATATAAGAGACACAATGCCGACTTAAGTATAGGAAGACTGAGTCTTCCTACTGTCTACGTTTTGAGCGTTTCCTGTGTCACCAGTTTTACATTCCGATGCACCTCTACAGGTTTACTGTATCCCTTGGACCTTCACAGTGAGGATGAAACACAGAAATTGCATCGGAATTAAATATAAGAGACACAATGCCGACTTAAGTACAGGAAGACTAAGTCTTCCTACTGTCTATGTTTTGAGCTTTTCCTGTGTCATCAGTTTTACTTTCCGATGCACCTCTGCAGGTTTACTATATCCCTTGGACCTTCCCATTCACGATGAAACACAGAAATTTCATCGGAAATAAATATAAGAGACACAATGCCGACTTAAGTACAGGAAGACTGAGTCTTCCTACTCTCTATGATTTGAGCGTTTCCGGTGTCACGAGTTTTACATTCCGATGCACCTCTGCAGGTTTCCTGTATCCCTTGGACCTTCCCATTGACGATGAAACACAGAAATTGCATCGAAATTAAATATAAGAGACACAATGCCGACTTAAGTACAGGAAGACTGAGTCTTCCTACTGTCTACGTTTTGAGCGTTTTCTGTGTCATCAGTTTTACATTCCGATGCACCTCTGCAGGTTTACTGTATCCCTTGGACCTTCTCATTACGATGAAAAACAGAAATTGCATTCGAATTAAATATAAGAGACACAATGCCGACTTATGTACAGGAAGACTAAGTCTTACTACTGTGTATGTTTTGAGCGTTTCCTGTGTCATCAGTTTTACCTTCCGATGCACATCTGCAGGTTTACTATATCCCTTGGACCTTCCCATTGACGATGAAACACAGAAATTGCATCGGAAATAAATATAAGAGACACAATGACGACTTAAGTACAGGAAGACTGAGTCTTCCTACCGTCTATGTTTTGAGCGTTTCCTGTGTCACCAGTTTTACATTCCGATGCACCTCTGCAGGCTTACTGTATCCCTTGGACCTTCCCATTGACGATGAAACACAGAAATTGCATCGGAATTAAATATAAGAGACACAATGCCAACTTAAGTACAGGAAGACTGAGTCTTTTTACTGTCTATGTTTTGAGCGTTTCCTGTGTCACTAGTTTTATATTCCGATGCACTTCTGCAGGTTTACTGTATTCTTTGGACCTTCCCATTGACGATGAAACACAGAAATTGCATCGGAATTAAATATAAGAGACACAATGCCGACTTAAGTACAGGAAGACTGAGTCTTCCTACTGTCTATAATTTGAGCGTTTCCTGTGTCACCAGTTTTACATTCCGATGCACCTCTACAGGTTTACTGTATCCCTTGGACCTTCCCATTGACGATGAAACACAGAAATTGCATCGGAATTAAATATAAGAGACACAATACCGACTTAAGTACAGGAAGACTGAGTCTTCCTATTGTCTATGTTTTGAGCGTTTCCTGTGTCACTAGTTTTACATTCCGATGCACCTCTGCAGGTTTACTGTATCCCTTGGACCTTCCCATTGACGATGAAACACAGAAATTGCATCGGAATTAAATATAAGAGATACAATGCCGACATAAGTACAGGAAGACTGAGTCTTCCTACTGTCTATGTTTTGAGCGTTTCCTGTGTCACCAGGTTTACATTCCGATGCACCTCTGCAGGTTTACTGTATCCTTTGGACCTTCCCATTGACGATGAAACACAGAAATTGCATCGGAATTAAATATAAGTGACACAATGCCGACTTAACTACAGGAAGACTGAGCCTTCTTACTGTCTATGTTTTGAGCGTTTCCTGTGTCACTAGTTTTACATTCCGATGCACCTCTACAGGTTTACTGTATCCCTTGGACCTTCACAGTGCAGATGAAACACAGGAATTGCATCGGAAATAAATATAAGAGATACAATGCCGACTTAAGTACAGGAAGGCTGAGTCTTCCTACTGTCTATGATTTGAGCGTCTCCTGTGTCACCAGTTTTACATTCTGATGCAGCTCTGCAGGTTTACTGTATCCCTTCGACCTTCCCATTGACGATGAAACACAGAAATTGCATCGGTATTAAATATAAGAGACACAATGCCGACTTAAAAACAGGAAGACTGAGTCTGCCTACTCTCTATGCTTTGAGCGTTTCCTTTGTCCCCAGTTTTACATTCTGATGCAGCTCTGCAGTTTTACTGTATCCCTTAGACCTTCCCATTGGCGATGAAACACAGAAATTGCATCGGAATTAAATATAAGAGACACAATGCCGACTTAAGTACAGGAAGACTGAGTCTTCCTACTGTCTGTAATTTGAGCGTTTCCTGTGTCACCAGTTTTACATTCTGATGCAGCTCTGCAGTTTTACTGTATCCCTTGGACCTTCCCATTGGCGATGAAACACAGAAATTTCATCGGAAATAAATATAAGAGACACAATGCCGAATTAAGTATAGGAAGACTGAGTCTTCCTACTGTCTATGCTTTGAGCGTTTCCTGTGTCACCAGTTTTACATTCCGATGCACCTCTGCAGGTTTATTGTATCCCTTGGACCTTCCCATTGACGATGAAACACAGAAATTGCATCGGAATTAAATATAAGAGACACAATGCCAACTTAAGTACAGGACGACTGAGTCTTCCTACTCTCTATGTTTTGAGCGTTTCCTGTGTCACCAGTTTTACATTCCGATGCACCTCTGCAGGTTTCCTGTTTCCCTTGGACCTTCCAATTGACGCTGAAACACAGAAAGTGCATCGAAATTTAATATGAGAGACACAATGCCGACTTAAGTACAAGAAAACAGTCTTCATACGGTCAATGTTTGAGCGGTTCCTGTGTCACCAGTTTTACATTCCGATGCACCTCTCCCGGTTTACTGTATCCCTTGGACCTTCCCATTGTCGATGAAACACAGAAATCGCATCGGAATTAAATATAACAGACACAATGCCGACATAAGTACAGGAAGACTGAGTCTTCCTACTCTCTATGTTTTGAGCGTTTCCTGAGTCACCAGTTTTACATTCCGACGCACCTCTGAAGGTTTACTGTATCCCTTGGACCTACCCATTGACGATGAAACACAGAAATTGCATCGGAATTAAATATAAGAGACACAATGCCGTCTTAAGTACAGGAAGACTGAGTCTTCCCACTGTCTATGTCTTGAGCGTTTCCTGTGTCACTAGTTATACATTCCGATGCACGTCCGCAGGTTTACTGTATCCCTTGGACCTTCCCATTGACGATGAAACACAGAAATTGCATCGGAATTAAATATAAGAGACACAATGCCGACATAAGTACAGGAAGACTGAGTCTTCCTACTGTCTATGTTTTGAGCGTTTCCCGTGTCACCAGATTTACTTTCTGATGCACCTCTGCAGGTTTACTGTATCCCTTGGACCTTCCCGTTGACCATGAAACACAGAAATTGCATCGGAATTGAATATAAGAGACACAATGCCGAATTAAGTACAGGAAGACTGAGTCTTCCTACTGTCTATGTTTGAGCGTTTCCTGTGTCACCAGTTTTACATTCCGACGCACCTCTGAAGGTTAACTGTATCCCTAGGACCTACCCATTGACGATGAAACACAGAAATTGCATCGGAATTAAATATAAGATACACAATGCCGTCTTAAGTACAGGAAGACTGAGTCTTCCCACTGTCTATGTTTTGAGCGTTTCCTGTGTCACTAGTTATACATTCCGATGCACGTCTGCAGGTTTACTGTATCCCTTGGACCTTCCCACTGACGATGAAACACAGAAATTACATCGGAATTAAATATAAGAGACACAATGCCGACTTAAGTACAGGAAGACTGAGTCTTCCTACTGTCTATGTTTTGAGCGTTTCCCGTGTCACCAGATTTACTTTCTGATGCACCTCTACAGGATTATTATATCCCTTGGACCTTCCCATTTACGATGAAACACCGAAATTGCATCGGAATTAAATATAAGAGACACAATGCCGACATAAGTACAGGAAGACTGAGTCTTCCTACTGCCTATGTTTTTAGCGTTTCCTGTGTCACCAGTTTTACATCCCGATGCACCACTGCAGGTTTACTGTTTCCCTTGGACATCCCCATTGACGATGAAATACAGATATTGCATCGGAATTAAATATAAGATACACAATGCCGACTTAAGTACAGGAAGACTGAGTCTTCCTACTGTCTATGTTTTGAGCGTTTCCTGTGTCACTAGTTTTACATTCCGATGCACCTCTGCAGGTTTACTGTATCCCTTGGACCTTCCCATTGACGATGAAGCACAGAAATTGCATCGGAATTAATTATAAGTGACACAATGCCGACTTAAGTACAGGAAGACTGAGTCTTCCTACTGTCTATAATTTGAGCGTTTCCTGTGTCACCAGTTTTACATTCCGATGCACCAATACAGGTTTACTGTATCCCTTGGACCTTAACAGTGACGATGAAACACAGAAATAGTATCGGAATTATATATAAGAGACACAATGCCGACGTAAGTACAGGAAGACTGAGTCTTCCTACTGTCTATGTTTTGAGCGTTTCCTGTGTCATCAGTTTTACTTTCCGATGCACCTCTGCAGGTTTACTATATCCCTTGGACCTTCCCATTCACGATAAAACACAGAAATAGCATCGGAATTATATATAAGAGACACAATGCCGACGTAAGTACAGGAAGACTGAGTCTTCCTACTGTCTATGTTTTGAGCGTTTCCTGTGTCATCAGTTTTACTTTCCAATGCACCTCTGCAGGATTATTATATCCCTTGGACCTTCCCATTGACGATGAAACACCGAAATTGCATCGGAATTAAATATAAGAGACACAATGCCGACATAAGTACAGGAAGACTGAGTCTTCCTACTGCCTATGTTTTGAGCGTTTCCTGTGTCACCAGTTTTACATCCCGATGCACCTCTGCAGGTTTACTGTTTCCCTTGGACATCCCCATTGACGATGAAACACAGATATTGCATCGGAATTAATTATAAGATACACAATGCCGACTTAAGTACAGGAAGACTGAGTCTTCCTACTGTCTATGCTTTGAGCGTTTCCTGTGTCACTAGTTTTACATTCCGATGCACCTCTGCAGGTTTACTGTATCCCTTGGACCTTCCCATTGACGATGAAAAACATAAATTGCATCGGAATTAAATATAAGAGACACAATGCCGACTTAAGTACAGGAAGACTGAGTCTTCCTACTGCCTATGTTTTGAGCGTTTCCTGTGTCACCAGTTTTACATTCCGATGCACCTCTGCAGGTTTACTGTATCCCTTGGACCTTCCCATTGACGATGAAACACAGAAATTGCATCGGAATTAAAAATAAGAGACACAATGCCGACTTAAGTACAGGACGACTGAGTCTTCCTACTCTCTATGTTTTGAGCGTTTCCTGTGTCACCAGTTTTACATTCCGATGCACCTCTGCAGGTTTCCTGTTTCCCTTGGACCTTCCAATTGACACTGAAACACAGAAAGTGCATCGAAATTTAATATAAGAGACACAATGCCGACTTAAGTACAAGAAAACAGTCTTCATACGGTCAATGTTTGAGCGGTTCCTGTGTCACCAGTTTTATATTCCGATGCACCTCTGCCGGTTTACTGTATCCCTTGGACCTTCCCATTGTCGATGAAACACAGAAATCGCATCGGAATTAAGTATAACAGACACAATGCCAACATAAGTACAGGAAGACTGAGTCTTCCTACTGTCTATGTTTTGAGCGTTTTCTGTGTCATCAGTTTTACATTTCGATGCACCTCTGCAGGTTTCCTGTATCCCTTGGACCTTCCCATTGACGATGAAACAAAGAAATTGCATCGGAATTAAATGCAAGAGACACAATGCCGACTTAAGTACAGGAAGACTGAGTCTTCCTACTGTCTATGTTTTGAGCGTTTCCTGTGTCACTAGTTTTACATTGCGATGCACCTCTACAGGTTTACTATATCCCTTGGACCTTCACAGTGACGATGAAACAAAGAAATTGCATGGGAATTAAATGCAAGAGACACAATGCCAACTTAACTACAGGAAGACTGAGTCTTCCTACTGTCTATGTTTTGAGCGTTTCGTGTGTCACTAGTTTTACATTGCGATGCACCTCTACAGGTTTACTGTATCCCTTGGACCTTCACAGTGACGATGAAACACAGGAATTGCATCGGAATTAAATATAAGAAACACAATGCCGACATAAGTACAAGAAGACTAAGTCTTCCTACTGGCTATGTTTTGAGCGTTTCCTGTGTCATCAGGTTTACTTTCCGATGCACCTCTGAGTGTTTACTATATCCCTTGGACCTTCCCATTCACGATGAAACACAGAAATTTCATCGGAAATATATATAAGAGACACAATGCCGACTTAAGTACAGGAAGACTGCGTCTTCCTACTGTCTATGTTTTGAGCGGTTCCTGTGTCACCAGTTTTACATTCCGATGCACCTCTGCAGGTTTACTGTATCGCTTGGACCTACCCATTGACGATGAAACACAGAAATTGCATCGGAATTAAATATAAGAGACACAATGCCGACTTAAGTACAGGAAGACTGAGTCTACCTACTGTCTATGTTTTGAGCGTTTCCTGTGTCACTAGTTTTACATTCCGATGCACCTCTACAGGTTTACTGTATCCCTTGGACCTTCACAGTGACGATGAAACACAGGAACTGCATCGGAATTAAATATAAGAGACACAATGCCGACTTATGTACTGGAAGACTAAGTCTTCCTACTGTCTATGTTTTGACCGTTTCGTGTGTCATCAGTTTTACTTTCCGATGCACGTCTGCAGGTTTACTATATCCCTTGGACCTTCCCATTCGCGATGAAACACAGAAATTTCATCGGAAATAAATATAAGAGACACAATGCCGACTTAAGTACAGGAAGGCTGAGTCTTCCTACTGTCTATGTTTTGAGCGTCTCCTGTGTCACCAGTTTTACATTCCGATGCACCTCTGCAGGTTTACTGTATCCCTTGGACCTTCCCATTAACGATGAAACACAGAAATTGCATCGGAATTAAATATAAGAGACACAATGCCGACTTCAGTACAGGAAGACTGAGTCTTCCAACTGTCTATATTTTGATTGTTTCCTGTGTCACTAGTTTTACATTCCGATGCACCTCTGCAGGTTTACTGTATCGCTTGGACCTTCCCATTGACGATGAAACACAGAAATTGCATCGGAATTAAATATAAGAGACACAATGCCGACTTAAAAACAGGAAGACTGAGTCTGCCTACTATCTATGTTCTGAGCATTTCCTGTGTCCCCAGTTTTACATTCTGATGCAGCTCTGCAGGTTTACTATATCCCTTGGACCTTCCCATTCACGATGAAACACAGAAATTTCATCGGAAATAAATATAAGAGACACAATGCCGACTTAAGTATAGGAAGACTGAGTCTTCCTACTGTCTACGTTTTGAGCGTTTCCTGTGTCACCAGTTTTACATTCCGATGCACCTCTACAGGTTTACTGTATCCCTTGGACCTTCACAGTGAGGATGAAACACAGAAATTGCTTCGGAATTAAATATAAGAGACACAATGCCGACTTAAGTACAGGAAGACTAAGTCTTCCTACTGTCTATGTTTTGAGCTTTTCCTGTGTCATCAGTTTTACTTTCCGATGCTCCTCTGCAGGTTTACTATATCCCTTGGACCTTCCCATTCACGATGAAACACAGAAATTTCATCGGAAATAAATATAAGAGACACAATGCCGACTTAAGGATAGGAAGACTGAGTCTTCCTACTGTCTACGTTTTGAGCGTTTCCTGTGTCACCAGTTTTACATTCCGATGCACCTCTACAGGTTTACTGTATCCCTTGGACCTTCACAGTGAGGATGAAACACAGAAATTGCATCGGAATTAAATATAAGAGACACAATGCCGACTTAAGTACAGGAAGACTAAGTCTTCCTACTGTCTATGTTTTGAGCTTTTCCTGTGTCATCAGTTTTACTTTCCGATGCACCTCTGCAGGTTTACTATATCCCTTGGACCTTCCCATTCACGATGAAACACAGAAATTTCATCGGAAATAAATATAAGAGACACATTGCCGACTTAAGTACAGGAAGACTGAGTCTTCCTACTCTCTATGATTTGAGCGTTTCCGGTGTCACGAGTTTTACATTCCGATGCACCTCTGCAGGTTTTCTGTATCCATTGGACCTTCCCATTGACGATGAAACACAGACATTGCATCGGAAATAAATATAAGAGACACAATGACGACTTAAGTACAGGAAGACTGAGTCTTCCTACCGTCTATGTTTTGAGCGTTTCCTGTGTCACCAGTTTTACATTCCGATGCACCTCTGCAGGCTTACTGTATCCCTTGGACCTTCCCATTGACGATGAAACACAGAAATTGCATCGGAATTAAATATAAGAGACACAATGCCAACTTAAGTACAGGAAGACTGAGTCTTTTTACTGTCTATGTTTTGAGCGTTTCCTGTGTCACTAGTTTTATATTCCGATGCACCTCTGCAGGTTTACTGTATTCTTTGGACCTTCCCATTGACGATGAAACACAGAAATTGCATCGGAATTAAATATAAGAGACACAATGCCGACTTAAGTACAGGAAGACTGAGTCTTCCTACTGTCTATGTTTGACCGTTTCCTGTGTCACCAGTTTTACATTCCGATGCACCTCTGCAGGTATACTGTATCCCTTGGACCTTCCCATTGACGATGAAACACAGAAATTGCATCGGAATTAAATATACGAGACACAATGCCGACTTAAGTACAGGAAGACTGAGTCTTCCTACTGTCTATGTTTTGAGCGTTTCCTGTGTCACTAGTTTTACCTTCCGATGCACCTCTACAGGTTTACTGTATCCCTTGGACCTTCACAGTGACGATGAAACACAGGAATTGCATCGGAATTAAATATAAGAGACACAATGCCGACTTAAGTACAGGAAGACTAAGTCTTCCTACTGTCTATGCTTTGAGCGTTTCGTATGTCATCAGTTTTACTTACCGATGCACCTCTGCAGGTTTACTATATCCCTTGGCCTTCCCATTCACGATGAAACACAGAAATATCATCGGAAATAAATATAAGAGACACAATGCCGACATAAGTACAGGAAGACTGAGTCATCCAACTGTCTATGTTTTGATTGTTTCCTGTGTCACTAGTTTTACATTCCGATACACCTCTGCAGGTTTACTGTATCCCTTGGACCTTCCCATTGGCGATGAAACACAGAAATTGCATCGGAATTAATTATAAGTGACACAATGCCGACTTAAGTACAGGAAGACTGAGTCTTCCTATTGTCTATGTTTTGAGCGTTTCCTGTGTCACTAGTTTTACATTCCGATGCACCTCTGCAGGTTTACTGTATCCTTTGGACCTTCCCATTGACGATGAAACACAGAAATTGCGTCGGAATTAAATATAAGAGATACAATGCCGACTTAAGTACAGGAAGACTGAGTCTTCCTACTGTCTATGTTTTGAGCGTTTCCTGTGTCACTAGTTTTACATTCCGATGCACCTCTACAGGTTTACTGTATCCCTTGGACCTTCACAGTGCAGATGAAACACAGGAATTGCATCGGAAATAAATATAAGAGACACAATGCCGACTTAAGTACAGGAAGGCTGAGTCTTCCTACTGTCTATGATTTGAGCGTCTCCTGTGTCACCAGTTTTACATCCTGATGCAGCTCTGCAGGTTTACTGTATCCCTTCGACCTTCCCATTGACGATGAAACAAAGAAATTGCATCGGTATTAAATATAAGAGACACAATGCCGACTTAAAAACAGGAAGACTGAGTCTGCCTACTCTCTATGCTTTGAGCGTTTCCTTTGTCCCCAGTTTTACATTCTGATGCAGCTCTGCAGTTTTACTGTATCCCTTAGACCTTCCCATTGGCGATGAAACACAGAAATTGCATCGGAATTAAATATAAGAGACACAATGCCGACTTAAGTACAGGAAGACTGAGTCTTCCTACTGTCTGTAATTTGAGCGTTTCCTGTGTCACCAGTTTTACATTCTGATGCAGCTCTGCAGTTTTACTGTATCCCTTGGACCTTCCCATTGGCGATGAAACACAGAAATTTCATCGGAAATAAATATAAGAGACACAATGCCGAAGTAAGTATAGGAAGACTGAGTCTTCCTACTGTCTATGCTTTGAGCGTTTCCTGTGTCACCAGTTTTACATTCCGATGCACCTCTGCAGGTTTATTGTATCCCTTGGACCTTCCCATTGACGATGAAACACAGAAATTGCATCGAAATTAAATATAAGAGACACAATGCCAACTTAAGTACAGGACGACTGAGTCTTCCTACTCTCTATGTTTTGAGCGTTTCCTGTGTCACCAGTTTTACATTCCGATGCACCTCTGCAGGTTTCCTGTTTCCCTTGGACCTTCCAGTTGACGCTGAAACACAGAAAGTGCATCGAAATTTAATATGAGAGACACAATGCCGACTTAAGTACAAGAAAACAGTCTTCATACGGTCAATGTTTGAGCGGTTCCTGTGTCACCAGTTTTACATTCCGATGCACCTCTCCCGGTTTACTGTATCCCTTGGACCTTCCCATTGTCGATGAAACACAGAAATCGCATCGGAATTAAATATAACAGACACAATGCCGACATAAGTACAGGAAGACTGAGTCTTCCTACTCTCTATGTTTTGAGCGTTTCCTGTGTCACCAGTTTTACATTCCGATGCACCTCTACAGGTTTACTGTATCCCTTGGACCTTCAAAGTGCAGATGAAACACAGGAATTGCATCTGAATTAAATATAAGAGACACAATGCCGACTTAAGTACAGGAAGACTGAGTCTTCCTACTGTCTATGTTTTGAGCGTTTCCTGTGTCACTAGTTTTACATTGCGATGCACCTCTACAGGTTTACTGTATCCCTTGGACCATCACAGTGACGATGAAACACAGGAATTGCATCGGAATTAAATATAAGAAACACAAATCGGACTTAAGTACAGGAAGACTAAGTCTTCGTACTGGCTATGTTTTGAGCGTTTCCTGTGTCATCAGGTTTACTTTCCGATGCACCTCTGAGTGTTTACTATATCCCTTGGACCTTCCCATTCACGATGAAACACAGAAATTTCATCGGAAATATATATGAGAGACACAATGCCGACTTAAGTACAGGAAGACTGCGTCTTCCTACTGTCTATGTTTTGAGCGGTTCCTGTGTCACCAGTTTTACATTCCGATGCACCTCTGCAGGTTTACTGTATCGCTTGGACCTTCCCATTGACGAAGAAACACAGAAATTGCATCGGAATTAAATATAAGAGACACAATGCCGACTTAAGTACAGGAAGACTGAGTCTACCTACTGTCTATGTTTTGAGCGTTTCCTGTGTCACTAGTTTTACATTCCGATGCACCTCTACAGGTTTACTGTATCCCTTGGACCTTCACAGTGACGATGAAACACAGGAACAGCATCGGAATTAAATATAAGAGACACAATGCCGACTTAAGTACTGGAAGACTAAGTCTTCCTACTGTCTATGTTTTGACCGTTTCGTGTGTCATCAGTTTTACTTTCCGATGCACGTCTGCAGGTTTACTATATCCCTTGGACCTTCCCATTCGCGATGAAACACAGAAATTTCATCGGAAATAAATATAAGAGACACAATGCCGACTTAAGTACAGGAAGGCTGAGTCTTCCTACTGTCTATGTTTTGAGCGTCTCCTGTGTCACCAGTTTTACATTCCGATGCACCTCTGCAGGTTTACTGTATCCCTTGGACCTTCCCATTAACGATGAAACACAGAAATTGCATCGGAATTAAATATAAGAGACACAATGCCGACTTCAGTACAGGAAGACTGAGTCTTCCAAGTGTCTATATTTTGATTGTTTCCTGTGTCACTAGTTTTACATTCCGATGCACCTCTGCAGGTTTACTGTATCGCTTGGACCTTCCCATTGACGATGAAACAAGGAAATTGCATCGGAATTAAATATAAGAGACACAATGCCGACTTAAAAACAGGAAGACTGAGTCTGCCTACTATCTATGTTCTGAGCATTTCCTGTGTCCCCAGTTTTACATTCTGATGCAGCTCTGCAGGTTTACTATATCCCTTGGACCTTCCCATTCACGATGAAACACAGAAATTTCATCGGAAATAAATATAAGAGACACAATGCTGACTTAAGTATAGGAAGACTGAGTCTTCCTACTGTCTACGTTTTGAGCGTTTCCTGTGTCACCAGTTTTACATTCCGATGCACCTCTACAGGTTTATTGTATCCCTTGGACCTTCACAGTGAGGATGAAACACAGAAATTGCATCGGAATTAAATATAAGAGACACAATGCCGACTTAAGTACAGGAAGACTAAGTCTTCCTACTGTCTATGTTTTGAGCTTTTCCTGTGTCATCAGTTTTACTTTCCGATGCTCCTCTGCAGGTTTACTATATCCCTTGGACCTTCCCATTCACGATGAAACACAGAAATTTCATCGGAAATAAATATAAGAGACACAATGCCGACTTAAGTATAGGAAGACTGAGTCTTTCTACTGTCTACGTTTTGAGCGTTTCCTGTGTCACCAGTTTTACATTCCGATGCACCTCTACAGGTTTACTGTATCCCTTGGACCTTCACAGTGAGGATGAAACACAGAAATTGCATCGGAATTAAATATAAGTGACACAATGTCGACTTAAGTACAGGAAGACTAAGTCTTCCTACAGTCTATGCTTTGAGCTTTTCCTGTGTCATCAGTTTTACTTTCCGATGCACCTCTGCAGGTTTACTATATCCCTTGGACCTTCCCATTCACGATGAAACACAGAAATTTCATCGGAAATAAATATAAGAGACACAATGCCGACTTAAGTACAGGAAGACTGAGTCTTCCTACTCTCTATGATTTGAGCGTTTCCGGTGTCACGAGTTTTACATTCCGATGCACCTCTGCAGGTTTCCTGTATCCCTTGGACCTTCCCATTGACGATGAAACACAGAAATTGCATCGAAATTAAATATAAGAGACACAATGCCGACTTAAGTACAGGAAGACTGAGTCTTCCTACTGTCTATGTTTTGAGCGTTTTCTGTGTCATCAGTTTTACATTCCGATGCACCTCTGCAGGTTTACTGTATCCCTTGGACCTTCCCATTACGATGAAAAACAGAAATTGCATTCGAATTAAATATAAGAGGCACAATGCCGACTTATGTACAGGATGACTAAGTCTTCCTACTGTCTATGTTTTGAGCGTTTCCTGTGTCATCAGTTTTACTTTCCGATGCACATCTGCAGGTTTACTATATCCCTTGGACCTTCCCATTGACGATGAAACACAGAAATTGCATCGGAAATAAATATAAGAGACACAATGACGACTTAAGTACAGGAAGACTGAGTCTTCCTACCGTCTATGTTTTGAGCGTTTCCGGTGTCACCAGTTTTACATTCTGATGCACCTCTGTAGGTTTACTGTATGCCTTTGACCTTGACAGTGACGATGAAACACAGTAATTGCATCGGAATTAAATATAAGAGACACAATGCCGACTTAAGTACAGGAAAACTGAGTCTTTCTACTGTCTACGTTTTGAGCGTTTCCTGTGTCACCAGTTTTACATTCCGATGCACCTCTGCAGGTATATTGTATCCCTTGGCCCTTCCCATTGACGATGAAACACAGAAATTGCATCGGAATTAAATATACGAGACACAATGCCGACTTAAGTACAGGAAGACTGAGTCTTCCTACTGTCTATGTTTTGAGCGTTTCCTGTGTCACTAGTTTTACCTTCCGATGCACCTCTACAGGTTTACTGTATCCCTTGGACCTTCACAGTGACGATGAAACACAGGAATTGCACCGGAATTAAATATAAGAGACACAATGCCGACTTAAGTACAGGAAGACTAAGTCTTCCTACTGTCTATGCTTTGAGCGTTTCGTATGTCATCAGTTTTACTTTCCGATGCACCTCTGCAGGTTTACTATATCCCTTGGAAATTCCCACTCACGATGAAACACAGAAATATCATCGGAAATAAATATAAGAGACACAATGCCGACTTAAGTACAGGAAGACTGAGTCTTCCAACTGTCTATGATTTGATTGTTTCCTGTGTCACTAGTTTTACATTCCGATACACCTCTGCAGGTTTACTGTATCGCTTGGACCTTCCCATTGGCGATGAAACACAGAAATTGCATCGGAATTAATTATAAGTGACACAATGCCGACTTAAGTACAGGAAGACTGAGTCTTCCTACTGTCTATAATTTGAGCGTTTCCTGTGTCACCAGTTTTACATTCCGAAGCACCTCTACAGGTTTACTGTATGCCTTTGACCTTGACAGTGACGATGAAACACAGAAATTTCATCGGAAATAAATATAAGAGACACAATGCCGAATTAAGTACAGGAAGACTGATTCTTCCTACTGTCTATGTTTTGAGTGTTTCCTGTGTTACCAGTTTTACATTCCGACGCACCTCTGCAGGTTTACTGTATCCCTTGGACCTTCCCATTGACGATGAAACACAGAAATTGCATCGGAATTAAATATAAGAGACACAATACCGACTTAAGTACAGGAAGACTGAGTCTTCCTATTGTCTATGTTTTGAGCGTTTCCTGTGTCACTAGTTTTACATTCCGATGCACCTCTGCAGGTTTACTGTATCCTTTGGACCTTCCCATTGACGATGAAACACAGAAATTGCATCGGAATTAAATATAAGTGACACAATGCCGACTTAACTACAGGAAGACTGAGCCTTCCTACTATCTATGTTTTGAGCGTTTCCTGTGTCACTAGTTTTACATTCCGATGCACCTCTACAGGTTTACTGTATCCGTTGGACCTTCACAGTGCAGATGAAACACAGGAATTGCATCGGAAATAAATATAAGACACACAATGCCGACTTAAGTACAGGAAGGCTGAGTCTTCCTACTGTCTATGATTTGAGCGTCTCCTGTGTCATCAGTTTTACATTCTGATGCACCTCTGCAGGTTTACTGTATCCCATCGACCTTCCCATTGACGATGAAACACAGAAATTGCATCGGTATTAAATATAAGAGACACAATGCCGACTTAAAAACAGGAAGACTGAGTCTGCCTACTCTCTATGCTTTGAGCGTTTCCTTTGTCCCCAGTTTTACATTCTGATGCAGCTCTGCAGTTTTACTGTATCCCTTAGACCTTCCCATTGGCGATGAAACACAGAAATTGCATCGGAATTAAATATAAGAGACACAATGCCGACTTAAGTACTGGAAGACTGAGTCTTCCTACTGTCTGTAATTTGAGCGTTTCCTGTGTCACCAGTTTTACATTCCGATGCACCTCTTCAGGTTTACTGTGTCCCTTTGACCTTCCCATTGACGATGAAACACAGAAATTGCATCGGAATTAAATATAAGAGACACAATGCCGATTTAAAACAGGAAGACTGAGTCTGCCTACTCTCTATGATTTGAGCGTTTCCTGTGTCCCCAGTTTTACATTCTGATGCAGCTCTGCAGTTTTACTGTATCCCTTGGACCTTCCCATTGGCGATGAAACACAGAAATTTCATCGGAAATAAATATAAGAGAAACAATGCCGAATTAAGTATAGGAAGACTGAGTCTTCCTACTGTCTATGCTTTGAGCGTTTCCTGTGTCACCAGTTTTACATTCCGATGCACCTCTGCAGGTTTATTGTATCCCTTGGACCTTCCCATTGACGATGAAACACAGAAATTGCATCGGAATTAAATATAAGAGACACATTGCCAATTTAAGTACAGGACGACTGACTCTTCCTACTCTCTATGTTTTGAGCGTTTCCTGTGTCACCAGTTTTACATTCCGATGCACCTCTGCAGGTTTCCTGTTTCCCTTGGACCTTCCAATTGACGCTGAAACACAGAAAGTGCATCGAAATTTAATATGAGAGACACAATGCCGACTTAAGTACAAGAAAACAGTCTTCATACGGTGAATGTTTGAGCGGTTCCTGTGTCACCAGTTTTACATTCCGATGCACCTCTCCCGGTTTACTGTATCCCTTGGACCTTCCCATTGTCGATGAAACACAGAAATCGCATCGGAATTAAATATAACAGACACAATGCCGACATAAGTACAGGAAGACTGAGTCTTCCTACTGTCTATGTTTTGAGCGTTTTCTGTGTCATCAGTTTTACATTCCGATGCACCTCTGCAGGTTTACTGTATCCCTTGGACCTTCCCATTGACGATGAAAAACAGAAATTGCATCGGAATTAAATATAAGAGACACAATGCCAAGTACAGGAAGACTGAGTCTTCCTACTGCCTATGTTTTGAGCGTTTCCTGTGTCACCAGTTTTACATTCCGATGCACCTCTGCAGGTTAACTGTATCCCTTGGAACTTCACAGTGACGATGAAACAAAGAAATTGCATGGGAATTAAATGCAAGAGACACAATGCCGACTTAAGTACAGGAAGACTGAGTCTTCCTACTGTCTATGTTTTGAGCGTTTCCTGTGTCACTAGTTTTACATTGCGATGCACCTCTACAGGTTTACTGTATCCCTTGGACCTTCACAGTGACGATGAAACAAAGAAATTGCATGGGAATTAAATGCAAGAGACACAATGCCAACTTAACTACAGGAAGACTGAGTCTTCCTACTGTCTATGTTTTGAGCGTTTCGTGTGTCACTAGTTTTACATTGCGATGCACCTCTACAGGTTTACTGTATCCCTTGGACCTTCACAGTGACGATGAAACACAGGAATTGCATCGGAATTAAATATAAGAAACACAATGCCGACATAAGTACAAGAAGACTAAGTCTTCCTACTGGCTATGTTTTGAGCGTTTCCTGTGTCATCAGGTTTACTTTCCGATGCACCTCTGAGTGTTTACTATATCCCTTGGACCTTCCCATTCACGATGAAACACAGAAATTTCATCGGAAATATATATAAGAGACACAATGCCGACTTAAGTACAGGAAGACTGCGTCTTCCTACTGTCTATGTTTTGAGCGGTTCCTGTGTCACCAGTTTTACATTCCGATGCACCTCTGCAGGTTTACTGTATCGCTTGGACCTACCCATTGACGATGAAACACAGAAATTGCATCGGAATTAAATATAAGAGACACAATGCCGACTTAAGTACAGGAAGACTGAGTCTACCTACTGTCTATGTTTTGAGCGTTTCCTGTGTCACTAGTTTTACATTCCGATGCACCTCTACAGGTTTACTGTATCCCTTGGACCTTCACAGTGACGATGAAACACAGGAACTGCATCGGAATTAAATATAAGAGACACAATGCCGACTTATGTACTGGAAGACTAAGTCTTCCTACTGTCTATGTTTTGACCGTTTCGTGTGTCATCAGTTTTACTTTCCGATGCACGTCTGCAGGTTTACTATATCCCTTGGACCTTCCCATTCGCGATGAAACACAGAAATTTCATCGGAAATAAATATAAGAGACACAATGCCGACTTAAGTACAGGAAGGCTGAGTCTTCCTACTGTCTATGTTTTGAGCGTCTCCTGTGTCACCAGTTTTACATTCCGATGCACCTCTGCAGGTTTACTGTATCCCTTGGACCTTCCCATTAACGATGAAACACAGAAATTGCATCGGAATTAAATATAAGAGACACAATGCCGACTTCAGTACAGGAAGACTGAGTCTTCCAACTGTCTATATTTTGATTGTTTCCTGTGTCACTAGTTTTACATTCCGATGCACCTCTGCAGGTTTACTGTATCGCTTGGACCTTCCCATTGACGATGAAACACAGAAATTGCATCGGAATTAAATATAAGAGACACAATGCCGACTTAAAAACAGGAAGACTGAGTCTGCCTACTATCTATGTTCTGAGCATTTCCTGTGTCCCCAGTTTTACATTCTGATGCAGCTCTGCAGGTTTACTATATCCCTTGGACCTTCCCATTCACGATGAAACACAGAAATTTCATCGGAAATAAATATAAGAGACACAATGCCGACTTAAGTATAGGAAGACTGAGTCTTCCTACTGTCTACGTTTTGAGCGTTTCCTGTGTCACCAGTTTTACATTCCGATGCACCTCTACAGGTTTACTGTATCCCTTGGACCTTCACAGTGAGGATGAAACACAGAAATTGCTTCGGAATTAAATATAAGAGACACAATGCCGACTTAAGTACAGGAAGACTAAGTCTTCCTACTGTCTATGTTTTGAGCTTTTCCTGTGTCATCAGTTTTACTTTCCGATGCTCCTCTGCAGGTTTACTATATCCCTTGGACCTTCCCATTCACGATGAAACACAGAAATTTCATCGGAAATAAATATAAGAGACACAATGCCGACTTAAGGATAGGAGGACTGAGTCTTCCTACTGTCTACGTTTTGAGCGTTTCCTGTGTCACCAGTTTTACATTCCGATGCACCTCTACAGGTTTACTGTATCCCTTGGACCTTCACAGTGAGGATGAAACACAGAAATTGCATCGGAATTAAATATAAGAGACACAATGCCGACTTAAGTACAGGAAGACTAAGTCTTCCTACTGTCTATGTTTTGAGCTTTTCCTGTGTCATCAGTTTTACTCTCCGATGCACCTCTGCAGGTTTACTATATCCCTTGGACCTTCCCATTCACGATGAAACACAGAAATTTCATCGGAAATAAATATAAGAGACACAATGCCGACTTAAGTACAGGAAGACTGAGTCTTCCTACTCTCTATGATTTGAGCGTTTCCGGTGTCACGAGTTTTACATTCCGATGCACCTCTGCAGGTTTTCTGTATCCATTGGACCTTCCCATTGACGATGAAACACAGACATTGCATCGGAAATAAATATAAGAGACACAATGACGACTTAAGTACAGGAAGACTGAGTCTTCCTACCGTCTATGTTTTGAGCGTTTCCTGTGTCACCAGTTTTACATTCCGATGCACCTCTGCAGGCTTACTGTATCCCTTGGACCTTCCCATTGACGATGAAACACAGAAATTGCATCGGAATTAAATATAAGAGACACAATGCCAACTTAAGTACAGGAAGACTGAGTCTTTTTACTGTCTATGTTTTGAGCGTTTCCTGTGTCACTAGTTTTATATTCCGATGCACCTCTGCAGGTTTACTGTATTCTTTGGACCTTCCCATTGACGATGAAACACAGAAATTGCATCGGAATTAAATATAAGAGACACAATGCCGACTTAAGTACAGGAAGACTGAGTCTTCCTACTGTCTATGTTTGACCGTTTCCTGTGTCACCAGTTTTACATTCCGATGCACCTCTGCAGGTATACTGTATCCCTTGGACCTTCCCATTGACGATGAAACACAGAAATTGCATCGGAATTAAATATACGAGACACAATGCCGACTTAAGTACAGGAAGACTGAGTCTTCCTACTGTCTATGTTTTGAGCGTTTCCTGTGTCACTAGTTTTACCTTCCGATGCACCTCTACAGGTTTACTGTATCCCTTGGACCTTCACAGTGACGATGAAACACAGGAATTGCATCGGAATTAAATATAAGAGACACAATGCCGACTTAAGTACAGGAAGACTAAGTCTTCCTACTGTCTATGCTTTGAGCGTTTCGTATGTCATCAGTTTTACTTACCGATGCACCTCTGCAGGTTTACTATATCCCTTGGCCTTCCCATTCACGATGAAACACAGAAATATCATCGGAAATAAATATAAGAGACACAATGCCGACATAAGTACAGGAAGACTGAGTCATCCAACTGTCTATGTTTTGATTGTTTCCTGTGTCACTAGTTTTACATTCCGATACACCTCTGCAGGTTTACTGTATCCCTTGGACCTTCCCATTGGCGATGAAACACAGAAATTGCATCGGAATTAATTATAAGTGACACAATGCCGACTTAAGTACAGGAAGACTGAGTCTTCCTATTGTCTATGTTTTGAGCGTTTCCTGTGTCACTAGTTTTACATTCCGATGCACCTCTGCAGGTTTACTGTATCCTTTGGACCTTCCCATTGACGATGAAACACAGAAATTGCATCGGAATTAAATATAAGAGATACAATGCCGACTTAAGTACAGGAAGACTGAGTCTTCCTACTGTCTATGTTTTGAGCGTTTCCTGTGTCACTAGTTTTACATTCCGATGCACCTCTACAGGTTTACTGTATCCCTTGGACCTTCACAGTGCAGATGAAACACAGGAATTGCATCGGAAATAAATATAAGAGACACAATGCCGACTTAAGTACAGGAAGGCTGAGTCTTCCTACTGTCTATGATTTGAGCGTCTCCTGTGTCACCAGTTTTACATTCTGATGCAGCTCTGCAGGTTTACTGTATCCCTTCGACCTTCCCATTGACGATGAAACACAGAAATTGCATCGGTATTAAATATAAGAGACACAATGCCGACTTAAAAACAGGAAGACTGAGTCTGCCTACTCTCTATGCTTTGAGCGTTTCCTTTGTCCCCAGTTTTACATTCTGATGCAGCTCTGCAGTTTTACTGTATCCCTTAGACCTTCCCATTGGCGATGAAACACAGAAATTGCATCGGAATTAAATATAAGAGACACAATGCCGACTTAAGTACAGGAAGACTGAGTCTTCCTACTGTCTGTAATTTGAGCGTTTCCTGTGTCACCAGTTTTACATTCTGATGCAGCTCTGCAGTTTTACTGTATCCCTTGGACCTTCCCATTGGCGATGAAACACAGAAATTTCATCGGAAATAAATATAAGAGACACAATGCCGAAGTAAGTATAGGAAGACTGAGTCTTCCTACTGTCTATGCTTTGAGCGTTTCCTGTGTCACCAGTTTTACATTCCGATGCACCTCTGCAGGTTTATTGTATCCCTTGGACCTTCCCATTGACGATGAAACACAGAAATTGCATCGAAATTAAATATAAGAGACACAATGCCAACTTAAGTACAGGACGACTGAGTCTTCCTACTCTCTATGTTTTGAGCGTTTCCTGTGTCACCAGTTTTACATTCCGATGCACCTCTGCAGGTTTCCTGTTTCCCTTGGACCTCCCAGTTGACGCTGAAACACAGAAAGTGCATCGAAATTTAATATGAGAGACACAATGCCGACTTAAGTACAAGAAAACAGTCTTCATACGGTCAATGTTTGAGCGGTTCCTGTGTCACCAGTTTTACATTCCGATGCACCTCTCCCGGTTTACTGTATCCCTTGGACCTTCCCATTGTCGATGAAACACAGAAATCGCATCGGAATTAAATATAACAGACACAATGCCGACATAAGTACAGGAAGACTGAGTCTTCCTACTCTCTATGTTTTGAGCGTTTCCTGTGTCACCAGTTTTACATTCCGATGCACCTCTACAGGTTTACTGTATCCCTTGGACCTTCAAAGTGCAGATGAAACACAGGAATTGCATCTGAATTAAATATAAGAGACACAATGCCGACTTAAGTACAGGAAGACTGAGTCTTCCTACTGTCTATGTTTTGAGCGTTTCCTGTGTCACTAGTTTTACATTGCGATGCACCTCTACAGGTTTACTGTATCCCTTGGACCATCACAGTGACGATGAAACACAGGAATTGCATCGGAATTAAATATAAGAAACACAATGCCGACTTAAGTACAGGAAGACTAAGTCTTCGTACTGGCTATGTTTTGAGCGTTTCCTGTGTCATCAGGTTTACTTTCCGATGCACCTCTGAGTGTTTACTATATCCCTTGGACCTTCCCATTCACGATGAAACACAGAAATTTCATCGGAAATATATATGAGAGACACAATGCCGACTTAAGTACAGGAAGACTGCGTCCTGCTACTGTCTATGTTTTGAGCGGTTCCTGTGTCACCAGTTTTACATTCCGATGCACCTCTGCAGGTTTACTGTATCGCTTGGACCTTCCCATTGACGAAGAAACACAGAAATTGCATCGGAATTAAATATAAGAGACACAATGCCGACTTAAGTACAGGAAGACTGAGTCTACCTACTGTCTATGTTTTGAGCGTTTCCTGTGTCACTAGTTTTACATTCCGATGCACCTCTACAGGTTTACTGTATCCCTTGGACCTTCACAGTGACGATGAGACACAGGAACAGCATCGGAATTAAATATAAGAGACACAATGCCGACTTAAGTACTGGAAGACTAAGTCTTCCTACTGTCTATGTTTTGACCGTTTCGTGTGTCATCAGTTTTACTTTCCGATGCACGTCTGCAGGTTTACTATATCCCTTGGACCTTCCCATTCGCGATGAAACACAGAAATTTCATCGGAAATAAATATAAGAGACACAATGCCGACTTAAGTACAGGAAGGCTGAGTCTTCCTACTGTCTATGTTTTGAGCGTCTCCTGTGTCACCAGTTTTACATTCCGATGCACCTCTGCAGGTTTACTGTATCCCTTGGACCTTCCCATTAACGATGAAACACAGAAATTGCATCGGAATTAAATATAAGAGACACAATGCCGACTTCAGTACAGGAAGACTGAGTCTTCCAAGTGTCTATATTTTGATTGTTTCCTGTGTCACTAGTTTTACATTCCGATGCACCTCTGCAGGTTTACTGTATCGCTTGGACCTTCCCATTGACGATGAAACAAGGAAATTGCATCGGAATTAAATATAAGAGACACAATGCCGACTTAAAAACAGGAAGACTGAGTCTGCCTACTATCTATGTTCTGAGCATTTCCTGTGTCCCCAGTTTTACATTCTGATGCAGCTCTGCAGGTTTACTATATCCCTTGGACCTTCCCATTCACGATGAAACACAGAAATTTCATCGGAAATAAATATAAGAGACACAATGCCGACTTAAGTATAGGAAGACTGAGTCTTCCTACTGTCTACGTTTTGAGCGTTTCCTGTGTCACCAGTTTTACATTCCGATGCACCTCTACAGGTTTATTGTATCCCTTGGACCTTCACAGTGAGGATGAAACACAGAAATTGCATCGGAATTAAATATAAGAGACACAATGCCGACTTAAGTACAGGAAGACTAAGTCTTCCTACTGTCTATGTTTTGAGCTTTTCCTGTGTCATCAGTTTTACTTTCCGATGCTCCTCTGCAGGTTTACTATATCCCTTGGACCTTCCCATTCACGATGAAACACAGAAATTTCATCGGAAATAAATATAAGAGACACAATGCCGACTTAAGTATAGGAAGACTGAGTCTTTCTACTGTCTACGTTTTGAGCGTTTCCTGTGTCACCAGTTTTACATTCCGATGCACCTCTACAGGTTTACTGTATCCCTTGGACCTTCACAGTGAGGATGAAACACAGAAATTGCATCGGAATTAAATATAAGTGACACAATGCCGACTTAAGTACAGGAAGACTAAGTCTTCCTACAGTCTATGCTTTGAGCTTTTCCTGTGTCATCAGTTTTACTTTCCGATGCACCTCTGCAGGTTTACTATATCCCTTGGACCTTCCCATTCACGATGAAACACAGAAATTTCATCGGAAATAAATATAAGAGACACAATGCCGACTTAAGTACAGGAAGACTGAGTCTTCCTACTCTCTATGATTTGAGCGTTTCCGGTGTCACGAGTTTTACATTCCGATGCACCTCTGCAGGTTTCCTGTATCCCTTGGACCTTCCCATTGACGATGAAACACAGAAATTGCATCGAAATTAAATATAAGAGACACAATGCCGACTTAAGTACAGGAAGACTGAGTCTTCCTACTGTCTATGTTTTGAGCGTTTTCTGTGTCATCAGTTTTACATTGCGATGCACCTCTGCAGGTTTACTGTATCCCTTGGACCTTCCCATTACGATGAAAAACAGAAATTGCATTCGAATTAAATATAAGAGACACAATGCCGACTTATGTACAGGATGACTAAGTCTTCCTACTGTCTATGTTTTGAGCGTTTCCTGTGTCATCAGTTTTACTTTCCGATGCACATCTGCAGGTTTACTATATCCCTTGGACCTTCCCATTGACGATGAAACACAGAAATTGCATCGGAAATAAATATAAGAGACACAATGACGACTTAAGTACAGGAAGACTGAGTCTTCCTACCGTCTATGTTTTGAGCGTTTCCGGTGTCACCAGTTTTACATTCTGATGCACCTCTGTAGGTTTACTGTATGCCTTTGACCTTGACAGTGACGATGAAACACAGTAATTGCATCGGAATTAAATATAAGAGACACAATGCCGACTTAAGTACAGGAAAACTGAGTCTTTCTACTGTCTACGTTTTGAGTGTTTCCTGTGTCACCAGTTTTACATTCCGATGCACCTCTGCAGGTATATTGTATCCCTTGGCCCTTCCCATTGACGATGAAACACAGAAATTGCATCGGAATTATATATACGAGACACAATGCCGACTTAAGTACAGGAAGACTGAGTCTTCCTACTGTCTATGTTTTGAGCGTTTCCTGTGTCACTAGTTTTACCTTCCGATGCACCTCTACAGGTTTACTGTATCCCTTGGACCTTCACAGTGACGATGAAACACAGGAATTGCACCGGAATTAAATATAAGAGACACAATGCCGACTTAAGTACAGGAAGACTAAGTCTTCCTACTGTCTATGCTTTGAGCGTTTCGTATGTCATCAGTTTTACTTTCCGATGCACCTCTGCAGGTTTACTATATCCCTTGGAACTTCCCACTCACGATGAAACACAGAAATATCATCGGAAATAAATATAAGAGACACAATGCCGACTTAAGTACAGGAAGACTGAGTCTTCCAACTGTCTATGATTTGATTGTTTCCTGTGTCACTAGTTTTACATTCCGATACACCTCTGCAGGTTTACTGTATCGCTTGGACCTTCCCATTGGCGATGAAACACAGAAATTGCATCGGAATTAATTATAAGTGACACAATGCCGACTTAAGTACAGGAAGACTGAGTCTTCCTACTGTCTATAATTTGAGCGTTTCCTGTGTCACCAGTTTTACATTCCGAAGCACCTCTACAGGTTTACTGTATGCCTTTGACCTTGACAGTGACGATGAAACACAGAAATTTCATCGGAAATAAATATAAGAGACACAATGCCGAATTAAGTACAGGAAGACTGATTCTTCCTACTGTCTATGTTTTGAGTGTTTCCTGTGTTACCAGTTTTACATTCCGACGCACCTCTGCAGGTTTACTTTATCCCTTGGACCTTCCCATTGACGATGAAACACAGAAATTGCATCGGAATTAAATATAAGAGACACAATACCGACTTAAGTACAGGAAGACTGAGTCTTCCTATTGTCTATGTTTTGAGCGTTTCCTGTGTCACTAGTTTTACATTCCGATGCACCTCTGCAGGTTTACTGTATCCTTTGGACCTTCCCATTGACGATGAAACACAGAAATTGCATCGGAATTAAATATAAGTGACACAATGCCGACTTAACTACAGGAAGACTGAGCCTTCCTACTATCTATGTTTTGAGCGTTTCCTGTGTCACTAGTTTTACATTCCGATGCACCTCTACAGGTTTACTGTATCCGTTGGACCTTCACAGTGCAGATGAAACACAGGAATTGCATCGGAAATAAATATAAGACACACAATGCCGACTTAAGTACAGGAAGGCTGAGTCTTCCTACTGTCTATGATTTGAGCGTCTCCTGTGTCATCAGTTTTACATTCTGATGCACCTCTGCAGGTTTACTGTATCCCATCGACCTTCCCATTGACGATGAAACACAGAAATTGCATCGGTATTAAATATAAGAGACACAATGCCGACTTAAAAACAGGAAGACTGAGTCTGCCTACTCTCTATGCTTTGAGCGTTTCCTTTGTCCCCAGTTTTACATTCTGATGCAGCTCTGCAGTTTTACTGTATCCCTTAGACCTTCCCATTGGCGATGAAACACAGAAATTGCATCGGAATTAAATATAAGAGACACAATGCCGACTTAAGTACTGGAAGACTGAGTCTTCCTACTGTCTGTAATTTGAGCGTTTCCTGTGTCACCAGTTTTACATTCCGATGCACCTCTTCAGGTTTACTGTGTCCCTTTGACCTTCCCATTGACGATGAAACACAGAAATTGCATCGGAATTAAATATAAGAGACACAATGCCGATTTAAAACAGGAAGACTGAGTCTGCCTACTCTCTATGATTTGAGCGTTTCCTGTGTCCCCAGTTTTACATTCTGATGCAGCTCTGCAGTTTTACTGTATCCCTTGGACCTTCCCATTGGCGATGAAACACAGAAATTTCATCGGAAATAAATATAAGAGAAACAATGCCGAATTAAGTATAGGAAGACTGAGTCTTCCTACTGTCTATGCTTTGAGCGTTTCCTGTGTCACCAGTTTTACATTCCGATGCACCTCTGCAGGTTTATTGTATCCCTTGGACCTTCCCATTGACGATGAAACACAGAAATTGCATCGGAATTAAATATAAGAGACACAATGCCAACTTAAGTACAGGACGACTGACTCTTCCTACTCTCTATGTTTTGAGCGTTTCCTGTGTCACCAGTTTTACATTCCGATGCACCTCTGCAGGTTTCCTGTTTCCCTTGGACCTTCCAATTGACGCTGAAACACAGAAAGTGCATCGAAATTTAATATGAGAGACACAATGCCGACTTAAGTACAAGAAAACAGTCTTCATACGGTCAATGTTTGAGCGGTTCCTGTGTCACCAGTTTTACATTCCGATGCACCTCTCCCGGTTTACTGTATCCCTTGGACCTTCCCATTGTCGATGAAACACAGAAATCGCATCGGAATTAAATATAACAGACACAATGCCGACATAAGTACAGGAAGACTGAGTCTTCCTACTGTCTATGTTTTGAGCGTTTTCTGTGTCATCAGTTTTACATTCCGATGCACCTCTGCAGGTTTACTGTATCCCTTGGACCTTCCCATTGACGATGAAAAACAGAAATTGCATCGGAATTAAATATAAGAGACACAATGCCAAGTACAGGAAGACTGAGTCTTCCTACTGCCTATGTTTTGAGCGTTTCCTGTGTCACCAGTTTTACATTCCGATGCACCTCTGCAGGTTAACTGTATCCCTTGGACCTTCCCATTGACGATGAAACACAGAAATTGCATCGGAATTAAATGTAAGAGACACAATGACGACTTAACTACAGGAAGACTGAGTCTTCCTACTGTCTATGTTTTGAGCGTTTCCTGTGTCACTAGTTTTACATTGCGATGCGCCTCTACTGGTTTACTGTATCCCTTGGACCTTCACAGCGACGATGAAACACAGGAATTGCATCGGAATTAAATATAAGAAACACAATGCCGACTTAAGTACAGGAAGACTAAGTTTTCCTACTGGCTATGTTTTGAGCGTCTCCTGTGTCATCAGGTTTACGTGCCGATGCACCTCTGCAGGTTTACTATATCCCTTGGACCTTCCCATTCACGATGAAACACAGAAATTTCATCGGAAATATATATAAGAGACACAATGCCGACTTAAGTACAGGAAGACTGCGTCTTCCTACTGTCTATGTTTTGAGTGGTTCCTGTGTCACCAGTTTTACATTCCGATGCACCTCTGCAGGTTTACTGTATCGCTTGGACCTTCCCATTGACGATGAAACACAGAAATTGCATCGGAATTAAATATAAGAGACACAATGCCGACTTAAGTACAGGAAGACTGAGTCTACCTACTGTCTATGTTTTGAGCGTTTACTGTGTCACTAGTTTTACATTCCGATGCACCTCTACAGGTTTACTGTATCCCTTGGACCTTCACAGTGACGATGAAACACAGGAATTGCATCGGAATTAAATATAAGAGACACAATGCCGACTTAAGTACAGGAAGACTAAGTCTTCCTACTGTCTATGCTTTGAGCGTTTCGTATGTCATTAGTTTTACTTTCCGATGCACCTCTGCAGGTTTACTATATCCCTTGGACCTTCCCATTGCCGATGAAACACAGAAATTGCATCGGAATTAATTATAAGTGACACAATGCCGACTTAAGTAAAGGAAGACTGAGTCTTCCTACTGTCTATAATTTGAGCGTTTCCTGTGTCACCAGTTTTACATTCCGATGCACCTCTACAGGTTTACTGTATGCCTTTGACCTTGACAGTGACGATGAAACACCGAAATTGCATCGGAATTAAATATAAGAGACACAATGCCGACGTAAGTACAGGAAGACTGAGTCTTCCTACTGTCTATGTTTTGAGCTTTTCCTGTGTCATCAGTTTTACTTTCCAATGCACCTCTGCAGGTTTACTATATCCCTTGGACCTTCCCATTCACGATGAAACACAGAAATTTCATCGGAAATAAATATAAGAGACACAATGCCGAATTAAGTACAGGAAGACTGATTCTTCCTACTGTCTATGTTTTGAGTGTTTCCTGTGTTACCAGTTTTACATTCCGACGCACCTCTGCAGGTTTACTGTATCCCTTGGACCTTCCCATTGACGATGAAACACAGAAATTGCATCGGAATTAAATATAAGAGACACAATACCGACTTAAGTACAGGAAGACTGAGTCTCCCTTTGTCTATGTTTTGAGCGTTTCCTGTGTTACTAGTTTTACATTCCGATGCACCTCTGCAGGTTTACTGTATCCTTTGGACCTTCCCATTGACGATGAAACACAGAAATTGCATCGGAATTAAATATAAGTGACACAATGCCGACTTAAGTACAGGAAGGCTGAGTCTTCCTACTGTCTATGATTTGAGCGTCTCCTGTGTCACCAGTTTTACATTCTGATGCACCTCTGCAGGTTTACTGTATCCCTTCGACCTTCCCATTGACGATGAAACACAGATATTGCATCGGTATTAAATATAAGAGACACAATGCCGACTTAAAAACAGGAAGACTGAGTCTGCCTACTCTCTATGCTTTGAGCGTTTCCTTTGTCCCCAGTTTTACATTCTGATGCAGCTCTGCAGTTTTACTGTATCCCTTAGACCTTCCCATTGGCGATGAAACACAGAAATTGCATCGGAATTAAATATAAGAGACACAATGCCGACTTAAGTACAGGAAGACTGAGTCTTCCTACTGTCTGTAATTTGAGCGTTTCCTGTGTCACCTGTTTTACATTCCGATGCACCTCTTCAGGTTTACTGTGTCCCTTTGACCTTCCCATTGACGATGAAACACAGAAATTGCATCGGAATTAAATATAAGAGACACAATGCCGACTTAAAAACAGGAAGACTGAGTCTGCCTACTCTCTATGTTTTGAGCGTTTCCTGTGTCCCCAGTTTTACATTCTGATGCAGCTCTGCAGTTTTACTGTATCCCTTGGACCTTCCCATTGGCGATGAAACACAGAAATTTCATCGGAAATAAATATAAGAGACACAATGCCGAATTAAGTATAGGAAGACTGAGTCTTCCTACTGTCTATGCTTTGAGCGTTTCCTGTGTCACCAGTTTTACATTCCGATGCACCTCTGCAGGTTTATTGTATCCCTTGGACCTTCCCATTGACGATGAAACACAGAAATTGCATCGGAATTAAATATAAGAGACACAATGCCAACTTAAGTACAGGACGACTGAGTCTTCCTACTCTCTATGTTTTGAGCGTTTCCTGTGTCACCAGTTTTACATTCCGATGCACCTCTGCAGGTTTCCTGTTTCCCTTGGACCTTCCAATTGACGCTGAAACACAGAAAATGCATCGAAATTGAATATGAGAGACACAATGCCGACTTAAGTACAAGAAAACAGTCTTCATACGGTCAATGTTTGAGCGGTTCCTGTGTCACCAGTTTTACATTCCGATGCACCTCTCCCGGTTTACTGTATCCCTTGGACCTTCCCATTGTCGATGAAACACAGAAATCGCATCGGAATTAAATATAACAGACACAATGCCGACATAAGTACAGGAAGACTGAGTCTTCCTACTGTCTATGTTTTGAGCGTTTTCTGTGTCATCAGTTTTACATTCCGATGCACCTCTGCAGGTTTACTGTATCCCTTGGACCTTCCCATTGACGATGAAAAACAGAAATTGCATCGGAATTAAATATAAGAGACACAATGCCAAGTACAGGAAGACTGAGTCTTCCTACTGCCTATGTTTTGAGCGTTTCCTGTGTCACCAGTTTTACATTCCGATGCACCTCTGCAGGTTTACTGTATCCCTTGGACCTTCCCTTTGACGATGAAACACAGAAATTGCATCGGAATTAAATGTAAGAGACACAATGCCGACTTAACTACAGGAAGACTGAGTCTTCCTACTGTCTATGTTTTGAGCGTTTCCTGTGTCACTAGTTTTACATTGCGATGCACCTCTACAGGTTTACTGTATCCCTTGGACCTTCACAGTGACGATGAAACACAGGAATTGCATCGGAATTAAATATAAGAAACACAATGCCGACTTAAGTACAGGAAGACTAAGTTTTCCTACTGGCTATGTTTTGAGCGTCTCCTGTGTCATCAGGTTTACTTTCCGATGCACCTCTGCAGGTTTACTATATCCCTTGGACCTTCCCATTCACGATGAAACACAGAAATTTCATCGGAAATATATATATAAGAGACACAATGCCGACTTAAGTACAGGAAGACTGCGTCTTCCTACTGTCTATGTTTTGAGTGGTTCCTGTGTCACCAGTTTTACATTCCGATGCACCTCTGCAGGTTTACTGTATCGCTTGGACCTTCCCATTGACGATGAAACACAGAAATTGCATCGGAATTAAATATAAGAGACACAATGCCGACTTAAGTACAGGAAGACTGAGTCTACCTACTGTCTATGTTTTGAGCGTTTCCTGTGTCACTAGTTTTACATTCCGATGCACCTCTACAGGTTTACTGTATCCCTTGGACCTTCACAGTGACGATGAAACACAGGAATTGCATCGGAATTAAATATAAGAGACACAATGCCGACTTAAGTACGGGAAGACTAAGTCTTCCTACTGTCTATGTTTTGAGCGTTTCGTGTGTCATCAGTTTTACTTTCCGATGCCCCTCTGCAGGTTTACTATATCCCTTGGACCTTTCCATTCGCTATGAAACACAGAAATTTCATCGGAAATAAATATAAGAGACACAATGCCGACTTAAGTACAGGAAGGCTGAGTCTTCCTACTGTCTATGATTTGAGCGTCTCCTGTGTCACCAGTTTTACATTCTGATGCACCTCTGCAGGTTTACTGTATCCCTTCGACCTTCCCATTGACGATGAAACACAGAAATTGCATCGGTATTAAATATAAGAGACACAATGCCGACTTAAAAACAGGAAGACTGAGTCTGCCTACTCTCTATGCTTTGAGCGTTTCCTTTGTCCCCAGTTTTACATTCTGATGCAGCTCTGCAGTTTTACTGTATCCCTTAGACCTTCCCATTGGCGATGAAACACAGAAATTGCATCGGAATTAAATATAAGAGACACAATGCCGACTTAAGTACAGGAAGACTGAGTCTTCCTACTGTCTGTAATTTGAGCGTTTCCTGTGTCACCAGTTTTACATTCCGATGCACCTCTACAGGTTTACTGTGTCCCTTTGACCTTCCCATTGACGATGAAACACAGAAATTGCATCGGAATTAAATATAAGAGACACAATGCCGACTTAAAAACAGGAAGACTGAGTCTGCCTACTCTCTATGTTTTGAGCGTTTCCTGTGTCCCCAGTTTTACATTCTGATGCAGCTCTGCAGTTTTACTGTATCCCTTGGACCTTCCCATTGGCGATGAAACACAGAAATTTCATCGGAAATAAATATAAGAGACACAATGCCGAATTAAGTATAGGAAGACTGAGTCTTCCTACTGTCTATGCTTTGAGCGTTTCCTGTGTCACCAGTTTTACATTCCGATGCACCTCTGCAGGTTTATTGTATCCCTTGGACCTTCCCATTGACGATGAAACACAGAAATTGCATCGGAATTAAATATAAGAGACACAATGCCAACTTAAGTACAGGACGACTGAGTCTTCCTACTCTCTATGTTTTGAGCGTTTCCTGTGTCACCAGTTTTACATTCCGATGCACCTCTGCAGGTTTCCTGTTTCCCTTGGACCTTCCAATTGACGCTGAAACACAGAAAGTGCATCGAAATTTAATATGAGAGACACAATGCCGACTTAAGTACAAGAAAACAGTCTTCATACGGTCAATGTTTGAGCGGTTCCTGTGTCACCAGTTTTACATTCCGATGCACCTCTCCCGGTTTACTGTATCCCTTGGACCTTCCCATTGTCGATGAAACACAGAAATCGCATCGGAATTAAATATAACATACACAATGCCGACATAAGTACAGGAAGACTGAGTCTTCCTACTGTCTATGTTTTGAGCGTTTTCTGTGTCATCAGTTTTCCATTCCGATGCACCTCTGCAGGTTTACTGTATCCCTTGGACCTTCCCATTGACGATGAAAAACAGAAATTGCATCGGAATTAAATATAAGAGACACAATGCCGACTTAAGTACAGGAAGACTAAGTCTTCCTACTGTCTATGTTTTGGGCGTTTCGTGTGTCATCAGTTTTACTTTCCGATGCCCCTCTGCAGGTTTACTATATCCCTTGGACCTTCCCATTCGCTATGAAACACAGAAATTTCATCGGAAATAAATATAAGAGACACAATGCCGACTTAAGTACAGGAAGGCTGAGTCTTCCTACTGTCTACGTTTTGAGCGTCTCCTGTGTCACCAGTTTTACATTCCGATGCACCTCTGCAGGTTTACTGTAACCCTTGGACCTTCCCATTAACGATGAAACACAGAAACTGCATCGGAATTAAATATAAGAAACACAATGCCGACTTAAGTACAGGAAGACTGAGTCTTCCAACTGTCTATATTTTGATTGTTTCCTGTGTCACTAGTTTTACATTCCGATGCACCTCTGCAGGTTTACTGTATCGCTTGGACCTTCCCATTGACGATGAAACACAGAAATTGCATCGGAATTAAATATAAGAGACACAATGCCGACTTAACTACAGGAAGACTGAGTCTTCCTTCTGTCTGTAATTTGAGCGTTTCCTGTGTCACCAGTTTTACATTCCGATGCACCTCTACAGGTTTACTGTATCGCTTGGTCCTTCCCATTGACGATGAAACACAGAAATTGCATCGGTATTAAATATAAGAGACACAATGCCGACTTAAAAACAGGAAGACTGAGTCTGCCTACTCTCTATGCTTTGAGCGTTTCCTTTGTCCCCAGTTTTACATTCTGATGCAGCTCTGCAGTTTTACTGTATCCCTTAGACCTTCCCATTGGCGATGAAACACAGAAATTGCATCGGAATTAAATATAAGAGACACAATGCCGACTTAAGTACAGGAAGACTGAGTCTTCCTACTGTCTGTAATTTGAGCGTTTCCTGTGTCACCTGTTTTACATTCCGATGCACCTCTTCAGGTTTACTGTGTCCCTTTGACCTTCCCATTGACGATGAAACACAGAAATTGCATCGGAATTAAATATAAGAGACACAATGCCGACTTAAAAACAGGAAGACTGAGTCTGCCTACTCTCTATGTTTTGAGCGTTTCCTGTGTCCCCAGTTTTACATTCTGATGCAGCTCTGCAGTTTTACTGTATCCCTTGGACCTTCCCATTGGCGATGAAACACAGAAATTTCATCGGAAATAAATATAAGAGACACAATGCCGAATTAAGTATAGGAAGACTGAGTCTTCCTACTGTCTATGCTTTGAGCGTTTCCTGTGTCACCAGTTTTACATTCCGATGCACCTCTGCAGGTTTATTGTATCCCTTGGACCTTCCCATTGACGATGAAACACAGAAATTGCATCGGAATTAAATATAAGAGACACAATGCCAACTTAAGTACAGGACGACTGAGTCTTCCTACTCTCTATGTTTTGAGCGTTTCCTGTGTCACCAGTTTTACATTCCGATGCACCTCTGCAGGTTTCCTGTTTCCCTTGGACCTTCCAATTGACGCTGAAACACAGAAAATGCATCGAAATTGAATATGAGAGACACAATGCCGACTTAAGTACAAGAAAACAGTCTTCATACGGTCAATGTTTGAGCGGTTCCTGTGTCACCAGTTTTACATTCCGATGCACCTCTCCCGGTTTACTGTATCCCTTGGACCTTCCCATTGTCGATGAAACACAGAAATCGCATCGGAATTAAATATAACAGACACAATGCCGACATAAGTACAGGAAGACTGAGTCTTCCTACTGTCTATGTTTTGAGCGTTTTCTGTGTCATCAGTTTTACATTCCGATGCACCTCTGCAGGTTTACTGTATCCCTTGGACCTTCCCATTGACGATGAAAAACAGAAATTGCATCGGAATTAAATATAAGAGACACAATGCCAAGTACAGGAAGACTGAGTCTTCCTACTGCCTATGTTTTGAGCGTTTCCTGTGTCACCAGTTTTACATTCCGATGCACCTCTGCAGGTTTACTGTATCCCTTGGACCTTCCCTTTGACGATGAAACACAGAAATTGCATCGGAATTAAATGTAAGAGACACAATGCCGACTTAACTACAGGAAGACTGAGTCTTCCTACTGTCTATGTTTTGAGCGTTTCCTGTGTCACTAGTTTTACATTGCGATGCACCTCTACAGGTTTACTGTATCCCTTGGACCTTCACAGTGACGATGAAACACAGGAATTGCATCGGAATTAAATATAAGAAACACAATGCCGACTTAAGTACAGGAAGACTAAGTTTTCCTACTGGCTATGTTTTGAGCGTCTCCTGTGTCATCAGGTTTACTTTCCGATGCACCTCTGCAGGTTTACTATATCCCTTGGACCTTCCCATTCACGATGAAACACAGAAATTTCATCGGAAATATATATATAAGAGACACAATGCCGACTTAAGTACAGGAAGACTGCGTCTTCCTACTGTCTATGTTTTGAGTGGTTCCTGTGTCACCAGTTTTACATTCCGATGCACCTCTGCAGGTTTACTGTATCGCTTGGACCTTCCCATTGACGATGAAACACAGAAATTGCATCGGAATTAAATATAAGAGACACAATGCCGACTTAAGTACAGGAAGACTGAGTCTACCTACTGTCTATGTTTTGAGCGTTTCCTGTGTCACTAGTTTTACATTCCGATGCACCTCTACAGGTTTACTGTATCCCTTGGACCTTCACAGTGACGATGAAACACAGGAATTGCATCGGAATTAAATATAAGAGACACAATGCCGACTTAAGTACGGGAAGACTAAGTCTTCCTACTGTCTATGTTTTGAGCGTTTCGTGTGTCATCAGTTTTACTTTCCGATGCCCCTCTGCAGGTTTACTATATCCCTTGGACCTTTCCATTCGCTATGAAACACAGAAATTTCATCGGAAATAAATATAAGAGACACAATGCCGACTTAAGTACAGGAAGGCTGAGTCTTCCTACTGTCTATGATTTGAGCGTCTCCTGTGTCACCAGTTTTACATTCTGATGCACCTCTGCAGGTTTACTGTATCCCTTCGACCTTCCCATTGACGATGAAACACAGAAATTGCATCGGTATTAAATATAAGAGACACAATGCCGACTTAAAAACAGGAAGACTGAGTCTGCCTACTCTCTATGCTTTGAGCGTTTCCTTTGTCCCCAGTTTTACATTCTGATGCAGCTCTGCAGTTTTACTGTATCCCTTAGACCTTCCCATTGGCGATGAAACACAGAAATTGCATCGGAATTAAATATAAGAGACACAATGCCGACTTAAGTACAGGAAGACTGAGTCTTCCTACTGTCTGTAATTTGAGCGTTTCCTGTGTCACCAGTTTTACATTCCGATGCACCTCTACAGGTTTACTGTGTCCCTTTGACCTTCCCATTGACGATGAAACACAGAAATTGCATCGGAATTAAATATAAGAGACACAATGCCGACTTAAAAACAGGAAGACTGAGTCTGCCTACTCTCTATGTTTTGAGCGTTTCCTGTGTCCCCAGTTTTACATTCTGATGCAGCTCTGCAGTTTTACTGTATCCCTTGGACCTTCCCATTGGCGATGAAACACAGAAATTTCATCGGAAATAAATATAAGAGACACAATGCCGAATTAAGTATAGGAAGACTGAGTCTTCCTACTGTCTATGCTTTGAGCGTTTCCTGTGTCACCAGTTTTACATTCCGATGCACCTCTGCAGGTTTATTGTATCCCTTGGACCTTCCCATTGACGATGAAACACAGAAATTGCATCGGAATTAAATATAAGAGACACAATGCCAACTTAAGTACAGGACGACTGAGTCTTCCTACTCTCTATGTTTTGAGCGTTTCCTGTGTCACCAGTTTTACATTCCGATGCACCTCTGCAGGTTTCCTGTTTCCCTTGGACCTTCCAATTGACGCTGAAACACAGAAAGTGCATCGAAATTTAATATGAGAGACACAATGCCGACTTAAGTACAAGAAAACAGTCTTCATACGGTCAATGTTTGAGCGGTTCCTGTGTCACCAGTTTTACATTCCGATGCACCTCTCCCGGTTTACTGTATCCCTTGGACCTTCCCATTGTCGATGAAACACAGAAATCGCATCGGAATTAAATATAACATACACAATGCCGACATAAGTACAGGAAGACTGAGTCTTCCTACTGTCTATGTTTTGAGCGTTTTCTGTGTCATCAGTTTTCCATTCCGATGCACCTCTGCAGGTTTACTGTATCCCTTGGACCTTCCCATTGACGATGAAAAACAGAAATTGCATCGGAATTAAATATAAGAGACACAATGCCGACTTAAGTACAGGAAGACTAAGTCTTCCTACTGTCTATGTTTTGGGCGTTTCGTGTGTCATCAGTTTTACTTTCCGATGCCCCTCTGCAGGTTTACTATATCCCTTGGACCTTCCCATTCGCTATGAAACACAGAAATTTCATCGGAAATAAATATAAGAGACACAATGCCGACTTAAGTACAGGAAGGCTGAGTCTTCCTACTGTCTACGTTTTGAGCGTCTCCTGTGTCACCAGTTTTACATTCCGATGCACCTCTGCAGGTTTACTGTAACCCTTGGACCTTCCCATTAACGATGAAACACAGAAACTGCATCGGAATTAAATATAAGAAACACAATGCCGACTTAAGTACAGGAAGACTGAGTCTTCCAACTGTCTATATTTTGATTGTTTCCTGTGTCACTAGTTTTACATTCCGATGCACCTCTGCAGGTTTACTGTATCGCTTGGACCTTCCCATTGACGATGAAACACAGAAATTGCATCGGAATTAAATATAAGAGACACAATGCCGACTTAACTACAGGAAGACTGAGTCTTCCTTCTGTCTGTAATTTGAGCGTTTCCTGTGTCACCAGTTTTACATTCCGATGCACCTCTACAGGTTTACTGTATCGCTTGGTCCTTCCCATTGACGATGAAACACAGAAATTGCATCGGAATTAAATATAAGAGACACAATGCCGACATAAAAACAGGAAGACTGAGTCTGCCTACTCTCTATGTTTTGAGCGTTTCCTGTGTCCCCAGTTTTACATTCTGATGCAGCTCTGCAGTTTTACTGTATCCCTTGGACCTTCCCATTGGCGATGAAACACAGAAATTTCATCGGAAATAAATATAAGAAACACAATGCCGACTTAAGTATAGGAAGACTGAGTCTTCCAACTGTCTATGCTTTGAGCGTTTCCTGTGTCACCAGTTTTACATTCCGATGCACCTCTGCAGGTTTATTGTATCCCTTGGACCTTCCCATTGACGATGAAACACAGAAATTGCATCGGAATTAAATATAAGAGACACAATGCCGACTTACGTACAGGAAGACTGAGTCTTCCTACTCTCTACGATTTGAGCGTTTCCTGTGTCACCAGTTTTACATTCCGACGCACCTCTGCAGGTTTCCTGTATCCCTTGGACCTTCCCATTGACGATGAAACACAGAAATTGCATCGAAATTAAATATAAGAGACACAATGCAGACTTAAGTACAAGAAAACAGTCTTCATACGGTCAATGTTTGAGCGGTTCCTGTGTCACCAGTTTTACATTCCGATGCACCTCTGATGGTTTACTGTATCCCTTGGACCTTCCCATTGTCGATGAAACACAGAAATCGCATCGGAATGAAATATAACATACACAATGCCGACATAAGTACAGGAAGACTGAGTCTTCCTACTGTCAATGTTTTGAGCGTTTTCTGTGTCATCAGTTTTACATTACGATGCACCTCTGCAGGTTTACTGTATCCCTTGGACCTTCCCATTGACGATGAAAAACAGAAATTGCATCGGAATTAAATATAAGAGACACAATGCCGACTTAAGTACAGGAAGACTAAGTCTTCCTACTGTCTATGATTTGAGCGTTTCCTGTGTCATCAGTTTTACATTCCGATGCACCTCTGCAGGTTTACTATATCCCTTGGACCTTCCCATTCACGATGAAACACAGAAATTTCATCGGAAATAAATATAAGAGACACAATGACGACTTAAGTACAGGAAGACTGAGTCTTCCTACTGCCTATGTTTTGAGCGTTTCCTGTGTGACCAGTTTTACATTCCGATGCACCTCTGCAGGTTTACTATATCCCTTGGACCTTCCCATTCACGATGAAACACAGAAATTTCATCGGAAATAAATATAAGAGACACAATGACGACTTAAGTACAGGAAGACTGAGTCTTCCTACTGCCTATGTTTTGAGCGTTTCCTGTGTGACCAGTTTTACATTCCGATGCACCTCTGCAGGTTTACTATATCCCTTGGACCTTCCCATTCACGATGAAACACAGAAATTTCTTCGGAAATATATATAAGAGACACAATGCCGACTTAAGTACAGGAAGACTGAGTCTTCCTACTGTCTATGTTTTGAGCGTTTCCTGTGTCACCAGTTTTACATTCCGATGCATCTCTGCAGGTTTACTGTATCCCTTGGACCTTCACATTGACGATGAAACACAGAAATTGCATCGGAATTAAATATAAGAGACACAATGCAGACTTAAGTACAGGAAGACTGAGTCTTACTACTGTCTATGTTTTGAGCGTTTCCTGTGTCACTAGTTTTACATTCCGATGCACCTCTGCAGGTTTACTGTATCCTTTGGACCTTCCCATTGACCATGAAACACAGAAATTGCATCGGAATTAAATGTAAGAGACACAATGCCGACTTAAGTACAGGAAGACTGAGTCCTCCTACTGTCTATGTTTGAGCGTTTCCTGTGTCACCAGTTTTACATTCCGATGCACCTCTGCAGGTTTACTGTATCCCTTGGACCTTCCCATTGACGATGAAACACAGAAATTGCATCGGAATTAAATATAAGAGACACAATGCCGACTTAAGTACAGGAAGACTGAGTCTTCCTACTGTCTATGATTAGAGCATTTCCTGTGTCACTAGTTTTACATTCCGATGCACCTCTACAGGTTTACCGTATCCCTTGGACCTTCACAGTGACGATGAAACACAGGAATTGCTTCGGAATTAAATATAAGAGACACAATGCCGACTTAAGTACAGGAAGACTGAGTCTTCCAACTGTGTATGTTTTGAATGTTTCCTGTGTCACTAGTTTTACATTCCGATGCACCTCTGCAGGTTTACTGTATCCCTTGGACCTTCCCATTGACGATGAAACACAGAAATTGCATCGGAATTAATTATAAGTGACAATATGCCGACTTATGTACAGGAAGGCTGAGTCTTAGTACTGTCTATAATTTGAGCGTTTCCTGTGTCACCAGTTTTACATTCTGATGCATTTCTACAGGTTTACTGTATCCCTTGGACCTTCACAGTGACGATGAAACACAGAAATTGCATCGAAATTAAATATAAGAGACACAATGCCGACGTAAGTACAGGAAGACTGAGACTTCCTACTGTCTATGTTTTGAGCGTATCCTGTGTCATCAGTTTTACTTTCCGATGGTCTCTGCAGGTTTACTATATCCCTTGGACCTTCCCATTCACGATGAAACACAGAAATTTCATCGGAATAAATATAAGAGGTACAATGCCGAATTAAGTACAGGAAGACTGAGTCTTCCTACTGTCTATGTTTGAGCGTTTCCTGTGTCACCAGTTTTACATTCCGACGCACCTCTGAAGGTTTACTGTATCCCTTGGACCTACCCATTGACGATGAAACACAGAAATTGCATCGGAATTAAATATAAGAGACACAATGCCGTCTTAAGTACAGGAAGACTGTGTCTTCCCACTGTCTATGTTTTGAGCGTTTCCTGTGTCACTAGTTATACATTCCGATGCACGTCGGCAGGTTTACTGTATCCCTTGGACCTTCCCATTGACGATGAAACACAGAAATTGCATCGGAATTAAATATAAGAGACACAATGCCGACTTAAGTACAGGAAGACTGAGTCTTCCTACTGTCTATGTTTTGAGCGTTTCCTGTGTCACCAGTTTTACTTTCTGATGCACCTCTGCAGGTTTACTGTATCCCTTGGACCTTCCCGTTGACGATGAAACACAGAAATTGCATCGGAATTAAATATAAGAGACACAATGCCGACATAAGTACAGGAAGAATGAGTCTTCCTACTGCCTATGTTTTGAGCGTTTCCTGTGTCACCAGTTTTACATCCCGATGCACCTCTGCAGGTTTACTGTTTCCCTTGGACATCGCCATTGACGATGAAACACAGATATTGCATCGGAATTAAATATAAGATACACAATGCCGACTTAAGTACAGGAAGACTGAGTCTTCCTACTGTCTATGTTTTGAGCGTTTCCTGTGTCACTAGTTTTACATTCCGATGCACCTCTACAGGTTTACGGTATCCCTTTTACCTTAACAGTGACGATGAAACACAGAAATACCATCGGAATTATATATAAGAGACACAATGCCGACGTAAGTACAGGAAGACTGAGTCTTCCTACTGTCTATGTTTTGAGCGTTTCCTGTGTCATCAGTTTTACTTTCCGATGCACCTCTGCAGGTTTACTATATCCCTTGGACCTTCCCATTCACGATGAAACACAGAAATTGCATCGGAAATAAATATAAGAGACACAATGCCGAATTAAGTACAGGAAGACTGAGTCTTCCTACTGTCTATGTTTTGAGCGTTTCCTGTGTCACCAGTTTTACATTCCGACGCACCTCTGCAGGTTTACTGTATCCCTTGGACCTTCCCGTTGACGATGAAGCACAGAAATTGCATCGGAATTCAATATAAGAGACACAATGCCGACTTAAGTACACGATGACTGAGTCTTCCTACTGTCTATAATTGGAGCGTTTCCTGTGTCACCATACATTCCGATGCACCTCTAGAGGTTTACTGTATCCCTTGGACCTTCACAGTTACGATGAAACACAGAAATTACATCGGAATTAAATATACGAGACACAATCCGACCTAAGGACAAGAAAACAGTCTTCATACGGTCAATGTTTGAGCGGTTCCTGTGTCACCAGTTTTATATTCCGATGCAGCTCTGCCGGTTTACTATATCCCTTGGACCTTCCCATTCACGATGAAACACAGAAATCTCATCGGAAATAAATATAAGAGACACAATGACGACTTAAGTACAGGAAGACTGAGTCTTCCTACTGCCTATGTTTTGAGCGTTTCCTGTGTGACCAGTTTTACATTCCGATGCACCTCTGCAGGTTTACTATATCCCTTGGACCTTCCCATTCACGATGAAACACAGAAATTTCATCGGAAATAAATATAAGAGACACAATGACGACTTAAGTACAGGAAGACTGAGTCTTCCTACTGCCTATGTTTTGAGCGTTTCCTGTGTGACCAGTTTTACATTCCGATGCACCTCTGCAGGTTTACTATATCCCTTGGACCTTCCCATTCACGATGAAACACAGAAATTTCTTCGGAAATATATATAAGAGACACAATGCCGACTTAAGTACAGGAAGACTGAGTCTTCCTACTGTCTATGTTTTGAGCGTTTCCTGTGTCACCAGTTTTACATTCCGATGCACCTCTGCAGGTTTACTGTATCCCTTGGACCTTCACATTGACGATGAAACACAGAAATTGCATCGGAATTAAATATAAGAGACACAATGCAGACTTAAGTACAGGAAGACTGAGTCTTACTACTGTCTATGTTTTGAGCGTTTCCTGTGTCACTAGTTTTACATTCCGATGCACCTCTGCAGGTTTACTGTATCCTTTGGACCTTCCCATTGACCATGAAACACAGAAATTGCATCGGAATTAAATGTAAGAGACACAATGCCGACTTAAGTACAGGAAGACTGAGTCCTCCTACTGTCTATGTTTGAGCGTTTCCTGTGTCACCAGTTTTACATTCCGATGCACCTCTGCAGGTTTACTGTATCCCTTGGACCTTCCCATTGACGATGAAACACAGAAATTGCATCGGAATTAAATATAAGAGACACAATGCCGACTTAAGAACAGGAAGACTGAGTCTTCCTACTGTCTATGATTAGAGCGTTTCCTGTGTCACTAGTTTTACATTCCGATGCACCTCTACAGGTTTACTGTATCCCTTGGACCTTCACAGTGACGATGAAACACAGGAATTGCTTCGGAATTAAATATAAGAGACACAATGCCGACTTAAGTACAGGAAGACTGAGTCTTCCAACTGTGTATGTTTTGAATGTTTCCTGTGTCACTAGTTTTACATTCCGATGCACCTGTGCAGGTTTACTGTATCCCTTGGACCTTCCCATTGACGATGAAACACAGAAATTGCATCGGAATTAATTATAAGTGACAATATGCCGACTTATGTACAGGAAGGCTGAGTCTTAGTACTGTCTATAATTTGAGCGTTTCCTGTGTCACCAGTTTTACATTCTGATGCATCTCTACAGGTTTACTGTATCCCTTGGACCTTCACAGTGACGATGAAACACAGAAATTGCATCGAAATTAAATATAAGAGACACAATGCCGACGTAAGTACAGGAAGACTGAGACTTCCTACTGTCTATGTTTTGAGCGTATCCTGTGTCATCAGTTTTACTTTCCGATGCACCTCTGCAGGTTTACTATATCCCTTGGACCTTCCCATTCACGATGAAACACAGAAATTTCATCGGAATAAATATAAGAGGTACAATGCCGAATTAAGTACAGGAAGACTGAGTCTTCCTACTGTCTATGTTTGAGCGTTTCCTGTGTCACCAGTTTTACATTCCGACGCACCTCTGAAGGTTTACTGTATCCCTTGGACCTACCCATTGACGATGAAACACAGAAATTGCATCGGAATTAAATATAAGAGACACAATGCCATCTTAAGTACAGGAAGACTGTGTCTTCCCACTGTCTATGTTTTGAGCGTTTCCTGTGTCACTAGTTATACATTCCGATGCACGTCGGCAGGTTTACTGTATCCCTTGGACCTTCCCATTGACGATGAAACACAGAAATTGCATCGGAATTAAATTTAAGAGACACAATGCCGACTTAAGTACAGGAAGACTGAGTCTTCCTACTGTCTATGTTTTGAGCGTTTCCTGTGTCACCAGTTTTACTTTCTGATGCACCTCTGCAGGTTTACTGTATCCCTAGGACCTTCCCGTTGACGATGAAACACAGAAATTGCATCGGAATTAAATATAAGAGACACAATGCCGACATAAGTACAGGAAGAGTGAGTCTTCCTACTGCCTATGTTTTGAGCGTTTCCTGTGTCACCAGTTTTACATCCCGATGCACCTCTGCAGGTTTACTGTTTCCCTTGGACATCCCCATTGACGATGAAACACAGATATTGCATCGGAATTAAATATAAGATACACAATGCCGACTTAAGTACAGGAAGACTGAGTCTTCCTACTGTCTATGTTTTGAGCGTTTCCCGTGTCACTAGTTTTACATTCCGATGCACCTCTACAGGTTTACGGTATCCCTTTTACCTTAACAGTGACGATGAAACACAGAAATACCATCGGAATTATATATAAGAGACACAATGCCGACGTAAGTACAGGAAGACTGAGTCTTCCTACTGTCTATGTTTTGAGCGTTTCCTGTGTCATCAGTTTTACTTTCCGATGCACCTCTGCAGGTTTACTATATCCCTTGGACCTTCCCATTCACGATGAAACACAGAAATTGCATCGGAAATAAATATAAGAGACACAATGCCGAATTAAGTACAGGAAGACTGAGTCTTCCTACTGTCTATGTTTTGAGCGTTTCCTGTGTCACCAGTTTTACATTCCGACGCACCTCTGCAGGTTTACTGTATCCCTTGGACCTTCCCGTTGACGATGAAGCACAGAAATTGCATCGGAATTCAATATAAGAGACACAATGCCGACTTAAGTACACGATGACTGAGTCTTCCTACTGTCTATAATTGGAGCGTTTCCTGTGTCACCAGTTTTACATTCCGATGCACCTCTAGAGGTTTACTGTATCCCTTGGACCTTCACAGTTACGATGAAACACAGAAATTACATCGGAATTAAATATACGAGACACAATGCCGACCTAAGTACAAGAAAACAGTCTTCATACGGTCAATGTTTGAGCGGTTCCTGTGTCACCAGTTTTATATTCCGATGCAGCTCTGCCGGTTTACTGTATCCCTTGGACCTTCCCATTGTCGATGAAACACAGAAATCGCATCGGAATTAAATATAACAGACACAATGCCGACATAAGTACAGGAAGACTGAGTCTTCCTACTGTCTATGTTTTGAGCGTTTCCTGTGTCACCAGTTTTACATTCTGATACACCTCTGCAGGTTTACTGTATTCCTAGGACCTTCCCATTGACGATGAAACACAGAAATTGCATCAGAATTAAATATAAGAGACACAATGCCGACTGAAGTACAGGAAGACTGAGTCTTCCTACTGTCTATGTTTTGAGCGTTTCCTGTGTCACCAGTTTTACATTCTGATACACCTCTGCAGGTTTACTGTATTCCTTGGACCTTCCCATTGACGATGAAACACAGAAATTGCATCGGAATTAAATATAAGAGACACAATGCCGACTGAAGTACAGGAAGACTGAGTCTTCCTACTGTCTATGTTTTGAGCGTTTCCTGTGACAGCAATTTTACATTCTGATGTACCTCTGCAGGATTAGTGTATCCCTTGGACCTTCCCATTGACGATGAAACACAGAAATTGCATCGGAATTAAATATAAGAGACACAATGCCGACTTAAGTACAGGAAGACTAAGTCTTCCTACTGTCTATGTTTTGTGCGTTTCCTGTGACATCAGTTTTACTTTCCGATACGCCTCTGCAGGTTTACTATATCCTTGGACCTTCCCATTCACGTTGAAACACAGAAATTGCATCGCAATTAAATATAAGAGACACAATGCCAACTTAAGTACAGGACGACTGAGTCTTCCTACTCTCTATGTTTTGAGCGTTTCCTGTGTCACCAGTTTTACATTCCGATGCACCTCTGTAGGTTTCCTGTTTCCCTTGGACCTTCCAATTGACGATGAAACACAGGAATTGCATCTGAATTAAATATAAGAGACACAATGCCGACTTAAGTACTGGAAGACTAAGTCTTCCTACTGTCTATGTTTTGAGCGTTTCGTGTGTCATCAGTTTTACTTTCCGATGCACCTCTGCAGGTTTACTATATCCCTTGGACCTTCCCATTCGCGATGAAACACAGAAATTTCATCGGAAATAAATATAAGAGACACAATGCCGACTTAAGTACAGGAAGACTGAGTCTTCCTACTGCCTATGTTTTGAGCGTTTCCTGTGTCACCAGTTTTACATTCCGATGCACCTCTGCAGGTTTACTGTATCCCTTGGACCTTCCCATTGACGATGAAACACAGAAATTGCATCGGAATTAAATGTAAGACACAATGCCGACTTAACTACAGGAAGACTGAGTCTTCCTACTGTCTATGTTTTGAGTGTTTCCTGTGTCACTAGTTTTACATTGCGATGCACCTCTACAGGTTTACTGTATCCCTTGGACCTTCACAGTGACGATGAAACACAGGAATTGCATCGGAATTAAATATAAGAAACACAATGCCGACTTAAGTACAGGAAGAGTAAGTCTTCCTACTGGCTATGTTTTGAGCGTTTCCTGTGTCATCAGGTTTACTTTCCGATGCACCTCTGCAGGTTTACTATATCCCTTGGACCTTCCCATTCGCGATGAAACACAGAAATTTCATCGGAAATAAATATAAGAGACACAATGCAGACTTAAGTACAGGAAGGCTGAGTCTTCCTACTGTCTATGTTTTGAGCGTCTCCTGTGTCACCAGTTTTACATTCCGATGCACATCTGCAGGTTTACTGTATCCCTTGGACCTTCCCATTAACGATGAAACACAGAAATTGCATCGGAATTAAATATAAGAGACACAATACCGACTTAAGTACAGGAAGACTGAGTCTTCCAACTGTCTATATTTTGATTGTTTCCTGTGTCACTAGTTTTACATTCCGATGCACCTCTGCAGGTTTACTGTATCGCTTGGACCTTCCCATTGACGATGAAACACAGAAATTGCGTCGGAATTAAATATAAGAGACACAATGCCGACTTAAAAATAGGAAGACTGAGTCTGCCTACTATCTATGTTCTGAGCATTTCCTGTGTCCCCAGTTTTACATTCTGATGCAGCTCTGCAGATTTACTGTATCCCTTAGACCTTCCCATTGGCGATGAAACACAGAAATTGCATCGGAATTAAATATAAGAGACACAATGCCGACTTAAGTACAGGAAGACTGAGTCTTCCTTCTGTCTGTAATTTGAGCGTTTCCTGTGTCACCAGTTTTACATTCCGATGCACCTCTACAGGTTTACTGTATCTCTTGGACCTTCCCATTGACGATGAAACACAGAAATTGCATCGGAATTAAATATAATAGACACAATGCCGACATAAAAACAGGAAGGCTGAGTCTGCCTCCTCTCTATGTTTTGAGCGTTTCCTGTGTCCCTAGTTATACATTCTGATGCAGCTCTGCAGTTTTACTGTATCCCTTGGACTTTCCCATTGGCGATGAAACACAGAAATTTCATCGGAAATAAATATAAGAGACACAATGCCGACTTAAGTACAAGAAAACAGTCTTCATACGGTCAATGTTTGAGCGTTTCCTGTGTCACCAGTTTTACATTCCGACGCACCTCTGCAGGTTTCCTGTATCCCTTGGACCTTCCCATTGACGATGAAATTCAGAAATTGCATCGATTTAAATATAAGAGACACAATGCAGACTTAAGTACAAGAAAACAGTCCTCATACGGTCAATGTTTGAGCGTTTCCTGTGTCACCAGTTTAAATTCCGATGCACCTCTGATGGTTTACTGTATCCCTTGGACCTTCCCATTGACGATGAAAAACAGAAATTGCATCGGAATTAAATATAAGAGACACAATGCCGACTTAAGTACAGGAAGACTAAGTCTTCCTACTGTCTATGATTTGAGCGTTTCCTGTGTCATTAGTTTTACATTCCGATGCACCTCTGCAGGTTTACTATATCCCTTGGACCTTCCCATTCACGATGAAACACAGAAATTTCATCGGAAATAAATATAAGAGACACAATGACGACTTAAGTACAGGAAGACTGAGTCTTCCTACTGCCTATGTTTTGAGCGTTTCCTGTGTCACCAGTTTTTCATTCCGATGCACCTCCGCAGGTTTACTGTATCCCTTGGACCATCCCCTTGACGATGAAACACAGAAATTGCATCGGAATTAAATGTAAGAGACACAATGCCGTCTTAAGTACAGGAAGACTGAATCTTCCTACTGTCTATGTTTTGAGCGTTTCCTGTGTCACTAGTTTTACATTCCGATGCACCTCTGCAAGTTTACTGTATCGCTTGGACCTTCCCATTTACGATGAAACACAGAAATTGCATCGGAATTAAATATAAGAGACACAATGCCGACTTAAGTACAGTAAGAATGAGTACTTCCTACTGTCTATGTGTTGAGCGTTTCCTGTGTCACCAGTTTTACATTCTGATATACCTCTGCAGGTTTTCTGTATCCCTTGGACCTTCCCATTGACGATGAAACACAGAAATTGCATCGGAATTAAATATAAGAGACACAATGCCGACTTAAGTACAGGAAGACTGAGTCTTACTACTGTCTATGTTTCGAGCGTTTCCTGTGTCACTAGTTTTACATTCCGATGCACCTCTGCAGGTTTACTGTATCCTTTGGACCTTCCCATTGACCACGAAACACAGAAATTGCATCTGAATTAAATGTAAGAGACACAATGCCAACTTAAGTACAGGAAGACTGAGTCCTCCTACTGTCTATGTTTGAGCGTTTCCTTTGTCACCAGTTTTACATTCCGATGCACCTCTGCAGGTTTACTGTATCCCTTGGACCTTCCCATTGACGATGAAACACAGAAATTGCATCGGAATTAAATATAAGAGACTCAATGCCGACTTAAGTACAGGAAGACTGAGTCTTCCTACTGTCTATGATTTGAGCGTTTCCTGTGTCACTAGTTTTACATTCCGATGCACCTCTACAGGTTTACTGTATCCCTTGGACCTTCACAGTGACGAAGAAAGACAGGAATTGCTTCGGAATTAAATATAAGAGACACAATGCCAACTTAAGTACAGGAAGACTGAGTCTTGAAAATGTCTATGTTTTGATTGTTTCCTGTGTCACTAGTTTTACATTGCAATGCACCTCTGCAGGTTTACTGTATCCCTCGGACCTTCCCATTGACGATGAAACACAGAAATTGCATCGGAATTAAATATAAGAGACACAATGCCGACTTAAGTACAGGAAGACTAAGTCTTCCTACTGTCTATAATTTGAGCGGTTCCTGTGTCACCAGTTTTACATTCCGATGCACCTCTACAGGTTTACTGTATCCGTTGGACATTCACAGTGACGATGCAACACAGGAATTGCATCGGAATTAAATATAAGAAACACAATGCCGGCTTAAGTACAGGAAGACTAAGTCTTCCTACTGTCTATGTTTTGAGCGTTTCCGGTGTCATCAGTTTTACTTTCCGATACACCTCTGCAGGTTTACTATATCCCTTGGACCTTCCCATTCACGATGAAACACAGAAATTGCATCGGAATTAAATATAAGAGACACAATGCCAACATAAGTACAGGACGACTGAGTCTTCCTACTCTCTGTATGTTTTGAGCGTTTCCTGTGTCACTAGTTTTACATTCCGATGCACCTCTACAGGTTTACTGTATCCCTTGGACCTTCACAGTGACGATGAAACACAGGAATTGCATCGGAATTAAATATAAGAGACACAATGCCGACTTAAGTACTGGAAGACTAAGTCTTCCTACTGTCTATGTTTTGAGCGTTTCGTGTGTCATCAGTTTTACTTTCCGATGCACCTCTGCAGGTTTACTATATCCCTTGGACCTTCCCATTCGCGATGAAACACAGAAATTTCATCGGAAATAAATATAAGAGACACAATGCCGACTTAAGTACAGGAAGGCTGAGTCTTCCTACTGTCTATGATTTGAGCGTCTCCTGTGTCACCAGTTTTACATTCCGATGCACCTCTGCAGGTTTACTGTATCCCTTGGACCTTCCCATTAACGATGAAACACAGAAATTGCATCGGAATTAAATATATGAGACACAATGCCGACTTAAGTACAGGAAGACTGAGTCTTCCAACTGTCTATATTTTGATTGCTTCCTGTGTCACTAGTTTTACATTCCGATGCACCTCTGCAGGTTTACTGTATCGCTTGGACGTTCCCATTGACGATGAAACACAGAAATTGCATCGGAATTAAATATAAGAGACACAATGCCCACTTAAAAACAGGAAGACTGAGTCTGCCTACTCTCTATGTTCTGAGCGTTTCCTGTGTCCCCAGTTTTACATTCTGATGCAGCTCTGCAGTTTTACTGTATCCCTTAGACCTTCCCATTGGGGATGAAACACAGAAATTGCATCGGAATTAAATATAAGAGACACAATGCCGACTTAAGTACAGGAAGACTGAGTCTTCCTTCTGTCTGTAATTTGAGCGTTTCCTGTGTCACCAGTTTTACATTCCGATGCACCTCTACAGGTTTACTGTATCCCTTGGACCTTCCCATTGACGATGAAACACAGAAATTGCATCGAAATTAAATATAAGAGACACAATGCAGACTTAAGTACAAGAAAACAGTCGTCATACGGTCAATGTTTGAGCGGTTCCTGTGTCACCAGTTTTACATTCCGATGCACCTCTGATGGTTTACTGTCTCCCTTGGACCTTCCCATTGACGATGAAAAACAGAAATTGCATCGGAATTAAATATAAGAGACACAATGCCGACTTAAGTACAGGAAGACTAAGTCTTCCTACTGTCTATGATTTGAGCGTTTCCTGTGTCATCAGTTTTACATTCCGATGCACCTCTGCAGGTTTACTATATCCCTTGGACCTTCCCATTCACAATGAAACACAGAAATTTCATCGGAAATAAATATAAGAGACACAATGACGACTTAAGTACAGGAAGACTAAGTCTTCCTACAGCCTATGTTTTGAGCGTTTCCTGTGTCACCAGTTTTACATTCCGATGCACCTCTGCAGGTTTACTGTATCCCTTGGACTTCCCCTTGACGATGAAACACAGAAATTGCATCGGAATTAAATGTAAGAGACACAATGCCGACTTAAGTACAGGAAGACTGAATCTTCCTACTGTCTATGTTTTGAGCGTTTCCTGTGTCACTAGTTTTACATTCCGATGCACCTCTGCAGGTTTACTGTATCCCTTGGACCTTCCCATTGACGATGAAACACAGAAATTGCATCGGAATTAAATATAAGAGACACAATGCCGACTTAAGTACAGAAAGAATGAGTCTTCCTACTGTCTATGTGTTGAGCGTTTCCTGTGTCACCAGTTTTACATTCTGATGCACATCTGCAGGTTTTCTGTATCCCTTGGACCTTCCCATTGACGATGAAACACAGAAATTGCATCGGAATTAAATATAAGAGACACAATGCCGACTTAAGTATAGGAAGACTAAGTCTTCCTACTGTCTATAATTTGAGCGTTTCCTGTGTCACCAGTTTTACATTCCGATGCACCTCTACAGGTTTACTGTATCCCTTGGACCTTCAAAGTGACGTTGAAACACAGGAATTGCTTCGGAATTAAATGTAAGAGACACAATGCCGACTTAAGTAAAGGAAGAGTGAGTCTTCCAACTGTCTATGTTTTGATTGTTTCCTGTGTCACTAGTTTTACATTCCGATGCACCTCTGCAGGTTTACTGTAACCCCTTGGACCTTCCCATTCACGATGAAAAACAGAAATTGCATCGGAATTAATTATAAGTGAAAATATGCCGACTTATGTACAGGAAGGCTGAGTCTTCCTACTGTCTATAATTTGAGCGTTTCCTGTGTCGCCAGTTTTACATTCTGATGCATCTCTACAGGTTTACTGTATCCCTTGGACCTTCACAGTGACGATGAAACACAGAAATTGCATCGGAATTAAATATAAGAGACACAATGCCGACGTAAGTACAGGAAGACTGAGACTTCCTACTGTCTATGTTTTGAGCGTATCCTGTGTCATCAGTTTTACTTTCCGATGCACCTCTGCAGGTTTACTATATCATTTGGACCTTCCCATTGACGATGAAACACAGAAATTGCATCGGAATTAAATATAAGAGACACAATGCCGACTTAAGTACAGGAAGACTGAGTCTTCCTACTCTCTATGATTTGAGCGTTTCGTGTGTCATCAGTTATACTTTCCGATGCACCTCTGCAGGTTTACTATATCCCTTGGACCTTCCCATTCACGATGAAACACAGAAATTTCATCGTAAATAAATATAAGAGACACAATGCCGACTTAAGTACAGGAAGGCTGAGTCTTCCTACTGTCTATGTTTTGAGCGTTTCCTGTGTCACCAGTTTTACATTCCGATGCACCTCTGCAGGTTTACTGTATCCCTTGGACCTTCCCATTGACGATGAAACACAGAAATTGCATCGGAATTAAGTATAAGAGACACAATGCCGACTTAAGTACAGGAAGACTGAGTCTTCCAACTGTCTATGTTTTGATTGTTTCCTGTGTCACTAGTTTTACATTCCGATGCACCTCTGCAGGTTTACTGTATCCCTTGGACCTTCCCATTGACGATGAAATACAGAAATTGCATCGGAATTAATTATAAGTGACAATATGCCGACTTAAGTACAGGAAGACTAAGTCTTCCTACTGTCTATAATTTGAGCGTTTCCTGTGTCACCAGTTTTACATTCTGATGCATCTCTACAGGTTTACTGTATCCCTTGGACCTTCACAGTGACGATGAAACACAGAAATTGCATCGGAATTAAATATAAGAGACACAATGCCGACGTAAGTACAGGAAGACTGAGTCTTCCTACTGTCTATGTTTTGAGCTAATCCTGTGTCATCAGTTTTACTTTCCGATGCACCTCTGCAGGTTTACTATATCCCTTGGACCTTCCCATTCACGATGAAACACAGAAATTGTATCGGAAATAAATATAAGAGACACAATGCCGAATTAAGTACAGGAAGACTGAGTCTTCCTACTGTCTATGTTTGAGCGTTTCCTGTGTCACCAGTATTACATTCCGACGCACCTCTGCAGGTTTACTGTATCCCTTGGTCCTACCCATTGGCGATGAAACACAGAAATTGCATCGGAATTAAATATAAGAGGCACAATGCAGACTTAAGTACAGGAAGACTGAGTCTTCCTACAGTCTATGTTTTGAGCGTTTCTTGTGTCACCAGTTTCACTTTCTGATGCACCTCTGCAGGTTTACTGTATCCCTTGGACCTTCCCGTTGACGATGAAACACAGAAATTGCATCGGAATTAAATATAAGAGACACAATGCCGACTTAAATACAGGATGACTGAGTCTTCCTACTGTCTATAATTTGAGCGTTTCCTGTGTCACCAGATTTACATTCCGATGCATCTCTAGAGGTTTACTGTATCCCTTGGACCTTCACAGTTACGATGAAACACAGAAATTACATCGGAATTAATTATACGAGACACAATGCCGACTTAAGTACAAGAAAACAGTCTTCTTACAGTCAATGTGCTGAGCGTTTCCTGTGTCATCAGTTTTACTTTCCGATGCATCTCTGCAGGATTATTATATCCCTTGGACCTTCCCATTGACGATGAAACACAGAAATTGCATCGGAATTAAATATAAGAGACACAATGCCGACTTAAGTACAGGAAGACTGAGTCTTCCTACAGTCTATGTTTTGAGCGTTTCCTGTGTCAGCAGTTTTACATTCTGATGCACCTCTGCAGGATTGTTATATCCCTTGGACCTTCCCATTGACGATGAAACACAGAAATTGCATCGGAATTAAATATAAGAGACACAATGCCGACTTAAGTACAGGAAGACTGAGTCTTCCTACAGTCTATGTTTTGAGCGTTTCCTGTGTCACCAGTTTTACATTCCGATGCACCTCTAGAGGTTAACTGTATCCCTTGGACCTTCACAGATACGATGAAACACAGAAATTACATCGGAATTAAATATACGAGACACAACGCCGACTTAAGGACAAGAAAACAGTCTTCTTACAGTCAATGTTTTGAGCGTTTCCTGTGTCACCAGTTTTACATTTCGATGCACCTCTGCATGTTTACTGTATCCCTTGGACCTTCCCATTGGCGATGAAACACAAATTGCATCGAAATTAAATATAAGAGACACAATGCCGACTTAAGTACAGGAAGACTAAGTCTTCCTACTGTCTATGTTTTGAGCGTTTCCAGTGTCACCAGTTTTACATTCTGAAGCACCTCTGCAGGTTTACTGTATCCCTTGGACCTTCACAGTGACGATGAAACACAGGATTTGCTTCGGAATTAAATATAAGAGACACAATGCCGACTTAAGTACAGGAAGACTGAGTCTTCCTACAGTCTATGTTTTGAGCGTTTCCTTTGTCGGCAGTTTTACATTCTGATGCACCTCTGCAGGATTACTGTATCCCTTGGACCTTCCCATTGACGATGAAACACAGAAATTGCATCGGAATTAAATATAAGAGACACAATGCCGTCATAAGTACAGGAAGACTGAGTCTTCCTACTGCCTATGTTATGAGCGTTTCCTGTGTCACCAGTTTTACATTCCGATGCACCTCTGCAGGTTTACTGTTTCCCTTGGACCTTCCCATTGGCGATGAAACACAAATTGCATCGAAATTAAATATAAGAGACACAATGCCGACTTAAGTACAGGAAGACTAAGTCTTCCTACTGTCTATGTTTTGAGCGTTTCCTGTGTCACCAGTTTTACATTCTGATGCACCTCTGCAGGTTTACTGTATTCCTTGGACCTTCCCATTGACGATGAAACACAGAAATTGCATCGGAATTAAATATAAGAGACACAATGCCGACTTAAGTACAGGAAGACTCAGTCTTCCTACTGTCTATGTTTTGAGCGTTTCCTGTGTCAGCAGTTTTACGTTGTGATGCACCTCTGCAGGATTACTGTATCCCTTGGACCTTCCCATTGACGATGAAACACAGAAAATGCATCGGAATTAAATATAAGACACACAATGCCGACTTAAGTACAGGAAGACTGAGTCTTCCTACTGTCTATGTTTTGAGCGTTTCCTGTGTCACCAGTTTTACATTCCGATGCACCTCTGGAGGTTTACTGTATCCCTTGGACCTTCCCATTGACGATGAAACACAGAAATTGCATCGGAATTAAATATAAGAGACACAATGCCGACTTAAGTACAGGAAGACTGAGTCTTCCTACTGTATATGTTTTGAGCGTTTCCTGTGTCACTAGTTTTTCATTCCGATGCACCTCTGCGGGTTTACTGTATCCTTTGGACCTTCCCATTGACCATGAGACACAGAAATTGCATCGGAATTAAATATAAGAGACACAATGCCGACTTAAGTACAGGAAGACTGAGTCTTCCTACTGTCTATGATTTGAGCGTTTCCTGTGTCACTAGTTTTACATTCCGATGCACCTCTACAGGTTTACTGTATCCCTTGGACCTTCACAGTGACGATGAAACACAGGATTTGCTTCGGAATTAAATATAAGAGACACAATGCCGACTTAAGTACAGGAAGACTGAGTCTTCCTACTGTCTATGTTTTGAGCGTTTCGTGTGTCATCAGTTTTACTTTCCGATGCACCTCTGCAGGTTTACTATATCCCTTGGACCTTCCCATTCACTATGAAACACAGAAATTTCATAGGAAATAAATATAAGAGACACAATTCCGACTTAAGTACAGGAAGGCTGAGTCTTCCTACTGTCTATGTTTTGAGCGTTTCCTGTGTCACCAGTTTTACATTCCGATGCACCTCTGCAGGTTTACTGTATCCCTTGGACCTTCCCATTGACGATGAAACACAGAAATTGCATCGGAATTAAATATAAGGGACACAATGCCGACTTAAGTACAGGAAGACTGAGTCTTCCAACTGTCTATGTTTTGATTGTTTCCTGTGTCACTAGTTTTACATTCCGATGCACCTCTGCAGGATTACTGTATCCCTTGGACCTTCCCATTGACGATGAAACACAGAAATTGCATCGGAATTAATTATAAGTGACAATTTGCCGACTTAAGTAAAGGAAGACTGAGTCTTCCTACTGTCTATAATTTGAGCGTTTCCTGTGTCAGCAGTTTTACATTCTGATGCACCTCTGCAGGATTACTGTATCCCTTGGACCTTCCCATTGACGATGAAACACAGAAATTGCATCCGAATTAAATATAAGAGACACAATGCCGACATAAGTACAGGAAGACTGAGTCTTCCTACTGCCTATGTTATGAGCGTTTCCTGTGTCACCAGTTTTACATTCCGATGCACCTCTAGAGGTTTACTGTATCCCTTGGACCTTCACAGTTACGATGAAACACAGAAATTACATCGGAATTAAATATACGAGACACAATGCCGACTTAAGTACAAGAAAACAGTCTTCTTACAGTCAATGTTTTGAGCGTTTCCTGTGTCACCAGTTTTACATTTCGATGCACCTCTGCATGTTTACTGTATCCCTTGGACCTTCCCATTGGCGATGAAACAAAAATTGCATCGAAATTAAATATAAGAGACACAATGCCGACTTAAGTACAGGAAGACTAAGTCTTCCTACTGTCTATGTTTTGAGCGTTTCCTGTGTCATCAGTTTTACTTTCCGATGCACCTCTGCAGGATTATTATATCCTTTGGACCTTCACATTGACGATGAAACACAGAAATTGCATCGGAATTAAATATAAGAGACACAATCCCGACTTAAGTACAGGAAGACTGAGTCTTCCTACAGTCTATGTTTTGAGCGTTTCCTGTGTCAGCAGTTTTACATTCTGATGCACCTCTGCAGGATTACTGTATCCCTTGGACCTTCCCATTGACGATGAAACACAGAAATTGCATCCGGATTAAATATAAGAGACACAATGCCGACATAAGTACAGGAAGACTGAGTCTTCCTACTGCCTATGTTATGAGCGTTTCCTGTGTCACCAGTTTTACATTCCGATGCACGTCTGCAGGTTTACTGTTTTCCTTGGACATCCCCATTGACGATGAAACATAGAAATTGCATCGGAATTAAATATAAGATACACAATGCCGACTTAAGTACAGGAACACTGAGTCTTCCTACTGTCTATGTTTTGATTGTTTCCTGTGTCACTAGTTTCACATTCCGATGCACCTCTGCAGGTTTACTGTATCCCTTGGACCTTCCCATTGACGATGAAGCACAGAAATTGCATCGGAATTAATTATAAGTGACACAATGCCGACTTAAGTACAGGAAGACTGAGTCTTCCTACTGTCTATAATTTGAGCGTTTCCTGTGTCATCTGTTTTACATTCCGATGCACCTCTACAGTTTTACTGTATCCCTTGGACCTTCACAGTGACGATGAAACACAGAAATTGCATCGGAATTATATATAAGAGACACAATGCCGCCGTAAGTACAGGAAGACTGAGTCTTCCTACTGTCTATAATTTGAGCGTTTCCTGTGTCACCAGTTTTATATTCCGATGCACCTCTAGAGGTTTACTGTATCCCTTGGACCTTCACAGTTACGATGAAACACAGAAATTACATCGGAATTAAATATACGAGACACAATGCCGACTTAAGTACAAGAAAACAGTCTTCTTACAGTCAATGTTTTGAGCGTTTCCTGTGTCACCAGTTTTACATTTCGATGCACCTCTGCATGTTTACTGTATCCCTTGGACCTTCCCATTGGCGATGAAACACAAATTGCATCGAAATTAAATATAAGAGACACAATGCCGACTTAAGTACAGGAAGACTAAGTCTTCCAACTGTCTATGTTTTGATTGTTTCCTGTGTCACTAGTATAACATTCCGATGCACCTCTGCAGGTTTACTGTATCCCTTGGACCTTCCCATTGACGATGAAACACAGAAATTGCATCGGAATTAATTATAACTGCCACAATGCCGACTTAAGTACAGGAAGTCTGAGTCTTCCTACTGTCTATAAATTGAGCGTTTACTGTGTCACCAGTTTTACATTCCGATGCACCTCTACAGGTTTACTGTATCCCTTGGACCTTCACAGTGACGATGAAACATAGAAATTGCATCGGAATTAAATATAAGAGACACAATGCCGACGTAAGTACAGGAAGACTGAGTCTTCCTACTGTCTATGTTTCGAGCGTTTCCTGTGTCATCAGTTTTACTTTCCGATGCACCTCTGCAGGTTTACTATATCCCTTGGACCTTCCCATTCACGATGAAACACAGAAATTTCATCGGAAATAAATGTAAGAGACACAATGCCGACTTAAGTACAGGAAGACTGAGTCTTCCTACTGTCTATGTTTTGAGCGTTTCCTGTGTCACCATCTTTACTTTCTGATGCACCTCTGCAGGTTTACTGTATCCCTTGGACCTTCCCGTTGACGATGAAACACAGAAATTGCATCGGACTTAAATACAAGAGACACAATGCCGACTTAAGTACAGGATGACTGAGTCTTCCTAATGTCTATAATTTGAGCGTTTCCTGTGTCACCACTTTTACATTCCGATGCACCTCTAGAGGTTTACTGTATCCCTTGGACCTTCACAGTTACGATGAAACACAGAAATTACATCGGAATTAATTATACGAGACACAATGCCGACTTAAGCACAAGAAAACAGTCTTCTTACAGTCAATGTTTTGAGCGTTTCCTGTGTCACCAGTTTTACATTCCGACGCACCTCTGCAGGTTTACTGTATCCCTTGGACCTTCCCGTTGACGATGAAACACAGAAATTGCATCGGAATTCAATATAAGAGACACAATGCCGACTTAAGTACACGATGACTGAGTCTTCCTACTGTCTATAATTTGAGCGTTTCCTGTGTCACCAGTTTTACATTCCGATGCACCTCTAGAGGTTTACTGTATCCCTTGGACCTTCACAATTACGATGAAACACAGAAATTACATCGGAATTAAATATACGAGACACAATGCCGACTTAAGTACAAGAAAACAGTCTTCTTACAGTCAATGTTTTGAGCGTTGCCTGTGTCACCAGTTTTACATTTCGATGCACCTCTGCATGTTTACTGTATCCCTTGGACCTTCCCATTGGCGATGAAACACAAATTGCATCGAAATTAAATATAAGAGACACAATGCCGACTTAAGTACAGGAAGACTAAGCCTTCCTACTGTCTATGTTTTGAGCGTTTCCTGTGTCACCAGTTTTACATTCCGACGCACCTCTGCAGGTTTACTGTATCCCTTGGACCATCCCATTGACGATGAAACACAGAAATTGCATCGGAATTAATTATAAGAGACACAATGCCGACTTAAGTACAGGAAGACTGAGTCTTCCTACTGTCTATGTTTTGAGCGTTTCCTGTGTCACCAGTTTTACATTCTGATGCACCTCTGCAGGATTACTATGTCCCTTGGACCTTCCCATTCACGATGAAACACAGAAATTTCATCGGAAATAAATATAAGAGACACAATGCCGACTTAAGTACAGGAAGACTGAGTCTTCCTACTGTCTATGTTTTGAGCGTTTCCTGTGCCACCAGTTTTACATTCCGATGCACCTCTGGAGAATTACTGTTTCCCTTGGACCTTCGCATTGACGATGAAACACAGAATTTGCATCGGAATTCAATATAAGAGACACAATGCCGACTTAAGTACAGGAAGACTGAGTCTTCCTACTGTCTATGTTTTGAGCGATTCCTGTGTCACTAGTTTTACATTCCGATGCACCTCTGCAGGTTTACTGTATCCCCTGGACCTTCCCATTGACGATGAAACACAGAAATTGCATCGGAATTAAATATAAGAGACACAATGCCGACTTAAGTACAGGACGACTGAGTCTTCCAACTGTCTATGTTTTGAGCGTTTCCTGTGTCACCAGTTTTACATTCTGATGCACCTCTGCAGGCTTACTGTATCCCTTGGACCTTCCCATTGACGATGAAACACAGAAATTGCATCGGAATTAAGTATAAGAGACACAATGCCTACATAAGTACAGGAAGACTGAGTCTTCCTACTGTCTATGTTTTAAGCGTTTCCTGTGTCACCAGTTATACATTCTGATCCACCTCTGCAGGTTTACTGTATCCCCTGGACCTTCCCATTGACGATGAAACGCAGAAATTGCATCGGAATTAAATATAAGAGACACAATGCCGATTTAAGTACAGGAAGACTGCGTCTTCCTACTGTCTATGTTTTGAGCGTTTCCTGTGTCACCGGTTTTACATTTCGATACACCTCTACAGGTTTACTGTATCCCTTGGAATTTCACAGTGACGATGAAACACAGAAATTGAATCGGAATTAAATATAAGAGACACAAGGCCGACTTAAGTACAGGAAGACTGAGTCTTCCTACTGTCTATGTTTTGAGCGTTTCCTGTGTCACCAGTTTTACATTCCGATGCACCTCTGCAGGTATACTGTATCCCTTGGACCTTCCCATTGACGATGAAACACAGAAATTGCATCGGAATTAAATATAAGAGACACAATGCCGACTTAAGTACAGGAAGACTGAGTCTTACTACTGTCTATAATTTGAGCGTTTCCTGTGTCACCAGTTTTACATCCCGATGCACCTCTACAGGTTTACTGTATCCCTTGGACCTTCACAGTGACGATGAAACACAGAAATTGCATCGGAATTAAATATAAGAGACACAATGCCGACTTAAGTACAGGAAGAATGAGTCTTCCTACTGTCTATGTGTTGAGTGATTCCTGTGTCACCAGTTTTACATTCTGATGCACCTCTGCAGGTTTACTGTATCACTTGGACCTTCCCATTGACGATGAAACACAGAAATTGCATCGGATTAAAATATAAGAGACACAATGCCGACTTAAGTACAGGAAGACTGAGTCTTCCTACTGTCTATGTTTTGAGCGTTTCCTGTGTCACCAGTTTTACATTCCGATGCACCTCTGCAGGTTTACTGTATCCCTTGGACCTTCCCATTGACGATGAAACACAGAAATTGCATCGGAATTAAATATAAGAGACACAATGCCGACTTAAGTACAGGAAGACTGAGTCTTCCTACTGTCTATGTTTTGAGCGTTTCCTGTGTCACTAGTTTTACATTCCGATGCACCTCTGCAGGTTTACTGTATCCCCTGGACCTTCCCATTGGCGATGAAACACAGAAATTGCATCGGAATTAAATATAAGAGACACAATGCCGACTTAAGTACAGGAAGACTGAGTCTTCCTACTGTCTATGTTTTGAGCGTTTCCTGTGTCACCAGTTTTACATTCTGATGCACCTCTGCAGGCTTACTGTATCCCTTGGACCTTCCCATTGACGATGAAACACAGAAATTGCATCGGAATTAAGTATAAGAGACACAATGCCGACATAAGTACAGGAAGACTGAGTCTTCCTACTGTCTATGTTTTAAGCGTTTCCTGTGGCACCAGTTATACATTCTGATGCACCTCTGCAGGTTTACTGTATTCCCTGGTCCTTCCCATTGACGATGAAACACAGAAATTACATCGGAATTAAATATACAATACACAATGCCGACTAAAGTACAAGAAAACAGTCTTCTTACAGTCAATGTTTTGAGCGTTTCCTGTGTCATTAGTTTTACATTTCGATGCACCTCTGCATGTTTACTGTATCTCTTGGACCTTCCCATTGGCGATGAAACACAAATTGCATCGAAATTAAATATAAGAGACACAATGAGGACTTAAGTACAGGAAGACTAAGTCTTCCTACTGTCTATAATTTGAGCGTTTCCTGTGTCATCAGTTATACTTTCCGATGCACCTCCGCAGGATTACTATATCCCTTGGATCTTCCCATTGACGATGAAAAACAGAAATTGCATCTGAATTAAATATAAGAGACACAATGCCGACTTAAGTACAGGAAGACTGAGTCTTCCTACTGTCTATGTTTTGAGCGTTTCCTGTGTCAGCAGTTTTACATTCTGATGCACCTCTGCAGGATTACTATATCCCTTGGACCTTCCCATTCACGATGAAACACAGAAATTTCATCGGAAATAAATATAAGAGACACAATGCCGACTTAAGTACAGGAAGACTGAGTCTTCCTACTGTCTATGTTTTGAGCGTTTCCTGTGCCACCAGTTTTACATTCCGGTGCACCTCTGGAGAATTACTGTTTCCCTTGGACCTTCCCATTGACGATGAAACACAGAATTTGCATCGGAATTCAATATAAGAGACACAATGCCGACTTAAGTACAGGAAGACTGAGTCTTCCTACTGTCTATGTTTTGAGCGTTTCCTGTGTCACTAGTTTTACATTCCGATGCACCTCTGCAGGGTTACTGTATCCCCTGGACCTTCCCATTGACGATGAAACACAGAAATTGCATCGGAATTAAATATAAGAGACACAATGCCGACTTAAGTACAGGAAGACTGAGTCTTCCTACTGTCTATGTTTTGAGCGCTTCCTGTGTCACTAGTTTTACATTCCGATGCACCACTGCAGGTTTACTGTATCCCTTGGACCTTCCCATTGACGATGAAACACAGAAATTGCATCGGAATTAAATATAAGAGACACAATGCCGACTTAAGTACAGGAAGAATGAGTCTTCCTACTGTCTATGTTTTAAGCGTTTCCTGTGTCACCAGTTATACATTCTGATCCACCTCTGCAGGTTTACTGTATCCCCTGGACCTTCCCATTGACGATGAAACGCAGAAATTGCATCGGAATTAAATATAAGAGACACAATGCCGATTTAAGTACAGGAAGACTGCGTCTTCCTACTGTCTATGTTTTGAGCGTTTCCTGTGTCACCGGTTTTACATTTCGATACACCTCTACAGGTTTACTGTATCCCTTGGACCTTCACAGTGACGATGAAACACAGAAATTGAATCGGAATTAAATATAAGAGACACAAGGCCGACTTAAGTACAGGAAGACTGAGTCTTCCTACTGTCTATGTTTTGAGCGTTTCCTGTGTCACCAGTTTTACATTCCGATGCACCTCTGCAGGTATACTGTATCCCTTGGACCTTCCCATTGACGATGAAACACAGAAATTGCATCGGAATTAAATATAAGAGACACAATGCCGACTTAAGTACAGGAAGACTGAGTCTTACTACTGTCTATAATTTGAGCGTTTCCTGTGTCACCAGTTTTACATCCCGATGCACCTCTACAGAATTACTGTATCCCTTGGACCTTCACAGTTACGATGAAACACAGAAATTGCATCGGAGTTAAATATAAGTGACACAATGCCGACTTAATTACAGGAAGAATGAGTCTTCCTACTGTCTATGTGTTGAGCATTTCCTGTGTCACCAGTTTTACATACTGATGCACCTCTGCAGGTTTACTGTATCCCTTGGACCGTCCCATTGACGATGAAAAATAGAAATTGAATCGGAATTAAATATAAGAGACACAGTGCCGACTTAAGTACAGGAAGACTGAGTCTACCTACTGTCTATGTTTTGAGCGTTTCCTGCGTCAACAGTTTTACATTCCGATGCACCTCTGGAGGTTTACTGTTTCCCTTGGACCTTCCCATTGACGATGAAACACTGAAATTGCATCGGAATTAAATATAAGAGACACAATGCCGACTTAAGTACAGGAAGAATGAGTCTTCCTACTGTCTATGTGTTGAGTGATTCCTGTGTCACCAGTTTTACATTCTGATGCACCTCTGCAGGTTTACTGTATCACTTGGACCTTCCCATTGACGATGAAACACAGAAATTGCATCGGAATAAAATATAAGAGACACAATGCCGACTTAAGTACAGGAAGACTGAGTCTTCCTACTGTCTATGTTTTGAGCGTTTCCTGTGTCACCAGTTTTACATTCCGATGCACCTCTGCAGGTTTACTGTATCCCTTGGACCTTCCCATTGACGATGAAACACAGAAATTGCATCGGAATTAAATATAAGAGACACAATGCCGACTTAAGTACAGGAAGACTGAGTCTTCCTACTGTCTATGTTTTGAGCGTTTCCTGTGTCACTAGTTTTACATTCCGATGCACCTCTGCAGGTTTACTGTATCCCCTGGACCTTCCCATTGGCGATGAAACACAGAAATTGCATCGGAATTAAATATAAGAGACACAATGCCGACTTAAGTACAGGAAGACTGAGTCTTCCTACTGTCTATGTTTTGAGCGTTTCCTGTGTCACCAGTTTTACATTCTGATGCACCTCTGCAGGCTTACTGTATCCCTTGGACCATCCCATTGACGATGAAACACAGAAATTGCATCGGAATTAAGTATAAGAGACACAATGCCGACATAAGTACAGGAAGACTGAGTCTTCCTACTGTCTATGTTTTAAGCGTTTCCTGTGGCACCAGTTATACATTCTGATGCACCTCTGCAGGTTTACTGTATTCCCTGGTCCTTCCCATTGACGATGAAACACAGAAATTACATCGGAATTAAATATACAATACACAATGCCGACCTAAGTACAAGAAAACAGTCTTCTTACAGTCAATGTTTTGAGCGTTTCCTGTGTCATTAGTTTTACATTTCGATGCACCTCTGCATGTTTACTGTATCTCTTGGACTTTCCCATTGGCGATGAAACACAAATTGCATCGAAATTAAATATAAGAGACACAATGAGGACTTAAGTACAGGAAGACTAAGTCTTCCTACTGTCTATAATTTGAGCGTTTCCTGTGTCATCAGTTATACTTTCCGATGCACCTCCGCAGGATTACTATATCCCTTGGACCTTCCCATTGACGATGAAAAACAGAAATTGCATCTGAATTAAATATAAGAGACACAATGCCGACTTAAGTACAGGAAGACTGAGTCTTCCTACTGTCTATGTTTTGAGCGTTTCCTGTGTCAGCAGTTTTACATTCTGATGCACCTCTGCAGGATTACTATATCCCTTGGACCTTCCCATTCACGATGAAACACAGAAATTTCATCGGAAATAAATATAAGAGACACAATGCCGACTTAAGTACAGGAAGACTGAGTCTTCCTACTGTCTATGTTTTGAGCGTTTCCTGTGCCACCAGTTTTACATTCCGATGCACCTCTGGAGAATTACTGTTTCCCTTGGACCTTCCCATTGACGATGAAACACAGAATTTGCATCGGAATTCAATATAAGAGACACAATGCCGACTTAAGTACAGGAAGACTGAGTCTTCCTACTGTCTATGTTTTGAGCGTTTCCTGTGTCACTAGTTTTACATTCCGATGCACCTCTGCAGGTTTACTGTATCCCCTGGACCTTCCCATTGACGATGAAACACAGAAATTGCATCGGATTTAAATATAAGAGACACAATGCCGACTTAAGTACAGGAAGACTGAGTCTTCCTACTGTCTATGATTTGAGTGTTTCCTGTGTCACCAGTTTTACATTTTGATGCACCTCTGCAGGCTTACTGTATCCCTTGGACCTTCCCATTGACGTTGAAACACAGAAATTGCATCGGAATTAAGTATAAGAGACACAATGCCGACATAAGTACAGGAAGACTGAGTCTTCCTACTGTCTATGTTTTAAGCGTTTCCTGTGTCACCAGTTATACATTCTGATGCACCTCTGCAGGTTTACTGTATCCCCTGGACCTTCCCATTGACGATGAAACACAGAAATTGCATCGGAATTAAATATAAGAGACACAATGCCGATTTAAGTACAGGAAGACTGCGTCTTCATACTGTCTATGTTCTGAGCGTTTCCTGAGTCACCAGTTTTACATTTCGATACACCTCTACAGGTTTACTGTATCCCTTGGACCTTCACAGTGACGATGAAACACAGAAATTGAATCGGAATTAAATATAAGAGACACAAGGCCGACTTAAGTACAGGAAGAATACGTCTTCCTACTGTGTGTGTTTTGAGCGTTTCCTATGTCATCAGTTTTACTTTCCGATGCACCTCTGCAGGTTTACTATATCCCTTGGACCTTCCCATTCACGATGAAACACAGAAATTTCATCGGAATTAAATATAAGAGACACAATGCCGACTTGAGTATAGGAAGACTGAGTCTTCCTACTGTCTATGATTTGAGCGTTTCCTGTGTCACCAGTTTTACATTCTGATGCACCTCTGCAGGTTTTCTGTATCCCTTGGACCTTCCCATTGACGATGAAACACAGAAATTGCATCGGAATTAAATATAAGAGACACAATGCCGACTTAAGTACAGGAAGACTGAGTCTTCCTACTGTCTATGTTTTGAGCGCTTCCTGTGTCACTAGTTTTACATTCCGATGCACCACTGCAGGTTTACTGTATCCCTTGGACCTTCCCATTGACGATGAAACACAGAAATTGCATCGGAATTAAATATAAGAGACACAATGCCGACTTAAGTACAGGAAGAATGAGTCTACCTACTGTCTATGTGTTGAGTGATTCCTGTGTCACCAGTTTTACATTCTGATGCACCTCTGCAGGTTTACTGTATCCCTTGGACCTTCCCATTGACGATGAAACACAGAAATTGCATCGGAATTAAATATAAGAGACACAATGCCGACTTAAGTACAGGAAGACTGAGTCTTCCTACTGTCTATGTTTTGAGCGTCTCCTGTGTCACCAGTTTTACATTCCGATGCACCTCTGCAGGTTTACTGTATCCCTTGGACCTTCCCATTGACGATGAAACACAGAAATCGCATCGGAATTAAATATAAGAGACACAATGCCGACTTAAGTACAGGAAGACTGAGTCTTCCTACTGTCTATGTTTAAAGCATTTCCTGTGTCACCAGTTTTACATTCTCATGCACCTCTGCAGGTTTTCTGTATCCATTGGACCTTCCCATTGACGATGAAACACAGAAATTGCATCGGAATTAAATATAAGAGACACAATGCCGACTTAAGTACAGGAAGACTGAGTCTTCCTACTGTCTATGTTTTGAGCGTTTCCTGTGTCACTAGTTTTACATTCCGATGCACCTCTGCAGGTTTACTGTAGCCCTTGCACCTTCCCATTGACGATGAAACACAGAAATTGCATCGGAATTAAATATAAGAGACACAATGCCGACTTAAGTACAGGAAGACTGAGTCTTCCTACTCTCTATGTTTTGAGCGTTTCCTGTGTCACCAGTTTTACATTCTGATGCACCTCTGCAGGCCTACTGTATCCCTTGGACCTTCCCATTGACGATGAAACACAGAAATTGCATCGGAATTAAATATAAGAGACACAATGCCGACTTACGTACAGGAAGACTGAGTCTTCCTACTGTCTATGTTTTAAGCGTTTCCTGTGTCACCAGTTTTACATTCTGATGCACCTCTGCAGGTTTTCTGTATCCATTGGACCTTCCCATTGACGATGAAACACAGAAATTGCATCGGAATTAAATATAAGAGACACAATGCCGACTTAAGTACAGGAAGACTGAGTCTTCCTACTGTCTATGATTAAAGCATTTCCTGTGTCACCAGTTTTACATTCTGATGCACCTCTGCAGGTTTTCTGTATCCATTGGACCTTCCCATTGACGATGAAACACAGAAATTGCATCGGAATTAAATATAAGAGACACAATGCCGACTTAAGTACAGGAAGACTGAGTCTTCCTACTGTCTATGTTTTGAGCGTTTCCCGTGTCACCAGTTTTACTTTCTGATGCACCTCTGCAGGTTTACTGTATCCCTTGGACCTTCCCGTTGACGACGAAACACAGAAATTGCAACGGAATTAAATATAAGAGACACAATGCCGACTTAAGTACAGGATGACTGAGTCTTCCTACTGTCTATAATTTGAGCGTTTCCTGTGTCACCAGTTTTACATTCCGATGCACCTCTAGAGGTTTACTGTATCCCTTGGACCTTCACAGTTACGATGAAACACAGAAATTGAATCGGAATTAAATATAAGAGACACAAGGCCGACTTAAGTACAGGAAGAATACGTCTTCCTACTGTGTATGTTTCGAGCGTTTCCTATGTCATGTTTTACTTTCCGATGCACCTCTGCAGGTTTACTATATCCCTTGGACCTTCCCATTCACGATGAAACACAGAAATTTCATCGGAATTAAATATAAGAGACACAATGCCGACTTGAGTATAGGAAGACTGAGTCTTCCTACTGTCTATGATTTGAGCGTTTCCTGTGTCACCAGTTTTACATTCTGATGCACCTCTGCAGGTTTTCTGTATCCCTTGGCCCTTCCCATTGACGATGAAACACAGAAATTGCATCGGAATTAAATATAAGAGACACAATGCCGACTTAAGTATAAGAAAACAGTCTACGTACGGTCAATGTTTTGAGCGCTTCCTGTGTCACCAGTTTTACATTCCGATGCACCTCGGCCGGTTTACTGTATCCCTTGGACCTTCCCATAGTCGATGAAACACAAAATCGCATCGGAATTAAATATAAGAGACACAATGCCGACTTAAGTACAGGAAGACTGAGTCTTCCTACTGTCTATGTTTTGAGCGTTTCCTGTGTCACCAGTTTTACATTTTGATGCACCTCTGCAGGTTTACTGTATCCCCTGGACCTTCCCATTGACGATGAAACACAGAAATTGCATCGGAATTAAATATAAGAGACACAATGCCGACTTAAGTACAGGAAGACTGAGTCTTCCTACTGTCTATGTTTTGAGCGTTTCCTGTGTCACCCCTTTTACATTCTGATGCACCTCCGCAGGTTTACTGTATCCCTTGGACCTTCCCATTCACGATGAAACACTTAAATTTCATCGTAATTAAATATAAGAGACACAATGCCGACTTAAGTACAGGAAGTCTGAGTCTTCCTACTGTCTATGTTTTGGGCGTTTCCTGTGTCATCAGTTTTACTTTCCGATGCACCTCTGCTGGTTTACTATATACCTTGGACCTTCCCATTCACGATGAAACACTGAAATTTCATCGTAATTAAATATAAGAGACACAATGCCGACTTAAGTACAGGAAGACTGAGTCTTCCTACTGTCTATGTTTTGAGCGTTTCCTGTGTCACCAGTTTTACATTCCGATGCACCTCTGCACGTTTACTGTATCCCTTGGACCGTCCCATTGACGATGAAAAATAGAAATTGAATCGGAATTAAATATAAGAGACACAATGCCGACTTAAGTACAGGAAGACTGAGTCTACCTACTGTCTATGTTTTGAGCGTTTCCTGTGTCACCAGTTTTATATTCCGATGCACCTCTGGAGGTTTACTGTTTCCCTTGGACCTTCCCATTGACGATGAAACACAGAAATTGCATCTGAATTAAATATAAGAGACACAATGCCGACTTAAGTACAGGAAGACTGAGTCTTCCTACTGTCTATGTTTTGAGCGCTTCCTGTGTCACTAGTTTTACATTCCGATGCACCACTGCAGGTTTACTGTAACCCTTGGACCTTCCCATTGACGATGAAACACAGAAATTGCATCGGAATTAAATATAAGAGACACAATGCCGACTTAAGTACAGGAAGAATGAGTCTTCCTACTGTCTATGTGTTGAGTGATTCCTGTGTCACCAGTTTTACATTCTGATGCACCTCTGCAGGTTTACTGTATCCCTTGGACCTTCCCATTGACGATGAAACACAGAAATTGCATCGGAATTAAATATAAGAGACACAATGCCGACTTAAGTACAGGAAGACTGAGTCTTCCTACTGTCTATGTTTTGAGCGTCTCCTGTGTCACCAGTTTTACATTCCGATGCACCTCTGCAGGTTTACTGTATCCCTTGGACCTTCCCATTGACGATGAAACACAGAAATCGCATCGGAATTAAATATAAGAGACACAATGCCGACTTAAGTACAGGAAGACTGAGTCTTCCTACTGTCTATGTTTAAAGCATTTCCTGTGTCACCAGTTTTACATTCTCATGCACCTCTGCAGGTTTTCTGTATCCATTGGACCTTCCCATTGACGATGAAACACAGAAATTGCATCGGAATTAAATATAAGAGACACAATGCCGACTTAAGTACAGGAAGACTGAGTCTTCCTACTGTCTATGTTTTGAGCGTTTCCTGTGTCACTAGTTTTACATTCCGATGCACCTCTGCAGGTTTACTGTAGCCCTTGCACCTTCCCATTGACGATGAAACACAGAAATTGCATCGGAATTAAATATAAGAGACACAATGCCGACTTAAGTACAGGAAGACTGAGTCTTCCTACTCTCTATGTTTTGATTGTTTCCTGTGTCACCAGTTTTACATTCTGATGCACCTCTGCAGGCCTACTGTATCCCTTGGACCTTCCCATTGACGATGAAACACAGAAATTGCATCGGAATTAAATATAAGAGACACAATGCCGACTTACGTACAGGAAGACTGAGTCTTCCTACTGTCTATGTTTTAAGCGTTTCCTGTGTCACCAGTTTTACATTCTGATGCACCTCTGCAGGTTTTCTGTATCCATTGGACCTTCCCATTGACGATGAAACACAGAAATTGCATCGGAATTAAATATAAGAGACACAATGCCGACTTAAGTACAGGAAGACTGAGTCTTCCTACTGTCTATGATTAAAGCATTTCCTGTGTCACCAGTTTTACATTCTGATGCACCTCTGCAGGTTTTCTGTATCCATTGGACCTTCCCATTGACGATGAAACACAGAAATTGCATCGGAATTAAATATAAGAGACACAATGCCGACTTAAGTACAGGAAGACTGAGTCTTCCTACTGTCTATGTTTTGAGCGTTTCCCGTGTCACCAGTTTTACTTTCTGATGCACCTCTGCAGGTTTACTGTATCCCCTGGACCTTCCCATTGACGATGAAACGCAGAAATTGCATCGGAATTAAATATAAGAGACACAATGCCGATTTAAGTACAGGAAGACTGCGTCTTCCTACTGTCTATGTTTTGAGCGTTTCCTGTGTCACCGGTTTTACATTTCGATACACCTCTACAGGTTTACTGTATCCCTTGGACCTTCACAGTGACGATGAAACACAGAAATTGAATCGGAATTAAATATAAGAGACACAAGGCCGACTTAAGTACAGGAAGACTGAGTCTTCCTACTGTCTATGTTTTGAGCGTTTCCTGTGTCACCAGTTTTACATTCCGATGCACCTCTGCAGGTATACTGTATCCCTTGGACCTTCCCATTGACGATGAAACACAGAAATTGCATCGGAATTAAATATAAGAGACACAATGCCGACTTAAGTACAGGAAGACTGAGTCTTACTACTGTCTATAATTTGAGCGTTTCCTGTGTCACCAGTTTTACATCCCGATGCACCTCTACAGAATTACTGTATCCCTTGGACCTTCACAGTTACGATGAAACACAGAAATTGCATCGGAGTTAAATATAAGTGACACAATGCCGACTTAATTACAGGAAGAATGAGTCTTCCTACTGTCTATGTGTTGAGCATTTCCTGTGTCACCAGTTTTACATACTGATGCACCTCTGCAGGTTTACTGTATCCCTTGGACCGTCCCATTGACGATGAAAAATAGAAATTGAATCGGAATTAAATATAAGAGACACAGTGCCGACTTAAGTACAGGAAGACTGAGTCTACCTACTGTCTATGTTTTGAGCGTTTCCTGCGTCAACAGTTTTACATTCCGATGCACCTCTGGAGGTTTACTGTTTCCCTTGGACCTTCCCATTGACGATGAAACACTGAAATTGCATCGGAATTAAATATAAGAGACACAATGCCGACTTAAGTACAGGAAGAATGAGTCTTCCTACTGTCTATGTGTTGAGTGATTCCTGTGTCACCAGTTTTACATTCTGATGCACCTCTGCAGGTTTACTGTATCACTTGGACCTTCCCATTGACGATGAAACACAGAAATTGCATCGGAATAAAATATAAGAGACACAATGCCGACTTAAGTACAGGAAGACTGAGTCTTCCTACTGTCTATGTTTTGAGCGTTTCCTGTGTCACCAGTTTTACATTCCGATGCACCTCTGCAGGTTTACTGTATCCCTTGGACCTTCCCATTGACGATGAAACACAGAAATTGCATCGGAATTAAATATAAGAGACACAATGCCGACTTAAGTACAGGAAGACTGAGTCTTCCTACTGTCTATGTTTTGAGCGTTTCCTGTGTCACTAGTTTTACATTCCGATGCACCTCTGCAGGTTTACTGTATCCCCTGGACCTTCCCATTGGCGATGAAACACAGAAATTGCATCGGAATTAAATATAAGAGACACAATGCCGACTTAAGTACAGGAAGACTGAGTCTTCCTACTGTCTATGTTTTGAGCGTTTCCTGTGTCACCAGTTTTACATTCTGATGCACCTCTGCAGGCTTACTGTATCCCTTGGACCATCCCATTGACGATGAAACACAGAAATTGCATCGGAATTAAGTATAAGAGACACAATGCCGACATAAGTACAGGAAGACTGAGTCTTCCTACTGTCTATGTTTTAAGCGTTTCCTGTGGCACCAGTTATACATTCTGATGCACCTCTGCAGGTTTACTGTATTCCCTGGTCCTTCCCATTGACGATGAAACACAGAAATTACATCGGAATTAAATATACAATACACAATGCCGACCTAAGTACAAGAAAACAGTCTTCTTACAGTCAATGTTTTGAGCGTTTCCTGTGTCATTAGTTTTACATTTCGATGCACCTCTGCATGTTTACTGTATCTCTTGGACCTTCCCATTGGCGATGAAACACAAATTGCATCGAAATTAAATATAAGAGACACAATGAGGACTTAAGTACAGGAAGACTAAGTCTTCCTACTGTCTATAATTTGAGCGTTTCCTGTGTCATCAGTTATACTTTCCGATGCACCTCCGCAGGATTACTATATCCCTTGGACCTTCCCATTGACGATGAAAAACAGAAATTGCATCTGAATTAAATATAAGAGACACAATGCCGACTTAAGTACAGGAAGACTGAGTCTTCCTACTGTCTATGTTTTGAGCGTTTCCTGTGTCAGCAGTTTTACATTCTGATGCACCTCTGCAGGATTACTATATCCCTTGGACCTTCCCATTCACGATGAAACACAGAAATTTCATCGGAAATAAATATAAGAGACACAATGCCGACTTAAGTACAGGAAGACTGAGTCTTCCTACTGTCTATGTTTTGAGCGTTTCCTGTGCCACCAGTTTTACATTCCGATGCACCTCTGGAGAATTACTGTTTCCCTTGGACCTTCCCATTGACGATGAAACACAGAATTTGCATCGGAATTCAATATAAGAGACACAATGCCGACTTAAGTACAGGAAGACTGAGTCTTCCTACTGTCTATGTTTTGAGCGTTTCCTGTGTCACTAGTTTTACATTCCGATGCACCTCTGCAGGTTTACTGTATCCCCTGGACCTTCCCATTGACGATGAAACACAGAAATTGCATCGGATTTAAATATAAGAGACACAATGCCGACTTAAGTACAGGAAGACTGAGTCTTCCTACTGTCTATGATTTGAGTGTTTCCTGTGTCACCAGTTTTACATTTTGATGCACCTCTGCAGGCTTACTGTATCCCTTGGACCTTCCCATTGACGTTGAAACACAGAAATTGCATCGGAATTAAGTATAAGAGACACAATGCCGACATAAGTACAGGAAGACTGAGTCTTCCTACTGTCTATGTTTTAAGCGTTTCCTGTGTCACCAGTTATACATTCTGATGCACCTCTGCAGGTTTACTGTATCCCCTGGACCTTCCCATTGACGATGAAACACAGAAATTGCATCGGAATTAAATATAAGAGACACAATGCCGATTTAAGTACAGGAAGACTGCGTCTTCATACTGTCTATGTTCTGAGCGTTTCCTGAGTCACCAGTTTTACATTTCGATACACCTCTACAGGTTTACTGTATCCCTTGGACCTTCACAGTGACGATGAAACACAGAAATTGAATCGGAATTAAATATAAGAGACACAAGGCCGACTTAAGTACAGGAAGAATACGTCTTCCTACTGTGTGTGTTTTGAGCGTTTCCTATGTCATCAGTTTTACTTTCCGATGCACCTCTGCAGGTTTACTATATCCCTTGGACCTTCCCATTCACGATGAAACACAGAAATTTCATCGGAATTAAATATAAGAGACACAATGCCGACTTGAGTATAGGAAGACTGAGTCTTCCTACTGTCTATGATTTGAGCGTTTCCTGTGTCACCAGTTTTACATTCTGATGCACCTCTGCAGGTTTTCTGTATCCCTTGGACCTTCCCATTGACGATGAAACACAGAAATTGCATCGGAATTAAATATAAGAGACACAATGCCGACTTAAGTACAGGAAGACTGAGTCTTCCTACTGTCTATGTTTTGAGCGCTTCCTGTGTCACTAGTTTTACATTCCGATGCACCACTGCAGGTTTACTGTATCCCTTGGACCTTCCCATTGACGATGAAACACAGAAATTGCATCGGAATTAAATATAAGAGACACAATGCCGACTTAAGTACAGGAAGAATGAGTCTACCTACTGTCTATGTGTTGAGTGATTCCTGTGTCACCAGTTTTACATTCTGATGCACCTCTGCAGGTTTACTGTATCCCTTGGACCTTCCCATTGACGATGAAACACAGAAATTGCATCGGAATTAAATATAAGAGACACAATGCCGACTTAAGTACAGGAAGACTGAGTCTTCCTACTGTCTATGTTTTGAGCGTCTCCTGTGTCACCAGTTTTACATTCCGATGCACCTCTGCAGGTTTACTGTATCCCTTGGACCTTCCCATTGACGATGAAACACAGAAATCGCATCGGAATTAAATATAAGAGACACAATGCCGACTTAAGTACAGGAAGACTGAGTCTTCCTACTGTCTATGTTTAAAGCATTTCCTGTGTCACCAGTTTTACATTCTCATGCACCTCTGCAGGTTTTCTGTATCCATTGGACCTTCCCATTGACGATGAAACACAGAAATTGCATCGGAATTAAATATAAGAGACACAATGCCGACTTAAGTACAGGAAGACTGAGTCTTCCTACTGTCTATGTTTTGAGCGTTTCCTGTGTCACTAGTTTTACATTCCGATGCACCTCTGCAGGTTTACTGTAGCCCTTGCACCTTCCCATTGACGATGAAACACAGAAATTGCATCGGAATTAAATATAAGAGACACAATGCCGACTTAAGTACAGGAAGACTGAGTCTTCCTACTCTCTATGTTTTGAGCGTTTCCTGTGTCACCAGTTTTACATTCTGATGCACCTCTGCAGGCCTACTGTATCCCTTGGACCTTCCCATTGACGATGAAACACAGAAATTGCATCGGAATTAAATATAAGAGACACAATGCCGACTTACGTACAGGAAGACTGAGTCTTCCTACTGTCTATGTTTTAAGCGTTTCCTGTGTCACCAGTTTTACATTCTGATGCACCTCTGCAGGTTTTCTGTATCCATTGGACCTTCCCATTGACGATGAAACACAGAAATTGCATCGGAATTAAATATAAGAGACACAATGCCGACTTAAGTACAGGAAGACTGAGTCTTCCTACTGTCTATGATTAAAGCATTTCCTGTGTCACCAGTTTTACATTCTGATGCACCTCTGCAGGTTTTCTGTATCCATTGGACCTTCCCATTGACGATGAAACACAGAAATTGCATCGGAATTAAATATAAGAGACACAATGCCGACTTAAGTACAGGAAGACTGAGTCTTCCTACTGTCTATGTTTTGAGCGTTTCCCGTGTCACCAGTTTTACTTTCTGATGCACCTCTGCAGGTTTACTGTATCCCTTGGACCTTCCCGTTGACGACGAAACACAGAAATTGCAACGGAATTAAATATAAGAGACACAATGCCGACTTAAGTACAGGATGACTGAGTCTTCCTACTGTCTATAATTTGAGCGTTTCCTGTGTCACCAGTTTTACATTCCGATGCACCTCTAGAGGTTTACTGTATCCCTTGGACCTTCACAGTTACGATGAAACACAGAAATTGAATCGGAATTAAATATAAGAGACACAAGGCCGACTTAAGTACAGGAAGAATACGTCTTCCTACTGTGTATGTTTCGAGCGTTTCCTATGTCATGTTTTACTTTCCGATGCACCTCTGCAGGTTTACTATATCCCTTGGACCTTCCCATTCACGATGAAACACAGAAATTTCATCGGAATTAAATATAAGAGACACAATGCCGACTTGAGTATAGGAAGACTGAGTCTTCCTACTGTCTATGATTTGAGCGTTTCCTGTGTCACCAGTTTTACATTCTGATGCACCTCTGCAGGTTTTCTGTATCCCTTGGCCCTTCCCATTGACGATGAAACACAGAAATTGCATCGGAATTAAATATAAGAGACACAATGCCGACTTAAGTATAAGAAAACAGTCTACGTACGGTCAATGTTTTGAGCGCTTCCTGTGTCACCAGTTTTACATTCCGATGCACCTCGGCCGGTTTACTGTATCCCTTGGACCTTCCCATAGTCGATGAAACACAAAATCGCATCGGAATTAAATATAAGAGACACAATGCCGACTTAAGTACAGGAAGACTGAGTCTTCCTACTGTCTATGTTTTGAGCGTTTCCTGTGTCACCAGTTTTACATTTTGATGCACCTCTGCAGGTTTACTGTATCCCCTGGACCTTCCCATTGACGATGAAACACAGAAATTGCATCGGAATTAAATATAAGAGACACAATGCCGACTTAAGTACAGGAAGACTGAGTCTTCCTACTGTCTATGTTTTGAGCGTTTCCTGTGTCACCCCTTTTACATTCTGATGCACCTCCGCAGGTTTACTGTATCCCTTGGACCTTCCCATTCACGATGAAACACTTAAATTTCATCGTAATTAAATATAAGAGACACAATGCCGACTTAAGTACAGGAAGTCTGAGTCTTCCTACTGTCTATGTTTTGGGCGTTTCCTGTGTCATCAGTTTTACTTTCCGATGCACCTCTGCTGGTTTACTATATACCTTGGACCTTCCCATTCACGATGAAACACTGAAATTTCATCGTAATTAAATATAAGAGACACAATGCCGACTTAAGTACAGGAAGACTGAGTCTTCCTACTGTCTATGTTTTGAGCGTTTCCTGTGTCACCAGTTTTACATTCCGATGCACCTCTGCACGTTTACTGTATCCCTTGGACCGTCCCATTGACGATGAAAAATAGAAATTGAATCGGAATTAAATATAAGAGACACAATGCCGACTTAAGTACAGGAAGACTGAGTCTACCTACTGTCTATGTTTTGAGCGTTTCCTGTGTCACCAGTTTTATATTCCGATGCACCTCTGGAGGTTTACTGTTTCCCTTGGACCTTCCCATTGACGATGAAACACAGAAATTGCATCTGAATTAAATATAAGAGACACAATGCCGACTTAAGTACAGGAAGACTGAGTCTTCCTACTGTCTATGTTTTGAGCGCTTCCTGTGTCACTAGTTTTACATTCCGATGCACCACTGCAGGTTTACTGTAACCCTTGGACCTTCCCATTGACGATGAAACACAGAAATTGCATCGGAATTAAATATAAGAGACACAATGCCGACTTAAGTACAGGAAGAATGAGTCTTCCTACTGTCTATGTGTTGAGTGATTCCTGTGTCACCAGTTTTACATTCTGATGCACCTCTGCAGGTTTACTGTATCCCTTGGACCTTCCCATTGACGATGAAACACAGAAATTGCATCGGAATTAAATATAAGAGACACAATGCCGACTTAAGTACAGGAAGACTGAGTCTTCCTACTGTCTATGTTTTGAGCGTCTCCTGTGTCACCAGTTTTACATTCCGATGCACCTCTGCAGGTTTACTGTATCCCTTGGACCTTCCCATTGACGATGAAACACAGAAATCGCATCGGAATTAAATATAAGAGACACAATGCCGACTTAAGTACAGGAAGACTGAGTCTTCCTACTGTCTATGTTTAAAGCATTTCCTGTGTCACCAGTTTTACATTCTCATGCACCTCTGCAGGTTTTCTGTATCCATTGGACCTTCCCATTGACGATGAAACACAGAAATTGCATCGGAATTAAATATAAGAGACACAATGCCGACTTAAGTACAGGAAGACTGAGTCTTCCTACTGTCTATGTTTTGAGCGTTTCCTGTGTCACTAGTTTTACATTCCGATGCACCTCTGCAGGTTTACTGTAGCCCTTGCACCTTCCCATTGACGATGAAACACAGAAATTGCATCGGAATTAAATATAAGAGACACAATGCCGACTTAAGTACAGGAAGACTGAGTCTTCCTACTCTCTATGTTTTGATTGTTTCCTGTGTCACCAGTTTTACATTCTGATGCACCTCTGCAGGCCTACTGTATCCCTTGGACCTTCCCATTGACGATGAAACACAGAAATTGCATCGGAATTAAATATAAGAGACACAATGCCGACTTACGTACAGGAAGACTGAGTCTTCCTACTGTCTATGTTTTAAGCGTTTCCTGTGTCACCAGTTTTACATTCTGATGCACCTCTGCAGGTTTTCTGTATCCATTGGACCTTCCCATTGACGATGAAACACAGAAATTGCATCGGAATTAAATATAAGAGACACAATGCCGACTTAAGTACAGGAAGACTGAGTCTTCCTACTGTCTATGATTAAAGCATTTCCTGTGTCACCAGTTTTACATTCTGATGCACCTCTGCAGGTTTTCTGTATCCATTGGACCTTCCCATTGACGATGAAACACAGAAATTGCATCGGAATTAAATATAAGAGACACAATGCCGACTTAAGTACAGGAAGACTGAGTCTTCCTACTGTCTATGTTTTGAGCGTTTCCCGTGTCACCAGTTTTACTTTCTGATGCACCTCTGCAGGTTTACTGTATCCCTTGGACCTTCCCGTTGACGACGAAACACAGAAATTGCAACGGAATTAAATATAAGAGACACAATGCCGACTTAAGTACAGGATGACTGAGTCTTCCTACTGTCTATAATTTGAGCGTTTCCTGTGTCACCAGTTTTACATTCCGATGCACCTCTAGAGGTTTACTGTATCCCTTGGACCTTCACAGTTACGATGAAACACAGAAATTGAATCGGAATTAAATATAAGAGACACAAGGCCGACTTAAGTACAGGAAGAATACGTCTTCCTACTGTGTATGTTTCGAGCGTTTCCTATGTCATGTTTTACTTTCCGATGCACCTCTGCAGGTTTACTATATCCCTTGGACCTTCCCATTCACGATGAAACACAGAAATTTCATCGGAATTAAATATAAGAGACACAATGCCGACTTGAGTATAGGAAGACTGAGTCTTCCTACTGTCTATGATTTGAGCGTTTCCTGTGTCACCAGTTTTACATTCTGATGCACCTCTGCAGGTTTTCTGTATCCCTTGGCCCTTCCCATTGACGATGAAACACAGAAATTGCATCGGAATTAAATATAAGAGACACAATGCCGACTTAAGTATAAGAAAACAGTCTACGTACGGTCAATGTTTTGAGCGCTTCCTGTGTCACCAGTTTTACATTCCGATGCACCTCGGCCGGTTTACTGTATCCCTTGGACCTTCCCATAGTCGATGAAACACAAAATCGCATCGGAATTAAATATAAGAGACACAATGCCGACTTAAGTACAGGAAGACTGAGTCTTCCTACTGTCTATGTTTTGAGCGTTTCCTGTGTCACCAGTTTTACATTTTGATGCACCTCTGCAGGTTTACTGTATCCCCTGGACCTTCCCATTGACGATGAAACACAGAAATTGCATCGGAATTAAATATAAGAGACACAATGCCGACTTAAGTACAGGAAGACTGAGTCTTCCTACTGTCTATGTTTTGAGCGTTTCCTGTGTCACCCCTTTTACATTCTGATGCACCTCCGCAGGTTTACTGTATCCCTTGGACCTTCCCATTCACGATGAAACACTTAAATTTCATCGTAATTAAATATAAGAGACACAATGCCGACTTAAGTACAGGAAGTCTGAGTCTTCCTACTGTCTATGTTTTGGGCGTTTCCTGTGTCATCAGTTTTACTTTCCGATGCACCTCTGCTGGTTTACTATATACCTTGGACCTTCCCATTCACGATGAAACACTGAAATTTCATCGTAATTAAATATAAGAGACACAATGCCGACTTAAGTACAGGAAGACTGAGTCTTCCTACTGTCTATGTTTTGAGCGTTTCCTGTGTCACCAGTTTTACATTCCGATGCACCTCTGCACGTTTACTGTATCCCTTGGACCGTCCCATTGACGATGAAAAATAGAAATTGAATCGGAATTAAATATAAGAGACACAATGCCGACTTAAGTACAGGAAGACTGAGTCTACCTACTGTCTATGTTTTGAGCGTTTCCTGTGTCACCAGTTTTATATTCCGATGCACCTCTGGAGGTTTACTGTTTCCCTTGGACCTTCCCATTGACGATGAAACACAGAAATTGCATCTGAATTAAATATAAGAGACACAATGCCGACTTAAGTACAGGAAGACTGAGTCTTCCTACTGTCTATGTTTTGAGCGCTTCCTGTGTCACTAGTTTTACATTCCGATGCACCACTGCAGGTTTACTGTAACCCTTGGACCTTCCCATTGACGATGAAACACAGAAATTGCATCGGAATTAAATATAAGAGACACAATGCCGACTTAAGTACAGGAAGAATGAGTCTTCCTACTGTCTATGTGTTGAGTGATTCCTGTGTCACCAGTTTTACATTCTGATGCACCTCTGCAGGTTTACTGTATCCCTTGGACCTTCCCATTGACGATGATACACAGAAATTGCATCGGAATTAAATATAAGAGACACAATGCCGACTTGAGTACAGGAAGACTGAGTCTTCCTACTGTCTATGTTTTGAGCGTCTCCTGTGTCACCAGTTTTACATTCCGATGCACCTCTGCAGGTTTACTGTATCCCTTGGACCTTCCCATTGACGATGAAACACAGAAATCGCATCGGAATTAAATATAAGAGACACAATGCCGACTTAAGTACAGGAAGACTGAGTCTTCCTACTGTCTATGTTTAAAGCATTTCCTGTGTCACCAGTTTTACATTCTGATGCACCTCTGCAGGTTTTCTGTATCCATTGGACCTTCCCATTGACGATGAAACACAGAAATTGCATCGGAATTAAATATAAGAGACACAATGCCGACTTAAGTACAGGAAGACTGAGTCTTCCTACTCTCTATGTTTTGAGCGTTTCCTGTGTCACCAGTTTTACATTCTGATGCACCTCTGCAGGCCTACTGTATCCCTTGGACCTTCCCATTGACGATGAAACACAGAAATTGCATCGGAATTAAATATAAGAGACACAATGCCGACTTACGTACAGGAAGACTGAGTCTTCCTACTGTCTATGTTTTAAGCGTTTCCTGTGTCACCAGTTTTACATTCTGATCCACCTCTGCAGGTTTTCTGTATCCATTGGACCTTCCCATTGACGATGAAACACAGAAATTGCATCGGAATTAAATATAAGAGACACAATGCCGACTTAAGTACAGGAAGACTGAGTCTTCCTACTGTCTATGTTTAAAGCATTTCCTGTGTCACCAGTTTTACATTCTGATACACCTCTGCAGGTTTTCTGTATCCATTGGACCTTCCCATTGACGATGAAACACAGAAATTGCATCGGAATTAAATATAAGAGACACAATGCCGACTTAAGTACAGGAAGACTGAGTCTTCCTACTGTCTATGTTTTGAGCGTTTCCTGTGTCACTAGTTTTACATTCCGATGCACCTCTGCAGATTTACTGTATCCCTTGGACCTTCCCATTGACGATGAAACACAGAAATTGCATCGGAATTAAATATAAGAGACACAATGCCGACTTCAGTACAGGAAGACTGAGTCTTCCTACTCTCTATGTTTTGAGCGTTTCCTGCGTCACCAGTTTTACATTCTGATGCACCTCTGCAGGCCTACTATATCCCTTGGACCTTCCCATTGACGATGAAATACAGAAATTGCATCGGAATTAAATATAAGAGACACAATGCCGACTTACGTACAGGAAGACTGAGTCTTCCTATTGTCTATGTTTTAAGCGTTTCCTGTGTCACCAGTTTTACATTCTGATGCACCTCTGCAGGTTTTCTGTATCCATTGGACCTTCCCATTGACGATGAAACACAGATATTGCATCGGAATTAAATATAAGAGACACAATGCCGACTTAAGTACAGGAAGACTGAGTCTTCCTACTGTCTATGTTTTGAGCAATTCCTGTGTCACTAGTTTTACATTCCGATGCACCTCTGCAGGTTTACTGTATCCCTTGGACCTTCCCATTGACGATGAAACACAGAAATTGCATCGGAATTAAATATAAGCGACACAATGCCGACGTAAGTACAGGAAGACTGAGTCTTCCTACTCTCTATATTTTGAGCGTTTCCTGTGTCACCAGTTTTACATTCTGATGCACCTCTGCAGGCCTACTGTATCCCTTGGACCTTCCCATTCACGATGAAACACAGAAATTTCATCGGAATTAAATATAAGAGACACAATGCCGACTTGAGTATAGGAAGACTGAGTCTTCCTACTGTCTATGATTTGAGCGTTTCCTGTGTCACCAGTTTTACATTCTGATGCACCTCTGCAGGTTTTCTGTATCCCTTGGACCTTCCCATTGACGATGAAACACAGAAATTGCATCGGAATTAAATATAAGAGACACAATGCCGACTTAAGTATAAGAAAACAGTCTACGTACGGTCAATGTTTTGAGCGTTTCCTGTGTCACCAGTTTTACATTCCGATGCACCTCGGCCGGTTTACTGTATCCCTTGGACCTTCCCATAGTCGATGAAACACAAAATCGCATCGGAATTAAATATAAGAGACACAATGCCGACTTAAGTACAGGAAGACTGAGTCTTCCTACTGTCTATGTTTTGAGCGTTTCCTGTGTCACCAGTTTTACATTTTGATGCACCTCTGCAGGTTTACTGTATCCCCTGGACCTTCCCATTGACGATGAAACACAGAAATTGCATCGGAATTAAATATAAGAGACACAATGCCGACTTAAGTACAGGAAGACTGAGTCTTCCTACTGTCTATGTTTTGAGCGTTTCCTGTGTCACCCCTTTTACATTCTGATGCACCTCCGCAGGTTTACTGTATCCCTTGGACCTTCCCATTCACGATGAAACACTTAAATTTCATCGTAATTAAATATAAGAGACACAATGCCGACTTAAGTACAGGGAGACTGAGTCTTCCTACTGTCTATGTTTTGGGCGTTTCCTGTGTCATCAGTTTTACTTTCCGATGCACCTCTGCTGGTTTACTATATACCTTGGACCTTCCCATTCACGATGAAACACTGAAATTTCATCGTAATTAAATATAAGAGACACAATGCCGACTTAAGTACAGGAAGACTGAGTCTTCCTACTGTCTATGTTTTGAGCGTTTCCTGTGTCACCAGTTTTACATTCCGATGCACCTCTGCACGTTTACTGTATCCCTTGGACCGTCCCATTGACGATGAAAAATAGAAATTGAATCGGAATTAAATATAAGAGACACAATGCCGACTTAAGTACAGGAAGACTGAGTCTACCTACTGTCTATGTTTTGAGCGTTTCCTGTGTCACCAGTTTTATATTCCGATGCACCTCTGGAGGTTTACTGTTTCCCTTGGACCTTCCCATTGACGATGAAACACAGAAATTGCATCTGAATTAAATATAAGAGACACAATGCCGACTTAAGTACAGGAAGACTGAGTCTTCCTACTGTCTATGTTTTGAGCGCTTCCTGTGTCACTAGTTTTACATTCCGATGCACCACTGCAGGTTTACTGTATCCCTTGGACCTTCCCATTGACGATGAAACAAAGAAATTGCATCGGAATTAAATATAAGAGACACAATGCCGACTTAAGTACAGGAAGATTGAGTCTTCCTATTGTCTATGTGTTGAGTGATTCCTGTGTCACCAGTTTTACATTCTGATGCACCTCTGCAGGTTTACTGTATCCCTTGGACCTTCCCATTGACGATGATACACAGAAATTGCATCGGAATTAAATATAAGAGACACAATGCCGACTTAAGTACAGGAAGACTGAGTCTTCCTACTGTCTATGTTTTGAGCGTCTCCTGTGTCACCAGTTTTACATTCCGATGCACCTCTGCAGGTTTACTGTATCCCTTGGACCTTCCCATTGACGATGAAACACAGAAATCGCATCGGAATTAAATATAAGAGACACAATGCCGACTTAAGTACAGGAAGACTGAGTCTTCCTACTGTCTATGTTTAAAGCATTTCCTGTGTCACCAGTTTTACATTCTGATGCACCTCTGCAGGTTTTCTGTATCCATTGGACCTTCCCATTGACGATGAAACACAGAAATTGCATCTGAATTAAATATAAGAGACACAATGCCGACTTAAGTACAGGAAGACTGAGTCTTCCTACTCTCTATGTTTTGAGCGTTTCCTGTGTCACCAGTTTTACATTCTGATGCACCTCTGCAGGCCTACTGTATCCCTTGGACCTTCCCATTGACGATAAAACACAGAAATTGCATCGGAATTAAATATAAGAGACACAATGCCGACTTACGTACAGGAAGACTGAGTCTTCCTACTGTCTATGTTTTAAGCGTTTCCTGTGTCACCAGTTTTACATTCTGATGCACCTCTGCAGGTTTTCTGTGTCCATTGGACCTTCCCATTGACGATGAAACACAGAAATTGCATCGGAATTAAATATAAGAGACACAATGCCGACTTAAGTACAGGAAGACTGAGTCTTCCTACTGTCTATGTTTTGAGCGTTTCCTGTGTCACTAGTTTTACATTCCGATGCACCTCTGCAGATTTACTGTATCCCTTGGACCTTCCCATTGACGATGAAACACAGAAATTGCATCGGAATTAAATATAAGAGACACAATGCCGACTTAAGTACAGGAAGACTGAGTCTTCCTACTCTCTATGTTTTGAGCGTTTCCTGCGTCACCAGTTTTACATTCTGATGCACCTCTGCAGGCCTACTGTATCCCTTGGACCTTCCCATTGACGATGAAATACAGAAATTGCATCGGAATTAAATATAAGAGACACAATGCCGACTTACGTACAGGAAGACTGAGTCTTCCTATTGTCTATGTTTTAAGCGTTTCCTGTGTCACCAGTTTTACATTCTGATGCACCTCTGCAGGTTTTCTGTATCCATTGGACCTTCCCATTGACGATGAAACACAGAAATTTCATCGGAATTAAATATAAGAGACACAATGCCGACTTAAGTACAGGGAGACTGAGTCTTCCTACTGTCTATGTTTTGAGCAATTCCTGTGGCACTAGTTTTACATTCCGATGCACCTCTGCAGGTTTACTGTATCCCTTGGACCTTCCCATTGACGATGAAACACAGAAAATGCATCGGAATTAAATATAAGCGACACAATGCCGACGTAAGTACAGGAAGACTGAGTCTTCCTACTCTCTATATTTTGAGCGTTTCCTGTGTCACCAGTTTTACATTCTGATGCACCTCTGCAGGCCTACTGTATCCCTTGGACCTTCCCATTGACGATGAAACACAGACATTGCATCGGAATTAAATATAAGAGACACAATGCCGACTTAAGTACAGGAAGACTGAGTCATCCTACTGTCTATGTTTTAAGCGTTTCCTGTGTCACCAGTTTTACATTCCGATGCACCTCTGCAGGTTTACTGTATCCCTTGGACCTTCCAATTGACGATGAAACACAGAAATTGCATCGGAATTAAATATAAGAGACACAATGCCGACTTAACTACAGGAAGACTGAGTCTTCCTACTGTCTATGTTTTTAGCGTTTCCTGTGTCACCCCTTTTACATTCTGATGCACCTCCGCAGGTTTCCTGTATCCCTTGGACCTTCCTATTCACGATGAAACACTGAAATTTCATCGTAATTAAATATAAGAGACACAATGCCGACTTAAGTACAGGAAGACTGAGTCTTCCTACTGTCTATGTTTTGGGCGTTTCCTGTGTCATCAGTTTTACTTTCCGATGCACCTCTGCTGGTTTACTATATCCCTTGGACCTTCCCATTCACGATGAAACACTGAAATTTCATCGTAATTAAATGTAACAGACACAATGCCGACTTAAGTACAGGAAGACTGAGTCTTCCTACTATCTATGTTTTGAGCGTTTCCTGTGTCACCAGTTTTACATTCCGATGCACCTCTGCAGGTATACTGTATCCCTTGGACCTTCCCATTGACGATGAAACACAGAAATTGCATCGGAATTAAATATAAGAGACACAATGCCGACTTAAGTACAGGAAGACTGAGTCTTACTACTGTCTATAATTTGAGCGTTTCCTGTGTCACCAGTTTTACATCCCGATGCACCTCTACAGAATTACTGTGTCCCTTGGACCTTCACAGTGACGATGAAACATAGAAATTGCATCGGAGTTAAATATAAGAGACACAATGCCGACTTAATTACAGGAAGAATGAGTCTTCCTACTGTCTATGTGTTGAGCATTTCCTGTGTCACCAGTTTTACATACTGATGCAACTCTGCAGGTTTACTGTATCCCTTGGACCGTCCCATTGACGATGAAAAATAGAAATTGAATCGGAATTAAATATAAGAGACACAGTGCCGACTTAAGTACAGGAAGACTGAGTCTACCTACTGTCTATGTTTTGAGCGTTTCCTGTGTCACCAGTTTTACATTCCGATGCACCTCTGGAGGTTTACTGTTTCCCTTGGACCTACCCATTGACGATGAAACACAGAAATTGCATCGGAATTAAATATAAGAGACACAATGCCGACTTAAGTACAGGAAGAATGAGTCTTCCTACTGTCTATGCGTTGAGTGATTCCTGTGTCACCAGTTTTACATTCTGATGCACCTCTGCAGGTTTACTGTATCACTTGGACCTTCCCATTGACGATGAAACACAGAAATTGCATCGGAATTAAATATAAGAGAGACAATGCCGACTTAAGTACAGGAAGACTGAGTCTTCCTACTGTCTATGCTTTGAGCGTTTCCTGAGTCACTAGTTTTACATTCCGATGCACCTCTGCAGGTTTACTGTATCCCTTGCACCTTCCCATTGACGATGAAACACAGAAATTGCATCGGAATTAAATATAAGAGACACAATGCCGACTTAAGTACAGAAAGACTGAGTCTTCCTACTCTCTATGTTTTGAGCGTTTCCTGTGTCACCAGTTTTACATTCTGATGCACCTCTGCAGGCCTACTGTATCCCTTGGACCTTCCCATTGACGATGAAACACAGAAATTGCATCGGAATTAAATATAAGAGACACAATGCAGACTTAAGTACAGGAAGACTGAGTCCTCCTACTGTCTATGTTTTGAGCGTTTCCTGTGTCACCCCTTTTACATTCAGATGCACCTCCGCAGGTTTACTGTATCCCTTGGACCTTCCCATTCACGATGAAACACTGAAATTTCATCGTAATTAAATATAAGAGACACAATGCCGACTTAAGTACAGGAAGACTGAGTCTTCCTACTGTCTATGTTTTGGGCGTTTCCTGTGTCATCAGTTTTACTTTCCGATGCACCTCTGCTGGTTTACTATATCCCTTGGACCTTCCCAATCACGATGAAACACTGAAATTTCATCGTAATTAAATATAAGAGACACAATGCCGACTTAAGTACAGGAAGACTGAGTCTTCCTACTGTCTATGTTTTGAGCGTTTCCTGTGTCACCAGTTTTACATTCCGATGCACCTCTGCACGTTTACTGTATCCCTTGGACCGTCCCATTGACGATGAAAAATAGAAATTGAATCGGAATTAAATATAAGAGACACAATGCCGACTTAAGTACAGGAAGACTGAGTCTACCTACTGTCTATGTTTTGAGCGTTTCCTGTGTCACCAGTTTTACATTCCGATGCACCTCTGGAGGTTTACTGTTTCCCTTGGACCTTCCCATTGACGATGAAACACAGAAATTGCATCGGAATTAAATATAAGAGACACAATGCCGACTTAAGTACAGGAAGACTGAGTCTTCCTACTGTCTATGTTTTCAGCGCTTCCTGTGTCACTAGTTTTACATTCCGATGCACCACTGCAGGTTTACTGTATCCCTTGGACCTTCCCATTGACGATGAAACACAGAAATTGCATCGGAATTAAATATAAGAGACACAATGCCGACTTAAGTACAGGAAGAATGAGTCTTCCTACTGTCTATGTGTTGAGTGATTCCTGTGTCACCAGTTTTACATTCTGATGCACCTCTGCAGGTTTACTGTATCCCTTGGACCTTCCCATTGACGATGAAACACAGAAATTGCATCGGAATTAAATATAAGAGACACAATGCCGACTTAAGTACAGGAAGACTGAGTCTTCCTACTGTCTATGTTTTGAGCGTTTCCTGTGTCACCCCTTTTACATTCTGATGCACCTCCGCAGGTTTACTGTATCCCTTGGACCTTCCCATTCACGATGAAACACAGAAATTTCATCGTAATTAAATATAAGAGACACAATGCCGACTTAAGTACAGGAAGACTGAGTCTTCCTACTGTCTATGTTTTGGGCGTTTCCTGTGTCATCAGTTTTACTTTCCGATGCACTCTGCTGGTTTACTATATCCCTTGGACCTTCCCATTCACGATGAAACACTGAAATTTCATCGTAATTAAATATAAGAGACACAATGCCGACTTAAGTACAGGAAGACTGAGTCTTCCTACTGTCTATGTTTTGAGCGTTTCCTGTGTCACCAGTTTTACATTCCGATGCACCTCTGCACGTTTACTGTATCCCTTGGACCGTCCCATTGACGATGAAAAATAGAAATTGAATCGGAATTAAATATAAGAGACACAATGCCGACTAAAGTACAGGAAGACTGAGTCTACCTACTGTCTATGTTTTGAGCGTTTCCTGTGTCACCAGTTTTACATTCCGATGCACCTCTGGAGGTTTACTGTTTCCCTTGGACCTTCCCATTGACGATGAAACACAGAAATTGCATCGGAATTAAATATAAGAAACACAATGCCGACATAAGTACAGGAAGACTGAGTCTTCCTACTGTCTATGTTTTGAGCGCTTCCTGTGTCACTAGTTTTACATTCCGATGCACCACTGCAGGTTTACTGTATCCCTTGGACCTTCCCATTGACGATGAAACACAGAAATTGCATCGGAATTAAATATAAGAGACACAATGCCGACTTAAGTACAGGATGAATGAGTCTTCCTACTGTCTATGTGTTGAGTGATTCCTGTGTCACCAGTTTTACATTCTGATGCACCTCTGCAGGTTTACTGTATCCCTTGGACCTTCCCATTGACGATGAAACACAGAAATTGCATCGGAATTAAATATAAGAGACACAATGCCGACTTAAGTACAGGAAGACTGAGTCTTCCTACTGTCTATGTTTTGAGCGTCTCCTGTGTCACCAGTTTTACATTCCGATGCACCTCTGCAGGTTTACTGTATCCCTTGGACCTTCCCATTGACGATGAAACACAGAAATCGCATCGGAATTAAATATAAGAGACACAATGCCGACTTAAGTACAGGAAGACTGAGTCTTCCTACTGTCTATGCTTAAAGCATTTCCTGTGTCACCAGTTTTACATTCTGATGCACCTCTGCAGGTTTTCTGTATCCATTGGACCTTCCCATTGACGATGAAACACAGGAATTGCATCGGAATTAAATATAAGAGACACAATGCCGACTTAAGTACAGGAAGACTGAGTCTTCCTACTGTCTATGTTTTGAGCGTTTCCTGTGTCACTAGTTTTACATTCCGATGCACCTCTGCAGGTTTACTGTATCCCTTGCACCTTCCCATTGACGATGAAACACAGAAATTGCATCGGAATTAAATATAAGAGACACAATGCCGACTTAAGTACAGGAAGACTGAGTCTTCCTACTCTCTATGTTTTGAGCGTTTCCTGTGTCACCAGTTTTACATTCTGATGCACCTCTGCAGGCCTACCGTATCCCTTGGACCTTCCCATTGACGATGAAACACAGAAATTGCATCGGAATTAAATATAAGAGACACAATGCCGACTTACGTACAGGAAGACTGAGTCTTCCTACTGTCTATGTTTTAAGCGTTTCCTGTGTCACCAGTTTTACATTCTGATGCACCTCTGCAGGTTTTCTGTGTCCATTGGACCTTCCCATTGACGATGAAACACAGAAATTGCATCGGAATTAAATATAAGAGACACAATGCCGACTTAAGTACAGGAAGACTGAGTCTTCCTACTGTCTATGTTTTGAGCGTTTCCTGTGACACTAGTTTTACATTCCGATGCACCTCTGCAGGTTTACTGTATCCCTTGGACCTTCCCATTGACGATGAAACACAGAAATTGCATCGGAATTAAATATAAGCGACACAATGCCGACGTAAGTACAGGAAGACTGAGTCTTCCTACTCTCTATATTTTGAGCGTTTCCTGTGTCACCAGTTTTACATTCTGATGCACCTCTGCAGGCCTACTGTATCCCTTGGACCTTCCCATTGACGATGAAACACAGAAATTGCATCGGAATTAAATATAAGAGACACAATGCCACCTTAAGTACAGGAAGACTGAGTCATCCTACTGTCTATGTTTTAAGCGTTTCCTGTGTCACCAGTTTTACATTCCGATGCACCTCTGCAGGTTTACTGTATCCCTTGGACCTTCCCATTGACGATGAAACACAGAAATTGCATCGGAATTAAATATAAGAGACACAATGCCGACTTAACTGCAGGAAGACTGAGTCTTCCTACTGTCTATGTTTTAAGCGTTTCCTGTGTCACCAGTTTTACATTCTGATGCACCTCTGCAGGTTTTCTGTATCCATTGGACCCTCCCATTGACGATGAAACACAGAAATTGCATCGGAATTAAATATAAGAGACACAATGCCGACTTAAGTACAGGAAGACTGGGTCTTCCTACTGTCTATGTTTTGAGCGTTTCCTGTGTCACCAGTTTTACATCCCCATGCACCTCTACAGAATTACTGTATCCCTTGGACCTTCACAGTGACGATGAAACACAGAAATTGCATCGGAGTTAAATATAAGAGACACAATGCCGACTTAATTACAGGAAGAATGAGTGTTCCTACTGTCTATGTGTTGAGCATTTCCTGTGTCACCAGTTTTACATACTGATGCACCTCTGCAGGTTTACTGTATCCCTTGGACCTTCCCATTGACGATGAAACACAGAAATTGCATCGGAATTAAATATAAGAGACACAATGCCGACTTAAGTACAGGAAGAAAGAGTCTTCCTACTGTCTATGTGTTGAGTGATTCCTGTGTCACCAGTTTTACATTCGGATGCATCTCTGCAGGTTTACCGTATCCCTTGGACCTTCCCATTGACGATGAAACACAGAAATTGCATCGGAATTAAATATAAGAGACACAATGCGGACTTAAGTACAGGAAGACTGAGTCTTCCTACTGTCTATGTTTTGAGCGTTTCCTCTGTCACCAGTTTTACATTCCGATGCACCTCTGCAGGTTTACTGTATCCCTTGGACCTTCCCATTGACGATGAAACACAGAAATTGCATCGGAATTAAATATAAGAGACACAATGCCGACTTAAGTACAGGAAGACTGAGTCTTCCTACTGTCTATGTTTTAAGCGTTTCCTGTGTCACCAGTTGTACATTCTGATGCACCTCTGCAGGTCTTCTGTATCCATTGGACCTTCCCATTGACGATGAAACACAGAAATTGCATCGGAATTAAATATAAGAGACACAATGCCGACTTAAGTACAGGAAGACTGAGTCTTCCTACTGTCTATGTTTTGAGCGTTTCCTGTGTCACTAGTTTTACATTCCGATGCACCTCTGCAGGTTTACTGTATCCCTTGGACATTCCCATTGACGATGAAACACAGAAATTGCATCGGAATTAAATATAAGAGACACAATGCCGACTTAAGTACAGGAAGACTGAGTCTTCCTACTCTTTATGTTTTGAGCGTATCCTGTGTCACCAGTTTTACATTCTGATGCACCTCTGCAGGCCTACTGTATCCCTTGGACCTTCCCATTGACGATGAAACACAGAAATGGCATCGGAATTAAATATAAGAGACAGAATGCCGACTTAAGTACAGGAAGACTGAGTCTTCCTACTGTCTATGTTTTAAGCGTCTCCTGTGCCACCAGTTTTACATTCTGATGCACCTCTGCAGGTTTTCTGTATCCATTGGACCTTCCCATTGACGATGAAACACAGAAATTGAATCGGAATTAAATATAAGAGACACAATGCCGACATAAGTACAGGAAGACTGAGTCTTCCTACTGTCTATGCTTTGAGCGTTTCCTGTGTCACTAGTTTTACATTCCGATGCAACTCTGCAGGTTTACTGTATCCCTTGGACCTTCCCATTGACGATGAAACACAGAAATTGTATCGGAATTAAATATAAGAGACAGAATGCCGACTTAAGTACAGGAAGACTGAGTCTTCCTACTGTCTATGTTTTAAGCGTCTCCTGTGCCACCAGTTTTACATTCTGATGCACCTCTGCAGGTTTTCTGTATCCATTGGACCTTCCCATTGACGATGAAACACAGAAATTGAATCGGAATTAAATATAAGAGACACAATGCCGACATAAGTACAGGAAGACTGAGTCTTCCTACTGTCTATGCTTTGAGCGTTTCCTGTGTCACTAGTTTTACATTCCGATGCACCTCTGCAGGTTTCCTGTATCCCTTGGACCTTCCCATTGACGATGAAACACAGAAATTGCATCGGAATTAAATATAAGAGACACAATGGCGACTTAAGTACACGAAGACTGAGTCTTCCTACTGTCTATGTTTTAAGCGTTTCCTGTGTCACCAGTTGTACATTCTGATGCACCTCTGCAGGTCTTCTGTATCCATTGGACCTTCCCATTGACGATGAAACACAGAAATTGCATCGGAATTAAATATAAGAGACACAATGCCGACTTAAGTACAGGAAGACTGAGTCTTCCTACTGTCTATGTTTTGAGCGTTTCCTGTGTCACTAGTTTTACATTCCGATGCACCTCTGCAGGTTTACTGTATCCCTTGGACCTTCCCATTGACGATGAAACACAGAAATTGCATCGGAATTAAATATAAGAGACACAATGCCGACTTAAGTACAGGAAGACTGAGTCTTCCTACTCTTTATGTTTTGAGCGTTTCCTGTGTCACCAGTTTTACATTCTGATGCACCTCTGCAGGGCTACTGTATCCCTTGGACCTTCCCATTGACGATGAAACACAGAAATGGCATCGGAATTAAATATAAGAGACAGAATGCCGACTTAAGTACAGGAAGACTGAGTCTTCCTACTGTCTATGTTTTAAGCGTTTCCTGTGTCACCAGTTTTACATTCTGATGCACCTCTGCAGGTTTTCTGTATCCATTGGACCTTCCCATTGTCGATGAAACACAGAAATTGAATCGGAATTAAATATAAGAGACACAATGCCGACATAAGTACAGGAAGACTGAGTATTCCTACTGTCTATGTTTTGAGCGTTTCCTGTGTCACTAGTTTTACATTCCGATGCACCTCTGCAGGTTTACTGTATGCCTTAGACCTTCCCATTGACGATGAAACACAGAAATTGTATCGGAATTAAATATAAGAGACACAATGCCGACTTAAGTACAGGAAGACTGAGTCTTCCTACTCTCTATGTTTTGAACGTTTCCTGTGTCACCAGTTTTACATTCTGATGCACCTCTGCAGGCCTACTGTATCCCTTGGACCTTCCCATTGTCGATGAAACACAGAAATTCCATCGGAATTATATATAAGAGACACAATGCCGATTTAAGTACATGAAGACTGAGTCTTCCTACTGTCTGTGTTTTGAGCGTTTCCTGTGTCACCAGTTTTACATTTCGATACACCTCTACAGGTTTACTGTATCCCTTGGACCTTCACAGTGACGATGAAACACAGAAATTGAATCGGAATTAAATATAAGAGACACAATGCCGACTTAAGTACAGGAAGACTAAGTCTTCCTACTGTCTATGTTTTGAGCGTTTCCTGTGTCATCAGTTTTACTTTTCGATGCACCGCTGCAGGTTTCCTATATCCCTTGGACCTCCCCTTTCACAATGAAACACAGAAATTTCATCGGAAATAAATATAAGTGACACAATGCCGAATTGAGTATAGGAAGACTGAGTCTTCCTACTGTCTACGATTTGAGCGTTTCCTGTGTCACCAGTTTTACATTCCGATGCACCTCTGCAGGTTTCCTGTATCCCTTGGACCTTCCCATTGACGATGAAACACAGAAATTGAATCGGAATTAAATATAAGAGACACAATGCCGACTTAAGTACAGGAAGACTGAGTCTTCCTACTGTCTATGCATTGAGCGTTTCCTGAGTCACCAGATTTATATTCCGATGCACCTCTGCATGTTTACTGTATCCCTTGGACCTTCCCATTGACGATGAAACACAAAAATTCCATCGGAATTAAATATAAGAGACACAATACCGACTTAAGTACAGGAAGACTGAGTCTTCCTACTGTCTATGTTTTGAGCGTTTCCTGTGTCATCAGTTCTACTTTCCGATGCACCTCTGCAGGATTACTATATCCCTTGGACCTTCCCATTCACGATGAAACACAGAAATTTCATCGGAATTCAATATAAGAGACACAATGCCGACTTAAGTACAAGAAGACTGAGTCTTCCTACTGTCTATGTATTGAGCGTTTCCTGTGTCACCAGTTTTACATTCCGATGCACCTCTGGAGGTTTACTGTTTCCCTTGGACATTCCCATTGACGATGAAACACAGAAATTGCATCGGAATTAAATATAAGAGACACAATGCCGACTTATTACAGGAAGACTGAGTATTCCTACTGTCTATGTTTTAAGCGTTTCCTGTGTCACCAGTTTTACATTCTGATGCTCCTCTGCAGGTTTTCTGTATCCATTGGACCTTCCCATTGACGATGAAACACAGAAATTGCATCGGAATTAAATATAAGAGACACAATGCCGACTTAAGTGCAGGAAGACTGAGTCTTAGTACTGTCTATCTTTTGAGCGTTTCCTGTGTCACCAGTTTTACATTCCGATGCACCTCTGCATGTTTACTGTATCCCTTGGACCTTCCCATTGACGATGAAACACAGAAATTGCATCGGAATCAAATATAAGAGACACAATGCCGATTTAAGTACGGGGAGACTGAGTCTTCCTACTGTCTATGTTTTGAGCGTTTCCTGTGTCACCAGTTTTACATTTCGGTACACCTCTACTGGTTTACTGTTTCCCTTGGACCTTCACAGTGACGATGAAACACAGAAATTGAATCGGAATTAAATATAAGAGACACAAGGCCGACTTAAGTACAGGAAGAATACGTCTTCCTACTGTGTATGTTTTGAGCGTTTCCTATGTCATCTGTTTTACTTTCCGATGCACCTCTGCAGGTTTACTATATCCCTTGGACCTTCCCATTCACGATGAAACACAGAAATTTCATCGGAATTAAATATAAGAGACACAATGCCGACTTGAGTATAGGAAGACTGAGTCTTCCTACTGTCTATGATTTGAGCGTTTCCTGTGTCACCAGTTTTACATTCTGATGCACCTCTGCAGGTTTTCTGTATCCCTTGGACCTTCCCATTGACGATGAAACACAGAAATTGCATCGGAATTAAATATAAGAGACACAATGCCGACTTAAGTATAAGAAAACAGTCTACGTACGGTCAATGTTTTGAGCGTTTCCTGTGTCACCAGTTTTACATTCCGATGCACCTCGACCGGTTTACTGTATCCCTTGGACCTTCCCATAGTCGATGAAACACAAAATCGCATCGGAATTAAATATAAGAGACACAATGCCGACTTAAGTACAGGAAGACTGAGTCTTCCTACTGTCTATGTTTTGAGCGTTTCCTGTGTCACCAGTTTTACATTCCGATGCACCTCTGCACGTTTACTGTATCCCTTGGACCGTCCCATTGACGATGAAAGATAGAAATTGAATCGGAATTAAATATAAGAGACACAATGCCGACTTAAGTACAGGAAGACTGAGTCTACCTACTGTCTATGTTTTGAGCGTTTCCTGTGTCACCAGTTTTACATTCCGATGCACCTCTGGAGGTTTACTGTTTCCCTTGGACCTTCCCATTGACGATGAAACACAGAAATTGCATCGGAATTAAATATAAGAGACACAATGCCGACTTAAGTACAGGAAGACTGAGTCTTCCTACTGTCTATGTTTTGAGCGCTTCCTGTGTCACTAGTTTTACATTCCGATGCACCACTGCAGATTTACTGTATCCCTTGGACCTTCCCATTGACGATGAAACACAGAAATTGCATCGGAATTAAATATAAGAGACACAATGCCAACTTAAGTACAGGAAGAATGAGTCTTCCTACTGTCTATGTGTTGAGTGATTCCTGTGTCACCAGTTTTACATTCTGATGCACCTCTGCAGGTTTACTGTATCCCTTGGACCTTCCCATTGACGATGAAACACAGAAATTGCATCGGAATTAAATATAAGAGACACAATGCGGACTGAAGTACAGGAAGACTGAGTCTTCCTACTGTCTATGTTTTGAGCGCTTCCTGTGTCACTAGTTTTACATTCCGATGCACCACTGCAGATTTACTGTATCCCTTGGACCTTCCCATTGACGATGAAACACAGAAATCGAATCGGAATTAAATATAAGAGACACAATGCCGACTTAAGTACAGGAAGACTGAGTCTTCCTACTGTCTATGTTTAAAGCATTTCCTGTGTCACCAGTTTTACATTCTGATGCACCTCTGCAGGTTTACTGTATCCATTGGACCTTCCCATTGACGATGAAACACAGAAATTGCATCGGAATTAAATATAAGAGACACAATGCCGACTTAAGTACAGGAAGACTGAGTCTTCCTACTGTCTATGTTTTGAGCGTTTCCTGTGTCACTAGTTTTACATTCCGATGCACCTCTGCAGGTTTACTGTATCCCTTGGACCTTCCCATTGACGATGAAACACAGAAATTGCATCGGAATTAAATATAAGAGACACAATGCCGACTAAAGTACAGGAAGACTGAGTCTTCCTACTCTCTATGTTTTGAGCGTTTCCTGTGTCACCAGTTTTACATTCTGATGCACCTCTGCAGGCCTACTGTATCCCTTGGACCTTCCCATTGACGATGAAACACAGAAATTGCATCCGAATTAAATATAAGAGACACAATGCCGACTTACGTACAGGAAGACTGAGTCTTCCTAATGTCTATGTTTTAAGCGTTTCCTGTGTCACCAGTTTTACATTCTGATGCACCTCTGCAGGTTTTCTGTATCCATTGGACCTTCCCATTGACGATGAAACACAGAAATTGCATCGGAATTAAATATAAGAGACACAATGCCGACTTAAGTACAGGCAGACTGAGTCTTCCTACTGTCTATGCTTAAAGCATTTCCTGTGTCACCAGTTTTACATTCTGATGCACCTCTGCAGGTTTTCTGTATCCATTGGACCTTCCCATTGACGATGAAACACAGAAATTGCATCGGAATTAAATATAAGAGACACAATGCCGACTTAAGTACAGGAAGACTGAGTCTTCCTACTGTCTATGTTTTGAGCGTTTCCTGTGTCACTAGTTTTACATTCCGATGCACCTCTGCAGGTTTACTGTATCCCTTGGACCTTCCCATTGACGATGAAACACAGAAATTGCATCGGAATTAAATATAAGAGACACAATGCCGACTTAAGTACAGGAAGACTGAGTCTTCCTACTCTCTATGTTTTGAGCGTTTCCTGTGTCACCAGTTTTACATTCTGATGCACCTCTGCAGGCCTACTGTATCCCTTGGACCTTCCCATTGACGATGAAACACAGATATTGCATCGGAATTAAATATAAGAGACACAATGCCGACTTACGTACAGGAAGACTGAGTCTTCCTACTGTCTATGTTTTAAGCGTTTCCTGTGTCACCAGTTTTACATTCTGATGCACCTCTGCAGGTTTTCTGTATCCATTGGACCTTCCCATTGACGATGAAACACAGAAATTGCATCGGAATTAAATATAAGAGACACAATGCCGACTTAAGTACAGGAAGACTGAGTCTTCCTACTGTCTATGTTTTGAGCGTTTCCTGTGTCACTAGTTTTACATTCCGATGCACCTCTGCAGGTTTACTGTATCCCTTGGACCTTCCCATTGACGATGAAACACAGAAATTGCATCGGAATTAAATATAAGAGACACAATGCCGACTTAAGTACAGGAAGACTGAGTCTTCCTACTCTCTATGTTTTGAGCGTTTCCTGTGTCACCAGTTTTACATTCTGATGCACCTCTGCAGGCTTACTGTATTCCTTGGACCTTCCCATTGACGATGAAACACAGAAATTGCATCGGAATTATATATAAGAGACAAAATGCCAACTTAAGTACAGGAAGACTGAGTCTTCCTACTGTCTATGTTTTGAGCGTTTCCTATGTCACCAGTTTTACATCCCGATGAACCTCTACAGAATTACTGTATCCCTTGGACCTTCACTGTTACGATGAAACACAGAAATTGCATCGGGGTTAAATATAAGAGACACAATGCCAACTTAATTACAGGAAGAATGAGTCTTCCTACTGTCTATGGGTTGAGCATTTCCTGTGTCACCAGTTTTACATACTGATGCTCCTCTGCAGGTTTACTGTATCCCTTGGACCTTCCCATTGACGATGAAAAATAGAAATTGCATCGGAATTAAATATAAGAGACACAATGCCGACTTAAGTACAGGAAGACTGAGTCTTCCTACTGTCTATGTTTTGAGCGTTTCCTGTGTCACCAGTTTTAAATTCAGATGCACCTCTGCAGGTTTACTGTATCCCTTGGACCTTCCCATTGACGATGAAACACAGAAATTGCATCGGAAGTAATTATAAGTGACACAATGCCGACATAAGTACAGGAAGACTGAGTCTTCCTACTGTCTATAATTTGAGCGTTTCCTGTGTCACCAGTTTTACATTCCGATGCACCTCTACAGGTTTACTGTATCCCTTGGACCTTCACAGTGACGATGAAACAGAGAAATTGCATCGGAATTAAATATAAGAGACACAATGCCGACTTAAGTACAGGAAGACTGAGTCTTCCTACTGTCTATGCTTTGAGCGTTTCCTGTGTCATCAGTTTTACTTTCCGATGCACCTCTGCAGGTTTACTATGTCACTTAGACCTTCCCATTCACGATGAAACACAGAAATTTCATCGGAAATAAATATAAGTGACACAATGCCGACTTGAGTATAGGAAGACTGAGTCTTCCTACTGTCTACGATTTGAGCGTTTCCTGTGTCACCAGTTTTACATTCCGATGCACCTCTGCAGGTTTCCTGTATCCCTTAGACCTTCCCATTGACGATGAAACACAGAAATTGCATCGGAATTAAATATAAGAGACACAATGCCGACTTAAGTACAGGAAGACTGAGTCTTCCTACTGTCTATGCATTGAGCGTTTCCTGAGTCACCAGATTTATATTCCGATGCACCTCTGCATGTTTACTGTATCCCTTGGACCTTCCCATTGACAATGAAACACAAAAATTCCATCGGAATTAAATATAAGAGACACAATGCCGACTTAAGTACAGGAGGACTGAGTCTTCCTACTGTCTATGTTTTGAGCGTTTCCTGTGTCACTAGTTTTACATTCCGATGCACCTCTGCAGGTTTACTGTATCCCTTGGACCTTCCCATTGACGATGAAACACAGAAATTGCATCGGAATTAAATATAAGAGACACAATGCCGACTTAAGTACAGGAAGACTGAGTCTTCCTACTCTCTATGTTTTGAGCGTTTCCTGTGTCACCAGTTTTACATTCTGATGCACCTCTGCAGGCTTACTGTATTCCTTGGACCTTCCCATTGACGATGAAACACAGAAATTGCATCGGAATTAAATATAAGAGACACAATGCCGACCTAAGTACAGGAAGACTGAGTCTTCCTACTGTCTATGTTTTGAGCGTTTCCTGTGTCATCAGTTCTACTTTCCGATACACCTCTGCAGGATTACTATATCCCTTGGACCTTCCCATTCACGATGAAACACAGAAATTTCATCGGAAATCAATATAAGAGACACAATGCCGACTTAAGTACAAGAAGACTGAGTCTTCCTACTGTCTATGTATTGAGCGTTTCCTGTGTCACCAGTTTTACATTCCGATGCACCTCTGGAGGTTTACTGTTTCCCTTGGACCTTCCCATTGACGATGAAACACAGAAATTGCATCGGAATTAAATATAAGAGACACAATGCCGACTTAAGTACAGGAAGACTGAGTATTCCTACTGTCTTTGTTTTCAGCGTTTCCTGTGTCACCAGTTTTACATTCTGATGCTCCTCTGCAGGTTTTCTGTATCCATTGGACCTTCCCATTGACGATGAAACACAGAAATTGCATCGGAATTAAATATAAGAGACACAATGCCGACTTAAGTGCAGGAAGACTGAGTCTTCCTACTGTCTATCTTTTGAGCGTTTCCTGTGTCACCAGTTTTACATTCCGATGCACCTCTGCATGTTTACTGTATCCCTTGGACCTTCCCATTGACGACGAAACACAGAAATTGCATCGGAATCAAATATAAGAGACACAATGCCGATTTAAGTACAGGAAGACTGAGTCTTCCTACTGTCTATGTTTTGAGCGTTTCCTGTGTCACCAGTTTTACATTTCGGTACACCTCTACTGGTTTACTGTTTCCCTTGGACCTTCACAGTGACGATGAAACACAGAAATTGAATCGGAATTAAATATAAGAGACACAAGGCCGACTTAAGTACAGGAAGAATACGTCTTCCTACTGTGTATGTTTTGAGCGTTTCCTATGTCATCAGTTTTACTTTCCGATGCACCTCTGCAGGTTTACTATATCCCTTGGACCTTCCCATTCACGATGAAACACAGAAATTTCATCGGAATTAAATATAAGAGACACAATGCCGACTTGAGTATAGGAAGACTGAGTCTTCCTACTGTCTATGATTTGAGCGTTTCCTGTGTCACCAGTTTTACATTCTGATGCACCTCTGCAGGTTTTCTGTATCCCTTGGACCTTCCCATTGACGATGAAACACAGAAATTGCATCGGAATTAAATATAAGAGACACAATGCCGACTTAAGTATAAGAAAACAGTCTACGTACGGTCAATGTTTTGAGCGTTTCCTGTGTCCCCAGTTTTACATTCCGATGCACCTCGACCGGTTTACTGTATCCCTTGGACCTTCCCATAGTCGATGAAACACAAAATCGCATCGGAATTAAATATAAGAGACACAATGCCGACTTAAGTACAGGAAGACTGAGTCTTCCTACTGTCTATGTTTTGAGCGTTTCCTGTGTCACCAGTTTTACATTTTGATGCACCTCTGCAGATTTACTGTATCCATTGGACCTTCCCATTGACGATGAAACACAGAAATTGCATCGGAATTAAATATAAGAGACACAATGCCGACTTAAGTACAGGAAGACTGAGTCTTCCTACTGTCTATGTTTTGAGCGTTTCCTGTGTCACCCCTTTTACATTCTGATGCACCTCCGCAGGTTTACTGTATCCCTTGGACCTTCCCATTCACGATGAAACACTGAAATTTCATCGTAATTAAATATAAGAGACACAATGCCGACTAAAGTACAGGAAGACTGAGTCTTCCTACTGTCTATGTTTTGGGCGTTTCCTGTGTCATCAGTTTTACTTTCCGATGCACCTCTGCTGGTTTACTATATCCCTTGGACCTTCCCATTCACGATGAAACACTGAAATTTCATCGTAATTAAATATAAGAGACACAATGCCGACTTAAGTACAGGAAGACTGAGTCTTCCTACTGTCTATGTTTTGAGCGTTTCCTGTGTCACCAGTTTTACATTCCGATGCACCTCTGCACGTTTACTGTATCCCTTGGACCGTCCCATTGACGTTGAAAAATAGAAATTGAATCGGAATTAAATATAAGAGACACAATGCCGACTTAAGTACAGGAAGACTGAGTCTACCTACTGTCTATGTTTTGAGCGTTTCCTGTGTCACCAGTTTTACATTCCGATGCACCTCTGGAGGTTTACTGTTCCCCTTGGACCTTCCCATTGACGATGAAACACAGAAATTGCATCGGAATTAAATATAAGAGACACAATGCCGACTTAAGTACAGGAAGACTGAGTCTTCCTACTGTCTATGTTTTGAGCGCTTCCTGTGTCACTAGTTTTACATTCCGATGCACCACTGCAGATTTACTGTATCCCTTGGACCTTCCCATTGACGATGAAACACAGAAATTGCATCGGAATTAAATATAAGAGACACAATGCCGACTTAAGTACAGGAAGAATGAGTCTTCCTACTGTCTATGTGTTGAGTGATTCCTGTGTCACCAGTTTTACATTCTGATGCACCTCTGCAGGTTTACTGTATCCCTTGGACCTTCCCATTGACGATGAAACACAGAAATTGCATCGGAATTAAGCATAAGAGACACAATGCCGACTTAAGTACAGGAAGACTGAGTCTTCCTACTGTCTATGTTTTGAGCGTCTCCTGTGTCACCAGTTTTACATTCCGATGCACCTCTGCAGGTTTACTGTATCCCTTGGACCTTCCATTTGACGATGAAACACAGAAATCGAATCGGAATTAAATATAAGAGACACAATGCCGACTTAAGTACAGGAAGACTGAGTCTTCCTACTGTCTATGTTTAAAGCATTTCCTGTGTCACCAGTTTTACATTCTGATGCACCTCTGCAGGTTTTCTGTATCCATTGGACCTTCCCATTGACGATGAAACACAGAAATTGCATCGGAATTAAATATAAGAGACACAATGCCGACTTAAGTACAGGAAGACTGAGTCTTCCTACTGTCTATGTTTTGAGCGTTTCCTGTGTCACACTCCGATGCACCTCTGCAGGTTTACTGTATCCCTTGGACCTTCCCATTGACGATGAAACACAGAAATTGCATCGGAATTAAATATAAGAGACACAATGCCGACTAAAGTACAGGAAGACTGAGTCTTCCTACTCTCTATGTTTTGAGCGTTTCCTGTGTCACCAGTTTTACATTCTGATGCACCTCTGCAGGCCTACTGTATCCCTTGGACCTTCCCATTGACGATGAAACACAGAAATTGCATCGGTATTAAATATAAGAGACACAATGCCGACTTACGTACAGGAAGACTGAGTCTTCCTAATGTCTAAGTTTTAAGCGTTTCCTGTGTCACCAGTTTTACATTCTGATGCACCTCTGCAGGTTTTCTGTATCCATTGGACCTTCCCATTGACGATGAAACACAGAAATAGCATCGGAATTAAATATAAGAGACACAATGCCGACTTAAGTACAGGAAGACTGAGTCTTCCTACTGTCTATGTTTAAAGCATTTCCTGTGTCACCAGTTTTACATTCTGATGCACCTCTGCAGGTTTTCTGTATCCATTGGACCTTCCCATTGACGATGAAACACAGAAATTGCATCGGAATTAAATATAAGAGACACAATGCCGACTTAAGTACAGGAAGACTGAGTCTTCCTACTGTCTATGTTTTGAGCGTTTCCTGTGTCACTAGTTTTACATTCCGATGCACCTCTGCAGGTTTACTGTATCCCTTGGACCTTCCCATTGACGATGAAACACAGAAATTGCATCGGAATTAAATATAAGAGACACAATGCCGACTTAAGTACAGGAAGACTGAGTCTTCCTACTCTCTATGTTTTGAGCGTTCCCTGTGTCACCAGTTTTACATTCTGATGCACCTCTGCAGGCCTACTGTATCCCTTGGACCTTCCCATTGACGATGAAACACAGAAATTGCATCGGAATTAAATATAAGAGACACAATGCCGACTTACGTACAGGAAGACTGAGTCTTCCTACTTTCTATGTTTTAAGCGTTTCCTGTGTCACCAGTTTTACATTCTGATGCACCTGTGCAGGTTTTCTGTATCCATTGGACCTTCCCATTGACGATGAAACACAGAAATTGCATCGGAATTAAATATAAGAGACACAATGCCGACTTAAGTACAGGAAGACTGAGTCTTTCTACTGTCTATGTTTTTAGCGTTTCCTGTGTCACTAGTTTTACATTCCGATGCACCTCTGCAGGTTTACTGTATCCCTTGGACCTTCCCATTGACGATGAAACACAGAAATTGCAATGGAATTAAATATAAGCGACACAATGCCGACGTAAGTACAGGAAGACTGAGTCTTCCTACTCTCTATATTTTGAGCGTTTCCTGTGTCACCAGTTTTACATTCGGATGCACCTCTGCAGGCCTACTGTATCCCTTGGACCTTCCCATTGACGATGAAACACAGAAATTGCATCGGAATTAAATATAAGAGACACAATGCCGACTTAAGTACAGGAAGACTGAGTCTTCCTACTGTCTATGTTTTAAGCGTTTCCTGTGTCACCAGTTTTACATTCCGATGCACCTCTGCAGGTTTACTGTATCCCTTGGACCTTCCCATTGACGATGAAACACAGAAATTGCATCAGAATTAAATATAAGAGACACAATGCCAACTTAACTACAGGAAGACTGAGTCTTCCTACTGTCTATGTTTTAAGCGTTTCCTGTGTCACCAGTTTTACATTCTGATGCACCTCTGCAGGTTTTCTGTATCCATTGGACCTTCCCATTGACGATGAAACACAGAAATTGCATCGGAATTAAATATAAGAGACACAATGCCGACTTAAGTACAGGAAGACTGAGTCTTCCTACTGTCTATGTTTTGAGCGTTTCCTGTGTCACCAGTTTTACATCCCCATGCACCTCTACAGAATTACTGTATCCCTTGGACCTTCACAGTGACGATGAAACACAGAAATTGCATCGGAGTTAAATATAAGAGACACAATGCCGACTTAATTACAGGAAGAATGAGTGTTCCTACTGTCTATGTGTTGAGCATTTCCTGTGTCACCAGTTTTACATACTGATGCACCTCTGCAGGTTTACTGTATCCCTTGGACCTTCCCATTGACGATGAAACACAGAAATTGCATCGGAATTAAATATAAGAGACACAATGCCGACTTAAGTACAGGAAGAATGAGTCTTCCTACTGTCTATGTGTTGAGTGATTCCTGTGTCACCAGTTTTACATTCGGATGCATCTCTGCAGGTTTACCGTATCCCTTGGACCTTCCTTTGACGATGAAACACAGAAATTGCATCGGAATTAAATATAAGAGACACAATGCGGACTTAAGTACAGGAAGACTGAGTCTTCCTACTGTCTATGTTTTGAGCGTTTCCTCTGTCACCAGTTTTACATTCCGATGCACCTCTGCAGGTTTACTGTATCCCTTTGACCTTCCCATTGACGATGAAACACAGAAATTGCATCGGAATTAAATATAAGAGACACAATGCCGACTTAAGTACAGGAAGACTGAGTCTTCCTACTGTCTATGTTTCAAGCGTTTCCTGTGTCACCAGTTGTACATTCTGATGCACCTCTGCAGGTCTTCTGTATCCATTGGACCTTCCCATTGACGATGAAACACAGAAATTGCATCGGAATTAAATATAAGAGACACAATGCCGACTTAAGTACAGGAAGACTGAGTCTTCCTACTGTCTATGTTTTGAGCGTTTCCTGTGTCACTAGTTTTACATTCCGATGCACCTCTGCAGGTTTACTGTATCCCTTGGACCTTCCCATTGACGATGAAACACGGAAATTGCATCGGAATTAAATATAAGAGACACAATGCCGACTTAAGTACAGGAAGACTGATTCTTCCTACTGTCTATGTTTTAAGCGTTTCCTGTGTCACCAGTTTTATATTCCGATGCACCTCAGCATGTTTACTGTATCCCTTGCACATTCCCATTGACGATGAAACACAGAAATTGCATCGGAATTAAATATAAGAGACAGAATGCCGACTTAAGTACAGGAAGACTGAGTCTTCCTACTGTCTATGTTTTAAGCGTTTCCTGTGCCACCAGTTTTACATTCTGATGCACCTCTGCAGGTGTTCTGTATCCATTGGACCTTCCCATTGACGATGAAACACAGAAATTGAATCGGAATTAAATATAAGAGACACAATGCCGACATAAGTACAGGAAGACTGAGTCTTCCTACTGTCTATGTTTTGAGCGTTTCCTGTGTCACTAGTTTTACATTCCGATGCACCTCTGCAGGTTTACTGTATCCCTTGGACCTTCCCATTGACGATGAAACACAGAAATTGTATCGGAATTAAATATAAGAGACACAATGCCGACTTAAGTACAGGAATACTGAGTCTTCCTACTCTCTATGTTTTGAGCGTTTCCTGTGTCACCAGTTTTACATTCTGATGCACCTCTGCAGGCCTACTGTATCCCTTGGACCTCCCCATTGACGATGAAACACAGAAATTGCATCGGAAATAAATATAAGTGGCACAATGACAACCTAAGTATAGGAAGACTGAGTCTTCCTATTGTCTATGTTTTGAGCGTTTCCTGTGTCACCAGATTTACATTCTGATGCACCTCTGCAGGTCTTCTGTATCCATTGGACCTTCCCATTGACGATGAAACACAGAAATTTCATCGGAATTAAATATAAGAGACACAATGCTGACTTAAGTACAGGAAGACTGAGTCTTCCTACTGTCTATGATTTTAGCGTTTCCTGTGTCACCAGTTTTACATTCTGATGCACCTATGCAGGTTTTCTGTATCCATTGGACCTTCCCATTGACGATGAAACACAGAAATTGCATCGGAATTAAATATAAGAGACACAATGCCGACTTAAGTGCAGGAAGACTGAGTCTTCCTACTGTCTATCTTTTGAGCGTTTCCTATGTCACCAGTTTGACATTCCGATGCACCTCTGCAGGTTTACTGTATCCCTTGGACCTTCCCATTGTCGATGAAACACAGAAACTGCATCGGAATTATATATAAGAGACACAATGCCGATTTAAGTACAGGAAGACTAAGTCTTCCTACTGTCTATGTTTTGAGCGTTTCCTGTGTCACCAGTTTTACATTTCGATACACCTCTACAGGTTTACTGTATCCCTTGGACCTTCACAGTGACGATGAAACACAGAAATTGAATCGGAATTAAATATAAGAGACACAATGCCGACTTAAGTACAGGAAGACTAAGTCTTCCTACTGTCTATGTTTTGAGCGTTTCCTGTGTCATTAGTTTTACTTTTCGATGCACCGCTGCAGGTTTTCTATATCCCTTGGACCTCCCCTTTCACAATGAAACACAGAAATTTCATCGGAAATAAATATAAGTGACACAATGCCGACTTGAGTATAGGAAGACTGAGTCTTCCTACTGTCTACGATTTGAGCGTTTCCTGTGTCACCAGTTTTACATTCCGACGCACCTCTGCAGGTTTCCTGTATCCCTTGGACCTTCCCATTGACGATGAAACACAGAAATTGCATCGGAATTAGATATAAGAGACACAATGCCGACTTAAGTACAGGAAGACTGAGTCTCCCTACTGTCTATGTTTTGAGCGTTTCCTGTGTCATCAGTTCTACTTTCCGATGCACCTCTGCAGGATTACTATATCCCTTGGACCTTCCCATTCACGATGAAACACAGAAATTTCATCGGAATTCAATATAAGAGACACAATGCCGACTTAAGTACAAGAAGACTGAGTGTTCCTACTGTCTATGTATTGAGCGTTTCCTGTGTCACCAGTTTTACATTCCGATGCACCTCTGGAGGTTTACTGTTTCCCTTGGACCTTCCCATTGACGATGAAACACAGAAATTGCATCGGAATTAAATATAAGAGACACAATGCCGACTTAAGTACAGGAAGACTGAGTCTTCCTACTGTCTATGTTTTAAGCGTTTCCTGTGTCACCAGTTTTACATTCTGATGCTCCTCTGCAGGTTTTCTGTATCCATTGGACCTTCCCATTGACGATGAAACACAGAAATTGCATCGGAATTAAATATAAGAGACACAATGCCGACTTAAGTGCAGGAAGACTGAGTCTTCCTACTGTCTATCTTTTGAGCGTTTCCTGTGTCACCAGTTTTACATTCCGATGCACCTCTGCATGTTTACTGTATCCCTTGGACCTTCCCATTGACGATTAAACACAGAAATTGCATCGGAATCAAATATAAGAGACACAATGCCGATTTAAGTACAGGAAGACTGAGTCTTCCTACTGTCTATGTTTTGAGCGTTTCCTGTGTCACCAGTTTTACATTTCGATACACCACTGCTGGTTTACTGTTTCCCTTGGACCTTCACAGTGACGATGAAACACAGAAATTGAATCGGAATTAAAAATAAGAGACACAAGGCCGACTTAAGAACAGGAAGACTAAGTCTTCCTACTGTCTATGTTTTGTGCGTTTCCTGTGTCACTAGTTTTACATTCCGATGCACCTCTGCAGGTTTACTGTATCCCTTGGACCTTCCCATTGACGATGAAACACAGAAATTGCATCGGAATTAAATATAAGAGACACAATGCCGACTTAAGTACAGGAAGACTGAGTCGTCCTACTCTCAATGTTTTGAGCGTTTCCTGTGTCGCCAGTTTTACATTCTGATGCACCTCTGCAGGCTTACTGTGTCCCTTGGACCTTCCCATTGACGATGAAACACAGAAATTGCATCGGAATTATATATAAGAGACAAAATGCCGACTTATGTACAGGAAGACTGAGTCTTCCCACTGTCTATAATTTGAGCGTTTCCTGTCTCACCAGTTTTACATTCCGATGCACCTGTACAAGTTTACTGTATCCGTTGGACCTTCACAGTGACGATGAAACACAGAAATTGCATCGGAAGTAAATATAAGAGACACAATGCCGTCTTAAGTACAGGAAGACTAAGTCTTCCAACTGTCTATGATTTTAACGTTTCCTGTGTCATCAGTTTCACTTTCCGATGCACCTCTGCAGGTTTACTATATCTCTTGGACCTTCCCATTCACGATGAAACACAGAAATTTCATCAGAAATAAATATAAGAGACATAATGCCGACTTAAGAATAGGAAGACTGAGTCTTCCTACTGTCCATGTTTTGAGCGTTTCGTGTGTCACCAGATTTACATTCTGATGCACCTCTGCAGGTATTCTGTATCCATTGGACCTTCCCATTGACGATGAAACACAGAAATTGCATCGGAATTAAATATAAGAGACACAATGCCGACTTAAGTACAGGAAGACTGAGTCTTCCTACTGTCTATGTTTTAAGCGTTTCCTGTGTCACCAGTTTTACATTGTGATCCACCTCTGCAGGTTTTCTGTATCCATTGGACCTTCCCATTGACGATGAAACACAGAAATAGCATCGGAATTAAATATAAGAGACACAATAGCGACTTAAGTGCAGGAAGACTGAGACTTCCTACTGTCTATGTTTTGAGCGTTTCCTGTGTCACCAGTTTTACATTCCGATGCACCTCTGCAGGTTTACTGTATCCCTTGGACCTTCCCATTGTCGATGAAACACAGAAATCGCATCGGAATTAAATATAAGAGACACAATGGCGACTTAAGTATAGAAAGACTGAGTCTTCCTACTGTCTATGTTTTGATCGTTTCCTGTGTCACCAGTTTCACATTCCGATGCACCTCCGCAGGTTTACTGTATCCCTTGGACCTTCCCATTGACGATTAAGCACAGAAATTGCATTGGAATTAAATATAAGAGACACAATGCTGACTTAAGTACAGAAAGACTGAGTTATCCTACTGTCTATGTTTTGTGCGTTTCCTGTGTCATCAGTTTTACATTCCGATGCACCTCTGCGGGTTTACTGTATCCCTTGGTCCTTCCCATTGACGATGAAAAACAGAAATAGCACCGGAATTAAATTTAAGAGACACAATGCCGACTCAAGTACAGGAAGACTAAGTCTTCCTACTGTCTATGTTTTGAGCGTTTCCTGTGTCATCAGTTTTTCTTTCCGATGCACCTCCGCAGGTTTACTGTATCCCTTGGACCTTCCCATTCGCGATGAAACACTGAAATTTCATCGGAATTAAATATAAGAGACACAATGCCGACTTAAGTACAGGAAGACTAAGTCTTCCTACTGTCTATGATTTCAGCGTTTCCTGTTTCATCAGTTTTACTTTCCGATGCACCTCTGCGCGTTTACTAAATCCCTTGGACCTTCCCATTCACGATGAAACACAGAAATTTCATCGGAAATAAATATAAGACACACAATGCCGACTTAAGTACAGGAAGACTGAGTCTTCCTACTGTCTATGATTTGAGCGTTTCCTGTGTCACCAGTTTTACATTCCGATGCACCTCTGCAGGTGTCCTGTATCCCTTGGACCATCCCATTGACGATGAAACACAGAAATTGCATCGAAATTAAATATAAGAGACACAATGCCGACTTAAGTACAAGAAAACAGTCTTCGTACGGTCAATGTTTGAGCGGTTCCTGTGTCACCAGTTTTACATTCCGATGCACCTCTGCCTGTTTATTGTATCCCTTGGACCGTCCCATTGACGATGAAACACAGAAATCGCATCGGAATTAACTATAAGAGACTCAATGCCGACTTATGTACAGAAAGACTGAGTCTTCCTACTGTCTATGTTTTGAGCGTTTCCTTTGTCACCAGATTTACATTCTGATGCACCTCTGCAGGTCTTCTGTATCCCTTGGACCGTCCCATTGACGATGAAACACAGAAATCGCATCGGAATTAACTATAAGAGACTCAATGCCGACTTATGTACAGAAAGACTGAGTCTTCCTACTGTCTATGTTTTGAGCGTTTCCTGTGTCACCAGATTTACATTCTGATGCACCTCTGCAGGTCTTCTGTATCCATTGGACCTTCCCATTGACGATGAAACACAGAAATTTCATCGGAATTAAATATAAGAGACACAATGCTGACTTAAGTACAGGAAGACTGAGTCTTCCTACTGTCTATGATTTTAGCGTTTCCTGTGTCACCAGTTTTACATTCTGATGCACCTATGCAGGTTTTCTGTATCCATTGGACCTTCCCATTGACGATGAAACACAGAAATTGCATCGGAATTAAATATAAGAGACACAATGCCGACTTAAGTGCAGGAAGACTGAGTCTTCCTACTGTCTATCTTTTGAGCGTTTCCTATGTCACCAGTTTGACATTCCGATGCACCTCTGCAGGTTTACTGTATGCCTTGGACCTTCCCATTGTCGATGAAACACAGAAATTGCATCGGAATTATATATAAGAGACACAATGCCGATTTAAGTACAGGAAGACTAAGTCTTCCTACTGTCTATGTTTTGAGCGTTTCCTGTGTCACCAGTTTTACATTTCGATACACCTCTACAGGTTTACTGTATCCCTTGGACCTTCACAGTGACGATGAAACACAGAAATTGAATCGGAATTAAATATAAGAGACACAATGCCGACTTAAGTACAGGAAGACTAAGTCTTCCTACTGTCTATGTTTTGAGCGTTTCCTGTGTCATTAGTTTTACTTTTCGATGCACCGCTGCAGGTTTTCTATATCCCTTGGACCTCCCCTTTCACAATGAAACACAGAAATTTCATCGGAAATAAATATAAGTGACACAATGCCGACTTGAGTATAGGAAGACTGAGTCTTCCTACTGTCTACGATTTGAGCGTTTCCTGTGTCACCAGTTTTACATTCCGACGCACCTCTGCAGGTTTCCTGTATCCCTTGGACCTTCCCATTGACGATGAAACACAGAAATTGCATCGGAATTAAATATAAGAGACACAATGCCGACTTAAGTACAGGAAGACTGAGTCTCCCTACTGTCTATGTTTTGAGCGTTTCCTGTGTCATCAGTTCTACTTTCCGATGCACCTCTGCAGGATTACTATATCCCTTGGACCTTCCCATTCACGATGAAACACAGAAATTTCATCGGAATTCAATATAAGAGACACAATGCCGACTTAAGTACAAGAAGACTGAGTGTTCCTACTGTCTATGTATTGAGCGTTTCCTGTGTCACCAGTTTTACATTCCGATGCACCTCTGGAGGTTTACTGTTTCCCTTGGACCTTCCCATTGACGATGAAACACAGAAATTGCATCGGAATTAAATATAAGAGACACAATGCCGACTTAAGTACAGGAAGACTGAGTCTTCCTACTGTCTATGTTTTAAGCGTTTCCTGTGTCACCAGTTTTACATTCTGATGCTCCTCTGCAGGTTTTCTGTATCCATTGGACCTTCCCATTGACGATGAAACACAGAAATTGCATCGGAATTAAATATAAGAGACACAATGCCGACTTAAGTGCAGGAAGACTGAGTCTTCCTACTGTCTATCTTTTGAGCGTTTCCTGTGTCACCAGTTTTACATTCCGATGCACCTCTGCATGTTTACTGTATCCCTTGGACCTTCCCATTGACGATGAAACACAGAAATTGCATCGGAATCAAATATAAGAGACACAATGCCGATTTAAGTACAGGAAGACTGAGTCTTCCTACTGTCTATGTTTTGAGCGTTTCCTGTGTCACCAGTTTTACATTTCGATACACCACTACTGGTTTACTGTTTCCCTTGGACCTTCACAGTGACGATGAAACACAGAAATTGAATCGGAATTAAATATAAGAGACACAAGGCCGACTTAAGAACAGGAAGACTAAGTCTTCCTACTGTCTATGTTTTGTGCGTTTCCTGTGTCACTAGTTTTACATTCCGATGCACCTCTGCAGGTTTACTGTATCCCTTGGACCTTCCCATTGACGATGAAACACAGAAATTGCATCGGAATTAAATATAAGAGACACAATGCCGACTTAAGTACAGGAAGACTGAGTCGTCCTACTCTCAATGTTTTGAGCGTTTCCTGTGTCGCCAGTTTTACATTCTGATGCACCTCTGCAGGCTTACTGTGTCCCTTGGACCTTCCCATTGACGATGAAACACAGAAATTGCATCGGAATTATATATAAGAGACAAAATGCCGACTTATGTACAGGAAGACTGAGTCTTCCCACTGTCTATAATTTGAGCGTTTCCTGTCTCACCAGTTTTACATTCCGATGCACCTGTACAAGTTTACTGTATCCGTTGGACCTTCACAGTGACGATGAAACACAGAAATTGCATCGGAAGTAAATATAAGAGACACAATGCCGTCTTAAGTACAGGAAGACTAAGTCTTCCAACTGTCTATGATTTTAACGTTTCCTGTGTCATCAGTTTCACTTTCCGATGCACCTCTGCAGGTTTACTATATCTCTTGGACCTTCCCATTCACGATGAAACACAGAAATTTCATCAGAAATAAATATAAGAGACATAATGCCGACTTAAGAATAGGAAGACTGAGTCTTCCTACTGTCCATGTTTTGAGCGTTTCGTGTGTCACCAGATTTACATTCTGATGCACCTCTGCAGGTATTCTGTATCCATTGGACCTTCCCATTGACGATGAAACACAGAAATTGCATCGGAATTAAATATAAGAGACACAATGCCGACTTAAGTACAGGAAGACTGAGTCTTCCTACTGTCTATGTTTTAAGCGTTTCCTGTGTCACCAGTTTTACATTGTGATCCACCTCTGCAGGTTTTCTGTATCCATTGGACCTTCCCATTGACGATGAAACACAGAAATAGCATCGGAATTAAATATAAGAGACACAATAGCGACTTAAGTGCAGGAAGACTGAGACTTCCTACTGTCTATGTTTTGAGCGTTTCCTGTGTCACCAGTTTTACATTCCGATGCACCTCTGCAGGTTTACTGTATCCCTTGGACCTTCCCATTGTCGATGAAACACAGAAATCGCATCGGAATTAAATATAAGAGACACAATGGCGACTTAAGTATAGAAAGACTGAGTCTTCCTACTGTCTATGTTTTGATCGTTTCCTGTGTCACCAGTTTCACATTCCGATGCACCTCCGCAGGTTTACTGTATCCCTTGGACCTTCCCATTGACGATTAAGCACAGAAATTGCATTGGAATTAAATATAAGAGACACAATGCTGACTTAAGTACAGAAAGACTGAGTTATCCTACTGTCTATGTTTTGTGCGTTTCCTGTGTCATCAGTTTTACATTCCGATGCACCTCTGCGGGTTTACTGTATCCCTTGGTCCTTCCCATTGACGATGAAAAACAGAAATAGCACCGGAATTAAATTTAAGAGACACAATGCCGACTCAAGTACAGGAAGACTAAGTCTTCCTACTGTCTATGTTTTGAGCGTTTCCTGTGTCATCAGTTTTTCTTTCCGATGCACCTCCGCAGGTTTACTGTATCCCTTGGACCTTCCCATTCGCGATGAAACACTGAAATTTCATCGGAATTAAATATAAGAGACACAATGCCGACTTAAGTACAGGAAGACTAAGTCTTCCTACTGTCTATGATTTCAGCGTTTCCTGTTTCATCAGTTTTACTTTCCGATGCACCTCTGCGCGTTTACTAAATCCCTTGGACCTTCCCATTCACGATGAAACACAGAAATTTCATCGGAAATAAATATAAGACACACAATGCCGACTTAAGTACAGGAAGACTGAGTCTTCCTACTGTCTATGATTTGAGCGTTTCCTGTGTCACCAGTTTTACATTCCGATGCACCTCTGCAGGTGTCCTGTATCCCTTGGACCATCCCATTGACGATGAAACACAGAAATTGCATCGAAATTAAATATAAGAGACACAATGCCGACTTAAGTACAAGAAAACAGTCTTCGTACGGTCAATGTTTGAGCGGTTCCTGTGTCACCAGTTTTACATTCCGATGCACCTCTGCCTGTTTATTGTATCCCTTGGACCGTCCCATTGACGATGAAACACAGAAATCGCATCGGAATTAACTATAAGAGACTCAATGCCGACTTATGTACAGAAAGACTGAGTCTTCCTACTGTCTATGTTTTGAGCGTTTCCTTTGTCACCAGATTTACATTCTGATGCACCTCTGCAGGTCTTCTGTAACCATTGGACCTTCCCATTGACGATGAAACACAGAAATTGCACCGGAATTAAATATAAGAGACACAATGCCGACTTAAGTACAGTAAGACTAAGTCTTCCTACTGTCTATGATTTGAGCGTTTCCTGTGTCATCAGTTTTACTTTCCGATGCACCTCTGCGGGTTTACTAAATCCCTTGGACCTTCCCATTCACGATGAAACACAGAAATTTCATCGGAAATAAATATAAGAGACACAATGCCGACATAAGTATAGGAAGACTGAGTCTTCCTACTGTCTATGATTTGAGCGTTTCCTGTGTCACCAGTTTTACATTCCGATGCACCTCTGCAGGTGTCCTGTATCCCTTGGACCATCCCATTGACGATGAAACACAGAAATTGCATCGAAATTAAATATAAGAGACACAATGCAGACTTAAGTACAAGAAAACAGTCTTCGTACGGTCAATGTTTGAGCGGTTCCTGTGTCACCAGTTTTACATTCCGATGCACCTCTGCCTGTTTATTGTATCCCTTGGACCTTCCCATTGACGATGAAACACAGATATCGCATCGGAATTAAATATAGGAGACACAATGCCGACTTAAAAACAGGAAGACTGAGTCTTCCTACTCTCTATGTTTTGAGCGTTTCCTGTGTCACCAGTTTTACATTCTGATGCACTTCTGCAGGCTTACTGTATCCCTTGGACCTTCCCATTGACGATGAAACACAGAAATTGCATCGGAATTAAATATAAGAGACACAATGCCGACTTAAGAACAGGAAGACTAAGTCTTCCTACTGTCTATGTTTTGTGCGTTTCCTGTGTCATCAGTTTTACTTTCCCATGCACCTCTGCAGGTTTACTATATCCCTTGGACCTTCCCATTCACGATGAAACACAGAAATTTCATCGGAAATAAATATAAGAGACACAATGCCGACTTGAGTATAGGAAGACTGAGTCTTCCTACTGTCTATGATTTGAGCGTTTCCTGTGTCACCAGTTTTACATTCCGATGCACCTCTGCAGGTTTCCTGTACCCTTGGACCTTCCCATTGACGATGAAACACAGAAATTGCATCGGAATTAAATATAAGAGACACAATGCCGACTTAAGTACAGGAAGACTGAGTCTTCCTACTGTCTATGTTTTAAGCGTTTCCTGTGTCACCAGTTTTATATTCCGATGCACCTCCGCATGTTTACTGTATCCCTTGCACCTTCCCATTGACGATGAAACACAGAAATTGCATCGGAATTAAATATAAGAGACACAATGCCGACTTAAGAACAGGAAGACTGAGTCTTCCTCCTGTCTATGTTTTGAGCGTTTCCTGTGTCACTAGTTTTACATTCCGATGCACCTCTGCAGGTTTACTGTATCCCTTGGACCTTCCCATTGTCGATGAAACACAGAAATTGCATCGGAATTAAATATAAGAGACACAATGCCGACTTAAGTACAGGAAGACTGAGTCTTCCTACTGTCTATGATTTGAGCGTTTCCTGTGTCACCAGTTTTACATTCCGATGCACCTCTGCAGGTGTCCTGTATCCCTTGGACCATCCCATTGACGATGAAACACAGAAATTGCATCGAAATTAAATATAAGAGACACAATGCCGACTTAAGTACAAGAAAACAGTCTTCGTACGGTCAATGTTTGAGCGGTTCCTGTGTCACCAGTTTTACACTCCGATGCACCTCTGCCTGTTTATTGTATCCCTTGGACCTTCCCATTGACGATGAAACATAGAAATCGCATCGGAATTAAATATAAGAGACACAATGCCGACTTAAGTACAGGAAGACTGAGTCTTCCTACTGTCTATGTTTTGAGCGTTTCCTGTGTCACTAGTTTTACATTCCGATGCACCTCTGCAGGTTTACTGTATCCCTTGGACCTTCCCATTGACGATGAAACACAGAAATTGCATCGAAATTAAATATAAGAGACACAATGCCGACTTAAGTACAGGAAGACTGAGCCTTCCTGCTCTCTATGTTTTGAGCGTTTCCTGTGTCACCAGTTTTCCATTCTGATGCACCTCTGCAGGCCTACTGTATCCCTTGGACCTTCCCATTGACGATGAAACACAGAAATTGCATCGGAATTAAATATAAGAGACAAAACGCCGACTTAAGTACCGGAAGACTGAGTCTTCCTACTGTCTATAATTTGAGCGTTTCCTGTCTCAACAGTTTTACATTCCGATGCACCTGTACAGGTTTACTGTATCCGTTGGACCTTCACAGAGACGATGAAACACAGAAATTGCATCGGAAGTAAATATAAGAGACACAATGCCGTCTTAAGTACAGGAAGACTGAGTCTTCCTACTGTCTATGTTTTGAGCGTTTCCTGTGTCACCAGATTTATATTCTGATGCACCTCTGCAGGCCTTCTGTATCCATTGGACCTTGCCATTGACGATGAAACACAGAAATTGCATCGGAATTAAATATAAGAAACACAATGCCGACGTAAGTACAGGAAGACTGAGTCTTCCTACTGTCTATGTTTTATGCGTTTCCTGTGTCACCAGTTTTACATTCTGATGCACCTCTGCAGGCTTACTGTATCCCTTGGACCCTCCCATTGACGATGAAACACAGAAATTGCATCGGAATTATATATAAGAGACAAAATGCCGACTTAAGTACAGGAAGACTGAGTCTTCCTACTGTCTATGTTTTGAGCGTTTCCTGTGTCACCAGTTTTACATCCCCATGCACCTCTACAGAATTACTGTATCCCTTGGACCTTCACAGTGACGATGAAACACAAAAATTGCATCGGAGTTAAATATAAGAGACACAATGCCGACTTAATTACAGGAAGAATGAATCTTCCTACTGTCTATGTGTTGAGCATTTCCTGTGTCACCAGTTTTACATACTGATGCACCTCTGCAGGTTTACTGTATCCCTTGGACCTTACCATTGACGATGAAAAATAGAAATTGCATCGGAATTAAATATAAGAGACACAATGCCGACTTAAGTACAGGAAGACTGAGTCTTCCTACTGTCTATGATTTGAGCGTTTCCTGTGTCATCAGTTTTACTTTCCGATGCACCTCTGCAGGATTACTATATCCCTTGGACCTTCCCATTCACGATGAAACACAGAAATTTCATCGGAAATAAATATAAGAGACACAATGCCGACTTAAGTACAGGAAGACTGAGTCTTCCTACTCTCTATGTTTTGAGCGTTTCCTGTGTCACCAGTTTTACATTCTGATGCACCTCTGCAGGCTTACTGTATCCCTTGGACCTTCACAGTGACGATGAAACACAGAAATTGCATCGGAAGTAAATATAAGAGACACAATGCCGTCTTAAGTACAGGAAGACTAAGTCTTCCAACTGTCTATGATTTTAACTTTCCTGTGTCATCAGTTTCACTTTCCGATGCACCTCGGCAGGTTTACTGTATCCCTTGGACCTTCCCATTGACGATGAAACACAGAAATTGCATCGAAATTAAATTTAAGAGACACAATGCCGACTTAAGTACAGGAAGACTGAGTCTTCCTACAGTCTATGATTTGAGCGTTTCCTGTGTCACCAGTTTTACATTCCGATGCACCTCTGCAGGTTTACTGTATCCCTTGGACCTTCCCATTGACGATGAAACACAGAAATAGCATCGGAATTAAATATAAGAGACACAATGCCGACTTAAGTGCAGGAAGACTGAGTCTTCCTACTGTCTATGTTTTGAGCGTTTCCTGTGTCACCAGTTTTACATTCCGATGCACCTCTGCAGGTTTACTGTATCCCTTGGACCTTCCCATTGACGATGAAACACAGAAATTGCATCGGAATTAAATATAAGAGACACAATGCCGACTTAAGTACAGGAAGACTGAATCTTACTACTGTCTATAATTTGAGCGTTTCCTGTGTCACCAGTTTTACATCCCGATGCACCTCTGCCTGTTTATTGTATCCCTTGGACCTTCCCATTGTCGATGAAACACAGAAATCGCATTAAATATAAGAGACACAATGCCGACTTATGTACAGAAAGACTGAGTCTTCCTACTGTCTATGTTTTGAGCGTTTCGTTCGTCACCAGATTTACATTCTGATGCACCTCTGCAGGTCTTCTGTAACCATTGGACCTTCCCATTGACGATGAAACACAGAAATTGCATCGGAATTAAATATAAGAGACACAATGCCGACTTAAGTACAGGAAGACTGAGTCTTCCTACTGTCTATGTTTTGAGCGTTTCCTGTGTCACTAGTTTTACATTCCGATGCACCTCTGCAGGTTTACTGTATCCCTTGGACCTTCCCATTGACGATGAAACACAGAAATTGCATCGAAATTAAATATAAGAGACACAATGTCGACTTAAGTACAGGAAGACTGAGTCTTCCTGCTCTCTATGTTTTGAGCGTTCCCTGTGTCACCAGTTTTACATTATGATGCACCTCTGCAGGCCTACTGTATCCCTTGGACCTTCCCATTGACGATGAAACACAGAAATTGCATCGGAATTAAATATAAGAGACAAAATGCCGACTTAAGTACCGGAAGACTGAGTCTTCCTATTGTCTATAATTTGAGCGTTTCCTGTCTCAACAGTTTTACATTCCGATGCACCTGTACAGGTTTACTGTATCCGTTGGACCTTCACAGAGACGATGAAACACAGAAATTGCATCGGAAGTAAATATAAGAGACACAATGCCGTCTTAAGTACAGGAAGACTGAGTCTTCCTACTGTCTATGTTTTGAGCGTTTCCTGTGTCACCACATTTACATTCTGATGCACCTCTGCAGGCCTTCTGTATCCATTGGACCTTGCCATTGACGATGAAACACAGAAATTGCATCTGAATTAAATATAAGAAACACAATGCCGACTTAAGTACAGGAAGACTGAGTCTTCCTACTGTCTATGTTTTATGCGTTTCCTGTGTCACCAGTTTTACATTCTGATGCACCTCTGCAGGCTTACTGTATCCCTTGGACCTTCCCATTGACGATGAAACACAGAAATTGCATCGGAATTATATATAAGAGACAAAATGCCGACTTAAGTACAGGAAGACTGAGTCTTCCTACTGTCTATGTTTTGAGCGTTTCCTGTGTCACCAGTTTTCCATCCCGATGCACCTCTACAGAATTACTGTATCCCTTGGACCTTCACAGTGACGATGACACACAAAAATTGCATCGGAGTTAAATATAAGAGACACAATGCCGACTTAATTACAGGAAGAATGAATCTTCCTACTGTCTATGTGTTGAGCATTTCCTGTGTCACTAGTTTTACATTCCGATGCACCTCTGCAGGTTTACTGTATCCCTTGGACCTTCCCATTGACGATGAAACACAGAAATTGCATCGGAATTAAATATAAGAGACACAATGCCGACTTAAGTACAGGAAGACTGAGTCTTCCTACTCTCTATGGTTTGAGCGTTTCCTGTGTCACCAGTTTTACATTCTGATGCACCTCTGCAGGCTTACTGTATCCCTTGGACCTTCACAGTGACGATGAAACACAGAAATTGCATCGGAAGTAAATATAAGAGACACAATGCCGTCTTAAGTACAGGAAGACTAAGTCTTCCAAATGTCTATGATTTTAACTTTCCTGTGTCATCAGTTTCACTTTCCGATGCACCTCGGCAGGTTTACTGTATCCCTTGGACCTTCCCATTGACGATGAAACACAGAAATTGCATCGAAATTAAATTTAAGAGACACAATGCCGACTTAAGTACAGGAAGACTGAGTCTTGCTACTGTCTATGATTTGAGCGTTTCCTGTGTCACCAGTTTTACATTCCGATGCACCTCTGCAGGTTTACTGTATCCCTTGGACCTTCCCATTGACGATGAAACACAGAAATAGCATCGGAATTAAATATAAGAGACACAATGCCGACTTAAGTGCAGGAAGACTGAGTCTTCCTACTGTCTATGTTTTGAGCGTTTCCTGTGTCACCAGTTTTACATTCCGATGCACCTCTGCAGGTTTTCTGTATCCCTTGGACCTTCCCATTGACGATGAAACACAGAAATTGCATCGGAATTAAATATAAGAGACACAATGCCGACTTAAGTACAGGAAGACTGAGTCTTACTACTGTCTATAATTTGAGCGTTTCCTGTGTCACCAGTTTTACATCCCGATGCACCTCTGCCTGTTTATTGTATCCCTTGGACCTTCCCATTGACGATGAAACACAGAAATCGCATCGGGATTAAATATAAGAGACACAATGCCGACTTATGTACAGAAAGACTGAGTCTTCCTACTGTCTATGTTTTGAGCGTTTCCTTTGTCACCAGATTTACATTCTGATGCACCTCTGCAGGTCTTCTGTAACCATTGGACCTTCCCATTGACGATGAAACACAGAAATTGCATCGGAATTAAATATAAGAGACACAATGCCGACTTAAGTACAGGAACACTGAGTCTTCCTACTGTCTATGTTTTGAGCGTTTCCTGTGTCACTAGTTTTACATTCCGATGCACCTCTGCAGGTTTACTGTATCCCTTGGACCTTCCCATTGACGATGAAACACAGAAATTGCATCGAAATTAAATATAAGAGACACAATTCCGACTTAAGTACAGGAAGACTGAGTCTTCCTGCTCTCTATGTTTTGAGCGTTCCCTGTGTCACCAGTTTTACATTATGATGCACCTCTGCAGGCCTACTGTATCCCTTGGACCTTCCCATTGACGATGAAACACAGAAATTGCATCGGAATTACATATAAGAGACAAAATGCCGACTTAAGTACCGGAAGACTGAGTCTTCCTACTGTCTATAATTTGAGCGTTTCCTGTCTCAACAGTTTTACATTCCGATGCACCTGTACAGGTTTACTGTATCCGTTGGACCTTCACAGAGACGATGAAACACAGAAATTGCATCGGAAGTAAATATAAGAGACACAATGCCGTCTTAAGTACAGGAAGACTGAGTCTTCCTACTGTCTATGTTTTGAGCGTTTCCTGTGTCACCACATTTACATTCTGATGCACCTCTGCAGGCCTTCTGTATCCATTGGACCTTGCCATTGACGATGAAACACAGAAATTCCATCGGAATTAAATATAAGAAACACAATGCCGACTTAAGAACAGGAAGACTGAGTCTTCCTACTGTCTATGTTTTATGCGTTTCCTGTGTCACCAGTTTTACATTCTGATGCACCTCTGCAGGCTTACTGTATCCCTTGGACCTTCCCATTGACGATGAAACACAGAAATTGCATCGGAATTATATATAAGAGACAAAATGCCGACTTAAGTACAGGAAGACTGAGTCTTCCTACTGTCTATGTTTTGAGCGTTTCCTGTGTCACCAGTTTTACATCCCGATGCACCTCTACAGAATTACTGTATCCCTTGGACCTTCACAGTGACGATGAAACACAAAAATTGCATCGGAGTTAAATATAAGAGACACAATGCCGACTTAATTACAGGAAGAATGAATCTTCCTACTGTCTATGTGTTGAGCATTTCCTGTGTCACCAGTTTTACATACTGATGCACCTCTGCAGGTTTACTGTATCCCTTGGACCTTCCCATTGACGATGAAACACAGAAATTGCATCGGAATTAAATATAAGAGACACAATGCCGACATAAGTACAGGAAGACTGAGTCTTCCTACTGTTTATGTTTTGAGCGTTTCCTGTGTCACTAGTTTTACATTCCGATGCACCTCTGCAGGTTTACTGTATCCCTTGGACCTTCCCATTGACGATGAAACACAGAAATTGCATCGGAATTAAATATAAGAGACACAATGCCGACTTAAGTACAGGAAGACTGAGTCTTCCTACTCTCTATGTTTTGAGCGTTTCCTGTGTCACCAGTTTTACATTCTGATGCACCTCTGCAGGCTTACTGTATCCCTTGGACCTTCACAGTGACGATGAAACACAGAAATTGCATCGGAACTAAATATAAGAGACACAATGCCGTCTTAAGTACAGGAAGACTAAGTCTTCCAACTGTCTATGATTTTAACTCTCCTGTGTCATCAGTTTCACTTTCCGATGCACCTCGGCAGGTTTACTGTATCCCTTGGACCTTCCCATTGACGATGAAACACAGAAATTGCATCGAAATTAAATTTAAGAGACACAATGCCGACTTAAGTACAGGAAGACTGAGTCTTCCTACTGTCTATGATTTGAGCGTTTCCTGTGTCACCAGTTTTACATTCCGATGCACCTCTGCAGGTTTACTGTATCCCTTGGACCTTCCCATTGACGATGAAACACAGAAATAGCATCGGAATTAAATATAAGAGACACAATGCCGACTTAAGTGCAGGAAGACTGAGTCTTCCTACTGTCTATGTTTTGAGCGTTTCCTGTGTCACCAGTTTTACATTCCGATGCACCACTGCAGGTTTACTGTATCCCTTGGACCTTCCCATTGACGATGAAACACAGAAATTGCATCGGAATTAAATATAAGAGACACAATGCCGACTTAAGTACAGGAAGACTGAGTCTTACTACTGTCTATAATTTGAGCGTTTCCTGTGTCACCAGTTTTACATCCCGATGCACCTCTACAGGTTTACTGTATCCCTTGGACCTTCACAGTGACGATGAAACACAGAAATTGAATCGGAATTAAATATAAGAGACACAATGCCGACTTAAGTACAGGAAGACTAAGTCTTCCTACTGTCTATGATTTGAGCGTTTCCTGTGTCATCAGTTTTACTTTCCGACGCACCTCTGCAGGTTTACTATATCCCTTGGACCTTCCCATTCACGATGAAACACAGAAACTTCATCGGAAATAAATATAAGAGACACAATGCCGACTTAAGTATAGGAAGACTGAGTCTTCCTACTGTCTAAGATTTGAGCGTTTCCTGTGTCTCCAGATTAACATTCCGATGCACCTCTGCAGGTTTACTGTATCCCGTGGACCTTCCCATTGACGATGAAACACAGAAATTGCATCGGAATTAAATATAAGACACACAATGCCGACTTAAGTACAGGAAGACTGAGTCTTCCTACTGTCTATGATTTGAGCGTTTCCTGTGTCACCAGTTTTACATTCCGATGCACCTCTGCAGGTTACTTGTATCCCTTGGACCATCCCATTGACGATGAAACACAGAAATTGCATCGAAATTAAATATAAGAGACACAATGCCGATTTAAGTACAAGAAAACAGTCTTCGTACGGTCAAAGTTTGAGCGGTTCCTGTGTCACCAGTTTTACATTCCGATGCACCTCTGCCTGTTTATTGTATCCCTTGGACCTTCCCATTGACGATGAAACACAGAAATTGCATCGGAATTAAATATAAGACACACAATGGCGACTTAAGTACAGGAAGACTGAGTCTTCCTACTGTCTATATTTTAAGCGTTTCCTGTCTCACCAGATTTACATTCTGATGCACCTCTGCAGGTCTTCTGTATCCATTGGACCTTCCCATTGACGATGAAACACAGAAATTGCATCGGAATTAAATATAAGAGACACAATGCCGACTTAAGTACAGGAAGACTGAGTCTTCCTACTGTCTATGTTTTAAGCGTTTCCTGTGTCACCAGATTATCATTCTGATGCACCTCTGCAGGTTTACTGTATCCCTTGGATCTTTCCATTCACGATGAAACACAGAAATTGAATCGGAATTAAATATAAGAGACACAATGCCGACTTAAGTACAGGAAGACAGAGTCTTCCTACTGTCAATGTTTTGAGCGTTTCCTGTGTCACTAGTTTTACATTCTGATGCACCTCTGCAGGTTTACTATATTCCTTGGACCTTCCCATTGACGATGAAACACAGAAATCGCATCGCAATTAAATATAAGAGACACAATGCCGACTTAAGTACAGGAAGACTAAGTCTTCCTACTGGCTATGTTTTGAACGTTTCCTGTGTCACCAGTTTTACACTCCGATGCACCTCTGCAGGTTTACTGTATCCCTTGGACCTTCCCATTGACGATGAAACACAGAAATTGCATCAGAATTAAATAAAAGAGACACAATGCCGACTTAAGTACAGGAAGACTGAGTCTTCCTACTGGCTATGTTTTGAGCGTTTCCTGTGTCACCAGTTTTACACTCCGATGCACCTCTGTAGGTTTACCGTATCCCTTGGACCTTCCCATTCACGATGAAACACAGAAATTGGATCGGAATTAAAAATAAGAGGCACAATGCAGACTTAAGTACAAGAAGACTGTCTTCCTACTGTCTATGTTTTTAACGTTTCCTGTGTCACTAGTTTTATATTCCAATGCACCTCTGCAGGTTTACTGTATCCCTTGGACATTCCCATTGACGATGAAACACAGAAATTGCATCGGAATTAAATATAAGCGACACAATGCCGACTTAAGTACAGGAAGGCTGAGTCTTCCTACTGTCTATAATTTGAGCGTTTCCTGTATAACCAGTTTTACATTCCGATGCTCCTCTACAGGTTTTCTGTATCCCTTGGACCTTCACAGTGACGATGAAACACAGAAATTGCATCGGAATTAAATATAAGAGACACAATGCCGACTTAAGTACAGGAAGACTGAGTCTTCCTACTGGCTATGTTTTGAGCGTTTCCTGTGTCACCAGTTTTACACTCCGATGCACCTCTGCAGGTTTACCGTATCCCTTGGACCTTCTTTTTCACGATGAAACACAGAAATTTCATCGGAAATAAATATAAGAGACACAATGCCGACTTAAGAATAGGAAGACTGAGTCTTCCTACTGTCTAAGATTTGAGCGTTTCCTGTGTCACCAGATTAACATTCCGATGCACCTCTGCAGGTTTACTGTATCCCGTGGACCTTCCCATTGACGATGAAACACAGAAATTGCATCGGAATTACATATATGAGAAACAATGCCGACTTAAGTACAGGAAGACGGAGCCTTCCTACTCTCTATGTTTTGAGCGTTTCCTGTGTCACCAGTTTTACATTCTGATGCACCTCTGCAGGCCTACTGTACCCCTTGGACCTTCACATTGACGATGAAACACAGACATTGCATTGGAATTAAATATAAGAGACACAATGCCGACTTAATAACAGAAAGACTGAGTCTTCCTACTGTCTATGTTTTGAGCGTTTCCTGTGTCACCAGTTTTACACTCCGATGCACCTCTGCAGGTTTACTGTATCCCTTGGATCCTTCCATTCACGATGAAAAACAGAAATTGAAATGGAATTAAATATAAGAGACACAATGCCGACCTAAGTACAGGAAGACAGAGTCTTCCAACTGTCAATGTTTTGAGCGTTTCCTGTGTCACTAGTTTTACATTCTGATGCACCTCTGCAGGTTTACTGTATCCCTTGGACCTTCCCATTGACGATGAAACACAGAAATCGCATCGGAATTAAATATAAGAGACACAATGCCGACTTAAGTACAGGAAGACTAAGTCTTCCTACTGGCTATGTTTTGAACGTTTCCTGTGTCACCAGTTTTACACTCCGATGCACCTCTGCAGGTTTACTGTATCCATTGGACCTTCCCATTGACGATGAAACACAGACATTGCATTGGAATTAAATATAAGAGAAACAATACCGACTTAATAACAGAAAGACTGAGTCTTCCTACTGTCTATGTTTTGAGCGATTCCTTTGTCACCAGTTTTACACTCCGATGCACCTCTGCAGGTTTACTGTATCCCTTGGACCTTCCCATTGACGATGAAACACAGAAATTGCATCGGAATTAAATATAAGAGACACAATGCCGACTTAAGTACAGGAAGACTGAGTCTTCCTACTGGCTATGTTTTGAGCGTTTCCTGTGTCACCAGTTTTACACTCCGATGCACCTCTGCAGGTTTACCGTATCCCTTGGAACTTTCCCATTCACGATGAAACACAGAAATTGAATCGGAATTAAATATAAGAGACACAATGCCGACTTAAGTACAAGAAGACTGAGTCTTCCTACTGTCTATGTTTTTAACGTTTCCTGTGTCACTAGTTTTATATTCCGATGCACCTCTGCAGGTTTACTGTATCCCTTGGACATTCCCATTGACGATGAAACACAGAAATTGCATCGGAATTAAATATAAGCGACACAATGCCGACTTAAGTACAGGAAGGCTGAGTCTTCCTACTGTCTATAATTTGAGCGTTTCCTGTATAACCAGTTTTACATTCCGATGCCCCTCTACAGGTTTTCTGTATCCCTTGGACCTTTTCAGTGACGATGAAACACAGAAATTGCATCGGAATTAAATATAAGAGACACAATGCCGACTTAAGTACAAGAAAACAGTCTTCTTACAGTCAATGCTTTGAGCGTTTCCTGTGTCACCAGTTTTACAATTCCGATGCACCTCTGCAGGTTTACTGTATCCCTTGGACCTTCCCATTGGCGATGAAACACACAAATTGCATCGAATTTAAATATAAGAGACACCATGCCGACTTAAGTACAGGAAGACTGAGTCTTCCTACTGTCTATGATTTGAGCGTTTCCTGTGTCACCATTTTTACATTCCGATTCACCTTTGCAGGTTTTCTGTATCCATTGGACCTTCCCATTGACGATGAAAAACAGAAATTGCATCGTAATTGAAAATAAGAGACACAATGCCGACTTATGTACAGGAAGACTAAGTCTTCCTACTGTCTATGTTTTGAGCGTTTCCTGTGTCATCAGTTTTACTTTCCGATGCACCTCTGCAGGTTTACTATATCCCTTGGACCTTCCCATTCACGATGAAACACAGAAATTTCATCGGAAATAAATATAAGAGACACAATGCCGACTTAAATACAGGAAGATTGAGTCTTCCTACTGTCTATGTGTTGAGCGTTTCCTGTGTCACCAGTTATACATTCCGATGCACCTCTGCAGGTTTACTGTATCCCTTGGACCTTCCCATTGACGATGAAACACAGAAATTGCATCGGAATTAAATATAAGAGACACAATGCCGACTTAAGTGCAGGAAGACTGAGTCTTCCTAATGTCTATGTTTTGAGCGTTTCCTGTAACACTAGTTTCACATTCCGATGCAGCTCTGTAGGTTTACTGTATCCCTTGGACCTTCCCATTGACGATGAAACACAGAAATTGCATCGGAATTAAATATAAGAGACACAATTCCGACTTAAGTACAGGAAGACTGAGTCTTCCTACTGTCAATGTTTTGAGCGTTTCCTGTGTCACTAGTTTTACATTCTGATGCACCTTTGCAGGTTTACTGTATCCCATGGACCCTCCCATTGACGATGAAACACAGAAATTGCATCGGAATTAAATATAAGAGACACAATGCCGACTTAAGTACAGGAAGACTAAGTCTTCCTACTGTCTATGTTTTGAGCGTTTCCTGTGTCATCAGTTTTACTTTCCGATGCACCTCTGCAGGTTTACTAAATCCCTTGGACCTTCCCATTCACAATGAAACACAGAAATTTCATCGGAAATAAATATAAGAGACACTATGCCGATTTAAGTATAGGAAGACTGAGTCTTCCTACTGTCTAAGATTTGAGCGTTTCCTGTGTCACCATATTAACATTCCGATGCACCTCTGCAGGTTTACTGTATCCCTTGTACCTTCCCATTGACGATGAAACACAGAAATTGCATCGGAATTACATATATGAGACACAATGCCGACTTAAGTACAGGAAGACTGAGTCTTCCTACTCTCTATGATTTGAACGTTTCCTGTGTCACCAGTTTTACGTTCTGATGCACCTCTGCAGGCCTACTGTATCCCTTGGACCTTCCCATTGACGATGAAACACACAAATTGCATCGGAATTAAATATAAGAGACAAAATGCCGACTTAAGTACAGGAAGACAGAGTCTTCCTACTGTCTATAATTTGAGCGTTTCCTGTCTCACTAGTTTTACATTCCGATGCACCTGTACAGGTTTACTGTATCCGTTGGACCTTCACAGAGACGATGAAACACAGAAATTGCATCGGAAGTAAATACAAGAGACACAATGCCGTCTTAAGTACAGGAAGACTAAGTCTTCCAACTGTCTATGTTTTGAGCGTTTCCTGTGTCATCAGTTTCACCTTCCGATGCACCTGTGCAAGTTTACTATATCCCTTGGACCTTCCCATTCACGATGAAACACAGAAATTTCATCGGAAATAAATATAAGAGACACAATGCCGACTTAAGTGCAGGAAGACTGAGTCTTCCTACTGTCTATGTTTTGAGCGTTTCCTGTGTAACCAGTTTTACATTCCGATGCACCTCTGCAGGTCTTCTGTATCCACTGGACCTTCCCATTGACGATGAAACACAGAAATTGCATCGGAATTAAATATAAGAGACACATGGCCGACTTAAGTACAGGAAGACTGAGTCTTCCTACTGTCTATGTTTTAAGCGTTTCCTGTGTCACCAGTTTTACATTCTGATGCACCTCTGCAGGTTTTCTGTATCCATTGGACCTTCCCATTGACGATGAAACACAGAAATTGCATCGGAATTAAATATAAGAGACACAATGCCGACTTAAGTGCAGGAAGACTGAGTCTTCCTACTGTCTATCTTTTGAGCGTTTCCTGTGTCACCAGTTTTACATTCCGATGCACCTCTGCAGGTTTACTGTATCCCTTGGACCTTCCCATTGACGATGAAACACAGAAATTGCATCGGAATTATATATAAGAGACACAATGCCGATTTAAGTACAGGAAGACTTAGTCTTCCTACTGTCTATGTTTTGAGCGTTTCCTGTGTCACCTAGTTTTACATTTCGATACACACCTACAGGTTTACTGTATCCCTTGGACCTTCACAGTGACGATGAAACACAGAAATTGAATCGGCATTAAATATACGAGACACAATGCCGACTTAAGTACAGGAAGACTAAGTCTTCCTACTGTCTATGTTTTGAGCGTTTCCTGTAACACTAGTTTCACATTCCGATGCAGCTCTGTAGGTTTACTGTATCCCTTGGACCTTCCCATTGACGATGAAACACAGAAATTGCATCGGAATTAAATATAAGAGACACAATTCCGACTTAAGTACAGGAAGACTGAGTCTTCCTACTGTCAATGTTTTGAGCGTTTCCTGTGTCACTAGTTTTACATTCTGATGCACCTTTTCAGGTTTACTGTATCCCATGGACCCACCCATTGACGATGAAACACAGAAATTGCATCGGAATTAAATATAAGAGACACAATGCCGACTTAAGTACAGGAAGACGGAGCCTTCCTACTCTCTATGTTTTGAGCGTTTCCTGTGTCACCAGTTTTACATTCTGATGCACCTCTGCAGGCCTACTGTACCCCTTGGACCTTCACATTGACGATGAAACACAGACATTGCATTGGAATTAAATATAAGAGACACAATGCCGACTTAATAACAGAAAGACTGAGTCTTCCTACTGTCTATGTTTTGAGCGTTTCCTGTGTCACCAGTTTTACACTCCGATGCACCTCTGCAGGTTTACTGTATCCCTTGGATCCTTCCATTCACGATGAAACACAGAAATTGAAATGGAATTAAATATAAGAGACACAATGCCGACCTAAGTACAGGAAGACAGAGTCTTCCAACTGTCAATGTTTTGAGCGTTTCCTGTGTCACTAGTTTTACATTCTGATGCACCTCTGCAGGTTTACTGTATCCCTTGGACCTTCCCATTGACGATGAAACACAGAAATCGCATCGGAATTAAATATAAGAGACACAATGCCGACTTAAGTACAGGAAGACTAAGTCTTCCTACTGGCTATGTTTTGAACGTTTCCTGTGTCACCAGTTTTACACTCCGATGCACCTCTGCAGGTTTACTGTATCCATTGGACCTTCCCATTGACGATGAAACACAGACATTGCATTGGAATTAAATATAAGAGAAACAATACCGACTTAATAACAGAAAGACTGAGTCTTCCTACTGTCTATGTTTTGAGCGATTCCTTTGTCACCAGTTTTACACTCCGATGCACCTCTGCAGGTTTACTGTATCCCTTGGACCTTCCCATTGACGATGAAACACAGAAATTGCATCGGAATTAAATATAAGAGACACAATGCCGACTTAAGTACAGGAAGACTGAGTCTTCCTACTGGCTATGTTTTGAGCGTTTCCTGTGTCACCAGTTTTACACTCCGATGCACCTCTGCAGGTTTACCGTATCCCTTGGAACTTTCCCATTCACGATGAAACACAGAAATTGAATCGGAATTAAATATAAGAGACACAATGCCGACTTAAGTACAAGAAGACTGAGTCTTCCTACTGTCTATGTTTTTAACGTTTCCTGTGTCACTAGTTTTATATTCCGATGCACCTCTGCAGGTTTACTGTATCCCTTGGACATTCCCATTGACGATGAAACACAGAAATTGCATCGGAATTAAATATAAGCGACACAATGCCGACTTAAGTACAGGAAGGCTGAGTCTTCCTACTGTCTATAATTTGAGCGTTTCCTGTATAACCAGTTTTACATTCCGATGCCCCTCTACAGGTTTTCTGTATCCCTTGGACCTTTTCAGTGACGATGAAACACAGAAATTGCATCGGAATTAAATATAAGAGACACAATGCCGACTTAAGTACAAGAAAACAGTCTTCTTACAGTCAATGCTTTGAGCGTTTCCTGTGTCACCAGTTTTACAATTCCGATGCACCTCTGCAGGTTTACTGTATCCCTTGGACCTTCCCATTGGCGATGAAACACACAAATTGCATCGAATTTAAATATAAGAGACACCATGCCGACTTAAGTACAGGAAGACTGAGTCTTCCTACTGTCTATGATTTGAGCGTTTCCTGTGTCACCATTTTTACATTCCGATTCACCTTTGCAGGTTTTCTGTATCCATTGGACCTTCCCATTGACGATGAAAAACAGAAATTGCATCGTAATTGAAAATAAGAGACACAATGCCGACTTATGTACAGGAAGACTAAGTCTTCCTACTGTCTATGTTTTGAGCGTTTCCTGTGTCATCAGTTTTACTTTCCGATGCACCTCTGCAGGTTTACTATATCCCTTGGACCTTCCCATTCACGATGAAACACAGAAATTTCATCGGAAATAAATATAAGAGACACAATGCCGACTTAAATACAGGAAGATTGAGTCTTCCTACTGTCTATGTGTTGAGCGTTTCCTGTGTCACCAGTTATACATTCCGATGCACCTCTGCAGGTTTACTGTATCCCTTGGACCTTCCCATTGACGATGAAACACAGAAATTGCATCGGAATTAAATATAAGAGACACAATGCCGACTTAAGTGCAGGAAGACTGAGTCTTCCTAATGTCTATGTTTTGAGCGTTTCCTGTAACACTAGTTTCACATTCCGATGCAGCTCTGTAGGTTTACTGTATCCCTTGGACCTTCCCATTGACGATGAAACACAGAAATTGCATCGGAATTAAATATAAGAGACACAATTCCGACTTAAGTACAGGAAGACTGAGTCTTCCTACTGTCAATGTTTTGAGCGTTTCCTGTGTCACTAGTTTTACATTCTGATGCACCTTTGCAGGTTTACTGTATCCCATGGACCCTCCCATTGACGATGAAACACAGAAATTGCATCGGAATTAAATATAAGAGACACAATGCCGACTTAAGTACAGGAAGACTAAGTCTTCCTACTGTCTATGTTTTGAGCGTTTCCTGTGTCATCAGTTTTACTTTCCGATGCACCTCTGCAGGTTTACTAAATCCCTTGGACCTTCCCATTCACAATGAAACACAGAAATTTCATCGGAAATAAATATAAGAGACACTATGCCGATTTAAGTATAGGAAGACTGAGTCTTCCTACTGTCTAAGATTTGAGCGTTTCCTGTGTCACCATATTAACATTCCGATGCACCTCTGCAGGTTTACTGTATCCCTTGTACCTTCCCATTGACGATGAAACACAGAAATTGCATCGGAATTACATATATGAGACACAATGCCGACTTAAGTACAGGAAGACTGAGTCTTCCTACTCTCTATGATTTGAACGTTTCCTGTGTCACCAGTTTTACGTTCTGATGCACCTCTGCAGGCCTACTGTATCCCTTGGACCTTCCCATTGACGATGAAACACACAAATTGCATCGGAATTAAATATAAGAGACAAAATGCCGACTTAAGTACAGGAAGACAGAGTCTTCCTACTGTCTATAATTTGAGCGTTTCCTGTCTCACTAGTTTTACATTCCGATGCACCTGTACAGGTTTACTGTATCCGTTGGACCTTCACAGAGACGATGAAACACAGAAATTGCATCGGAAGTAAATACAAGAGACACAATGCCGTCTTAAGTACAGGAAGACTAAGTCTTCCAACTGTCTATGTTTTGAGCGTTTCCTGTGTCATCAGTTTCACCTTCCGATGCACCTGTGCAAGTTTACTATATCCCTTGGACCTTCCCATTCACGATGAAACACAGAAATTTCATCGGAAATAAATATAAGAGACACAATGCCGACTTAAGTGCAGGAAGACTGAGTCTTCCTACTGTCTATGTTTTGAGCGTTTCCTGTGTAACCAGTTTTACATTCCGATGCACCTCTGCAGGTCTTCTGTATCCACTGGACCTTCCCATTGACGATGAAACACAGAAATTGCATCGGAATTAAATATAAGAGACACATGGCCGACTTAAGTACAGGAAGACTGAGTCTTCCTACTGTCTATGTTTTAAGCGTTTCCTGTGTCACCAGTTTTACATTCTGATGCACCTCTGCAGGTTTTCTGTATCCATTGGACCTTCCCATTGACGATGAAACACAGAAATTGCATCGGAATTAAATATAAGAGACACAATGCCGACTTAAGTGCAGGAAGACTGAGTCTTCCTACTGTCTATCTTTTGAGCGTTTCCTGTGTCACCAGTTTTACATTCCGATGCACCTCTGCAGGTTTACTGTATCCCTTGGACCTTCCCATTGACGATGAAACACAGAAATTGCATCGGAATTATATATAAGAGACACAATGCCGATTTAAGTACAGGAAGACTTAGTCTTCCTACTGTCTATGTTTTGAGCGTTTCCTGTGTCACCTAGTTTTACATTTCGATACACACCTACAGGTTTACTGTATCCCTTGGACCTTCACAGTGACGATGAAACACAGAAATTGAATCGGCATTAAATATACGAGACACAATGCCGACTTAAGTACAGGAAGACTAAGTCTTCCTACTGTCTATGTTTTGAGCGTTTCCTGTAACACTAGTTTCACATTCCGATGCAGCTCTGTAGGTTTACTGTATCCCTTGGACCTTCCCATTGACGATGAAACACAGAAATTGCATCGGAATTAAATATAAGAGACACAATTCCGACTTAAGTACAGGAAGACTGAGTCTTCCTACTGTCAATGTTTTGAGCGTTTCCTGTGTCACTAGTTTTACATTCTGATGCACCTTTTCAGGTTTACTGTATCCCATGGACCCACCCATTGACGATGAAACACAGAAATTGCATCGGAATTAAATATAAGAGACACAATGCCGACTTAAGTACAGGGAGACTAAGTCTTCCTACTGTCTATGTTTTGAGCGTTTCCTGTGTCATCAGTTTTACTTTCCGATGCACCTCTGCAGGTTTACTAAATCCCTTGGACCTTCCCATTCACAATGAAACACAGAAATTTCATCGGAAATAAATATAAGAGACACAATGCCGACTTAAGTATAGGAAGACTGACTCTTCCTACTGTCTAAGATTTGAGCGTTTCCTGTGTCACCAGATTAACATTCCGATGCACCTCTGCAGGTTTACTGTATCCCTTGGACCTTCCCATTGACGATGAAACACAGAAATTGCATCGGAATTACATATATGAGACACAATGCCGACTTAAGTACAGGAAGACTGAGTCTTCCTACTCTCTATGTTTTGTACGTTTCCTGTGTCTCCAGTTTTACGTTCTGATGCACCTCTGCAGGCCTACTGTATCCCTTGGACCTTCCCATTGACGATGAAACACACAAATTGCATCGGAATTAAATATAAGAGACAAAATGCCGACTTAAGTACAGGAAGACTGAGTCTTCCTACTGTCTATGATTTGAGCGTTTCCTGTCTCACTAGTTTTACATTCCGATGCACCTGTACAGGTTTACTGTATCCGTTGGACCTTCACAGAGACGATGAAACACAGAAATTGCATCGGAAGTAAATACAAGAGACACAATGCCGTCTTAAGTACAGGAAGACTAAGTCTTCCAACTGTCTATGCTTTGAGCGTTTCCTGTGTCATCAGTTTCACGTTCCGATGCACCTCTGCAAGTTTACTATACCCCTTGGACCTTCCCATTCACGATGAAACACAGAAATTTCATCGGAAATAAATATAAGAGACACATGGCGTTTTAAGTGCAGGAAGACTGAGTCTTCCTACTGTCTATGTTTTGAGCGTTTCCTGTGTCACCAGTTTTACATTCCGATGCACCTCTGCAAGTCTTCTGTATCCACTGGACCTTCCCATTGACGAAGAAACACAGAAATTGCATCGGAATTAAATATAAGAGACACATGGCCGACTTAAGTACAGGAAGACTGAGTCTTCCTACTGTCTATGTTTTAAGCGTTTCCTGTGTCACCAGTTTTACATTCTGATGCACCTCTGCAGGTTTTCTGTATCCATTGGACCTTCCCATTGACGATGAAACACAGAAATTGCATCGGAATTAAATATAAGAGACACAATGCCGACTTAAGTGCAGGAAGACTGAGTCTTCCTACTGTCTATGTTTTAAGCGTTTCCTGTGTCACCAGATTTTCATTCTGATGCACCTCTGCAGGTTTTCTGTATCCATTGGACCTTCCCATTGACGATGAAACACAGAGATTGCATCGGAATTAAATATAAGAGACACAATGCCGACTTAAGTACAGGAAGACTGAGTCTTCCTACTTTCTATGTTTTTAACGTTTCCTGTGTCACTAGTTTTACATTCCGATGCACCTCTGCAGGTTTACTGTATCCCTTGGACCTTCCCATTGACGATGAAACACAGAAATTGCATCGGAATTACATATATGAGACACAATGCCGACTTAAGTACAGGAAGAATGAGTCTTCCTACTCTCTATGTTTTGAGCGTTTCCTGTGTCACCAGTTTTACACTCCGATGCACCTCTGCAGGTTTACTGTATCCCTTGGATCTTTCCATTCACGATGAAACACAGAAATTGAATCGGAATTAAATATAAGAGACACAATGCCGACTTAAGTACAGGAAGACAGAGTCTTCCTACTGGCTATGTTTTGAGCGTTTCCTGTGTCACCAGTTTTACACTCCGATGCACCTCTGTAGGTTTACCGTCTCCCTTGGACCTTCCCATTCACGATGAAACACAGAAATTGGATCGGAATTAAAAATAAGAGGCACAATGCAGACTTAAGTACAAGAAGACTGTCTTCCTACTGTCTATGTTTTTAACGTTTCCTGTGTCACTAGTTTTATATTCCAATGCACCTCTGCAGGTTTACTGTATCCCTTGGACATTCCCATTGACGATGAAACACAGAAATTGCATCGGAATTAAATATAAGCGACACAATGCCGACTTAAGTACAGGAAGGCTGAGTCTTCCTACTGTCTATAATTTGAGCGTTTCCTGTATAACCAGTTTTACATTCCGATGCTCCTCTACAGGTTTTCTGTATCCCTTGGACCTTCACAGTGACGATGAAACACAGAAATTGCATCGGAATTAAATGTAAGAGACACAATGCCGACTTTAGTACAGGAAGACTGAGTCTTCCTACTGGCTATGTTTTGAGCGTTTCCTGTGTCACCAGTTTTACACTCCGATGCACCTCTGCAGGTTTACCGTATCCCTTGGACCTTCTTTTTCACGATGAAACACAGAAATTTCATCGGAAATAAATATAAGAGACACAATGCCGACTTAAGAATAGGAAGACTGAGTCTTCCTACTGTCTAAGATTTGAGCGTTTCCTGTGTCACCAGATTAACATTCCGATGCACCTCTGCAGGTTTACTGTATCCCGTGGACCTTCCCATTGACGATGAAACACAGAAATTGCATCGGAAATAAATATAAGACACACAATGCCGACTTAAGTACAGGAAGACTGAGTCTTCCTACTGTCTATGATTTGAGCGTTTCCTGTGTCACCAGTTTTACATTCCGATGCACCTCTGCAGGTTTCCTGTATCCCTTGGACCATTCCATTGACGATGAAACACAGAAATTGCATTGAAATTAAATATAAGAGACACAATGCCGACTTAAGTACAAGAAAACAGTCTTCGTACGGTCAATGTTTGAGCTGTTCCTGTGTCACCAGTTTTACATTCCGATGTACCTCTGCCTGTTTATTGTATCCCTTGGACCTTCCCATTGACGATGAAACACAGAAATTGCATCGGAATTAAATATAAGACACACAATGCCGACTTAAGTACAGGAAGACTGAGTCTTCCTACTGTCTATATTTTGAGCGTTTCCTGTCTCACCAGATTTACATTCTGATGCACCTCTGCAGGTCTTCTGTATCCATTGGACCTTCCCATTGACGATGAAACACAGAAATTGCATCGGAATTAAGTATAAGAGACACAATGCCGACTTAAGTACAGGAAGACTGAGTCTTCCTACTGTCTATGTTTTGAGCGTTTCCTGTGTCACTAGTTTTACATTCCGATGCACCTCTGCAGGTTTACTGTAACCCTTGGACCTTCCCATTGACGATGAAACACAGAAATTGCATCGGAATTACATATATGAGAAACAATGCCGACTTAAGTACAGGAAGACGGAGCCTTCCTACTCTCTATGTTTTGAGCGTTTCCTGTGTCACCAGTTTTACATTCTGATGCACCTCTGCAGGCCTACTGTATCCCTTGGACCTTCACATTGACGATGAAACACAGACATTGCATTGGAATTAAATATAAGCGACACAATGCCGACTTAAGTACAGGAAGGCTGAGTCTTCCTACTGTCTATAATTTGAGCGTTTCCTGTATAACCAGTTTTACATTCCGATGCTCCTCTACAGGTTTTCTGTATCCCTTGGACATTTTCAGTGACGATGAAACACAGAAATTGCATCGGAATTAAATATAAGAGACACAATGCCGACTTAAGAACAAGAAATCAGTCTTCTTACAGTCAATGCTTTGAGCGTTTCCTGTGTCACCAGTTTTACAATTCCGATGCACCTCTGCAGGTTTACTGTATCCCTTGGACCTTCCCATTGGCGATGAAACACACAAATTGCATCGAATTTAAATATAAGAGACACCATGCCGACTTAAGTACAGGAAGACTGAGTCTTCCTACTGTCTATGATTTGAGCGTTTCCTGTGTCACCAGTTTTACATTCCGATTCACCTTTGCAGGTTTTCTGTATCCATTGGACCTTCCCATTGACGATGAAAAACAGAAATTGCATCGTAATTGAATATAAGAGACACAATGCCGACTTATGTACAGGAAGACTAAGTCTTCCTACTGTCTATGTTTTGAGCGTTTCCTGTGTCATCAGTTTTACTTTCCGATGCACCTCTGCAGGTTTACTATATCCCTTGGACCTTCCCATTCACGATGAAACACAGAAATTTCATCGGAAATAAATATAAGAGACACAATGCCGACTTAAATACAGGAAGATTGAGTCTTCCTACTGTCTATGTGTTGAGCGTTTCCTGTGTCACCAGTTATACATTCCGATGCACCTCTGCAGGTTTACTGTATCCCTTGGACCTTCCCATTGACGATGAAACACAGAAATTGCATCGGAATTAAATATAAGAGACACAATGCCGACTTAAGTGCAGGAAGACTGAGTCTTCCTACTGTCTATGTTTTGAGCGTTTCCTGTAACACTAGTTTCACATTCCGATGCAGCTCTGTAGGTTTACTGTATCCCTTGGACCATCCCATTGACGATGAAACACAGAAATTGCATCGGAATTAAATATAAGAGACACAATTCCGACTTAAGTACAGGAAGACTGAGTCTTCCTACTGTCAATGTTTTGAGCGTTTCCTGTGTCACTAGTTTTACATTCTGATGCACCTTTGCAGGTTTACTGTATCCCATGGACCCTCCCATTGACGATGAAACACAGAAATTGCATCGGAATTAAATATAAGAGACACAATGCCGACTTAAGTACAGGAAGACTAAGTCTTCCTACTGTCTATGTTTTGAGCGTTTCCTGTGTCATCAGTTTTACTTTCCGATGCACCTCTGCAGGTTTACTAAATCCCTTGGACCTTCCCATTCACAATGAAACACAGAAATTTCATCGGAAATAAATATAAGAGACACTATGCCGATTTAAGTATAGGAAGACTGAGTCTTCCTACTGTCTAAGATTTGAGCGTTTCCTGTGTCACCAGATTAACATTCCGATGCACCTCTGCAGGTTTACTGTATCCCTTGTACCTTCCCATTGACGATGAAACACAGAAATTGCATCGGAATTACATATATGAGACACAATGCCGACTTAAGTACAGGAAGACTGAGTCTTCCTACTCTCTATGATTTGAACGTTTCCTGTGTCACCAGTTTTACGTTCTGATGCACCTCTGCAGGCCTACTGTATCCCTTGGAACTTCCCATTGACGATGAAACACACAAATTGCATCGGAATTAAATATAAGAGACAAAATGCCGACTTAAGTACAGGAAGACAGAGTCTTCCTACTGTCTATAATTTGAGCGTTTCCTGTCTCACTAGTTTTACATTCCGATGCACCTGTACAGGTTTACTGTATCCGTTGGACCTTCACAGAGACGATGAAACACAGAAATTGCATCGGAAGTAAATACAAGAGACACAATGCCGTCTTAAGTACAGGAAGACTAAGTCTTCCAACTGTCTATGTTTTGAGCGTTTCCTGTGTCATCAGTTTCACCTTCCGATGCACCTCTGCAAGTTTACTATATCCCTTGGACCTTCCCATTCACGATGAAACACAGAAATTTCATCGGAAATAAATATAAGAGACACAATGCCGACTTAAGTGCAGGAATACTGAGTCTTCCTACTGTCTATGTTTTGAGCGTTTCCTGTGTAACCAGTTTTACATTCCGATGCACCTCTGCAGGTCTTCTGTATCCACTGGACCTTCCCATTGACGATGAAACACAGAAATTGCATCGGAATTAAATATAAGAGACACATGGCCGACTTAAGTACAGGAAGACTGAGTCTTCCTACTGTCTATGTTTTAAGCGTTTCCTGTGTCACCAGTTTTACATTCTGATGCACCTCTGCAGGTTTTCTGTATCCATTGGACCTTCCCATTGACGATGAAACACAGAAATTGCATCGGAATTAAATATAAGAGACACAATGCCGACTTAAGTGCAGGAAGACTGAGTCTTCCTACTGTCTATCTTTTGAGCGTTTCCTGTGTCACCAGTTTTACATTCCGATGCACCTCTGCAGGTTTACTGTATCCCTTGGACCTTCCCATTGACGATGAAACACAGAAATTGCATCGGAATTATATATAAGAGACACAATGCCGATTTAAGTACAGGAAGACTTAGTCTTCCTACTGTCTATGTTTTGAGCGTTTCCTGTGTCACCTAGTTTTACATTTCGATACACACCTACAGGTTTACTGTATCCCTTGGACCTTCACAGTGACGATGAAACACAGAAATTGAATCGGCATTAAATATACGAGACACAATGCCGACTTAAGTACAGGGAGACTAAGTCTTCCTACTGTCTATGTTTTGAGCGTTTCCTGTGTCATCAGTTTTACTTTCCGATGCACCTCTGCAGGTTTACTATATCCCTTGGACCTTCCCATTCACAATGAAACACAGAAATTTCATCGGAAATAAATATAAGAGACACAATGCCGACTTAAGTATAGGAAGACTGACTCTTCCTACTGTCTAAGATTTGAGCGTTTCCTGTGTCACCAGATTAACATTCCGATGCACCTCTGCAGGTTTACTGTATCCCTTGGACCTTCCCATTGACGATGAAACACAGAAATTGCATCGGAATTACATATATGAGACACAATGCCGACTTAAGTACAGGAAGACTGAGTCTTCCTACTCTCTATGTTTTGAACGTTTCCTGTGTCACCAGTTTTACGTTCTGATGCACCTCTGCAGGCCTACTGTATCCCTTGGACCTTCCCATTGACGATGAAACACACAAATTGCATCGGAATTAAATATAAGAGACAAAATGCCGACTTAAGTACAGGAAGACTGAGTCTTCCTACTGTCTATAATTTGAGCGTTTCCTGTCTCACTAGTTTTACATTCCGATGCACCTGTACAGGTTTACTGTATCCGTTGGACCTTCACAGAGACGATGAAACACAGAAATTGCATCGGAAGTAAATACAAGAGACACAATGCCGTCTTAAGTACAGGAAGACTAAGTCTTCCAACTGTCTATGCTTTGAGCGTTTCCTGTGTCATCAGTTTCACGTTCCGATGCACCTCTGCAAGTTTACTATATCCCTTGGACCTTCCCATTCACGATGAAACACAGAAATTTCATCGGAAATAAATATAAGAGACACATGGCGTTTTAAGTGCAGGAAGACTGAGTCTTCCTACTGTCTATGTTTTGAGCGTTTCCTGTGTCACCAGTTTTACATTCCGATGCACCTCTGCAAGTCTTCTGTATCCACTGGACCTTCCCATTGACGATGAAACACAGAAATTGCATCGGAATTAAATATAAGAGACACATGGCCGACTTAAGTACAGGAAGACTGAGTCTTCCTACTGTCTATGTTTTAAGCGTTTCCTGTGTCACCAGTTTTACATTCTGATGCACCTCTGCAGGTTTTCTGTATCCATTGGACCTTCCCATTGACGATGAAACACAGAAATTGCATCGGAATTAAATATAAGAGACACAATGCCGACTTAAGTGCAGGAAGACTGAGTCTTCCTACTGTCTATCTTTTGAGCGTTTCCTGTGTCACCAGTTTTACATTGCGATGCACCTCTGCAGGTTTACTGTATCCCTTGGACCTTCCCATTGACGATGAAACACAGAAATTGCATCATAATTATATATAAGAGACACAATGCCGATTTAAGTACAGGAAGACTTAGTCTTCCTACTGTCTATGTTTTGAGCGTTTCCTGTGTCACCTAGTTTTACATTTCGATACACCTCTACAGGTTTACTGTATCCCTTGGACCTTCACAGTGACGATGAAACACAGAAATTGAATCGGCATTAAATATACGAGACACAATGCCGACTTAAGTACAGGAAGACTAAGTCTTCCTACTGTCTATGTTTTGAGCGTTTCCTGTGTCATCAGTTTTACTTTCCGATGCACCGCTGCAGGTTTACTATATCCCTTGGACCTTCCCATTCACGATGAAACACAGAAATTTCATCGGAAATAAATATAAGAGACACAATGCCGACTTGAGTATAGTAAGACTGAGTCTTCCTACTGTCTATGATTTGAGCGTTTCCTGTGTCTCCAGTTTTACATTCCGTTGCACCTCTGCAGGTTTCCTGTATCCATTGGACCATCCCATTGACGATGAAATACAGAAATTGCATCGAAATTAAATATAAGAGACACAATGCCGACTTAAGTACAAGAAAACAGTCTTCGTACGGTCAATGTTTGAGCGGTTCCTGTGTCACCAGTTTCACATTCCGATGCACCTCTGGCTGTTTATTGTATCCCTTAGACCTTCCCATTGACGATGCAACACAGAAATTGCATCGTAATTAAATATAAGAGACACAATGCCGACTTAAGTACAGGAAGACTGAGTCTTCCTACTGTCTATGTTTTAAGCGTTTCCTGTGTCACCAGTTTTACATTCTGATGCACCTCTGCAGGTTTTCTGTATCCATTGGACCTTCCCATTGACGATGAAACACAGAAATTGCATCGGAATTAAATATAAGAGACACAATGCCGACTTAAGTACAGGAAGACTGAGTCTTCCTACTGTCTATGTTTTGAGCGTTTCCTGTGTCATCAGTTTTACTTTCCGATGCACCGCTGCAGGTTTACTATATCACTTTTACATTCCGATGCACCTCTGCAGGTTTACTGTATCCACTGGACCTTCCCATTGACGATGAAAAACAGAAATTGCATCGGAATTAAATTTAAGAGACACAATGCCGACTTAAGTACTTGATGACTAAGTCTTCCTACTGTCTATGTTTTGAGCGTTTCCTGTGTCATCAGTTTTACTTTCCGATGCACTTCTGCAGGTTTACTATATCCCTTCGACCTTCCCATTCACGATGAAACACTGAAATTTCATCGGAAATAAATATAAGAGACACAATGCCGACTTAAGTACAGGAAGACTGAGTCTTCCCACTGGCTTTGTTTTGAGCGTTTCCTGTGTCACCAGTTTTACACTCCGATGCACCTCTGCAGGTTTACTGTATCCCTTGGATCTTCCCATTCACGATGAAACACAGAAATTGAATCGGAATTAAATATAAGAGACACAATGCCGACTTAAGTACAGGAAGACAGAGTCTTCCTACTGTCAATGTTTTGAGCGTTTCCTGTGTCACTAGTTTTACATTCTGATGCACCTCTGCAGGTTTACTGTATCCCTTGGACCATTCCATTGACGATGAAACACAGAAATCGCATCGGAATTAAATATAAGAGACACAATGCCGACTTAAGTACAGGAAGACTAAGTCTTCCTACTGGCTATATTTTGAACGTTTCCTGTGTCACCAGTTTTACACTCCGATGCACCTCTGCAGGTTTACTGTATCCATTGGACCTTCCCATTGACGATGAAACACTGACATTGCATTGGAATTAAATATAAGAGACACAATGCCGACTTAATAACAGAAAGACTGAGTCTTCCTACTGTCTATGTTTTGAGCGTTTCCTGTGTCACCAGTTTTACACTCCGATGCACCACTGCAGGTTTACTGTATCCCTTGGACCTTCCCATTCACGATGAAACACAGAAATTGAATCGGAATTAAATATAAGAGACACAGTGCCGACTTAAGTACAGGAAGACTGAGTCTTCCTACTGGCTATGTTTTGAGCGTTTCCTGTGTCACCAGTTTTACACTCCGATGCACCTCTGCAGGTTTACCGTATCCCTTTCACCTTCCCATTCACGATGAAACACAGAAATTGAATCGGAATTAAATATAAGCGACACAATGCCGACTTAAGTACAGGAAGGCTGAGTATTCCTACTGTCTATAATTTGAGCGTTTCCTGTATAACCAGTTTTACATTCCGATGCTCCTCTACAGGTTTTCTGTATCCCTTGGACCTTCACAGTGACGATGAAACACAGAAATTGCATCGGAATTAAATATAAGAGACACAATGCCGACTTAAGTGCAGGAAGACTGAGTCTTCCTACTGCTATGATTTGAGCGTTTCCTGTGTCACCAGTTTTACACTCCGATTCACCTTTGCAGGTTTACTGTATCCATTGGACCTTCCCATTGACGATGAAAAACAGAAATTGTATCGTAATTGAATATAAGAGACACAATGCCGACTTAAGTACAGGAAGACTAAGTCTTCCTACTGTCTATGTTTTGAGCGTTTCCTGTGGCATCAGTTTTACTTTCCGATGCACCTCTGCAGGTTTACTATATCCCTTGGAACTTCCCATTCACGATGAAACACAGAAATTTCATCGGAAATAAATATAAGAGACACAATGCCGACTTAAATACAGGAAGATTGAGTCTTCCTACTGTCTATGTTTTGAGCGTTTCCTGTGTCACCAGTTATACATTCCGATGCACCTCTGCAGGTTTACTGTATCCCTTGGACCTTCCCATTGACGATGAAACACAGAAATTGCATCGGAATTAAATATAACAGACACAATGCCGACTTAAGTGCAGGAAGACTGAGTCTTACCACTGTCTATGTTTTGAGCGTTTCCTGTAACACTAGTTTCACATTCCGATGCACCTGTACAGGTTTACTGTATCCCTTGGACCTTCACAGTGACGATGAAACACAGAAATTGCATGGGAATTAAATATAAGAGACACAATGCCGACTTAAGTACAGGAAGACTGAGTCTTCCTACTCTCTATGATTTGAACGTTTCCTGTGTCACCAGTTTTACGTTCTGATGCACCTCTGCAGGCCTACTGTATCCCTTGGACCTTCCCATTGACGATGAAACACACAAATTGCATCGGAATTAAATATAAGAGACAAAATGCCGACTTAAGTACAGGAAGACAGAGTCTTCCTACTGTCTATAATTTGAGCGTTTCCTGTCTCACTAGTTTTACATTCCGATGCACCTGTACAGGTTTACTGTATCCCTTGGACCTTCCGATTGACGATGAAACACAGAAATTGCATCGGAATTAAATATAAGAGACACAGTGCCGACTTAAGTACAGGAAGACTGAGTCTTCCTACTGTCTATGTTTTGAGCGTTTCCTGTGTCACTAGTTTTACATTCCGATGCACCTCTGCAGGTTTACTGTATCCCTTGGACCTTCCCATTCACGATGAAACACAGAAATTGAATCGGAATTAAATATAAGCGACACAATGCCGACTTAAGTACAGGAAGGCTGAGTATTCCTACTGTCTATAATTTGAGCGTTTCCTGTATAACCAGTTTTACATTCCGATGCTCCTCTACAGGTTTTCTGTATCCCTTGGACCTTCACAGTGACGATGAAACACAGAAATTGCATCGGAATTAAATATAAGAGACACAATGCCGACTTAAGTGCAGGAAGACTGAGTCTTCCTACTGTCTATGATTTGAGCGTTTCCTGTGTCACCAGTTTTACACTCCGATCCACCTTTGCAGGTTTACTGTATCCATTGGACCTTCCCATTGACGATGAAAAACAGAAATTGCATCGTAATTGAATATAAGAGACACAATGCCGACTTAAGTACAGGAAGACTAAGTCTTCCTACTGTCTATGTTTTGAGCGTTTCCTGTGTCATCAGTTTTACTTTCCGATGAACCTCTGCAGGTTTACTATATCCCTTGGAACTTCCCATTCACGATGAAACACAGAAATTTCATCGGAAATAAATATAAGAGACACAATGCCGACTTAAATACAGGAAGATTGAGTCTTCCTACTGTCTATGTTTTGAGCGTTTCCTGTGTCACCAGTTATACATTCCGATGCACCTCTGCAGGTTTACTGTATCCCTTGGACCTTCCCATTGACGATGAAACACAGAAATTGCATCGGAATTAAATATAACAGACACAATGCCGACTTAAGTGCAGGAAGACTGAGTCTTACCACTGTCTATGTTTTGAGCGTTTCCTGTAACACTAGTTTCACATTCCGATGCACCTGTACAGGTTTACTGTATCCCTTGGACCTTCACAGTGACGATGAAACACAGAAATTGCATCGGAATTAAATATAAGAGACACAATGCCGACTTAAGAACAGGAAGACTGAGTCTTCCTACTGTCTATGTTTTGAGCGTTTCCTGTGTCATCAGTTTTACTTTCCGATGCAGCTCTGCAGGTTTACTATATCCCTTGGACCTTCCCATTTACGATGAAACACAGAAATTTCATCGGAAATAAATATGAGACACAATGCCGACTTAAGTACAGCAAGACTGAGTCTTCCTACTGTCTATGATTTGAGCGTTTCCTGTGTCATCAGTTTTACATTCCGATGCATCTCTGCAGGTTTACTGTATCCCTTGGACGTTCCGATTGACGATGAAACACAGAAATTGCATCGGAATTAAATATAAGAGACACAGTGCCGACTTAAGTACAGGAAGACTGAGTCTTCCTACTGTCTATGTTTTGAGCGTTTCCTGTGTCACTAGTTTTACATTCCGATGCACCTCTGCAGGTTTACTGTATCCCTTGGACCTACCCATTGACGATGAAACACAAAAATTGCATCGGAATTAAATATAAGAGACACAATGCCGACTTAAAAACAGGAAGACTGAGTCTTCCTACTCTCTATGTTTTGAGCGTTTCCTGTGTCACCAGTTTTACATTCTGATGCACCTCTGCAGTTTTACTGTATCCCTTGGACCTTCCTTATTGACGATGAAACACAGAAATTGCATCGGAATTAAATATAAGAGACACAATGCCGACTTAAGTACAGGAAGACTGAGTCTTCCTACTGTCTGTAATTTGAGCGTTTCGTGTGTCACCAGTTTTACATTCCGATGCACCTCTGCAGGTTTACTGTATCCCTTGGATCTTCCCATTGACGATGAAGCACAGAAATTGCATCGGAATTATATATAAGAGACACAATGCCTATTTAAGTACAGGAAGACTGAGTCTTCCTACTGTCTATGTTTTGAGCGTTTCCTGTGTCATCAGTTTTACATTTCGATACACCTCTACAGGTTTACTGTATGCCGTGGACCTTCACAGTGACGATGAAACACAGAAATTGCACCGGAATTAAATATAAGAGACACAATGCCGACTTAAGTACAGGATGACCGAGTCTTCCTACTGTCTACGTTTTGAGCGTTTCCTGTGTCACTAGTTATACATTTCGATTCACCTCTGCAGGTTTACTGTATCCCTTGGACCTTCCCATTGACGATGAAACACAGAAATTGCATCGGAATTAAATAATAGAGACACAATGCCGACTTAAGTACAGGAAGACTGAGTCTTCCTACTGGCTATGTTTTGAGCGTTTCCTGTGTCACCAGTTTTACACTCCGATGCACCTCTGCTGGTTTACCGTATCCCTTGGACCTTCCCATTCACGATGAAACACAGAAATTGAATCGGAATTAAATATAAGAGACACAATGCCGACTTATGTACAAGAAGACTGAGTCTTCCTACTGTCTATGTTTTTAACGTTTCCTGTGTCACTAGTTTTATATTCCGATGCACCTCTGCAGGTTTACTGTATCCCTTGGACATTCCCATTGACGATGAAACACAGAAATTGCATCGGAATTAAATATAAGCGACACAATGCCGACTTAAGTACAGGAAGGCTGAGTATTCCTACTGTCTATAATTTGAGCGTTTCCTGTATAACCAGTTTTACATTCCGATGCTCCTCTACAGGTTTTCTGTATCCCTTGGACTATCACAGTGACGATGAAACACAGAAATTGCATCGGAATTAAATATAAGAGATACAATGCCGACTTAAGTGCAGGAAGACTGAGTCTTCCTACTGTGTATGATTTGAGCGTTTCCTGTGTCACCAGTTTTACACTCCGATTCACCTTTGCAGGTTTACTGTATCCATTGGACCTTCCCATTGACGATGATAAACAGAAATTGCATCGTAATTGAATATAAGAGACACAATGCCGACTTAAGTACAGGAAGACTAAGTCTTCCTACTGTCTATGTTTTGAGCGTTTCCTGTGTCATCAGTTTTACTTTCCGATGCACCTCTGCAGGTTTACTATATCCCTTGGACCTTCCCATTGACGATAAAACACTGAAATTTCATCGGAAATAAATATAAGAGACACAATGCCGACTTAAATACAGGAAGATTGAGTCTTCCTACTGTCTATGTTTTGAGCGTTTCCTGTGTCACCAGTTATACATTCCGATGCACCTCTGCAGGTTTACTGTATCCCTTGAACCTTCCCATTGACGATGAAACACAGAAATTGCATCGGAATTAAATATAACAGACACAATGCCGACTTAAGTGCAGGAAGACTGAGTCTTACCACTGTCTATGTTTTGAGCGTTTCCTGTAACACTAGTTTCACATTCCGATGCACCTGTACAGGTTTACTGTATCCCTTGGACCTTCACAGTGACGATGAAACACAGAAATTGCATCGGAATTAAATATAAGAGGCACAATGCCGACTTAAGTACAGGAAGACTGAGTCTTCCTACTGTCTATGTTTTGAGCGTTTCCTGTGTCATCAGTTTTACTTTCCGATGCAGCTCTGCAGGTTTACTATATCCCTTGGACCTTCCCATTGACGATGAAACACAGCAATTTCATCAAAAATAAATATAAGAGACACAATGCCGACTTAAGTACAGCAAGACTGAGTCTTCCTACTGTCTATGATTTGAGCGTTTCCTGTGTCATCAGTTTTACATTCCGATGCATCTCTGCAGGTTTACTGTATACCTTGGACCTTCCCATTGACGATGAAACACAGAAACTGCATCGGAATTAAATATAAGAGACACAGTGCCGACTTAAGTACAGGAAGACTGAGTCTTCCTACTGTCTATGTTTTGAGCGTTTCCTGTGTCATTAGTTTTACATTCCGATGCACCTCTGCAGGTTTACTGTATCCCTTGGACCTACCCATTGACGATGAAACACAGAAATTGCATCGGAATTATATATAAGAGACACAATGCCGACTTAAAAACAGGAAGACTGAGTCTTCCTACTCTCTATGTTTTGAGCGTTTCCTGTGTCACCAGTTTTACATTCTGATGCACCTCTGCAGTTTTACTGTATCCCTTGGACCTTCCCATTGACGATGAAACACAGAAATTGCATCGGAATTAAATATAAGAGACACAATGCCGACTTAAGTACAGGAAGACTGAGTCTTCCTACTGTCTGTAATTTGAGCGTTTCGTGTGTCACCAGTTTTACACTCCGATGCACCTCTGCAGGTTTAATGTATCCATTGGACCTTCCCATTGACGATGAAACACAGACATTGCATTGGAATTAATATAAGAGACACAATGCCGACTTAATAACAGAAAGACTGAGTCTTCCTACTGTCTATGTTTTGAGCGTTTCCTATGTCACCAGTTTTACACTCCGATGCAGCTCTGCACGTTTACTGTATCCCTTGGACCTACCCATTGACGATGAAACACAGAAATTGCATCGGAATTAAATATAAGAGACACAATGCCGACTTGAGTATAGGAAGACTGAGTCTTCCTACTGTCTATGATTTGAGCGTTTCCTGTGTCACCAGTTTTACATTCCGATGCACCTCTGCAGGTTTCCTGTATCTCTTGGACCATCCCATTGACGATGAAACACAGAAATTGCATCGAAATTAAATATAAGGGACACAATGCCGACTTAAGTCCAAGAAAACAGTCTTCGTACGGTCAATGTTTGAGCGGTCCCTGTGTCACCAGTTTTACATTCCGATGCACCTCTGCCTGTTTATTGTATCCCTTGGACCTTCCCATTGACGATGAAACACAGAAATTGCATCGGAATTAAATATAAGACACACAATGCCGACTTAAGTACAGGAAGACTGAGTCTTCCTACTGTCTATGTTTTGAGCGTTTCCTGTGTCACCAGATTTACATTCTGATGCACCTCTGCAGGTCTTTTGTATCCATTGGACCTTCCCATTGACGATGAAACACAGAAATTGCATCGGAATTGAATATTAGAGACACAATGCCGACTGAAGTACAGGAAGACTGAGTCTTCCTACTGTCTATGTTTTAAGCGTTTCCTGTGTCACCAGTTTTACATTCTGATGCACCTTTGCAGGTTTTCTGTATCCATTGGACCTTCCATTGACGACGAAACACAGAAATTGCATCGGAATTACATATATGAGACACAATGCCGACTTAAGTACAGGAAGACTGAGTCTTCCTACTCTCTATGTTTTGAGCGTTTCCTGTGTCACCAGTTTTACATTCTGATGCACCTCTGCAGGCCTACTGCATCCCTTGGACCTTCCCATTGACGATGAAACACAGAAATTGCATCGGAATTAAATATAAGAGACAAAATGCCGACTTAAGTACAGGAAGACTGAGTCTTCCTACTGTCTATAATTTGAGCGTTTCCTGTCTCACCAGTTTTACATTCCGATGCACCTGTACAGGTTTACTGTATCCGTTGGACCTTCACAGAGACGATGAAACACAGAAATTGCATCGGAAGTAAATATAAGAGATACAATGCCGTCTTAAGTACAGGAAGACTAAGACTTCCAACTGTCTATGTTTTGAGCGTTTCCTGTGTCATCAGTTTCACTTTCCGATGCACCTCTGCAAGTTTACTATATCCTTTGGACCTTCCCATTCACGATGAAACACAGAAATTTCATCGTAATTGAATATAAGAGACACAATGCCGACTTAAGTACAGGAAGACTAAGTCTTCCTACTGTCTATGTTTTGAGCGTTTCCTGTGTCATCAGTTTCACATTCCGATGCACCTCTGCAAGTTTACTATATCCCTTGGACCTTCCCATTGACGATGAAACACTGAAATTTCATCGGAAATAAATATAAGAGACACAATGCCGACTTAAATACAGGAAGATTGAGTCTTCCTACTGTCTATGTTTTGAGCGTTTCCTGTGTCACCAGTTATACATTCCGATGCACCTCTGCAGGTTTACTGTATCCCTTGGACCTTCCCATTGACGATGAAACACACAAATTGCATCGGAATTAAATATAACAGACACAATGCCGACTTAAGTGCAGGAAGACTGAGTCTTACCACTGTCTATTTTTTGAGCGTTTCCTGTAACACTAGTTTCACATTCCGATGCACCTGTACAGGTTTACTGTATCCCTTGGACCTTCACAGTGACGATGAAACACAGAAATTGCATCGGAATTAAATATAAGAGACACAATGCCGACTTAAGTACAGGAAGACTGAGTCTTCCTACTGTCTATGTTTTGAGCGTTTCCTGTGTCATCAGTTTTACTTTCCGATGCAGCTCTGCAGGTTTACTATTTCCCTTGGACCTTCCCATTGACGATGAAACACAGAAATTTCATCAAAAATAAATATAAGAGACACAATGCCGACTTAAGTACAGCAAGACTGAGTCTTCCTACTGTCTATGATTTGAGCGTTTCCTGTGTCATCAGTTTTACATTCCGATGCATCTCTGCAGGTTTACTGTATACCTTGGACCTTCCCATTGACGATGAAACACAGAAACTGCATCGGAATTAAATATAAGAGACACAGTGCCGACTTAAGTACAGGAAGACTGAGTCTTCCTACTGTCTATGTTTTGAGCGTTTCCTGTGTCATTAGTTTTACATTCCGATGCACCTCTGCAGGTTTACTGTATCCCTTGGACCTACCCATTGACGATGAAACACAGAAATTGCATCGGAATTATATATAAGAGACACAATGCCGACTTAAAAACAGGAAGACTGAGTCTTCCTACTCTCTATGTTTTGAGCGTTTCCTGTGTCACCAGTTTTACATTCTGATGCACCTCTGCAGTTTTACTGTATCCCTTGGACCTTCCCATTGACGATGAAACACAGAAATTGCATCGGAATTAAATATAAGAGACACAATGCCGACTTAAGTACAGGAAGACTGAGTCTTCCTACTGTCTGTAATTTGAGCGTTTCGTGTGTCACCAGTTTTACACTCCGATGCACCTCTGCAGGTTTAATGTATCCATTGGACCTTCCCATTGACGATGAAACACAGACATTGCATTGGAATTAATATAAGAGACACAATGCCGACTTAATAACAGAAAGACTGAGTCTTCCTACTGTCTATGTTTTGAGCGTTTCCTATGTCACCAGTTTTACACTCCGATGCAGCTCTGCACGTTTACTGTATCCCTTGGACCTACCCATTGACGATGAAACACAGAAATTGCATCGGAATTAAATATAAGAGACACAATGCCGACTTGAGTATAGGAAGACTGAGTCTTCCTACTGTCTATGATTTGAGCGTTTCCTGTGTCACCAGTTTTACATTCCGATGCACCTCTGCAGGTTTCCTGTATCTCTTGGACCATCCCATTGACGATGAAACACAGAAATTGCATCGAAATTAAATATAAGGGACACAATGCCGACTTAAGTCCAAGAAAACAGTCTTCGTACGGTCAATGTTTGAGCGGTCCCTGTGTCACCAGTTTTACATTCCGATGCACCTCTGCCTGTTTATTGTATCCCTTGGACCTTCCCATTGACGATGAAACACAGAAATTGCATCGGAATTAAATATAAGACACACAATGCCGACTTAAGTACAGGAAGACTGAGTCTTCCTACTGTCTATGTTTTGAGCGTTTCCTGTGTCACCAGATTTACATTCTGATGCACCTCTGCAGGTCTTTTGTATCCATTGGACCTTCCCATTGACGATGAAACACAGAAATTGCATCGGAATTGAATATTAGAGACACAATGCCGACTGAAGTACAGGAAGACTGAGTCTTCCTACTGTCTATGTTTTAAGCGTTTCCTGTGTCACCAGTTTTACATTCTGATGCACCTTTGCAGGTTTTCTGTATCCATTGGACCTTCCATTGACGACGAAACACAGAAATTGCATCGGAATTACATATATGAGACACAATGCCGACTTAAGTACAGGAAGACTGAGTCTTCCTACTCTCTATGTTTTGAGCGTTTCCTGTGTCACCAGTTTTACATTCTGATGCACCTCTGCAGGCCTACTGCATCCCTTGGACCTTCCCATTGACGATGAAACACAGAAATTGCATCGGAATTAAATATAAGAGACAAAATGCCGACTTAAGTACAGGAAGACTGAGTCTTCCTACTGTCTATAATTTGAGCGTTTCCTGTCTCACCAGTTTTACATTCCGATGCACCTGTACAGGTTTACTGTATCCGTTGGACCTTCACAGAGACGATGAAACACAGAAATTGCATCGGAAGTAAATATAAGAGATACAATGCCGTCTTAAGTACAGGAAGACTAAGACTTCCAACTGTCTATGTTTTGAGCGTTTCCTGTGTCATCAGTTTCACTTTCCGATGCACCTCTGCAAGTTTACTATATCCTTTGGACCTTCCCATTCACGATGAAACACAGAAATTTCATCGTAATTGAATATAAGAGACACAATGCCGACTTAAGTACAGGAAGACTAAGTCTTCCTACTGTCTATGTTTTGAGCGTTTCCTGTGTCATCAGTTTCACATTCCGATGCACCTCTGCAAGTTTACTATATCCCTTGGACCTTCCCATTGACGATGAAACACTGAAATTTCATCGGAAATAAATATAAGAGACACAATGCCGACTTAAATACAGGAAGATTGAGTCTTCCTACTGTCTATGTTTTGAGCGTTTCCTGTGTCACCAGTTATACATTCCGATGCACCTCTGCAGGTTTACTGTATCCCTTGGACCTTCCCATTGACGATGAAACACACAAATTGCATCGGAATTAAATATAACAGACACAATGCCGACTTAAGTGCAGGAAGACTGAGTCTTACCACTGTCTATTTTTTGAGCGTTTCCTGTAACACTAGTTTCACATTCCGATGCACCTGTACAGGTTTACTGTATCCCTTGGACCTTCACAGTGACGATGAAACACAGAAATTGCATCGGAATTAAATATAAGAGACACAATGCCGACTTAAGTACAGGAAGACTGAGTCTTCCTACTGTCTATGTTTTGAGCGTTTCCTGTGTCATCAGTTTTACTTTCCGATGCAGCTCTGCAGGTTTACTATTTCCCTTGGACCTTCCCATTGACGATGAAACACAGAAATTTCATCAAAAATAAATATAAGAGACACAATGCCGACTTAAGTACAGCAAGACTGAGTCTTCCTACTGTCTATGATTTGAGCGTTTCCTGTGTCATCAGTTTTACATTCCGATGCATCTCTGCAGGTTTACTGTATACCTTGGACCTTCCCATTCACGATGAAACACAGAAACTGCATCGGAATTAAATATAAGAGACACAGTGCCGACTTAAGTACAGGAAGACTGAGTCTTCCTACTGTCTATGTTTTGAGCGTTTCCTGTGTCATTAGTTTTACATTCCGATGCACCTCTGCAGGTTTACTCTATCCCTTGGACCTACCCATTGACGAATAAACACAGAAATTGCATCGGAATTAAATATAAGAGACACAATGCCGACTTAAAAACAGGAAGACTGAGTCTTCCTACTCTCTATGTTTTGAGCGTTTCCTGTGTCACCAGTTTTACATTCTGATGCACCTCTGCAGTTTTACTGTATCCCTTGGACCTTCCCATTGACGATGAAACACAGAAATTGCATCGGAATTAAATATAAGAGACACAATGCCGACTTTAGTACAGGAAGACTGAGTCTTCCTACTGTCTGTAATTTGAGCGTTTCGTATGTCACCAGTTTTACACTCCGATGCACCTCTGCAGGTTTAATGTATCCATTGGACCTTCCCATTGACGATGAAACACAGACATTGCATTGGAATTGATATAAGAGACACAATGCCGACTTAATAACAGAAAGACTGAGTCTTCCTACTCTCTATGTTTTGAGCGTTTTCTATGTCACCAGTTTTACACTCCGATGCAGCTCTGCAGGTTTACTGTATCCCTTGGACCTACCCAATGACGATGAAACACAGAAATTGCACCGGAATTAAATATAAGAGACACAATGCCGACTTGAGTATAGGAAGACTGAGTCTTCCTACTGTCTATGATTTGAGCGTTTCCTGTGTCACCAGTTTTACATTCCGATGCACCTCTGCAGGTTTCCTGTATCCCTTGGACCATCCCATTGACGATGAAACACAGAAATTGCATCGAAATTCAATATAAGGGACACAATGCCGACTTAAGTCCAAGAAAACAGTCTTCGTACGGTCAATGTTTGAGCGGTCCCTGTGTCACCAGTTTTACATTCCGATGCACCTCTGCCTGTTCATTGTATCCCTTGGACCTTCCCATTGACGATGAAACACAGAAATTGCATCGGAATTAAATATAAGACACACAATGCCGACTTAAGTACAGGAAGACTGAGTCTTCCTACTGTCTATGTTTTGAGCGTTTCCTGTGTCACCAGATTTACATTCTGATGCACCTCTGCAGGTCTTTTGTATCCATTGGACCTTCCCATTGACGATGAAACACAGAAATTGCATCGGAATTGAATATAAGAGACACAATGCCGACTTAAGTACAGGAAGACTGAGTCTTCCTACTGTCTATGTTTTAAGCGTTTCCTGTGTCACCAGTTTTACATTCTGATGCACCTCTGCAGGTTTTCTGTATCCATTGGACCTTCCATTGACGATGAAACACAGAAATTGCATCGGAATTACATATATGAGACACAATGCCGACTTAAGTACAGTAAGACTGAGTCTTCCTACTCTCTATGTTTTGAGCGTTTCCTGTGTCACCAGTTTTACATTCTGATGCACCTCTACAGGCCTACTGCATCCCTTGGACCTTCCCATTGACGATGAAACACAGAAATTGCATCGGAATTAAATATAAGAGACAAAATGCCGACTTAAGTACAGTAAGACTGAGTCCTCCTACTGTCTATAATTTGAGCGTTTCCTGTCTCACCAGTTTTACATTCCGATGCACCTGTACAGGTTTACTGTATCCGTTGGACCTTCACAGAGACGATGAAACACAGAAATTGCATCGGAAGTAAATATAAGAGATACAATGCCGTCTTAAGTACAGGAAGACTAAGTCTTCCAACTGTCTATGTTTTGAGCGTTTCCTGTGTCATCAGTTTCACTTTCCGATGCACCTCTGCAAGTTTACTATATCCTTTGGACCTTCCCATTCACGATGAAACACAGAAATTTCATCGGAAATAAATATAAGTGACACAATGCCGACTTAAGTATAGGAAGACTGAGTCTTCCTACTATCTATGTTTTGAGCGTTTCCTGTGTCACCAGATTTACATTCTGATGCACCTCTGCAGGTCTTCTGTATCCATTGGACCTTACCATTGACGATGAAACACAGAAATTGCATCGGAATTATATATAAGAGTCACAATGCCGATTTAAGTACAGGAAGACTGAGTCTTCCTACTGTCTATGTTTTGAGCGTTTCCTGTGTCACCAGTTTTACATTTCGATACACCTCTACAGGTTTACTGTATCACTTGGACCTTCACAGTTACGATGAAACACAGAAATTGAATCGGAATTAAATATAAGAGACACAATGCCGACTTAAGTACAGGAAGACTAAGTCTTCCTACTGTCTATGTATGGAGCGATTCCTGTGTCATCAGTTTTACTTTCCGATGCACCGCTGCAGGTTTACTATATCCTTTGGACCTTCCCATTCACGATGAAACACAGAAATTTCATCGGATTAAATATAAGAGACACAATGCCGACTGAAGTACAAGAAAACAGTCTTCGTACGGTCAATGTTTGAGCGGTTCCTGTGTCACCAGTTTTACATTCCGATGCGCCTCTGCCTGTTTATTGTATCCCTTGGACCTTCCCATTGACGATGAAACACAGAAATTGCATCGGAATTAAATATAAGACACACAATGCCGACTTAAGAACAGGAAGACTGAGTCTTCCGACTGTCTATGTTTTGAGCGTTTCCTGTGTCACCAGATTTACATTCTGATGCACCTCTGCAGGTCTTCTGTATCCATTGGACCTTCCCATTGACGATGAAACACAGAAATTGCATCGGAATTAAATATAAGAGACACAATGCCGACTGAAGTACAGGAAGACTGAGTCTTCCTACTGTCTATGTTTTAAGCGTTTCCTGTGTCACCAGTTTTACATTCTGATGAACCTCTGCAGGTTTTCTGTATCCATTGGACCTTCCCATTGCCGATGAAACACAGAAATTGCATCGAAATTAAATTTAAGAGACACAATGCCGACTTAAGTACAGGAAGACTGAGTCTTCCTATTGTCTAAGTTTTGAGAGTTTCCTGTGTCATCAGTTTTACTTTCCGATGCACCGCTGCAGGTTTACTATATCAGTTTTACATTCCGATGCACATCTGCAGGTTTACTATATCCCTTGGACCTTCCCATTCACGATGAAACACTGAAATTTCATCGGAAATAAATATAAGAGACGCAATGCCGACTTAAGTACAGGAAGACTGACTCTTCCTACTGGCTTTGTTTTGAGCGTTTCCTGTGTCACCAGTTTTACACTCCGATGCACCTCTGCAGGTTTACTGTATCCCTTGGATCTTCCCATTCACGATGAAACACAGAAATTGAATCGGAATTAAATATAAGAGACACAATGCCGACTTAAGTACAGGAAGACAGAGTCTTCCTACTGTCAATGTTTTGAGCGTTTCCTGTGTCACTAGTTTTACATTCTGATGCACCTCTGCAGGTTTACTGTATCCCTTGGACCTTCCCATTGACGATGAAACACAGAAATCGCATCGGAATTAAATATAAGAGACACAATGCCGACTTAAGTACAGGAAGACTGAGTCTTCCTACTGGCTATGTTTTGAACGTTTCCTGTGTCACCACTTTTACACTCCGATGCACCTCTGCAGGTTTAATGTATCCATTGGACCTTCCCATTGACGATGAAACACAGAAATTGCATCGGAATTAAATATAAGAGACACAATGCCGACTTAAGTACAGGAAGACCGAGTCTTCCTACTGTCTATGTTTTGAGCGTTTCCTGTGTCACTAGTTATACATTCCGATGCACCTCTGCAGGTTTACTGTATCCCTTGGACCTTCCCATTGACGATGAAACACAGAAATTGCATCGGAATTAAATAAAAGAGACACAATGCCGACTTAAGTACAGGAAGACTGAGTTTTCCTACTGGCTATGTTTTGAGCGTTTCCTGTGTCACCAGTTTTACACTCCGATGCACTTCTGCAGGTTTACCGTATCCCTTGGACCTTCCCATTCACGATGAAACACAGAAATTGAATCGGAATTAAATATAAGAGACACAATGCCGACTTAAGTACAAGAAGACTGAGTCTTCCTAATCTCTATGTTTTTATTGTTTCCTGTGTCACTAGTTTTATATTCCGATGCACCTCTGCAGGTTTACTGTATCCCTTGGACATTCCCATTGACGATGAAACACAGAAATTGCATCGGAATTAAATATAACCGACACAATTCCGACTTAAGTACAGGAAGGCTGAGTCTTCATACTGTCTATAATTTGAGCGTTTCCTGTATAACCAGTTTTACATTCCGATGCTCCTCTACAGGTTTTCTGCATCCCTTGGACCTTCACAGTGACGATGAAACACAGAAATTGCATCGGAATTAAATATAAGAGACACAATGCCGACTTAAGTACAAGAAAACAGTCTTCTTACAGTCAATGTTTTGAGCGTTTCCTGTGTCACCAGTTTTGCATTCCGATGCACCTCTGCAGGTTTACTGTATCCCTTGGACCTTCCCATTGGCGATGAAACACACAAATTGCATCGAATTTAAATATAAGAGACACCATGCCGACTTAAGTACAGGAAGACTGAGTCTTCCTACTGTCTATGTTTTGAGCGTTTCCTGTGTCACCAGTTTTACATTCCGATTCACCTTTGCAGGTTTACTGTATCCATTGGACCTTCCCATTGACGATGAAAAACAGAAATTGCATCGTAATTGAATATAAGAGACACAATGCCGACTTAAGTAAAGGAAGACTAAGGCTTCCTACTGTCTATGTTTTGAGCGTTTCCTGTGTCATCAGTTTTACTTTCCGATGCACCTCTGCAAGTTTACTATATCCCTTGGACCTTCCCATTCACGATGAAACACAGAAATTTCATCGGAAATAAATATAAGAGACACAATGCCGACTTAAATACAGGAAGATTGAGTCTTCCTACTGTCTATGTTTTGAGCGTTTCCTGTGTCACCAGTTATACATTCCGATGCACCTCTGCAGGTTTACTGTATCCCTTGGAACTTCCCATTGTCGATGAAACACAGAAATTTCATCGGAATTAAAAATAAGAAACACAATGCCGTCTTAAGTGCAGGAAGACCGAGTCTTCCTACTGTCTATGTTTTGAGCGTTTCCTGTAACACTAGTTTCACATTCCGATGCAGCTCTGTAGGTTTACTGTATCCCTTGGACCTTCCCATTGACGATGAAACACAGAAATTGCATCGGAATTAAATATAAGAGACACAATTCCGACTTAAGTACAGGAAGACTGAGTCTTCCTACTGTCTATGTTTTGAGCGTTTCCTGTGTCACTAGTTTTGCATTCTGATGCACCTTTGCAGGTTTACTGTATCCCATGGACCTTCCCATTGACGATGAAACACAGAAATTGCATTGGAATTAAATATAAGAGACACAATGCCGACTTAAGTACAGGAAGACTGAGACTTCCTACTGTCTATAATTTGAGCGTTTCCTGTGTCACCAGTTTTACATTCCGATGCACCTGTACAGGTTTACTGTATCCCTTGGACCTTCACAGTGACGATGAAACACAGAAATTGCATCGGAATTAGATATAAGAGACACAATGCCGACTTAAGTACAGGAAGACTAAGTCTGCCTACTGTCTATGTTTTGAGCGTTTCCTGTGTCATGCGTTTTACTTTCCGATGCACCTCCGCAGGTTTACTATATCCCTTGGACCTTCCCATTCACGATGAAACACAGAAATTTCATCGGAAATAAATATAAGAGACACAATGCCGAATTAAGTATAGGAAGACTGAGTCTTCCTACTGTCTATGTTTTGAGCGTTTCCTGTGTCACCAGTTTTACATTCCGATGCACCTCTGCAGGTTTACTGTATCCCTTGGACCTTCCCATTGACGATGAAACACAGAAATTGCATCGGAATTATATATAAGAGACACAATGCCGATTTAAGTACAGGAAGACTGAGTCTTCCTACTGTCTATGTTTTGAGCGTTTCCTGTGTCACCAGTTTTACATTTCGATACACCTCTACAGGTTTACTGTATCCCTTGGACCTTCACAGTGACGATGAAATACAGAAATTGAATCGGAATTAAATATAAGAGACACAATGCCGACTTAAGTACAGGAAGAATAAGTCTTCCTACTGTCTATGTTTTGAGCGTTTCCTGTGTCATCAGTTTTACTTTCCGATGCACCGCTGCAGGTTTACTATATCCCTTGGACCTTCCCATTCACGATGAAACACAGAAAATTCATCGGAAATAAATATAAGAGACACAATGCCGACTTGAGTATAGGAAGACTGAGTCCTCCTACTGTCTATGATTTGAGCGTTTCCTGTGTCACCAGTTTTTCGTTCCGATGCACCTCTGCAGGTTTCCTGTATCCCTTGGACCATCCCATTGACGATGAAACACAGAAATTGCATCGAAATTAAATATAAGAGACACAATGCCGACTTAAGTACAAGAAAACAGTCTTCGTACGGTCAATGTTTGAGCGGTTCCTGTGTCACCAGTTTTACATTCCGATGCACCTCTGCCGGTTTATTGTATCCCTTGGACCTTCCCATTGACGATGAAAAACAGAAATTGCATCGGAATTAAATATAAGACACACAATGCCGACTTAAGTACAGGAAGACTGAGTCTTCCTACTGTCTATGTTTTGAGCGTTTCCTGTGTCACCAGATTTACATTCTGATGCACCTCTGCAGGTCTTCTGTATCCATTGGACCTTCCCACTGACGATGAAACACAGAAATTGCATCGAAATTAAATATAAGAGACACAATGCCGACTTAAGTACAGGAAGACTGAGTCTTCCTACTGTCTATGTTTTAAGCGTTACTGTGTCACCAGTTTTACATTCTGATGCACCTCTGCAGGTTTTCTGTATCCATTGGACCTTCCCATTCACGATGAAACACAGAAATTGCATCGGAATTAAATATAAGAGACACAATGCCGACTTAAGTACAGGAAGACTGAGTCTTCCTACTGTCTATGTTTTGTGCGTTTCCTGTGTCATCAGTTTTACTTTCCGATGCACCGCTGCAGGTTTACTATATCAGTTTTACATTCTGATGCACCTCTGCAGGTTTACTGTATCCATTGGACCTTCCCATTGACGATGAAAAAAAGAAATTGCATCGGAATTAAATTTAAGAGACACAATGCCGACTTAAGTACTTGAAGACTAAGTCTTCCTACTGTCTATGTTTTGAGCGTTTCCTGTGTCATCAGTTTTACTTTCCGATGTACCTCTGCAGGTTTACTATATCCCTTGGACATTCCCTTTCACGATGAAACACTGAAATTTCATCGGAAATAAATATAAGAGACACAATGCCGACTTAAGTTCAGGAAGACTGAGTCTTCCTACTTTCTATGTTTTGAGCGTTTCCTGTGTCACCAGTTTTACATTCCGATGCACCTCTGCAGGTTTACTGTATCCCTTGGACCTTCCCATTGACGATGAAACACTGAAATTTCATCGGAAATAAATATAAGAGACACAATGCCGACTTAAATACAGGAAGATTGAGTCTTCCTACTGTCTATGTTTTGAGCGTTTCCTGTGTCACCAGTTATACATTCCGATACACCTCTGCAGGTTTACTGTATCCCTTGGACCTTCCCATTGACGATGAAACACACAAATTGCATCGGAATTAAATATAACAGACACAATGCCGACTTAAGTGCAGGAAGACTGAGTCTTACCACTGTCTATTTTTTGAGCGTTTCCTGTAACACTAGTTTCACATTCCGATGCACCTGTACAGGTTTACTGTATCCCTTGGACCTTCACAGTGACGATGAAACACAGAAATTGCATCGGAATTAAATATAAGAGACACAATGCCGACTTAAGTACAGGAAGACTGAGTCTTCCTACTGTCTATGTTTTGAGCGTTTCCTGTGTCATCAGTTTTACTTTCCGATGCAGCTCTGCAGGTTTACTATTTCCCTTGGACCTTCCCATTGACGATGAAACACAGAAATTTCATCAAAAATAAATATAAGAGACACAATGCCGACTTAAGTACAGCAAGACTGAGTCTTCCTACTGTCTATGATTTGAGCGTTTCCTGTGTCATCAGTTTTACATTCCGATGCATCTCTGCAGGTTTACTGTATACCTTGGACCTTCCCATTGACGATGAAACACAGAAACTGCATCGGAATTAAATATAAGAGACACAGTGCCGACTTAAGTACAGGAAGACTGAGTCTTCCTACTGTCTATGTTTTGAGCGTTTCCTGTGTCATTAGTTTTACATTCCGATGCACCTCTGCAGGTTTACTCTATCCCTTGGACCTACCCATTGACGAATAAACACAGAAATTGCATCGGAATTAAATATAAGAGACACAATGCCGACTTAAAAACAGGAAGACTGATTCTTCCTACTCTCTATGTTTTGAGTGTTTCCTGTGTCACCAGTTTTACATTCTGATGCACCTCTGCAGTTTTACTGTATCCCTTGGACCTTCCCATTGACGATGAAACACAGAAATTGCATCGGAATTAAATATAAGAGACACAATGCCGACTTAAGTACAGGAAGACTGAGTCTTCCTACTGTCTGTAATTTGAGCGTTTCGTATGTCACCAGTTTTACACTCCGATGCACCTCTGCAGGTTTAATGTATCCATTGGACCTTCCCATTGACGATGAAACACAGACATTGCATTGGAATTGATATAAGAGACACAATGCCGACTTAATAACAGAAAGACTGAGTCTTCCTACTGTCTATGTTTTGAGCGTTTTCTATGTCACCAGTTTTACACTCCGATGCAGCTCTGCAGGTTTACTGTATCCCTTGGGCCTACCCATTGACGATGAAACACAGAAATTGCATCGGAATTAAATATAAGAGACACAATGCCGACTTGAGTATAGGAAGACTGAGTCTTCCTACTGTCTATGATTTGAGCGTTTCCTGTGTCACCAGTTTTACATTCCGATGCACCTCTGCAGGTTTCCTGTATCCCTTGGACCATCCCATTGACGATGAAACACAGAAATTGCATCGAAATTAAATATAAGGGACACAATGCCGACTTAAGTCCAAGAAAACAGTCTTCGTACGGTCAATGTTTGAGCGGTCCCTGTGTCACCAGTTTTACATTCCGATGCACCTCTGCCTGTTTATTGTATCCCTTGGACCTTCCCATTGACGATGAAACACAGAAATTGCATCGGAATTAAATATAAGACACACAATGCCGACTTAAGTACAGGAAGACTGAGTCTTCCTACTGTCTATGTTTTGAGCGTTTCCTGTGTCACCAGATTTACATTCTGATGCACCTCTGCAGGTCTTTTGTATCCATTGGACCTTCCCATTGACGATGAAACACAGAAATTGCATCGGAATTGAATATAAGAGACACAATGCCGACTTAAGTACAGGAAGACTGAGTCTTCCTACTGTCTATGTTTTAAGCGTTTCCTGTGTCACCAGTTTTACATTCTGATGCACCTCTGCAGGTTTTCTGTATCCATTGGACCTTCCATTGACGATGAAACACAGAAATTGCATCGGAATTACATATATGAGACACAATGCCGACTTAAGTACAGGAAGACTGAGTCTTCCTACTCTCTATGTTTTGAGCGTTTCCTGTGTCACCAGTTTTACATTCTGATGCACCTCTGCAGGCCTACTGCATCCCTTGGACCTTCCCATTGACGATGAAACACAGAAATTGCATCGGAATTAAATATAAGAGACAAAATGCCGACTTAAGTACAGTAAGACTGAGTCCTCCTACTGTCTATAATTTGAGCGTTTCCTGTCTCACCAGTTTTACATTCCGATGCACCTCTGCAGGTTTACTGTATCCCTTGGACCTACCCATTGACGATGAAACACAGAAATTGCATCGGAATTAAATATAAGAGACACAATGCCGACTTAAAAACAGGAAGACTGAGTCTTCCTACTCTCTATGTTTTGAGCGTTTCCTGTGTCACCAGTTTTACATTCTGATGCACCTCTGCAGTTTTACTGTATCCCTTGGACCTTCCTTATTGACGATGAAACACAGAAATTGCATCGGAATTAAATATAAGAGACACAATGCCGACTTAAGTACAGGAAGACTGAGTCTTCCTACTGTCTGTAATTTGAGCGTTTCGTGTGTCACCAGTTTTACATTCCGATGCACCTCTGCAGGTTTACTGTATCCCTTGGATCTTCCCATTGACGATGAAGCACAGAAATTGCATCGGAATTATATATAAGAGACACAATGCCTATTTAAGTACAGGAAGACTGAGTCTTCCTACTGTCTATGTTTTGAGCGTTTCCTGTGTCATCAGTTTTACATTTCGATACACCTCTACAGGTTTACTGTATGCCGTGGACCTTCACAGTGACGATGAAACACAGAAATTGCATCGGAATTAAATAAAAGAGACACAATGCCGACTTAAGTACAGGAAGACTGAGTCTTCCTACTGGCTATGTTTTGAGCGTTTCCTGTGTCACCAGTTTTACACTCCGATGCACCTCTGCTGGTTTACCGTATCCCTTGGACCTTCCCATTCACGATGAAACACAGAAATTGAATCGGAATTAAATATAAGAGACACAATGCCGACTTATGTACAAGAAGACTGAGTCTTCCTACTGTCTATGTTTTTAACGTTTCCTGTGTCACTAGTTTTATATTCCGATGCACCTCTGCAGGTTTACTGTATCCCTTGGACATTCCCATTGACGATGAAACACAGAAATTGCATCGGAATTAAATATAAGCGACACAATGCCGACTTAAGTACAGGAAGGCTGAGTATTCCTACTGTCTATAATTTGAGCGTTTCCTGTATAACCAGTTTTACATTCCGATGCTCCTCTACAGGTTTTCTGTATCCCTTGGACTATCACAGTGACGATCAAACACAGAAATTGCATCGGAATTAAATATAAGAGATACAATGCCGACTTAAGTGCAGGAAGACTGAGTCTTCCTACTGTGTATGATTTGAGCGTTTCCTGTGTCACCAGTTTTACACTCCGATTCACCTTTGCAGGTTTACTGTATCCATTGGACCTTCCCATTGACGATGATAAACAGAAATTGCATCGTAATTGAATATAAGAGACACAATGCCGACTTAAGTACAGGAAGACTAAGTCTTCCTACTGTCTATGTTTTGAGCGTTTCCTGTGTCATCAGTTTTACTTTCCGATGCACCTCTGCAGGTTTACTATATCCCTTGGACCTTCCCATTGACGATGAAACACTGAAATTTCATCGGAAATAAATATAAGAGACACAATGCCGACTTAAATACAGGAAGATTGAGTCTTCCTACTGTCTATGTTTTGAGCGTTTCCTGTGTCACCAGTTATACATTCCGATGCACCTCTGCAGGTTTACTCTATCCCTTGAACCTTCCCATTGACGATGAAACACAGAAATTGCATCGGAATTAAATATAACAGACACAATGCCGACTTAAGTGCAGGAAGACTGAGTCTTACCACTGTCTATGTTTTGAGCGCTTCCTGTAACACTAGTTCCACATTCCGATGCACCTGTACAGGTTTACTGTATCCCTTGGACCTTCACAGTGACGATGAAACACAGAAATTGCATCGGAATTAAATATAAGAGACACAATGCCGACTTAAGTACAGGAAGACTGAGTCTTCCTACTGTCTATGTTTTGAGCGTTTCCTGTGTCATCAGTTTTACTTTCCGATGCAGCTCTGCAGGTTTACTATATCCCTTGGACCTTCCCATTGACGATGAAACACAGCAATTTCATCAAAAATAAATATGAGAGACACAATGCCGACTTAAGTACAGCAAGACTGAGTCTTCCTACTGTCTATGATTTGAGCGTTTCCTGTGTCATCAGTTTTACATTCCGATGCATCTCTGCAGGTTTACTGTATACCTTGGACCTTCCCATTGACGATGAAACACAGAAACTGCATCGGAATTAAATATAAGAGACACAGTGCCGACTTAAGTACAGGAAGACTGAGTCTTCCTACTGTCTATGTTTTGAGCGTTTCCTGTGTCATTAGTTTTACATTCCGATGCACCTCTGCAGGTTTACTGTATCCCTTGGACCTACCCATTGACGATGAAACACAGAAATTGCATCGGAATTAAATATAAGAGACACAATGCCGACTTAAAAGCAGGAAGACTGAGTCTTCCTACTCTCTATGTTTTGAGCGTTTCCTGTGTCACCAGTTTTACATTCTGATGCACCTCTGCAGTTTTACTGTATCCCTTGGACCTTCCCATTGACGATGAAACACAGAAATTGCATCGGAATTAAATATAAGAGACACAATACCGACTTAAGTACAGGAAGACTGAGTCTTCCTACTGTCTGTAATTTGAGCGTTTCGTGTGTCACCAGTTTTACACTCCGATGCACCTCTGCAGGTTTAATGTATCCATTGGACCTTCCCACTGACGATGAAACACAGAAATTGCATCGAAATTAAATATAAGAGACACAATGCCGACTTAAGTACAGGAAGACTGAGTCTTCCTACTGTCTATGTTTTAAGCGTTACTGTGTCACCAGTTTTACATTCTGATGCACCTCTGCAGGTTTTCTGTATCCATTGGACCTTCCCATTCACGATGAAACACAGAAATTGCATCGGAATTAAATATAAGAGACACAATGCCGACTTAAGTACAGGAAGACTGAGTCTTCCTACTGTCTATGTTTTGTGCGTTTCCTGTGTCATCAGTTTTACTTTCCGATGCACCGCTGCAGGTTTACTATATCAGTTTTACATTCTGATGCACCTCTGCAGGTTTACTGTATCCATTGGACCTTCCCATTGACGATGAAAAAAAGAAATTGCATCGGAATTAAATTTAAGAGACACAATGCCGACTTAAGTACTTGAAGACTAAGTCTTCCTACTGTCTATGTTTTGAGCGTTTCCTGTGTCATCAGTTTTACTTTCCGATGTACCTCTGCAGGTTTACTATATCCCTTGGACATTCCCTTTCACGATGAAACACTGAAATTTCATCGGAAATAAATATAAGAGACACAATGCCGACTTAAGTTCAGGAAGACTGAGTCTTCCTACTTTCTATGTTTTGAGCGTTTCCTGTGTCACCAGTTTTACATTCCGATGCACCTCTGCAGGTTTACTGTATCCCTTGGACCTTCCCATTGACGATGAAACACTGAAATTTCATCGGAAATAAATATAAGAGACACAATGCCGACTTAAATACAGGAAGATTGAGTCTTCCTACTGTCTATGTTTTGAGCGTTTCCTGTGTCACCAGTTATACATTCCGATACACCTCTGCAGGTTTACTGTATCCCTTGGACCTTCCCATTGACGATGAAACACACAAATTGCATCGGAATTAAATATAACAGACACAATGCCGACTTAAGTGCAGGAAGACTGAGTCTTACCACTGTCTATTTTTTGAGCGTTTCCTGTAACACTAGTTTCACATTCCGATGCACCTGTACAGGTTTACTGTATCCCTTGGACCTTCACAGTGACGATGAAACACAGAAATTGCATCGGAATTAAATATAAGAGACACAATGCCGACTTAAGTACAGGAAGACTGAGTCTTCCTACTGTCTATGTTTTGAGCGTTTCCTGTGTCATCAGTTTTACTTTCCGATGCAGCTCTGCAGGTTTACTATTTCCCTTGGACCTTCCCATTGACGATGAAACACAGAAATTTCATCAAAAATAAATATAAGAGACACAATGCCGACTTAAGTACAGCAAGACTGAGTCTTCCTACTGTCTATGATTTGAGCGTTTCCTGTGTCATCAGTTTTACATTCCGATGCATCTCTGCAGGTTTACTGTATACCTTGGACCTTCCCATTGACGATGAAACACAGAAACTGCATCGGAATTAAATATAAGAGACACAGTGCCGACTTAAGTACAGGAAGACTGAGTCTTCCTACTGTCTATGTTTTGAGCGTTTCCTGTGTCATTAGTTTTACATTCCGATGCACCTCTGCAGGTTTACTCTATCCCTTGGACCTACCCATTGACGAATAAACACAGAAATTGCATCGGAATTAAATATAAGAGACACAATGCCGACTTAAAAACAGGAAGACTGATTCTTCCTACTCTCTATGTTTTGAGTGTTTCCTGTGTCACCAGTTTTACATTCTGATGCACCTCTGCAGTTTTACTGTATCCCTTGGACCTTCCCATTGACGATGAAACACAGAAATTGCATCGGAATTAAATATAAGAGACACAATGCCGACTTAAGTACAGGAAGACTGAGTCTTCCTACTGTCTGTAATTTGAGCGTTTCGTATGTCACCAGTTTTACACTCCGATGCACCTCTGCAGGTTTAATGTATCCATTGGACCTTCCCATTGACGATGAAACACAGACATTGCATTGGAATTGATATAAGAGACACAATGCCGACTTAATAACAGAAAGACTGAGTCTTCCTACTGTCTATGTTTTGAGCGTTTTCTATGTCACCAGTTTTACACTCCGATGCAGCTCTGCAGGTTTACTGTATCCCTTGGGCCTACCCATTGACGATGAAACACAGAAATTGCATCGGAATTAAATATAAGAGACACAATGCCGACTTGAGTATAGGAAGACTGAGTCTTCCTACTGTCTATGATTTGAGCGTTTCCTGTGTCACCAGTTTTACATTCCGATGCACCTCTGCAGGTTTCCTGTATCCCTTGGACCATCCCATTGACGATGAAACACAGAAATTGCATCGAAATTAAATATAAGGGACACAATGCCGACTTAAGTCCAAGAAAACAGTCTTCGTACGGTCAATGTTTGAGCGGTCCCTGTGTCACCAGTTTTACATTCCGATGCACCTCTGCCTGTTTATTGTATCCCTTGGACCTTCCCATTGACGATGAAACACAGAAATTGCATCGGAATTAAATATAAGACACACAATGCCGACTTAAGTACAGGAAGACTGAGTCTTCCTACTGTCTATGTTTTGAGCGTTTCCTGTGTCACCAGATTTACATTCTGATGCACCTCTGCAGGTCTTTTGTATCCATTGGACCTTCCCATTGACGATGAAACACAGAAATTGCATCGGAATTGAATATAAGAGACACAATGCCGACTTAAGTACAGGAAGACTGAGTCTTCCTACTGTCTATGTTTTAAGCGTTTCCTGTGTCACCAGTTTTACATTCTGATGCACCTCTGCAGGTTTTCTGTATCCATTGGACCTTCCATTGACGATGAAACACAGAAATTGCATCGGAATTACATATATGAGACACAATGCCGACTTAAGTACAGGAAGACTGAGTCTTCCTACTCTCTATGTTTTGAGCGTTTCCTGTGTCACCAGTTTTACATTCTGATGCACCTCTGCAGGCCTACTGCATCCCTTGGACCTTCCCATTGACGATGAAACACAGAAATTGCATCGGAATTAAATATAAGAGACAAAATGCCGACTTAAGTACAGTAAGACTGAGTCCTCCTACTGTCTATAATTTGAGCGTTTCCTGTCTCACCAGTTTTACATTCCGATGCACCTCTGCAGGTTTACTGTATCCCTTGGACCTACCCATTGACGATGAAACACAGAAATTGCATCGGAATTAAATATAAGAGACACAATGCCGACTTAAAAACAGGAAGACTGAGTCTTCCTACTCTCTATGTTTTGAGCGTTTCCTGTGTCACCAGTTTTACATTCTGATGCACCTCTGCAGTTTTACTGTATCCCTTGGACCTTCCTTATTGACGATGAAACACAGAAATTGCATCGGAATTAAATATAAGAGACACAATGCCGACTTAAGTACAGGAAGACTGAGTCTTCCTACTGTCTGTAATTTGAGCGTTTCGTGTGTCACCAGTTTTACATTCCGATGCACCTCTGCAGGTTTACTGTATCCCTTGGATCTTCCCATTGACGATGAAGCACAGAAATTGCATCGGAATTATATATAAGAGACACAATGCCTATTTAAGTACAGGAAGACTGAGTCTTCCTACTGTCTATGTTTTGAGCGTTTCCTGTGTCATCAGTTTTACATTTCGATACACCTCTACAGGTTTACTGTATGCCGTGGACCTTCACAGTGACGATGAAACACAGAAATTGCACCGGAATTAAATATAAGAGACACAATGCCGACTTAAGTACAGGATGACCGAGTCTTCCTACTGTCTACGTTTTGAGCGTTTCCTGTGTCACTAGTTATACATTTCGATTCACCTCTGCAGGTTTACTGTATCCCTTGGACCTTCCCATTGACGATGAAACACAGAAATTGCATCGGAATTAAATAAAAGAGACACAATGCCGACTTAAGTACAGGAAGACTGAGTCTTCCTACTGGCTATGTTTTGAGCGTTTCCTGTGTCACCAGTTTTACACTCCGATGCACCTCTGCTGGTTTACCGTATCCCTTGGACCTTCCCATTCACGATGAAACACAGAAATTGAATCGGAATTAAATATAAGAGACACAATGCCGACTTATGTACAAGAAGACTGAGTCTTCCTACTGTCTATGTTTTTAACGTTTCCTGTGTCACTAGTTTTATATTCCGATGCACCTCTGCAGGTTTACTGTATCCCTTGGACATTCCCATTGACGATGAAACACAGAAATTGCATCGGAATTATATATAAGCGACACAATGCCGACTTAAGTACAGGAAGGCTGAGTATTCCTACTGTCTATAATTTGAGCGTTTCCTGTATAACCAGTTTTACATTCCGATGCTCCTCTACAGGTTTTCTGTATCCCTTGGACTATCACAGTGACGATGAAACACAGAAATTGCATCGGAATTAAATATAAGAGATACAATGCCGACTTAAGTGCAGGAAGACTGAGTCTTCCTACTGTGTATGATTTGAGCGTTTCCTGTGTCACCAGTTTTACACTCCGATTCACCTTTGCAGGTTTACTGTATCCATTGGACCTTCCCATTGACGATGATAAACAGAAATTGCATCGTAATTGAATATAAGAGACACAATGCCGACTTAAGTACAGGAAGACTAAGTCTTCCTACTGTCTATGTTTTGAGCGTTTCCTGTGTCATCAGTTTTACTTTCCGATGCACCTCTGCAGGTTTACTATATCCCTTGGACCTTCCCATTGACGATGAAACACTGAAATTTCATCGGAAATAAATATAAGAGACACAATGCCGACTTAAATACAGGAAGATTGAGTCTTCCTACTGTCTATGTTTTGAGCGTTTCCTGTGTCACCAGTTATACATTCCGATGCACCTCTGCAGGTTTACTCTATCCCTTGAACCTTCCCATTGACGATGAAACACAGAAATTGCATCGGAATTAAATATAACAGACACAATGCCGACTTAAGTGCAGGAAGACTGAGTCTTACCACTGTCTATGTTTTGAGCGCTTCCTGTAACACTAGTTCCACATTCCGATGCACCTGTACAGGTTTACTGTATCCCTTGGACCTTCACAGTGACGATGAAACACAGAAATTGCATCGGAATTAAATATAAGAGACACAATGCCGACTTAAGTACAGGAAGACTGAGTCTTCCTACTGTCTATGTTTTGAGCGTTTCCTGTGTCATCAGTTTTACTTTCCGATGCAGCTCTGCAGGTTTACTATATCCCTTGGACCTTCCCATTGACGATGAAACACAGCAATTTCATCAAAAATAAATATGAGAGACACAATGCCGACTTAAGTACAGCAAGACTGAGTCTTCCTACTGTCTATGATTTGAGCGTTTCCTGTGTCATCAGTTTTACATTCCGATGCATCTCTGCAGGTTTACTGTATACCTTGGACCTTCCCATTGACGATGAAACACAGAAACTGCATCGGAATTAAATATAAGAGACACAGTGCCGACTTAAGTACAGGAAGACTGAGTCTTCCTACTGTCTATGTTTTGAGCGTTTCCTGTGTCATTAGTTTTACATTCCGATGCACCTCTGCAGGTTTACTGTATCCCTTGGACCTACCCATTGACGATGAAACACAGAAATTGCATCGGAATTAAATATAAGAGACACAATGCCGACTTAAAAGCAGGAAGACTGAGTCTTCCTACTCTCTATGTTTTGAGCGTTTCCTGTGTCACCAGTTTTACATTCTGATGCACCTCTGCAGTTTTACTGTATCCCTTGGACCTTCCCATTGACGATGAAACACAGAAATTGCATCGGAATTAAATATAAGAGACACAATACCGACTTAAGTACAGGAAGACTGAGTCTTCCTACTGTCTGTAATTTGAGCGTTTCGTGTGTCACCAGTTTTACACTCCGATGCACCTCTGCAGGTTTAATGTATCCATTGGACCTTCCCATTGACGATGAAACACAGACATTGCATTGGAATTAATATAAGAGACACAATGCCGACTTAATAACAGAAAGACTGAGTCTTCCTACTGTCTATGTTTTGAGCGTTTCCTATGTCACCAGTTTTACACTCCGATGCAGCTCTGCACGTTTACTGTATCCCTTGGACCTACCCATTGACGATGAAACACAGAAATTGCATCGGAATTAAATATAAGAGACACAATGCCGACTTGAGTATAGGAAGACTGAGTCTTCCTACTGTCTATGATTTGAGCGTTTCCTGTGTCACCAGTTTTACATTCCGATGCACCTCTGCAGGTTTCCTGTATCTCTTGGACCATCCCATTGACGATGAAACACAGAAATTGCATCGAAATTAAATATAAGGGACACAATGCCGACTTAAGTACAAGAAAACAGTCTTCGTACGGTCAATGTTTGAGCGGTCCCTGTGTCACCAGTTTTACATTCCGATGCACCTCTGCCTGTTTATTGTATCCCTTGGACCTTCCCATTGACGATGAAACACAGAAATTGCATCGGAATTAAATATAAGACACACAATGCCGACTTAAGTACAGGAAGACTGAGTCTTCCTACTGTCTATGTTTTGAGCGTTTCCTGTGTCACCAGATTTACATTCTGATGCACCTCTGCAGGTCTTTTGTATCCATTGGACCTTCCCATTGACGATGAAACACAGAAATTGCATCGGAATTGAATATTAGAGACACAATGCCGACTGAAGTACAGGAAGACTGAGTCTTCCTACTGTCTATGTTTTAAGCGTTTCCTGTGTCACCAGTTTTACATTCTGATGCACCTTTGCAGGTTTTCTGTATCCATTGGACCTTCCATTGACGATGAAACACAGAAATTGCATCGGAATTACATATATGAGACACAATGCCGACTTAAGTACAGGAAGACTGAGTCTTCCTACTCTCTATGTTTTGAGCGTTTCCTGTGTCACCAGTTTTACATTCTGATGCACCTCTGCAGGCCTACTGCATCCCTTGGACCTTCCCATTGACGATGAAACACAGAAATTGCATCGGAATTAAATATAAGAGACAAAATGCCGACTTAAGTACAGGAAGACTGAGTCTTCCTACTGTCTATAATTTGAGCGTTTCCTGTCTCACCAGTTTTACATTCCGATGCACCTGTACAGGTTTACTGTATCCGTTGGACCTTCACAGAGACGATGAAACACAGAAATTGCATCGGAAGTAAATATAAGAGATACAATGCCGTCTTAAGTACAGGAAGACTAAGTCTTCCAACTGTCTATGTTTTGAGCGTTTCCTGTGTCATCAGTTTCACTTTCCGATGCACCTCTGCAAGTTTACTATATCCTTTGGACCTTCCCATCCACGATGAAACACAGAAATTTCATCGTAATTGAATATAAGAGACACAATGCCGACTTAAGTACAGGAAGACTAAGTCTTCCTAATGTCTATGTTTTGAGCGTTTCCTGTGTCATCAGTTTCACTTTCCGATGCACCTCTGCAAGTTTACTATATCCCTTGGACCTTCCCATTGACGATGAAACACTGAAATTTCATCGGAAATAAATATAAGAGACACAATGCCGACTTAAATACAGGAAGATTGAGTCTTCCTACTGTCTATGTTTTGAGCGTTTCCTGTGTCACCAGTTATACATTCCGATGCACCTCTGCAGGTTTACTGTATCCCTTGGACCTTCCCATTGACGATGAAACACACAAATTGCATCGGAATTAAATATAACAGACACAATGCCGACTTAAGTGCAGGAAGACTGAGTCTTACCACTGTCTATTTTTTGAGCGTTTCCTGTAACACTAGTTTCACATTCCGATGCACCTGTACAGGTTTACTGTATCCCTTGGACCTTCACAGTGACGATGAAACACAGAAATTGCATCGGAATTAAATATAAGAGACACAATGCCGACTTAAGTACAGGAAGACTGAGTCTTCCTACTGTCTATGTTTTGAGCGTTTCCTGTGTCATCAGTTTTACTTTCCGATGCAGCTCTGCAGGTTTACTATTTCCCTTGGACCTTCCCATTGACGATGAAACACAGAAATTTCATCAAAAATAAATATAAGAGACACAATGCCGACTTAAGTACAGCAAGACTGAGTCTTCCTACTGTCTATGATTTGAGCGTTTCCTGTGTCATCAGTTTTACATTCCGATACATCTCTGCAGGTTTACTGTATACCTTGGACCTTCCCATTCACGATGAAACACAGAAATTGCATCGGAATTGAATATAAGAGACACAATGCCGACTTAAGTACAGGAAGACTGAGTCTTCCTACTGTCTATGTTTTAAGCGTTTCCTGTGTCACCAGTTTTACATTCTGATGCACCTCTGCAGGTTTTCTGTATCCATTGGACCTTCCATTGACGATGAAACACAGAAATTGCATCGGAATTACATATATGAGACACAATGCCGACTTAAGTACAGGAAGACTGAGTCTTCCTACTCTCTATGTTTTGAGCGTTTCCTGTGTCACCAGTTTTACATTCTGATGCACCTCTGCAGGCCTACTGCATCCCTTGGACCTTCCCATTGACGATGAAACACAGAAATTGCATCGGAATTAAATATAAGAGACAAAATGCCGACTTAAGTACAGTAAGACTGAGTCCTCCTACTGTCTATAATTTGAGCGTTTCCTGTCTCACCAGTTTTACATTCCGATGCACCTGTACAGGTTTACTGTATCCGTTGGACCTTCACAGAGACGATGAAACACAGAAATTGCATCGGAAGTAAATATAAGAGATACAATGCCGTCTTAAGTACAGGAAGACTAAGTCTTCCAACTGTCTATGTTTTGAGCGTTTCCTGTGTCATCAGTTTCACTTTCCGATGCACCTCTGCAAGTTTACTATATCCTTTGGACCTTCCCATTCACGATGAAACACAGAAATTTCATCGGAAATAAATATAAGTGACACAATGCCGACTTAAGTATAGGAAGACTGAGTCTTCCTACTATCTATGTTTTGAGCGTTTCCTGTGTCACCAGATTTACATTCTGATGCACCTCTGCAGGTCTTCTGTATCCATTGGACCTTACCATTGACGATGAAACACAGAAATTGCATCGGAATTATATATAAGAGTCACAATGCCGATTTAAGTACAGGAAGACTGAGTCTTCCTACTGTCTATGTTTTGAGCGTTTCCTGTGTCGCCAGTTTTACATTTCGATACACCTCTACAGGTTTACTGTATCACTTGGACCTTCACAGTTACGATGAAACACAGAAATTGAATCGGAATTAAATATAAGAGACACAATGCCGACTTAAGTACAGGAAGACTAAGTCTTCCTACTGTCTATGTATGGAGCGATTCCTGTGTCATCAGTTTTACTTTCCGATGCACCGCTGCAGGTTTACTATATCCTTTGGACCTTCCCATTCACGATGAAACACAGAAATTTCATCGGAATTAAATATAAGAGACACAATGCCGACTTAAGTACAGGAAGACTGAGTCTTCCTACTGTCTATGTTTTAAGCGTTTCCTGTGTCACCAGTTTTACATCCTGATGAACCTCTGCAGGTTTTCTGTATCCATTGGACCTTCCCATTGACGATGAAACACAGAAATTGCATCGAAATTAAATTTAAGAGACACAATGCCGACTTAAGTACAGGAAGACTGAGTCTTCCTACTGTCTAAGTTTTGAGAGTTTCCTGTGTCATCAGTTTTACTTTCCGATGCACCGCTGCAGGTTTACTATATCAGTTTTACATTCCGATGCACATCTGCAGGTTTACTATATCCCTTGGAGCTTCCCATTCACGATGAAACACTGAAATTTCATCGGAAATAAATATAAGAGACGCAATGCCGACTTAAGTACAGGAAGACTGACTCTTCCTACTGGCTTTGTTTTGAGCGTTTCCTGTGTCACCAGTTTTACACTCCGATGCACCTCTGCAGGTTTACTGTATCCCTTGGATCTTCCCATTCACGATGAAACACAGAAATAGAATCGGAATTAAATATAAGAGACACAATGCCGACTTAAGTACAGGAAGACAGAGTCTTCCTACTGTCAATGTTTTGAGCGTTTCCTGTGTCACTAGTTTTACATTCTGATGCACCTCTGCAGGTTTACTGTATCCCTTGGACCTTCCCATTGACGATGAAACACAGAAATCGCATCGGAATTAAATATAAGAGACACAATGCCGACTTAAGTACAGGAAGACTGAGTCTTCCTACTGGCTATGTTTTGAACGTTTCCTGTGTCACCACTTTTACACTCCGATGCACCTCTGCAGGTTTAATGTATCCATTGGACCTTCCCATTGACGATGAAACACAGAAATTGCATCGGAATTAAATATAAGAGACACAATGCCGACTTAAGTACAGGAAGACCGAGTCTTCCTACTGTCTATGTTTTGAGCGTTTCCTGTGTCACTAGTTATACATTCCGATGCACCTCTGCAGGTTTACTGTATCCCTTGGACCTTCCCATTGACGATGAAAAACAGAAATTGCATCGGAATTAAATAAAAGAGACACAATGCCGACTTAAGTACAGGAAGACTGAGTTTTCCTACTGGCTATGTTTTGAGCGTTTCCTGTGTCACCAGTTTTACACTCCGATGCACTTCTGCAGGTTTACCGTATCCCTTGGACCTTCCCATTCACGATGAAACACAGAAATTGAATCGGAATTAAATATAAGAGACACAATGCCGACTTAAGTACAAGAAGACTGAGTCTTCCTAATCTCTATGTTTTTATTGTTTCCTGTGTCACTAGTTTTATATTCCGATGCACCTCTGCAGGTTAACTGTATCCCTTGGACATTCCCATTGACGATGAAACACAGAAATTGCATCGGAATTAAATATAAGCGACACAATTCCGACTTAAGTACAGGAAGGCTGAGTCTTCATACTGTCTATAATTTGAGCGTTTCCTGTATAACCAGTTTTACATTCCGATGCTCCTCTACAGGTTTTCTGCATCCCTTGGACCTTCACAGTGACGATGAAACACAGAAATTGCATCGGAATTAAATATAAGAGACACAATGCCGACTTAAGTACAAGAAAACAGTCTTCTTACAGTCAATGTTTTGAGCGTTTCCTGTGTCACCAGTTTTGCATTCCGATGCACCTCTGCAGGTTTACTGTATCCCTTGGACCTTCCCATTGGCGATGAAACACACAACTTGCATCGAATTTAAATATAAGAGACACCATGCCGACTTAAGTACAGGAAGACTGAGTCTTCCTACTGTCTATGTTTTGAGCGTTTCCTGTGTCACCAGTTTTACATTCCGATTCACCTTTGCAGGTTTACTGTATCCATTGGACCTTCCCATTGACGATGAAAAACAGAAATTGCATCGTAATTGAATATAAGAGACACAATGCCGACTTAAGTACAGGAAGACTAAGGCTTCCTACTGTCTATGTTTTGAGCGTTTCCTGTGTCATCAGTTTTACTTTCCGATGCACCTCTGCAAGTTTACTATATCCCTTGGACCTTCCCATTCACGATGAAACACAGAAATTTCATCGGAAATAAATATAAGAGACACAATGCCGACTTAAATACAGGAAGATTGAGTCTTCCTACTGTCTATGTTTTGAGCGTTTCCTGTGTCACCAGTTATACATTCCGATGCACCTCTGCAGGTTTACTGTATCCCTTGGAACTTCCCATTGTCGATGAAACACAGAAATTTCATCGGAATTAAAAATAAGAAACACAATGCCGTCTTAAGTGCAGGAAGACCGAGTCTTCCTACTGTCTATGTTTTGAGCGTTTCCTGTAACACTAGTTTCACATTCCGATGCAGCTCTGTAGGTTTACTGTATCCCTTGGACCTTCCCATTGACGATGAAACACAGAAATTGCATCGGAATTAAATATAAGAGACACAATTCCGACTTAAGTACAGGAAGACTGAGTCTTCCTACTGTCTATGTTTTGAGCGTTTCCTGTGTCACTAGTTTTGCATTCTGATGCACCTTTGCAGGTTTACTGTATCCCATGGACCTTCCCATTGACGATGAAACACAGAAATTGCATCGGAATTAAATATAAGAGACACAATGCCGACTTAAGTACAGGAAGACTGAGACTTCCTACTGTCTATAATTTGAGCGTTTCCTGTGTCACCAGTTTTACATTCCGATGCACCTGTACAGGTTTACTGTATCCCTTGGACCTTCCCATTGACGATGAAACACAGAAATTGCATCGGAATTAAATATAAGAGACACAATTCCGACTTAAGTACAGGAAGACTGAGTCTTCCTACTGTCTATGTTTTGAGCGTTTCCTGTGTCACTAGTTTTGCATTCTGATGCACCTTTGCAGGTTTACTGTATCCCATGGACCTTCCCATTGACGATGAAACACAGAAATTGCATCGGAATTAAATATAAGAGACACAATGCCGACTTAAGTACAGGAAGACTGAGACTTCCTACTGTCTATAATTTGAGCGTTTCCTGTGTCACCAGTTTTACATTCCGATGCACCTGTACAGGTTTACTGTATCCCTTGGACCTTCACAGTGACGATGAAACACAGAAATTGCATCGGAATTAGATATAAGAGACACAATGCCGACTTAAGTACAGGAAGTCTGAGTCTTCCTACTGGCTATGTTTTGAACGTTTCCTGTGTCACCAGTTTTACACTCTGATGCACGTCTGCAGGTTTACTGTATCCATTGGACCTTCCCATTGACGATGAAACACAGACATTGCATTGGAATTAAATATAAGAGACACAATGCCGACTTAATAACAGAAAGACTGAGTCTTCCTACTGTCTATGTTTTGAGCGTTTCCAGTGTCACCAGTTTTACACTCCGATGCACCTCTGCAGGCTTACTGTATCCCTTGGACCTTCCCATTGACGATGAAACACAGAAATTGCATCGGAATTAAATATAAGAGACACAATGCCGACTTAAGTACAGAAAGACCGAGTCTTCCTACTGTCTATGTTTTGAGCGTTTCCTGTGTCACTAGTTATACATTCCGATGCATCTCTGCAGGTTTACTGTATCCCTTGGACCTTCCCATTGACGATGAAACACAGAAATTGCATCGGAATTAAATAAAAGAGACACAATGCCGACTTAAGTACACGAAGACTGAGTCTTCCTACTGGCTATGTTTTGAGCGTTTCCTGTGTCACCAGTTTTACACTCCGATGCACCTCTGCAGGTTTACCGTATGCCTTGGACCTTCACATTCACGATGAAACACAGAAATGGAATCGAAATTAAATATAAGAGACACAATGCCGACTTAAGTACAAGAAGACTGAGTCTTCCTACTGTCTATGTTTTGAGCGTTTCCTGTGTCACCAGTTTTACATTCTGATGCACCTCTGCAGGTTTTCTGTATCCATTGGACCTTCCCATTGACGATGAAACACAGAAATTGCATCGGAATTAAATATAAGAGACACAATGCCGACTTAAGTACAGGAAGACTGAGTCTTCCTACTGTCTATGTTTTGTGCGTTTCCTGTGTCATCAGTTTTACTTTCCGATGCACCGCTGCAGGTTTACTATATCAGTTTTACATTCTGATGCACCTCTGCAGGTTTACTGTATCCATTGGACCTTCCCATTGACGATGAAAAAAAGAAATTGCATCGGAATTAAATTTAAGAGACACAATGCCGACTTAAGTACTTGAAGACTAAGTCTTCCTACTGTCTATGTTTTGAGCGTTTCCTGTGTCATCAGTTTTACTTTCCGATGTACCTCTGCAGGTTTACTATATCCCTTGGACATTCCCTTTCACGATGAAACACTGAAATTTCATCGGAAATAAATATAAGAGACACAATGCCGACTTAAGTTCAGGAAGACTGAGTCTTCCTACTTTCTATGTTTTGAGCGTTTCCTGTGTCACCAGTTATACATTCCGATGCACCTCTGCAGGTTTACTGTATCCCTTGGATCTTCCCATTCACGATGAAACACAGAAATTGCATCGGAATTAAATATAAGAGACACAATGCCGACTTAAGTACAGGAAGACAGAGTCATCCTACTGTCAATGTTTTGAGCGTTTCCTGTGTCACTTGTTTTACATTCTGATGCACCTCTGCAGGTTTACTGTATCCCTTGGACCTTCCCATTGACGATGAAACACAGAAATCGCATCGGAATTAAATTTAAGAGACACAATGCCGACTTAAGTACAGGAAGTCTGAGTCTTCCTACTGGCTATGTTTTGAACGTTTCCTGTGTCACCAGTTTTACACTCAGATGCACGTCTGCAGGTTTACTGTATCCATTGGACCTTCCCATTGACGATGAAACACAGACATTGCATTGGAATTAAATATAAGAGACACAATGCCGACTTAATAACAGAAAGACTGAGTCTTCCTACTGTCTATGTTTTGAGCGTTTCCAGTGTCACCAGTTTTACACTCCGATGCACCTCTGCAGGCTTACTGTATCCCTTGGACCTTCCCATTGACGATGAAACACAGAAATTGCATCGGAATTAAATATAAGAGACACAATGCCGACTTAAGTACAGGAAGACCGAGTCTTCCTACTGTCTATGTTTTGAGCGTTTCCTGTGTCACTAGTTATACATTCCGATGCATCTCTGCAGGTTTACTGTATCCCTTGGACCTTCCCATTGACGATGAAACACAGAAATTGCATCGGAATTAAATAAAAGAGACACAATGCCGACTTAAGTACACGAAGACTGAGTCTTCCTACTGGCTATGTTTTGAGCGTTTCCTGTGTCACCAGTTTTACACTCCGATGCACCTCTGCAGGTTTACCGTATCCCTTGGACCTTCACATTCACGATGAAACACAGAAATTGAATCGAAATTAAATATAAGAGACACAATGCCGACTTAAGTACAAGAAGACTGAGTCTTCCTACTGTCTATGTTTTGAGCGTTTCCTGTGTCACCAGTTTTACATTCTGATGCACCTCTGCAGGTTTTCTGTATCCATTGGACCTTCCCATTGACGATGAAACACAGAAATTGCATCGGAATTAAATATAAGCGACACAATGCCGACTTAAGTACAGGAAGGCTGAGTCTTGTTACTGTCTATAATTTGAGCGTTTCCTGTATAACCAGTTTTACATTCCGATGCTCCTCTACAGGTTTTCTGTATCCCTTGGACCTTCACAGTGACGATGAAACGCAGAAATTGCAACGGAATTAAATATAAGAGACACAATGCCGACTTAAGTACAAGAAGACAGTCTTCTTACAGTCAATGTTTTGAGCGTTTCCTGTGTCACCAGTTTTACATTCCGATGCACCTCTGCAGGTTTACTGTATCCCTTGGACCTTCCCATTGACGATGAAACACACAAATTGCATCGAATTTAAATATAAGAGACACCATGCCGACTTAAGTACAGGAAGACTGAGTCTTCCTACTGTCTATGTTTTGAGCGTTTCCTGTGTCACCAGTTTTACATTCCGATTCACCTTTGCAGGTTTACTGTATCCATTGGACCTTCCCATTAACGATGAAAAACAGAAATTGCATCGTAATTGAATATAAGAAATACAATGCCGACTTGAGTATAGGAAGACTGAGTCTTCCTAATGTCTATGATTTGAGCGTTTCCTGTGTCACCAGTTATTCATTCCGATGCACGTCTGCAGGTTTCCTGTATCCCTTGGACCATCCCATTGACGATGAAACACAGAAATTGCATCGGAATTAAATATAAGAGACACAATGCCGACTTAAGTACAAGAAAACAGTTTTCGTACGGTCAATGTTTGAGCGGTTCCTGTGTCAGCAGTTTTACATTCCGATGCACCTCTGCCTGTTTATTGTATCCCTTGGACCTTCCCATTGACGATGAAACACAGAAATTGCATCGGAATTAAATATAAGAGACACAATGCCGACTTAAGTACAGGAAGACCGAGTCTTCCTACTGTCTATGTTTTGTGCGTTTCCTGTGTCATCAGTTTTACTTTCCGATGCACCGCTGCAGGTTTACTATATCAGTTTTACATTCTGATGCACCTCTGCAGGTTTACTGTATCCATTGGACCTTCCCATTGACGATGAAAAAAAGAAATTGCATCGGAATTAAATTTAAGAGACACAATGCCGACTTAAGTACTTGAAGACTAAGTCTTCCTACTGTCTATGTTTTGAGCGTTTCCTGTGTAATCAGTTTTACTTTCCGATGTACCTCTGCAGGTTTACTATATCCCTTGGACATTCCCTTTCACGATGAAACACTGAAATTTCATCGGAAATAAATATAAGAGACACAATGCCGACTTAAGCTCAGGAAGACTGATTCTTCCTACTTTCTATGTTTTGAGCGTTTCCTGTGTCACCAGTTTTACACTACGATGCACCTCTGCAGGTTTACTGTATCCCTTGGATCTTCCCATTCACGATGAAACACAGAAATTGAATCGGAATTAAATATAAGAGACACAATGCCGACTTAAGTACAGGAAGACAGAGTCTTCCTACTGTCAATGTTTTGAGCGTTTCCTGTGTCACTTGTTTTACATTCTGATGCACCTCTGCAGGTTTACTGTATCCCTTGGACCTTCCCATTGACGATGAAACACAGAAATCGCATCGGAATTAAATTTAAGAGACACAATGCCGACTTAAGTACAGGAAGACTGAGTCTTCCTACTGGCTATGTTTTGAACGTTTCCTGTGTCACCAGTTTTACACTCAGATGCACGTCTGCAGGTTTACTGTATCCATTGGACCTTCCCATTGACGATGAAATACAGACATTGCATTGGAATTAAATATAAGAGACACAATGCCGACTTAATAACAGAAAGACTGAGTCTTCCTACTGTCTATGTTTTGAGCGTTTCCTGTGTCACCAGTTTTACACTCCGATGCACCTCTGCAGGCTTACTGTATCCCTTGGACCTTCCCATTGACGATGAAACACAGAAATTGCATCGGAATTAAATATAAGAGACACAATGCCGACTTAAGTACAGGAAGACCGAGTCTTCCTACTGTCTATGTTTTGAGCGTTTCCTGTGTCACTAGTTATACATTCCGATGCATCTCTGCAGGTTTACTGTATCCCTTGGACCTTCCCATTGCCGATGAAATTGCATCGGAATTAAATAAAGGAGACACAATGCCGACTTAAGTACACGAAGACTGAGTCTTCCTACTGGCTATGTTTTGAGCGTTTCCTGTGTCACCAGTTTTACACTCCGATGCACCTCTGCAGGTTTACCGTATCCCTTGGACCTTCACATTCACGATGAAACACAGAAATTGAATCGAAATTAAATATAAGAGACACAATGCCGACTTAAGTACAAGAAGACTGAGTCTTCCTACTGTCTATGTTTTTAACGTTTCCTGTGTCACTAGTTTTATATTCCGATGCACCTCCGCAGGTTTACTGTATCCCTTGGACATTCCCATTGACGATGAAACACAGAAATTGCATAGGAATTAAATATAAGCGACACAATGCCGACTTAAGTACAGGACGGCTGAGTCTTGTTACTGTCTATAATTTGAGCGTTTCCTGTATAACCAGTTTTACATTCCGATGCTCCTCTACAGGTTTTCTGTATCCCTTGGACCTTCACAGTGACGATGAAACGCAGAAATTGCATCGGAATTAAATATAAGAGACACAATGCCGACTTAAGTACAAGAAGACAGTCTTCTTACAGTCAATGTTTTGAGCGCTTCCTGTGTCACCAGTTTTACATTCCGATTCACCTTTGCAGGTTTACTGTATCCATTGGACCTTCCCATTTACGATGAAAAACAGAAATTGCATCGTAATTGAATATAAGAAATACAATGCCGACTTGAGTATAGGAAGACTGAGTCTTCCTAATGTCTATGATTTGAGCGTTTCCTGTGTCACCAGTTTTTCATTCCGATGCACCTCTGCAGGTTTCCTGGATCCCTTGGACCATCCCATTGACGATGAAACACAGAAATTGCATCGGAATTAAATATAAGAGACACAATGCCGACTTAAGTACAAGAAAACAGTCTTCGTACGGTCAATGTTTGAGCGGTTCCTGTGTCACCAGTTTTACATTCCGATGCACCTCTGCCTGTTTATTGTATCCCTTGGACCTTCCCATTGACGATGAAACACAGAAATTGCATCGGAATTAAATATAAGAGACACAATGCCGACATAAGTACAGGAAGACTCAGTCTTCCTACTGTCTATGTTTTGAGCGTTTCCTGTGTCATCAGTTTTACTTTCCGATGCACCGCTGCAGGTTTACTATATCAGTTTCACATTCCGATGCACCTCTGCAGGTTTACTGTATCCATTGGACCTTCCCATTGACGATGAAAAAAAGAAATTTCATCGGAATTAAATTTAAGAGACACAATGCCGACTTAAGTACTTGAAGACTAAGTCTTCCTACTGTCTATGTTTTGGGCGTTTCCTGTGTCATCAGTTTTACTTTCCGATGCACCTCTGCAGGTTTACTATATCCCTTGGACATTCCCATTCACGATGAAACACTGAAATTTCATCGGAAATAAATATAAGAGACACAATGCCGACTTAAGTACAGGAAGACTGAGTCATCCTACTGTCTATGTTTTGAGCGTTTCCTGTGTCACCAGTTTTACACTCCGATGCACCTCTGCAGGTTTACTGTATCCCTTGGACCTTCCCATTGACGATGAAACACAGAAATTGCATCGGAAATAAATATAAGAGACACAATGCCGACTTAAGTACAGGAAGACCGAGTCTTCCTACTGTCTATGTTTTGAGCGTTTCCTGTGTCACTAGTTATACATTCCGATGCACCTCTGCAGGTTTACTGTATCCCTTGGACCTTCCCATTCACGATGAAACACAGAAATTTCATCGGAATTAAATATAAGAGACACAATGCCGACTTAAGTACAAGAAGACTGAGTCTTGCTACTGTCTATGTTTTTAACGTTTCCTGTGTCACTAGTTTTATATTCCGATGCACCTCTGCAGGTTTACTGTATCCCTTGGACATTCCCATTGACGATGAAACACAGAAATTGCATCGGAATTAATTATAAGCGACACAATGCCGACTTAAGTACAGGAAGGCTGAGTCTTCCTACTGTCTATAATTTGAGCGTTTCCTGTATAACCAGTTTTACATTCCGATGCTCCTCTACAGGTTTACTGTATCCCTTGGACCTTCGCAGTGACGATGAAACACAGAAATTGCATCGGAATTAAATATAAGAGACACAATGGCGACTTAAGTATACGAAGACAGTCTTCTTACAGTCAATGTTTTGAGCGTTTCCTGTGTCACCAGTTTTACATTCCGATGCACCTCTGCAGGTTTACTGTATCCCTTGGACCTTCCCATTGGCGATGAAACACACAAATTGCATCGAATTTAAATATAAGAGACACCATGCCGACTTAAGTACAGGAAGACTGAGTCTTCCTACTGTCTATGTTTTGAGCGTTTCCTGTGTCACCAGTCTTACATTCCGATTCACCTTTGCAGGTTTACTGTATCCATTGGACCTTCCCATTAACGATGAAAAACAGAAATTGCATCGTAATTGAATATAAGAGACACAATGCCGACTTAAGTACAGGAAGACTAAGTCTTCCTACTGTCTATGATTTGAGCGTTTCCTGTGTCATCAGTTTTACTTTCCGATGCACCTCTGCAGGTTTACTATATCCCTTGAACCTTCCCATTCACGATGAAACACAGAAATTTCATCGGAAATAAATATAAGAGACACAATGCCGACTTAAATACAGGAAGATTGAGTCTTCCTACTGTCTATGTTTTGAGCGTTTCCTGTGTCACCAGTTATACATTCCGATGCACCTCTGCAGGTTTACTGTATCCCTTGGACCTTCCCATTGACGATGAAACACAGAAATTGCATCGGAATTAAATATAAGAGACACAATGCCGACTTAAGTACAGGAAGACTGAGTCTTCCTACTGTCAATGTTTTGAGCGTGTCCTGTGTCACTAGTTTTACATTCTGATGCACCTTTCAGGTTAACTGTATCCCATGGACCTTCCCATTGACGATGAAACACAGAAATTGCATCGGAATTAATATAAGAGACACAATGCCGACTTAAGTATAGGAAGACTGAGACTTCCTACTGTCTATAATTGGAGCGTTTCCTGTGTCACCAGTTTTACATTCCGATGCACCTGTACAGGTTTACTATATCCCTTGGACCTTCACAGTGACGATGAAACACAGAAATTGCATCGGAATTAAATATAAGAGACACAATGCCGACTTAAGTACAGGAAGACTGAGTCTTCCTACTGTCTATGTTTTGAGCGTTTCCTGTGTCATGCGTTTTACTTTCCGATGCAGCTCTGCAGGTTTACTATATCCCTTGGACCTTCCCATTGACGATGAAACACAGAAATTTCATCGGAAATAAATATAAGAGACACAATGCCGACTTAAGTACAGCAAGACTGAGTCTTCCTACTGTCTATGATTTGAGCGTTTCCTGTGTCATCAGTTTTAGATTCCGATGCATCTCTGCAGGTTTACTGTATCCCTTGGACCTTCCCATTGACGATGAAACACAGAAATTGCATCGGAAATAAATATAAGAGACACAATGCCGACTTAAGTACAGGAAGTCTGAGTCTTCCTACTGGCTATGTTTTGAACGTTTCCTGTGTCACCAGTTTTACACTCAGATGCACGTCTGCAGGTTTACTGTATCCATTGGACCTTCCCATTGACGATGAAACACAGACATTGCATTGGAATTAAATATAAGAGAACCAATGCCGACTTAATAACAGAAAGACTGAGTCTTCCTACTGTCTATGTTTTGAGCGTTTCCAGTGTCACCAGTTTTACACTCCGATGCACCTCTGCAGGCTTACTGTATCCCTTAGACCTTCCCATCGACGATGAAACACAGAAATTGCATCGGAATTAAATATAAGAGACACAATGCCGACTTAAGTACAGAAAGACCGAGTCTTCCTACTGTCTATGTTTTGAGCGTTTCCTGTGTCACTAGTTATACATTCCGATGCATCTCTGCAGGTTTACTGTATCCCTTGGACCTTCCCATTGACGATGAAACACAGAAATTGCATCGGAATTAAATAAAAGAGACACAATGCCGACTTAAGTACACGAAGACTGAGTCTTCCTACTGGCTATGTTTTGAGCGTTTCCTGTGTCACCAGTTTTACACTCCGATGCACCTCTGCAGGTTTACCGTATCCCTTGGACCTTCACATTCACGATGAAACACAGAAATTGAATCGAAATTAAATATAAGAGACACAATGCCGACTTAAGTACAAGAAGACTGAGTCTTCCTACTGTCTATGTTTTGAGCGTTTCCTGTGTCACCAGTTTTACATTCTGATGCACCTCTGCAGGTTTTCTGTATCCATTGGACCTTCCCATTGACGATGAAACACAGAAATTGCATCGGAATTAAATATAAGAGACACAATGCCGACTTAAGTACAGGAAGACTGAGTCTTCCTACTGTCTATGTTTTGTGCGTTTCCTGTGTCATCAGTTTTACTTTCCGATGCACCGCTGCAGGTTTACTATATCAGTTTTACATTCTGATGCACCTCTGCAGGTTTACTGTATCCATTGGACCTTCCCATTGACGATGAAACACAGAAATCGCATCGGAATTAAATTTAAGAGACAGAATGCCGATTTAAATACATGAAGTCTGAGTCTTCCTACTGGCTATGTTTTGAACGTTTCCTGTGTCACCAGTTTTACACTACGATGCACCTCTGCAGGTTTACTGTATCCATTGGACCTTCCCATTGACGATGAAACACAGACATTGCATTGGAATTAAATATAAGAGACACAATGCCGACTTAATAACAGAAAGACTGAGTCTTCCTACTGTCTATGTTTTGAGCGATTCCAGTGTCACCAGTTTTACACTCCGATGCACCTCTGCAGGCTTACTGTATCCCTTGGACCTTCCCATTGACGATGAAACACAGAAATTGCATCGGAATTAAATAAAAGAGACACAATGCCGACTTAAGTACACGAAGACTGAGTCTTCCTACTGGCTATGTTTTGAGCGTTTCCTGTGTCACCAGTTTCACACTCCGATGCACCTCTGCAGGTTTACCGTATCCCTTGGACCTTCACATTCACGATGAAACACAGAAATTGAATCGAAATTAAATATAAGAGACACAATGCCGACCTAAGTACAAGAAGACTGAGTCTTCCTACTGTCTATGTTTTGAGCGTTTCCTGTGTCACCAGTTTTACATTCTGATGCACCTCTGCAGGTTTTCTGTATCCATTGGACCTTCCCATTGACGATGAAACACAGAAATTGCATCGGAATTAAATATAAGCGACACAATGCCGACTTAAGTACAGGAAGGCTGAGTCTTGTTACTGTCTATAATTTGAGCGTTTCCTGTATAACCAGTTTTACATTCCGATGCTCCTCTACAGGTTTTCTGTATCCCTTGGACCTTCACAGTGACGATGAAACGCAGAAATTGCATCGGAATTAAATATAAGAGACACAATGCCGACTTAAGTACAAGAAGACAGTCTTCTTACAGTCAATGTTTTGAGCGTTTCCTGTGTCACCAGTTTTACATTCCGATGCACCTCTGCAGGTTTACTGTATCCCTTGGACCTTCCCATTGACGATGAAACACACAAATTGCATCGAATTTAAATATAAGAGACACCATGCCGACTTAAGTACAGGAAGACTGAGTCTTCCTACTGTCTATGTTTTGAGCGTTTCCTGTGTCACCAGTTTTACATTCCGATTCACCTTTGCAGGTTTACTGTATCCATTGGACCTTCCCATTAACGATGAAAAACAGAAATTGCATCGTAATTGAATATAAGAAATACAATGCCGACTTGAGTATAGGAAGACTGAGTCTTCCTAATGTCTATGATTTGAGCGTTTCCTGTGTCACCAGTTTTTCATTCCGATGCACCTCTGCAGGTTTCCTGTATCCCTTGGACCATCCCATTGACGATGAAACACAGAAATTGCATCGGAATTAAATATAAGAGACACAATGCCGACTTAAGTACAAGAAAACAGTCTTCGTACGGTCAATGTTTGAGCGGTTCCTGTGTCACCAGTTTTACATTCCGATGCACCTCTGCCTCTTTATTGTATCCCTTGGACCTTCCCATTGACGATGAAACACAGAAATTGCATCGGAATTAAATATAAGAGACACAATGCCGACTTAAGTACAGGAAGACCGAGTCTTCCTACTGTCTATGTTTTGTGCGTTTCCTGTGTCATCAGTTTTACTTTCCGATGCACCGCTGCAGGTTTACTATATCAGTTTTACATTCTGATGCACCTCTGCAGGTTTACTGTATCCATTGGACCTTCCCATTGACGATGAAAAAAAGAAATTGCATCGGAATTAAATTTAAGAGACACAGTGCCGACTTAAGTACTTGAAGACTAAGTCATCCTACTGTCTATGTTTTGAGCGTTTCCTGTGTCATCAGTTTTACTTTCCGATGTACCTCTGCAGGTTTACTATATCCCTTGGACATTCCCTTTCACGATGAAACACTGAAATTTCATCGGAAATAAATATAAGAGACACAATGCCGACTTAAGTTCAGGAAGACTGAGTCTTCCTACTTTCTATGTTTTGAGCGTTTCCTGTGTCACCAGTTTTACACTACGATGCACCTCTGCAGGTTTACTGTATCCCTTGGATCTTCCCATTCACGATGAAACACAGAAATTGAATCGGAATTAAATATAAGAGACACAATGCCGACTTAAGTACAGGAAGACAGTGTCTTCCTACTGTCAATGTTTTGAGCGTTTCCTGTGTCACTTGTTTTACATTCTGATGCACCTCTGCAGGTTTACTGTATCCCTTGGACCTTCCCATTGACGATGAAACACAGAAATCGCATCGGAATTAAATTTAAGAGACACAATGCCGACTTAAGTACAGGAAGACTGAGTCTTCCTACTGGCTATGTTTTGAACGTTTCCTGTGTCACCAGTTTTACACTCAGATGCACGTCTGCAGGTTTACTGTATCCATTGGACCTTCCCATTGACGATGAAATACAGACATTGCATTGGAATTAAATATAAGAGACACAATGCCGACTTAATAACAGAAAGACTGAGTCTTCCTACTGTCTATGTTTTGAGCGTTTCCTGTGTCACCAGTTTTACACTCCGATGCACCTCTGCAGGCTTACTGTATCCCTTGGACCTTCCCATTGACGATGAAACACAGAAATTGCATCGGAATTAAATATAAGAGACACAATGCCGACTTAAGTACAGGAAGACCGAGTCTTCCTACTGTCTATGTTTTGAGCGTTTCCTGTGTCACTAGTTATACATTCCGATGCATCTCTGCAGGTTTACTGTATCCCTTGGACCTTCCCATTGACGATGAAATTGCATCGGAATTAAATAAAAGAGACACAATGCCGACTTAAGTACACGAAGACTGAGTCTTCCTACTGGCTATGTTTTGAGCGTTTCCTGTGTCACCAGTTTTACACTCCGATGCACCTCTGCAGGTTTACCGTATCCCTTGGACCTTCACATTCACGATGAAACACAGAAATTGAATCGAAATTAAATATAAGAGACACAATGCCGACTTAAGTACAAGAAGACTGAGTCTTCCTACTGTCTATGTTTTTAACGTTTCCTGTGTCACTAGTTTTATATTCCGATGCACCTCCGCAGGTTTACTGTATCCCTTGGACATTCCCATTGACGATGAAACACAGAAATTGCATAGGAATTAAATATAAGCGACACAATGCCGACTTAAGTACAGGAAGGCTGAGTCTTGTTACTGTCTATAATTTGAGCGTTTCCTGTATAACCAGTTTTACATTCCGATGCTCCTCTACAGGTTTTCTGTATCCCTTGGACCTTCACAGTGACGATGAAACGCAGAAATTGCATCGGAATTAAATATAAGAGACACAATGCCGACTTAAGTACAAGAAGACAGTCTTCTTACAGTCAATGTTTTGAGCGTTTCCTGTGTCACCAGTTTTACATTCCGATTCACCTTTGCAGGTTTACTGTATCCATTGGACCTTCCCATTTACGATGAAAAACAGAAATTGCATCGTAATTGAATATAAGAAATACAATGCCGACTTGAGTATAGGAAGACTGAGTCTTCCTAATGTCTATGATTTGAGCGTTTCCTGTGTCACCAGTTTTTCATTCCGATGCACCTCTGCAGGTTTCCTGGATCCCTTGGACCATCCCATTGACGATGAAACACAGAAATTGCATCGGAATTAAATATAAGAGACACAATGCCGACTTAAGTACAAGAAAACAGTCTTCGTACGGTCAATGTTTGAGCGGTTCCTGTGTCACCAGTTTTACATTCCGATGCACCTCTGCCTGTTTATTGTATCCCTTGGACCTTCCCATTGACGATGAAACACAGAAATTGCATCGGAATTAAATATAAGAGACACAATGCCGTCATAAGTACAGGAAGACTCAGTCTTCCTACTGTCTATGTTTTGAGCGTTTCCTGTGTCATCAGTTTTACTTTCCGATGCACCGCTGCAGGTTTACTATATCAGTTTTACATTCCGATGCACCTCTGCAGGTTTACTGTATCCATTGGACCTTCCCATTGACGATGAAAAAAAGAAATTGCATCGGAATTAAATTTAAGAGACACAATGCCGACTTAAGTACTTGAAGACTAAGTCTTCCTACTGTCTATGTTTTGAGCGTTTCCTGTGTCATCAGTTTTACTTTCCGATGCACCTCTGCTGGTTTACTATATCCCTTGGACATTCCCATTCACGATGAAACACTGAAATTTCATCGGAAATAAATATAAGAGACACAATGCCGACTTAAGTACAGGAAGACTGAGTCATCCTACTGTCTATGTTTTGAGCGTTTCCTGTGTCACCAGTTTTACACTCCGATGCACCTCTGCAGGTTTACTGTATCCCTTGGACCTTCCCATTGACGATGAAACACAGAAATTGCATCGGAAATAAATATAAGAGACACAATGCCGACTTAAGTACAGGAAGACCGAGTCTTCCTACTGTCTATGTTTTGAGCGTTTCCTGTGTCACTAGTTATACATTCCGATGCACCTCTGCAGGTTTACTGTATCCCTTGGACCTTCCCATTCACGATGAAACACAGAAATTTCATCGGAATTAAATATAAGAGACACAATGCCGACTTAAGTACAAGAAGACTGAGTCTTCCTACTGTCTATGTTTTTAACGTTTCCTGTGTCACTAGTTTTATATTCCGATGCACCTCTGCAGGTTTACTGTATCCCTTGGACATTCCCATTGACGATGAAACACAGAAATTGCATCGGAATTAAATATAAGCGACACAATGCCGACTTAAGTACAGGAAGGCTGAGTCTTCCTACTGTCTATAATTTGAGCGTTTCCTGTATAACCAGTTTTACATTCCGATGCTCCTCTACAGGTTTACTGTATCCCTTGGACCTTCACAGTGACGATGAAACACAGAAATTGCATCGGAATTAAATATAAGAGACACAATGGCGACTTAAGTATACGAAGACAGTCTTCTTACAGTCAATGTTTTGAGCGTTTCCTGTGTCACCAGTTTTACATTCCGATGCACCTCTGCAGGTTTACTGTATCCCTTGGACCTTCCCATTGGCGATGAAACACACAAATTGCATCGAATTTAAATATAAGAGACACCATGCCGACTTAAGTACAGGAAGACTGAGTCTTCCTACTGTCTATGTTTTGAGCGTTTCCTGTGTCACCAGTCTTACATTCCGATTCACCTTTGCAGGTTTACTGTATCCCTTGGACCTTCCCATTGACGATGAAACACAGAAATTGCATCGGAATTAAATATAAGAGACACAATGCCGACTTAAGTACAGGAAGACTGAGTCTTCCTACTGTCAATGTTTTGAGCGTTTCCTGTGTCACTAGTTTTACATTCTGATGCACCTTTCAGGTTTACTGTATCCCATGGACCTTCCCATTGACGATGAAACACAGAAATTTCATCGGAAATAAATATAAGAGACACAATGCCGACTTAAATACAGGAAGATTGAGTCTTCCTACTGTCTATGTTTTGAGCGTTTCCTGTGTCACCAGTTATACATTCCGATGCACCTCTGCAGGTTTACTGTATCCCTTGGACCTTCCCATTGACGATGAAACACAGAAATTGCATCGGAATTAAATTTAAGAGACACAATGCCGACTTAAGTACAGGAAGACTGAGTCTTCCTACTGTCAATGTTTTGAGCGTTTCCTGTGTCACTAGTTTTACATTCTGATGCACCTTTCAGGTTTACTGTATCCCATGGACCTTCCCATTGACGATGAAACACAGAAATTGCATCGGAATTAATATAAGAGACACAATGCCGACTTAAGTATAGGAAGACTGAGACTTCCTACTGTCTATAATTTGAGCGTTTCCTGTGTCACCAGTTTTACATTCCGATGCACCTGTACAGGTTTACTGTATCCCTTGGACCTTCACAGTGACGATGAAACACAGAAATTGCATCGGAATTAAATATAAGAGACACAATGCCGACTTAAGTACAGGAAGACTGAGTCTTCCTACTGTCTATGTTTTGAGCGTTTCCTGTGTCATGCGTTTTACTTTCCGATGCAGCTCTGCAGGTTTACTATATCCCTTGGACCTTCCCATTGACGATGAAACACAGAAATTTCATCGGAAATAAATATAAGAGACACAATGCCGACTTAAGTACAGCAAGACTGAGTCTTCCTACTGTCTATGATTTGAGCGTTTCCTGTGTCATCAGTTTTAGATTCCGATGCATCTCTGCAGGTTTACTGTATCCCTTGGACCTTCCCATTGACGATGAAACACAGAAATTGCATCGGAATTAAATATAAGAGACACAGTGCCGACTTGTGTACAGGAAGACTGAGTCTTCCTACTGTCTATGTTTTGAGCGTTTCCTGTGTCACTAGTTTTACATTCCGATGCACCTCTGCAGGTTTACTGTATCCCTTGGACCTACCCATTGACGATGAAACACAGAAATTGCATCGGAATTAAATATAAGAGACACAATGCCGACTTAAAAACAGGAAGACTGAATCTTTGTACTCTCTATGTTTTGAGCGTTTCCTGTGTCACCAGTTTTACATTCTGATGCACCTCTGCAGTTTTACTGTATCCCTTGGACCTTCGCATTGACGATGAAACACAGTAATTGCATCGGAATTAAATATAAGAGACACAATGCCGACTTAAGTACAGGAAGACTGAGTATTCCTACTGTCTGTAATTTGAGCGTTTCGTGTGTCACCAGTTTTACATTCCGATGCACCTCTACAGGTTTACTGTATCCCTTGGACCTTCACAGTGACGATGAAACACAGAAATTGCATCAGAATTAAATATAAGAGACACAATGCCGACTTAAGTACAGGAAGACTAAGTCTTCCTACTGTCTATGTTTTGAGCGTTTCCTGTGTCATGCGTTTTACTTTCCGATGTACCTCCGCAGGTTTAATATATCCCTTGGACCTTCCCATTCACGATGAAACACAGAAATGTCATCGGAAATAAATATAAGAGACACAATGCCGAATTAAGTATAGGAAGACTGAGTCTTCCTGCTGTCTATGTTTTGAGCGTTTCCTGTGTCACCAGTTTTACATTCCGATGCACCTCTGCAGGTTTATTGTATCCCTTTTACCTTCCCATTGACGATGAAACACAGAAATTGCATCGGAATTAAATATAAGAGACACAATGCCGACTTAAGTACAGGAAGACTGAGTCTTCCTACTCTCTATCTTTTGAGCGTTTCCTGTGTCACCAGTTTTACATTCCGATGCACCTCTGCAGGTTTCCTGTATCCCTTGGACCTTCATATTGACGATGAAACACAGAAATTGCATTGGAAATAAATATATGAGACACAATGCCGATTTAAGTACAAGAAAACAGTCTTCTACGGTCAATGTTTGAGCGTTTCCTGTGTCACCAGTTCTACATTCCGATGCACCTCTGCCGGTTTGCTGTATCCCTTGGACCTTCCCATTGTCGATGAAACACAGAAATCGCATCGGAATTAAATATAAGAGACACAATGCCGACTTAAGTACAGGAAGACTGAGTCTTCCTACTGTCTATGTTTTGAGCGTTTCCTGTGTCACCAGTTTTACATTCTGATGAACCTCTGCAGGTTTTCTGTATCCATTGGACCTTCACATTGACGATGAAACACAGAAATTGCATCGGAATTAAATTTAAGAGACACAATGCCGACTTAAGTACAGGAAGACTGAGTCTTCCTACTGTCTATGTTTTGAGCGTTTCCTGTGTCACTAGTTATACATTCCGATGCACCTCTGCAGGTTTACTGTATCCCTTGGACCTTCCCATTGACGATGAAACACAGAAATTGCATCGGAATTAAATAAAAGAGACACAATGCCGACTTAAGTACAGGATGACTGAGTCTTCCTACTGGCTATGTTTTGAGCGTTTCCTGTGTCACCAGTTTCACAATCCGATGCACTTCTGCAGGTTTAACGTATCAATTGGACCTTCCCATTCACGATGAAACACAGAAATTGAATCGGAATTAAATATAAGAGACACAATGCCGACTTAAGTACAAGAAGACTGAGTCCTCCTACTGTCTATGTTTTTAACGTTTCCTGTGTCACTAGTTTTATATTCCGATGCACCTCTGCAGGTTTACTGTATCCCTTGGACATTCCCATTGACGATGAAAAAAAGAAATTGCATCGGAATTAAATTTAAGAGACACAATGCCGACTGAAGTACATGAAGACTAAGTCTTCCTACTGTCTATGTTTTGAGCGTTTCCTGTGTCATCAGTTTTACTTTCCGATGCACCTCTGCAGGTTTACTATATCCCTTGGACATTCCCATTCACGATGAAACACTGAAATTTCATCGGAAATAAATATAAGAGACACAATGCCGACTTAAGTACAGGAAGACTGAGTCTTCCTACTGTCTATGTTTTGAGCGTTTCCTGTGTCACCAGTTTTACACTCCGATGCACCTCTGCAGGTTTACTGTATCCCTTGGACCTTCCCATTGACGATGAAACACAGAAATTGCATCGGAATTAAATATAAGAGACACAATGCCGACTTAAGTACAGGAAGACCGAGTCTTCCTACTGTCTATGTTTTGAGCGTTTCCTGTGTCACTAGTTATACATTCCGATGCACCTCTGCAGGTTTACTGTATCCCTTGGACCTTCCCATTCACGATGAAACACAGAAATTTCATCGGAATTAAATATAAGAGACACAATGCCGACTTAAGTACAAGAAGACTGAGTCTTCCTACTGGCTATGATTTGAGCGTTTCCTGTGTCACCAGTTTCACACTCCGATGCACTTCTGCAGGTTTACCGTATCCCTTGGACCTTCCCATTCACGATGAAACACAGAAATTGAATCGGAATTAAATATAAGAGACACAATGCCGACTTAAGTACAAGAAGACTGAGTCCTCCTACTGTCTATATTTTTAACGTTTCCTGTGTCACTAGTTTTATATTCCGATGCACCTCTGCAGGTTTACTGTATCCCTTGGACATTCCCATTGACGATGAAAAAAAGAAATTGCATCGGAATTAAATTTAAGAGACACAATGCAGACTTAAGTACTTGAAGACTAAGTCTTCCTACTGTCTATAATTTGAGCGTTTCCTGTATAACCAGTTTTACATTCCGATGCTCCTCTACAGGTTTTCTGTATCCCTTGGACCTTCACAGTGACGATGAAACACAGACATTTCATCGGAATTAAATATAAGAGACACAATGCCGACTTAAGTACAAGAAGACTGAGTCTTCCTACTGGCTATGTTTTGAGCGTTTCCTGTGTCACCAGTTTCACACTCCGATGCACTTCTGCAGGTTTACCGTATCCCTTGGACCTTCCCATTCACGATGAAACACAGAAATTGAATCGGAATTAAATATAAGAGACACAATGCCGACTTAAGTACAAGAAGACTGAGTCCTCCTACTGTCTATATTTTTAACGTTTCCTGTGTCACTAGTTTTATATTCCGATGCACCTCTGCAGGTTTACTGTATCCCTTGGACATTCCCATTGACGATGAAAAAAAGAAATTGCATCGGAATTAAATATAAGAGACACAATGCCGACATAAGTACAAGAAAACAGTCTTCTTACAGTCAATGTTTTGAGCGTTTCCTGTGTCACCAGTTTTACATTCCGATGCACCTCTGCAGGTTTACTGTATCCCGTGGACCTTCCCATTGGCGATGAAACACACAAATTGCATCGTAATTGAATATAAGAGACACAATGCCGACTTAAGTACAGGAAGACTAAGTCTTCCAACTGTCTATGTTTTGAGCGTGTCCTGTGTTATCAGTTTTACTTTCCGATGCACCTCTGCAGGTTTACTGTATCCCTTGGACCTTCCCATTCGCGATGAAACACAGAAATTTTATCGGAAATAAATAAAAGAGACACAATGCCGACTTAAATACAGGAAGATTGAGTCTTCCTACTGTCTATGTTTTGAGCGTTTCCTGTGTCACCAGTTATACATTCCGATGCACCTCTGCAGGTTTACTGTATCCCTTGGACCTTCCCATTGACGATGAAACACAGAAATTGCATCGGAATTAAATATAAGAGACACAATGCCGACTTAAGTGCAGGAAGACTGAGTCTTCCTACTGTCTATGTTTTGAGCGTTTCCTGTGTCACTAGTTTTACATTCCGATGCACCTCTGCAGGTTTACTGTATCCCTTGGACCTACCCATTGACGATGAAACACAGAAATTGCATCGGAATTAAATATAAGAGACACAATGCCGACTTAAAAACAGGAAGACTGAGTCTTCCTACTCTCTATGCTTTGAGCGTTTCCTGTGTCACCAGTTTTACATTCTGATGCACCTCCGCAGTTTTACTGTATCCCTTGGACCTTCGCACTGACGATGAAACACAGAAATTGCATCGGAATTAAATATAAGAGACACAATGCCGACTTAAGTACAGGAGGACTGAGTCTTCCTACTGTCTGTAATTTGAGCGTTTCGTGTGTCACCACTTTTACATTCCGATGCACCTCTACAGGTTTACTGTATCCCTTGGACCTTCACAGTGACGATGAAACACAGAAATTGCATCGGACTTAAATATAAGAGACACAATGCCGACTTAAGTACAGGAAGTCTAAGTCTTCCTACTGTCTATGTTTTGAGCGTTTCCTGTGTCATGCGTTTTACTTTCCGATGTACCTCCGCAGGTTTACTATATCCCTTGGACCTTCCCATTCATGATGAAACACAGAAATTACATCGGAAATAAATATAAGAGACACAATGCCGAATTAAGTATAGGAAGACTGAGTCTTCCTGCTGTCTATGCTTTGTGCGTTTCCTGTGTCACCAGTTTTACATTCCGATGCACCTCTGCAGGTTTATTGTATGCCTTGGACCTTCCCATTGACGATGAAACACAGAAATTGCATCGGAATTAAATATAAGAGACACAATGCCGACTTAAGTACAGGAAGACTGAGTCTTCCTACTCTCTATGTTTTGAGCGTTTCCTGTGTCACCAGTTTTACATTCCGATGCACCTCTGCAGGTTTCCTGTATCCCTTGGACCTTCCCATTGACGCTGAAACACAGAAATTGCATCGAAATGAAATATATGAGACACAATGCCGACTTAAGTACAAGAAAACAGTCTTCTACGGTCAATGTTTGAGCGTTTCCTGTGTCACCAGTTCTACATTCCGATGCACCTCTGCCGGTTTGCTGTATCCCTTGGACCTTCCCATTGTCGATGAAACACAGAAATCGCATCGGAATTAAATATAAGAGACACATTGCCGACTTAAGTACAGGAAGACTGAGTCTTCCTACTGTCTATGTTTTGAGCGTTTCCTGTGTCACCAGTTTTACATTCTGATGCGCCTCTGCAGGTTTTCTGTATCCATTGGACCTTCCCATTGACGATGAAACACAGAAATTGCATCGGAATTAAATATAAGAGACACAATGCCGACTTAAGTACAGGAAGACTGAGTCTTCCTACTGTCTATGTTTTGAGCGTTTCCTGTGTCACCAGTTTTACACTCCGATGCAGCTCTGCAGGTTTACTGTAGCCCTTGGACCTTCCCATTGACGAAGAAACACAGAAATTGCATCGGAATTAAATATAAGAGACACAATGCCGACTTAAGTACAGGATGACTGAGTCTTCCTACTGGCTATGTTTTGAGCGTTTCCTGTGTCACCAGTTTTACACTGCGATGCACTTCTGCAGGTTTACCGAATCCCTTGGACCTTCCCATTCACGATGAAACACAGAAATTGAATCGGAATTAAATATAAGAGACACAATGCCGACTTAAGTACAAGAAGACTGAGTCCTCCTACTGTCTATGTTTTTAGCGTTTCCTGTGTCACTAGTTTTATATTCCGATGCACCTCTGCAGGTTTTTCTGTATCCCTTGGACATTCCCATTGACGATGAAACACAGAAATTCCGTCGGAATTAAATATAAGCGACACAATGCCGACTTAAGTACAGGAAGGCTGAGTCTTCCTACTGTCTATAATTTGAGCGTTTCCTGTATAACCAGTTTTACATTCCGATGCTCCTCTACAGGTTTTCTGTATCCCTTGGACCTTCACAGTGACGATGAAACACAGAAATTGCATCGGAATTAAATATAAGAGACACAATGCCGACTTAAGTACAAGAAAACAGTCTTCTTACAGTCAATGCTTTGAGCGTTTCCTGTGTCACCAGTTTTACATTCCGATGCACCTCTGCAGGTTTACTATATCCCGTGGACCTTCCCATTGGCGATGAAACACACAAATTGCATCGTAATTGAATATAAGAGACACAATGTCGACTTAAGTACAGGAAGACTAAGTCTTCCTACTGTCTATGTTTTGGGCACTTCCTGTGTCATCAGTTTTACTTTCCGATGCACCTCTGCAGGTTTACTGTATCCCTTGGACCTTCCCATTCGCGATGAAACACAGAAATTTCATCGGAATTAAATATAAGAGACACAATGCCGACTTAAGTGCAGGAAGACTGAGTCTTCCTACTGTCTATGATTTGAGTGTTTCCTGTAACACCAGTTTCACATTCCGATGCAGCTCTGTAGGTTTACTGTATCCCTTGGACCTTCCCATTGACGATGAAACACAGAAATTGCATCGGAATTAAATATAAGAGACACAATTCCGACTTAAATACAGGAAGACTGAGTCTTCCTACTGTCAATGCTTTGAGCGTTTCCTGTGTCACTAGTTTTGCATTCTGATGCACCTGCACAGGTTTACTGTATCCCTTGGACCTTCCCATTGACGATGAAACACAGAAATTGCATCGGAATTAAATATAAGAGACCCAGTGCCGACTTAAGTACAGGAAGACTGAGTCTTCCTACTGTCTATGTTTTGAGCGTTTCCTGTGTCACTAGTTTTACATTCCGAAGCACCTCTGCAGGTTTACTGTATCCCTTGGACCTACCCATTGACGATGAAACACAGAAATTGCATCGGAATTAAGTATAAGAGACACAATGCCGACTTAATAACAGGAAGACTGAGTCTTCCTACTCTCTATGTTTTGAGCGTTTCCTGTGTCACCAGTTTTACATTCTGATGCACTTCTGCAGTTTTACTGTATCCCTTGGACCTTCCCATTGACGATGAAACACAGAAATTGCATCGGAATTAAATTTAAGAGACACAATGCCGACTTAAGTACAGGAAGACTAAGTCTTCCTACTGTCTTTGTTTTGAGCGTTTCCTGTGTCATGCGTTTTACTTTCCGATGCACCTCCGCAGGTTTACTATATCCCTTGGACCTTCCCATTCACGATGAAACACAGAAATTTCATCGGAAATAAATATAAGAGACACAATGCCGAATTAAGTATAGGAAGACTGAGTCTTCCTACTGTCTATGTTTTGAGCGTTTCCTGTGTCACCAGTTTTACATTTCGATACACCTCTACAGGTTTACAGTATCCCTTGGACCTTGCCATTGTCGATGAAACACAGAAATTGAATCGGAATTAAATATAAGAGACACAATGCCGACTTAAGTACAGGAAGACTAAGTCTTCCTACTGTCTATGTTTGAGCGTTTCCTGTGTCATCAGTTTTACTTTCCGATGCACCGCTGCAGGTTTACTATATCCCTTGGACCTTCCCATTCACGATGAAACATAGAAAATTCATCGGAAATAAATATAAGAGACACAATGCCGACTTGAGTATAGGAAGACTGAGTCTTCCTACTGTCTATGATTTGAGCGTTTCCTGTGTCACCAGTTCTACATTCCGATGCACCTCTGCCGGTTTGCTGTATCCCTTGGACCTTCCCATTGTCGACGAAACACAGAAATCGCATCGGAATTAAATATAAGAGACACAATGCCGACTTAAGTACAAGAAAACATTCCTCGTACGGTCAATGTTTGAGCGGTTCCTGTGTCACCAGTTTTACATTCCGATGCACCTCTGCCTGTTTATTGTATCCCTTGGACCTTCCCATTGACGATGAAACACAGAAATTGCATCGGAAATAAAGATAAGACACACAATGCCGACTTAAGTACAGGAAGACTGAGTCTTCCTACTGTCTATGTTTTGAGCGTCTCCTGTGTCACCAGATTTACACTCTGATGCACCTCTGCAGGTCTTCTGTATCCATTGGACCTTCCCATTGACGATGAAACACAGAAATTGCATCGGAATTAAATATAAGAGACACAATGCCGACTTAAGTACAGGAAGACTGAGTCTTCCTACTGTCTATGTTTTAAGCGTTTCCTGTGTCACCAGTTTTACATTATGATGCACCTCTGCAGGTTTTCTGTATCCCTTGGACCTTCCCATTCACGATGAAACACAGAAAATTCATCGGAAATAAATATAAGTGACACAATGCCGACTTGAGTGTAGGAAGACTGAGTCTTCCTACTGTCTATGATTTGAGCGTGTCCTGTGTCACCAGTTTTTCATTCCGATGCACCTCTGCAGGTTTCCTGTATCCCTTGGACCATCCCATGAAACACAGAAATTGCATCGAAATTAAATATAAGAGACACAATGCCGACTTAAGTACAAGAAAACTTTCTTCGTACGGTCAATGTTTGAGCGGTTCCTGTGTCACCAGTTTTACATTCCGATGCACCTCTGCCGGTTTATTGTATCCCTTGGACCTTCCCATTGACGATGAAACACAGAAATTGCATCGGAATTAAATATAAGACACACAATGCCGACTTAAGTACAGGAAGACTGAGTCTTCCTACTGTCTATGTTTTGAGCGTCTCCTGTGTCACCAGATTTACACTCTGATGCACCTCTGCAGGTCTTCTGTATCCATTGGACCTTCCCATTGACGATGAAACACAGAAATTGCATCGGAATTAAATATAAGAGACACAATGCCGACTTAAGTACAGGAAGACTGATTCTTCCTACAGTCTATGCTTTAAGCGTTTCCTGTGTCACCAGTTTTACATTCTGATGCACCTCTGCAGGTTTTCTTTATCCATTGGACCTTCCCATTGACGATGAAACACAGAAATTGCACCGGAATTAAATATAAGAGACACAATGCCGACTGAAGTACAGGAAGAATGAGTCTTCCTACTGTCTATGTTTTGAGCGTTTCCTGTGACATCAGTTTTACTTTCCGATGCACCGCTGCAGGTTTACTATATCAGTTTTACATTCCGATGCACCTCTGCAGGTTTACTGTATCCATTGGACCTTCCCATTGACGATGAAAAAAAGAAATTGCATCGGAATTAAATTTAAGAGACACAATGCCGACTTAAGTACTTGAAGACAGAGTCTTCCTACTGTCTATGTTTTGAGCGTTTCCTGTGTCATCAGTTTTACTTTCCGATGCACCTCTGCAGGTTTACTATATCCCTTGGACATTCCCATTCACGATGAAACACTGAAATGTCATCGGAAATAAATATAAGAGACACAATGCCGACTTAAGTACAGGAAGACAGAGTCTTCCTACTGTCAAGTTTTGAGCGTTTCCTGTGTCACTAGTTTTACATTGTGATGCACCTCTGCAGGTTTACTGTATCCCTTGGACCTTCCCATTGACGATGAAACACAGAGATCGCATCGGAATTAAATTTAAGAGACACAATGCCGACTTAAGTACAGGAAGACTGAGTCTTCTACTGGCTATGTTTTGAACGTTTCCTGTGTCACCAGTTTTACACTCCGATTCACCTCTGCAGGTTTACTGTGTCCATTGGCCCTTCCCATTGACGATGAAACACAGACATTGCATTGGAATTAAATATAAGAGACACAATGCCGACTTAATAACAGAAAGACTGAGTCTTCCTACTGTCTATGCTTTGAGCGTTTCCTGTGTCACCAGTTTTTCACTCCGATTCACCTCTGCAGGTTTACTGTATCCCTTGGACCTTCCCATTCACGATGAAACATAGAAATTGCATCGGAATTAAATATAAGAGACACAATGCCGAAGTAAGTACAGGAAGACCGAGTCATCGTACTGTCTATGTTTTGAGCGTTTCCTGTGTCACTAGTTATACATTCCGATGCACCTCTGCAGGATTACTGTATCCCTTGGACCTTCCCATTGACGGTGAAACACAGAAATTGCATCGGAATTAAATAAAAGAGTCACAATGCCGACTTAAGTACACGAAGACTGAGTCTTCCTACTGGCTATGTTTTGAGCGTTTCCTGTGTCACCAGTTTTACACTCCGATGCACCTCTGCAGGTTTACCGTATCCCTTGGACCTTCACATTCACGATGATACACAGAAATTGAATCGAAATTAAATATAAGAGACACAATGCCGACTTAAGTACAAGAAGACTGAGTCTTCCTACTGTCTATGTTTTTAACGTTTCCTGTGTCACTAGTTTTATATTCCGATGCACCTCTGCAGGTTTATTGTATCCCTTGGACATTCCCATTGACGATGAAACACAGAAATTGCATCGGAATTAAATATAAGCGACACAATGCCGACTTAAGTACAGGAAGGCTGAGTCTTCCTACTGTCTATAATTTGAGCGTTTCCTGTATAACCAGTTTTACATTCCGATGCTCCTCTACAGGTTTTCTGTATCCCTTGGACCTTCACAGTGACGATGAAACACAGAAATTGCATCGGAATTAAATATAAGAGACACAATGCCGACTTAAGTACAAGAAGACAGTCTTCTTACAGTCAATGTTTTGAGCGTTTCCTGTGTCACCAGTTTTACATTCCGATGCATCTCTGCAGGTTTACTGTATCCCTTGGACCTTCCCATTGACGATGAAACACAGAAATTGCATCGGAATTAAATATAAGAGACACAATTCCGACTTAAATACAGGAAGACTGAGTCTTCCTACTGTCAATGCTTTGAGCGTTTCCTGTGTCACTAGTTTTGCATTCTGATGCACCTGCACAGGTTTACTGTATCCCTTGGACCTTCCCATTGACGATGAAACACAGAAATTGCATCGGAATTAAATATAAGAGACCCAGTGCCGACTTAAGTACAGGAAGACTGAGTCTTCCTACTGTCTATGTTTTGAGCGTTTCCTGTGTCACTAGTTTTACATTCCGAAGCACCTCTGCAGGTTTACTGTATCCCTTGGACCTACCCATTGACGATGAAACACAGAAATTGCATCGGAATTAAGTATAAGAGACACAATGCCGACTTAATAACAGGAAGACTGAGTCTTCCTACTCTCTATGTTTTGAGCGTTTCCTGTGTCACCAGTTTTACATTCTGATGCACTTCTGCAGTTTTACTGTATCCCTTGGACCTTCCCATTGACGATGAAACACAGAAATTGCATCGGAATTAAATATAAGAGACACAATGCCGACTTAAGTACAGGAAGACTAAGTCTTCCTACTGTCTATGTTTTGAGCGTTTCCTGTGTCATGCGTTTTACTTTCCGATGCACCTCCGCAGGTTTACTATATCCCTTGGACCTTCCCATTCACGATGAAACACAGAAATTTCATCGGAAATAAATATAAGAGACACAATGCCGAATTAAGTATAGGAAGACTGAGTCTTCCTACTGTCTATGTTTTGAGCGTTTCCTGTGTCACCAGTTTTACATTTCGATACACCTCTACAGGTTTACAGTATCCCTTGGACCTTGCCATTGTCGATGAAACACAGAAATTGAATCGGAATTAAATATAAGAGACACAATGCCGACTTAAGTACAGGAAGACTAAGTCTTCCTACTGTCTATGTTTGAGCGTTTCCTGTGTCATCAGTTTTACTTTCCGATGCACCGCTGCAGGTTTACTATATCCCTTGGACCTTCCCATTCACGATGAAACATAGAAAATTCATCGGAAATAAATATAAGAGACACAATGCCGACTTGAGTATAGGAAGACTGAGTCTTCCTACTGTCTATGATTTGAGCGTTTCCTGTGTCACCAGTTCTACATTCCGATGCACCTCTGCCGGTTTGCTGTATCCCTTGGACCTTCCCATTGTCGACGAAACACAGAAATCGCATCGGAATTAAATATAAGAGACACAATGCCGACTTAAGTACAAGAAAACATTCCTCGTACGGTCAATGTTTGAGCGGTTCCTGTGTCACCAGTTTTACATTCCGATGCACCTCTGCCTGTTTATTGTATCCCTTGGACCTTCCCATTGACGATGAAACACAGAAATTGCATCGGAAATAAATATAAGACACACAATGCCGACTTAAGTACAGGAAGACTGAGTCTTCCTACTGTCTATGTTTTGAGCGTCTCCTGTGTCACCAGATTTACACTCTGATGCACCTCTGCAGGTCTTCTGTATCCATTGGACCTTCCCATTGACGATGAAACACAGAAATTGCATCGGAATTAAATATAAGAGACACAATGCCGACTTAAGTACAGGAAGACTGAGTCTTCCTACTGTCTATGTTTTAAGCGTTTCCTGTGTCACCAGTTTTACATTATGATGCACCTCTGCAGGTTTTCTGTATCCCTTGGACCTTCCCATTCACGATGAAACACAGAAAATTCATCGGAAATAAATATAAGTGACACAATGCCGACTTGAGTGTAGGAAGACTGAGTCTTCCTACTGTCTATGATTTGAGCGTGTCCTGTGTCACCAGTTTTTCATTCCGATGCACCTCTGCAGGTTTCCTGTATCCCTTGGACCATCCCATGAAACACAGAAATTGCATCGAAATTAAATATAAGAGACACAATGCCGACTTAAGTACAAGAAAACCTTCTTCGTACGGTCAATGTTTGAGCGGTTCCTGTGTCACCAGTTTTACATTCCGATGCACCTCTGCCTGTTTATTGTATCCCTTGGACCTTCCCATTGACGATGAAACACAGAAATTGCATCGGAATTAAATATAAGACACACAATGCCGACTTAAGTACAGGAAGACTGAGTCTTCCTACTGTCTATGTTTTGAGCGTCTCCTGTGTCACCAGATTTACACTCTGATGCACCTCTGCAGGTCTTCTGTATCCATTGGACCTTCCCATTGACGATGAAACACAGAAATTGCATCGGAATTAAATATAAGAGACACAATGCCGACTTAAGTACAGGAAGACTGATTCTTCCTACAGTCTATGCTTTAAGCGTTTCCTGTGTCACCAGTTTTACATTCTGATGCACCTCTGCAGGTTTTCTTTATCCATTGGACCTTCCCATTGACGATGAAACACAGAAATTGCACGGGAATTAAATATAAGAGACACAATGCCGACTGAAGTACAGGAAGAATGAGTCTTCCTACTGTCTATGTTTTGAGCGTTTCCTGTGACATCAGTTTTACTTTCCGATGCACCGCTGCAGGTTTACTATATCAGTTTTACATTCCGATGCACCTCTGCAGGTTTACTGTATCCATTGGACCTTCCCATTGACGATGAAAAAAAGAAATTGCATCGGAATTAAATTTAAGAGACACAATGCCGACTTAAGTACTTGAAGACAGAGTCTTCCTACTGTCTATGTTTTGAGCGTTTCCTGTGTCATCAGTTTTACTTTCCGATGCACCTCTGCAGGTTTACTATATCCCTTGGACATTCCCATTCACGATGAAACACTGAAATGTCATCGGAAATAAATATAAGAGACACAATGCCGACTTAAGTACAGGAAGACAGAGTCTTCCTACTGTCAAGTTTTGAGCGATTCCTGTGTCACTAGTTTTACATTGTGATGCACCTCTGCAGGTTTACTGTATCCCTTGGACCTTCCCATTGACGATGAAACACAGAGATCGCATCGGAATTAAATTTAAGAGACACAATGCCGACTTAAGTACAGGAAGACTGAGTCTTCTACTGGCTATGTTTTGAACGTTTCCTGTGTCACCAGTTTTACACTCCGATTCACCTCTGCAGGTTTACTGTGTCCATTGGCCCTTCCCATTGACGATGAAACACAGACATTGCATTGGAATTAAATATAAGAGACACAATGCCGACTTAATAACAGAAAGACTGAGTCTTCCTACTGTCTATGCTTTGAGCGTTTCCTGTGTCACCAGTTTTTCACTCCGATTCACCTCTGCAGGTTTACTGTATCCCTTGGACCTTCCCATTCACGATGAAACATAGAAATTGCATCGGAATTAAATATAAGAGACACAATGCCGAAGTAAGTACAGGAAGACCGAGTCATCTTACTGTCTATGTTTTGAGCGTTTCCTGTGTCACTAGTTATACATTCCGATGCACCTCTGCAGGATTACTGTATCCCTTGGACCTTCCCATTGACGGTGAAACACAGAAATTGCATCGGAATTAAATAAAAGAGTCACAATGCCGACTTAAGTACACGAAGACTGAGTCTTCCTACTGGCTATGTTTTGAGCGTTTCCTGTGTCACCAGTTTTACACTCCGATGCACCTCTGCAGGTTTACCGTATCCCTTGGACCTTCACATTCACGATGATACACAGAAATTGAATCGAAATTAAATATAAGAGACACAATGCCGACTTAAGTACAAGAAGACTGAGTCTTCCTACTGTCTATGTTTTTAACGTTTCCTGTGTCACTAGTTTTATATTCCGATGCACCTCTGAAGGTTTATTGTATCCCTTGGACATTCCCATTGACGATGAAACACAGAAATTGCATCGGAATTAAATATAAGCGACACAATGCCGACTTACGTACAGGAAGGCTGAGTCTTCCTACTGTCTATAATTTGAGCGTTTCCTGTATAACCAGTTTTACATTCCGATGCACCTGTACAGGTTTACTGTATCCCTTGGACCTTCACAGTGACGATGAAACACAGAAATTGCATCGGAATTAAATATAAGAGACACAATGCCGACTTAAGTACAGGAAGACTGAGCCTTCCTACTGTCTATGTTTTGAGCGTTTCCTGTGTCATCAGTTTTACTTTCCGATGCAGCTCTGCAGGTTTACTATATCCCTTGGACCTTCCCATTGACGATGAAACACAGAAATTGCATCGGAATTAAATATAAGAGACACAATGCCGACTTAAGTACAAGACGACAGTCTTCTTACAGTCAATGTTTTGAGCGTTTCCTGTGTCACCAGTTTTACATTCCGATGCATCTCTGCAGGTTTACTGTATCCCTTGGACCTTCCCATTGGCGATGAAACACACAAATTGCATCGAATTTAAATATAAGAGACACCATGCCGACTTAAGTACAGGAAGACCGAGTCTTCCTACTGTCTATGTTTTGAGCGTTTCCTGTGTCACCAGTTTTACATTCCGATTCACCTTTGCAGGTTTACTGAATCCATTGGACCTTCCCATTAACGATGAAAAACAGAAATTGCATCGTAATTCAATATAACAGACACAATGCCGACTTAAGTACAGGAAGACTAAGTCTTCCTACTGTCTATGTTTTGAGCGTTTCCTGTGTCATCAGTTTTACTTTCCGATGCACCTCTGCACGTTTACTATATCCCTTGGACCTTCCCATTCACGATGAAACACAGAAATTTCATCGGAAATAAAAATAAGAGACACAATGCCGACTTAAATACAGGAAGATTGAGTCTTCCTACTGTCTATGTTTTGAGCGTTTCCTGTGTCACCAGTTATACATTCCGATGCACCTCTGCAGGTTTACTGTATCCCTTGGACCTTCCCATTGACGATGAAACACAGAAATTACATCGGAATTAAATATAAGAGACACAATGCCAACTTAAGTACAGGAAGACTGAGTCTTCCTACTGTCAATGTTTTGAGCGTTTCCTGTGTCACTAGTTTTACATTCTGATGCACCTTTGCAGGTTTACTGTATCCCATGGACCTTCCCATTGACGATGAAACACAGAAATTGCATCGGAATAAATATAAGAGACACAATGCCGACTTAAGTACAGGAAGACTGAGACTTCCTACTGTCTATAATTTGAGCGTTTCCTGTGTCACCAGTTTTACATTCCGATGCACCTGTACAGGTTTACTGTATCCCTTGGACCTTCACAGTGACGATGAAACACAGAAATTGCATCGGAATTAAATATAAGAGACACAATGCCGACTTAAGTACAGGAAGACTGAGCCTTCCTACTGTCTATGTTTTGAGCGTTTCCTGTGTCATCAGTTTTACTTTCCGATGCAGCTCTGCAGGTTTACTATATCCCTTGGACCTTCCCATTGACGATGAAACACAGAAATTTCATCGGAAATAAATATAAGAGACACAATGCCGACTTAAGTACAGCAAGACTGAGTCTTCCTACTGTCTATGATTTGAGCGTTTCCTGTGTCATCAGTTTTACATTCCGATGCATCTCTGCAGGTTTACTGTATCCCTTGGACCTTCCCATTGACGATGAAACACAGAAATTGCATCGGAATTAATTACAAGAGACACAGTGCCGACTTAAGTACAGGAAGACTGAGTCTTCCTACTCTCTATGTTTTGAGCGTGTCCTGTGTCACCAGTTTTACATTCTGATGCACCTCTGCAGTTTTACTGTATCCCTTGGACCTTCCCATTGACGATGAAACACAGAAATTGCATCGGAATTAAATATAAGAGACACAATGCCGACTTAAGTACAGGAAGACTGAGTCTTCCTACTGTTTGTAATTTGAGCGTTTCGTGTGTCACCAGTTTTACATTCCGATGCACCTCTACAGGTTTACTGTATCCCTTGGACCTTCACAGTGACGATGAAACACAGAAATTGCATCGGAATTAAATATAAGAGACACAATGCCGACTTAAGTACAGGAAGACTAAGTCTTCCTACTGTCTATGTTTTGAGCGTTTCCTGTGTCATGCGTTTTACTTTCCGATGCACCTCCGCAGGTTTACTATATCCCTTGGACCTTCCCATTCACGATGAAACACAGAAATTTCATCGGAAATAAATACAAGAGACACAATGCCGAATTAAGTATAGGAAGACTGAGTCTTCCTGCTGTCTATGTTTTGAGCGTTTCCTGTGTCACCAGTTTTACATTCCGATGCACCTCTGCAGGTTTATTGTATCCCTTGAACCTTCCCATTGACGATGAAACACAGAAATTGCATCGAAATGAAATATATGAGACACAATGCCGACTTAAGTACAAGAAAACAGTCTTCGTACGGTCAATGTTTGAGCGTTTCCTGTGTCACCAGTTCTACATTCCGACGCACCTCTGCCGGTTTGCTGTATCCCTTGGACCTTCCCATTGTCGATGAAACACAGAAATCGCATCGGAATTAAATATAAGAGACACAATGCCGACTTAAGTACAGGAAGACTGAGTCTTCCTACTGTCTATGTTTTGAGCGTTTCCTGTGTCACCAGTTTTACATTCTGATGAACCTCTACAGGTTTTCTGTATCCATTGGACCTTCCCATTGACGATGAAACACAGAAATTGCATCGGAATTAAATTTAAGAGACACATTGCCGACTTAAGTACAGGAAGACTGAGTCTTCCTACTGTCTATGTTTTGAGCGTTTCCTGTGTCACTAGTTATACATTCCGATTCACCTCTGCAGGTTTACTGTATCCCGTGGACCTTCCCATTGACGATGAAACACAGAAATTGCATCGGAATTAAATAAAGAGACACAATGCCGACTTAAGTACACGAAGACTGAGTCTTCCTACTGGCTATGTTTTGAGCGTTTACTGTGTCACCAGTTTTACACTCCGATGCACCTCTGCAGGTTTACCGTATCCCTTGGACCTTCACATTCACGATGAATAACAGAAATTGAATCGAAATTAAATATAAGAGACACAATGCCGACTTAAGTACAAGAAGACTGAGTCTTCCCACTGTCTATGTTTTTAACGTTTCCTGTGTCACTAGTTTTATATTCCGATGCACCTCTGCAGGTTTACTGTATCCCTTGGACATTCCCATTGACGATGAAACACAGAAATTGCATCGGAATTAAATATAAGCGACACAATGCCGACTTAAGTACAGGAAGGCTGAGTCTTCCTACTGTCTATAATTTGAGCGTTTCCTGCATAACCAGTTTTACATTCCGATACTCCTCTACAGGTTTTCTGTATCCCTTGGACCTTCACAGTGACGATGAAACACAGAAATTGCATCGGAATTAAATATAAGAGACACAATGCCGACTTAAGTACAAGAAGACAGTCTTCTTACAGTCAATGTTTTGAGCGTCTCCTGTGTCACCAGTTTTACATTCCGGTGCATCTCTGCAGGTTAACTGTATCCCTTGGACCTTCCCATTGGCGATGAAACACACAAATTGCATCGAATTTAAATATAAGAGACACAATGCCGACTTAAGTACAGGAAGACTGAGTCTTCCTACTGTCTATGTTTTAAGCGTTTCCTGTGTCACCAGTTTTACATTCCGATGCACCTCTGCAGGTTTTCTGTATCCCTTGGACCTTCCCATTCACGATGAAACACAGAAAATTCATCGGAAATAAATATAAGGGACACAATGCCGACTTGAGTATAGGAAGACTGAGTCTTCCTACTGTCTATGATTTGAGCGTGTCCTGTGTCACCAGTTTTTCATTCCGATTCACCTCTGCAGGGTTCCTGTATCCCTTGGACCATCCCATTGACGATGAAACACAGAAATTGCATCGAAATTAAATATAAGAGACACAATCCCGACTTAAGTACAAGAAAACATTCTTCGTACGGTCAATGTTTGAGCGGTTCCTGTGTCACCAGTTTTACATTCCGATGCACCTCTGCCTGTTTATTGTATCCCTTGGACCTTCCCATTGACGATGAAACACAGAAATTGTATCGGAATTAAATATAAGACACACAATGCCGACTTAAGTACAGGAAGACTGAGTCTTCCTACTGTCTATATTTTGAGCGTCTCCTGTGTCACCAGATTTACACTCTGATGCACCTCTGCAGGTTTACTGTATCCATTGGACCTTCCCATTGACGATGAAAAAAAGAAATTGCATCGGAATTAAATTTAAGAGGCACAATGCCGACTTAAGTACTTGAAGACTGAGTCTTCCAACTGTCTATGTTTTGAGCGTTTCCTGTGTCATCAGTTTTACTTTCCGATGCACCTCTGCAGGTTTACTATATCCCTTGGACATTCCCATTCACGATGAAACACTGAAATGTCATCGGAAATAAATATAAGAGACACAATGCCGACTTAAGTACAGGAAGACAGAGTCTTCCTACTGTCAAGTTTTGAGCGTTTCCTGTGTCACTAGTTTTACATTCTGATGCACCTCTGCCGGTTTACTGTATCCCTTGGACCTTCCCATTGACGATGAAACACAGAAATCGCATCGGAATAAATTTAAGAGACACAATGCCGACTTAAGTACAGGAAGACTGAGTCTTCTACTGGCTATGTTTTGAACGTTTCCTGTGTCACCAGTTTTACACTCCGATTCACCTCTGCAGGTTTACTGTATCCATTGGCCCTTCCAATTGACGATGAAACACAGACATTGCATTGGAATTAAATATAAGAGACACAATGCCGACTTAATAACAGAAAGACTAAGTCTTCCTACTGTCTATGTTTTGAGCGTTTCCTGTGTCACCAGTTTTACACTCCGATTCACCTCTGCAGGTTTACTGTATCCCTTGGACCTTCCCATTGACGATGAAACATAGAAATTGCATCGGAATTAAATATAAGAGACACAATGCCGAATTAAGTACAGGAAGACCGAGTCATCCTACTGTCTATGTTTTGAGCGTTTCCTGTGTCACTAGTTATACATTCCGATGCACCTCTGCAGGTTTACTGTATCCCTTGGACCTTCCCATTGACGGTGAAACACAGAAATTGCATCGGAATTAAATAAAAGAGACACAATGCCGACTTAAGTACACGAAGACTGAGTCTTCCTACTGGCTATGTTTTGAGCGTTTCCTGTGTCACCAGTTTTACACTCCGATGGACCTCTGCAGGTTTACCGTATCCCTTGGACCTTCCCATTGACGATGAAACACAGAAATTGCATCGGAATTAAATATAAGAGACACAATGCCGACTTAAGTACAGGAAGACTGAGTCTTCCTACTGTCTGTAATTTGAGCGTTTCGTGTGTCACCAGTTTTACATTCCGATGCACCTCTACAGGTTTACTGTATCCCTTGGACCTTCACAGTGACGATGAAACACAGAAATTGCATCACAATGCCGACTTAAGTACAGGAAGACTAAGTCTTCCTACTGTCTATGTTTTGAGCGTTTCCTGTGTCATGCGTACTACTTTCCGATGCACCTCCGCAGGTTTACTATATCCCTTGGACCTTCCCATTCACGATGAAACACAGAAATTTCATCGGAAATAAATATAAGAGACACAATGCCGAATTAAGTATAGGAAGACTGAGTCTTCCTGCTGTCTATGATTTGGGCGTTTCCTGTGTCACCAGTTTTACATTCCGATGCACCTCTGCAGGTTTACCGTATCCCTTGGACCTTCACATTCACGATGAATCACAGAAATTGAATCGAAATTAAATATAAGAGACACAATGTCGACTTAAGTACAAGAAGACTGAGTCTTCCTACTGTCTATGTTTTTAACGTTTCCTGTGTCACTAGTTTTATATTCCGACGCACCTCTGCAGGTTTACTGTATCCCTTGGACATTCCCATTGACGATGAAACACAGAAATTGCATCGGAATTAAATATAAGCGACACAATGCCGACTTAAGTACAGGATGGCTGAGTCTTCCTACTGTCTATAATTTGAGCGTTTCCTGTATAACCAGTTTTACATTCCGATGCTCCTCTACAGGTTTTCTGTATCCCTTGGACCTTCACAGTGACGATGAAACACAGAAATTGCATCGGAATTAAATATAAGAGACACAATGCCGACTTAAGTACAGGAAGACTGAGTCTTCCTACTGTCTATGTTTTAAGCGTTTCCTGTGTCACCAGTTTTACATTCTGATGCACCTCTGCAGGTTTTCTGTATCCATTGGACCTTCCCATTGACGATGAAACACAGAAATTGCATCGGAATTAAATATAAGAGACACAAAGCCGACTTAAGTACAGGAAGACTGAGTCTTCCTACTGTCTATGATTTGAGCGTGTCCTGTGTCACCAGTTTTTCATTCCGATGCACCTCTGCAGGGTTCCTGTATCCCTTGGACCATCCCATTGACGATGAAACACAGAAATTGCATCGAAATTAAATATAAGAGACACAATCCCGACTTAAGTACAAGAAAACATTCTTCGTACGGTCAATGTTTGAGCGGTTCCTGTGTCACCAGTTTTACATTCCGATGCACCTCTGCCTGTTTATTGTATCCCTTGGACCTTCCCATTGACGATGAAACACAGAAATTGTATCGGAATTAAATATAAGACACACAATGCCGACTTAAGTACAGGAAGACTGAGTCTTCCTACTGTCTATATTTTGAGCGTCTCCTGTGTCACCAGATTTACACTCTGATGCACCTCTGCAGGTCTTCTGTATCCATTGGACCTTCCCATTGACGATGAAACACAGAAATTGCATCGGAATTAAATATAAGAGACACAATGCCGACTTAAGTACAGGAAGACTGAGTCTTCCTACTGTCTATGTTTTAAGCGTTTCCTGTGTCACCAGTTTTACATTCTGATGCACCTCTGCAGGTTTTCTGTATCCATTGGACCTTCCCATTGACGATGAAACACAGAAATTGCATCGGAATTAAATATAAGAGACACAATGTCGACTTAAGTACAGGAAGAATGAGTCTTCCTACTGTCTATGTTTTGAGCGTTTCCTGTGACATCAGTTTTACTTTCCGATGCACCGCTGCAGGTTTACTATATCAGTTTTACATTCCGATGCACCTCTGCAGGTTTACTGTATCCATTGGACCTTCCCATTGACGATGAAAAAAAGAAATTGCATCGGAATTAAATTTAAGAGGCACAATGCCGACTTAAGTACTTGAAGACTGAGTCTTCCAACTGTCTATGTTTTGAGCGTTTACTGTGTCATCAGTTTTACTTTCCGATGCACCTCTGCAGGTTTACTATATCCCTTGGACATTCCCATTCACGATGAAACACTGAAATGTCATCGGAAATAAATATAAGAGACACAATGCCGACTTAAGTACAGGAAGACAGAGTCTTCCTACTGTCAAGTTTTGAGCGTTTCCTGTGTCACTAGTTTTACATTCTGATGCACCTCTGCCGGTTTACTGTATCCCTTGGACCTTCCCATTGACGATGAAACACAGAAATCGCATCGGAATAAATTTAAGAGATACAATGCCGACTTAAGTACAGGAAGACTGAGTCTTCTACTGGCTATGTTTTGAACGTTTCCTGTGTCACCAGTTTTACACTCCGATTCACCTCTGCAGGTTTACTGTATCCATTGGCCCTTCCAATTGACGATGAAACACAGACATTGCATTGGAATTAAATATAAGAGACACAATGCCGACTTAATAACAGAAAGACTGAGTCTTCCTACTGTCTATGTTTTGAGCGTTTCCTGTGTCACCAGTTTTACACTCCGATTCACCTCTGCAGGTTTACTGTATCCCTTGGACCTTCCCATTGACGATGAAACATAGAAATTGCATCGGAATTAAATATAAGAGACACAATGCCGAATTAAGTACAGGAAGACCGAGTCATCCTACTGTCTATGTTTTGAGCGTTTCCTGTGTCACTAGTTATACATTCCTATTCACCTCTGCAGGTTTACTGTATCCCTTGGACCTACCCATTGACGATGAAACACAGAAATTGCATCGGAATTAAATATAAGAGACACAATGCCGACTTAAAAACAGGAAGACTGAGTCTTCCTACTCTCTATGTTTTGAGCGTTTCCTGTGTCACCAGTTTTACATTCTGATGCACCTCTGCAGTTTTACTGTATCCCTTGGACCTTCCCATTGACGATGAAACACAGAAATTGCATCGGAATTAAATATAAGAGACACAATGCCGACTTAAGTACAGGAAGACTGAGTCTTCCTACTGTCTGTAATTTGAGCGTCTCGTGTGTCACCAGTTTTACATTCCGATGCACCTCTACAGGTTTACTGTATCCCTTGGACCTTCACAGTGACGATGAAACACAGAAATTGCATCACAATGCCGACTTAAGTACAGGAAGACTAAGTCTTCCTACTGTCTATGTTTTGAGAGTTTCCTGTGTCATGCGTACTACTTTCCGATGCACCTCCGCAGGTTTACTATATCCCTTGGACCTTCCCATTCACGATGAAACACAGAAATTTCATCGGAAATAAATATAAGAGACACAATGCCGAATTAAGTATAGGAAGACTGAGTCTTCCTGCTGTCTATGATTTGAGCGTTTCCTGTGTCACCAGTTTTACATTCCGATGCACCTCTGCAGGTTTATTGTATCCCTTGGACCTTCCCATTGACGATGAAACACAGAAATTGCATCGGAATTAAATATAAGAGACACAATGCCGACTTAAGTACAGGAAGACTGAGTCTTCCAACTCTCTATGTTTTGAGCGTTTCCTGTGTCACCAGTTTTACATTCCGATGCACCTCTGCAGGTTTCCTGTATCCCTTGGACCTTCCCATTGACGATGAAACACAGAAATTGCATCGAAATGAAATATATGAGACACAATGCCGACTTAAGTACAAGAAAACAGTCTTCGTACGGTCAATGTTTGAGCGTTTCCTGTGTCACCAGTTCTACATTCCGATGCACCTCTGCCGGTTTGCTGTATCCCTTGGACCTTCCCATTGTCGATGAAACACAGAAATCGCATCGGAATTAAATATAAGAGACACAATGCCGACTTAAGTACAGGAAGACTGAGTCTTCCTACTGTCTATGTTTTGAGCGTTTCCTGTGTCACCAGTTTTACATTCTGATGAACCTCTGCAGGTTTTCTGTGTCCATTGGACCTTCCCATTGACGATGAAACACAGAAATTGCATCGGAATTAAATTTAAGAGACACAATGCCGACTTAAGTACTGGAAGACTGAGTCTTCCTACTGTCTATGTTTTGAGCGTTTCCTGTGTCACTAGTTATACATTCCGATGCACCTCTGCAGGTTTACTGTATCCCGTGGACCTTCCCATTGACGATGAAACACAGAAATTGCATCGGAATTAAATATAAGAGAAACAATGCCGACTTAAGTACAGGAAGACTGAGTCTTCCTACTGCCTATGCTTTGAGCGTTTCCTGTGTCACCAGTTTTACACTCCGATGCACCTCTGCAGGTTTACCGTATCCCTTGGACCTTCACATTCACGATGAATCACAGAAATTGAATCGAAATTAAATATAAGAGACACAATGTCGACTTAAGTACAAGAAGACTGAGTCTTCCTACTGCCTATGTTTTTAACGTTTCCTGTGTCACTAGTTTTATATTCCGACGCACCTCTGCAGGTTTACTGTATCCCTTGGACATTCCCATTGACGATGAAACACAGAAATTGCATCGGAATTAAATATAAGCGACACAATGCCGACTTAAGTACAGGAAGGCTGAGTCTTCCTACTGTCTATAATTTGAGCGTTTCCTGTATAACCAGTTTTACATTCCGATGCTCCTCTACAGGTTTTCTGTATCCCTTGGACCTTCACAGTGACGATGAAACACAGAAATTGCATCGCAATTAAATATAAGAGACACAATGCCGACTTAAGTACAGGAAGACTGAGTCTTCCTACTGTCTATGTTTTAAGCGTTTCCTGTGTCACCAGTTTTACATTCTGATGCACCTCTGCAGGTTTTCTGTATCCATTGGACCTTCCCATTGACGATGAAACACAGAAATTGCATCGGAATTAAATATAAGAGACACAAAGCCGACTTAAGTACAGGAAGACTGAGTCTTCCTACTGTCTATGATTTGAGCGTGTCCTGTGTCACCAGTTTTTCATTCCGATGCACCTGTGCAGGGTTCCTGTATCCCTTGGACCATCCCATTGACGATGAAACACAGAAATTGCATCGAAATTAAATATAAGAGACACAATCCCGACTTAAGTACAAGAAAACATTCTTCGTACGGTCAATGTTTGAGCGGTTCCTGTGTCACCAGTTTTACATTCCGATGCACCTCTGCCTGTTTATTGTATCCCTTGGACCTTCCCATTGACGATGAAACACAGAAATTGTATCGGAATTAAATATAAGACGCACAATGCCGACTTAAGTACAGGAAGACTGAGTCTTCCTACTGTCTATATTTTGAGCGCCTCCTGTGTCACCAGATTTACACTCTGATGCACCTCTGCAGGTCTTCTGTATCCATTGGACCTTCCCATTGACGATGAAACACAGAAATTGCATCGGAATTAAATATAAGAGACACAATGCCGACTTAAGTACAGGAAGACTGAGTCTTCCTACTGTCTATGTTTTAAGCGTTTCCTGTGTCACCAGTTTTACATTCTGATGCACCTCTGCAGGTTTTCTGTATCCATTGGACCTTCCCATTGACGATGAAACACAGAAATTGCATCGGAATTAAATATAAGAGACACAATGTCGACTTAAGTACAGGAAGAATGAGTCTTCCTACTGTCTATGTTTTGAGCGTTTCCTGTGACATCAGTTTTACTTTCCGATGCACCGCTGCAGGTTTACTATATCAGTTTTACATTCCGATGCACCTCTGCAGGTTTACTGTATCCATTGGACCTTCCCATTGACGATGAAAAAAAGAAATTGCATCGGAATTAAATTTAAGAGGCACAATGCCGACTTAAGTACTTGAAGACTGAGTCTTCCAACTGTCTATGTTTTGAGCGTTTCCTGTGTCATCAGTTTTACTTTCCGATGCACCTCTGCAGGTTTACTATATCCCTTGGACATTCCCATTCACGATGAAACACTGAAATGTCATCGGAAATAAATATAAGAGACACAATGCCGACTTAAGTACAGGAAGACAGAGTCTTCCTACTGTCAAGTTTTGAGCGTTTCCTGTGTCACTAGTTTTACATTCTGATGCACCTCTGCCGGTTTACTGTATCCCTTGGACCTTCCCATTGACGATGAAACACAGAAATCGCATCGGAATAAATTTAAGAGACACAATGCCGACTTAAGTACAGGAAGACTGAGTCTTCTACTGGCTATGTTTTGAACGTTTCCTGTGTCACCAGTTTTACACTCCGATTCACCTCTGCAGGTTTACTGTATCCATTGGCCCTTCCAATTGACGATGAAACACAGACATTGCATTGGAATTAAATATAAGAGACGCAATGCCGACTTAATAACAGAAAGACTGAGTCTTCCTACTGTCTATGTTTTGAGCGTTTCCTGTGTCACCAGTTTTACACTCCGATTCACCTCTGCAGGTTTACTGTATCCCTTGGACCTTCCCATTGACGATGAAACATAGAAATTGCATCGGAATTAAATATAAGAGACACAATGCCGAATTAAGTACAGGAAGACCGAGTCATCCTACTGTCTATGTTTTGAGCGTTTCCTGTGTCACTAGTTATACATTCCGATGCACCTCTGCAGGTTTACTGTATCCCTTGGACCTTCCCATTGACGGTGAAACACAGAAATTGCATCGGAATTAAATAAAAGAGACACAATGCCGACTTCAGTACACGAAGACTGAGTCTTCCTACTGGCTATGTTTTGAGCGTTTCCTGTGTCACCAGTTTTACACTCCGATGCACCTCTGCAGGTTTACCGTATCCCTTGGACCTTCACATTCACGATGAAACACAGAAATTGGATCGAAATTAAATATAAGACACACAATGCCGACTTAAGTACAAGAAGACTGAGTCTTCCTACTGCCTATGTTTTGAGCGTTTCCTGTGTCATCAGTTTTACTTTCCGATGCAGCTCTGCAGGTTTACTATATCCCTTGGACCTTCCCATTGACGATGAAACACGGAAATTTCATCGGAAATAAATATAAGAGACACAATGCCGACTTAAGTACAGCAAGACTGAGTCTTCCTAATGATTTGAGCGTTTCCTGTGTCATCAGTTTTACATTCCGATGCATCTCTGCAGGTTTACTGTATCCCTTGGACCTTCCCATTGACGATGAAACACAGAAATTGCATCGGAATTAATTATAAGAGACACAGTGCCGACTTAAGTACAGGAAGACTGAGTCTTCCTACTGTCTATGATTTGAGCGTTTCCTGTGTCACTAGTTTTACATTCCTATTCACCTCTGCAGGTTTACTGTATCCCTTGGACCTACCCATTGACGATGAAACACAGAAATTGCATCGGAATTAAATATAAGAGACACAATGCCGACTTAAAAACAGGAAGACTGAGTCTTCCTACTCTCTATGTTTTGAGCGTTTCCTGTGTCACCAGTTTTACAATCTGATGCACCTCTGCAGTTTTACTGTATCCCTTGGACCTTCCCATTGACGATGAAACACAGAAATTGCATCGGAATTAAATATAAGAGACACAATGCCGACTTAAGTACAGGAAGACTGAGTCTTCCTACTGTCTGTAATTTGAGCGTTTCGTGTGTCACCAGTTTTACATTCCGATGCACCTCTACAGGTTTACTGTATCCCTTGGACCTTCACAGTGACGATGAAACACAGAAATTGCATCACAATGCCGACTTAAGTACAGGAAGACTAAGTCTTCCTACTGTCTATGTTTTGAGCGTTTCCTGTGTCATGCGTACTACTTTCCGATGCACCTCCGCAGGTTTACTATATCCCTTGGACCTTCCCATTCACGATGAAACACAGAAATTTCATCGGAATTAAATATAAGAGACACAATGCCGACTTAAGTACAGGAAGACTGAGTCTTCCAACTCTCTATGTTTTGAGCGTTTCCTGTGTCACCAGTTTTACATTCCGATGCACCTCTGCAGGTTTCCTGTATCCCTTGGACCTTCCCATTGACGATGAAACACAGAAATTGCATCGAAATGAAATATATGAGACACAATGCCGACTTAAGTACAAGAAAACAGTCTTCGTACGGTCAATGTTTGAGCGTTTCCTGTGTCACCAGTTCTACATTCCGATGCACCTCTGCCGGTTTGCTGTATCCCTTGGACCTTGCCATTGTCGATGAAACACAGAAATCGCATCGGAATTAAATATAAGAGACACAATGCCGACTTAAGTACAGGAAGACTGAGTCTTCCTACTGTCTATGTTTTGAGCGTTTCCTGTGTCACCAGTTTTACATTCTGATGAACCTCTGCAGGTTTTCTGTGTCCATTGGACCTTCCCATTGACGACGAAACACAGAAATTGCATCGGAATTAAATTTAAGAGACACAATGCCGACTTAAGTACAGGAAGACTGAGTCTTCCTACTGTCTATGTTTTGAGCGTTTCCTGTGTCACTAGTTATACATTCCGATGCACCTCTGCAGGTTTACTGTATCCCGTGGACCTTCCCATTGACGATGAAACACAGAAATTGCATCGGAATTAAATATAAGAGAAACAATGCCGACTTAAGTACAGGAAGACTGAGTCTTCCTACTGCCTATGCTTTGAGCGTTTCCTGTGTCACCAGTTTTACACTCCGATGCACCTCTGCAGGTTTACCGTATCCCTTGGACCTTCACATTCACGATGAATCACAGAAATTGAATCGAAATTAAATATAAGAGACACAATGTCGACTTAAGTACAAGAAGACTGAGTTTTCCTACTGTGTATGTTTTTAACGTTTCCTGTGTCACTAGTTTTATATTCCGACGCACCTCTGCAGGTTTACTGTATCCCTTGGACATTCCCATTGACGATGAAACACAGAAATTGCATCGGAATTAAATATAAGCGACACAATGCCGACTTAAGTACAGGAAGGCTGAGTCTTCCTACTGTCTATAATTTGAGCGTTTCCTGTATAACCAGTTTTACATTCCGATGCTCCTCTACAGGTTTTCTGTATCCCTTGGACCTTCACAGTGACGATGAAACACAGAAATTGCATCGGAATTAAATATAAGAGACACAATGCCGACTTAAGTACAAGAAGACTGTCTTCTTACAGTCAATGTTTTGAGCGTTTCCTGTGTCACCAGTTTTACATTCAGATGCATCTCTGCAGGTTTATTGTATCCCTTGGACCTTCCCATTAACGATGAAAAACAGAAATTGCATCGTAATTGAATATAAGAGACACAATGCCGACTTAAGTAGAGGAAGACTGAGTCTTCCTGCTGTCTATGTTTTGAGCGTTTCCTGTGTCACCAGTTTTACATTCCGATGCACCTCTGCAGGTTTATTTTATCCCTTGGACCTTCCCATTGACGATGAAACACAGAAATTGCATCGGAATTAAATATAAGAGACACAATGCCGACGTAAGTACAGGAAGACTGAGTCTTCCTACTCTCTATGTTTTGAGCGTTTCCTGTGTCACCAGTTTTACATTCAGATGCACCTCTGCAGGTTTCCTGTATCCCTTGGACCTTCCCATTGACGATGAAACACAGAAATTGCATCGAAATGAAATATATGAGAAACAATGCTGACTTAAGTACAAGAAAACAGTCTTCGTACGGTCAATGTTTGAGCGTTTCCTGTGTCACCAGTTCTACATTCCGATGCACCTCTGCCGGTTTACTGTATCCCTTGGACCTTCCCATTGACGATGAAACACAGAAGTAGCATCGGAATTAAATATAAGAGACACAATGCCGACTTAAGTACAGGAAGACTGAGTCTTCCTACTGTCTATGGTTTGAGCGTTTCCTGTGTCACCAGTTCTACATTCCGATGCACCTCTGCCGGTTTACTGTATCCCTTGGCCCTTCCCATTGACGATGAAACACAGAAGTAGCATCGGAATTAAATATAAGAGACACAAAGCCGACTTAAGTACAGGAAGACTGAGTCTTCCTACTGTCTAAAATTTGAGCGTTTCCTGTGTCACTAGTTTTACATTCCGAATCACCTTTGCAGGTTTACTGTGTCCCTTGGACCTTCCCATTGGCAATGAAACACACAAATTGCATCGAATTTAAATTTAAGAGACACAATGCCGACTTAAGTACAGGAAGACTGAGTCTTCCTACTGTCTATGTTTTGAGCGTTTCCTGTGTCACCAGTTTTACATTCTGATGCACCTTTAAGATTTTTCTGTATCCATTGGACCTTCCCATTGACGATGAAACACAAAAATTGCATCGGAATTAAATATAAGAGACACAATGCCGACTTAAGTACAGGAAGACTGAGTCTTCCTACTGTCTATGTTTTGAGCGTTTCCTGTGTCACCAGTTTTACATTCTGATGCACCTCTGCAGGTTTACTGTATCCCTTGGAAGTTCCCATTGACGATGAAACACAGAAATTGCATCGGAATTAAATATAAGAGACACAATGCCGACTTAAGTACAGGAAGACTGAGTCATCCTACTGTCTATGTTTTGAGCGTTTCCTGTGTCACCAGTTTTACATTCCGAATCACCTTTGCAGGTTTACTGTGTCCCTTGGACCTTCCCATTGGCAATGAAACACACAAATTGCATCGAATTTAAATATAAGAGACACCATGCCGACTTAAGTACAGGAAGACTGAGTCTTCCTACTGTCTATGTTTTGAGCGTTTCCTGTGTCATCAGTTTTACTTTCCGATGCACCTCTGCAGGTTTACTATATCCCTTGGACCTTCCCATTCACGATGAAACACAGAAATTTCATCGGAGATAAATATAAGAGACACAATGCCGACTTAAATACAGGAAGATTGAGTCTTCCTACTGTCTATGTTTTGAGCGTTTCCTGTGTCACCAGTTATACATTCCGATGCACCTCTGCAGGTTTACTGTATCCCTTGGAATTTCCCATTGACGATGAAACACAGAAATTGCATCGGAATTAAATATAAGAGACACAATGCCGACTTAAGTGCAGGAAGACTGAGTCTTCTTAGTGTCTATGTTTTGAGCGTTTCCTGTAACACTAGTTTCACATTCCGATGCAGCTCTGTAGGTTTACTGTATCCGTTGGACCTTCCCATTGACGATGAAACACAGAAATTGCATCGGAATTAAATATAAAAGACACAATTCCGACTTCAGTACAGGAAGACTGAGTCTTCCTACTGTCAATGTTTTGAGCGTTTCCTGTGTCACTAGTTTTACATTCTGATTCACCTTTGCAGGTTTACTGTATCCCATGGAACTTCCCATTGACGATGAAACACAGAAATTGCATCGGAATTAAATATAAGAGACACAATGCCGACTTAAGTACAGGAAGACTGAGACTTCCTACTGTCTATAATTTGAGCGTTTCCTGTGTCACCAGTTTTACATTCCGATGCACCTGTACAGGTTTACTGTATCCCTTGGACCTTCCCATTGACGATGAAACACAGAAATTGCATCGGAATTAAATATAAGAGACACAGTGCCGACTTAAGTACAGGAAGACTTAGTCTTCCTACTGTCTGTGTTTTGAGCGTTTCCTGTGTCACTAGTTTTACATTCCGATGCACCTCTGCAGGTTTACTGTATCCCTTGGACCTACCCATTGACGATGAAACACAGAAATTGCATCGGAATTAAATATAAGAGACACAATGCCGACTTCAAAACAGGAAGACTGAGTCTTCCTACTCTCTATGTTTTGAGCGTTTCCTGTGTCACCAGTTTTACATTCTGATGCACCTCTGCAGTTTTACTGTATCTCTTGGACCTTCCCATTGACGATGAAACACAGAAATTGCATCGGAATTAAATATAAGAGACACAATGCCGACTTAAGTACAGGAAGACTGAGTCTTCCTACAGTCTGTAATTTGAGCGTTTCGTGTGTCACCAGTTTTACATTCCGATGCACCTCTACAGGTTTACTGTATCCCTTGGACCTTCACAGTGACGATGAAACACAGAAATTGCATCGGAATTAAATATAAGAGACACAATGCCGACTTAAGTACAGGAAGACTAAGTCTTCCTACTGTCTATGTTTTGAGCGTTTCCTGTGTCATGCGTTTTACTTTCCGATGCACCTCCGCAGGTTTACTATATCCCTTGGACATTCCCATTCACGATGAAACACAGAAATTTCATCGGAAATAAATATAAGGGACACAATGCCAAATTAAGTATAGGAAGACTGAGTCTTCCTGCTGTCTATGTTTTGAGCGTTTCCTGTGTCACCAGTTTTACATTCCGATGCACCTCTGCAGGTTTACTGTATCCCTTGGACCTACCCATTGACGACGAAACACAGAAATTGCATCGGAGTTAAATATAAGAGACACAATGCCGACTTAATTGCAGGAAGAATGAGTCTTCCTACTGTCTATGTGGTGAGCATTTCCTGTGTCACCAGTTTTACATACTGATGCACCTCTGCAAGTTTACTGTATCCCTTGGACCTTCCCATTGACGATGAAAAACAGAAATTGCATTGGAATTAAATATAAGGGACACAATACTGACTTAAGTACAGGAAGAGTAAGTCTTCCTACTGTCTATGTTTTGAGCGTTCCCTGTGTCATCAGTTTTACTTTCCGATGCACCTCTGCAGGTTTACTATATCCCTTGGACCTTCCCATTCACGATGAAACACAGAAATTTCATCGGAAATAAATATAAGAGACACAATGCCGACTTAAGTACAGGAAGACTGAGTCTTCCTACTGTCTATGTTTTGAGCGTTTCCTGTGTCACCAGTTTTACATTCCGATGCACCTCTGCAGGTTTACTGTATCCCTTGGACCGTCCCATTGACGATGAAACACATAAATTGCATCGGAATTAAATATAAGAGACATAATGCCGACTTATGTACAGGAAGACTGAGTCTTCCTACTGTCTATGTTTTGAGCGTTTCCTGTGTCACTAGTTTTACATTCCGATGCACCTCTGCAGGTTTACTGTATCCCTTGGACCTTCCCATTGACGATGAAACACAGAAATTGCATCGGAATTAAATATAAGAGACACAATGCGGACTTAAGTACAGGAAGAATGAGTCTTCCTGCTGTCTATGTGTTGAGCGTTTCCTGTGTCACCAGTTTTACATTCTGATGCACCTCTGCAGGTTTACTGTATCCCTTGAACCTTCCCATTGACGATAAAACACAGAAATTGCATCGGAATTAAATATAAGAGACACAATGCCGACTTAAGTACAGGAAGGCTAAGTCTTCCTACTGTCTATAATTTGAGCGTTTTCTGTGTCACCAGTTTTTCATTCCGATGCACCTCTACAGGTTTACTGTATCCCTTGGACCTTCACAGTGACGATGAAACACAGGAATTGCATCGGAATTAAATATAAGAAACACAATGCCGACTTAAGTACAGGAAGACTAAGTCTTCCTAGTGTCTATGTTTTGAGCGTTTCCTGTGTCATCAGTTTTACTTTCCGACGCACCTCTGGAGGTTTTTCTATATCCCTTGGACCTTCCCATTCACGATGAAACACAGAAATTTCATCGGAAATAAATATAAGAGAAACAATGCCGACTTAAGTACAGGAAGACTGAGTCTTCCTACTGTCTATGTTTTGAGCGGTTCCTGTGTCACCAGTTTTACATTCCGATGCACCTCTGCAGGTTTACTGTATCCCTTGGACCTTCCCATTGACGATGAAACACAGAAGTAGCATCGGAATTAAATATAAGAGTCACAATGCCGACTTAAGTACAGGAAGACTGAGTCTTCCTACTGTCTATGGTTTGAGCGTTTCCTGTGTCACTAGTTTTACATTCCGATGCACCTCTGCAGGTTTACTGTATCCCTTGGACCTTCCCATTGACGATGAAACACAGAAATTGCATCGGAATTAAATATAAGAGACACAAAGCCGACTTAAGTACAGGAAGACTGAGTCTTCCTACTGTCTAAAATTTGAGCGTTTCCTGTGTCACTAGTTTTACATTCCGATGCACCTCTGCAGGTTTACTGTATCCCTTGGACCTCCCACTGACGATGAAACACAGAAATTGCATCGGAATTAAATATAAGAGACACAATGCCGACTTAAGTACAGGAAGAATGAGTCTTCCTACGGTCTATGTGTTGAGAGTTTCCTGTGTCACCAGTTTTACATTCTGATGCACATCTGCAGGTTTACTGTATCCCTTGGACCTCCCATTGACGATTAAACACAGAAATTGCATCGGAATTAAATATAAGAGACACAATGCCGACTTAAGTACAGGAAGACTGAGTCTTCCTACTGTCTATGTTTTGAGCGTTTCCTGTGTCACTAGTTTTACATTCCGATGCACCTCTGCAGGTTTACTGTATCCCTTGGACCTTCCCATTGACGATGAAACACAGAAATTGCGTCGGAATTAAATATAAGAGACACAATGCCGACTTAAGTACAGGAAGACTGAGTCTTCCTACTGTCTATGGTTTGAGCGTTTTCTGTGTCACTAGTTTTACCATCCGATGCACCTCTGCAGGTTTACTGTATCCCTTGGACCTTCCCATTGACGATGAAACACAGAAATTGCATCGGAATTAAATATAAGAGACACAATGCCGACTTAAGTACGGGAAGACTGAGTCTTCCTACTGTCTATGTTTTGAGCGTTTGCTGTGTCACCAGTTTAGTTTCCGATGCACCTCTAAAGGGTTTACTGTATCCCTTGGACCTTCCCATTGACGATGAAACTCAGAAATTGCATCGGAATTAAATATAAGAGGCGCAAAGCCGACTTAAGTACAGGAAGACTGAGTCTTCCTACTGTCTACAATTTGTGCGTTTCCTGTGTCACTAGTTTTACATTCCGATGCACCTCTGCAGGTTTACTGTATCCCTTGAACCTTCCCATTGACGATGAAACACAGAAATTGCATCGGAATTAAATATAAGAGACACAATGCCGACTTAAGTACAGGAAGAATGAGTCTTCCTACTGTCTATGCGTTGAGCGTTTCCCGTGTCACCAGTTTTACATTCTGATGCACATCTGCAGGTTTACTGTATCCCTTGGACCTTCCCATTGACGATGAAACACAGAAATTGCATCGGAATTAAATATAAGAGATACAATGCCGACTTAAGTACAGGAAGACTGAGTCTTCCTACTGTCTATGTTTTGAGCGTTTCCTGTGTCACTAGTTTTAGATTCCGATGCACCTCTGCAGGTTTACTGTATCCCTTGGACCTTCCCATTGACGATGAAACACAGAAATTGCATCGGAATTAAATATAAGAGACACAATGCCGACTTAAGTACAGGAAGAATGAGTCTTCCTACTGTCTGTGTGTTGAGCGTTTCCTGTGTCACTAGTTTTACATTCTGATGCACCTCTGCAGGTTTACTGTATCCCTTGGACCTTCCCATTGACGATGAAACACAGAAATTGCATCGGAATTAAATATAAGAGACACAATGCCGACTTAAGTACAGGAAGACTAAGTCTTCCTACTGTCTATAATTTGAGCGTTTTCTGTGTCACCAGTTTTACATTCCGATGCACCTCTACAGATTTACTGTATCCCTTGGACCTTCACAGTGACGATGAAACACAGGAATTGCATCGGAATTAAAAATAAGAAACACAATGCCGACTTAAGTACAGGAAGACTAAGTCTTCCTAGTGTCTATGTTTTGAGCGTTTGCTGTGTCACCAGTTTTACTTTCCGATGCACCTCTGCAGGTTTACTGTATCCCTTGGACCTTCCCATTGACGATGAAACACAGAAATTGCATCGGAATAAAATATAAGAGACACAAAGCCGACTTAAGTACAGGAAGACTGAGTCTTCCTACTGTCTATAATTTGAGCGTTTCCTGTGTCACTAGTTTTACATTCCGATGCACCTCTGCAGGTTTACTGTATCCCTTGGACCTTCCCATTGACGATGAAACACAGAAATTGCATCGGAATTAAATATAAGAGACACAATGCCGACTTAAGTACAGGAAGAATGAGTCTTCCTACTGTCTATGTGTTGAGCGTTTCCTGTGTCACCAGTTTTACATTCTGATGCACCTCTGCAGGTTTACTGTATCCCTTGGACCTTCCCATTGACGATGAAACACAGAAATTGCATCGGAATTAAATATAAGAGACACAATGCCGACTTAAGTACAGGAAGACTATGTCTTCCTACTGTCTATAATTTGAGCGTTTTCTGTGTCACCAGATTTACATTCCGATGCACCTCTACAGGTTTACTGTATCCCTTGGACCTTCACAGTGACGATGAAACACAGGAATTGCATCGGAATTAAATATAAGAAACACAATGCCGACTTAAGTACAGGAAGACTAAGTCTTCCTAGTGTCTATGTTTTGAGCGTTTCCTGTGTCATCAGTTTTACTTTCCGATGCACCTCTGCAGGTTTACTATATCCCTTGGACCTTCCCATTCAAGATGAAACACAGAAATTTCATCGGATATAAATATAAGAGACACAATGCCGACTTAAGTACAGGAAGACTGAGTCTTCCTACTGTCTATGTTTTGAGCGTTTCCTGTGTCACCAGTTTTACATTCCGATGCACCTCTGCAGGTTTACTGTATCCCTTGGATATTCCCATTGACGATGAAACACAGAAATTGCATCGGAATTAAATATAAGAGACACAATGCCGACTTAAGTACAGGAAGACTGAGACTTCCTACTGTCTATGCTTTGACCGGTTCCTGTGTCACCAGTTTTACATTCCGATGCACCACTGCAGGTTTACTGTATCCCTTGGACCTTCCCATTGACGATGAAACACAGAAATTGCATCGGAATTAAATATAAGAGACACAATGCCGACTTAAGTACGGGAAGACTGAGTCTTCCTAATGTCTATGTTTTGAGCGTTTGCTGTGTCACCAGTGTTACATTCCGATGCACCTCTGCAGGTTTCCTGTATCCTTTGGACCTTCCCATTGACGATGAAACACAGAAATTGCATCGAAAAGAAATATATGAGACATAATGCCGACTTAAGTACAAGAAAACAGTCTTCTTACGGTCAATGTTTGAGCGTTTCCTGTGTCACCAGTTCTACATTCCGATGCACCTCTACGGTTTGCTGTATCCCTTGGACCTTCCCATTGTCGATGAAACACAGAAATCGCATCGGAATTAAATATAAGAGACACAATGCCGACTTAAGTACAGGAAGACTGAGTCTTCCTACTGTCTATGTTTTGAGCTGTTCCTGTGTCACCAGTTTTACATTCTGATGCACCTCTGCAGGTTTTCTGTATCCATTGGACCTTCCCATTGACGATGAAACACAGAAATTGCATCCGAATTAAATTTAAGAGACACAATGCCGACATAAGTACAGGAAGACTGAGTCTTCCTACTGTCTATGTTTTGAGCGTTTCCTGTGTCACCAGTTTTACATTCTGATGCACCTCTGCAGGTTTTCTGTATCCATTTGACCTTCCCATTGACGATGAAACACAGAAATTGCATCGGAATTAAATATAAGAGACACAATGCCGACTTAAGTACAGGAAGACTGAGTCTTCCTACTGTCTATGTTTTGAGCGTTTCCTGTGTCACCAGTTTTACATTCTGATGCACCTCTGCAGGTTTACTGTATCCCTTGGAAGTTCCCATTGACGATGAAACACAGAAATTGCATCGGAATGAAATATAAGAGACACAATGCCGACTTAAGTACAGGAAGACTGAGTCTTCCTACTGTCTATGTTTTGAGCGTTTCCTGTGTCACCAGTTTTACATTCCGATGCACCTGTACAGGTTTACTGTATCCCTTGGAATTTCCCATTGACGATGAAACACAGAAATTGCATCGGAATTAAATATAAGAGACACAATGCCGACTTAAGTGCAGGAAGACTGAGTCTTCCTACTGTCTATGTTTTGAGCGTTTCCTGTAACACTAGTTTCACAGTCCGATGCAGCTCTGTAGGTTTACTGTATCCCTTGGACCTTACCATTGACGATGAAACACAGAAATTGCATCGGAATTAAATATAAGAGACACAATGCCGACTTAAGTACAGGAAGACTGAGTCTTCCTACTGTCTATGTTTTGAGCGTTTCCTGTGTCACTAGTTTTACATTCCGATGCACCTCTGCAGGTTTACTGTATCCCTTGGACCTTCCCATTGACGATGAAACACAGAAATTGCATCGGAATTAAATATAAGAGACACAATGCCGACTTAAGTACAGGAAGAATGAGTCTTCCTACTGTCTATGTGTTGAGCGTTTCCTGTGTCACCAGTTTTACATTCTGATGCACCTCTGCAGGTTTACTGTATCCCTCGGACCTTCCCATTGACGATGAAACACAGAAATTGCATCGGAATTAAATATAAGAGACACAATGCCGACTTAAGTACAGGAAGACTAAGTCTTCCTCCTGTCTATAATTTGAGCGTTTTCTGTGTCACCAGTTTTACATTCCGATGCACCTCTACAGGTTTACTGTATCCCTTGGACCTTCACAGTGACGATGAAACACAGGAATTGCATCGGAATTAAATATAAGAAACACAATGCCGACTTAAGAACAGGAAGACTAAGTCTTCCTAGTGTCTATGTTTTGAGCTTTTCCTGTGTCATCAGTATTACTTTCCGATGCACCTCTGCAGGTTTACCATATCCCTTGGACCTTCCCATTGACGATGAAACACAGAAATTGCATCGGAATTAAATATAAGAGACACAATGCCGACTTAAGTACAGGAAGAATGAGTATTCCTACTGTCTGTGTGTTGAGCGTTTCCTGTGTCACCAGTTTACATTCTGATGCACCTCTGCAGGTTTACTGTATCCCTTGGACCTTCCCATTGACGATGAAACACAGAAATTGCATCGGAATTAAATATAAGAGACACAATGCCGACTTAAGTACAGGAAGACTGAGTCTTCCTACTGTCTATGCTTTGACCGGTTCCTGTGTCACCAGTTTTACATTCCGATGCACCACTGCAGGTTTACTGTATCCCTTGGACCTTCCCATTGACGATGAAACACAGATATTGCATCGGAATTAAATATAAGAGACACAATGCCGACTTAAGTACGGAAAGACTGAGTCTTCCTACTGTCTATGTTTTGAGCGTTTGCTGTGTCACCAGTTTTACATTCCGATGCACCTCTGCAGGTTTCCTGTATCCTTTGGACCTTCCCATTGACGATGAAACACAGAAATTGCATCGATATGAAATATATGAGACATAATGCCGACTTAAGTACAAGAAAACAGTCTTCTTACGGTCAATGTTTGAGCGTTTCCTGTGTCACCAGTTCTACATTCCGATGCACCTCTACGGTTTGCTGTATCCCTTGGACCTTCCCATTGTCGATGAAACACAGAAATCGCATCGGAATTAAATATAAGAGACACAATGCCGACTTAAGTACAGGAAGACTGAGTCTTCCTACTGTCTATGTTTTGAGCGTTTCCTGTGTCACCAGTTTTACATTCTGATGCACCTCTGCAGGTTTTCTGTATCCATTGGACCTACCCATTGACGATGAAACACAGAAATTGCATCGGAATTAAATTTAAGAGACACAATGCCGACATAAGTACAGGAAGACTGAGTCTTCCTACTGTCTATGTTTTGAGCGTTTCCTGTGTCACCAGTTTTACATTCTGATGCACCTCTGCAGGTTTTCTGTATCCATTGGACCTTCCCATTGACGATGAAACACAGAAATTGCATCGGAATTATATATAAGAGACACAATGCCGACTTAAGTACAGGAAGACTGAGTCTTCCTACTGTCTATGTTTTGAGCGTTTCCTGTGTCACCAGTTTTACATTCTGATGCACCTCTGCAGGTTTACTGTATCCCTTGGAAGTTCCCATTGACGATGAAACACAGAAATTGCATCGGAATTAAATATAAGAGACACAATGCCGACTTAAGTACAGGAAGACTGAGTCTTCCTACTGTCTATGTTTTGAGCGTTTCCTGTGTCACCAGTTTTACATTCCGATGCACCTCTGCAGGTTTACTGTATCCCTTGGAATTTCCCATTGACGATGAAACACAGAAATTGCATCGGAATTAAATATAAGAGACACAATGCCGACTTAAGTGCAGGAAGACTGAGTCTTCCTACTGTCTATGTTTTGAGCGTTTCCTGTAACACTAGTTTCACAGTCCGATGCAGCTCTGTAGGTTTACTGTATCCCTTGGACCTTACCATTGACGATGAAACACAGAAATTGCATCGGAATTAAATATAAGAGACACAATGCCGACTTAAGTACAGGAAGAATGAGTCTTCCTACTGTCTATGTGTTGAGCGTTTCCTGTGTCACCAGTTTTACATTCTGATGCACCTCTGCAGGTTTACTGTATCCCTTGGACCTTCCCATTGACGATGAAACACAGAAATTGCATCGGAATTAAATATAAGAGACACAATGCCGACTTAAGTACAGGAAGACTAAGTCTTCCTGCTGTCTATAATTTGAGCGTTTTCTGTGTCACCAGTTTTACATTCCGATGCACCTCTACAGGTTTACTGTATCCCTTGGACCTTCACAGTGACGATGAAACACAGGAATTGCATCGGAATTAAATATAAGAAACACAATGCTGACTTAAGTACAGGAAGACTAAGTCTTCCTAGTGTCTATGTTTTGAGCTTTTCCTGTGTCATCAGTTTTACTTTCCGATGCACCTCTGCAGGTTTACTATATCCCTGGGACCTTCCCATTCACGATGAAACACAGTAATTTCATCGGAAATAAATATAAGAGAAACAATGCCGACTTAAGTACAGGAAGACTGAGTCTTCCTACTGTCTATGTTTTGAGCGGTTCCTGTGTCACCAGTTTTACATTCCGATGCACCTCTGCAGGTTTACTGTATCCCTTGGACCTTCCCATTGACGATGAAACACAGAAATTGCATCGGAATTAAATATAAGAGACACAATGCCGACTTAAGTACAGGAAGACTGAGTCTTCCTACTGTCTATGGTTTGAGCGTTTCCTGTGTCACTAGTTTTACATTCCGATGCACCTCTGCACGTTTACTGTATCCCTTGGACCTTCCCATTGACGATGAAACACAGAAATTGCATCGGAATTAAATATAAGAGACACAATGCCGACTTAAGTACGGGAAGACTGAGTCTTCCTACTGTCTATGATTTGAGCGTTTGCTGTGTCACCAGTTTTACTTTCCGATGCACCTCTGCAGGTTTACTGTATCCCTTGGACCTTCCCATTGACGATGAAACACAGAAATTGCATCGGAATTAAATATAAGAGACACAAAGCCGACTTAAGTACAGGAAGACTGAGTCTTCCTACTGTATAATTTGAGCGTTTCCTGTGTCACTAGTTTTACATTCCGATGCACCTTTGCAGGTTTACTGTATCCCTTGGACCTTCCATTGACGATGAAACACAGAAATTGCATCGGAATTAAATATAAGAGACACAATGCCGACTTAAGTACAGGAAGAATGAGTCTTCCTACTGTCTATGTGTTGAGCGTTTCCTGTGTCACCAGTTTTACATTCTGATGCACCTCTGCAGGTTTACTGTATCCCTTGGACCTTCCCATTGACGATGAAATACAGAAATTGCATCGGAATTAAATATAAGAGACACAAAGCCGACTTAAGTACAGGAAGACTGAGTCTTCCTACTGTCTATAATTTGAGCGTTTCCTGTGTCACTAGTTTTACATTCCGATGCACCTCTGCAGGTTTACTGTATCCCTTGGACCTTCCCATTGACGATGAAACACAGAAATTGCATCGGAATTAAATATAAGAGACACAATGCCGACTTAAGTATAGGAAGACTGAGTCTTCCTACTGTCTATGGTTTGAGCGTTTTCTGTGTCACTAGTTTTACATTCCGATGCACCTCTGCAGGTTTACTGTATCCCTTGGACCTTCCCATTGACGATGAAACACAGAAATTGCATCGGAATTAAATATAAGAGACACAAAGCCGACTTAAGTACAGGAAGACTGAGTCTTCCTACTGTATAATTTGAGCGTTTCCTGTGTCACTAGTTTTACATTCCGATGCACCTTTGCAGGTTTACTGTATCCCTTGGACCTTCCCATTGACGATGAAACACAGAAATTGCATCGGAATTAAATATAAGAGACACAATGCCGACTTAAGTACAGGAAGAATGAGTCTTCCTACTGTCTATGTGTTGAGCGTTTCCTGTGTCACCAGTTTTACATTCTGATGCACCTCTGCAGGTTTACTGTATCCCTTGGACCTTCCCATTGACGATGAAATACAGAAATTGCATCGGAATTAAATATAAGAGACACAAAGCCGACTTAAGTACAGGAAGACTGAGTCTTCCTACTGTCTATAATTTGAGCGTTTCCTGTGTCACTAGTTTTACATTCCGATGCACCTCTGCAGGTTTACTGTATCCCTTGGACCTTCCCATTGACGATGAAACACAGAAATTGCATCGGAATTAAATATAAGAGACACAATGCCGACTTAAGTATAGGAAGACTGAGTCTTCCTACTGTCTATGGTTTGAGCGTTTTCTGTGTCACTAGTTTTACATTCCGATGCACCTCTGCAGGTTTACTGTATCCCTTGGACCTTCCCATTGACGATGAAACACAGAAATTGCATCGGAATTAAATATAAGAGACACAATGCCGACTTAAGTACAGGAAGACTGAGTCTTCCTACTGTCTATGTTTTGAGCGTTTCCTGTGTCACCAGTTTTACATTCCGATGCACCTCTGCAGGTTTACTGTATCCCTTGGAATTTCCCATTGACGATGAAACACAGAAATTGCATCGGAATTAAATATAAGAGACACAATGCCGACTTAAGTGCAGGAAGACTGAGTCTTCCTACTGTCTATGTTTTGAGCGTTTCCTGTAACACTAGTTTCACAGTCCGATGCTGCTCTGTAGGTTTACTGTATCCCTTGGACCTTACCATTGACGATGAAACACAGAAATTGCATCGGAATTAAATATAAGAGACACAATGCCGACTTAAGTACAGGAAGACTGAGTCTTCCTACTGTCTATGTTTTGAGCGTTTCCTGTGTCACTAGTTTTACATTCCGATGCACCTCTGCAGGTTTACTGTATCCCTTGGACCTTCCCATTGACGATGAAACACAGAAATTGCATCGGAATTAAATATAAGAGACACAATGCCGACTTAAGTACAGGAAGAATGAGTCTTCCTACTGTCTATGTGTTGAGCGTTTCCTGTGTCACCAGTTTTACATTCTGATGCACCTCTGCAGGTTTACTGTATCCCTTGGACCTTCCCATTGACGATGAAACACAGAAATTGCATCGGAATTAAATATAAGAGACACAATGCCGACTTAAGTACAGGAAGACTAAGTCTTCCTGCTGTCTATAATTTGAGCGTTTTCTGTGTCACCAGTTTTACATTCCGATGCACCTCTACAGGTTTACTGTATCCCTTGGACCTTCACAGTGACGATGAAACACAGGAATTGCATCGGAATTAAATATAAGAAACACAATGCTGACTTAAGTACAGGAAGACTAAGTCTTCCTAGTGTCTATGTTTTGAGCTTTTCCTGTGTCATCAGTTTTACTTTCCGATGCACCTCTGCAGGTTTACTATATCCCTGGGACCTTCCCATTCACGATGAAACACAGAAATTTCATCGGAAATAAATATAAGAGAAACAATGCCGACTTAAGTACAGGAAGACTGAGTCTTCCTACTGTCTATGTTTTGAGCGGTTCCTGTGTCACCAGTTTTACATTCCGATGCACCTCTGCAGGTTTACTGTATCCCTTGGACCTACCCATTGACGATGAAACACAGAAATTGCATCGGAATTAAATATAAGAGACACAATGCCGACTTAAGTACAGGAAGACTGAGTCTTCCTACTGTCTATGGTTTGAGCGTTTCCTGTGTCACTAGTTTTACATTCCGATGCACCTCTGCACGTTTACTGTATCCCTTGGACCTTCCCATTGACGATGAAACACAGAAATTGCATCGGAATTAAATATAAGAGACACAATGCCGACTTAAGTACGGGAAGACTGAGTCTTCCTACTGTCTATGATTTGAGCGTTTGCTGTGTCACCAGTTTTACTTTCCGATGCACCTCTGCAGGTTTACTGTATCCCTTGGACCTTCCCATTGACGATGAAACACAGAAATTGCATCGGAATTAAATATAAGAGACACAAAGCCGACTTAAGTACAGGAAGACTGAGTCTTCCTACTGTACAATTTGAGCGTTTCCTGTGTCACTAGTTTTACATTCCGATGCACCTTTGCAGGTTTACTGTATCCCTTGGACCTTCCCATTGACGATGAAACACAGAAATTGCATCGGAATTAAATATAAGAGACACAATGCCGACTTAAGTACAGGAAGAATGAGTCTTCCTACTGTCTATGTGTTGAGCGTTTCCTGTGTCACCAGTTTTACATTCTGATGCACCTCTGCAGGTTTACTGTATCCCTTGGACCTTCCCATTGACGATGAAATACAGATATTGCATCGGAATTAAATATAAGAGACACAAAGCCGACTTAAGTACAGGAAGACTGAGTCTTCCTACTGTCTATAATTTGAGCGTTTCCTGTGTCACTAGTTTTACATTCCGATGCACCTCTGCAGGTTTACTGTATCCCTTGGACCTTCCCATTGACGATGAAACACAGAAATTGCATCGGAATTAAATATAAGAGACACAATGCCGACTTAAGTATAGGAAGACTGAGACTTCCTACTGTCTATGTTTTGAGCGTTTGCTGTGTCACCAGTTTTTCTTTCCGATGCACCTCTAAAGGGTTTACTGTATCCCTTGGACCTTCCCATTGACGATGAAACAAAGAAATTGCATCGGAATTAAATATAAGAGACACAAAGCCGACTTAAGTACAGGAAGACTGAGTCTTCCTACTGTCTACAATTTGTGCGTTTCCTGTGTCACTAGTTTTACATTCCGATGCACCTCTGCAGGTTTACTGTATCCCTTGAACCTTCCCATTGACGATGAAACACAGAAATTGCATCGGAATTAAATATAAGAGACACAATGCCGACTTAAGTACAGGAAGAATGAGTCTTCCTACTGTCTATGCGTTGAGCGTTTCCTGTGTCACCAGTTTTACATTCTGATGCACATCTGCAGGTTTACTGTATCCCTTGGACCTTCCCATTGACGATGAAACACAGAAATTGCATCGGAATTAAATATAAGAGATACAATGCCGACTTAAGTACAGGAAGACTGAGTCTTCCTACTGTCTATGTTTTGAGCGTTTCCTGTGTCACTAGTTTTACATTCCGATGCACCTCTGCAGGTTTACTGTATCCCTTGGACCTTCCCATTGACGATGAAACACAGAAATTGCATCGGAATTAAATATAAGAGACACAATGCCGACTTAAGTACAGGAAGAATGAGTCTTCCTACTGTCTGTGTGTTGAGCGTTTCCTGTGTCACCAGTTTTACATTCTGATGCACCTCTGCAGGTTTACTGTATCCCTTGGACCTTCCCATTGACGATGAAACACAGAAATTGCATCGGAATTAAATATAAGAGACACAATGCCGACTTAAGTACAGGAAGACTAAGTCTTCCTACTGTCTATAATTTGAGCGTTTTCTGTGTCACCAGTTTTACATTCCGATGCACCTCTACAGATTTACTGTATCCCTTGGACCTTCACAGTGACGATGAAACACAGGAATTGCATCGGAATTAAATATAAGAAACACAATGCCGACTTAAGTACAGGAAGACTAAGTCTTCCTAGTGTCTATGTTTTGAGCGTTTGCTGTGTCACCAGTTTTACTTTCCGATGCACCTCTGCAGGTTTACTGTATCCCTTGGGCCTTCCCATTGACGATGAAACACAGAAATTGCATCGGAATAAAATATAAGAGACACAAAGCCGACTTAAGTACAGGAAGACTGAGTCTTCCTAATGTCTATAATTTGAGCGTTTCCTGTGTCACTAGTTTTACATTCCGATGCACCTCTGCAGGTTTACTGTATCCCTTGGACCTTCCCATTGACGATGAAACACAGAAATTGCATCGGAATTAAATATAAGAGACACAATGCCGACTTAAGTAGAGGAAGAATGAGTCTTCCTACTGTCTATGTGTTGAACGTTTCCTGTGTCACCAGTTTTACATTCTGATGCACCTCTGCAGGTTTACTGTATCCCTTGGACCTTCCCATTGACGATGAAACACAGAAATTGCATCGGAAATAAATATAAGAGACACAATGCCGACTCAAGTACAGGAAGACTGAGTCTTCCTACTGTCTATGTTTTGAGCGTTTCCTGTGTCACAAGTTTTACATTCCGATGCACCTCTGCAGGTTTACTGTATCCCTTGGACCTTCCCATTGACGATGAAACACAGAAATTGCATCGGAATTAAATATAAGAGACACAATGCCGACTTAAGTACAGGAAGACTGAGTCTTCCTACTGTCTATCTGTTGAGCGTTTCCTCTGTCACTAGTTTTACATTCCGATGCACCTCTGCAGGTTTACTGTATCCCTAGGACCTTCCCATTGTCGATCAAACACAGAAATCACATCGGAATTAAAAATAAGAGACACAATGGCGACTTAAGTACAGGAAGACTGAGTCTTCCTACTGTCTATGATTTGAGCGTTTCCTGTGTCACCAGTTTTACATTCCGATGCACGTCTGATGGTTTACTGTATCCCTTGGACATTCCCATTGACGATGAAACACAGAAATTGCATCGGAATTAAATATTAGAGACACAATGCCGACTTAAGTACAGGAAGATTGAGTCTTCCTAATGTCTATGATTTGAGCGTTTCCTCTGTCACTAGTTTTACATTCCGATGCACCTCTGCAGGTTTACTGTATCCCTTGGACCTTCCCATTGACGATGAAAAACAGAAATTGCATCGGAATTAAATATAAGAGACACAATGCCGACTTAAGTACAGGAAGATTGAGTCTTCCTACTGTCTATGCTTTGAGCGTTTCCTGTGTCACCAGTTATACATTCTGATGCACCTCTGTAGGTTTCCTGTATCCCTTGGACCTTCCCATTGACGATGAAACACAGAAATTGCATCGAAATTAAATATAAGAGACACAATGCCGACTTAAGTAAAGGAAGACTGAGTGTTAATACTGTCTATGTTATGAGCGTTTCCTGTTACCAGTTTTACATACTGATGCACCTCTGCAGGTTTACTGTATCCATTGGACCTTCCCATTGACGATAAAACACAGATATTGCATCGGAATTAAATATAAGAGACACAATGCCGACTTAAGTACAGGAAGACTGAGTCTTCCTACTGTCCATATTTTGAGCGTTTACTGTGTCACCAGTTTAACATTCTGATGCACCTCTGCAGGTTTACTGTATCCCTTGGACCTTCCCATTGACGATGAAACACAGAAATTGCATCGGAATTAAATATAAGAGACACAATGCGCGACTTAAGTACAGGAAGACTGAGTCTTCCTACTGTCTATGTTTTGAGCGTTTCCTGTGTCACCAATTTTACATTCCGATGCACGTCTGCAGGTTTACTGTATCCCCTGGACCTTCCCATTGACGATGAAACACAGATATTGCATCGGAATTAAATATAAGAGACACAATGCCGACTAAAGTACAGGAAGACGGAGTCTTCCTAACGTCTATGTTTTGAGCGTTTCCTGTGTCACTAGTTTTACATTCCGATGCACCTCTGCAGGTTTACTATGTCCCTTGGACCTTCCCATTGACGATGAAACACAGGAATTGCTTCAGAATTAAATATAAGAGACACAATGACGTCTTAAGTACGGGAAGACTGAGTCTTCCTACTGTCTATGTTTTGAACGTTTCCTGTGTCACCAGTTTTACATTCTGATGCACCTCTGTAGGATTCCTGTATCCCTTGGACCTTCCCATTGACGATGAAACACAGAAATTGCATCAAAATTAAATATAAGAGACACAATGCCGACTTCAGTACAAGAAAAATGTCTTCGTAAGGTCAATGTTTTGAGCGTTTCCTGTGTCACCAGTTTTACATTCCGAAGCACCTCTGCCGGTTTACTGTATCCCTTGGACCATGCCATTGTCGATCAAACACAGAAATCGCATCGGAATTAAATATAAGAGACACAATGCCTACTTAAGTAAAGGAAGACTGAGTCTTCCTACTGTCTATGTTTTGAGCGTTACCTGTGTCACCAGTTTTACATTCCGATGCACCTCTGCAGGTTTACTGTATCCCTTGGACCTTCCCATTGACGATGAAAAACAGAAATTGAATCGGAATTAAAAATAACAGACACAATGCCGACTTAAGTACAGGTAAACTGAATCTTCCAACTGTCTATGTTTCGAGCGTTTCCTGTGTCACGAGTTTTACATTCCGATGCAAATGTGCAGGTTTACTGTATCCATTGGATCTTCACAGTGAAGATGAAACACAGAAATTGCATCGGAATTTAAGATAAGACTGAGTCTTCCTACTGTCTATAATATGAGCGTTTCCTGTGTCACCAGTTTTACATTCCGATGTACATCTACAGGTTTACTGTATTCCTTGGACCTTCCCATTGGCGATGAAACACAGAAATTGCATCGGAATTAAATATAAGGGACACAACGCCGACTTAAGTACAAGAAAACTGAGTCTTCTTACGGTCTATGTTTTGAGCGTTTCCTGTGTCACCAGTTTTACATTCCGATGCACCTCTGCAGGTTTACTGTATCACTTGGACCTTCCCATTGGCGATGAAAGCACAAATTGCATCGAAATTAAATATAAGAGACACAATGCCGACTTAAGTACAGGAAAACTGTGTCTTCCTACTGTCTATGTTTTGAGCGTTTCCTGTGTCACCAGTTTTACATTCTGATGCACCTCTGCAGGTTTACTGTATCCACTGGACCTTCCCATTGACGATGAAACACAGAAATTGCATCGGAATTAAATATAAGAGACACAATGCCGACTTAAGTACAGGAAGACTGAGTCTTCCTACTGTCCATGTTTTGAGCGTTTCCTGTGTCACCAGTTTTACATTGTGATGCACCTCTGTAGGTTTCCTGTATCCCTTGGACCTTCCCATTGACGATGAAACACAGAAATTGCATCGAAATTAAATATAAGAGACACAATGCCGACTTAAGTACAAGAAAAATGTCTTCGTACGGTCAATATTTTGAGCGTTTCCTGTGTCACCAGTTTTACATTCCGATGCACCTCTGCCGGTTTACTGTATTCCTAGGACCTTCCCATTGTCGATCAAACACAGAAATCGCATCGGAATTAAAAATAAGAGACACAATGACGACTTAAGTACAGGAAGACTGAGTCTTCCTACTGTCTATGTTTTGAGCGTTTCCTGTGTCACCAGTTTTACATTCTGATGCACCTATGCAGGTTTACTGTATTCATTGTACCTTCCCATTGACGATGAAACACAGAAATTGCATCGGAATTAAATATAAGAGACACAATGCCGACTTAAGTACAGGAAGACTGAGTCTTCCTACTGTCTATGCTTTGAGCGTTTCCTGTTTCACCAGTTATACATTCTGATGCACCTCTGTAGTTTTCCTGTATCCCTTGGACCTTCCCATTGACGATGAAACACAGAAATTGCATCGAAATTAAATATAAGAGACACAATGCCGACTTAAGTACAAGAAAACAGTCTTCGTACGGTCAATGTTTGAAGCGTTTCCTGTGTCACCAGTTTTACATTCCGATGCACGTCTGCCGGTTTACTGTATCCCTTGGACCTTCCCATTGTCGATCAAACATAGAAATCGCTTCGGAATTAAATATAAGAGACACAATGCCTACTTAAGTAAAGGAAGACTGAGTGTTCCTACTGTCTATATTTTGAGCGTTTCCTGTGTCACCAGTTTTACATTCTGATGCACCTCTGCAGGTTTACTGTATCCATTGGACCTTCCCATTGACGATGAAACACAGATATTGCATCGGAAATTAAATATAAGAGACACAATGCCGACTTAAGTACAGGAAGACTGAGTCTTCCTACTGTCCATGTTTGAGCGTTTCCTGTGTCACCAGTTTTACATTCTGATGCACCGCTGCAGGTTTACTGTATCCCTTGGACCTTCCCATTGACGATGAAACACAGAAATTGCATCGGAATTAAATATAAGAGACACAATGCGCGACTTAAGTACAGGAAGACTGAGTCTTCCTACTGTCTATGTTTTGAGCGTTTCCTGTGTCACCAGTTTTACATTCCGATGCACGTCTGCAAGTTTACTGTATCCCTTGGACCTTCCCATTGACGATGAAACACAGAAATTGCATCGGAATTAAATATAAGAGACACAATGCCGACTAAAGTACAGGAAGACTGAGTCTTCCTACTGTCTATGTTTTGAGCGTTTCCTGTGTCACTAGTTTTACATTCCGATGCACCTCTGCAGGTTTACTATGTCCCTTGGACCTTCCCATTGACGATGAAACACAGGAATTGCTTCAGAATTAAATATAAGAGACACAATGACGTCTTAAGTACAGGAAGACTGAGTCTTCCTACTGGTTATGTTTTGAGCGTTTCCTGTGTCACCAGTTTTACATTTTGATGCACCTCTGTAGGTTTCCTGTATCCCTTGGACCTTCCCATTGACGATGAAACACAGAAATTGCATCAAAGTTAAATATAAGAGACACAATGTCGACTTAAGTACAAGAAAAATGTCTTCGTACGGTCAATGTTTTGAGCGTTTCCTGTGTCACCAGTTTTACATTCCTATGCACCCCTGCCGGTTTACTGTATCCCTTGGACCTTCCCATTGTCGATCAACCACAGAAATCGTATCGGAATTAAAAATAAGGACACAAAGACGACTTAAGTACAGGAAGACTGAGTCTTCCTACTGTCTATGTTTTGAGCGTTTCCTGTGTCACCAGTTTTACATTCTGATGCACCTATGCAGGTTTACTGTATCGCTTGGACCTTCCCATTGACGATGAAACACAGAAATTGCATCGGAATTAAATATAAGAGACACAATGCCGACTTATGTACAGGAAGACTGAGTCTTCCTACTGTCTATGTTTTGAGCGTTTCCTGTGTCACCAGTTATACATTCTGATTTACCTCTGCAGGTTTACTGTATCCCTTGGACCTTCCCATTGACGATGAAACACAGAAATTGCATCGGAATTAAATATAAGAGAAACAATGCCGACTTAAGTACAGGAAGACTGAGTCTTCCTACTGTCTATGTTTTGAGCGTTTCCTGTGTCATCAGTTTTACATTCCGATGCACCTCTGCAGGTTTACTGTATCCCTTGGACCTTCCCATTGACGATGAAAAACAGAAATTGCATCGGAATTAAATATAACAGTCACAATGCCGACTTAAGTACAGAATAACTGAGTCTTCCTACTGTCTATGTTTTGAGCGTTTCCTGTGTCACCAGTTTTACATTCCGATGCACCTGTGCAGTTTACTGTATCCATTGGATCTTCACAGTGACGATGAAACACAGAAATTGCATCGGAATTTAAGATAAGACTGAGTCTTCCTATTGTCTATAATTTGAGCGTTTCCTGTGTCACCAGTTTTACATTCCGATGCACATCTACAGGTTTACTGTATTCCTTGGACCTTCCCATCGACGATGAAACACAGAAATTGCATCGGAATTAAATATAAGAGACACAACGCCGACTTAAGTACAAGAAAACTGAGTCTTCTTACGGTCAATGTTTTGAGCGTATCCTGTGTCACCAGTTTTACATTCCGATGCACCTCTGCAGGTTTACTGTAACACTTGGACCTTCCCATTGGCGATGAAAACACAAATTGCATCGAAATTAAATATAAGAGACACAATACCGACTTAAGTACAGGAAGACTGAGTCTTCCTAAAGTCTGTGTTTTGAGCGTTTCCTGTGTCACTAGTTTTACATTCTGATGCACCTCTGCAGGTTTACTGTATCCCTTGGACCTTCCCATTGACGATGAAAAACAGAAATTCCATCGGAATTAAATATAACAGACACAATGCCGACTTAACTACAGGAAAACTGAGTCTTCCTACTGTTTATGTTTTGAGCGTTTCCTGTGTCACCGGTTTTACATTCCGATGCACCTGTGCAGGTTTCCTGTATCCCTTGGACCTTCCCATTGACGATGAAACACAGAAATTGCATCGAAATTAAATATAAGAGACACAATGCCGAATTAAGTACAAGAAAAATGTCTTCGTACGGTCAATGTTTTGAGCGTTTCCTGTGTCACCAGTTTTACATTCCGATGCACCTCTGCAGGTTTACTGTATCCCTTGGACCTTCCCATTGTCGATCAAACACAGAAATCGCATCGGAATTAAAAATAAGAGACACAATGACGACTTAAGTACAGGAAGACTGAGTCTTCCTACTGTCTATATTTTGAGCGTTTCCTGTGTCACCAGTTTTACATTCTGATGCACCTATGCAGGTTTACTGTATCCGTTGTACCTTCCCATTGACGATGAAACACAGAAATTGCATCGGAATTTAATATAAGACACACAATACCGACTTAAGTACAGGAAGACTGAGTCTTCCTACTGTCTGTGTTTTGAGCGTTTCCTGTGTCACTAGTTTTACATTCTGATGCACCTCTGCAGGTTTACTGTATCCCTTGGACCTTCCCATTGACGATGAAAAACAGAAATTCCATCGGAATTAAATATAACAGACACAATGCCGACTTAACTACAGGAAAACTGAGTCTTCCTACTGTCTATGTTTTGAGCGTTTCCTGTGTCACCGGTTTTACATTCCGATGCACCTGTGCAGGTTTACTGTATCCATTGGATCTTCACAGTGACGATGAAACACAGAAATTCCATCGGAATTTAAGATAAGACTGAGTCTTCCTACTGTCTATAATTTGAGCGTTTCCTGTGTCACCAGTTTTACATTCCGATGCATATCTACAGGTTTACTGTATTCCTTGGACCTTCCCATTGACGATGAAACACAGAAATTTCATCGGAAATAAGTATAAGAGACACAATGCCGACTGAAGTACAGGAAGACTGAGTCTTCCTACTGTCTATGATTTGAGCGTTTCCTGTGTCACCAGTTTTACATTCCGATGCACGTCTGATGGTTTACTATATCCCTTGGACATTCCCATTGACGATGAAACACAGAAATTGCATCGGAATTAAATATTAGAGACACAATGCCGACTTAAGTACAGGAAGATTGAGTCTTCCTAATGTCTATGATTTGAGCGTGTCCTCTGTCACTAGTTTTACATTCCGATGCACCTCTGCAGGTTTACTGTATCCCTTGGACCTTCCCATTGACGATGAAAAACAGAAATTGCATCGGAATTAAGGGGATACGGAATCGGATTTTGGGTTAAAAAATCGAATTTTTTTTATTGGCGTATTATATTCTGCCATGTTTCCTCTTTAAAATGACGTATCATACATAGCTCTACTACAATTATAACTATTTTATTTTTATATATTTGTGAGATCGGGTATTGCGCTTTAGTTATACACGTCTCTCGTGGCTGACCATGAACTTTTTGGCAGTACCTTTAAAGTGACATGAATTCAAATATCCCGGTTTGCAGCGACTATTTATACACTAGTTGCCCGAAAATGTTTCTCTCTGGTTTCCTCAAGTTACTCTTTGACTTTGTGGCGGGACTGTTTTGTAAACAGTGTGATATAAGAAAGTAGTTGTTGTTGAGTTATTTCGTATTTAGTGCTTCATTTTTCGCAGTGAAAATGCCTAGAGCTAAAGCAAAAGTATTTAAAAAGCGTGTGAACTGGCAAAAGAAAAGAAATAATGATTCATTAGCAAAGCAAAGCAGTTCATCATCATCACTGTTGGAAAATGTGAATCCACTTATTACTGATTTGCCGAACGAACTTACACCAAATGAAAACAGTGCTTCTCATAAAAAACTAAGAGATTTGGAAGAGAAATATAATTTACTTGATAGAGGGAATGAAGTTTTTGAACTCATTGATACGAATATATTGTGTGAAGCTCTTGAAAACAGTTTGTGCTGCAAAAAATGTCATGGAAACGTTTCTCTGAAAGTAGAATCCCATGTTGGCCTGGCTGCCCAGTTTAATTTAATATGCAGTGTTTGTAAATACAGCTGTAAGTTTCCAAGTTCGGTTTCAGTAACTGTAAATAACGGATACAAGAAAACTGAACTTTATAGTGTAAATATTAGGTTAGTTTATGGATTGCGAGCAATTGGTAAGGGCAAAGCAGCTGGTGATATGCTATGTGGTGTTCTAAATCTTCCAAGTGCACCTTCAAAGTTTGAAGCTTACAATTATGTACTAGGATCTGCAGTTGAAGATGTAGCACAGAAGTCAATGCGGGTTGCTGTGGAAGAAGCAGTGGAAGAAAATGACGGCAGTCGTGACCTCACAGTGGCGTTTGATGGCACGTGGCAGAAAAGGGGCCACACCTCCAACAATGGTGTTGTAACAGCAACTAGTGTTGATACTGGCAAGGTTATTGATGTTGCAATAATGTCTAAATACTGTAGGTGCACAGGCAGGCTGAAAAATGAACACAGTGATGACTGTATTGCTAATTATTATGGTAGTAGTGGTGGCATGGAGGTTGCTGGGGTGAAGAAAATTTTTCATCGCTCTTCACAGTGGTATAATGTTCGCTATGTCAAATATCTGGGAGATGGTGACTCTAAAGCATTCAAAGAAGTTTTGGAAAGCAAACCATATGGGAACAGTGTAAATATAAGCAAACTTGAATGTATAGGACATGTGCAGAAGAGAATGGGTGCCAGGCTGAGAAGGTTAAAATCAGTTATGAAAGGGAAAAAACTAGATGATGGGAAAACCTTGGATGGCAGAGGAAGATTGACTGATTCCATAATAGACCACATTCAGAACTGCTATGGCCTTGCAATCAGGCAAAATACAGGCAATCTTGAAGAAATGAGGAGAGCTATATGGGCTTTATATTTCCACACCGCATCCACGGATGAGCATCCACAACATGGTTTGTGCCCCAAAGGTGAAAACAGCTGGTGTAAATACAATAGGGGACTAACAACAGGAGAGAAATACATTCACCACCACAGTCTACCATCAGCCATCATGGCAGAAATAAAGCCCATTTTCAGAGATCTGGCTGACAGAAGTCTTCTGATGAAATGTCTTCACGGAAAAACGCAGAACCCCAACGAGTGCTTGAATAGTGTGATATGGCATCGTCTCCCAAAAACAGTGTTTGTCGGAATTAATACACTACATTTTGGTGTGTATGATGCTGTGGTAACCTTCAATCTTGGAAATATAACTAAATGCCAGGTCCTTCAAAAGTTGGGTATGTGTGTTGGTTCCCGTACGGTACGTGCTATGTTCTTTTTAGATCAGCAGAGACTAAGGCATGCTGATAATATAATCAAGACATTAGTGAAAAAAGCAAGACAGGTGCAGAGGGGTGCCAAAAGAAGACTTGAAGATGATTATGAAGACTGTGAAGGGGGTATTAGCTACGGATCAGGAATGTTTTAATCTTCTTTCTCCGTTTCCCGTAAGTTTACTTTTTACTTCATCTAGGAACATTATCTCAGGTACTGGTCAACCTAGAAGTCTGAAATTTTTATGACGTAGTGAAATAGGTCCCTATTACATACTGAAACAACGATTTTTTAATTACTTGATTTACAAAAGACTTAGGGGTGATAGTCTAGTAAAAAGCGATGGAAAAAATTTACTTAAAAATAAATGTACAATATCTCTGTAAGAAAATACTTTGACAATAAACTGTTGTTTCAGTATTGTTGTAACATATGAATGCACATACAGTAAAATTTTTACCTCTCTGTCTCCAGTAGTTTGTGAGAAAATGTTCCCTATAGTAGGCATATATTAACATTGCGGGGATAGGTGATTCCGTATCCCCTTAAATATAAGAGACACAATGCCGACTTAAGTACAGGAAGATTGAGTCTTCCTACTGTCTATGCTTTGAGCGTTTCCTGTGTCACCAGTTATACATTCTGATGCACCTCTGTAGGTTTCCTGTATCCCTTGGACCTTCCCATTGACGATGAAACACAGAAATTGCATCTAAATTAAATATAAGAGACACAATGCCGACTTAAGTACAAGAAAACAGTCTTCGTACGGTCAGTGTTTGAAGCGTTTCCTGTGTCACAAGTTTTACATTCCGATGCACCTCTGCCGGTTTACTGTATCCCTTGGACCTTCCCATTGTCGATCAAACACAGAAATCGCATCGGAATTAAATATAAGAGACACAATGCCTACTTAAGTAAAGGAAGACTGAGTGTTCCTACTGTCTATGTTTTGAGCGTTTCCTGTGTCACCAGTTTTACATTCTGATGCACCTCTGCAGGTTTACTGTATCCATTGGACCTTCCCATTGACGATAAAACACAGATTTTTTATTTATTTATTTATTTATTGTTCCGTGGGACCAAATTAAGGAGAAATCTCCATGGTCATGGAACGAGTCAATACATGAAATTATAACACGATATTAGAAACAGATAAAATGAAATATAGAAAAAAAAAACATATTCAGGTGACAAGTCATAAGTTTAAATGAAGACAATCAACAAGGTAACACTGGAATTTGCTTAATTTTTTAGCTCTTCCAGGAGCTCCTCGACAGAATAGAAGGAGTGAGCCATGAGGAAACTCTTCAGTTTGGACTTAAAAGAGTTTGGGCTACTGCTAAGATTTTTGAGTTCTTGTGGTAGCTTATTGAAAATGGATGCAGCAGAATACTGCACTCCTTTCTGCACAAGAGTCAAGGAACTGCATTCTACATGCAGATTTGATTTCTGCCTAGTATTAACTGAGTGAAAGCTGCTAACTCTTGGGAATAGGCTAATATTGCTAACAACAAACGACATTAAAGAAAATATATACTGTGAGGGCAATGTCAGAATTCCCAGATTTTTGAATAGGGGTCTACAAGAGGTTCTCGAACTTACACCACATATAGCTCGAACAGCCCGTTTTTGAGCCAAAAATACCCTTTTTGAATCAGAAGAATTACCCCAAAAAATAATACCATACGACATAAGCGTATGAAAATATGCGAAGTAGACTACTTTTCGTGTTGAAGTGTCACTTATTTCAGATACTGTTCTAATGGTAAATAAAGCAGCATTTAGTTTCTGAACAAGATCCTGAACATGGGCTTTCCACAACAGCTTACTATCTATCCGTACGCCTAGGAACTTGAACTGTTCCGTCTCGCTTATAACATGCCCATTCTGTCTGATTAAAATGTCAGTTCTTGTTGAATTGTGAGTTAGAAACTGTAAAAACTGAGTCTTACTGTGATTTAGCATCAAATTATTTTCCACAAGCCACGAACTTATTTCATGAACTAAATTATTTGTTACTGTTTCAATATTACACACAAGATCCTTCACTATCAAGCTGGTGTCATCAGAAATATTTTTGAATCACCTGTAATACTAGAAGGCATATCATTTATATAAATAAGAAACAGCAGTGGCCCCAGCACCGACCCTTGGGGAACGCCCCACTTAACAGTGCCCCATTGGGACTGAACATCACTACCACTCTCAATATTGCGGAGAATTACCCTCTGCTTTCTGTTCTTAAAGTAAGAGGCGAACCAATTGTAAGCTACTCCCCTTACTCCATAATGGTCCAACTTCTGCAGTAATATTTTGTGGTCAACACAGTCAAAAGCCTTCGTTAAATCAAAGAAAACACCTAGCGTTCGCAACCTTTTATTTAATCCGTCGAAAACCTCACAGAGAAAAGAGAATATAGCATTTTCAGTTGTTAAACCATTTCTAAAACCAAACTGAACATTTGACAGCAAATTATGTGAATTTAAATGCTCCAGTAACCTTGTATATACAACCTTCTCGATAACTTTAGCAAACACCGATGGCATAGAAATAGGTCTAAAATTGTCAACATTATCAATGTCTCCCTTTTTATAAAGTGGCTTCACTACCGAGTATTTTAATCGATCAGGAAACCGACCACTCCTAAAGGAAAAGTTACAGATATGGCTAAGTACTGGGCTAACATACATAGAACAATACTTCAGTATTCTGCTAGATACCCCGTCATATCCATGAGAGTTCTTGGTCTTTAGTGATTTAATTATTAACTCAATCTCCCTCTTGTCAGTATCATGGAGGAGCATTTCAGGTAACAGTCTCGGAACACTTTTTTCTAAGAGCGCTATATGATTCCCTGTTGGAATTAGGTTTCTATTTAGTTCACCTGCTATATTCAGAAAGTGATTATTAAATACTGTACATATATGCGACTTATCAGTAACACGGACATTCCCACTACGCACTGATTCTATATCCTCGACCTGTCTCTGCAGACCAGCAACTTCCTTTACGACTGACCATATGGTTTTAATTTTATCCTGAGACTTAGCTATTCTATCTGCATACCACATACTTTTTGCCTTCCTAATAACATTTTTAAGCACCTGACAATACTGTTTGTAATGGGCTGCTGCATTTAGATTTTGACTGTTTCTAACGTTTTGATATAATTGCCACTTTGTTCTACAAGATATTCTTATCCCTCTAGTCAGCCACCCAGGCTGCCTGTTTGTGCTAGTACCCTGTTTTAAACGTTGTAACGGAAAGCAACTTTCAAAGAGCATGAGAAAGGTCTTTAGAAAAGCATTATATTTATCGTTTACTGTCTCAGCGCTATAAACATCTTGCCACTCTTGTTCCTTTATAAGGTTTACAAAGGTCTCTACAGCAACCGGATCAGCTTTCCTGAACAGCTGATGACTATATTTAACACGAGTTGCAGCATAAAAATCTTTTAAAGTTAAAATTTGCGCATCATGATCTGAAAGGCCATTCACCTTTTCTCTAACAGAATGCCCTTCTAGTAATGAGGAATGAACAAAAATGTTGTCTATGGTTGTTCTACTGTTCCCTTGCACTCTCGTTGGAAAGAATACGGTTTGCATAAGATTATATGAATTAAAGAGGTCTACCAGCATCCTCTTCCTTGCACAATCACTTATACAATTAATATTGAAGTCACCACATATAACTAACTTTTTATATTTCCTATAAAGTGAACCAAGAACCTCCTCTAGCTTTAGCAAAAATGCTGTGAAATCGGAGTCTGGGGATCTATAAATAACAACAGTTACAAGTTTAACTCCGTTAAATTTAACCACACCTGCACAACATTCAAACACCTTTTCAGTGCAGTACTTTGAAACATCAATTGACTCAAATGCGATGCCGTTTTTCACATACATGGCTACTCCCCCACACCGCAAAGAGCTCCTCGAAAAGCAGCCAGCCAACCTGTATCCTGGTAAACGAGGCCTCTGAATTATCTCCTTATTTAAGAAGTGTTCAGATATACCAATAATTTCAGAGTCAACATCTATAAGCAGTTCACTAACTTTATCCCTAATACCTTGTATATTTTCATGAAATATACTAATTCCCTCATTACTCGGATACCTAAACTTTGTCAAAAGTGATTCCCTTGTTAGAGAGACTTCCCTTAAGCAGGAATACCTATCAGCTGACTTCAATCTAAAAAAGGTGCAGCTCTAACACACACTACTGCAGGAATTTTCCCATGAGTGATCCCACCAACCCCACCTATGCTGTCACCTATAAGCTTTGCCAACCTCCCCTTCCCATACCTGTTGAGGTGCAGGCCGTGTCTAGTGAAACCCGTCCTGCTGATAGACTCCACCGACACCACTGAAATGTGACCCATGCTTTCTGTCATCAGCGCACCCCCAAGTCTCATGTTATTACGCCTGACGGCTGTATTAAGATGAGGCCGATCGTGACGCTGAAACAGTTCCACGAAATGCACATTCGTGTTGCCAGTCTGAGTGGCTATCTTTTCCAGGTCACCATCTATGTTATACTCCCCATCCCTACCAATACTATTACCAGCCCCACCCACAATCACTACCTGATCCTCTTTAGTAAAATCCCTACACAACCCCCCTATGTTAACAGTCACCTGAGCCAACCCTGCATTAGGCTTCACAATGCTGGTGACCTGGTACTCACTTCCCAGCACTTCCTGCAACTGCTGGCCTACACCTCTGCCATGTGAACTACCTAACAGCAGAACCTTCTTCTTCCTCTTCGACTTTGCAACTGTTCTAGGCACAGTAACTACTGAGGTCTGCTGCATACTTCCTACATCTACAGCTACTAGAGATTCCTCTCCACTAGACTCTGACAGTTGGTCATATCTATTGTAAGCACCAATAGTAAAACTATCTGAAAATCTTCTTCTCCTAGCAGATCTCTTGCCAACAGCCAGCTCCCATTCCCCAACCCCCTTCTCCCTCCTCATCCTATCTAGCTCCTCCTGTGCGTTTTTCAACCGCACCTGAAGGGCACAGATCTTACGCTCCTGCTCCTCTATCAGTTTACTCTTGCTACATAACCTGCAGTTCCAGGAGAGGATCTCACCAGAATGCCCACTGGCTTCCCCACTGCATTCCCCCCAGTGAAAATACTTCGAACAAGTGTCACACCGCAATCCACTACTCACGAACCTACGGCAAAGCCCACACTTCTCACTCATGGTAAAATTTTACTTTTTCTAAGTTCCGCTACTACAATAAGAAGATGCTAAAAACCTGACTACAATAAACACAAACTTACTCTACAAGGGAAGTAACTACTATTATTAACAGTATTAATAAACAACAAATGTGAATATAACAAAAGACTAATACAGAAAGAGAATCAAACGTCTAATCACACAGTAACGAGCTGTAAACAGTTCCCAAAAGGTTCTTCTGAAATTATTTCACCAGAAAACACCACGAACACCGGTTGAAGACTACTAAAGTTCCTAAATAAATCACTATGCACAAACAATTAATTAGTACTTAGCTTTCGATGCGCCGCTACAGCTGCAACTGGTCAGCGCGGAATGTAAACACAGGCAAGAGGTTAAGTTGCTCGATACGAAACACTCACAAATATCACGTCACAACAGAAGAAAGGCAGAGCTGAATGAGGAAACCACTAATACGTCACTTATATAGTAAATATTATCACAAAAACCGTAAAAATATGTATCTGGAAACTAAAAATATATGAAAACTTAGAGAGCGATCTCACACGCAGTCACTCGCTTATGACGTCACACCACGTCGGAATTAAATATAAGAGACACAATGCCGACTTAAGTACAGGAAGACTGAGTCTTCCTACTGTCCATATTTTGAGCGTTTACTGTGTCACCAGTTTTACATTCTGATGCACCTCTGCAGGTTTACTGTATCCCTTGGACCTTCCCATTGACGATGAAACACAGAAATTGCATCGGAATTAAATATAAGAGACACAATGCGCGACTTAAGTACAGGAAGACTGAGTCTTCCTACTGTCTATGTTTTGAGCGTTTCCTGTGTCACCAATTTTACATTCCGATGCACGTCTGCAGGTTTACTGTATCCCTTGGACCTTCCCATTGACGATGAAACACAGATATTGCATCGGAATTAAATATAAGAGACACAATGCCGACTAAAGTACAGGAAGACGGAGTCTTCCTACTGTCTATGTTTTGAGCGTTTCCTGTGTCACTAGTTTTACATTCCGATGCACCTCTGCAGGTTTACTATGTCCCTTGGACCTTCCCATTGACGATGAAACACAGGAATTGCTTCAGAATTAAATATAAGAGACACAATGACGTCTTAAGTACAGGAAGACTGAGTCTTCCTACTGTCTATGTTTTGAGCGTTTCCTGTGTCACCAGTTTTACATTCTGATGCACCTCTGTAGGTTTCCTGTATCCCTTGGACCTTCCCATTGACGATGAAACATAGAAATTGCATCAAAATTAAATATAAGACACACAATGCCGACTTAAGTACAAGAAAAATGTCTTCGTACGGTCAATGTTTTGAGCGTTTCCTGTGTCACCAGTTTTACATTCCGAAGCACCTCTGCCGGTTTACTGTATCCCTTGGACCATCCCATTGTCGATCAAACACAGAAATCGCATCGGAATTAAATATAAGAGACACAATGCCTACTTAAGTAAAGGAAGACTGAGTCTTCCTACTGTCTATGTTTTGAGCGTTACCTGTGTCACCAGTTTTAAATTCTGATGCACCTCTGCAGGTTTACTGTATCCCTTGGACCTTCCCATTGACGATGAAACACAGAAATTGCATCGGAATTAAATGTAAGAGACACAATGCCGACTTAAGTACAGGAAGACTGAGTCTTCCTACTGTCTATGATTTGAGCGTTTCCTGTGTCATCAGTTTTACATTCCGATGCACCTCTGCAGGTTTACTGTATCCCTTGGACCTTCCCATTGACGATGAAACACAGAAATTGCATCGGAATTAAATATAAGAGACACAACGCCGACTTAAGTACAAGAAAACTGAGTCTTCTTACGGTCTATGTTTTGAGCGTTTCCTGTGTCACCAGTTTTACATTCCGATGCACCTCTGCAGGTTTACTGTATCACTTGGACCTTCCCATTGGCGATGAAAGCACAAATTGCATCGAAATTAAATATAAGAGACACAATGCCGACTTAAGTACAGGAAAACTGTGTCTTCCTAATGTCTATGTTTTGAGCGTTTCCTGTGTCACCAGTTTTACATTCTGATGCACCTCTGCAGGTTTACTGTATCCCTTGGACCTTCCCATTGACGATGAAACACAGAAATTGCATCGGAATTAAATATAAGAGACACAATGCCGACTTAAGTACAGGAAGACTGAGTCTTCCTACTGTCTATGTTTTGAGCGTTTCCTGTGTCATCAGTTTTACATTCCGATGCACCTCTGCAGGTTTACTGTATCCATTGGACCTTCCCATTGACGATAAAACACAGATTTTTTATTTATTTATTTATTTATTTATTGTTCCGTGGGACCAAATTAAGGAGAAATCTCCATGGTCATGGAACGAGTCAATACATGAAATTATAACACGATATTAGAAACAGATAAAATGAAATATAGAAAAAAAAACATATTCAGGTGACAAGTCATAAGTTTAAATGAAGACAATCAACAAGGTAACACTGGAATTTGCTTAATTTTTTAGATCTTCCAGGAGCTCCTCGACAGAATAGAAGGAGTGAGCCATGAGGAAACTCTTCAGTTTAGACTTAAAAGAGTTTGGGCTACTGCTAAGATTTTTGAGTTCTTGTGGTAGCTTATTGAAAATGGATGCAGCAGAATACTGCACTCCTTTCTGCACAAGAGTCAAGGAACTGCATTCTACATGCAGATTTGATTTCTGCCTAGTATTAACTGAGTGAAAGCTGCTAACTCTTGGGAATAGGCTAATATTGCTAACAACAAACGACATTAAAGAAAATATATACTGTGAGGGCAATGTCAGAATTCCCAGATTTTTGAATAGGGGTCTACAAGAGGTTCTCGAACTTACACCACATATAGCTCGAACAGCCCGTTTTTGAGCCAAAAATACCCTTTTTGAATCAGAAGAATTACCCCAAAAAATAATACCATACGACATAAGCGTATGAAAATATGCGAAGTAGACTACTTTTCGTGTTGAAGTGTCACTTATTTCAGATACTGTTCTAATGGTAAATAAAGCAGCATTTAGTTTCTGAACAAGATCCTGAACATGGGCTTTCCACAACAGCTTACTATCTATCCGTACGCCTAGGAACTTGAACTGTTCCGTCTCGCTTATAACATGCCCATTCTGTCTGATTAAAATGTCAGTTCTTGTTGAATTGTGAGTTAGAAACTGTAAAAACTGAGTCTTACTGTGATTTAGCATCAAATTATTTTCCACAAGCCACGAACTTATTTCATGAACTAAATTATTTGTTACTGTTTCAATATTACACACAAGATCCTTCACTATCAAGCTGGTGTCATCAGAAATATTTTTGAATCACCTGTAATACTAGAAGGCATATCATTTATATAAATAAGAAACAGCAGTGGCCCCAGCACCGACCCTTGGGGAACGCCCCACTTAACAGTGCCCCATTGGGACTGAACATCACTACCACTCTCAATATTGCGGAGAATTACCCTCTGCTTTCTGTTCTTAAAGTAAGAGGCGAACCAATTGTAAGCTACTCCCCTTACTCCATAATGGTCCAACTTCTGCAGTAATATTTTGTGGTCAACACAGTCAAAAGCCTTCGTTAAATCAAAGAAAACACCTAGCGTTCGCAACCTTTTATTTAATCCGTCGAAAACCTCACAGAGAAAAGAGAATATAGCATTTTCAGTTGTTAAACCATTTCTAAAACCAAACTGAACATTTGACAGCAAATTATGTGAATTTAAATGCTCCAGTAACCTTGTATATACAACCTTCTCGATAACTTTAGCAAACACCGATGGCATAGAAATAGGTCTAAAATTGTCAACATTATCAATGTCTCCCTTTTTATAAAGTGGCTTCACTACCGAGTATTTTAATCGATCAGGAAACCGACCACTCCTAAAGGAAAAGTTACAGATATGGCTAAGTACTGGGCTAACATACATAGAACAATACTTCAGTATTCTGCTAGATACCCCGTCATATCCATGAGAGTTCTTGGTCTTTAGTGATTTAATTATTAACTCAATCTCCCTCTTGTCAGTATCATGGAGGAGCATTTCAGGTAACAGTCTCGGAACACTTTTTTCTAAGAGCGCTATATGATTCCCTGTTGGAATTAGGTTTCTATTTAGTTCACCTGCTATATTCAGAAAGTGATTATTAAATACTGTACATATATGCGACTTATCAGTAACACGGACATTCCCACTACGCACTGATTCTATATCCTCGACCTGTCTCTGCAGACCAGCAACTTCCTTTACGACTGACCATATGGTTTTAATTTTATCCTGAGACTTAGCTATTCTATCTGCATACCACATACTTTTTGCCTTCCTAATAACATTTTTAAGCACCTGACAATACTGTTTGTAATGGGCTGCTGCATTTAGATTTTGACTGTTTCTAACGTTTTGATATAATTGCCACTTTGTTCTACAAGATATTCTTATCCCTCTAGTCAGCCACCCAGGCTGCCTGTTTGTGCTAGTACCCTGTTTTAAACGTTGTAACGGAAAGCAACTTTCAAAGAGCATGAGAAAGGTCTTTAGAAAAGCATTATATTTATCGTTTACTGTCTCAGCGCTATAAACATCTTGCCACTCTTGTTCCTTTATAAGGTTTACAAAGGTCTCTACAGCAACCGGATCAGCTTTCCTGAACAGCTGATGACTATATTTAACACGAGTTGCAGCATAAAAATCTTTTAAAGTTAAAATTTGCGCATCATGATCTGAAACGCCATTCACCTTTTCTCTAACAGAATGCCCTTCTAGTAATGAGGAATGAACAAAAATGTTGTCTATGGTTGTTCTACTGTTCCCTTGCACTCTCGTTGGAAAGAATACGGTTTGCATAAGATTATATGAATTAAAGAGGTCTACCAGCATCCTCTTCCTTGCACAATCACTTATACAATTAATATTGAAGTCACCACATATAACTAACTTTTTGTATTTCCTATAAAGTGAACCAAGAACCTCCTCTAGCTTTAGCAAAAATGCTGTGAAATCGGAGTCTGGGGATCTATAAATAACAACAGTTACAAGTTTAACTCCGTTAAATTTAACCACACCTGCACAACATTCAAACACCTTTTCAGTGCAGTACTTTGAAACATCAATTGACTCAAATGCGATGCCGTTTTTCACATACATGGCTACTCCCCCACACCGCAAAGAGCTCCTCGAAAAGCAGCCAGCCAACCTGTATCCTGGTAAACGAGGCCTCTGAATTATCTCCTTATTTAAGAAGTGTTCAGATATACCAATAATTTCAGAGTCAACATCTATAAGCAGTTCACTAACTTTATCCCTAATACCTTGTATATTTTCATGAAATATACTAATTCCCTCATTACTCGGATACCTAAACTTTGTCAAAAGTGATTCCCTTGTTAGAGAGACTTCCCTTAAGCAGGAATACCTATCAGCTGACTTCAATCTAAAAAAGGTGCAGCTCTAACACACACTACTGCAGGAATTTTCCCATGAGTGATCCCACCAACCCCACCTATGCTGTCACCTATAAGCTTTGCCAACCTCCCCTTCCCATACCTGTTGAGGTGCAGGCCGTGTCTAGTGAAACCCGTCCTGCTGATAGACTCCACCGACACCACTGAAATGTGACCCATGCTTTCTGTCATCAGCGCACCCCCAAGTCTCATGTTATTACGCCTGACGGCTGTATTAAGATGAGGCCGATCGTGACGCTGAAACAGTTCCACGAAATGCACATTCGTGTTGCCAGTCTGAGTGGCTATCTTTTCCAGGTCACCATCTATGTTATACTCCCCATCCCTACCAATACTATTACCAGCCCCACCCACAATCACTACCTGATCCTCTTTAGTAAAATCCCTACATAACCCCCCTATGTTAACAGTCACCTGAGCCAACCCTGCATTAGGCTTCACAATGCTGGTGACCTGGTACTCACTTCCCAGCACTTCCTGCAACTGCTGGCCTACACCTCTGCCATGTGAACTACCTAACAGCAGAACCTTCTTCTTCCTCTTCGACTTTGCAACTGTTCTAGGCACAGTAACTACTGAGGTCTGCTGCATACTTCCTACATCTACAGCTACTAGAGATTCCTCTCCACTAGACTCTGACAGTTGGTCATATCTATTGTAAGCACCAATAGTAAAACTATCTGAAAATCTTCTTCTCCTAGCAGATCTCTTGCCAACAGCCAGCTCCCATTCCCCAACCCCCTTCTCCCTCCTCATCCTATCTAGCTCCTCCTGTGCGTTTTTCAACCGCACCTGAAGGGCACAGATCTTACGCTCCTGCTCCTCTATCAGTTTACTCTTGCTACATAACCTGCAGTTCCAGGAGAGGATCTCACCAGAATGCCCACTGGCTTCCCCACTGCATTCCCCCCAGTGAAAATACTTCGAACAAGTGTCACACCGCAATCCACTACTCACGAACCTACGGCAAAGCCCACACTTCTCACTCATGGTAAAATTTTACTTTTTCTAAGTTCCGCTACTACAATAAGAAGATGCTAAAAACCTGACTACAATAAACACAAACTTACTCTACAAGGGAAGTAACTACTATTATTAACAGTATTAATAAACAACAAATGTGAATATAACAAAAGACTAATACAGAAAGAGAATCAAACGTCTAATCACACAGTAACGAGCTGTAAACAGTTCCCAAAAGGTTCTTCTGAAATTATTTCACCAGAAAACACCACGAACACCGGTTGAAGACTACTAAAGTTCCTAAATAAATCACTATGCACAAACAATTAATTAGTACTTAGCTTTCGATGCGCCGCTACAGCTGCAACTGGTCAGCGCGGAATGTAAACACAGGCAAGAGGTTAAGTTGCTCGATACGAAACACTCACAAATATCACGTCACAACAGAAGAAAGGCAGAGCTGAATGAGGAAACCACTAATACGTCACTTATATAGTAAATATTATCACAAAAACCGTTAAAATATGTATCTGGAACCTAAAAATATATGAAAACTTAGAGAGCGATCTCACACGCAGTCACTCGCTTATGACGTCACACCACGTCGGAATTAAATATAAGAGACACAATGCCGACTTAAGTACAGGAAGACTGAGTCTTCCTACTGTCCATATTTTGAGCGTTTACTGTGTCACCAGTTTTACATTCTGATGCACCTCTGCAGGTTTACTGTATCCCTTGGACCTTCCCATTGACGATGAAACACAGAAATTGCATCGGAATTAAATATAAGAGACACAATGCGCGACTTAAGTACAGGAAGACTGAGTCTTCCTACTGTCTATGTTTTGAGCGTTTCCTGTGTCACCAATTTTACATTCCGATGCACGTCTGCAGGTTTACTGTATCCCTTGGACCTTCCCATTGACGATGAAACACGGATATTGCATCGGAATTAAATATAAGAGACACAATGCCGACTAAAGTACAGGAAGACGGAGTCTTCCTACTGTCTATGTTTTGAGCGTTTCCTGTGTCACTAGTTTTACATTCCGATGCACCTCTGCAGGTTTACTGTATCCCTTGGGCCTTCCCATTGACGATGAAACACAGAAATTGCATCGGAATTAAATATAAGAGACACAATGCGCGACTTAAGTACAGGAAGACTGAGTCTTCCTACTGTCTATGTTTTGAGCGTTTCCTGTGTCACCAATTTTACATTCCGATGCACGTCTGCAGGTTTACTGTATCCCTTGGACCTTCCCATTGACGATGAAACACGGATATTGCATCGGAATTAAATATAAGAGACACAATGCCGACTAAAGTACAGGAAGACGGAGTCTTCCTACTGTCTATGTTTTGAGCGTTTCCTGTGTCACTAGTTTTACATTCCGATGCACCTCTGCAGGTTTACTGTATCCCTTGGACCTTCCCATTGACGATGAAACACAGAAATTGCATCGGAATTAAATATAAGAGACACAATGCGCGACTTAAGTACAGGAAGACTGAGTCTTCCTACTGTCTATGTTTTGAGCGTTTCCTGTGTCACCAGTTTTACATTCCGAAGCACCTCTGCCGGTTTACTGTATCCCTTGGACCATAGCATTGTCGATCAAACACAGAAATCGCATCGGAATTAAATATAAGAGACACAATGCCTACTTAAGTAAAGGAAGACTGAGTCTTCCTACTGTCTATTTTTGAGCGTTACCTGTGTCACCAGTTTTACATTCTGATGCACCTCTGCAGGTTTACTGTATCCCTTGGGCCTTCCCATTGACGATGAAACACAGAAATTGCATCGGAATTAAATATAAGAGACACAATGCCGACTTAAGTACAGGAAGACTGAGTCTTCCTACTGTCTATGATTTGAGCGTTTCCTGTGTCATCAGTTTTACATTCCGATGCACCTCTGCAGGTTTACTGTATCCCTTGGACCTTCCCATTGACGATGAAAAACAGAAATTGCATCGGAATTAAATATAACAGACACAATGCCGACTTAAGTACAGGTAAACTGAATCTTCCTACTGTCTATGTTTCGAGCGTTTCCTGTGTCACGAGTTTTACATTCCGATGCAAATGTGCAGGTTTACTGTATCCATTGGATCTTCACAGTGACGATGAAACACAGAAATTGCATCGGAATTTAAGATAAGACTGAGTCTTCCTAGTGTCTATAATTTGAGCGTTTCCTGTGTCACCAGTTTTACATTCCGATGCACATCTACAGGTTTACTGTATTCCTTGGACCTTCCCATTGACGATGAAACACAGAAATTGCATCGGAATTAAATATAAGAGACACAACGCCGACTTAAGTACAAGAAAACTGAGTCTTCTTACGGTCTATGTTTTGAGCGTTTCCTGGGTCACCAGTTTTACATTCCGATGCACCTCTGCAGGTTTACTGTATCACTTGGACCTTCCCATTGGCGATGAAAGCACAAATTGCATCGAAATTAAATATAAGAGACACAATGCCGACTTAAGTACAGGAAAACTGTGTCTTCCTACTGTCTATGTTTTGAGCGTTTCCTGTGTCACCAGTTTTACATTCTGAAGCACCTCTGCAGGTTTACTGTATCCCTTGGACCTTCCCATTGACGATGAAACACAGAATTTGCATCGGAATTAAATATAAGAGACACAATGCCGACTTAAGTACAGGAAGACTGAGTCTTCCTACTGTCTATGTTTTGAGCGTTTCCTGTGTCATCAGTTTTACATTCCGATGCACCTCTGCAGGTTTTTCTGTATCCATTGGACCTTCCCATTGACGATGAAACACAGAAATTGCATCGGAAGTAAATATAACAGACGCAATGCCGACTTAAGTACAGGAAGACTGAGTCTTCCTACTGTCCATGTTTTGAGCGTTTCCTGTGTCACCAGTTTTACATTCTGATGCACCTCTGTAGGTTTCCTGTGTCCCTTGGACCTTCCCATTGAGGATGAAACACAGAAATTGCATCGAAATTAAATATAAGAGACACAATGCCGACTTAAGTACAAGAAAAATGTCTTCGTACGGTCAATATTTTGAGCGTTTCCTGTGTCACCAGTTTTACATTCCGATGCACCTCTGCAGGTTTACTATATCCCTAGGACCTTCCCATTGTCGATCAAACACAGAAATCGCATCGGAATTAAAAATAAGAGACACAATGACGACTTACGTACAGGAAGACTGAGTCTTCTTACTGTCTATGTTTTGAGCGTTTCCTGTGTCACCAGTTTTACATTCTGATGCACCTATGCAGGTTTACTGTATCCATTGTACCTTCCCATTGACGATGAAACACAGAAATTGCATCGGAATTAAATATAAGAGACACAATGCCGACTTAAGTACAGGACGACTGAGTCTTCCTACTGTCTATGCTTTGAGCGTTTCCTGTTTCACCAGTTATACATTCTGATGCACCTCTGTAGTTTTCCTGTATCCCTTGGACCTTCTCATTGACGATGAAACACAGAAATTGCATCGAAATTAAATATAAGAGACACAATGCCGACTTAAGTACAAGAAAACAGTCTTCGTACGGTCAATGTTTGAAGCGTTTCCTGTGTCACCAGTTTTACATTCCGATGCACGTCTGCCGGTTTACTGTATCCCTTGGACCTTCCCATTGTCGATCAAACACAGAAATCACATCGGAATTAAATATAAGAGACACAATGCCTACTTAAGTAAAGGAAGACTGAGTGTTCCTACTGTCTATATTTTGAGCGTTTCCTGTGTCACCAGTTTTACATTCTGATGCACCTCTGCAGGTTTACTGTATCCATTGGACCTTCCCATTGACGATGAAACACAGATATTGCATCGGAATTAAATATAAGAGACACAATGCCGACTAAAGTACAGGAAGACAGAGTCTTCCTACTGTCTATGTTTTGAGCGTTTCCTGTGTCACTAGTTTTACATTCCGATGCACCTCTGCAGGTTTACTATGTCCCTTGGACCTTCCCATTGACGATGAAACACAGGAATTGCTTTAGAATTAAATATAAGAGACACAATGACGTTTTAAGTACAGGAAGACTGAGTCTTCCTACTGTCTATGTTTTGAGCGTTTCCTGTGTCACCAGTTTTACATTCTGATGCACCTCTGTAGGTTTCCTATATCCCTTGGACCTTCCCATTGACGATGAAACACAGATATTGCATCAAAATTAAATATAAGAGACACAATGCCGACTTAAGTACAAGAAAAATGTCTTCGTACGGTCAATGTTTTGAGCGTTTCCTGTGTCACCAGTTTTACATTCCGAAGCACCTCTGCCGGTTTACTGTATCCCTTGGACCATCCCATTGTCGATCAAACACAGAAATCGCATCGGAATTAAATATAAGAGACACAATGCCTACTTAAGTAAAGGAAGACTGAGTCTTCCTACTGTCTATGTTTTGAGCGTTACCTGTGTCACCAGTTTTACGTTCTGATGCACCTCTGCAATTTTACTGTATCCCTTGGACTTTCCCATTGACGATGAAACACAGAAATTGCATCGGAATTAAATATAAGAGACACAATGCCGACTTAAGTACAGGAAGACTGAGTCTTCCTACTGTCTATGTTTTGAGCGTTTCCTGTGTCATCAGTTTTACATTCCGATGCACCTCTGCAGGTTTACTGTATCCCTTGGACCTTCCCATTGACGATGAAATACAGAAATTGCATCGGAATTAAATATAACAGACACAATGCCGACTTAAGTACAGGTAAACTGAATCTTCCCACTGTCTATGTTTCGAGCGTTTCCTGTGTCACGAGATTTACATTCCGATGCAAATGTGCAGGTTTACTGTATCCATTGGATCTTCACAGTGACGATGAAACACAGAAATTGCATCGGAATTTAAGATAAGACAGAGTCTTCCTACTGTCTATAATTTGAGCGTTTCCTGTGTCACCAGTTTTACATTCCGATGCACATCTACAGGTTTGCTGTATTCCTTGGACCTTCCCATTGACGATGCAACACAGAAATTGCATCGAAATTAAATATAAGAGACACAACGCCGACTTAAGTACAAGAAAACTGAGTCTTCTTACGGTCTATGTTTTGAGCGTTTACTGTGTCACCAGTTTTACATTCCGATGCACCTCTGCAGGTTTACTGTATCACTTGGACCTTCCCATTGGCGATGAAAGCACAAATTGCATCGAAATTAAATATAAGAGACACAATGCCGACTTAAGTACAGGAAAACTGTGTCTTCCTACTGTCTATGTTTTGAGCGTTTCCTGTGTCACCAGTTTTACATTCTGATGCACCTCTGCAGGTTTACTGTATCCCTTGGACCTTCCCATTGACGATGAAACACAGAAATTGCATCGGAATTAAATATAAGAGACACAATGCCGACTTAAGTACAGGAAGACTGAGTCTTCCTACTGTCTATGCTTTGAGCGTTTCCTGTGTCATCAGTTTTACATTCCGATGCACCTCTGCAGGTTTACTGTTTCCATTGGACCTTCCCATTGACGATGAAACACAGAAATTGCATCGGAATTAAATATAACAGACGCAATGCCGACTTTAGTACAGGAAGACTGAGTCTTCCTACTGTCCATGTTTTGAGCGTTTCCTGTGTCACCAGTTTTACATTCTGATGCACCTCTGTAGGTCTCCTGTATCCCTTGGACCTTCCCATTGACGATGAAACACAGAAATTGCATCGAAATTAAATATAAGAGACACAATGCCGACTTAAGTACAAGAAAAAAGGTCTTCGTACGGTCAATATTTTGAGCGTTTCCTGTGTCACCAGTTTTACATTCCGATGCACCTCTGCCGGTTTACTGTATCCCTAGGACCTTCCCATTGTCGATCAAACACAGAAATCGCATCTGAATTAAAAATAAGAGACACAATGACGACTTAAGTACAGGAAGACTGAGTCTTCCTACTGTCTATGTTTGGAGCGTTTCCTGTGTCACCAGTTTTACATTCTGATGCACCTATGCAGGTTTACTGTATCCATTGTACCTTCCCATTGACGATGAAACACAGAAATTGCATCGGAATTAAATATAAGAGACACAATGCCGACTTAAGTACAGGAAGACTGAGTCTTCCTACTGTCTATGCTTTGAGCGTTTCCTGTTTCACCAGTTATACATTCTGATGCACCTTTGTAGTTTTCCTGTATCCCTTGGACCTTCCCATTGACGATGAAACACAGAAATTGCATCGAAATTAAATATAAGAGACACATTGCCGACTTAAGTACAAGAAAACAGTCTTCGTACGGTCAATGTTTGAAGCGTTTCCTGTGTCACCAGTTTTACATTCCGATGCACGTCTGCCGGTTTACTGTATCCCTTGGACCTTCCCATTGTCGGTCAAACACAGAAATCGCATCGGAATTAGATATAAGAGACACAATGCCTACTTAAGTAAAGGAAGACTGAGTGTTCCTACTGTCTATATTTTGAGCGTTTCCTGTGTCACCAGTTTTACATTCTGATGCACCTCTGCAGGTTTACTGTATCCATTGGACCTTCCCATTGACGATGAAACACAGATATTGCAACGGAATTAAATATAAGAGACAAAATGCCGACTTAAGTACAGGAAGACTGAGTCTTCCTACTGTCCATGTTTGAGCGTTTCCTGTGTCACCAGTTTTACATTCTGATGCACCTCTGCAGGTTTACTGTATCCCTTGGACCTTCCCATTGACGATGAAACACAGAAATTGCATCGGAATTAAATATAAGAGACACAATGCGCGACTTAAGTACAGGAAGACCTAGTCTTCCTACTGTCTATGTTTTGAGCGTTTCCTGTGTCACCAGTTTTACATTCCGATGCACGTCTGCAGGTTTACTGTATCCCTTGGACCTTCCCATTGACGATGAAACACAGAAATTGCATCGGAATTAAATATAAGAGACACAATGCCGACTAAAGTACAGAAAGACTGAGTCTTCCTACTGTCTATGTTTTGAGCGTTTCCTGTGTCACTAGTTTTACATTCCGATGCACCTCTGCAGGTTTACTATGTCCCTTGGACCTTCCCATTGACGATGAAACACAGGAATTGCTTCAGAATTAAATATAAGAGACACAATGACGTCTTAAGTACAGGAAGACTGAGTCTTCCTACTGGTTATGTTTTGAGCGTTTCCTGTGTCACTAGTTTTACATTCTGATGCACCTCTGTAGGTTTCCTGTATCCCTTGGACCTTCCCATTGACGATGAAACACAGAAATTGCATCAAAATTAAATATAAGAGACACAATGTCGACTTAAGTAGAAGAAAATGTCTTCGTACGGTCAATGTTTTGAGCGTTTCCTGTGTCACCAGTTTTACATTCCGATGCACCTCTGCCGGTTTACTGTATCCCTTGGACCTTCCCATTGTCGATCAACCACAGAAATCGCATCGGAATTAAAAATAAGGACACAATGACGACTTAAGTACAGGAAGACTGAGTCTTCCTACTGTCTATGTTTTGAGCGTTTCCTGTGTCACCAGTTTTACATTCTGATGCACCTATGTAGGTTTACAGTATCCCTTGGACCTTCCCATTGACGATGAAACACAGAAATTGCATCGGAATTAAATATAAGAGACACAATGCCGACTTATGTACAGGAAGACTGAGTCTTCCTACTGTCTATGTTTTGAGCGTTTCCTGTGTCACCAGTTATACATTCTGATTTACCTCTGCAGGTTTACTGTATCCCTTGGACCTTCCCATTGACGATGAAACACAGAAACTGCATCGGAATTAAATATAAGAGAAACAATGCCGACTTAAGTACAGGAAGACTGAGTCTTCCTACTGTCTATGTTTTGAGCGTTTCCTGTGTCATCAGTTTTACATTCCGATGCACCTCTGCAGGTTTACTGTATCACTTGGACCTTCCCATTGACGATGAAAAACAGAAATTGCATCGGAATTAAATATAACAGACACAATGCTGACTTAAGTACAGGAAAACTGAGTCTTCCTACTGTCTGTGTTTTGAGCGTTTCCTGTGTCACCAGTTTTACATTCCGATGCACCTGTGCAGGTTTACTGTATCCATTGGATCTTCACAGTGACGATGAAACACAGAAATTGCATCGGAATTTAAGATAAGACTGAGTCTTCCTACTGTCTATAATTTGAGCATTTCCTGTGTCACCAGTTTTACATTCCGATGCACATCTACAGGTTTACTGTATTCCTTGGACCTTCCCATCGACGATGAAACACAGAAATTGCATCGGAATTAAATATAAGAGACACAACGCCAACTTAAGTACAAGAAAACTGAGTCTTCTTACGGTCTATGTTTTGAGCGTTTCCTGTGTCACCACTTTCACATTCCGATGCACCTCTGCCGGTTTACTGTATCCCTTGGACCTTCCCATTGTCGATCAAACACAGAAATCGCTTAAATATAAGAGACACAATGCCTACTTAAGTAAAGGAAGACTGAGTGTTCCTACTGTCTATGTGTTGAGCGTTTCCTGTGTCACCAGTTTTACATTCTGATGTACCTCTGCAGGTTTACTGTATCCCTTGGACCTTCCCATTGACGATGAAACACAGAAATTGCATCGGAATTAAATATAAGAGACACAATGCCGACTTAAGTACAGGAAGACTGAGTCTTCCTACTGTCTATGTTTTGAGCGTTTCCTGTGTCACTAGTTTTACATTCCGATGCACCTCTGCAGGTTTACTATGTCCCTTGGACGTTCCCATTGACGATGAAACACAGGAATTGCATCGGAATTAAATATAAGAGACACAAGGCCGACTTATGTACAGGAAGACTGAGTCTTCCTACTGTCTATGCTTTGAGCGTTTCCTATGTCACCAGTTTTACATTCTGATGCACCTCTGTAGGTTTCCTGTATCCCTTGGACCTTCCCATTGACGATGAAACACAGAAATTGCATCGAAATTAAATATAAGAGATACAATGCCGACTTAAGTACAAGAAAAATGTCTTCGTACGGTCAATGTTTTGAGCGTTTCCTGTGTCACCAGTTTTACATTCCGATGCACCTCTGCAGGTTTACTGTGTCCCTTGGACCTTCCCATTGTCGATGAAAAACAGAAATTGCATCGGAATTAAATATAACAGACACAATGCCGACTTAAGTACAGGAAAACTGAGTCTTCCTACTGTCTATGTTTTGAGCGTTTCCTGTGTCACCAGTTTTACATTCCGATGCACCTGTGCAGGTTTACTGTATCCATTGGATCTTCACAGTGACGATGAAACACAGAAATTGCATCGGAATTTAAGATAAGACTGAGTCTTCCTACTGTCTATAATGTGAGCGTTTCCTGTGTCACCAGTTTTACATTCCGATGCACATCTACAGGTTTACTGTATTCCTTGGACCTTCCCATTGACGATGAAACACAGAAATTGCATCGGAATTAAATATAAGAGACACAACGCCGACTTAAGTACAAGAAAACTGAGTCTTCTTACGGTCTATGTTTTGAGCGTTTCCTGTGTCACCAGTTTTACATTCCGATGCACCTCTGCAGGTTTACTGTATCACTTGGACCTTCCCAATGGCGATGAAAACACAAATTGCATCGAAATTAAATATAAGAGACACAATGCCGACTTAAGTACAGGAAGACTGAGTCTTCCTACTGTCTATATTTTGAGCGTTTCCTGTGGCACCAGTTTTACATTCTGATGCACCTCTGTAGGTTTCCTGTATCCCTTGGACCTTCCCATTGACGATGAAACACAGAAATTGCATCGAAATTAAATATAAGAGACACAATGTCGACTTAAGTACAAGAAAACAGTCTTCGTACGGTCAATGCTTGAAGCGTTTCCTGTGTCACCAGTTTTACATTCCGATGCACCTCTGCCGGTTTACTGTATCCCTTGGACCTTCCCATTGTCGATCAAACACAGAAATCGCATCGGAATTAAATATAAGAGACACAATGCCTACTTAAGTAAAGGAAGACTGAGTGTTCCTACTGTCTATGTTTTGAGCGTTTCCTGTGACACCAGTTTTACATTCTGATGCACCTCTGCAGGTTTACTGTACCCCTTGGGCCTTCCCATTGTCGATCAAACACAGAAATCGCATCGGAATTAAAAATAAGAGACACAATGACGACTTAAGTACAGGAAGACTGAGTCTTCCTACTGTCTATGTTTTAAGCGTTTCCTGTGTCACCAGTTTTACATTCTGATGCACCTATGCAGGTTTACTGTATCCATTGTACCTTCCCATTGACGATGAAACACAGAAATTGCATCGGAATTCAATATAAGAGACACAATGCCGACTTAAGTACAGGAAGACTGAGTCTTCCTACTGTCTATGCTTTGTGCGTTTCCTGTGTCACTAGTTTTACATTCTTATGCACCTCTGCAGGTTTACCGTATCCCTTGGACCTTCCCATTGACGATGAAAAACAGAAATTGCATCGGAATTAAATATAACAGACACAATGCCGACTTAACTACAGGAAAACTGAGTCTTCCTACTGTCTATGTTTTGAGCGTTTCCTGTGTCACCAGTTTTACATTGCGATGCACATCTACAGGTTTACTGTATTCCTTGGACCTTACCATTGACGATGAAACACAGAAATTTCATCGGAAATAAATATAAGAGACACAATGCCGACTGAAGTACAGGAAGACTGAGTCTTCCTACTGTCTATGATTTGAGCGTTTCCTGTGTCACCAGTTTTACATTCCGATGCACGTCTGGTGGTTTACTGTATCCCTTGGACATTCCGGTTGACGATGAAACACAGAAATTGCATCGGAATTAAATATTAGAGACACAATGCCGACTTAAGTACAGGAAGATTGAATCTTCCTAATGTCTATGATTTGCGGGTTTCCTCTGTCACTAGTTTTACATTCCGATGCACCTCTGCAGGTTTACTGTATCCCTTGGACCTTCCCATTGACGATGAAAAACAGAAATTGCATCGGAATTAAATATAAGAGACACAATGCCGACTTAAGTACAGGAAGATTGAGTCTTCCTACTGTCTATGCTTTGAGCGTTTCCTGTGTCACCAGTTATACATTCTGGTGCACCTCTGTAGGTTTCCTGTATCCCTTGGACCTTCCCATTGACGATGAAACACAGAAATTGCATCGAAATTAAATATAAGAGACACAATGCCGACTTAAGTACAAGAAAACAGTCTTCGTACGGTCAATGTTTGAAGCGTTTCCTGTGTCACAAGTTTTACATTCCGATGCACCTCTGCCGGTTTACTGTATCCCTTGGACCTTCCCATTGTCGATCAAACACAGAAATCGCATCGGAATTAAATATAAGAGACACAATGCCTACTTAAGTAAAGGAAGACTGAGTGTTCCTACTGTCTATGTTTTGAGCGTTTCCTGTGTCACCAGTTTTACATTCTGATGCACCTCTGCAGGTTTACTGTATCCCTTGGGCCTTCCCATTGTCGATCAAACACAGAAATCGCATCGGAATTAAAAATAAGAGACACAATGACGACTTAAGTACAGGAAGACTGAGTCTTCCTACTGTCTATGTTTTAAGCGTTTCCTGTGTCACCAGTTTTACATTCTGATGCACCTATGCAGGTTTACTGTATCCATTGTACCTTCCCATTGACGATGAAACACAGAAATTGCATCGGAATTTAATATAAGAGACACAATGGCGACTTAAGTACAGGAAGACTGAGTCTTCCTACTGTCTATGTTTTGTGCGTTTCCTGTGTCACTAGTTTTACATTCTGATGCACCTCGGCAGGTTTACTGTATCCCTTGGACCTTCCCATTGACGATGAAAAACAGAAATTGCATCGGAATTAAATATAACAGACACAATGCCGACTTAAGTACAGGAAAACTGAGTCTTCCTACTGTCTATGTTTTGAGCGTTTCCTGTGTCACCAGTTTTACATTCCGATGCACCTGTGCAGGTTTACTGTATCCATTGGATCTTCACAGTGACGATGAAACACAGAAATTGCATCGGAATTTAAGATAAGACTGAGTCTTCCTACTGTCTATAATGTGAGCGTTTCCTGTGTCACCAGTTTTACATTCCGATGCACATCTACAGGTTTACTGTATTCCTTGGACCTTCGCATTGACGATGAAACACAGAAATTGCATCGGAATTAAATATAAGAGACACAACGCCGACTTAAGTACAAGTAAACTGAGTCTTCTTACGGTCTATGTTTTGAGCGTTTCCTGTGTCACCAGTTTTACATTCCGATGCACCTCTGCAGGTTTACTGTATCACTTGGACCTTCCCATTGGCGATGAAAACACAAATTGCATCGAAATTAAATATAAGAGACACAATGCCGACTTAAGTACAGGAAGACTGAGTCTTCCTACTGTCTATATTTTGAGCGTTTCCTGTGTCACCAGTTTTACATTCTGATGCACCTCTGTAGGTTTCCTGTATCCCTTGGACCTTCCCATTGACGATGAAACACAGAAAATGCATCGAAATTAAATATAAGAGACACAATGCCGACTTAAGTACAAGAAAACAGTCTTCGTACGGTCAATGCTTGAAGCGTTTCCTGTGTCACCAGTTTTACATTCCGATGCACCTCTGCCGGTTTACTGTATCCCTTGGACCTTCCCATTGTCGATCAAACACAGAAATCGCATCGGAATTAAATATAAGAGACACAATGCCTACTTAAGTAAAGGAAGACTGAGTGTTCCTACTGTCTATGTTTTGAGCGTTTCCTGTGTCACCAGTTTTACATTCTGATGCACCTATGCAGGTTTACTGTATCCATTGTACCTTCCCATTGACGATGAAACACAGAAATTGCATCGGAATTTAATATAAGAGACACAATGCCGACTTAAGTACAGGAAGACTGAGTCTTCCTACTGTCTATGTTTTGTGCGTTTCCTGTGTCACTAGTTTTACATTCCGATGCACCTCTGCAGGTTTACTGTATCCCTTGGACCTTCCCATTGACGATGAAAAACAGAAATTGCATCGGAATTAAATATAACAGACACAATGCCGACTTAACTACAGGAAAACTGAGTCTTCCTACTGTCTATGTTTTGAGCGTTTCCTGTGTCACCAGTTTTACATTCCGATGCACATCTACAGGTTTACTGTATTCCTTGGACCTTACCATTGACGATGAAACACAGAAATTTCATCGGAAATAAATATAAGAGACACAATGCCGACTGAAGTACAGGAAGACTGAGTCTTCCTACTGTCTATGATTTGAGCGTTTCCTGTGTCACCAGTTTTACATTCCGATGCACGTCTGATGGTTTACTGTATCCCTTGGACATTCCGGTTGACGATGAAACACAGAAATTGCATCGGAATTAAATATTAGAGACACAATGCCGACTTAAGTACAGGAAGATTGAATCTTCCTAATGTCTATGATTTGCGCGTTTCCTCTGTCACTAGTTTTACATTCCGATGCACCTCTGCAGGTTTACTGTATCCCTTGGACCTTCCCATTGACGATGAAAAACAGAAATTGCATCGGAATTAAATATAAGAGACACAATGCCGACTTAAGTACAGGAAGATTGAGTCTTCCTACTGTCTATGCTTTGAGCGTTTCCTGTGTCACCAGTTATACATTCTGGTGCACCTCTGTAGGTTTCCTGTATCCCTTGGACCTTCCCATTGACGATGAAACACAGAAATTGCATTGAAATTAAATATAAGAGACACAATGCCGACTTAAGTACAAGAAAACAGTCTTCGTACGGTCAATGTTTGAAGCGTTTCCTGTGTCACAAGTTTTACATTCAGATGCACCTCTGCCGGTTTACTGTATCCCTTGGACCTTCCCATTGTCGATCAAACACAGAAATCGCATCGGAATTAAATATAAGAGACACAATGCCTACTTAAGTAAAGGAAGACTGAGTGTTCCTACTGTCTATGTTTTGAGCGTTTCCTGTGTCACCAGTTTTACATTCTGATGCACCTCTGCAGGTTTACTGTATCCATTGGACCTTCCCATTGACGATAAAACACAGATATTACATCGGAATTAAATATGAGAGACACAATGCCGACTTAAGTACAGGAAGACTGAGTCTTCCTACTGTCCATATTTTGAACGTTTCCTGTGTCACCAGTTTTACATTCTGATGCACCTCTGCAGGTTTACTGTATCCCTTGGGCCTTCCCATTGACGATGAAACACAGAAATTGCATCGGAATTAAATATAAGAGACACAATGCGCGACTTAAGTACAGGAAGACTGAGTCTTCCTACTGTCTATGTTTGAGCGTTTCCTGTGTCACCAATTTTACATTCCGATGCACGTCTGCAGGTTTACTGTATCCCTTGGACCTTCCCATTGACGATGAAACACAGATATTGCATCGGAATTAAATATAAGAGACACAATGCCGACTAAAGTACAGGAAGACTGAGTCTTCCCACTGTCTATGTTTTGAGCGTTTCCTGTGTCACCAGTTTTACATTCTGATGCACCTCTGTAGGTTTCCTGTATCCCTTGGACCTTCCCATTGACGATGAAACACAGAAATTGCATCAAAATTAAATATAAGAGACACAATGCCGACTTAAGTACAAGAAAAATGTCTTCGTACGGTCAATGATTTGAGCGTTTCCTGTGTCACCAGTTTTACATTCCGATGCACCTCTGCCGTTTTACTGTATCCCTTGGACCTTCCCATTGTCGATCAAACGCAGAAATCGCATCGGAATTAAAAATAAGAGACACAATGACGACTTAGGTACAGGAAGACTGAGTCTTCCTACTGTCTATGCTTTGAGCGTTTCCTGTGTCACCAGTTTTGCATTCTGATGCACCTATGCAGGTTTACTGTATCCCTTGGACCTTCCCATTGACGATGAAACACAGAAATTGCATCGGAATTAAATATAAGAGACACAATGCCGACTTAAGTACAGGAAGGCTGAGTCTTCCTACTGTCTATGTTTTGAGCCTTACCTGTGTCACCAGTTTTACATTCTGATGCACCTCTGCAGGTTTACTGTATCCCTTGGACCTTCCCATTGACGATGAAACACAGAAATTGCATCGGAATTATATATAAGAGACACAATGCCGACTTAAGTACAGGAAGACTGAGTCTTCCCACTTTCTATGATTTGAGCGTTTCCTGTGTCACCAGTTTTACATTCCGATGCATGTCTGCGGGTTTACTGTATCCCTTGGTCATTCCCATTGACGATGAAACACAGAAATTGCATCGGAATTAAGTATAAGAGACCCAATGCCGACTTAAGTACAGGAAGACTGAGTCTTCCTACTGTCTATGTTTCGAGCGTTTCCTGTGTCACTAGTTTTACATTCCGATGCACCTCTGCAAGTTTACTGTATCCCTTGGACCTTCCCATTGACGATGAAAAACAGAAATTGCATCGGAATTATATATAAGAGACACAATGCCGACTTAAGTACAGGAAGACTGAGTCTTCCTACTGTCTATGTTTTGAGCGTTTCTTGTGTCACCAGTTTTACATTCTAATGCACCTCTGTAGGTTTCCTGTATCACTTGGACCTTCCCATTGACGATGAAACACAGAAATTGCATCGAAATTAAATATAAGAGACACAATGCCGACTTAAGTACAGGAAAACTGAATCTTCCTACTGTCTATGTTTCGATCGTTTCCTGTGTCACCAGTTTTACATTCCGATGCAAATGTGCAGGTTTACTGTATCCATTGGATCTTCACAGTACGATGAAACACAGAAATTGCATCGGAATTTAAGATAAGACTGAGTCTTCCTACTGTCTATAATTTGAGCGTTTCCTGTGTCACCAGTTTTACATTCCGATGCACATCTACTGGTTTACTGTATTCCTTGGACCTTCCCATTGACGATGAAACACAGAAATTGCATCGGAATTAAATATAAGAGACACAACGCCGACTTAAGTACAAGAATACTGAGTCTTCTTAGGGTCTATGTTTTGAGCGTTTCCTGTGTCACCAGTTTTACATTCCGATGCACCTCTGCAGGTTTACTGTATCACTTGGACCTTCCCATTGGCAATGAAAACACAAATTGCATCGAAATTAAATATAAGAGACACAATGCCGACTTAAGTACAGGAAAACTGTGTCTTGATACTGTCTATGTTTTGAGCGTTTCCTATGTCACCAGTTTTACATTCCGATGCATCTGTGCAGGTTTACTGTATCCATTGGATCTTCACAGTGACGATGAAACACAGAAATTGCATAGGAATTAAAGATAAGAGACACAATGCCGACTTAAGTACAGGAAGACTGAGTCTTCCCACTTTCTATGATTTGAGCGTTTCCTGTGTCACCAGTTTTACATTCCGATGCACCTCTACAGGTTTACTGTATCCCTCGGACCATCCCATTGACGATGAAACACAGAAATTGCATCGGAATTAAATATAAGAGACACAATGCCGACTTAAGTACAGGAAGACTGAGTCTTCCCACTTTCTATGATTTGAGCGTTTCCTGTGTCACCAGTTTTACATTCCGATGCATGTCTGCGGGTTTACTGTATCCCTTGGTCATTCCCATTGACGATGAAACACAGAAATTGCATCGGAATTAAGTATAAGAGACCCAATGCCGACTTAAGTACAGGAAGACTGAGTCTTCCTACTGTCTATGTTTCGAGCGTTTCCTGTGTCACTAGTTTTACATTCCGATGCACCTCTGCAAGTTTACTGTATCCCTTGGACCTTCCCATTGACGATGAAAAACAGAAATTGCATCGGAATTATATATAAGAGACACAATGCCGACTTAAGTACAGGAAGACTGAGTCTTCCTACTGTCTATGTTTTGAGCGTTTCTTGTGTCACCAGTTTTACATTCTAATGCACCTCTGTAGGTTTCCTGTATCACTTGGACCTTCCCATTGACGATGAAACACAGAAATTGCATCGAAATTAAATATAAGAGACACATTGCCGACTTAAGTACAAGAAAACAATCTTCGTACGGTCAATGTTTTGAGCGTTTCCTGTGTCACCAGTTTTACATTCGGATGCACCTCTGCCGGTTTCCTGTATCCCTTGGACCTTCCCATTGTCGATCAAACACAGAAATCGCATCGGAATTAAATATAAGAGACACAATGCCCACTTAAGTAAATGAAGACTGAGTGTTCCTACTGTCTATGTTTTGAGCGTTTCCTGTGTCACCAGTTTTACATTCTGATGCACCTCTGCAGGTTTACTGTATCCATTGGACCTTCCCAATGACGATGAAACACAGAAATTGCATCGGAATTAAATATAAGAGACACAATGCCGACTTATGTACAGGAAGACTGAGTCTTCCTACTGTCTATGTTTTGAGCGTTTCCTGTGTCACCAGTTTTACGTTCTGATGCACCTCTGTAGGTTTCATGTATCCCTTGGACCTTCCCATTGTCGATCAAACACAGAAATCGCATCGGAATTAAAAATAAGAGACACAATGACGACTTAAGTACAGGAAGACTGAGTCTTCCTACTGTCTATGTTTTAAGCGTTTCCTGTGTCACCAGTTTTACATTCTGATGCACCTATGCAGGTTTACTGTATCCATTGTACCTTCCCATTGACGATGAAACACAGAAATTGCATCGGAATTTAATATAAGAGACACAATGCCGACTTAAGTACAGGAAGACTGAGTCTTCCTACTGTCTATGTTTTGTGCGTTTCCTGTGTCACTAGTTTTACTTTCTGATGCACCTCTGCAGGTTTACTGTATCCCTTGGACCTTCCCATTGACGATGAAAAACAGAAATTGCATCGGAATTAAATATAACAGACACAATGCCGACTTAACTACAGGAAAACTGAGTCTTCCTACTGTCTATGTTTTCAGCGTTTCCTGTGTCACCAGTCTTACATTCCGATGCACATCTACAGGTTTACTGTATTCCTTGGACCTTACCATTGACGATGAAACACAGAAATTTCATCGGAAATAAATATAAGAGACACAATGCCGACTGAAGTACAGGAAGACTGAGTCTTCCTACTGTCTATGATTTGAGCGTTTCCTGTGTCACCAGTTTTACATTCCGAAGCACGTCTGATGGTTTACTGTATCCCTTGGACATTCCGGTTGACGATGAAACACAGAATTGCATCGGAATTAAATATTAGAGACACAATGCCGACTTAAGTACAGGAAGATTGAGTCTTCCTAATGTCTATGATTTGAGCGTTTCCTGTGTCACCAGTTTTACATTCCGATGCACCTCTGCAGGATTACTGTATCACTTGGACCTTCCCATTGGCGATGAAAACACAAATTGCATCGAAATTAAATATAAGAGACACAATGCCGACTTAAGTACAAGAAAACAATCTTCGTACGGTCAATGTTTTGAGCGTTTCCTGTGTCACCAGTTTTACATTCGGATGCACCTCTGCCGGTTTACTGTATCCCTTGGACCTTCCCATTGACGATGAAACACAGAAACTGCATCGTAATTAAATATAAGAGACACAATGCCGACTTAAGTACTGGAAGACTGAGTCTTCCTACTGTCTATGTTTTGAGCGTCTCCTGTGTCACCAGTTTTACATTCCGATGCACCTCTGCAGGTTTCCTGTATCCCTTGGACCTTCCCATTGACGATGAAACACAGATATTGCATCGAAATTAAATATAAGAGACACAATGCCGACTTATGTACAGGAAGACTAAATCCTGCTACTGTCTATGTTTTCTGCGTATCCTGTGTCATCAGTTTTACATTCCGATGCACCTCTGCAGGTTTACTATTTCCCTCGGACCTTCCCATTCACCATGAAATACAGAAATTTCATTGGAAATAAATATAAGAGACACAATGCCGACTTATGTACAGGAAGACTGAGTCTTCCTACTGTCTATGGTTTGAGCGTTTCCTGTGTCACTAGTTATACATTCCGTTGCACCTCTGCAGGTTTACTGTATCCCTTGGACCTTCCCATTGACGATGCAACACTGAAATTGCATCGGAATTAAATATAAGAGACACAATGCCGACTTAAGTACAGGAAGACTAAATCCTGCTACTGTCTATGTTTTGAGCGTATCCTGTGCCATCAGTTTTACTTTCCGATGCACCTCTGCAGGTTTACTGTATCCATTGGACCTTCCCATTGACGATGAAACACAGAAATTGCATCGGAATTAAATATAAGAGACACAATGTCTACTTAAGTACAGGAAGACTAAGTCTTCCCACTTTCTATGATTTGAGCGTTTCCTGTGTCATCAGTTTTACTTTCCGATGCACCTCTGCAGGTTTACTATATCTCTGGAAGCTTCCCATTCACGATGAAACACAGAAATTTCATCGGAAATAAATATAAGAGACACAATGCCGACTTAAGTACAGGAAGACTGAGTCTTCCCACTTTCTATGATTTGAGCGTTTCCTGTGTCACCAGTTTTACATTCCGATGCATGTCCGCAGGTTTTCTGTATCCCTTGGACATTCCCATTGACGATGAAACACAGATATTGCATCGGAATTAAATATAAGAGACGCAATGCCGACTGAAGTGCAGGAAGACTGAGTCTTCCTACTGTCTATGTTTCGAACGTTTCCTGTGGCACTAGTTTTACATTCCGATGCACCTCTGCAGGTTTACTGTATCCCTTGGACCTTCCCATTGACGACGAAAAACAGAAATTGCATCGGAATTAAATATAAGAGACACAATGCCGACTTAAGTACAGGAAGACTAAGTCTTCCTACTGTCTATGTTTTGAGCGTTTCTTGTGTCACCAGTTTTACATTCTGATGCACCTCTGTAGGTTTCCTGTATCCCTTGGACCTTCCCATTGACGATGAAACACAGAAATTGCATCGAAATTAAATATAATAGACACAATGCCGACTTAAGTACAAGAAAACAGTCTTCGTACGGTCATTGTTTTGAGCGTTTCCTGTGTCACCAGTTTTACATTCGGATGCACCTCTGCCGGTTTAATGTATCCCTTGGACCTTCCCATTGACGATGAAACACAGAAATTGCATCGGAATTAAATATAAGAGACATAATGCCGACTTAAGTACAGGAAGACTGAGTCTTCCTACTGTCTATGTTTTGAGCGTTTCCTGTGTCACCAGTTTTACATTCTGATGCACCTCTGCAGGTTTACTGTATCCCATGGACCTTCCCATTGACGACGAAAAACAGAAATTGCATCGGAATTAAATATAAGAGACACAATGCCGACTTAAGTACAGGAAGACTAAGTTTTCCTACTGTCTATGTTTTGAGCGTTTCTTGTGTCACCAGTTTTACATTCTGATGCACCTCTGTAGGTTTCCTGTATCCCTTGGACCTTCCAATTGACGATGAAACACAGAAATTGCATCGAAATTAAGTATAAGAGACACAATGCCGACTTAAGTACAAGAAAACAGTCTTCGTACGGTCAATGTTTTGAGCGTTTCCTGTGTCACCAGTTTTACATTCGGATGCACCTCTGCCGGTTTAATGTATCCCTTGGACCTTCCCATTGGCGATGAAACACAGAAATTGCATCGGAATTAAATATAAGAGACATAATGCCGACTTAAGTACAGGAAGACTGAGTCTTCCTACTGTCTATGTTTTGAGCGTTTCCTGTGTCACCAGTTTTACATTCTGATGCACCTCTGCAGGTTTACTGTATCCCTTGGACCTTCCCATTGACGATGAAACACAGAAATTGCATCGGAATTAAATATAAGAGACACAATGCCGACTTAAGTACAGGAAGACTGAGTCTTCCTACTGTCTATGTTTTGGGCGTTTCCTGTGTCACCAGTTTTACATTCTGCTGCACCTCTGCAGGTATCCTGTATACCTTGGACCTTCCCATTGACGATAAAATACAGAAATTGCATCTGAATTAAATATAAGAGACACAATGCCGACTTAAGTACAAGAAAACAGTCTTCTTACGGTGTATGTTTTGAGCGTTTCCTGTGTCATCAGTTTTACATTCCGATGCACCTCTGCAGGTTTACTGTATCCCTTGGACCTTCCCATTGACGATGAAAAACAGAAATTGCATCGGAATTATTTATGAGAGACACAATGCCGACTTAAGTACAGGAAGACTGAGTCTTCCTACTGTCTATGTTTCAGCGTTTCCTGTGTCACTAGTTTTACATTCCGATGCACCTCTGCAGGTTAACTGTATCCCTTGGACCTTCCCATTGACGATGAAACACAGAAATTGCATCGGAATTATATATAAGAGACACAATGCCGACTTAAGTACAGGAAGACTGAGTCTTCCTACTCTCTATGTTTTGAGCTTCTTCGGTGTCACCAGTTTTACATTCTGATGCACCTCTACAGGTTTACTGTATCCCTTGGACCTTCCCATTGACGATGAAACTCAGAAATTGCATCGGAAATAAATATAAGAGACACAATGCCGACTTAAGTACAGGAAGACTGAGTCTTCCTACTGTCTATGTTTTGAGCGTTTCCTGTGTCACGAGTTTTACATTCCGATGCACCTCTGCAGGTTTACTGTATCCCTTGGACCTTCCCATTGACGATGAAACACAGAAATTGCATCGGAATTAAATATAAGAGACACAATGCCGACTTAAGTACAGGAAGACTGAGTCTTCCCACTTTCTATGATTTGAGCGTTTCCTGTGTCACCAGTTTTACATTCCGATGCATGTCTGCAGGTTTACTATATCCCTTGGTCATTCCCATTGACGATGAAACACAGAAATTGCATCGGAATTAAGTATAAGAGACCCAATGCCGACTTAAGTACAAGAAAACAGTCTTCGTACGGTCAATGTTTTGAGCGTTTCCTGTGTCACCAGTTTTACATTCGGATGCACCTCTGCCGGTTTACTGTATCCCTTGGACCTTCCCATTGACGATGAAACACAGAAACTGCATCGGAATTAAATATAAGAGACACAATGCCGACTTAAGTACAGGAAGACTGAGTCTACCTACTGTCTATGTTTTGTGCGTTTCCTGTGTCACCAGTTTTACATTCTGATGCACCTCTGCAGGTTTACTGTATCCCTTGGACCTTCCCATTGACGATGAAACACAGAAATTGCATCGGCATTAAATATAAGAGACACAATGCCGACTTAAGTACAGGAAGACTGAGTCTTCCTACTGTCTATGTTTTGAGCGTTTCCTGTGTCACCAGTTTTACATTCCGATGCACCTCTGCAGGTTTCCTGTATCCCTTGGACCTTCCCATTGACGATGAATCACAGAAATTGCATCTAAATTAAATATAAGAGACACAATGCCGACTTACGTACAAGAAAACAGTCTTCGTACGGTGTATGTTTTGAGCGTTTCCTGTGTCATCAGTTTTACATACCGATGCAACTCTGTAGGTTTACTGTATCCCTTGGACCTTCCCATTGACGATGAAAAACAGAAATTGCATCGAAATTAAATATAAGAGACACAATGCCGACTTAAGTACAGGAAGACTAAATCCTGCTACTGTCTATGTTTTCAGCGTATCCTGTGTCATCAGTTTTACATTCCGATGCACCTCTGCAGGTTTACTATTTCCCTTGGACCTTCCCATTCACGATGAAATACAGAAATTTCATTGGAAATAAATATAAGAGACACAATGCCGACTTAAGTACAGGAAGACTAAGTCTTCCCACTTTCTATGATTTGAGCGTTTCCTGTGTCATCAGATTTACTTTCCGATGCACCTCTGCAGGTTTACTATATCTCTGGGAGCTTCCCATTCACGATGAAACACAGAAATTTCATCGGAAATAAGTATAAGAGACACAATGCCGACTTAAGTACAGGAAGACTGAGTCTACCTACTGTCTATGTTTTCAGCGTTTCCTGTGTCACGAGTTTTACATTCCGATGCACCTCTGCAGGTTTACTGTATCCCTTGGACCTTCCCATTGACGATGAAACACAGAAATTGCATCGGAATTAAATATAAGAGACACAATGCCGACTTATGTACAGGAAGACTGAGTCTTCCTACTGTCTATGGTTTGAGCGTTTCCTGTGTCACAAGTTATACATTCCGTTGCACCTCTGCAGGTTTACTGTATCCCTTGGACCTTCCCATTGACGATGCAACACAGAAATTGCATCCGAATTAAATATAAGAGACACAATGCCGACTTAAGTACAGGAAGACTAAATCCTGCTACTGTCTATGTTTTGAGCGTATCCTGTGCCATCAGTTTTACTTTCCGATGCACCTCTGCAGGTTTACTGTATCCATTGGACCTTCCCATTGACGATGAAACACAGAAATTGCATCGGAATAAAATATAAGAGACACAATGCCGACTTAAGTACAGGAAGACTAAGTCTTCCCACTTTCTATGATTTGAGCGTTTCCTGTGTCATCAGATTTACTTTCCGATGCACCTCTGCAGGTTTACTATATCTCTGGGAGCTTCCCATTCACGATGAAACACAGAAATTTCATCGGAAATAAGTATAAGAGACACAATGCCGACTTAAGTACAGGAAGACTGAGTCTTCCCACTTTCTATGATTTGAGCGTTTCCTGTGTCACCAGTTTTACATTCCGATGCATGTCCGCAGGTTTTCTGTATCCCTTGGACATTCCCATTGACGATGAAACACAGAAATTGCATCGGAATTAAATATAAGAGACACAATGCCGACTTAAGTACAGGAAGACTGAGTCTTCCTACTGTCTATGTTTCGAACGTTTCCTGTGGCACTAGTTTTACATTCCGATGCACCTCTGCTGGTTTACTGTATCCCTTGGACCTTCCCATTGACGACAAAAAACAGAAATTGCATCGGAATTAAATATAAGAGACACAATGCCGACTTAAGTACAGGAAGACTGAGTCTTCCTACTGTCTATGTTTTGAGCGTTTCTTGTGTCACCAGTTTTACATTCTGATGCACCTCTGTAGGTTTCCTGTATCCCTTGGACCTTCCCATTGGCGATGAAACACAGAAATTGCATCGAAATTAAATATAAGAGACACAATGCCGACTTAAGTACAAGAAAACAGTCTTCGTACGGTCTATGTCTTGAGCGTTTCCTGTGTCATCAGTTTTACATTCCGATGCACCTCTGCAGGTTTACTGTATCCCTTGGACCTTCCCATTGACGATGAAAAACAGAAATTGCATCGGAATTATTTATGAGAGACACAATGCCGACTTAAGTACAGGAAGACTGAGTCTTCCTACTGTCTATGTTTCAGCGTTTCCTGTGTCACTAGTTTTACATTCCGATGCACCTCTGCAGGTTAACTGTATCCCTTGGACCTTCCCATTGACGATGAAACACAGAAATTGCATCGGAAATATATATAAGAGACACAATGCCGACTTAAGTACAGGAAGACTGAGTCTTCCTACTCTCTAAGTTTTGAGCTTCTTCGGTGTCACCAGTTTTACATTCTGATGCACCTCTGCAGGTTTACTGTATCCCTTGGACCTTCCCATTGACGATGAAACTCAGAAATTGCATCGGAAATAAATATAAGAGACACAATGCCGACTTAAGTACAGGAAGACTGAGTCTTCCTACTGTCTATAATTTGAGCGTTTCCTGTGTCACCAGGTTTACATTCTGATGCACCTCTAAAGGTTTACTGTATCCCTTGGACCTTCACAGTGACGATGAAACACAGAAATAGCATCGGAATTAAATATAAGAGACACAATGCCGACTTAAGTACAGGAAGACTAAGTCTTCTTACTGTCTATGTTTTGATCCTTTCCTGTGTCATCAGTTTTACTTTCCGATGCACCTCTGCAGGTTTACTATATCCCTTGGACCCTCCCATTCACGATGAAACACAGGAATTTCATCGGAAATAAATATAAGAGTCACAATGCAGACTTAAGTACAGGAAGACTGAGTCTTCCTACTGTCTATGTTTTGAGCGTTTCCTGTGTCACGAGTTTTACATTCCGATGCACCTCTGCAGGTATACTGTATCCCTTGGACCTTCCCATTGACGATGAAAAACAGAAATTGCATCGGAATTAAATATAAGAGACACAATGCCGACTTAAGTACAGGAAGACTGAGTCTTCCTACTGTCTATGTTTTGAGCGTTTCTTGTGTCACCAGTTTTACATTCTAATGCACCTCTGTAGGTTTCCTGTATCACTTGGACCTTCCCATTGACGATGAAACACAGAAATTGCATCGAAATTAAATATAAGAGACACAATGCCGACTTAAGTACAAGAAAACAGTCTTCGTACGGTCAATGTTTTGAGCGTTTCCTGTGTCACCAGTTTTACATTCGGATGCACCTCTGCCGGTTTACTGTATCCCTTGGACCTTCCCATTGACGATGAAACACAGAAACTGCATCGGAATTAAATATAAGAGACACAATGCCGACTTAAGTACAGGAAGACTGAGTATACCTACTGTCTATGTTTTGTGCGTTTCCTGTGTCACCAGTTTTACATTCTGATGCACCTCTGCAGGTTTACTGTATCCCTTGGACCTTCCCATTGACGATGAAACACAGAAATTGCATCGGCATTAAATATAAGAGACACAATGCCGACTTAAGTACAGGAAGACTGAGTCTTCCTACTGTCTATGTTTTGAGCGTTTCCTGTGTCACCAGTTTTACATTCCGATGCACCTCTGCAGGTTTCCTGTATCCCTTGGACCTTCCCATTGACGATGAATCACAGAAATTGCATCTAAATTAAATATAAGAGACACAATGCCGACTTACGTACAAGGAAACAGTCTTCGTACGGTGTATGTTTTGAGCGTTTCCTGTGTCATCAGTTTTACATACCGATGCAACTCTGCAGGTTTCCTGTATCCCTTGGACCTTCCCATTGACGATGCAACACAGAAATTGCATCCGAATTAAATATAAGAGACACAATGGCGACTTAAGTACAGGAAGACTAAATCCTGCTACTGTCTATGTTTTGAGCGTATCCTGTGCCATCAGTTTTACTTTCCGATGCACCTCTGCAGGTTTACTGTATCCATTGGACCTTCCCATTGACGATGAAACACAGAAATTGCATCGGAATTAAATATAAGAGACACAATGCCGACTTAAGTACAGGAAGACTAAGTCTTCCCACTTTCTATGATTTGAGCGTTTCCTGTGTCATCAGTTTTACTTTCCGGTGCACTTCTGCAGGTTTACTATATCTCTGGGAGCTTCCCATTCACGATGAAACACAGAAATTTCATCGGAAATAAATATAAGAGACACAATGCCGACTTAAGTACAGGAAGACTGAGTCTTCCCACTTTCTATGATTTGAGCGTTTCCTGTGTCACCAGTTTTACATTCCGATGCATGTCCGCAGGTTTTCTGTATCCCTTGGACATTCCCATTGACGATGAAACACAGAAATTGCATCGGAATTAAATATAAGAGACACAATGCCGACTTAAGTACAGGAAGACTGAGTCTTCCTACTGTCTATGTTTCGAACGTTTCCTGTGGCACTAGTTTTACATTCCGATGCACCTCTGCTGGTTTACTGTATCCCTTGGACCTTCCCATTGACGACAAAAAACAGAAATTGCATCGGAATTAAATATAATAGACACAATGCCGACTTAAGTACAGGAAGACTGAGTCTTCCTACTGTCTATGTTTTGAGCGTTTCTTGTGTCACCAGTTTTACATTCTGATGCACCTCTGTAGGTTTCCTGTATCCCTTGGACCTTCCCATTGACGATGAAACACATAAATTGCATCGAAATTAAATATAAGAGACACAATGCCGACTTAAGTACAAGAAAACAGTCTTCGTACGGTCAATGTTTTGAGCGTTTCCTGTGTCACCAGTTTTACATTCGGATGCACCTCTGCCGGTTTAATGTATCCCTTGGACCTTCCCATTGACGATGAAACACAGAAATTGCATCGGAATTAAATATAAGAGACATAATGCCGACTTAAGTACAGGAAGACTGAGTCTTCCTACTGTCTATGTTTTGAGCGTTTCCTGTGTCACCAGTTTTACATTCTGATGCACCTCTGCAGGTTTACTGTATCCCTTGGACCTTCCCATTGACGATGAAAAACAGAAATTGCATCGGAATTATTTATGAGAGACACAATGCCGACTTAAGTACAGGAAGACTGAGTCTTCCTACTGTCTATGTTTCAGCGTTTCCTGTGTCACTAGTTTTACATTCCGATGCACCTCTGCAGGTTAACTGTATCCCTTGGACCTTCCCATTGACGATGAAACACAGAAATTCCATCGGAATTATATATAAGAGACACAATGCCGACTTAAGTACAGGAAGACTGAGTCTTCCTACTCTCTAAGTTTTGAGCTTCTTCGGTGTCACCAGTTTTACATTCTGATGCACCTCTGCAGGTTTACTGTATCCCTTGGACCTTCCCATTGACGATGAAACTCAGAAATTGCATCGGAAATAAATATAAGAGACACAATGCCGACTTAAGTACAGGAAGACTGAGTCTTCCTACTGTCTATAATTTGAGCGTTTCCTGTGTCACCAGGTTTACATTCTGATGCACCTCTAAAGGTTTACTGTATCCCTTGGACCTTCACAGTGACGATGAAACACAGAAATAGCATCGGAATTAAATATAAGAGACACAATGCCGACTTAAGTACAGGAAGACTAAGTCTTCTTACTGTCTATGTTTTGATCCTTTCCTGTGTCATCAGTTTTACTTTCCGATGCACCTCTGCAGGTTTACTATATCCCTTGGACCCTCCCATTCACGATGAAACACAGGAATTTCATCGGAAATAAATATAAGAGTCACAATGCAGACTTAAGTACAGGAAGACTGAGTCTTCCTACTGTCTATGTTTTGAGCGTTTCCTGTGTCACGAGTTTTACATTCCGATGCACCTCTGCAGGTATACTGTATCCCTTGGACCTTCCCATTGACGATGAAAAACAGAAATTGCATCGGAATTAAATATAAGAGACACAATGCCGACTTAAGTACAGGAAGACTGAGTCTTCCTACTGTCTATGTTTTGAGCGTTTCTTGTGTCACCAGTTTTACATTCTAATGCACCTCTGTAGGTTTCCTGTATCACTTGGACCTTCCCATTGACGATGAAACACAGAAATTGCATCGAAATTAAATATAAGAGACACAATGCCGACTTAAGTACAAGAAAACAGTCTTCGTACGGTCAATGTCTTGAGCGTTTCCTGTGTCACCAGTTTTACATTCGGATGCACCTCTGCCGGTTTACTGTATCCCTTGGACCTTCCCATTGACGATGAAACACAGAAACTGCATCGGAATTAAATATAAGAGACACAATGCCGACTTAAGTACAGGAAGACTGAGTATACCTACTGTCTATGTTTTGTGCGTTTCCTGTGTCACCAGTTTTACATTCTGATGCACCTCTGCAGGTTTACTGTATCCCTTGGACCTTCCCATTGACGATGAAACACAGAAATTGCATCGGCATTAAATATAAGAGACACAATGCCGACTTAAGTACAGGAAGACTGAGTCTTCCTACTGTCTATGTTTTGAGCGTTTCCTGTGTCACCAGTTTTACATTCCGATGCACCTCTGCAGGTTTCCTGTATCCCTTGGACCTTCCCATTGACGATGAATCACAGAAATTGCATCTAAATTAAATATAAGAGACACAATGCCGACTTACGTACAAGGAAACAGTCTTCGTACGGTGTATGTTTTGAGCATTTCCTGTGTCATCAGTTTTACATACCGATGCAACTCTGCAGGTTTCCTGTATCCCTTGGACCTTCCCATTGACGATGCAACACAGAAATTGCATCCGAATTAAATATAAGAGACACAATGGCGACTTCAGTACAGGAAGACTAAATCCTGCTACTGTCTATGTTTTGAGCGTATCCTGTGCCATCAGTTTTACTTTCCGATGCACCTCTGCAGGTTTACTGTATCCATTGGACCTTCCCATTGACGATGAAACACAGAAATTGCATCGGAATTAAATATAAGAGACACAATGCCGACTTAAGTACAGGAAGACTAAGTCTTCCCACTTTCTATGATTTGAGCGTTTCCTGTGTCATCAGTTTTACTTTCCGGTGCACCTCTGCAGGTTTACTATATCTCTGGGAGCTTCCCATTCACGATGAAACACAGAAATTTCATCGGAAATAAATATAAGAGACACAATGCCGACTTAAGTACAGGAAGACTGAGTCTTCCCACTTTCTATGATTTGAGCGTTTCCTGTGTCACCAGTTTTACATTCCGATGCATGTCCGCAGGTTTTCTGTATCCCTTGGACATTCCCATTGACGATGAAACACAGAAATTGCATCGGAATTAAATATAAGAGACACAATGCCGACTTAAGTACAGGAAGACTGAGTCTTCCTACTGTCTATGTTTCGAACGTTTCCTGTGGCACTAGTTTTACATTCCGATGCACCTCTGCTGGTTTACTGTATCCCTTGGACCTTCCCATTGACGACAAAAAACAGAAATTGCATCGGAATTAAATATAATAGACACAATGCCGACTTAAGTACAGGAAGACTGAGTCTTCCTACTGTCTATGTTTTGAGCGTTTCTTGTGTCACCAGTTTTACATTCTGATGCACCTCTGTAGGTTTCCTGTATCCCTTGGACCTTCCCATTGACGATGAAACACATAAATTGCATCGAAATTAAATATAAGAGACACAATGCCGACTTAAGTACAAGAAAACAGTCTTCGTACGGTCAATGTCTTGAGCGTTTCCTGTGTCACCAGTTTTACATTCGGATGCACCTCTGCCGGTTTAATGTATCCCTTGGACCTTCCCATTGACGATGAAACACAGAAATTGCATCGGAATTAAATATAAGAGACATAATGCCGACTTAAGTACAGGAAGACTGAGTCTTCCTACTGTCTATGTTTTGAGCGTTTCCTGTGTCACCAGTTTTACATTCTGATGCACCTCTGCAGGTTTACTGTATCCCTTGGACCTTCCCATTGACGATGAAACACAGAAATTGCATCTGAATTAAATATAAGAGACACAATGCCGACTGAAGTACAGGAAGACTGAGTCTTCCTACTGTCTATGATTTGAGCGTTTCCTGTGTCGCCAGTTTTACATTCTGATGCACCTCTGCAGGTTTACTGTATCCCTTGGACCTTCCCATTGACGATGAAACACAAAAATTGCATCGGAATTAAATACAAGAGACACAAGCCGACTTAAGTACAGGATGACTGAGTCTTCCTACTGTCTATAATTTGAGCGTTTCCTGTGTCACCAGTTTTACATTCCGATGCACCTCTGCATGTTTACCTTATCCCTTGGACCTTCCCATTGGCGATGAAACACACAATTTGCATCGAAGTTAAATATAAGAGACACAATGCCGACTTAAGTAAGGGAAGACTAAATCCTGCTACTGTCTATGTTTTGAGCGTATCCTGTGTCATCAGTTTTACTTTCCGATGCACCTCTGCAGGTTTACTATATCCCTTGGACCTTCCCATTCACGATGAAATACAGAAATTTCATCGGAAATAAATATAAGAGACACAATGCCGACTTATGTACAGGAAGACTGAGTCTTCCTACTGTCTATGTTTTGAGCGTTTCCTGTGTCACTAGTTATACATTCCGTTGCACCTCTGCAGGTTTACTGTATCCCTTGGACCTTCCCATTGACGATGCAACACAGAAATTACATCGGAATTAAATATAAGAGACACAATGCCGACTTAAGTACTAGAAAACAGTCTTCTTACAGTCAATGTTTGGAGCGTTTCCTGTGTCACCAGTTTTACATTCCGATGCACCTCTCCATGTTTACTGTATCCCTTGGACCTTCCCATTGGCGATGAAACACACAAATTGCATCGAAATTAAATATAAGAGCCACAATGCCGACTTAAGTACAGGAAGACTGAGTCTTCCTACTGTCTATAATTTGAGCGTTTCCTGTGTCACCAGTTTTACATTCCGATGCACCTCTACAGGTTTACTGTATCCCTTGGACCTTCCCATTGACGATGAAACACAGAAACTGCATCGGAATTAAATATAAGCGACACAATGCCGACTTAAGTACAGGAAGACTGAGTGTACCTACTGTCTATGTTTTGTGCGTTTCCTGTGTCACCAGTTTTACATTCTGATGCACCTCTGCAGGTTTACTGTATCCCTTGGACCTCCCCATTGACGATGAAACACAGAAATTGCATCGGCATTAAATATAAGAGACACAATGCCGACTTAAGTACAGGATGACTGAGTCTTCCTACTGTCTATGTTTTGAGCGTTTCCTGTGTCACCAGTTTTACATTCCGATGCACCTCTGCAGGTTTCCTGTATCCCTTGGACCTTCCCATTGACGATGAAACACAGAAATTGCATGTAAATTAAATATAAGAGACACAATGCCGACTTACGTACAAGAAAACAGTCTTCGTACGGTGTATGTTTTGAGCGTTTCCTGTGTCATCAGTTTTACATACCGATGCAACTCTGCAGCTTTACTGTATCCATTGGACCTTCCCATTGACGATGAAACACAGTAATTGCATCGGAATTAAATATAAGAGACACAATGCCGACTTAAGTACAGGAAGACTAAGTCTTCCCACTTTCTATGATTTGTGCGTTTCCTGTGTCATCAGTTTTACTTTCCGATGCACCTCTGCAGGTTTACTATATCTCTGGGAGCTTCCCATTCACGATGAAACACAGAAATTTCATCGGAAATAAATATAAGAGACACAATGCCGACTTAAGTACAGAAAGACTGAGTCTTCCCACTTTCTATGATTTGAGCGTTTCCTGTGTCACCAGTTTTACATTCCGATGCATGTCCGCAGGTTTTCTGTATCCCTTGGACATTCCCATTGACGATGAAACACAGAAATTGCATCGGAATTAAATATAAGAGACACAATGCCGACTTAAGTACAGGAAGACTGAGTCTTCCTACTGTCTATGTTTCGAACGTTTCCTGTGGCACTAGTTTTACATTCCGATGCACCTCTGCAGGTTTACTGTATCCCTTGGACCTTCCCATTGACGACGAAAAACAGAAATTGCATCGGAATTAAATATAAGAGACACAATGCCGACTTAAGTACAGGAAGACTGAGTCAACCTACTGTCTATGTTTTGAGCGTTTCTTGTGTCACCAGTTTTACATTCTGATGCACCTCTGTAGGTTTCCTGTATCCCTTGGACCTTCCCATTGACGATGAAACACAGAAATCGCTTCGGAATTAAATATAAGAGACACAATGCGCGACTTAAGTACAGGAAGACTGAGTCTTCCTACTGTCTATGTTTTGAGCGTTTCCTGTGTCACCAGTTTTACATTCCGATGCACGTCTGCAGGTTTACTGTATCCCTTGGACCTTCCCATTGACGATGAAACACAGAAATTGCATCGGAATTAAATATAAGAGACTCAATGCCGACTTAAGTACAGGAAGACTGAGTCTTCCTACTGTCTATGTTTTGAGCGTTTCCTGTGTCACCAGTTTTACATTCTGATGCACCTCTGTAGGTTTCCTGTATCCCTTGGACCTTCCCATTGACGATGAAACACAGAAATTGCATCGAAATTAAATATAAGAGACACAATGCTGACTTAAGTACAAGAAAAATGTCTTCGTACGGTCAATGTTTTGAGCGTTTCCTGTGTCACCAGTTTTACATTCCGATGCACCTCTGCAGGTTTACTGTATCCCTTGGACCTTCCCATTGTCGATCAAACACAGAAATCGTATCGGAATTAAAAATAAGAGACACAATGACGACTTAAGTACAGGAAGACTGAGTCTTCCTACTGTCTATGTTTTGAGCGTTTCCTGTGTCACCAGTTTTACATTCTGATGCACCTCTGCAGGTTTACTGTATCCCTTGGACCTTCCCATTGACGATGAAACACAGAAATTGCATCGGAATTAAATATAAGAGAAACAATGCCGACTTAAGTACAGGAAGACTGAGTCTTCCTACTGTCTATGTTTTGAGCGATTCCTGTGTCATCAGTTTTACATTCCGATGCACCTCTGCTGGTTTACTATATTTCTGGGAGCTTCCCATTCACGATGAAACACAGAAATTTCATCGGAAATAAATATAAGAGACACAATGCCGACTTAAGTACAGGAAGACTGAGTCTTCCCACTTTCTATGATTTGAGCGTTTCCTGTGTCACCAGTTTTACATTCCGATGCATGTCCGCAGGTTTTCTGTATCACTTGGACCTTCCCATTGACGATGAAACACAGAAATTGCATCGAAATTAAATATAAGAGACACAATGCCGACTTAAGTACAAGAAAACAGTCTTCGTACGGTCAATGTTTTGAGCGTTTCCTGTGTCACCAGTTTTACATTCTGATGCACCTCTGCAGGTTTACTGTATCCCTTGGACCTTCCCATTGACGATGAAACACAGAAATTGCATCGGAATTAAATATAAGAGAAACAATGCCGACTTAAGTACAGGAAGACTGAGTCTTCCTACTGTCTATGTTTTGAGCGATTCCTGTGTCATCAGTTTTACATTCCGATGCACCTCTGCTGGTTTACTATATCTCTGGGAGCTTCCCATTCACGATGAAACACAGAAATTTCATCGGAAATAAATATAAGAGACACAATGCCGACTTAAGTACAGGAAGACTGAGTCTTCCCACTTTCTATGATTTGAGCGTTTCCTGTGTCACCAGTTTTACATTCCGATGCATGTCCGCAGGTTTTCTGTATCACTTGGACCTTCCCATTGACGATGAAACACAGAAATTGCATCGAAATTAAATATAAGAGACACAATGCCGACTTAAGTACAAGAAAACAGTCTTCGTACGGTCAATGTTTTGAGCGTTTCCTGTGTCACCAGTTTTACATTCTGATGCACCTCTGCAGGTTTACTGTATCCCTTGGACCTTCCCATTGACGATGAAACACAGAAATTGCATCGGAATTAAATATAAGTGAAACAATGCCGACTTAAGTACAGGAAGACTGAGTCTTCCTACTGTCTATGTTTTGAGCGTTTCCTGTGTCACCAGTTTTACATTCTGATGCACCTCTGCAGGTTTACTGTATCCCTTGGACCTTCCCATTGACGATTAAACACAGAAATTGCATCGGCATTAAATATAAGAGACACAATGCCGACTTAAGTACAGGAAGACTGGGTCTTCCTACTGTCTATGTTTTGAGCGTTTCCTGTGTCACCAGTTTTACATTCCGATGCACCTCTGCAGGTTTCCTGTATCCCTTGGACCTTCCCATTGACGATGAAACACAGAAATTGCATGTAAATTAAATATAAGAGACACAATGCCGACTTACGTACAAGAAAACAGTCTTCGTACGGTGTATGTTTTGAGCGTTTCCTGTGTCACCAGTTTTACATTCCGATGCATGTCCGCAGGTTTTCTGTATCACTTGGACCTTCCCATTGACGATGAAACACAGAAATTGCATCGAAATTAAATATAAGAGACACAATGCCGACTTAAGTACAAGAAAACAGTCTTCGTACGGTCAATGTTTTGAGCGTTTCCTGTGTCACCAGTTTTACATTCTGATGCACCTCTGCAGGTTTACTGTATCCCTTGGACCTTCCCATTGACGATGAAACACAGAAATTGCATCGGAATTAAATATAAGTGAAACAATGCCGACTTAAGTACAGGAAGACTGAGTCTTCCTACTGTCTATGTTTTGAGCGTTTCCTGTGTCACCAGTTTTACATTCTGATGCACCTCTGCAGGTTTACTGTATCCCTTGGACCTTCCCATTGACGATTAAACACAGAAATTGCATCGGCATTAAATATAAGAGACACAATGCCGACTTAAGTACAGGAAGACTGGGTCTTCCTACTGTCTATGTTTTGAGCGTTTCCTGTGTCACCAGTTTTACATTCCGATGCACCTCTGCAGGTTTCCTGTATCCCTTGGACCTTCCCATTGACGATGAAACACAGAAATTGCATGTAAATTAAATATAAGAGACACAATGCCGACTTACGTACAAGAAAACAGTCTTCGTACGGTGTATGTTTTGAGCGTTTCCTGTGTCATCAGTTTTACATACCGATGCAACTCTGCAGCTTTACTGTATCCATTGGACCTTCCCATTGACGATGAAACACAGTAATTGCATCGTAATTAAATATAAGAGACACAATGCCGACTTAAGTACAGGAAGACTAAGTCTTCCCACTTTCTATGATTTGAGCGTTTCCTGTGTCATCAGTTTTACTTTCCGATGCACCTCTGCAGGTTTACTATATCTCTGGGAGCTTCCCATTCACGATGAAACACAGAAATTTCATCGGAATTAAATATAAGAGACACAATGCCGACTTAAGTACAGGAAGACTGAGTCTTCCTACTGTCTATGTTTTGAGCATTTCCTGTGTCACCAGTTTTACATTCTGATGCACCTCTGCAGGTTTACTGTATCCCTTGGACCTTCCCATTGACGATGAAACACAGAAATTGCATCTGAATTAAATATAAGAGAAACAATGCCGACTTAAGTACAGGAAGACTGAGTCTTCCTACTGTCTATGTTTTGAGCGTTTCCTGTGTCATCAGTTTTACATTCCGATGCACCTCTGCAGGTTTACTATATCTCTGGGAGCTTCCCATTCACGATGAAACACAGAAATTTCATCGGAAATAAATATAAGAGACACAATGCCGACTTAAGTACAGGAAGACTGAGTCTTCCCACTTTCTATGATTTGAGCGTTTCCTGTGTCACCAGTTTTACATTCCGATGCATGTCCGCAGGTTTTCTGTATCCCTTGGACATTCCCATTGACGATGAAACACAGAAATTGCATCGGAATTAAATATAAGAGACACAATGCCGACTTAAGTACAGGAAGACTGAGTCTTCCTACTGTCTATGTTTCGAACGTTTCCTGTGGCACTAGTTTTACATTCCGATGCACCTCTGCAGGTTTACTGTATCCCTTGGACCTTCCCAGTGACGACGAAAAAGGGAAATTGCATCGGAATTAAATATAAGAGACACAATGCCGACTTAAGTACAGGAAGACTGAGTCTTCCTACTGTCTATGTTTTGAGCATTTCTTGTGTCACCAGTTTTACATTCTGATGCACCTCTGTAGGTTTCCTGTATCCCTTGGACCTTCCCATTGACGATGAAACACAGAAATCGCTTCGGAATTAAATATAAGAGACACAATGCGCGACTTAAGTACAGGAAGACTGAGTCATCCTACTGTCTATGTTTTGAGCGTTTCCTGTGTCACCAGTTTTACATTCCGATGCACGTCTGCAGGTTTACTGTATCCCTTGGACCTTCCCATTGACGATGAAACACAGAAATTGCATCGGAATTAAATATAAGAGACACAATGCCGACTTAAGTACAGGAAGACTGAGTCTTCCTACTGTCTATGTTTTGAGCGTTTCCTGTGTCACCAGTTTTACATTCTGATGCACCTCTGTAGGTTTCCTGTATCCCTTGGACCTTCCCATTGACGATGAAACACAGAAATTGCATCGAAATTAAATATAAGAGACACAATGCCGACTTAAGTACAAGAAAACAGTCTTCGTACGGTCAATGTCTTGAGCGTTTCCTGTGTCACCAGTTTTACATTCGGATGCACCTCTGCCGGTTTAATGTATCCCTTGGACCTTCCCATTGACGATGAAACACAGAAATTGCATCGGAATTAAATATTAGAGACATAATGCCGACTTAAGTACAGGAAGACTGAGTCTTCCTACTGTCTATGTTTTGAGCGTTTCCTGTGTCACCAGTTTTACATTCTGATGCACCTCTGCAGGTTTACTGTATCCCTTGGACCTTCCCATTGACGATGAAACACAGCAATTGCATCGGAATTAAATATAAGAGACACAATGCCGACTTAAGTACAGGAAGACTGAGTCTTCCTACTGTCTATGTTTTGAGCGTTTCCTGTGTCACCAGTTTTACAATCTGATGCACCTCTGCAGGTATCCTGTATCCCTTGGACCTTCCCATTGACGATAAAATACAGAAATTGCATCTGAATTAAATATAAGAGACACAATGCCGACTTAAGTACAAGAAAACAGTCTTCTTACGGTGTATGTTTTGAGCGTTTCCTGTGTCATCAGTTTTACATTCCGATGCACCTCTGCAGGTTTACTGTATCCCTTGGACCTTCCCATTGACGATGAAACACAGAAATTGCATCGGAATTAAATATAAGAGACACAATGCCGACTTAAGTACAGGATGACAGTGTCTTCCTACTGTCTATGTTTTGAGCGTTTCCTGTGTCACTAGTTTTACATACCGATGCACCTCTGCAGGTTTACTGCATCCCTTGGACCTTCACATCGACGATGAAACACAGAAATTGCATCGGAATTAAATATAAGAGACACAATGCCGACTTAAGTACAGGAAGACTGAGTCTTCCTACTGTCTATGTTTTGAGCGTTTCCTTTGTCACCAGTTTTACATTCTGATGCACCTCTGCAGGTTTACTGTATCCCTTGAACCTTCCCATTGACGATGAAACACAAAAATTGCATCGGAATTAAATACAAGAGACACAAGCCGACTTAAGTACAGGATGACTGAGTCTTCCTACTGTCTATAATTTGAGCGTTTCCTGTGTCACCAGTTTTACATTCCGATGCACCTCTGCATGTTTACCTTATCCCTTGGACCTTCCCATTGGCGATGAAACACACAATTTGCATCGAAATTAAATATAAGAGACACAATGCCGACTTAAGTACAGGAAGACTAAATCCTGCTACTGTCTATGTTTTGAGCGTATCCTGTGTCATCAGTTTTACTTTCCGATGCACCTCTGCAGGTTTACTATATCCCTTTGACCCTCCCATTCACGATGAAACACAGGAATTTCATTGGAAATAAATATAAGAGACACAATGCAGACTTAAGTACAGGAAGACTGAGTCTTCCTACTGTCTATGTTTTGAGCGTTTCCTGTGTCACTAGTTTAACATACCGATGCACCTCTGCAGGTTTACTGCATCCCTTGGACCTTCACATCGACGATGAAACACAGAAATTGCATCGGAATTAAATATAAGAGACACATTGCCGACTTAAGTACAGGAAGACTGAGTCTTCCTACTGTCTATGTTTTGAGCGTTTCCTGTGTCACCAGTTTTACATTCTGATGCACCTCTGCAGGTTTACTGTATCCCTTGAACCTTCCCATTGACGATGAAACACAGAAATTGCATCGGAATTAAATATAAGAGACACATTGCCGACTTAAGTACAGGAAGACTGAGTCTTCCTACTGTCTATGTTTTGAGCGTTTCCTGTGTCACCAGTTTTACATTCTGATGCACCTCTGCAGGTTTACTGTATCCCTTGAACCTTCCCATTGACGATGAAACACAAAAATTGCATCGGAATTAAATACAAGAGACACAAGCCGACTTAAGTACAGGATGACTGAGTCTTCCTACTGTCTATAATTTGAGCGTTTCCTGTGTCACCAGTTTTACATTCCGATGCACCTCTGCATGTTTACCTTATCCCTTGGACCTTCCCATTGGCGATGAAACACACAATTTGCATCGAAATTAAATATAAGAGACACAATGCCGACGTAAGTACAGGAAGACTAAATCCTGCTACTGTCTATGTTTTGAGCGTATCCTGTGTCATCAGTTTTACTTTCCGATGCACCTCTGCAGGTTTACTATATCCCTTGGACCTTCCCATTCACGATGAAATACAGAAATTTCATCGGAAATAAATATAAGAGACACAATGCAGACTTATGTACAGGAAGACTGAGTCTTCCTACTGTCTATGTTTTGAGCGTTTCCTGTGTCACTAGTTATACATTCCGTTGCACCTCTGCAGGTTTACTGTATCCCTTGGACCTTCCCATTGACGATGCAACACAGAAATTGCATCGGAATTAAATATAAGAGACACAATGCCGACTTAAATACAGGAAGACAGAGTCTTCCTACTGTCTATGTTGTGAGCGTTTCCTGTGTCACCATTTTTACATTCTGATGCACCTCTGCAGGTTTACTGTAGCCCTTGGACCTTCCCATTGACGATGAAACACAGAAATTGCATCGGAATTAAATATAAGAGACACAATGCCGACTTAAGCAGAGAAAGACTGAGTCTTCCTACTGTCTATGTTTTGGGCGTTTCCTGTGTCATCAGTTTTACATTCCGATGCACCTCTGCAGGTTTACTGTATCCCTTGGACTTTCCCATTGACGATGAAACACAGATATTGCATCGGAATTAAATGTAAGAGACACAATGCCGACTTAAGTACAGGAAGTCTGAGTCTACCTGCTGTCTATGTTTTGAGCGTTTCCTGTGTCACTAGTTTTACATTCCGATGCACCTCTGCAGGTTTACTGTATCCCTTGGACCTTCCCATTGACGATGAAACACAGAAATTCCACCGGATATAAATATAACAGACACAATGCCGACTTCATTACAGGAAGACTGAGTCTTCGTACTGTCTATGTTTTGAGCGTTTCCTGTGTTAGAGTTTTACATTCCGATGCACCTCTGCAGGTTTACTGTATCCCTTGGACCGCCCCATTGACGATGAAACACATAAATTGCATCGGAATTAAATATAAGAGACACAATGCCGACGAAAGTACAGGAAGACTGAGTCTTCCTACTGTCTATGTTTTGAGCGTTTCCTGTGTCACCAGTTTTACATTCTGATGCACCCCTGCAGGTTTACTGTATCCCTTGGACCTTCCCATTGACGATTAAATACAGAAATTGCATCGGAATTAAATATAAGAGACACAAGGCCGACTTAAGTACAGGATGACTGAGTCTTCCTTTTGTCTACAATTTGAGCGTTTCCTGTATCACCAGTTTTACATTCCGATGCACCTCTACAGGTTTACTGTATCCCTTGGACCTTCACAGTTACGATGTAACACAGAAATTACATCGGAATTAAACATAAGAGACACAATGCCGACTTAAGTACTAGAAAACAGTCTTCTTACAGTCAATGTTTTGAGCGTTTCCTGTGTCACCAGTTTTACATTCCGATGCACTTCTGCAGGTTTACTGTATCCATCGGACCATCCCACTGACGATGAGACACAGAAATTGCATCGGAATTAAATATAAGAGACACAATGCCGTCTTAAGTACAGGAACACTGAGTCTTCCTACTGTCTACAATTTGAGCGTTTCCTGTGTCATCAATTTTACTTTCCGATGCACCTCTGCAGGTTTACTATATTCCTTGGACCTTCCCATTCACGATGAGACACAGAAATTTCATCGGAAATAGATATAAGAGACACAATGCCGACTGAAGTACAGGAAGACTGAGTCTTCCCACTTTCTATGATTTGAGCGTTTCCTGTGTCACCAGTTTTACATTCCGATGCATGTCTGCAGGTTTACTGTATCCCTTGGACATTCCCATTGACGATGAAACACAGAAATTGCATCGGAATTAAGTATAAGAGACACAATGCCGACTTAAGTACAGGAAGACTGAGTCTTCCTACTGTCTATGTTTCGAGCGTTTCCTGTGTCACTAGTTTTACATTCCGATGCACCTCTGCAGGTTTACTGTATCCCTTGGACCTTCCCATTGACGATGAAAAACAGAAATTGCATCGGAATTAAATATAAGAGACACCATGCCGACTTAAGTACAGGAAGACTGAGTCTTCCTACTGTCTATGTTTTGAGCGTTTCTTGTGTCACCAGTTTTACATTCTAATGCACTTCTGTAGGTTTCCTGTATCACTTGGACCTTCCCATTGACGATGAAACACAGAAATTGCATCGAAATTAAATATAATTGACACAATGCCGACTTACGTACAAGAAAACAGTCTTCGTACGGTCAATGTTTTGAGCGTTTCCTGTGTCACCAGTTTTACATTCGGATGCACCTCTGCCGGTTTACTGTACCCCTTGGACCTTCCCATTGACGATGAAACACCGAAACTGCATTGGAATTAAATATAAGAGACACAATGCCGACTTAAGTACAGGAAGACTGAGTATACCTACTGTCTATGTTTTGTGCGTTTCCTGTGTCACCAGTTTTACATTCTGATGCACCTCTGCAGGTTTACTGTATCCCTTGGACCTTCCCATTGACGATGAAACACAGAAATTGCATCGGCATTAAATATAAGAGACACAATGCCGACTTAAGTACAGGAAGACTGACTCTTTCTACTGTCTATGTTTTGAGCGTTTCCTGTGTCACCAGTTTTATATTCCGATGCACCTCTGCAGGTTTCCTGTATCCCTTGGACCTTCCCATTGACGATGAAACACAGAAATTGCATCGAAATTAAATATAAGAGACACAATGCCGACTTAAGTACAAGAAAACAGTCTTCGTACGGTCAATGTTTTGAGCGTTTCCTGTGTCACCAGTTTTACATTCGGATGCACCTCTGCCGGTTTAATGTATCCCTTGGACCTTCCCATTGACGATGAAACACAGAAATTGCATCGGAATTAAATATAAGAGACATAATGCCGACTTAAGTACAGGAAGACTGAGTCTTCCTACTGTCTATGTTTTGAGCGTTTCCTGTGTCACCAGTTTTACTTTCTGATGCACCTCTGCAGTTTTACTGTATCCCTTGGACGTTCCCATTGACGATGAAACACAGAAATTGCATCGGAATTAAATATAAGAGACACAATGCCGACATAAGTACAGGAAGACTGAGTCTTCCTACTGTCTATAATTTGAGCGTTTCCTGTGTCACGAGTTTTACAATCCGATGCACCTCTACAGCTTTACGGTATCCCTTGGACTTTCACAGTGAGGATGAAACACAGAAATTGCATCGGAATTAAATATAAGAGACACAATGCCGACTTAAGTACAGGAAGACTAAGTCTTCCTACTGTCTATGTTTTGAGCGTTTCCTGTGTCATCAGTTTTACTTTCCGATGCACCTCTGCAGGTTTACTATATCCCTTGGACCTTCCCATTCACGATGAGACACAGAAATTTCATCGGAAATAAATATAAGAGACACAATGCCGACTGAAGTACAGGAAGACTGAGTCTTCCCACTTTCTATGATTTGAGCGTTTCCTGTGTCACCAGTTTTACATTCCGATGCATGTCTGCAGGTTTACTGTATCCCTTGGACATTCCCATTGACGATGAAACACAGAAATTGCATCGGAATTAAGTATAAGAGACACAATGCCGACTTAAGTACAGGAAGACTGAGTCTTCCTACTGTCTATGTTTCGAGCGTTTCCTGTGTCACTAGTTTTACATTCCGATGCACCTCTGCAGGTTTACTGTATCCCTTGGACCTTCCCATTGACGATGAAAAACAGAAATTGCATCGGAATTAAATATAAGAGACACAATGCCGACTTAAGTACAGGAAGACTGAGTCTTCCTACTGTCTATGTTTTGAGCGTTTCTTGTGTCACCAGTTTTACATTCTAATGCACTTCTGTAGGTTTCCTGTATCACTTGGACCTTCCCATTGACGATGAAACACAGAAATTGCATCGAAATTAAATATAATTGACACAATGCCGACTTACGTACAAGAAAACAGTCTTCGTACGGTCAATGTTTTGAGCGTTTCCTGTGTCACCAGTTTTACATTCGGATGCACCTCTGCCGGTTTACTGTACCCCTTGGACCTTCCCATTGACGATGAAACACAGAAATTGCATCGGCATTAAATATAAGAGACACAATGCCGACTTAAGTACAGGAAGACTGACTCTTTCTACTGTCTATGTTTTGAGCGTTTCCTGTGTCACCAGTTTTATATTCCGATGCACCTCTGCAGGTTTCCTGTATCCCTTGGACCTTCCCATTGACTATGAAACACAGAAATTGCATCGAAATTAAATATAAGAGACACAATGCCGACTTAAGTACAAGAAAACAGTCTTCGTAAGGTCAATGTTTTGAGCGTTTCCTGTGTCACCAGTTTTACATTCGGATGCACCTCTGCCGGTTTAATGTATCCCTTGGACCTTCCCATTGACGATGAAACACAGAAATTGCATCGGAATTAAATATAAGAGACATAATGCCGACTTAAGTACAGGAAGACTGAGTCTTCCTACTGTCTATGTTTTGAGCGTTTCCTGTGTCACCAGTTTTACATTCTGATGCACCTCTGTAGGTTTACTGTATCCCTTGGACCTTCCCATTGACGTTGAAACACAGAAATTGCATCGGAATTAAATATAAGAGACACAATGCCGACTTAAGTACAGGAAGACTGAGTCTTCCTACTGTCTATGTTTTGAGCGTTTCCTGTGTCACCAGTTTTACATTCTGATGCACCTCTGCAGGTATCCTGTATCCCTTGGACCTTCCCATTGACGATAAAATACAGAAATTGCATCTGAATTAAATATAAGAGACACAATGCCGACTTAAGTACAAGAAAACGGTCTTCTTACGGTGTATGTTTTGAGCGTTTCCTGTGTCATCAGTTTTACATTCCGATGCACCTCTGCAGGTTTACTGTATCCCTTGGACCTTCCCATTGACGATGAAAAACAGAAATTGCATCGGAATTATTTATAAGAGACACAATGCCGACTTAAGTACAGGAAGACTGAGTCTTCCTACTGTCTATGTTTCAGCGTTTCCTGTGTCACTAGTTTTACATTCCGATGCACCTCTGCAGGTTAACTGTATCCCTTGGACCTTCCCATTGACGATGAAACACAGAAATTGCATCGGAATTATATATAAGAGACACAATGCCGACTTAAGTACAGGAAGACTGAGTCTTCCTACTCTCTATGTTTTGAGCTTCTTCGGTGACACCAGTTTTACATTCTGATGCACCTCTGCAGGTTTACTGTATCCCTTGGACCTTCACAGTGACGATGAAACACAGAAATAGCATCGGAATTAAATATAAGAGACACAATGCCGACTTAAGTACAGGAAGACTAAGTCTTCTTACTGTCTATGTTTGATCGTTTCCTGTGTCATCAGTTTTACTTTCCGATGCACCTCTGCAGGTTTACTATTTCCCTTGGACCCTCCCATTCACGATGAAACACAGGAATTTCATCGGAAATAAATATAAGAGACACAATGCCGACTTAAGTACAGGATGACTGAGTCTTCCTACTGTCTATGTTTTGAGCGTTTCCTGTGTCACTAGTTTTACATACCGATGCACCTCTGCAGGTTTACTGCATCCCTTGGACCTTCACATCGACGATGAAACACAGAAATTGCATCGGAATTAAATATAAGAGACACAATGCCGACTTAAGTACAGGAAGACTGAGTCTTCCTACTGTCTATGTTTTGAGCGTTTCCTGTGTCACCAGTTTTACATTCTGATGCACCTCTGCAGGTTTACTGTATCCCTTGGACCTTCCCATTGACGATGAAACACAAAAATTGCATCGGAATTAAATACAAGAGACACAAGCCGACTTAAGTACAGGATGATTGAGTCTTCCTACTGTCTATAATTTGAGCGTTTCCTGTGTCACCAGTTTTACATTCCGATGCACCTCTGCATGTTTACTGTATCCCTTGGACCTTCCCATTGGCGATGAAACACACAATTTGCATCGAAATTAAATATAAGAGACACAATGCCGACTTAAGTACAGGAAGACTAAATCCTGCTACTGTCTATGTTTTGAGCGTCTCCTGTGTCATCAGTTTTACTTTCCGATGCACCTCTGCAGGTTTACTGCATCCCTTGGACCTTCACATCGACGATGAAACACAGAAATTTCATCGGAATTAAATATAAGAGACACAATGCCGACTTAAGCAGAGAAAGACTGAGTCTTCCTACTGTCTATGTTTTGAGCGTTTCCTGTGTCACCAGTTTTACATTCCGTTGAACCTCTACAGGTTTACTGTATCCCTTGGACCTTCACAGTGACGATGAAACACAGAAATTGCATCGGAATTAAATATAAGAGACACAATGCCGAATTAAGTACAGGAAGACTAAGTCTTCCTACTGTCTATGATTTGAGCGTTTCCTGTGTCATCAGTTTTACTTTCCGATGCACCTCTGCAGGTTTACTATATCCCTTGGACCTTCCCATTCACGATGAAACACAGAAATTTCATCGGATATAAATATAACAGACACAATGCCGACTTCATTACAGGAAGACTGAGTCTTCCTACTGTCTATGTTTTGAGCGTTTCCTGTGTTAGAGTTTTACATTCCGATGCACCTCTACAGGTTTACTGTATCCCTTGGACCTCCCCATTGACGATGAAACACATAAATTGCATCGGAATTAAATATAAGAGACACAATGCCGACGAAAGTACAGGAAGACTGAGTCTTCCTACTGTCTATGTTTTGAGCGTTTCCTGTGTCACCAGTTTTACATTCTGATGCACCTCTGCAGGTTTACTGTATCCCTTGGACCTTCCCATTGACGATTAAATACAGAAATTGCATCGGAATTAAATATAAGAGACACAAGGCCGACTTAAGTACAGGATGACTGAGTCTTCCTACTGTCTACAATTTGAGCGTTTCCTGTATCACCAGTTTTACATTCCGATGCACCTCTACAGGTTTACTGTATCCCTTGGACCTTCACAGTTACGATGTAACACAGATATTACATCGGAATTAAATATAAGAGACACAATGCCGACTTAAGTACTAGAAAACAGTCTTCTTACAGTCAATGTTTTGAGCGTTTCCTGTGTCACCAGTTTTACATTCCGATGCACCTCTGCATGTTCACTGTATCCCTTGGACCTTCCCATTGGCGATGAAACACACAAATTGCATCGAAATTAAATATAAGAGCCACAATGCCGACTTAAGTACAGGAAGACTAAGTTTTCCTACTGTCTATGATTTGAGAGTTTCCTGTGTCACCAGTTTTACATTCCGATGCACTTCTGCAGGTTTACTGTATCCATCAGACAATCCCACTGACGATGAAACACAGAAATTGCATCGGAATGAAATATAAGAGACACAATGCCGACTTAAGTACAGGAAGACTGAGTATACCTACTGTCTATGTTTTGTGCGTTTCCTGTGTCACTAGTTATACATTCCGTTGCACCTCTGCAGGTTTACTGTATCCCTTGGACCTTCCCATTGACGATGCAACACAGAAATTGCATCGGAATTAAATATAAGAGACACAATGCCGACTTAAGTACAGGAAGACAAAAACCTGCTACTGTCTATGTTTTGAGCGTATCCTGTGTCATCAGTTTTACATTCCGATGCACCTCTGCAGGTTTACTATTTCCCTTGGACCTTCCCATTCACGATGAAATACAGAAATTTCATTGGAAATAAATATAAGAGACACAATGCCGACTTATGTACAGGAAGACTGAGTCTTCCTACTGTCTATGGTTTGAACGTTTCCTGTGTCACTAGTTATACATTCCGTTGCACCTCTGCAGGTTTACTGTATCCCTTGGACCTTCCCATTGACGATGCAACACAGAAATTGCATCGGAATTAAATATAAGAGACACAATGCCGACTTAAGTATAGGAAGACTGACTCTTCCTACTGTCTATGTTTAGAGCGTTTCCTGTGTCATCAGTTTGACTTTCCGATGCACCTCTGCAGGTTTACTATATCCCTGGGAGCTTCCCATTCACGATGAAACACAGAAATTTCATCGGAAATAAATATAAGAGACACAATGCCGACTGAAGTGCAGGAAGACTGAGTCTTCCCACTTTCTATGATTTGAGCGTTTCCTGTGTCACCAGTTTTACATTCCGATGCATGTCCGCAGGTTTTCTATATCCCTTGGACATTCCCATTGACGATGAAACACAGAAATTGCATCGGAATTATATATAAGACACACAATGCCGACTTAAGTACAGGAAGACTGAGTCTTCCTACTGTCTATGTTTCGAACGTTTCCTGTGTCACTAGTTTTACATTCCGATGCACCTCTGCAGGTTTACTGTATCCCTTGGACCTTCCCATTGACGACGAAAAACAGAAATTGCATCGGAATTAAATATAAGAGACACAATGCCGACATAAGTACAGGAAGACTGAGTCTTCCTACTGTCTATATTTTGAGCGTTTCTTGTGTCACCAGTTTTACATTCTGATGCACCTCTGTAGGTTTCCTGTATCCCTTGGACCTTCCCATTGACGATGAAACACAGAAATTGCATCGAAATTAAATATAAGAGACACAATGCCGACTTAAGTACAAAAAAACAGTCTTCGTACGGTCAATGTTTTGAGCGTTTCCTGTTTCACCAGTTTTACATTCCGATGCATCTCTGCCGGTTTAATGTATCCCTTGGACCTTCCCATTGACGATAAAAGACAGAAATTGCATCTAAATTAAATATAAGAGACACAATGCCGACTTAAGTACAAGAAAACAGTCTTCGTACGGTGTATGTTTTGAGCGTTTCCTGTGTCATCAGTTTTTCATTCCGATGCACCTCTGCAGGTTTACTGTATCCCTTGGACCTTCCCATTGACGATGAAAAACAGAAATTGCATCGGAATTATTTTTAAGAGACACAATGCCGACTAAAGTACAGGAAGACTGAGTCTTCCTACTGTCTATGTTTGAGCGTTTCCTGTGTCACTAGTTTTACATTCCGATGTACCTCTGCAGGTTAACTGTATCCCTTGGACCTTCCCATTGACGATGAAACACAGAAATTGCATCGGAATTATATATAAGAGACACAATGCCGACTTAAGTACAGGAAGACTGAGTGTTCCTACTCTGTATGTTTTGAGCTTTTTCGGTGTCACCAGTTTTACATTCTGATGCACCTCTGCAGGTTTACTGTATCCCTTGGGCCTTCCCATTGACGATGAAACACAGAAATTGCATCGGAAATAAATATAAGAGACACAATGCCGACTTAAATACAGGAAGACTGAGTCTTCCTACTGTCTATTATTTGAGCGTTTCCTGTGTCACCAGTTTTACATTCTGATGCACCTCTACAGGTTTACTGTATCCCTTGGACCTTCACACTGACGATGAAACACAGGAATAGCATCGGAATTAAATATAAGAGACACAATGCCGACTTAAGTACAGGTAGACTAAGTCTTCTTACTGTCTATGTTTTGATCGTTTCCTGTGTCATCAGTTTTACTTTCCGATGCATCTCTGCGGGTTTACTATATCCCTTGGACCTTCCCATTCACGATGAAACACAGGAATTTCATCGGAAATAAATATAAGAGACACAATGCAGACTTAAGTACAGGAAGACTGAGTCTTCCTACTGTCTATGTTTTGAGCGTTTCCTGTGTCACCAGTTTTACATTCTGATGCACCTCTGCAGGTTTACTGTATCCCTTGGACCTTCCCATTGACGATGAAACACAAAAATGGCATCGGAATTAAATATAAGAGACACAAGCGGACTTAAATACAGGATGACTGAGTCTTCCTACTGTCTATAATTTGAGCGTTTCCTGTGTCGCCAGTTTTACATTCCGATGCACCTCTGCATGTTTACTGTATCCCTTGGACCTTCCCATTGGCGATGAAACACACAATTTGCATCGAAATTAAATATAAGAGACACAATGCCGACTTAAGTACAGGAAGACTAAATCCTGCTACTGTCTATGTTTTGAGCGTATCCTGTGTCATCAGTTTTACTTTCCGATGCACCTCTGCAGGTTTACTATATCCCTTGGACCTTGCCGGCCGCGGTGGTCTAGCGGTTCTGGCGCTGCAGTCCGGAACCGCGGGACTGCTGCGGTCGCAGGTTCGAATCCTGCCTCGGGCATGGGTGTGTGTGATGTCCTTAGGTTAGTTAGGTTTAAGTAGTTCTAAGTTCTAGGGGACTTATGACCTAAGATGTTGAGTCCCATAGTGCTCAGAGCCATTTGAACCATTTGAACCTTGGACCTTCCCATTCACGATGAAATACACAAATTTCATCGGAAATAAATATAAGAGACACAATGCCGACTTATGTACAGGAAGACTGAGTCTTCCTACTGTCTATGTTTTGAGCGTTTCCTGTGTCACTAGTTATACATTCCGTTGCACCTCTGCAGGTTTATTGTATCCCTTGGACTTTCCCATTGACGATGCAACACAGAAATTGCATCGGAATTAAATATAAGAGACACAATGTCGACTTAAGTACAGGAAGACTGAGTCTTCCTACTGTCTGTGTTTTGAGCCTTTCCTGTGTCACGAGTTTTACATTCCGATGCACCTCTGCAGGTTTACTGTATCCCTTGGACCTTCCCATTGACGATGAAACACAGAAATTACATCGGAATTAAATATAAGAGACACAATGACGACTTAAGTACAGGAAGGCTGAGTCTTCCTACTGTCTATGATTTGAGCGTTTCCTGTGTCACTAGTTTTACATTCCGATGCACCTCTGCAGGTGTACTGTATCCCTTGGACCTTCCCATTGACGATAAAACACAGAAATTGCATCGGAATTAAATATAACAGACACAATGCCCACTTAAGTACAGGAAGACTGAGTCTTCCTACTGTCTATGTTTTGAGTGTTTCCTGTGTCACCAGTTTTACATTCTGATGCTCCTCTGCAGGTTTACTGTATCCCTTGGACCTTCCCATTGACGATGAAACACAGAAATTGCATCGGAATTAAATATAAGAGACACAATGCCGACTTAAGTACAGGAAGACTGAGTCTTCCTACTGTCTATGTTTTGAGCGTTTCCTGTGTCACCAGTTTTACATTCCGATGCACCTCTGCAGGTTTCCTGTATCCCTCGGACCTTCCCATTGACGATGAAACACAGAAATTGCATCTAAATTAAATATAAGAGACACAATGCCTGCTTAAGTACAAGAAAACAGTCTTCGTACGGTCTATGTTTTGAGCGTTTCCTGTGTCATCAGTTTTACATTCCGATGCACCTCTGCAGGTTTACTGTATCCCTTGGACCTTCCCATTGACGATGAAAAACAGAAATTGCATCGGAATTATATATAAGAGACACAATGCCGACATAAGTACAGGTAGATTGAGTCTTCCTACTGTCTATGTTTGAGCGTTTCCTGTGTCACTAATTTTACATTCCGATGCACCTCTGCAGGTTTACTGTATCCCTCGGACCTTCCCATTGATGATGAAACACAGAAATTGCATCGGAATTATGTATAAGAGGCACAATGCCGACTTAAGTACAGGAAGACTGAGTCTTCCTACTCTCTATGTTTTGAGCGTTTCCTGTGTCACCAGTTTTACATTCTGATTTACCTCTGCAGGTTTACTGTATCCCTTGGACCTTCCCATTGACGATGAAACACAGAAATTGCATCGGAATTAAATGTAAGAGACACAATGCCGAGTTAAGTACAGAAAGTCTGAGTCTTCCTGCTGTCTATGTTTTGAGCGTTTCCTGTGTCACTAGTTTTACATTCCGATGCAGCTCTGCAGGTTTACTGTATCCCTTGGACCTTCCCATTGACGATGAAACACAGAAATTGCATCGGAATTATATATAAGAGACACAATGCCGACTTAAGTACAGGACGACTGTGTCTTCCTACTGTCTATGTTTGAGCGTTTCCTGTGTCACTAGTTTTACATTCCGATTAACATCTGCAGGTTTATTGTATCCCTTGGACCTTCCCATTGACGATGAAACACAGAAATTGCATCTTAATTAAATATAAGAGACACAATGCCGACTTAAATACAAGAAGACTGAGTCTTCCTACTGTCTATGTTTTGTGCGTTTCCTGTGTCACCAGTTTTACATTCTGATGCACCTCTGCAGGTTTACTGTATCCCTTGGACCTTCCCATTGACGATGAAACACAGAAATTGCATCGAATTAAATATAAGAGAAACAATGCCGACTTAAGTACAGGAAGACTGAGTCTTCCTACTGTCTATAATTTGAGCGTTTCCTGTGTCACCAGTTTTACATTCCGTTGCACCTCTACAGGTTTACTGTATCCCTTGGACCTTCACAGGTACGATGAAACACAGAAATTACATCGGAATTAAATATAAGAGACACAATACCGACTTAAGTACAGGAAGAATAAGTCTTCCTACTGTCTATGTTTTGAGCTTTTCCTGTGTCATCAGTTTTACTTTCCGATGCACCTCTGCACGTTTACTATATCCCTTGGACCTTCCCATTCACGATGAAACACAGAAATTTCATCGGAAATAAATATAAGAGACACAATGCCGACTTCAGTACAGGAAGACTGAGTCTTCCTACTGTCTATGTTTTGAGCGTTTCCTGTGTTAGAGTTTTACATTCCGATGCACCTCTGCAGGTTTACTGTAACCCTTGGACCTTCCCATTGACGATGAAACACAGAGATTGCATCGGAATTAAATATAAGAGACACGATGCCGACTTAAGTACAGGAAGACAGAGTCTTCCTACTGTCTATGTTTTGAGCGGTGCCTGTGTCACTAGTTTTACATTCCGATGCACCTCTGCAGGTTTACTGTATCCCTTGGACCTTCCCATTGACGATGAAACACAGAAATTGCATCGGAATTATATATAAGAGACACAATGCCGACTTAAGTACAGGACGACTGTGTCTTCCTACTGTCTATGTTTGAGCGTTTCCTGTGTCACCAGTTTTACATTCTGATGCACCTCTGCAGGTTTACTGTATCCCTTGGACCTTCCCATTGACGATGAAATACAGAAATTGCATCGGAATTAAATATAAGAGACACAATGCCGACTTAAGTACAGGATGACTGAGTCTTCCTACTGTCTACAATTTGAGCGATTCCTGCGTCACCAGTTTTACATTCCGATGCATCTCTACAGGTTTACTGTATCCCTTGGACCTTGACAGCGACGATGAAGCACGGAAATCTCATCGGAAAGAAATACAAGAGACACAATGCCGACTTAAGTACAGGAAGACTGAGTCTTCCTACTGTCTATGATTTGAGCGTTTCCTGTGTCACGAGTTTTACATTCCGATGCACCTCTGCAGGTTTACTGTATCCCTTGGACCTTCCCATTGACGATGAAACACACAAATTGCATCGGAATTAAATATAAGAGACACAATGCCGACTTAAGTACAGGAAGACTGAGTCTTCCTACTGTCTATGTTTTGAGCGTTTCCTGTGTCACTAGTTTTACATTCCGATGCAGCTCTGCAGGTGTACTGTATCCCTTGGACCTTCCCATTGACGAAGAAACACAGAAATCGCATCGGAATTAAATATAAGTGACACAATGCCGACTTAAGTATAGGAAGACTGAGTCTTCCTACTGTCTATGATTTGAGCGTTTCCTGTGACACCAGTTTTACATTCTGATGCACCTCTGCAGGTTTACTGTATCCCTTGGACCTTCCCATTGACGATGAAACACAGAAATTGCATCGGAATTAAATATAAGAGACACAATGCCGACTTAAGTACAGGAAGACTGAGTCATCCTACTGTCTATGATTTGAGCGTTTCCTGTGTCACCAGTTTTACATTCCGATGCACCTCTGCAGGTTTCTAGTATCCCTTGGACCTTACCATTGACGACGAAACACAGAAATTGCATCTAAATTAAATATAAGAGACACAATGCCGACTTAAGTACAAGAAAACAGTCTTCCTACTGTCTATGTTTTGAGCGTTTCCTGTGTCACGAGTTTTACATTCCGATGCACCTCTGCAGATTTACTGTATCCCTTGGACCTTCCCATTGACGATGAAACACAGAAATTGCATCGGAATTAAATGTAAGAGACACAATGCCGACATAAGTACAGGAAGACTGAGTCTTCCTACTGTCTATGTTTTGAGCGTTTCCTGTGTCACTAGTTTTACATTCCGATGCACCTCTGCAGGTTTACTGTATCCCTTGGACCTTCCCATTGACGATGAAACACAGAAATTGCATCGGAATTAAATATAAGAGACACAATGCCGACTTAAGTACAGGAAGACTGAGTCTACCTACTGTCTATGTTTGAGCGTTTCCTGTGTCACTAGTTTTACATCCTGGTGCACCTCTGCAGGTTTACTGTATCCCTTGGACCTTCCCATTGACGATGAAACACAAAAATTGCATCGGAATTAAGTATAAGAGACACAATGCCGACTTAAGTACAGGATGACTGAGTCTTCCTACTGTCTACTATTTGAGCGATTCCTGCGTCACCAGTTTTACATTCCGATGCACCTCTACAGGTTTACTGTATCCCTTGGACCTTCACAGTTACGATGTAACACAGAAATTACATCGGAATTGAATATAAGAGACACAATGCCGACTTAAGTACAAGAAAACAGTCTTCTTACAGTCAATGTTTTGAGCGTTTCCTGTGTCACCAGTTTTACATTCCGATGCACCTCTGCATGTTTACTGTATCCCTTGGACCTTCCCATTGGCGATGAAACACACAAATTGCATCGAAATTAAATATAAGAGCCACAATGCCAACTTAAGTACAGGAAGACTGAGTCTTCCTACTGTCTATGTTTTGAGCGTTTCCTGTGTCACCAGTTTTACATTCCGTAGCACCTCTGCAGGTTTACTGTATCCCTTGGACCTTCCCATTCACGATGAAACACAGAAATTGCATCGGAATTAAACATAAGAGAAACAATGCCGACTTAAGTACAGGAAGACTGAGTCTTCCTACTGTCTATAAATTGAGCGTTTCCTGTGTCACTAGTTTTACATTCCGATGCACCTCTACAGGTTTACTGTATCCCTTGGACCTTCCCATTGACGATGAAACACAGAAATTGCATCGGAATTAAATATAAGAGACACAATGCCGACTTAAGTACAGGAAGATTGAGTCTTCCTACTGTCTATGTTTTGAGCGTTTCCTGTGTCACCAGTTTTACATTCCGATGCACCCCTGCAGGTTTCCTGTATCCCTTGGACCTTCCCATTGACGATGAAACACAGAAATTGCATCTAAATTAAATATAAGAGACACAATGCCGACTTAAGTACAAGAAAACAGTCTTCGTACGGTCCATGTTTTGAGCGTTTCCTGTGTCATCACTTTTACATTCCGATGCACCTCTGCAGGTTAACTGTATCCCTTGGACCTTCCCATTGACGATGAAAAACAGAAATTGCATCGGAATTATATATAAGAGACACAATGCCGACATAAGTACAGGTAGGTTGAGTCTTCCTACTGTCTATGTTTGAGCGTTTCCTGTGTCACTAATTTTACATTCCGATGCACCTCTGCCGGTTTACTGTATCCCTCGGACCTTCCCATTGATGATGAAACACAGAAATTGCATCGGAATTATATATAAGAGGCACAATGCCGACTTAAGTACAGGAAGACTGAGTCTTCCTACTCTCTATGTTTTGAGCGTTTCCTGTGTCACCAGTTTTACATTCTGACTTACCTCTGCAGGTTTACTGTATCCCTTGGACCTTCCCATTGACGATGAAACACAGAAGTTGCATCGGAATTAAATGTAAGAGACACAATGCCGAGTTAAGTACAGAAAGTCTGAGTCTTCCTGCTGTCTATGTTTTGAGCGTTTCCTGTGTCACTAGTTTTACATTCCGATGCAGCTCTGCAGGTTTACTGTATCCCTTGGACCTTCCCATTGACGATGAAACACAGAAATTGCATCGGAATTATATATAAGAGACACAATGCCGACTTAAGTACAGGACGACTGTGTCTTCCTACTGTCTATGTTTGAGCGTTTCCTGTGTCACTAGTTTTACATTCCGATTAACATCTGCAGGTTTATTGTACCCCTTGGACCTTCCCATTGACGATGAAACACAGAAATTGCATCTTAATTAAATATAAGAGACACAATGCCGACTTAAATACAAGAAGACTGAGTCTTCCTACTGTCTATGTTTTGTGCGTTTCCTGTGTCACCAGTTTTACATTCTGATGCACCTCTGCAGGTTTACTGTATCCCTTGGACCTTCCCATTGACGATGAAACACAGAAATTGCATCGAATTAAATATAAGAGAAACAATGCCGACTTAAGTACAGGAAGACTGAGTCTTCCTACTGTCTATAATTTGAGCGTTTCCTGTGTCACCAGTTTTACATTCCGTTGCACCTCTACAGGTTTACTGTATCCCTTGGACCTTCACAGGTACGATGAAACACAGAAATTACATCGGAATTAAATATAAGAGACACAATACCGACTTAAGTACAGGAAGACTAAGTCTTCCTACTGTCTATGTTTTGAGCGTTTCCTGTGTCATCAGTTTTACTTTCCGATGCACCTCTGCACGTTTACTATATCCCTTGGACCTTCCCATTCACGATGAAACACAGAAATTTCATCGGAAATAAATATAAGAGACACAATGCCGACTTCAGTACAGGAAGACTGAGTCTTCCTACTGTCTATGTTTTGAGCGTTTCCTGTGTTAGAGTTTTACATTCCGATGCACCTCTGCAGGTTTACTGTAACCCTTGGACCTTCCCATTGACGATGAAACACAGAGATTGCATCGGAATTAAATATAAGAGACACGATGCCGACTTAAGTACAGGAAGACAGAGTCTTCCTACTGTCTATGTTTTGAGCGGTGCCTGTGTCGCTAGTTTTACATTCCGATGCACCTCTGCAGGTTTACTGTATCCCTTGGACCTTCCCATTGACGATGAAACACAGAAATTGCATCGGAATTAAATATAAGAGACACAATGCCGACGAAAGAACATTAAGACTGAGTCTTCCTACTGTCTATGTTTGAGCGTTTCCTGTGTCACCAGTTTTACATTCTGATGCACCTCTGCAGGTTTACTGTATCCCTTGGACCTTCCCATTGACGATGAAATACAGAAATCGCATCGGAATTAAATATAAGTGACACAATGCCGACTTAAGTATAGGAAGACTGAGTCTTCCTACTGTCTATGATTTGAGCGTTTCCTGTGACACCAGTTTTACATTCTGATGCACCTCTGCAGGTTTACTGTATCCCTTGGACCTTCCCATTGACGATGAAACACAGAAATTGCATCGGAATTAAATATAAGAGACACAATGCCGACTTAAGTACAGGAAGACTGAGTCATCCTACTGTCTATGATTTGAGCGTTTCCTGTGTCACCAGTTTTACATTCCGATGCACCTCTGCAGGTTTCTAGTATCCCTTGGACCTTACCATTGACGACGAAACACAGAAATTGCATCTCAATTAAATATAAGAGACACAATGCCGACTTAAGTACAAGAAAACAGTCTTCCTACTGTCTATGTTTTGAGCGTTTCCTGTGTCACGAGTTTTACATTCCGATGCACCTCTGCAGATTTACTGTATCCCTTGGACCTTCCCATTGACGATGAAACACAGAAATTGCATCGGAATTAAATGTAAGAGACACAATGCCGACATAAGTACAGGAAGACTGAGTCTTCCTACTGTCTATGTTTTGAGCGTTTCCTGTGTCACTAGTTTTACATTCCGATGCACCTCTGCAGGTTTACTGTATCCCTTGGACCTTCCCATTGACGATGAAACACAGAAATTGCATCGGAATTAAATATAAGAGACACAATGCCGACTTAAGTACAGGAAGACTGAGTCTACCTACTGTCTATGTTTGAGCGTTTCCTGTGTCACTAGTTTTACATCCTGGTGCACCTCTGCAGGTTTACTGTATCCCTTGGACCTTCCCATTGACGATGAAACACAAAAATTGCATCGGAATTAAGTATAAGAGACACAATGCCGACTTAAGTACAGGATGACTGAGTCTTCCTACTGTCTACTATTTGAGCGATTCCTGCGTCACCAGTTTTACATTCCGATGCACCTCTACAGGTTTACTGTATCCCTTGGACCTTCACAGTTACGATGTAACACAGAAATTACATCGGAATTGAATATAAGAGACACAATGCCGACTTAAGTACAAGAAAACAGTCTTCTTACAGTCAATGTTTAGAGCGTTTCCTGTGTCAACAGTTTTACATTCCGATGCACCTCTGCATGTTTACTGTATCCCTTGGACCTTCCCATTGGCGATGAAACACACAAATTGCATCGAAATTAAATATAAGAGCCACAATGCCAACTTAAGTACAGGAAGACTGAGTCTTCCTACTGTCTATGTTTTGAGCGTTTCCTGTGTCACCAGTTTTACATTCCGATGCACCTCTGCAGGTTTACTGTATCCCTTGGACCTTCCCATTCACGATGAAACACAGAAATTGCATCGGAATTAAACATAAGAGAAACAATGCCGACTTAAGTACAGGAAGACTGAGTCTTCCTACTGTCTATAAATTGAGCGTTTCCTGTGTCACTAGTTTTACATTCCGATGCACCTCTACAGGTTTACTGTATCCCTTGGACCTTCCCATTGACGATGAAACACAGAAATTGCATCGGAATTAAATATAAGAGACACAATGCCGACTTAAGTACAGGAAGATTGAGTCTTCCTACTGTCTATGTTTTGAGCGTTTCCTGTGTCACCAGTTTTACATTCCGATGCACCTCTGCAGGTTTCCTGTATCCCTTGGACCTTCCCATTGACGATGAAACACAGAAATTGCATCTAAATTAAATATAAGAGACACAATGCCGACTTAAGTACAAGAAAACAGTCTTCGTACGGTCTATGTTTTGAGCGTTTCCTGTGTCATCACTTTTACATTCCGATGCACCTCTGCAGGTTAACTGTATCCCTTGGACCTTCCCATTGACGATGAAAAACAGAAATTGCATCGGAATTATATATAAGAGACACAATGCCGACATAAGTACAGGTAGGTTGAGTCTTCCTACTGTCTATGTTTGAGCGTTTCCTGTGTCACTAATTTTACATTCCGATGCACCTCTGCCGGTTTACTGTATCCCTCGGACCTTCCCATTGATGATGAAACACAGAAATTGCATCGGAATTATATATAAGAGACACAATGCCGACATAAGTACAGGTAGGTTGAGTCTTCCTACTGTCTATGTTTTGAGCGTTTCCTGTGTCACCAGTTTTACATTCTGACTTACCTCTGCAGGTTTACTGTATCCCTTGGACCTTCCCATTGACGATGAAACACAGAAATTGCATCGGAATTAAATGTAAGAGACACAATGCCGAGTTAAGTACAGAAAGTCTGAGTCTTCCTGCTGTCTATGTTTTGAGCGTTTCCTGTGTCACTAGTTTTACATTCCGATGCAGCTCTGCAGGTTTACTGTATCCCTTGGACCTTCCCATTGACGATGAAACACAGAAATTGCATCGGAATTATATATAAGAGACACAATGCCGACTTAAGTACAGGACGACTGTGTCTTCCTACTGTCTATGTTTGAGCGTTTCCTGTGTCACTAGTTTTACATTCCGATTAACATCTGCAGGTTTATTGTATCCCTTGGACCTTCCCATTGACGATGAAACACAGAAATTGCATCTTAATTAAATATAAGAGACACAATGCCGACTTAAATACAAGAAGACTGAGTCTTCCTACTGTCTATGTTTTGTGCGTTTCCTGTGTCACCAGTTTTACATTCTGATGCACCTCTGCAGGTTTACTGTATCCCTTGGACCTTCCCATTGACGATGAAACACAGAAATTGCATCGAATTAAATATAAGAGAAACAATGCCGACTTAAGTACAGGAAGACTGAGTCTTCCTACTGTCTATAATTTGAGCGTTTCCTGTGTCACCAGTTTTACATTCCGTTGCACCTCTACAGGTTTACTGTATCCCTTGGACCTTCACAGGTACGATGAAACACAGAAATTACATCGGAATTAAATATAAGAGACACAATACCGACTTAAGTACAGGAAGACTAAGTCTTCCTACTGTCTATGTTTTGAGCGTTTCCTGTGTCATCAGTTTTACTTTCCGATGCACCTCTGCACGTTTACTATATCCCTTGGACCTTCCCATTCACGATGAAACACAGAAATTTCATCGGAAATAAATATAAGAGACACAATGCCGACTTCAGTACAGGAAGACTGAGTCTTCCTACTGTCTATGTTTTGAGCGTTTCCTGTGTTAGAGTTTTACATTCCGATGCACCTCTGCAAGTTTACTGTAACCCTTGGACCTTCCCATTGACGATGAAACACAGAGATTGCATCGGAATTAAATATAAGAGACACGATGCCGACTTAAGTACAGGAAGGCAGAGTCTTCCTACTGTCTATGTTTTGAGCGGTGCCTGTGTCACTAGTTTTACATTCCGATGCACCTCTGCAGGTTTACTGAATCCCTTGGACCTTCCCATTGACGATGAAACACAGAAATTGCATCGGAATTAAATATAAGAGACACAATGCCGACGAAAGAACATTAAGACTGAGTCTTCCTACTGTCTATGTTTGAGCGTTTCCTGTGTCACCAGTTTTACATTCTGATGCACCTCTGCAGGTTTACTGTATCCCTTGGACCTTCCCATTGACGATGAAATACAGAAATTGCATCGGAATTAAATATAAGAGACACAATGCCGACTTAAGTACAGGAAGACTGAGTCTTCCTACTGTCTATGATTTGAGCGTTTCCTGTGTCACCAGTTTTACATTCCGATGCACCTCTGCAGGTTTCTAGTATCCCTTGGACCTTACCATTGACGACGAAACACAGAAATTGCATCTAAATTAAATATAAGAGACACAATGCCGACTTAAGTGCAAGAAAACAGTCTTCGTACGGTCTATGTTTTGAGCGTTACCTGTGTCATCAGTTTTACATTCCGATGCACCTCTGCAGGTTTACTGTATCCCTTGGACCTTCCCATTGACGATGAATAACAGAAATTGCATCGGAATTATATATAAGAGACACAATGCCGACTTAAGTACAGGAAGACTGAGTCTTCCTACTGTCTATGTTTGAGGGTTTCCTGTGTCACTAGTTTTACATTCCGATGCACCTCTGCAGGTTTACTGTATCCCTTGGACCTTCCCATTGACGATGAAACACAGAAATTGCATTGGAATTATATATAAGAGATACAATGCCGACTTAAGTACAGGAAGACGGAGTCTTCCTACTGTCTATGTTTTGAGCGTTTCCTGTGTCACGAGTTTTACATTCCGATGCACCTCTGCAGATTTACTGTATCCCTTGGACCTTCCCATTGACGATGAAACACAGAAATTGCATCGGAATTAAATAAATTAAATATAAGAGACACAATGCCGACATATGTACAGGAAGACTGAGTCTTCCTACTGTCTATGTTTTGAGCGGTGCCTGTGTCACTAGTTTTACATTCCGATGCACCTCTGCAGGTTTACTGTATCCCTTGGACCTTCCCATTGACGATGAAACACAGAAATTGCATCGGAATTAAATATAAGAGACACAATGCCGACTTAAGTACAGGAAGACTGAGTCTACCTACTGTCTATGTTTGAGCGTTTCCTGTGTCACTAGTTTTACATCCTGGTGCACCTCTGCAGGTTTACTGTATCCCTTGGACCTTCCCATTGACGATGAAACACAAAAATTGCATCGGAATTAAGTATAAGAGACACAATGCCGACTTAAGTACAGGATGACTGAGTCTTCCTACTGTCTACTATTTGAGCGATTCCTGCGTCACCAGTTTTACATTCCGATGCACCTCTACAGGTTTACTGTATCCCTTGTACCTTCACAGTTACGATGTAACACAGAACTTACATCGGAATTGAATATAAGAGACACAATGCCGACTTAAGTACAAGAAAACAGTCTTCTTACAGTCAATGTTTTGAGCGTTTCCTGTGTCACCAGTTTTACATTCCGATGCACCTCTGCATGTTTACTGTATCCCTTGGACCTTCCCATTGGCGATGAAACACACAAATTGCATCGAAATTAAATATAAGAGCCACAATGCCAACTTAAGTACTGGAAGACTGAGTCTTCCTACTGTCTATGTTTTGAGCGTTTCCTGTGTCACCAGTTTTACATTCCGATGCACCTCTGCAGGTTTACTGTATCCCTTGGACCTTCCCATTCACGATGAAACACAGAAATTGCATCGGAATTAAACATAAGAGAAACAATGCCGACTTAAGTACAGTAAGACTGAGTCTTCCTACTGTCTATAAATTGAGCGTTTCCTGTGTCACTAGTTTTACATTCCGATGCACCTCTACAGGTTTACTGTATCCCTTGGACCTTCACAGCGACGATGAAACACAGAAATTTCATCGGAAATAAATATAAGAGACCCAATGCCGACTTAAGAACAGGAAGACTGAGTCTTCCTACTGTCTATGTTTTGAGCGTTTCCTGTGTCACTAGTTTTACATTCCGATGCACCTCTGCAGGTGTACTGTATCCCTTGGACCTTCCCATTGACGATGAAACACAGAAATTGCATCGGAATTAAATATAAGAGACACAATGCCGACTTAAGTACAGGAAGACTGAGTCTTCCTACTGTCTATGTTTTGAGCGTTTCCTGTGTCACCAGTTTTACATTCCGATGCACCTCTGCAGGTTTCTAGTATCCCTTGGACCTTCCCATTGACGACGAAACACAGAAATTGCATCTAAATTAAATATAAGAGACACAATGCCGTTTTAAGTACAAGAAAACAGTCTTCGTACGGTCTATGTTTTGAGCGTTTCCTGTGTCATCAGTTTTACATTCCGATGCACCTCTGCAGGTTTACTGTATCCCTTGGACCTTCCCATTGACGATGAATAACAGAAATTGCATCGGAATTATATATAAGAGACACAATGCCGACTTAAGTACAGGAAGATTGAGTCTTCCTACTGTCTATATTTGAGCGTTTCCTGTGTCACTAGTTTTACATTCCGATGCACCTCTGCAGGTTTACTGTATCCCTTGGCCTTCCCATTGACGATGAAACACAGAAATTGCATCGAATTAAATATAAGAGAAACAAGGCCGATTTAAGTACACGAAGACTGAGTCTTCCTACTGTCTATAATTTGAGCGTTTCCAGTGTCACCAGTTTTACATTCCGTTGCACCTCTACAGGTTTACTGTATCCCTTGGACCTTCACAGTGACGATGAAACACAGAAATTACATCGGAATTAAATATAAGAGACACAATGCCGACTTAAGTACAGGAAGACTAAGTCTTCCTACTGTCTATGTTTTGAGCGTTTCCTGTGTCATCAGTTTTACTTTCCGATGCACCTCTGCACGATTACTATATCCCTTGGACCTTCCCATTCACGATGAAACACAGAAATTTCATCGGATATAAATATAAGAGACACAATGCCGACTTCAGTACAGGAAGACTGAGTCTTCCTACTGTCTATGTTTTGAGCGTTTCCTGTGTTAGAGTTTTACATTCCGATGCACCTCTGCAGGTTTACTGTAACCCTTGGACCTTCCCATTGACGATGAGACACAGAGATTGCATCGGAATTAAATATAAGAGACACAATTTCGACGAAAGTACAGGAAGACAGAGTCTTCCTACTGTCTATGTTTTGAGCGTTTCCTGTGTCACTAGTTTTACATTCCGATGCACCTCTGCAGGTTTACAGTATCCCTTGGACCTTCCCATTGACGATGAAACACAGAAATTGCATCGGAATTAAATATAAGAGACACAATGCCGCCTTAAGTACAGGATGACTGAGTCTTCCTACTGTCTATGTTTGAGCGTTTCCTGTGTCACCAGTTTTACATTCTGATGCACCTCTGCAGGTTTACTGTATCCCTTGGACCTTCCCATTGACGATGAAACACAGAAATTGCATCGGAATTAAATATAACAGACACAATGCCGACTTAAGTACAGGAAGACTGAGTCTTCCTACTGTCCATGTTTTGAGCGTTTTTTGTGTCACCAGTTTTACATTCTGATGCACCTCTGCCGGTTTACTGTATCCCTTGGACCTTCCCATTGTCGATCAAACACAGAAATCGCATCGGAATTAAAAATAAGGACACAATGCCGCCTTAAGTACAGGATGACTGAGTCTTCCTACTGTGTACAATTTGAGCGATTCCTGCTTCACCAGTTTTACATTCCGATGCACCTCTACAGGTTTACTGAATCCCTTGGACCTTCACACTTACGATGTAACACAGAAATTACATCGGAATTAAATATAAGAGACACAAGTACAAGAAAACAGTCTTCTTACAGTCAATGTTTTGAGCGTTTCCTGTGTCACCAGTTTTATATTCCGATGCACCTCTGCATGTTTACTGTATCCCTTGGACCTTCCCATTGGCGATTAAATACACAAATTGCATCGAAATTAAATATAAGAGCCACAATGCCGACTTAAACACAGGAAGACGGAGTCTTCCTACTGTCTATGTTTTGAGCGTTTCCTGTGTCACCAGTTTTACATTCCGATGCACCTCTCCAGGTTTACTGTATCCGTTGGACCTTCCCATTCACGATGAAACACAGAAATTGCATCGGAATTAAACATAAGAGAAACAATGAAGAGTTAAGTACAGGAAGACTGAGTCTTCCTACTGTCTATAATTTGAGCGTTTCCTGTGTCACTAGTTTTACATTCCGATGCACCTCTACAGGTTTACTGTATCCCTTGGACCTTCACAGCGACGATGAAACACAGAAATTTCATCGGAATTAAATATAAGAGACACAATGCCGATTTAAGTACAGGAAGACTGAGTCTTCCTACTATCTATGTTTTGAGCGTTTCCTGTGTCACTAGTTTTACATTCCGATGCACCTCTGCAGGTGTACTGTATCCCTTGGACCTTCCCATTGACGATGAAACACAGAAATTGCATCAGAATTAAATATAAGAGACACAATGCCGACTTAAGTACAGGATGACTGAGTCTTCCTACTGTCTATGTTTTGAGCGTTTCCTGTGACACCAGTTTTACATTCTGATGCACCTCTGCAGGTTTACTGTATCCCTTGGACCCTCCCATTGACGATGAAACACAGAAATTGCATCGGAATTAAATATAAGAGACACAATGCCGACTTAAGTACAGGAAGACTGAGTCTTCCTACTGACTATGTCTTGAGCGTTTCCTGTGTCACCAGTTTTACATTCCAATGCACCTCTGCAGGTTTCTAGTATCCCTTGGACCTTCCCATTGACGACGAAACACAGAAATTGCATCTAAATTAAATATAAGAGACACAATGCCGACTTAAGTACAAGAAAACAGTCTTCGTACGGTCTATGTTTTGAGCGTTTCCTGTGTCATCACTTTTACATTCCGATGCACCTCTGCAGGTTTACTGTATCCCTTGGACCTTCCCATTGACGATGAATAACAGAAATTGCATCGGAATTATATATAAGAGACTCAATGCCGACTTAAGTACAGGAAGATTGAGTCTTCCTACTGTCTATGTTTGAGCGTTTCCTGTGTCACTAGTTTTACATTCCGATGCACCTCTGCAGGTTTACTGTATCCCTTGGGCCTTCCCATTAACGATGAAACACAGAAATTGCATCGAATTAAATATAAGAGAAACAATGCCGACTTAAGTACAGGAAGACTGAGTCTTCCTACTGTCTATAATTTGAGCGTTTCCTGTGTCACCAGTTTTACAATCCGTTGCACCTCTACAGGTTTACTATATCCCTTGGACCTTCCCATTCACGATGAAAAACAGAAATTTCATCGGAAATAAATATAAGAGACACAATGCCGACTTCAGTACAGGAAGACTGAGTCTTCCTACTGTCTATGTTTTGAGCGTTTCCTGTGTTAGAGTTTTACATTCCGTTGCACCTCCTCAGGTTTCTAGTATCCCTTGGACCTTCCCATTGACGACGAAACACAGAAATTGCATCGGAATTAAATATAAGAGACACAATGCCGACTTAAGTACAAGAAAACAGTCTTCGCACGGTCTATGTTTTGAGCGTTTCCTGTGTCATCAGTTTTACACTCCGATGCACCTCTGCAGGTTTACTGTATCCCTTGGTCCTTCCCATTGACGATGAATAACAGAAATTGCATCGGATTTTATATATAAGAGACACAATGCCGACTTAAGTACAGGAAGATTGAGTCTTCCTACTCTCTATGTTTAAGCGTTTCCTGTGTCACTAGTTTTACATTCCGATGCACCTCTGCAGGTTTACTGTATCCCTTGGACCTTCCCATTGACGATGAAACACAGAAATTGCATCGGAATTATATATAAGAGACACAATGCCGACTTAAGTACAGGAAGACTGAGTCTTCCTACTCTCTATGCTTTGAGCGTTTCCTGTGTCACGAGTTTTACATTCCGATGCACCTCTGCAGGTTTACTGTATCCCTTGGACCTTCTCATTGACGATGAAACACAGAAATTGCATCGGAATTAAATATAAGAGACACAATGCCGACTTAAGTACAGGAAGACTGAGCCTTCCTACTGTCTATGTTTTGAGCGTTTCCTGTGCACCAGTTTTACATTCTGATGCACCTCTGCAGGTTCACTGTATCCCTTGGACCTTCCCATTGACGATGAAACACAGAAATTGCATCGGAATTAATATAAGAGACACAATGCCGACTTAAGTACAGTAAGACTGAGTCTTCCTACTGTCTATGTTTTGAGCGTTTCCTGTGTCACCAGTTTTACATTCCGATGCACCTCTGCAGGTTTCTAGTATTCCTTGGACCTTCCCATTGACGACGAAACACAGAAATTGCATCTAAATTAAATATAAGAGACACAATGCCGACTTAAGTACAAGAAAACAGTGTTCGTACGGTCTTTGTTTTGAGCGTTTCCTGTGTCATCAGTTTTACATTCCGATTCACCTCTGCAGGTTTACTGTATCCCTTGGACCTTCCCATTGACGATGAAACACAGAAATTGCATCGGAATTATATATAAGAGACACAATGCCGACTTAAGTACAGGAAGACTGAGTGTATCCTACTCTCTATGTTTTGAGCGTTTCCTGTCTCACCAGTTTTACATTCTGATGCGCCTCTGCAGGTTTACTGTATCCCTTGGACCTTCCCATTGACGATGAAACACAGAAATTGCATCGGAATTAAATATAAGAGAAACAATGCCGACTTAAGTACAGGAAGACTGAATCTTCCTACTGTCTATAATTTGAGCGTTTCCTGTGTCACCAGTTTTACATTCCGATGCACCTCTACAGGTTTACTGTATCCCTTGGACCTTCCCATTGACGATGAAACACAGAAATTGCATCGGAATTAAATATAAGAGACATAATGCCGACTTAAGTACAGCAAGACTAAGTCTTCCTACTGTCTATGTTTTGGGCGTTTCCTGTGTCCCTAGTTTTACATTCCGATGCACCTCTGCAGGTGTACTGTATCCCTTGGACCTTCCCATTGACGACGAAACACAGAAATTGCATCTAAATTAAATATAAGAGACACAATGCCGACTTAAGTACAGGAAGATTGAGTCTTCCTACTGTGTATGTTGGAGCGTTTCCTGTGTCACTAGTTTTACATTCCGATGCACCTCTGCACGTTTACTATATCCCTTGGACCTTCCCATTCACGATGAAACACAGAATTTTCATCGGGAATAAATATAAGAGACACAATGCCGATTTCAGTACAGGAAGACTGAGTCTTCCTACTGTCTATGTTTTGAGCGTTTCCTGTGTTAGAGTTTTACATTCCGATGCACCTCCTCAGGTTTCTAGTATCCCTTGGACCTTCCCATTGACGACGAAACACAGAAATTGCATCTAAATTAAATATAAGAGACACAATGCCGACTTAAGTACAAGAAAACAGTCTTCGTACGGTCTATGTTTTGAGCGTTTCCTGTGTCATCAGTTTCACATTCCGATGCACCTCTGCAGGTTTACTGTATCCCTTGGACCTTCCCATTGACGATGAATAACAGAAATTGCATCGGAACTATATATAAGAGACACAATGCCGACTTAAGTACAGGAAGACTGAGTCTTCCTACTCTCTATGTTTTGAGCGTTTCCTGTGTCACCAGTTTCACATTCTGATGCGCCTCTGCACGTTTACTGTATCCCTTGGACCTTCCCATTGACGATGAAACACAGAAATTGCATCGCAATTAAATATAAGAGAAACAATGCCGACTCAAGTACAAGAAAACAGTCTTCGTACGGTCTATGTTTTGAGCGTTTCCTGTGTCATCAGTTTTACATTCCGATGCACCTCTGCAGGTTTACTGTATCCCCTGGACCTTCCCATTGACGATGAATAACAGAAATTGCAACGGATTTATATATAAGAGACACAATGCCGACTTAAGTACAGGAAGACTAAATCCTGCTACTGTCTATGATTTGAGCGTATCCTGTGTCATCAGTTTTACTTTCCGATGCACCTCTGCAGGTTTACTATATCCCTTGGACCTTCCCATTCACGATGAAACACAGAAATTGCATCGGAATTAAATATAAGAGACACAATGCCGACTTAAGTACAGGAAGACTGAGCCTTCCTACTGTCTATGTTTTGAGCGTTTCCTGTGCACCAGTTTTACATTCTGATGCACCTCTGCAGGTTCACTGTATCCCTTGGACCTTCCCATTGACGATGAAACACAGAAATTGCATCGGAATTAATATAAGAGACACAATGCCGACTTAAGTACAGTAAGACTGAGTCTTCCTACTGTCTATGTTTTGAGCGTTTCCTGTGTCACCAGTTTTACATTCCGATGCACCTCTGCAGGTTTCTAGTATTCCTTGGACCTTCCCATTGACGACGAAACACAGAAATTGCATCTAAATTAAATATAAGAGACACAATGCCGACTTAAGTACAAGAAAACAGTGTTCGTACGGTCTTTGTTTTGAGCGTTTCCTGTGTCATCAGTTTTACATTCCGATTCACCTCTGCAGGTTTACTGTATCCCTTGGACCTTCCCATTGACGATGAAACACAGAAATTGCATCGGAATTATATATAAGAGACACAATGCCGACTTAAGTACAGGAAGACTGAGTGTATCCTACTCTCTATGTTTTGAGCGTTTCCTGTCTCACCAGTTTTACATTCTGATGCGCCTCTGCAGGTTTACTGTATCCCTTGGACCTTCCCATTGACGATGAAACACAGAAATTGCATCGGAATTAAATATAAGAGAAACAATGCCGACTTAAGTACAGGAAGACTGAATCTTCCTACTGTCTATAATTTGAGCGTTTCCTGTGTCACCAGTTTTACATTCCGATGCACCTCTACAGGTTTACTGTATCCCTTGGACCTTCCCATTGACGATGAAACACAGAAATTGCATCGGAATTAAATATAAGAGACATAATGCCGACTTAAGTACAGCAAGACTAAGTCTTCCTACTGTCTATGTTTTGGGCGTTTCCTGTGTCCCTAGTTTTACATTCCGATGCACCTCTGCAGGTGTACTGTATCCCTTGGACCTTCCCATTGACGACGAAACACAGAAATTGCATCTAAATTAAATATAAGAGACACAATGCCGACTTAAGTACAGGAAGATTGAGTCTTCCTACTGTGTATGTTGGAGCGTTTCCTGTGTCACTAGTTTTACATTCCGATGCACCTCTGCACGTTTACTATATCCCTTGGACCTTCCCATTCACGATGAAACACAGAATTTTCATCGGGAATAAATATAAGAGACACAATGCCGATTTCAGTACAGGAAGACTGAGTCTTCCTACTGTCTATGTTTTGAGCGTTTCCTGTGTTAGAGTTTTACATTCCGATGCACCTCCTCAGGTTTCTAGTATCCCTTGGACCTTCCCATTGACGACGAAACACAGAAATTGCATCTAAATTAAATATAAGAGACACAATGCCGACTTAAGTACAAGAAAACAGTCTTCGTACGGTCTATGTTTTGAGCGTTTCCTGTGTCATCAGTTTCACATTCCGATGCACCTCTGCAGGTTTACTGTATCCCTTGGACCTTCCCATTGACGATGAATAACAGAAATTGCATCGGAACTATATATAAGAGACACAATGCCGACTTAAGTACAGGAAGACTGAGTCTTCCTACTCTCTATGTTTTGAGCGTTTCCTGTGTCACCAGTTTCACATTCTGATGCGCCTCTGCACGTTTACTGTATCCCTTGGACCTTCCCATTGACGATGAAACACAGAAATTGCATCGCAATTAAATATAAGAGAAACAATGCCGACTCAAGTACAAGAAAACAGTCTTCGTACGGTCTATGTTTTGAGCGTTTCCTGTGTCATCAGTTTTACATTCCGATGCACCTCTGCAGGTTTACTGTATCCCCTGGACCTTCCCATTGACGATGAATAACAGAAATTGCAACGGATTTATATATAAGAGACACAATGCCGACTTAAGTACAGGAAGACTAAATCCTGCTACTGTCTATGATTTGAGCGTATCCTGTGTCATCAGTTTTACTTTCCGATGCACCTCTGCAGGTTTACTATATCCCTTGGACCTTCCCATTCACGATGAAACACAGAAATTTCATCGGAAATAAATACAAGAGACACAATGCCGACTTATGTACAGGAAGACTGAGTTTTCCTACTGTCTATATTTTGAGCGTTTCCTGTGTCACTAGTTATACATTCCGTTGCACCTCTGCAGGGTTACTGTATCCCTTGGACCTTCCCATTGTCGATGCAACACAGAAATTGCATCGGAATTAAATATAAGAGACACAATGCCGACTTAAGTACAGGAAGACTGAGTCTTCCTACTGTCTATATTGTGAGCGTTTACTGTGTCACCATTTTTACATTCTGATGCACCTCTGCAGGTTTACTGTACCCCTTGGACATTCCCATTGACGATGAAACACAGAAATTGCATCGGAATTAAATATAAGAGACACAATGCCGACTTAAGTACAGGAAGACTGAGTCTTCCTACTGTCTATGTTTTGAGCGTTTCCTGTGTCACCAGTTTTACATTCCGATGCACCTCTGCAGGTTTAATGTATCCCTTGGACTTTCCCATTGACGATGAAACACAGAAATTGCATCGGAATTAAATGTAAGAGACACAGTGCCGACGTAAGTACAGGAAGATTGAGTCTTCCTACTGTCTATGTTTGAGCGTTTCCTGTGTCACTAATTTTACATTCCGATGCACCTCTGCAGGTTTACTGTATCCCTTGGACCTTCCCATTGATGATGAAACACAGAAATTGCATCGGAATTATATATAAGAGGCACAATGCCGACTTAAGTACAGGAGGACTGAGTGTTCCTACTCTCTATGTTTTGAGCGTTTCCTGTGTCACCAGTTTTACATTCTGATGCACCTCTGCAGGTTTACTGTATCCCTTGGACCTTCCCATTGACGATGAAACACAGAAATTGCATCGAATTAAATATAAGAGAAACAATGCCGACTTAAGTACAGGCAGACTGAGTCTTCCTACTGTCTATAATTTGAGCGTTTCCTTAGTCACCAGTTTTACATTCCGAAGCACCTCTACAGGTTTACTGTATCCCTTGGACCTTCACAGCGACGATGAAACACAGAAATGTCATCGGAAATAAATATAAGAGACACAATGCCGACTTAAGTACAGGAAGACTGAGTCTTCCTACTGTCTATGTTTTGAGCGTTTCCTGTGTCACGAGTTTTACATTCCGATGCACCTCTGCAGGTTTACTGTATCCCTTGGACCTTCCCATTGACGATGTAACACAGAAATTGCATCTGAATTAAATATAAGAGACACAATGCCGACTTAAGTACAGGAAGACTGAGTCTTCCTACTGTCTATGTTTTGAGCGTTTCCTGTGTCACCAGTTTTACATTCCGATGCACCTCTGCAGGTTTCTAGTATCCCTTGGACCTTCCCATTGACGACGAAACACAGAAATTGCATCTAAATTAAATATAAGAGACACAATGCCGTTTTAAGTACAAGAAAACAGTCTTCGTACGGTCTATGTTTTGAGCGTTTCCTGTGTCATCAGTTTTACATTCCGATGCACCTCTGCAGGTTTACTGTATCCCTTGGACCTTCCCATTGACGATGAATAACAGAAATTGCATCGGAATTATATATAAGAGACACAATGCCGACTTAAGTACAGGAAGATTGAGTCTTCCTACTGTCTATATTTGAGCGTTTCCTGTGTCACTAGTTTTACATTCCGATGCACCTCTGCAGGTTTACTGTATCCCTTGGCCTTCCCATTGACGATGAAACACAGAAATTGCATCGAATTAAATATAAGAGAAACAAGGCCGACTTAAGTACACGAAGACTGAGTCTTCCTACTGTCTATAATTTGAGCGTTTCCAGTGTCACCAGTTTTACATTCCGTTGCACCTCTACAGGTTTACTGTATCCCTTGGACCTTCACAGTGACGATGAAACACAGAAATTACATCGGAATTAAATATAAGAGACACAATGCCGACTTAAGTACAGGAAGACTAAGTCTTCCTACTGTCTATGTTTTGAGCGTTTCCTGTGTCATCAGTTTTACTTTCCGATGCACCTCTGCACGATTACTATATCCCTTGGACCTTCCCATTCACGATGAAACACAGAAATTTCATCGGATATAAATATAAGAGACACAATGCCGACTTCAGTACAGGAAGACTGAGTCTTCCTACTGTCTATGTTTTGAGCGTTTCCTGTGTTAGAGTTTTACATTCCGATGCACCTCTGCAGGTTTACTGTAACCCTTGGACCTTCCCATTGACGATGAAACACAGAGATTGCATCGGAATTAAATATAAGAGACACAATTTCGACGAAAGTACAGGAAGACAGAGTCTTCCTACTGTCTATGTTTTGAGCGTTTCCTGTGTCACTAGTTTTACATTCCGATGCACCTCTGCAGGTTTACAGTATCCCTTGGAGCTTCCCATTGACGATGAAACACAGAAATTGCATCGGAATTAAATATAAGAGACACAATGCCGCCTTAAGTACAGGATGACTGAGTCTTCCTACTGTCTATGTTTGAGCGTTTCCTGTGTCACCAGTTTTACATTCTGATGCACCTCTGCAGGTTTACTGTATCCCTTGGACCTTCCCATTGACGATGAAACACAGAAATTGCATCGGAATTAAATATAACAGACACAATGCCGACTTAAGTACAGGAAGACTGAGTCTTCCTACTGTCCATGTTTTGAGCGTTTTTTGTGTCACCAGTTTTACATTCTGATGCACCTCTGCCGGTTTACTGTATCCCTTGGACCTTCCCATTGTCGATCAAACACAGAAATCGCATCGGAATTAAAAATAAGGACACAATGCCGCCTTAAGTACAGGATGACTGAGTCTTCCTACTGTGTACAATTTGAGCGATTCCTGCTTCACCAGTTTTACATTCCGATGCACCTCTACAGGTTTACTGAATCCCTTGGACCTTCACACTTACGATGTAACACAGAAATTACATCGGAATTAAATATAAGAGACACAAGTACAAGAAAACAGTCTTCTTACAGTCAATGTTTTGAGCGTTTCCTGTGTCACCAGTTTTATATTCCGATGCACCTCTGCATGTTTACTGTATCCCTTGGACCTTCCCATTGGCGATTAAATACACAAATTGCATCGAAATTAAATATAAGAGCCACAATGCCGACTTAAACACAGGAAGACGGAGTCTTCCTACTGTCTATGTTTTGAGCGTTTCCTGTGTCACCAGTTTTACATTCCGATGCACCTCTCCAGGTTTACTGTATCCGTTGGACCTTCCCATTCACGATGAAACACAGAAATTGCATCGGAATTAAACATAAGAGAAACAATGAAGAGTTAAGTACAGGAAGACTGAGTCTTCCTACTGTCTATAATTTGAGCGTTTCCTGTGTCACTAGTTTTACATTCCGATGCACCTCTACAGGTTTACTGTATCCCTTGGACCTTCACAGCGACGATGAAACACAGAAATTTCATCGGAATTAAATATAAGAGACACAATGCCGATTTAAGTACAGGAAGACTGAGTCTTCCTACTATCTATGTTTTGAGCGTTTCCTGTGTCACTAGTTTTACATTCCGATGCACCTCTGCAGGTGTACTGTATCCCTTGGACCTTCCCATTGACGATGAAACACAGAAATTGCATCAGAATTAAATATAAGAGACACAATGCCGACTTAAGTACAGGATGACTGAGTCTTCCTACTGTCTATGTTTTGAGCGTTTCCTGTGACACCAGTTTTACATTCTGATGCACCTCTGCAGGTTTACTGTATCCCTTGGACCCTCCCATTGACGATGAAACACAGAAATTGCATCGGAATTAAATATAAGAGACACAATGCCGACTTAAGTACAGGAAGACTGAGTCTTCCTACTGACTATGTCTTGAGCGTTTCCTGTGTCACCAGTTTTACATTCCAATGCACCTCTGCAGGTTTCTAGTATCCCTTGGACCTTCCCATTGACGACGAAACACAGAAATTGCATCTAAATTAAATATAAGAGACACAATGCCGACTTAAGTACAAGAAAACAGTCTTCGTACGGTCTATGTTTTGAGCGTTTCCTGTGTCATCACTTTTACATTCCGATGCACCTCTGCAGGTTTACTGTATCCCTTGGACCTTCCCATTGACGATGAATAACAGAAATTGCATCGGAATTATATATAAGAGACTCAATGCCGACTTAAGTACAGGAAGATTGAGTCTTCCTACTGTCTATGTTTGAGCGTTTCCTGTGTCACTAGTTTTACATTCCGATGCACCTCTGCAGGTTTACTGTATCCCTTGGGCCTTCCCATTAACGATGAAACACAGAAATTGCATCGAATTAAATATAAGAGAAACAATGCCGACTTAAGTACAGGAAGACTGAGTCTTCCTACTGTCTATAATTTGAGCGTTTCCTGTGTCACCAGTTTTACAATCCGTTGCACCTCTACAGGTTTACTATATCCCTTGGACCTTCCCATTCACGATGAAAAACAGAAATTTCATCGGAAATAAATATAAGAGACACAATGCCGACTTCAGTACAGGAAGACTGAGTCTTCCTACTGTCTATGTTTTGAGCGTTTCCTGTGTTAGAGTTTTACATTCCGATGCACCTCCTCAGGTTTCTAGTATCCCTTGGACCTTCCCATTGACGACGAAACACAGAAATTGCATCGGAATTAAATATAAGAGACACAATGCCGACTTAAGTACAAGAAAACAGTCTTCGCACGGTCTATGTTTTGAGCGTTTCCTGTGTCATCAGTTTTACATTCCGATGCACCTCTGCAGGTTTACTGTATCCCTTGGACCTTCCCATTGACGATGAAACACAGAAATTGCATCGGAATTAAATATAAGAGACACAATGCCGACTTAAGTACAGGAAGACTGAGCCTTCCTACTGTCTATGTTTTGAGCGTTTCCTGTGCACCAGTTTTACATTCTGATGCACCTCTGCAGGTTCACTGTATCCCTTGGACCTTCCCATTGACGATGAAACACAGAAATTGCATCGGAATTAATATAAGAGACACAATGCCGACTTAAGTACAGTAAGACTGAGTCTTCCTACTGTCTATGTTTTGAGCGTTTCCTGTGTCACCAGTTTTACATTCCGATGCACCTCTGCAGGTTTCTAGTATTCCTTGGACCTTCCCATTGACGACGAAACACAGAAATTGCATCTAAATTAAATATAAGAGACACAATGCCGACTTAAGTACAAGAAAACAGTGTTCGTACGGTCTTTGTTTTGAGCGTTTCCTGTGTCATCAGTTTTACATTCCGATTCACCTCTGCAGGTTTACTGTATCCCTTGGACCTTCCCATTGACGATGAAACACAGAAATTGCATCGGAATTATATATAAGAGACACAATGCCGACTTAAGTACAGGAAGACTGAGTGTATCCTACTCTCTATGTTTTGAGCGTTTCCTGTCTCACCAGTTTTACATTCTGATGCGCCTCTGCAGGTTTACTGTATCCCTTGGACCTTCCCATTGACGATGAAACACAGAAATTGCATCGGAATTAAATATAAGAGAAACAATGCCGACTTAAGTACAGGAAGACTGAATCTTCCTACTGTCTATAATTTGAGCGTTTCCTGTGTCACCAGTTTTACATTCCGATGCACCTCTACAGGTTTACTGTATCCCTTGGACCTTCCCATTGACGATGAAACACAGAAATTGCATCGGAATTAAATATAAGAGACATAATGCCGACTTAAGTACAGCAAGACTAAGTCTTCCTACTGTCTATGTTTTGGGCGTTTCCTGTGTCCCTAGTTTTACATTCCGATGCACCTCTGCAGGTGTACTGTATCCCTTGGACCTTCCCATTGACGACGAAACACAGAAATTGCATCTAAATTAAATATAAGAGACACAATGCCGACTTAAGTACAGGAAGATTGAGTCTTCCTACTGTTTATGTTGGAGCGTTTCCTGTGTCACTAGTTTTACATTCCGATGCACCTCTGCACGTTTACTATATCCCTTGGACCTTCCCATTCACGATGAAACACAGAATTTTCATCGGGAATAAATATAAGAGACACAATGCCGATTTCAGTACAGGAAGACTGAGTCTTCCTACTGTCTATGTTTTGAGCGTTTCCTGTGTTAGAGTTTTACATTCCGATGCACCTCCTAAGGTTTCTAGTATCCCTTGGACCTTCCCATTGACGACGAAACACAGAAATTGCATCTAAATTAAATATAAGAGACACAATGCCGACTTAAGTACAAGAAAACAGTCTTCGTACGGTCTATGTTTTGAGCGTTTCCTGTGTCATCAGTTTCACATTCCGATGCACCTCTGCAGGTTTACTGTATCCCTTGGACCTTCCCATTGACGATGAATAACAGAAATTGCATCGGAACTATATATAAGAGACACAATGCCGACTTAAGTACAGGAAGACTGAGTCTTCCTACTCTCTATGTTTTGAGCGTTTCCTGTGTCACCAGTTTCACATTCTGATGCGCCTCTGCACGTTTACTGTATCCCTTGGACCTTCCCATTGACGATGAAACACAGAAATTGCATCGCAATTAAATATAAGAGAAACAATGCCGACTCAAGTACAAGAAAACAGTCTTCGTACGGTCTATGTTTTGAGCGTTTCCTGTGTCATCAGTTTTACATTCCGATGCACCTCTGCAGGTTTACTGTATCCCCTGGACCTTCCCATTGACGATGAATAACAGAAATTGCAACGGATTTATATATAAGAGACACAATGCCGACTTAAGTACAGGAAGACTAAATCCTGCTACTGTCTATGATTTGAGCGTATCCTGTGTCATCAGTTTTACTTTCCGATGCACCTCTGCAGGTTTACTATATCCCTTGGACCTTCCCATTCACGATGAAACACAGAAATTTCATCGGAAATAAATACAAGAGACACAATGCCGACTTATGTACAGGAATACTGAGTTTTCCTACTGTCTATATTTTGAGCGTTTCCTGTGTCACTAGTTATACATTCCGTTGCACCTCTGCAGGGTTACTGTATCCCTTGGACCTTCCCATTGTCGATGCAACACAGAAATTGCATCGGAATTAAATATAAGAGACACAATGCCGACTTAAGTACAGGAAGACTGAGTCTTCCTACTGTCTATATTGTGAGCGTTTACTGTGTCACCATTTTTACATTCTGATGCACCTCTGCAGGTTTACTGTACCCCTTGGACATTCCCATTGACGATGAAACACAGAAATTGCATCGGAATTAAATATAAGAGACACAATGCCGACTTAAGTACAGGAAGACTGAGTCTTCCTACTGTCTATGTTTTGAGCGTTTCCTGTGTCACCAGTTTTACATTCCGATGCACCTCTGCAGGTTTAATGTATCCCTTGGACTTTTCCATTGACGATGAAACACAGAAATTGCATCGGAATTAAATGTAAGAGACACAGTGCCGACGTAAGTACAGGAAGATTGAGTCTTCCTACTGTCTATGTTTGAGCGTTTCCTGTGTCACTTAGTTTACATTCCGATGCACCTCTGCAGGTTTACTGTATCCCTTGGACCTTCCCATTGATGATGAAACACAGAAATTGCATCGGAATTATATATAAGAGGCACAATGCCGACTTAAGTACAGGAGGACTGAGTGTTCCTACTCTCTATGTTTTGAGCGTTTCCTGTGTCACCAGTTTTACATTCTGATGCACCTCTGCAGGTTTACTGTATCCCTTGGACCTTCCCATTGACGATGAAACACAGAAATTGCATCGAATTAAATATAAGAGAAACAATGCCGACTTAAGTACAGGCAGACTGAGTCTTCCTACTGTCTATAATTTGAGCGTTTCCTTAGTCACCAGTTTTACATTCCGAAGCACCTCTACAGGTTTACTGTATCCCTTGGACCTTCACAGCGACGATGAAACACAGAAATGTCATCGGAAATAAATATAAGAGACACAATGCCGACTTAAGTACAGGAAGACTGAGTCTTCCTACTGTCTATGTTTTGAGCGTTTCCTGTGTCACGAGTTTTACATTCCGATGCACCTCTGCAGGTTTACTGTATCCCTTGGACCTTCCCATTGACGATGTAACACAGAAATTGCATCGGAATTAAATATAAGAGACACAATGCCGACTTAAGTACAGGAAGACTGAGCCTTCCTACTGTCTATGTTTTGAGCGTTTCCTGTGACACCAGTTTTACATTCTGATGCACCTCTGCAGGTTTACTGTATCCCTTGAACCTTCCCATTGACGATGAAACACAGAAATTGCATCGGAATTAAATATAAGAGACACAATGCCGACTTAAGTACAGGAAGACTTAATCTTCCTACTGTCTACGTTTTGAGCGTTTCCTGTGTCACCAGTTTTACATTCCGATGCACCTCTGCAGGTTTCTAGTATTCCTTGGACCTTCCCATTGACGACGAAACACAGAAATTGCATCTAAATTAAATATAAGAGACACAATGCCGACTTAAGTACAAGAAAACAGAGTTCGTACGGTCTATGTTTTGAGCGTTTCCTGTGTCATCAGTTTTACATTCCGATGCACCTCTGCAGGTTTACTGTATCCCTTGGACCTTCCCATTGACGATGAAACACAGAATTTGCATCGGAATTATATGTAAGAGACACAATGCCGACTTAAGTACAGGAAGACTGAGTCTTCCTACTATCTATGTTTTGAGCGTTTCCTGTGTCACCAGTTTTACATTCTGATGCGCCTCTGCAGGTTTACTGTATCCCTTGGACCTTCCCATTGACGATGAAACACAGAAATTGCATCGGAATTAAATATAAGAGAAACAATGCCGACTTAAGTACAGGAAGACTGAATCTTCCTACTGTCTATAATTTGAGCGTTTCCTGTGTCACCAGTTTTACATTCCGATGCACCTCTACAGGTTTACTGTATCCCTTGGACCTTCCCATTGACGATGAAACACAGAAATTGCATCGGAATTAAATATAAGAGACATAATGCCGACTTAAGTACAGGAAGACTGAGTCTTCCTACTGTCTATAATTTGAGCGTTTCCTGTGTCATCAGTTTTACTTTCCGATGCACCTCTGCAGGTTTACTATATCCCTTGGACCTTCCCATTCACGATGAAACACAGAAATTTCATCAGAAATAAATATAAGAGACACAATGCAGACTTAAGTACAGGAAGACTGAGTGTTCCTACTGTCTATGTTTGAGCGTTTCCTGTGTCACGAGTTTTACATTCCGATGCACCTCTGCCGATTTACTGTATCCCTTGGATTTTCCCATTGACGATGAAACACAGAAATTGCATCGGAATTAAATATAAGAGACACAATGCCGACATAAGTACAGGAAGACTGAGTCTTCTTACTGTCTATGATTTGAGCGTTTCCTGTGTCACTAGTTTTACATTCCGATGCACCTCTGCAGGTTTACTGTATCCCTTGGACCTTCCCATTGACGATGAAACACAGAAATTGCATCGGAATTAAATATAAGAGACACAATGCCGACATAAGTACAGGAAGACTGAGCCTACCTACTGTCTATGTTTGAGCGTTTCCTGTGTCACTAGTTTTACATCCTGGTGCACCTCTGCAGGTTTACTGTATCCCTTGGACCTTCCCATTGACGACGAAACACAGAAATTGCATCTAAATTAATTATAAGAGACACAATGCCGACTTAAGTACAAGAAAACAGTCTTCGTGCGGTCTATGTTTTGAGCGTTTCCTGTGTCATCAGTTTCACATTCCGATGCACCTCTGCAGGTTTACTGTATCCCTTGGACCTTCCCATTGACGATGAATAACAGAAATTGCATCGGAACTATATATAAGAGACACAATGCCGACTTAAGTACAGGCAGACTGAGTCTTCCTACTGTCTATGTTTGAGCGTTTCCTGTGTCACTAATTTTACATTCCGATGCAACTCTGCAGGTTTACTGTATCCCTTGGACCTTCCCATTGATGATGAAACACAGAAATTGCATCGGAATTATATATAAGAGGCACAATGCCGTCTTAAGTACAGGAGGACTGAGTGTTCCTACTCTCTATGTTTTGAGCGTTTCCTGTGTCACCAGTTTTACATTCTGATGCACCTCTGCAGGTTTACTGTATCCCTTGGACCTTCCCATTGACGATGAAACACAGAAATTGCATCGAATTAAATATAAGAGAAACAATGCCGACTTAAGTACAGGCAGACTGAGTCTTCCTACTGTCTATAATTTGAGCGTTTCCTTAGTCACCAGTTTTACATTCCGATGCACCTCTACAGGTCTACTGTATCCCTTGGACCTTCACAGCGACGATGAAACACAGAAATGTCATCGGAAATAAATATAAGAGACACAATGCCGACTTAAGTACAGGAAGACTGAGTCTTCCTACTGTCTATGTTTTGAGCGTTTCCTGTGTCACGAGTTTTACATTCCGATGCACCTCTGCAGGTTTACTGTATCCCTTGGACCTTCCCATTGACGATGAAACACAGAAATTGCATCGGAATTAAATATAAGAGACACAATGCCGACTTAAGTACAGGAAGACTGAGCCTTCCTACTGTCTATGTTTTGAGCGTTTCCTGTGACACCAGTTTTACATTCTGATGCACCTCTGCAGGTATACTGTATCCCTTGGACCTTCCCATTGACGATGAAACACAGAAATTGCATCGGAATTAAATATAAGAGACACAATGCCGACTTAAGTACAGGAAGACTTAATCTTCCTACTGTCTACGTTTTGAGCGTTTCCTGTGTCACCAGTTTTACATTCCGATGCACCTCTGCAGGTTTCTAGTATTCCTTGGACCTTCCCATTGACGACGAAACACAGAAATTGCATCTAAATTAAATATAAGAGACACAATGCCGACTTAAGTACAAGAAAACAGAGTTCGTACGGTCTATGCTTTGAGCGTTTCCTGTGTCATCAGTTTTACATTCCGATGCACCTCTGCAGGTTTACTGTATCCCTTGGACCTTCCCATTGACGATGAAACACAGAAATTGCATCGGAATTATATGTAAGAGACACAATGCCGACTTAAGTACAGGAAGACTGAGTCTTCCTACTATCTATGTTTTGAGCGTTTCCTGTGTCACCAGTTTTACATTCTGATGCGCCTCTGCAGGTTTACTGTATCCCTTGGATCTTCCCATTGTCGATGAAACACAGAAATTGCATCGGAATTAAATATAAGAGAAACAATGCCGACTTAAGTACAGGAAGACTGAATCTTCCTACTGTCTATAATTTGAGCGTTTCCTGTGTCACCAGTTTTACATTCCGATGCACCTCTACAGGTTTACTGTATCCCTTGGACCTTCCCATTGACGATGAAACACAGAAATTGCATCGGAATTAAATATAAGATACATAATGCCGACTTAAGTACAGGAAGACTGAGTCATCCTACTGTCTATAATTTGAGCGTTTCCTGTGTCATCAGTTTTACTTTCCGATGCACCTCTGCAGGTTTACTATATTCCTTGGACCTTCCCATTCACGATGAAACACAGAAATGTCATCGGAAATAAATATAAGAGACACAATGCAGACTTAAGTACAGGAAGACTGAGTCTTCCTACTGTCTATGTTTGAGCGTTTCCTGTGTCACCAGTTTTACATTCTGATGCGCCTCTGCAGGTTTACTGTATCCCTTGGACCTTCCCATTGACGATGAAACACAGAAATTGCATCGGAATTAAATATAAGAGACAGAATGCCGACATAAGTACAGGAAGACTGAGTCTTCCTACTATCTATGTTTTGAGCGTTTCCTGTGTCACCAGTTTTACATTCTGATGCGCCTCTGCAGGTTTACTGTATCCCTTGGACCTTCCCATTGACGATGAAACACAGAAATTGCATCGGAATTAAATATAAGAGAAACAATGCCGACTTAAGTACAGGAAGACTGAATCTTCCTACTGTCTATAATTTGAGCGTTTCCTGTGTCACCAGTTTTACATTCCGATGCACCTCTACAGGTTTACTGTATCCCTTGGACCTTCCCATTGACGATGAAACACAGAAATTGCATCGGAATTAAATATAAGATACATAATGCCGACTTAAGTACAGGAAGACTGAGTCATCCTACTGTCTATAATTTGAGCGTTTCCTGTGTCATCAGTTTTACTTTCCGATGCACCTCTGCAGGTTTACTATATCCCTTGGACCTTCCCATTCACGATGAAACACAGAAATTTCATCGGAAATAAATATAAGAGACACAATGCCGACTTAAGTACAGGAAGACTGAGTCTTCCTACTGTCTATGTTTTGAGCGTTTCCTGTGTCACGAGTTTTACATTCCGATGCACCTCTGCAGGTTTACTGTATCCCTTGGACCTTCCCATTGACGATGAAACACAGAAATTGCATCGGAATTAAATATAAGAGACACAATGCCGACTTAAGTACAGGAAGACATAATCTTCCTACTGTCTACGTTTTGAGCGTTTCCTGTGTCACCAGTTTTACATTCCGATGCACCTCTGCAGGTTTCTAGTATTCCTTGGACCTTCCCATTGACGACGAAACACAGAAATTGCATCTAAATTAAATATAAGAGACACAATGCCGACTTAAGTACAAGAAAACAGAGTTCGTACGGCCTATGCTTTGAGCGTTTCCTGTGTCATCAGTTTTACATTCCGATGCACCTCTGCAGGTTTACTGTATCCCTTGGACCTTCCCATTGACGATGAAACACAGAAATTGCATCGGAATTATATGTAAGAGACACAATGCCGACGTAAGTACAGGAAGACTGAGTCTTCCTACTATCTATGTTTTGAGCGTTTCCTGTGTCACCAGTTTTACATTCTGATGCGCCTCTGCAGGTTTACTGTATCCCTTGGACCTTCCCATTGACGATGAAACACAGAAATTGCATCGGAATTAAATATGAGAGAAACAATGCCGACTTAAGTACAGGAAGACTGAATCTTCCTACTGTCTATAATTTGAGCGTTTCCTGTGTCACCAGTTTTACATTCCGATGCACCTCTACAGGTTTACTGTATCCCTTGGACCTTCCCATTGACGATGAAACACAGAAATTGCATCGGAATTAAATATAAGAGACACAATGCCGACTTAAGTACAGGAAGACTGAGTCTTCCTACTCTCTATGTTTGAGCGTTTCCTGTGTCACTAGTTTTACATCCTGGTGCACCTCTGCAGGTTTACTGTATCCCTTGGACCTTCCCATTGACGACGAAACACAGAAATTGCATCTAAATTAAATATAAGAGTAACAATGCCGACTTAAGTACAAGAAAACAGTCTTCGTACGGTCTATGTTTTGAGCGTTTCCTGGTCATCAGTTTTACATTCCGATGCACCTCTGCAGGTTTACTGTATCCCTTGGACCTTCCAATTGACGATGAATAACAGAAATTGCATCGGATTTATATATAAGAGACACAATGCCGACTTAAGTACAGGCAGACTGAGTCTTCCTACTGTCTATGTTTGAGCGTTTCCTGTGTCACTAATTTTACATTCCGATGCAACTCTGCAGGTTTACTGTATCCCTTGGACCTTCCCATTGATGATGAAACACAGAAATTGCATCGGAATTATATATAAGAGGCACAATGCCGTCTTAAGTACAGGAGGACTGAGTGTTCCTACTCTCTATGTTTTGAGCGATTCCTGTGTCACCAGTTTTACATTCTGATGCACCTCTGCAGGTTTACTGTATCCCTTGGACCTTCCCATTGACGATGAAACACAGAAATTGCATCGAATTAAATATAAGAGAAACAATGCCGACTTAAGTACAGGCAGACTGAGTCTTCCTACTGTCTATAATTTGAGCGTTTCCTTAGTCACCAGTTTTACATTCCGATGCACCTCTACAGGTTTACTGTATCCCTTGGACCTTCACAGCGACGATGAAACACAGAAATGTCATCGGAAATAAATATAAGAGACACAATGCCGACTTAAGTACAGGAAGACGGAGTCTTCCTACTGTCTATGTTTTGAGCGTTTCCTGTGTCACGAGTTTTACATTCCGATGCACCTCTGCCGGTTTACTGTATCCCTTGGACCTTCCCATTGACGATGAAACACAGAAATTGCATCGGAATTAAATATAAGAGACACAATGCCGACTTAAGTACAGGGGGACTGAGCCTTCCTACTGTCTATGTTTTGAGCGTTTCCTGTGACACCAGTTTTACATTCTGATGCACCTCTGCAGGTTTACTGTATCCCTTGGACCTTCCCATTGACGATGAAACACAGAAATTGCATCGGAATTAAATATAAGAGACACAATGCCGACTTAAGTACAGGAAGACTGAGACTTCCTACTGTCTACGTTTTGAGCGTTTCCTGTGTCACCAGTTTTACATTCCGATGCACCTCTGCAGGTTTCTAGTATTCCTTGGACCTTCCCATTGACGACGAAAGACAGAAATTGCATCTAAATTAAATATAAGAGACACAATGCCGACTTAAGTACAAGAAAACAGTGTTCGTACGGTCTATGTTTTGAGCGTTTCCTGTGTCATCAGTTTTACATTCCGATGCACCTCTGCAGGTTTACTGTATCCCTTGGACCTTCCCATTGACGATGAAACACAGAAATTGCATCGGAATTATATGTAAGAGACACAATGCCGACTTAAGTACAGGAAGACTGAGTTTTCCTACTATCTATGTTTTGAGCGTTTCCTGTGTCACAAGTTTTACATTCTGATGCGCCTCTGCAGGTTTACTGTATCCCTTGGACCTTCCCATTGACGATGAAACACAGAAATTGCATCGGAATTAAATATAAGAGAAACAATGCCGACTTAAGTACAGGAAGACTGAATCTTCCTACTGTCTATAATTTGAGCGTTTCCTGTGTCACCAGTTTTACATTCCGATGCACCTCTACAGGTTTACTGTATCCCTTGGACCTTCCCATTGACCATGAAACACTGAAATTGCATCGGAATTAAATATAAGAGACATAATGCCGACTTAAGTACAGGAAGACCAAGTCTTCCTACTGTCTATGTTTTGGGCGTTTCCTGTGTCATCAGTTTTACTTTCCGATGCACCTCTGCAGGTTTACTATATCCCTTGGACCTTCCCATTCACGATGAAACACAGAAATTTCATCGGAAATAAATATAAGAGACACAATGCAGACTTAAGTACAGGAAGACTGAGTCTTCCTACTGTCTATGTTTGTGCGTTTCCTGTGTCACGAGTTTTACATTCCGATGCACCTCTGCCGATTTACTGTATCCCTTGGACCTTCCCATTGACGATGAAACACAGAAATTGCATCGGAATTAAATATAAGAGACACAATGCCGACATAAGTACAGGAAGACTGAGTCTTCTTACTGTCTATGATTTGAGCGTTTCCTGTGTCACTAGTTTTACATTCCGATGCACCTCTGCAGGTTTACTGTGTCCCTTGGACCTTCCCATTGACGATGAAACACAGAAATTGCATCGGAATTAAATATAAGAGACACAATGCCGACTTAAGTACAGGAAGACTGAGTCTACCTACTGTCTATGTTTGAGCGTTTCCTGTGTCACTAGTTTTACATCCTGGTGCACCTCGGCAGGTTTACTGTATCCCTTGGACCCTCCCATTGACGATGAAACACAAAAATTGCATCGGAATTAAATATAAGAGACACAATGCCGACTTAAGTACAGGGTGACTGAGTGTTCCTACTGTCTATAATTTGAGCTTTTCCTGTGTCACCAGTTTTACATTCCGATGCACCTCTGCATGTTTACTGTATCCCTTGGACCTTCCCATTGACGATGAAACACAGAAATTGCATCGGAATTAAATATAAGAGAAACAATGCCGACTCAAGTACAAGAAAACAGTCTTCGTACGGTCTATGTTTTGAGCGTTTCCTGGTCATCAGTTTTACATTCCGATGCACCACTGCAGGTTTACTGTATCCCTTGGACCTTCCAATTGACGATGAATAACAGAAATTGCATCGGATTTATATATAAGAGACACAATGCCGACTTAAGTACAGGCAGACTGAGTCTTACTACTGTCTATGTTTGAGCGTTTCCTGTGTCACTAATTTTACATTCCGATGCAACTCTGCAGGTTTACTGTATCCCTTGGACCTTCCCATCGATGATGAAACACAGAAATTGCATCGGAATTATATATAAGAGGCACAATGCCGTCTTAAGTACAGGAGGACTGAGTGTTCCTACTCTCTATGTTTTGAGCGATTCCTGTGTCACCAGTTTTACATTCTGATGCACCTCTGCAGGTTTACTGTATCCCTTGGACCTTCCCATTGACGATGAAACACAGAAATTGCATCGAATTAAATATAAGAGAAACAATGCCGACTTAAGTACAGGCAGACTGAGTCTTCCTACTGTCTATAATTTGAGCGTTTCCTTAGTCACCAGTTTTACATTCCGATGCACCTCTACAGGTTTACTGTATCCCTTGGACCTTCACAGCGACGATGAAACACAGAAATGTCATCGGAAATAAATATAAGAGACACAATGCCGACTTAAGTACAGGAAGACGGAGTCTTCCTACTGTCTATGTTTTGAGCGTTTCCTGTGTCACGAGTTTTACATTCCGATGCACCTCTGCAGGTTTACTGTATCCCTTGGACCTTCCCATTGACGATGAAACACAGAAATTGCATCGGAATTAAATATAAGAGACACAATGCCGACTTAAGTACAGGGGGACTGAGCCTTCCTACTGTCTATGTTTTGAGCGTTTCCTGTGACACCAGTTTTACATTCTGATGCACCTCTGCAGGTTTACTGTATCCCTTGGACCTTCCCATTGACGATGAAACACAGAAATTGCATCGGAATTAAATATAAGAGACACAATGCCGACTTAAGTACAGGAAGACTGAGACTTCCTACTGTCTACGTTTTGAGCGTTTCCTGTGTCACCAGTTTTACATTCCGATGCACCTCTGCAGGTTTCTAGTATTCCTTGGACCTTCCCATTGACGACGAAACACAGAAATTGCATCTAAATTAAATATAAGAGACACAATGCCGACTTAAGTACAAGAAAACAGTGTTCGTACGGTCTATGTTTTGAGCGTTTCCTGTGTCATCAGTTTTACATTCCGATGCACCTCTGCAGGTTTACTGTATCCCTTGGACCTTCCCATTGACGATGAAACACAGAAATTGCATCGGAATTATATGTAAGAGACACAATGCCGACTTAAGTACAGGAAGACTGAGTTTTCCTACTATCTATGTTTTGAGCGTTTCCTGTGTCACAAGTTTTACATTCTGATGCGCCTCTGCAGGTTTACTGTATCCCTCGGACCTTCCCATTGACGATGAAACACAGAAATTGCATCGGAATTAAATATAAGAGAAACAATGCCGACTTAAGTACAGGAAGACTGAATCTTCCTACTGTCTATTATTTGAGCGTTTCCTGTGTCACCAGTTTTACATTCCGATGCACCTCTACAGGTTTACTGTATCCCTTGGACCTTCCCATTGACCATGAAACACTGAAATTGCATCGGAATTAAATATAAGAGACATAATGCCGACTTAAGTACAGGAAGACCAAGTCTTCCTACTGTCTATGTTTTGGGCGTTTCCTGTGTCATCAGTTTTACTTTCCGATGCACCTCTGCAGGTTTACTATATCCCTTGGACCTTCCCATTCACGATGAAACACAGAAATTTCATCGGAAATAAATATAAGAGACACAATGCAGACTTAAGTACAGGAAGACTGAGTCTTCCTACTGTCTATGTTTGAGCGTTTCCTGTGTCACGAGTTTTACATTCCGATGCACCTCTGCCGATTTACTGTATCCCTTGGACCTTCCCATTGACGATGAAACACAGAAATTGCATCGGAATTAAATATAAGAGACACAATGCCGACATAAGTACAGGAAGACTGAGTCTTCTTACTGTCTATGATTTGAGCGTTTCCTGTGTCACTAGTTTTACATTCCGATGCACCTCTGCAGGTTTACTGTGTCCCTTGGACCTTCCCATTGACGATGAAACACAGAAATTGCATCGGAATTAAATATAAGAGACACAATGCCGACTTAAGTACAGGAAGACTGAGTCTACCTACTGTCTATGTTTGAGCGTTTCCTGTGTCACTAGTTTTACATCCTGGTGCACATCGGCAGGTTTACTGTATCCCTTGGACCCTCCCATTGACGATGAAACACAAAAATTGCATCGGAATTAAATATAAGAGACACAATGCCGACTTAAGTACAGGGTGACTGAGTGTTCCTACTGTCTATAATTTGAGCTTTTCCTGTGTCACCAGTTTTACATTCCGATGCACCTCTGCATGTTTACTGTATCCCTTGGACCTTCCCTTTGGCGATGAAACACACAAATTGCATCGAAATTAAATATAAGAGACACAATGCCGACTTAAGTACAGGAAGACTAAATCCTGCAACTGTCTATGTTTTGAGCGTATCCTGTGTCATCAGTTTTACTTTCCGATGCACCTCTGCAGGTTTACTATATCCCATGGACCTTCCCATTCACGATGAAACACAGAAATTTCATCGGAAATAAATATATAAGAGACACAATGCCTACTTATGTACAGGAAGACTGAGTCTTCCTACTGTCTATATTTTGAGCGTTTCCTGTGTCACTAGTTATACATTCCGTTGCACCTCTGCAGGTTTACTGTATCCCTTGGACCTTCCCATTGACGATGCAACACAGAAATTGCATCGGAATTAAATATAAGAGACACAATGCCGACTTTAGTACAGGAAGACTGAGTCTTCCTACTGTCTATGTTTTGAGCGTTTCCTGTGTTAGAGTTTTACATTCCGATGCACCTCTGCAGGCTTACTGTATCCCTTGGACCTTCCCATTGACGATGAAACACAGAAATTGCATCGGAATTAAATGTATGAGACACGATGCCGACTTAAGTACAGGAAGACTGAGTCTTCCTACTGTCTATGATTTGAGCGTTTCCTGTGTCACTAGTTTTACATTCCGATGCACCTCTGCAAGTTTATTGTATCCCTTGGACCTTCACATTGACGATGAAACACAGAAATTGCATCGGAATTAAATATAAGAGACACAATGCCGACGAAAGAACAGGAAGACTGAGTTTTCCTACTGTCTATAATTTGAGCGTTTCCTGTGTCACCAGTTTTACATTCCGATTCACTTCTACAGGTTTACTGAATCCCTTGGACCTTCACAGCGACGATGAAACACAGAAATTTCATCGGAAATAAATATAAGAGACACAATGCCGACTTAAGTACAGGAAGACTGAGTCTTCCTACTGTCTATGTTTTGAGCGTTTCCTGTGTCACGAGTTTTACATTCCGATGCACCTCTGCAGGTTTACTGTATCCCTTGGACCTTCCCATTGACGATGAAACACAGAAATTGCATCGGAATTAAATATAAGAGACACAATGCCGACTTAAGTACAGGAAGACTGAGTCTTCCAACTGTCTATGTTTTGAGCGTTTCCTGTGTCACTAGTTTTACATTCCGATGCACCTCAGCAGGTTTACTGTATCCCTTGGACCTTCCCATCGACGATGAAACACAGAAATTGCATCGGAATTAAATATAAGAGACACAATGCCGACTTAAGTACAGGAAGACTGAGTCTTCCTACTGTCTATGTTTTGAGCGTTTCCTGTGTCATCAGTTTTACATTCCGATGCACCTCTGCAGGTTTACTGTATCCCTTGGACCTTCCCATTGACGATGAAACACAGAAATTGCATCGGAATTAAATATAAGATACATAATGCCGACTTAAGTACAGGAAGACCGAGTCATCCTACTGTCTATAATTTGAGCGTTTCCTGTGTCATCAGTTTTACTTTCCGATGCACCTCTGCAGGTTTACTATATTCCTTGGACCTTCCCATTCACGATGAAACACAGAAATTTCATCGGAAATAAATATAAGAGACACAATGCAGACTTAAGTACAGGAAGACTGAGTCTTCCTACTGTCTATGTTTGAGCGTTTCCTGTGTCACGAGTTTTACATTCCGATGCACCTCTGCCGATTTACTGTATCCCTTGGATTTTCCCATTGACGATGAAACACAGAAATTGCATCGGAATTAAATATAAGAGACAGAATGCCGACATAAGTACAGGAAGACTGAGTCTTCCTACTATCTATGTTTTGAGCGTTTCCTGTGTCACCAGTTTTACATTCTGATGCGCCTCTGCAGGTTTACTGTATCCCTTGGACCTTCCCATTGACGATGAAACACAGAAATTGCATCGGAATTAAATATAAGAGAAACAATGCCGACTTAAGTACAGGAAGACTGAATCTTCCTACTGTCTATAATTTGAGCGTTTCCTGTGTCACCAGTTTTACATTCCGATGCACCTCTACAGGTTTACTGTATCCCTTGGACCTTCCCATTGACGATGAAACACAGAAATTGCATCGGAATTAAATATAAGATACATAATGCCGACTTAAGTACAGGAAGACTGAGTCATCCTACTGTCTATAATTTGAGCGTTTCCTGTGTCATCAGTTTTACTTTCCGATGCACCTCTGCAGGTTTACTATATCCCTTGGACCTTCCCATTCACGATGAAACACAGAAATTTCATCGGAAATAAATATAAGAGACACAATGCCGACTTAAGTACAGGAAGACTGAGTCTTCCTACTGTCTATGTTTTGAGCGTTTCCTGTGTCACGAGTTTTACATTCCGATGCACCTCTGCAGGTTTACTGTATCCCTTGGACCTTCCCATTGACGATGAAACACAGAAATTGCATCGGAATTAAATATAAGAGACACAATGCCGACTTAAGTACAGGAAGACTGAGCCTTCCTACTGTCTATGTTTTGAGCGTTTCCTGTGACACCAGTTTTACATTCTGATGCACCTCTGCAGGTTTACTGTATCCCTTGGACCTTCCCATTGACGATGAAACACAGAAATTGCATCGGAATTAAATATAAGAGACACAATGCCGACTTAAGTACAGGAAGACTTAATCTTCCTACTGTCTACGTTTTGAGCGTTTCCTGTGTCACCAGTTTTACATTCCGATGCACCTCTGCAGGTTTCTAGTATTCCTTGGACCTTCCCATTGACGACGAAACACAGAAATTGCATCTAAATTAAATATAAGAGACACAATGCCGACTTAAGTACAAGAAAACAGAGTTCGTACGGCCTATGCTTTGAGCGTTTCCTGTGTCATCAGTTTTACATTCCGATGCACCTCTGCAGGTTTACTGTATCCCTTGGACCTTCCCATTGACGATGAAACACAGAAATTGCATCGGAATTATATGTAAGAGACACAATGCCGACGTAAGTACAGGAAGACTGAGTCTTCCTACTATCTATGTTTTGAGCGTTTCCTGTGTCACCAGTTTTACATTCTGATGCGCCTCTGCAGGTTTACTGTATCCCTTGGACCTTCCCATTGACGATGAAACACAGAAATTGCATCGGAATTAAATATGAGAGAAACAATGCCGACTTAAGTACAGGAAGACTGAATCTTCCTACTGTCTATAATTTGAGCGTTTCCTGTGTCACCAATTTTACATTCCGATGCACCTCTACAGGTTTACTGTATCCCTTGGACCTTCCCATTGACGATGAAACACAGAAATTGCATCGGAATTAAATATAAGAGACACAATGCCGACTTAAGTACAGGAAGACTGAGTCTTCCTACTGTCTATGTTTGAGCGTTTCCTGTGTCACTAGTTTTACATCCTGGTGCACCTCTGCAGGTTTACTGTATCCCTTGGACCTTCCCATTGACGACGAAACACAGAAATTGCATCTAAATTAAATATAAGAGACACAATGCCGACTTAAGTACAAGAAAACAGTCTTCGTACGGTCTATGTTTTGAGCGTTTCCTGTGTCATCAGTTTCACATTCCGATGCACCTCTGCAGGTTTACTGTATCCCTTGGACCTTCCCATTGACGATGAATAACAGAAATTGCATCGGAACTATGTATAAGAGACACAATGCCGACTTAAGTACAGGAAGATTGAGTCTTCCTACTCTCTATGTTTAAGCGTTTCCTGTGTCACTATTTTTACATTCCGATGCACCTCTGCAGGTTTACTGTATCCCTTGGACCTTCCCATTGACGATGAAACACAGAAATTGCATCGGAATTATATATAAGAGACACAATGCCAACTTAAGTACAGGAAGACTGAGTCTTCCTACTCTCTATGTTTTGAGCGTTTCCTGTGTCACCAGTTTTACATTCTGATGCGCCTCTGCACGTTTACTGTATCCCTTGGACCTTCCCATTGACGATGAAACACAGAAATTGCATCGGAATTAAATATAAGAGAAACAATGCCGACTCAAGTACAAGAAAACAGTCTTCGTACGGTCTATGTTTTGAGCGTTTCCTGGTCATCAGTTTTACATTCCGATGCACCTCTGCAGGTTTACTGTATCCCTTGGACCTTCCAATTGACGATGAATAACAGAAATTGCATCGGATTTATATATAAGAGACACAATGCCGACTTAAGTACAGGCAGACTGAGTCTTCCTACTGTCTATGTTTGAGCGTTTCCTGTGTCACTAATTTTACATTCCGATGCAACTCTGCAGGTTTACTGTATCCCTTGGACCTTCCCATTGATGATGAAACACAGAAATTGCATCGGAATTATATATAAGAGGCACAATGCCGTCTTAAGTACAGGAGGACTGAGTGTTCCTACTCTCTATGTTTTGAGCGATTCCTGTGTCACCAGTTTTACATTCTGATGCACCTCTGCAGGTTTACTGTATCCCTTGGACCTTCCCATTGACGATGAAACACAGAAATTGCATCGAATTAAATATAAGAGAAACAATGCCGACTTAAGTACAGGCAGACTGAGTCTTCCTACTGTCTATAATTTGAGCGTTTCCTTAGTCACCAGTTTTACATTCCGATGCACCTCTACAGGTTTACTGTATCCCTTGGACCTTCACAGCGACGATGAAACACAGAAATGTCATCGGAAATAAATATAAGAGACACAATGCCGACTTAAGTACAGGAAGACGGAGTCTTCCTACTGTCTATGTTTTGAGCGTTTCCTGTGTCACGAGTTTTACATTCCGATGCACCTCTGCCGGTTTACTGTATCCCTTGGACCTTCCCATTGACGATGAAACACAGAAATTGCATCGGAATTAAATATAAGAGACACAATGCCGACTTAAGTACAGGGGGACTGAGCCTTCCTACTGTCTATGTTTTGAGCGTTTCCTGTGACACCAGTTTTACATTCTGATGCACCTCTGCAGGTTTACTGTATCCCTTGGACCTTCCCATTGACGATGAAACACAGAAATTGCATCGGAATTAAATATAAGAGACACAATGCCGACTTAAGTACAGGAAGACTGTGACTTCCTACTGTCTACGTTTTGAGCGTTTCCTGTGTCACCAGTTTTACATTCCGATGCACCTCTGCAGGTTTCTAGTATTCCTTGGACCTTCCCATTGACGACGAAAGACAGAAATTGCATCTAAATTAAATATAAGAGACACAATGCCGACTTAAGTACAAGAAAACAGTGTTCGTACGGTCTGTGTTTTGAGCGTTTCCTGTGTCATCAGTTTTACATTCCGATGCACCTCTGCAGGTTTACTGTATCCCTTGGACCTTCCCATTGACGATGAAACACAGAAATTGCATCGGAATTATATGTAAGAGACACAATGCCGACTTAAGTACAGGAAGACTGAGTTTTCCTACTATCTATGTTTTGAGCGTTTCCTGTGTCACAAGTTTTACATTCTGATGCGCCTCTGCAGGTTTACTGTATCCCTTGGACCTTCCCATTGACGATGAAACACAGAAATTGCATCGGAATTAAATATAAGAGAAACAATGCCGACTTAAGTACAGGAAGACTGAATCTTCCTACTGTCTATAATTTGAGCGTTTCCTGTGTCACCAGTTTTACATTCCGATGCACCTCTACAGGTTTACTGTATCCCTTGGACCTTCCCATTGACCATGAAACACTGAAATTGCATCGGAATTAAATATAAGAGACATAATGCCGACTTAAGTACAGGAAGACCAAGTCTTCCTACTGTCTATGTTTTCGGCGTTTCCTGTGTCATCAGTTTTACTTTCCGATGCACCTCTGCAGGTTTACTATATCCCTTGGACCTTCCCATTCACGATGAAACACAGAAATTTCATCGGAAATAAATATAAGAGACACAATGCAGACTTAAGTACAGGAAGACTGAGTCTTCCTACTGTCTATGTTTGAGCGTTTCCTGTGTCACGAGTTTTACATTCCGATGCACCTCTGCCGATTTACTGTATCCCTTGGACCTTCCCATTGACGATGAAACACAGAAATTGCATCGGAATTAAATATAAGAGACACAATGCCGACATAAGTACAGGAAGACTGAGTCTTCTTACTGTCTATGATTTGAGCGTTTCCTGTGTCACTAGTTTTACATTCCGATGCACCTCTGCAGGTTTACTGTGTACCTTGGACCTTCCCATTGACGATGAAACACAGAAATTGCATCGGAATTAAATATAAGAGACACAATGCCGACTTAAGTACAGGAAGACTGAGTCTACCTACTGTCTATGTTTGAGCGTTTCCTGTGTCACTAGTTTTACATCCTGGTGCACCTCGGCAGGTTTACTGTATCCCTTGGACCCTCCCATTGACGATGAAACACAAAAATTGCATCGGAATTAAATATAAGAGACACAATGCCGACTTAAGTACAGGGTGACTGAGTGTTCCTACTGTCTATAATTTGAGCTTTTCCTGTGTCACCAGTTTTACATTCCGATGCACCTCTGCATGTTTACTGTATCCCTTGGACCTTCCCATTGACGATGAAACACAGAAATTGCATCGGAATTAAATATAAGAGAAACAATGCCGAATCAAGTACAAGAAAACAGTCTTCGTACGGTCTATGTTTTGAGCGTTTCCTGGTCATCAGTTTTACATTCCGATGCACCTCTGCAGGTTTACTGTATCCCTTGGACCTTCCAATTGACGATGAATAACAGAAATTGCATCGGATTTATATATAAGAGACACAATGCCGACTTAAGTACAGGCAGACTGAGTCTTCCTACTGTCTATGTTTGAGCGTTTCCTGTGTCACTAATTTTACATTCCGATGCAACTCTGCAGGTTTACTGTATCCCTTGGACCTTCCCATCGATGATGAAACACAGAAATTGCATCGGAATTATATATAAGAGGCACAATGCCGTCTTAAGTACAGGAGGACTGAGTGTTCCTACTCTCTATGTTTTGAGCGATTCCTGTGTCACCAGTTTTACATTCTGATGCACCTCTGCAGGTTTACTGTATCCCTTGGACCTTCCCATTGACGATGAAACACAGAAATTGCATCGAATTAAATATAAGAGAAACAATGCCGACTTAAGTACAGGCAGACTGAGTCTTCCTACTGTCTATAATTTGAGCGTTTCCTTAGTCACCAGTTTTACATTCCGATGCACCTCTACAGGTTTACTGTATCCCTTGGACCTTCACAGCGACGATGAAACACAGAAATGTCATCGGAAATAAATATAAGAGACACAATGCCGACTTAAGTACAGGAAGACGGAGTCTTCCTACTGTCTATGTTTTGAGCGTTTCCTGTGTCACGAGTTTTACATTCCGATGCACCTCTGCAGGTTTACTGTATCCCTTGGACCTTCCCATTGACGATGAAACACAGAAATTGCATCGGAATTAAATATAAGAGACACAATGCCGACTTAAGTACAGGGGGACTGAGCCTTCCTACTGTCTATGTTTTGAGCGTTTCCTGTTGACACCAGTTTTACATTCTGATGCACCTCTGCAGGTTTACTGTATCCCTTGGACCTTCCCATTGACGATGAAACACAGAAATTGCATCGGAATTAAATATAAGAGACACAATGCCGACTTAAGTACAGGACGACTGAGACTTCCTACTGTCTACGTTTTGAGCGTTTCCTGTGTCACCAGTTTTACATTCCGATGCACCTCTGCAGGTTTCTAGTATTCCTTGGACCTTCCCATTGACGACGAAACACAGAAATTGCATCTAAATTAAATATAAGAGACACAATGCCGACTTAAGTACAAGAAAACAGTGTTCGTACGGTCTATGTTTTGAGCGTTTCCTGTGTCATCAGTTTTACATTCCGATGCACCTCTGCAGGTTTACTGTATCCCTTGGACCTTCCCATTGACGATGAAACACAGAAATTGCATCGGAATTATATGTAAGAGACACAATGCCGACTTAAGTACAGGAAGACTGAGTTTTCCTACTATCTATGTTTTGAGCGTTTCCTGTGTCACAAGTTTTACATTCTGATGCGCCTCTGCAGGTTTACTGTATCCCTCGGACCTTCCCATTGACGATGAAACACAGAAATTGCATCGGAATTAAATATAAGAGAAACAATGCCGACTTAAGTACAGGAAGACTGAATCTTCCTACTGTCTATAATTTGAGCGTTTCCTGTGTCACCAGTTTTACATTCCGATGCACCTCTACAGGTTTACTGTATCCCTTGGACCTTCCCATTGACCATGAAACACTGAAATTGCATCGGAATTAAATATAAGAGACATAATGCCGACTTAAGTACAGGAAGACCAAGTCTTCCAACTGTCTATGTTTTGGGCGTTTCCTGTGTCATCAGTTTTACTTTCCGATGCACCTCTGCAGGTTTACTGTGTCCCTTGGACCTTCCCATTGACGATGAAACACAGGAATTGCATCGGAATTAAATATAAGAGACACAATGCCGACATAAGTACAGGAAGACTGAGTCTTCTTACTGTCTATGATTTGAGCGTTTCCTGTGTCACTAGTTTTACATTCCGATGCACCTCTGCAGGTTTACTGTGTCCCTTGGACCTTCCCATTGACGATGAAACACAGGAATTGCATCGGAATTAAATATAAGAGACACAATGCCGACTTAAGTACAGGAAGACTGAGTCTACCTACTGTCTATGTTTGAGCGTTTCCTGTGTCACTAGTTTTACATCCTGGTGCACCTCGGCAGGTTTACTGTATCCCTTGGACCCTCCCATTGACGATGAAACACAAAAATTGCATCGGAATTAAATATAAGAGACACAATGCCGACTTAAGTACAGGGTGACTGAGTGTTCCTACTGTCTATAATTTGAGCTTTTCCTGTGTCACCAGTTTTACATTCCGATGCACCTCTGCATGTTTACTGTATCCCTTGGACCTTCCCTTTGGCGATGAAACACACAAATTGCATCGAAATTAAATATAAGAGACACAATGCCGACTTAAGTACAGGAAGACAAAAACCTGCAACTGTCTATGTTTTGAGCGTATCCTGTGTCATCAGTTTTACTTTCCGATGCACCTCTGCAGGTTTACTATATCCCATGGACCTTCTCATTCACGATGAAACACAGAAATTTCATCGGAAATAAATATATAAGAGACACAATGCCGACTTATGTACAGGAAGACTGAGTCTTCCTACTGTCTATATTTTCAGCGTTTCCTGTGTCACTAGTTATACATTCCGTTGCACCTCTGCAGGTTTACTGTATCCCTTGGACCTTCCCATTGACGATGCAACACAGAAATTGCATCGGAATTAAATATAAGAGACACAATGCCGACTTTAGTACAGGAAGACTGAGTCTTCCTACTGTCTATGTTTTGAGCGTTTCCTGTGTTAGAGTTTTACATTCCGATGCACCTCTGCAGGCTTACTGTAACCCTTGGACCTTCCCATTGACGATGAAACACAGAAATTGCATCGGAATTAAATGTAAGAGACACGATGCCGACTTAAGTACAGGAAGACTGAGTCTTCCTACTGTCTATGTTTTGAGCGTTTCCTGTGTCACTAGTTTTACATTCCGATGCACCTCTGCAGGTTTATTGTATCCCTTGGACCTTCACATTGACGATGAAACACAGAAATTGCATCGGAATTAAATATAAGAGACACAATGCCGACGAAAGAACAGGAAGACTGAGTTTTCCTACTGTCTATAATTTGAGCGTTTCCTGTGTCACCAGTTTTACATTCCGATTCACTTCTACAGGTTTACTGAATCCCTTGGACCTTCACAGCGACGATGAAACACAGAAATTTCATCGGAAATAAATATAAGAGACACAATGCCGACTTAAGTACAGGAAGACTGAGTCTTCCTACTGTCTATGTTTTGAGCGTTTCCTGTGTCACGAGTTTTACATTCCGATGCACCTCTGCAGGTTTACTGTATCCCTTGGACCTTCCCATTGACGATGAAACACAGAAATTGCATCGGAATTAAATATAAGAGACACAATGCCGACTTAAGTACAGGAAGACTGAGTCTTCCAACTGTCTATGTTTTGAGCGTTTCCTGTGTCACTAGTTTTACATTCCGATGCACCTCAGCAGGTTTACTGTATCCCTTGGACCTTCCCATCGACGATGAAACACAGAAATTGCATCGGAATTAAATATAAGAGACACAATGCCGACTTAAGTACAGGAAGACTGAGTCTTCCTACTGTCTATGTCTTGAGCGTTTCCTGTGTCATCAGTTTTACTTTCCGATGCACCTCTGCAGGTTTACTATATCGCTTGGACCTTCCCATTCACGAAGAAACACAGAAATTTCATCGGAAATAAATATAAGAGACACAATGCCAACTTAAGTACAGGATGACTGAGTCTTCCTACTGTCTATAATTTGAGCGTTTCCTGTGTCACCAGTTTGACATTCCGATGCACCTCTGCAGGTTTACTGTATCCCTTGGACCTTCCCATTCATTGACGATGAAATACAGAAATTGCATCGGAATTAAATATAAGAGACACAATGCCAACTTAAGTACAGGATGACTGAGTCTTCCTACTGTCTATAATTTGGGCGGTCCCTGTGTCACCAGTTTTACATTCCGATGCACCTCTACAGGTTTACTGTATCCCTTGGACCTTCACAGTTACGATGAAACACAGAAATTACATCGGAATTAAATATAACAGACACAATGCCGACTTAAGTACAAGAAAACAGTCTTCTTACAGTCAATGTTTTAAGCGTTTCCTGTGTCACCAGTTTTACATTCCGATGCACCTCTGCATGTTTACTGTATCCCTTGGACCTTCCCATTGGCGATGAAACACACAAATTGCAACGAAATTAAATATAAGAGACACAATGCCGACTTAAGTACAGGAAGACTGAGTCTTCCTACTGTCTATGTTTTGAGCGTTTCCTGTGTCACGAGTTTTACATTCCGATGCACATCTGCAGGTTTACTGTATCCCTTGGACCTTCCCATTCACGATGAAACACAGAAATTGCATCGGAATTAAACATAAGAGAAACAATGCCGACTTAAGTACAGGAAGACTGAGTCTTCCTACTGTCTATAATTTGAGCGTTTCTTGTGTCACCAGTTTTACATTCCGATGCACCTCTACAGGTTTACTGTATCCCTTGGACCTTCACAGCGACGATGAAACACAGAAATTTAATCGGAAATAAATATAAGAGACACAATGCCGACTTAAATACAGGAAGGCTGACTCTTCCTACTGTCTATATTTTGAGCGTTTCCTGTGTCACTAGTTATACATTCCATGCACCTCTGCAGGATTACTGTATCCCTTGGACCTTCCCATTGACGATGCAACACAGAAATTGCATCGGAATAAAAATATAAGAGAAACAATGCCGACTTAAGTACTGGAAGACTGAGTCTATCTACTGTCTTTAATTTGAGCTTTTCCTGTGTCACCAGTTTTACATTCCGATGCACCTCTACAGTTTTACTGTATCCCTTGGACCTTCACAGTGACGATGAAACACAAAAATTGCATCGGAATTAAATATAAGAGACACAATGCCGACTTAAGTACAGGAAGACTAAGTCTTCCTGCTGTCTATGTTTTGAGCGTTTCCTGTGTCATCAGTTTTACTTTCCGATGCACCTCTGCAGGTTTACTATATCCCTTGGACCTTCCCATTGACGATGAAACACAGAAATTTCATCGGAAATAAATATAAGAGACACAATGCCGACTTCAGTAGAGGAAGACTGAGTCTTCCTACTGTCTATGTTTTGAGCGTTTCCTCTGTTAGAGTTTTACATTCCGATGCACCTCTGCAGGATTACTGTAACCCTTGGACCTTCCCATTGACGATGAAACACAGAAATTGCATCGGAATTAAATGTAAGAGACACGATGCCGACTTAAGTACAGGAAGACTGAGTCTTCCTACTGTCTATGTTTTGAGCGTTTCCTGTGTCACTAGTTTTACATTCCGATGCACCTCTGCAGGTTTACTGTATCCCTTGGACCTTCACATTGACGATGAAACACAGAAATTGCATCGGAATTAAGTATAAGAGACACAATGCCGACGAAAGTACAGGAAGACTGAGTTTTCCTACTGTCTATAATTTCAGCGTTTCCTGTGTCACCAGTTTTACATTCCGATTCACTTCTACAGGTTTACTGAATCCCTTGGACCTTCACAGCGACGATGAAACACAGAAATTTCATCGGAAATAAATATAAGAGGCACAATGCCGACTTAAGTACAGGAAGACTGAGTCTTCCTACTGTCTATGTTTTGAGCGTTTCCTGTGTCACGAGTTTTACATTCCGATGCACCTCTGCAGGTTTACTGTATCCCTTGGACCTTCCCATTGACGATGAAACACAGAAATTGCATCGGAATTAAATATAAGAGACACAATGCCGACTTAAGTACAGGAAGACTGAGTCTTCCAACTGTCTATGTTTTGAGCGTTTCCTGTGTCACCAGTTTTACATTCCGATGCACCTCAGCAGGTTTACTGTATCCCTTGGACCTTCCCATGGACGATGAAACACAGAAATTGCATCGGAATTAAATATAAGAGACACAATGCCGACTTAAGTACAGGAAGACTGAGTCTTCCTACTGTCTATGTCTTGAGCGTTTCCTGTGTCATCAGTTTTACTTTCCGATGCACCTCTGCAGGTTTACTATATCGCTTGGACCTTCCCATTCACGATGAAACACAGAAATTTCATCGGAAATAAATATAAGAGACACAATGCAGACTTAAGTACAGGAAGACTGAGTCTTCCTACTGTCTATGTTTTGAGCGTTTCCTGTGTCACGAGTTTTACATTCCGATGCACGTCTGCAGGTTTACTGTATCCCTTGGACCTTCCCATTGACGATGAAACACAGAAATTGCATCGGAATTAAATATAAGGGACACAATGCCGACTTAAATACAGGAAGACTGAGTCTTCCTACTGTCTATGTTTTGAGCGTTTCCTGTGTCACTAGTTTTACATTCCGATGCACCTCTGCAGGTTTACTGCATCCCTTGGACCTTCTCATTGACGATGAAACACAGAAATTGCATCGGAATTAAATATAAGAGACACAATGCCGACTTAAGTACAGGAAGACCGAGACTTCCTACTGTCTATGTTTTGAGCGTTTCCTGTGTCACCAGTTTTACATTCTGATGCACCTCTGCAGGTTTACTGTATCCCTTAGACGTTCCCATTGACGATGAAACACAAAAATTGCATCGGAATTAAATATAAGAGTCACAATGCCGACTTAAGTACAGGATGCCTGAGTCTTCCTACTGTCTATAATTTGAGCGTTTCCTGTGTCACCAGTTTGACATTCCGATGCACCTCTGCAGGTTTACTGTATCCCTTGGACCTTCCCATTCATTGACGATGAAATACAGAAATTGCATCGGAATTAAATATAAGAGACACAATGCCAACTTAAGTACAGGATGACTGAGTCTTCCTACTGTCTATAATTTGGGCGGTCCCTGTGTCACCAGTTTTACATTCCGATGCACCTCTACAGGTTTACTGTATCCCTTGGACCATCACAGTTACGATGAAACACAGAAATTACATCGGAATTAAATATAACAGACACAATGCCGACTTAAGTACAAGAAAACAGTCTTCTTACAGTCAATGTTTTAAGCGTTTCCTGTGTCACCAGTTTTACATTCCGATGCACCTCTGCATGTTTACTGTATCCCTTGGACCTTCCCATTGGCGATGAAACACACAAATTGCAACGAAATTAAATATAAGAGACACAATGCCGACTTAAGTACAGGAAGACTGAGTCTTCCTACTGTCTATGTTTTGAGCGTTTCCTGTGTCACGAGTTTTACATTCCGATGCACATCTGCAGGTTTACTGTATCCCTTGGACCTTCCCATTCACGATGAAACACAGAAATTGCATCGGAATTAAACATAAGAGAAACAATGCTGACTTAAGCACAGGAAGACTGAGTCTTCCTACTGTCTATAATTTGAGCGTTTCCTGTGTCACCAGTTTTACATTCCGATGCACCTCTACAGGTTTACTGTATCCCTTGGACCTTCACAGCGACGATGAAACACAGAAATTTCATCGGAAATAAATATAAGAGACACAATGCCGACTTAAATACAGGAAGACTGACTCTTCCTACTGTCTATATTTTGAGCGTTTCCTGTGTCACTAGTTATACATTCCGTTGCACCTCTGCAGGATTACTGTATCCCTTGGACCTTCCCATTGACGATGCAACACAGAAATTGCATCGGAATTAAATATAAGAGACACAATGCCGACTTAAGTACAGGAAGACTGAGTCTTCCTACTGTCTATGTTGTGAGCGTTTCCTGTGTCACCATTTTTACATTCTGATGCACCTCTGCAGGTTTACTGTACCCCTTGGACCTTCCCATTGACAATGAAACACAGAAATTGCATTGGAATTAAATATAAGAGACACAATGCCGACTTAAGTACAGGAAGACTGAGTCTTCCTACTGTCTATGTTTTGAGCGTTTCCTGTGTCACCAGTTTTACATTCCGATGCACCTCTGCAGGTTTACTGTATCCCTTGGACTTTCCCATTGACGATGAAACACAGAAATTGCATCGGAATTAAATGTAAGAGACACAATGCCGACTTAAGTACAGGGAGTCTGAGTCTTCCTGCTGTCTATGTTTTGAGCGTTTCCTGTGTCACTAGTTTTACATTCCGATGCACCTCTGTAGGTTTACTGTATCCCTTGGACCTTCCCATTGACGATGAAACACAGAAATTGCATCGGAATTATATATAAGAGAAACAATGACGACTTAAGTACAGGAAGACTGTGTCTTCCTACTGTCTTTAATTTGAGCGTTTCCTGTGTCACCAGTTTTACATTCCGATGCACCTCTACAGTTTTACTGTATCCCTTGGACCTTCACAGTGACGATGAAACACAGAAATTGCATCGGAATTAAATGTAAGAGACACGATGCCGACTTAAGTACAGGAAGACTGAGTCTTCCTACTGTCTATGTTTTGAGCGTTTCATGTGTCACTAGTTTTACATTCCGATGCACCTCTGCAGGTTTACTATATACCTTGGACCTTCCCATTGACGATGAAACACAGAAATTGCATCGGAATTAAATATAAGAGACACAATGCCGACTTAAGTACAGGAAGACTGAGTCTTCCTACTGTCTATGTCTTGAGCGTTACCTGTGTCATAAGTTTTACTTTCCGATGCACCTCTGCAGGTTTACTATATCCCTTGGACCTTCCCATTCACGATGAAACACAGAAATTTCACCGGAAATAAATATAAGAGACACAATGCAGACTTAAGTACAGGAAGTCTGAGTCTTCCTACTGTCTATGTTTTGAGCGTTTCCTGTGTCACGAGTATTACATTCCGATGCACCTCTGCAGGTTTACTGTATCCCTTGGACCTTCCCATTGACGGTGAAACACAGAAATTGCATCGGAATTAAATATAAGAGACACAATGCCGACTTAAGTACAGTACGACTGAGACTTCCTACTGTCTATGTTTTGAGCGTTTCCTGTGTCACCAGTTTTACATTCTGATGCACCTCTGCAGGTTTACTGTATCCCTTGGACCTACCCATTGACGATGAAACACAAAAATTGCATCGGAATTAAATATAAGAGACACAATGCCGACTTAAGATCAGGATGACTGAGTCTTCCTACTGTCTATAATTTGAGCGTTTCCTGTGTCACCAGTTTTACATTCCGATGCACCTCTGCATGTTTACTGTATCCCTTGGACCTTCCCATTGGCGATGAAACACACAAATTGAATCGAAATTAAATATAAGAGACACAATGCCGACATAAGTACAGGAAGACTAAATCCTGCTGCTGTCTATGTTTTGAGCGTTTCCTGTGTCACCAGTTTTACATTCCGATGCACCTCTACAGGTTTACTGTATCCCTTGGTCCTTCACAGTTACGATGAAACACAGAAATTACATCGGAATTAAATATAAGAGACACAATGCCGACTTAAGTACAAGAAAACTGTCTTCTTACAGTCAATGTTTCAAGCGTTTCCTGTGTCCCCAGTTTTACATTCCGATGCACCTCTGCATGTTTACTGTATCCCTTGGACCTTCCCATTGGCGATGAAACACACAAATTGCATCGAAATTAAATACAAGAGACACAATGCCGACTTAAGTACAGGAAGACTGAGTCTTACTAGTGTCTATAATTTGAGCGCTTCCTGTGTCACCAGTTTTACATTCCGATGCACCTCTACAGGTTTACTGTATCCCTTGGACCTTCACAGCGACCATGAAACACAGAGATTGCATCGGAAATAAATTTAAGAGACACAATGCCGACTTATGTACAGGAAGGCTGAGTCTTCCTACTGTCTATACTTTGAGCGTTTCCTGTGTCACTAGTTATACATTCCGTTGCACCTCTGCAGGTTTAATGTATCCATTGGAACTTCCCATTGACGATGCAACACAGAAATTGCATCGGAATTAAATATAAGAGACACAATGCCGACATAAGTACAGGAAGACTGAGTCTTCCTACTGTCTATGTTGTGAGCGTTTCCTGTGTCACCATTTTTACATTCTGATGCACCTCTGCAGGTTTACTGTACCCCTTGGACCTTCCCATTGACGATGAAACACAGAAATTGCATGGGAATTAAATATAAGAGACACAATGCCGACTTAAGTACAGGAAGACTGAGTCTTCCTACTGTCTATGTTTTGACCGTTTCCTGTGTCACCAGTTTTACATTCCGATGCACGTCTGCAGGTTTACTGTATCCCTTGGACTTTCCCATTGACGATGAAACACAGAAATTGCATCGGAATTATATATAAGAGGCACAATGCCGACTTAAGTACAGGACGACTGAGTCTTCCTACTGTCTATGTTTGAGCGTTTCCTGTGTCACTAGTTTTAAATTCCGATTAACCTCTGCAGGTTTACTATATCCCTTGGACCTTCCCATTGACGATGAAACACAGAAATTGCATCGTAATTAAATATAAGAGACACAATGCCGACTTAAGTACAGGAAGACTGAGTCTTCCTACTGTCTTTAATTTGAGCGTTTCCTGCGTCACCAGTTTTACATTCCGATGCACCTCTACAGTTTTACTGTATCCCTTATACCTTCACAGTGACGATGAAACACAGAAATTGCAACGGAATTAAATATAAGAGACACAATGCCGACTTAAGTACAGGAAGACTAAGTCTTCCTACTGTCTATGTTTTGAGCGTTTCCTGTGTCATCAGTTTTACTTTCCGATGCACCTCTGCAGGTTTACTATATCCCTTGGACCTTCCCATTGACGATGAAACACAGAAATTTCATCGGAAATAAGTATAAGAGACACAATGCCGACTTCAGTACAGGAAGACTGAGTCTTCCTACTGTCTATGTTTTGAGCGTTTCCTGTGTTAGAGTTTTACATTCCAATGCACCTCTGCCGGCTTACTGTAACCCTTGGACCTTCCCATTGACGATGAAACACAGAAATTGCATCGGAATTAAATGTAAGAGACACGATGCCGACTTAAGTACAGGAAGACTGAGTCTTCCTGCTGTCTATGTTTTGAGCGTTTCCTGTGTCACTAGTTTTACATTCCGATGCACCTCTGCAGGTTTACTGCATCCCTTGGACCTTCGCATTGACGATGAAACACAGAAATTGCATCGGAATTAAATATAAGAGACACAATGCCGACTTAAGTACAGGAAGACTCAGACTTCCTACTTCTTATGTTTTGAACGTTTCCTGTGTCACCAGTTTTACATTCTGATGCACCTCTGCAGGTTCACTGTATCCCTTGGACCTTCCCATTGACGATGAAATACAGAAATTGCATCGGAATTAAATATAAGAGACACAATGCCGACTTAAGTACAGGATGACTGAGTCTTCCTACTGTCTATAATTTGAGCGTTTCCTGTGTCACCAGTATTACATTCCGATGCACCTCTACATGTTTACTGTATCCCTTGGACCTTCACAGTTACGATGAAACACAGAAATTACATCAGAATTAAATATAAGAGACACAATGCCGACTTAAGTACAAGAAAACAGTCTTCTTACAGTCAATGCTTTGAGCGTTTCCTGTGTCACCAGTTTTACATTCCGATGCACCTCTGCATGTTTACTGTATCCCTTGGACCTTCCCATTGGCGATGAAACACACAAATTGCATCGAAATTAAATATAAGAGACACAATGCCGACTTAAGTACAGGAAGACTGAGTCTTCCTACTGTCTATGTTTTGAGCGTTTCCTGTGTCACGAGTTTTACATTCCGATGCACATCTGCAGGTTTACTGTATCCCTTGGACCTTCCCATTCACGATGAAACACAGAAATTGCATCGGAATTAAACATAAGAGAAACAATGCCGACTTAAGTACAGGAAGACTGAGTCTTCCTACTGTCTATAATTTGAGCGTTTCCTGTGTCACCAGTTTTACATTCCGATGCACCTCTACAGGTTTACTGTATCCCTTGGACCTTCACAGCGACGATGAAACACAGAAATTTCATCGGAAATAAATATAAGAGACACAATGCCGACATAAGTACAGGAAGACTGAGTCTTCCTACTGTCTATGTTTTGAGCGTTTCCTGTGTCACGAGTTTTACATTCCGATGCACCTCTGCAGGTTTACTGTATCCCTTGGACCTTCCCATTGACGATGAAACACAGAAATTGCATCGGAATTAAATATAAGAGACACAATGCCGACTTAAGTACAGGAAGACTGAGTCTTCCAACTGTCTATGTTTTGAGCGTTTCCTGTGTCACTAGTTTTACATTCCGATGCACCTCAGCAGGTTTACTGTATCCCTTGGACTTTCCCATTGACGATGAAACACAGAAATTGCATCGGAATTAAATGTAAGAGACACAATGCCGACTTAAGTACAGGGAGTCTGAGTCTTCCTGCTGTCTATGCTTTGAGCGTTTTCTGTGTCACTAGTTTTACTTTCCGATGCACCTCTGCAGGTTTACTATATCCCTTGGACCCTCCCATTCACGATGAAACACAGAAATTTCATCGGAAACAAATATAAGAGACACAATGCAGACTTAAGTACAGGAAGATTGAGTCTTCCTACTGTCTATGTTTTGAGCGTTTTCTGTGTCACCAGTTTTACATTCCGATGCACCTCTGCAGGTTTACTGTATCCCTTGGACCTTCCCATTGACGATGAAATACAGAAATTGCGTTGGTATTAAATATAAGAGAAACAATGCCGACTTAAGTACAGGAAGACTGAGTCTTCATACTGTCTATGATTTGAGCGTTTCCTGTGTCACCAGTTTTACATTCCGATGCACCTCTACAGGTTTACTGTATCCCTTGGACCTTCACAGCGACGATGAAACACAGAAATTTCATCGGAAATAAATATAAGAGACACAATGCCGACTTAAGTACAGGAAGACTAAGTCTTCCTACTGTCTATGTTTTGAGCGTTTCCTGTGTCATCAGTTTTACTTTCCGATGCACCTCTGCAGGTTTACTATATCCCTTGGACCTTCCCATTGACGATGAAACACAGAAATTTCATCGGAAATAAGTATAAGAGAGACAATGCCGACTTCAGTACAGGAAGACTGAGTCTTCCTACTGTCTATGTTTTGAGCGTTTCCTGTGTTAGAGTTTTACATTCCGATGCACCTCTGCCGGCTTACTGTAACCCTTGGACCTTCCCATTGACGATGAAACACAGAAATTGCATCGGAATTAAATGTAAGAGACACGATGCCGACTTAAGTACAGGAAGACTGAGTCTTCCTGCTGTCTATGTTTTGAGCGTTTCCTGTGTCACTAGTTTTACATTCCGATGCACCTCTGCAGGTTTACTGCATCCCTTGGACCTTCGCATTGACGATGAAACACAGAAATTGCATCGGAATTAAATATAAGAGACACAATGCCGACTTAAGTACAGGAAGACTCAGACTTCCTACTTCTTATGCTTTGAACGTTTCCTGTGTCACCAGTTTTACATTCTGATGCACCTCTGCAGGTTCACTGTATCCCCTTGGACTTTCCCATTGACGATGAAATACAGAAATTGCATCGGAATTAAATATAAGAGACACAATGCCGACTTAAGTACAGGATGACTGAGTCTTCCTACTGTCTATAATTTGAGCGTTTCCTGTGTCACCAGTATTACATTCCGATGCACCTCTACATGTTTACTGTATCCCTTGGACCTTCACAAATACGATGAAACACAGAAATTACATCAGAATTAAATATAAGAGACACAATGCCGACTTAAGTACAAGAAAACAGTCTTCTTACAGTCAATGCTTTGAGCGTTTCCTGTGTCACCAGTTTTACATTCCGATGCACCTCTGCAGGTTTACTGTATCCCTTGGACCTTCCCATTGGCGATGAAACACACAAATTGCATCGAAATTAAATATAAGAGACACAATGCCGACTTAAGTACAGGAAGACTGAGTCTTCCTACTGTCTATGTTTTGAGCGTTTCCTGTGTCACGAGTTTTACATTCCGATGCACATCTGCAGGTTTACTGTATCCCATGGACCTTCCCATTCACGATGAAACACAGAAATTGCATCGGAATTAAACATAAGAGAAACAATGCCGACTTAAGTACAGGAAGACTGAGTCTTCCTACTGTCTATAATTTGAGCGTTTCCTGTGTCACCAGTTTTACATTCCGATGCACCTCTACAGGTTTACTGTATCCCTTGGACCTTCACAGCGACGATGAAACACAGAAATTTCATCGGATATAAATATAAGAGACACAATGCCGACATAAGTACAGGAAGACTGAGTCTTCCTACTGTCTATGTTTTGAGCGTTTCCTGTGTCACGAGTTTTACATTCCGATGCACCTCTGCAGGTTTACTGTATCCCTTGGACCTTCCCATTGACGATGAAACACAGAAATTGCATCGGAATTAAATATAAGAGACACAATGCCGACTTAAGTACAGGAAGACTGAGTCTTCCAACTGTCTATGTTTTGAGCGTTTCCTGTGTCACTAGTTTTACATTCCGATGCACCTCAGCAGGTTTACTGTATCCCTTGGACCTTCCCATCGACAATGAAACACAGAAATTGCATCGGAATTAAATATAATAGACACAAAGACGACTTAAGTACAGGAAGACTGAGTCTTCCTACTGTCTATGTCTTGAGCGTTTCCTGTGTCATCAGTTTTACTTTCCGATGCACCTCTGCAGGTTTACTATATCCCTTGGACCCTCCCATTCACGATGAAACACAGAAATTTCATCGGAAACAAATATAAGAGACACAATGCAGACTTAAGTACAGGAAGATTGAGTCTTCCTACTGTCTATGTTTTGAGCGTTTCCTGTGTCACGAGTTTTACATCCCGATGCACCTCTGCAGGTTTACTGTATCCCTTGGACCTTCCCATTGACGATGAAACACAAAAATTGCATCGGAATCAAGTATTAGAGACACAATGCCTACTTAAGTACAGGATGACTGAGTCTTCCTACTGTCTATAATTTGAGCGTTTCCTGTGTCACCAGTTTTACATTCCGATGCACCTCTGCATGTTTACTGTATCCCTTGGACCTTCCCATTGGCGATGAAACACACAAATTGAATCGAAATTAAATATAAGAGACACAATGCCGACTTAAGTACAGGAAGACTAAATCCTGCTGCTGTCTATGTTTTGAGCGTATCCTGTGTCATCAGTTTTACTTTCCGATGCACCTCTGCAGGTTTACTATATCCCTTGGACCTTCCCATTCACGATGAAACACAGAAATTTCATCGGAAATAAATATAAGAGACACAATGCCAACTTATGTACACGAAGACTGCGTCTTCCTACTGTCTATGTTTTGTGCGTTTCCTGTGTCACCAGTTTTACATTCCGATGCACCTCTGCAGGTTTACTGTATCCCTTGGACCTTCACAGCGACGATGAAACACAGAAATTTCATCGGAAATAAATATAAGAGACACAATGCCGACTTAAGTACACGAAGACTAAGTCTTCCTACTGTCTATGTTTTGAGCGTTTCCTGTGTCATCAGTTTTACTTTCCGTTGCACATCTGCAGGTTTACTATATCCCTTGGACCTTCCCATTGACGATGAAACACAGAAATTTCATCGGAAATAAATATAAGAGACACAATGCCGACTTCAGTACAGGAAGACTGAGTCTTCCTACTGTCTATGTTTTGAGCGTTTCCTGTGTTAGAGTTTTACATTCCGATGCACCTCTGCAGGCTTACTCTAACCCTTGGACCTTCCCATTGACGATGAAACACAGAAATTGCATCTTAATTAAATGTAAGAGACACGATGCCGACTTAAGTACAGGAAGACTGAGTCTTCCTACTGTCTATGTTTTGAGCGTTTCCTGTGTCACTAGTTTTACATTCCGATGCACCTCTGCAGGTTTACTGTATCCCTTGGACCTTCCCATTGACGATGAAACACAGAAATTGCATCGGAATTAAATATAAGAGACACAATGCCGACGAAAGTACAGGAAGACTGAGTCTTCCTACTGTCTATGTTTTGAGCGTTTCCTGTGTCACCAGTTTTACATTCTGATGCACCTCTGCAGGTTCACTGTATCCCTTGGACCTTCCCATTGACGATGAAATACAGAAATTGCATCGGAATTAAATTTAAGAGACACAATGCCGACTTAAGTACGGGATGACTGAGTCTCCCTACTGTCTATAATTTGACCGTTTCCTGTGTCACCAGTTTTACATTCCGATGCACCTCTACTGGTTTACTATATCCCTTGGACCTTCACAGCGACGATGAAACACAGAAATTTCATCGGAAATAAATATAAGAGACACAATGCCGACTTAAGTACAGGAAGACTGAGTCTTCCTACTGTCTATGTTTTGAGCGTTTCCTGTGTCACGAGTTTTACATTCCGATGCACCTCTGCAGGTTTACTGTATCCCTTTGACCTTCCCATTGACGATGAAACACAGAAATTGCATCTGAATTAAATATAAGAGACACAATGCCGACTTAAGTACAGGAAGACTGAGTCTTCCAACTGTCTATGTTTTGAGCGTTTCCTGTGTCACTAGTTTTACATTCCGATGCACCTCAGCAGGTTTACTGTATCCCTTGGACCTTCCCATTGACGATGAAACACAGAAATTTCATCGGAAATAAGTATAAGAGACACAATGCCGACTTCAGTACAGGAAGACTGAGTCTTCCTACTGTCTATGTTTCGAGCGTTTCCTGTGTTAGAGATTTACATTCCGATGCACCTCTGCAGGCTTACTGTAACCCTTGGACCATCCCATTGACGATGAAACACAGAAATTGCATCGGAATTAAATGTAAGAGACACGATGCCGACTTAAGTACAGGAAGACTGAGTCTTCCTACTGCCTATGTTTTGAGCGTTTCATGTGTCACTAGTTTTACATTCCGATGCACCTCTGCAGGTTTACTATATCCCTTGGACCTTCCCATTGACGATGAAACACAGAAATTGCATCGGAATTAAATATAAGAGACACAATGCCGACGAAAGTACAGGAAGACTGAGTCTTCCTACTGTCTATGCTTTGAGCGTTTCCTGTGTCATCAGTTTTACATTCTGATGCACCTCTGCAGGTTCACTGTATCCCTTGGACCTTCCCATTGACGGTGAAACACAGAAATTGCATCGGAATTAAATATAAGAGACACGATGCCGACTTAAGTACAGGAAGACTGAGTCTTCCTACTGTCTATGTTTTGAGCGTTTCCTGTGTCACTAGTTTTAGATTCCGATGCACCTCTGCAGGTTTACTGCATCCCTTGGACCTTCCCATTGACGATGAAACACAGAAATTGCATCGGAATTAAATATAAGAGACACAATGCCGACTTAAGTACAGGAAGACTGAGAGTTCCTACTGTCTATGCTTTGAGCGTTTACTGTGTCACCAGTTTTACATTCTGATGCACCTCTGCAGGTTTACTGTATCCCTTGGACCTACCCATTGACGATGAAACACAAAAATTGTATCGGAATTAAATATAAGAGACACAATGCCGACTTAAGTACAGGATGACTGAGTCTTCCTACTGTCTATAATTTGAGCGTTTCCTGTGTCACCAGTTTTACATTCCGATGCACCTCTGCAAGTTTACTGTATCCCTTGGACCTTCCCATTGGCGATGAAACACACAAATTGAATCGAAATTAAATATAAGAGACACAATGCCGACTTAAGTACAGGAAGACTAAATCCTGCTGTTGTCTATGTTTTGAGCGTTTCCTGTGTCACCAGTTTTACATTCCGATGCACGTCTACAGGTTTACTGTATCCCTTGGTCCTTCACAGTTACGATGAAACACAGAAATTACATCGGAATTAAATATAAGAGACACAATGCCGACTTAAGAACAAGAAAACAGTCTTCTCACAGTCAATGTTTTAAGCGTTTCCTGTGTCACCAGTTTTACATTCCGATGCACCTCTGCATGTTTACTGTATCCCTTGGACCTTCCCATTGGCGATGAAACACACAAATTGCATCGAAATTAAATACAAGAGACACAATGCCGACTTAAGTACAGGAAGACTGAGTCTTACTACTGTCTATAATTTGAGCGTTTCCTGTGTCACCAGTTTTACATTCCGATGCACCTCTACAGGTTTACTGTATCCCTTGGACCTTCACAGAGACCATGAAACACAGAAATTGCATCGGAAATAAATATAAGAGACACAATGCCGACTTATGTACAGGAAGGCTGAGTCTTCCTACTGTCTATACTTTGAGCGTTTCCTGTGTCAGTAGTTGTACATTCCGTTGCACCTCTGCAGGTTTAATGTATCCCTTGGACCTTCCCATTGACGATGCAACACAGAAATTGCATCGGAATTAAATATAAGAGACACAATGCCGACTTAAGTACAGGAAGACTGAGTCTTCCTACTGTCTATGTTGTGAGCGTTTCCTGTGTCACCATTTTTACATTCTGATGCACCTCTGCAGGTTTACTGTACCCCTTGGACCTTCCCATTGACGATGAAACACAGAAATTGAATGGGAATTAAATATAAGAGACACAATTCCGACTTAAGTACAGGAATACTGAGTCTTCCTACTGTCTATGTTTTTCGCGTTTCCTGTGTCACCAGTTTTACATTCCGATGCACGTCTGCAGGTTTACTGTATCCCTTGGACTTTCCCATTGACGATGAAACACAGAAATTGCATCGGAATTAAATGTAAGAGACACAATGCCGACTTAAGTACAGGGAGTCTGAGTCTTCCTGCTGTCTATGTTTTGAGCGTTTCCTGTGTCACTAGTTTTATATTCCGATCCGCCTCTGCAGGTTTACTGTATCCCTTGGACCTTCCCATTGACGATGAAACACAGAAATTGCATCGGCATTATATATAAGAGGCACAATGCCGACTTAAGTACAGGACGACTGAGTCTTCCTGCTGTCTATGTTTGAGCGTTTCCTGTGTCACTAGTTTTACATTCCGATTAACCTCTGCAGGTTTACTATATCCCTTGGACCTTCCCATTGACGATGAAACACAGAAATTGCATCGGAATTAAATATAAGAGACACAATGCCGACTTAAGTACACGAACACTGAATCTTCCTACTGTCTATGATTTGTGCGTTTCCTGTGTCACCAGTTTTACATTCTGATGCACCTCTGCAGGTTTACTGTATCCCTTGGACCTTCCCATTGACGATGAAACACAGAATTTGCATCGGAATTAAATATAAGAGAAACAATGACGACTTAAGTACGGGAAGACTGAGTCTTCTTACTGTCTTTAATTTGAGCGTTTCCTGCGTCACCAGTTTTACATTCCGATGCACCTCTACAGTTTTACTGTATCCCTTGGACCTTCACAGTGACGATGAAACATAGAAATTGCAACGGAATTAAATATAAGAGACACAATGCCGACTTAAGTACAGCAAGACTAAGTCTTCCTACTGTCTATGTTTTGAGCGTTTCCTGTGTCATCAGTTTTACTTTCCGATGCACCTCTGCAGGTTTACTATATCCCTTGGACCTTCCCATTGACGATGAAACACAGAAATTTCATCGGAAATAAGTATAAGAGACACAATGCCGACTTCAGTACAGGAAGACTGAGTCTTCCTACTGTCTATGTTTTCAGCGTTTCCTGTGTCACTAGTTTTACATTCCGATGCACCTCTGCAGGTTTACTGTATCCCTTGGACCTTCCTATTGACGATGAAACACAGAAATTGCATCGGAATTAAATATAAGAGACACAATGCCGACGAAAGTACAGGAAGACTGAGTCTTCCTACTGTCTATGCTTTGAGCGTTTCCTGTGTCACCAGTTTTACATTCTGATGCACCTCTGCAGGTTCACTGTATCCCTTGGACCTTCCCATTGACGATGAAACACAGAAATTGCATCGGAATTAAATATAAGAGACACAATGCCGACTTAAGTACAGGATGACTGAGCCTTCCTACTGTCTATAATTTGAGCGTTTCCTGTGTCACCAGTTTTACATTCCGATGCACCTCTGCATGTTTACTGTATCCCTTGGACCTTCCCATTGGCGATGAAACACACAAATTGAATCGAAATTAAATATAAGAGACACAATGCCGACTTAAGTACAGGAAGACTAAATCCTGCTGCTGTCTATGTTTTGAGCGTTTCCTGTGTCACCAGTTTTACATTCCGATGCACCTCTACAGGTTTACTGTATCCCTTGGTCCTTCACAGTTACGATGAAACACAGAAATTACATCGGAATTAAATATAAGAGACACAATGCCGACTTAAGAACAAGAAAACAGTCTTCTTACAGTCAATGTTTTAAGCGTTTCCTGTGTCACTAGTTTTACATTCCGATGCACCTCTGCATGTTTACTGTATCCCTTGGACCTTCCCATTGGCGATGAAACACACAAATTGCATCGAAATTAAATACAAGAGACACAATGCCGACTTAAGTACAGGAAGACTGAGTCTTACTACTGTCTATAATTTGAGCGTTTCCTGTGTCACCAGTTTTACATTCCGATGCACCTCTACAGGTTTACTGTATCCCTTGGACCTTCACAGAGACCATGAAACACAGAAATTGCATCGGAAATAAATATAAGAGACACAATGCCGACTTATGTACAGGAAGGCTGAGTCTTCCTACTGTCTATACTTTGAACGTTTCCTGTGTCACTAGTTATACATTCCGTTGCACCTCTGCAGGTTTAATGTATCCCTTGGACCTTCCCATTGACGATGCAACACAGAAATTGCATCGGAATTAAATATAAGAGACACAATGCCGACTTAAGTACAGGAAGACTGAGTCTTCCTACTGTCTATGCTTTGAGCGTTTCCTGTGTCACCAGTTTTACATTCTGATGCACCTCTGCAGGTTCACTGTATCCCTTGGACCTTCCCATTGACGATGAAACACAGAAATTGCATCGGAATTAAATATAAGAGACACAATGCCGACTTAAGTACAGGAAGACTGAGTCTTCCTACTGTCTATGTTTTGAGCGTTTCCTGTGTCACTAGTTTTACATTCCGATGCACCTCTGCAGGTTTACTGCATCCCTTGGACCTTCGCATTGACGATGAAACACAGAAATTGCATCGGAATTAAATATAAGAGACACAATGCCGACTTAAGTACACGAACACTGAATCTTCCTACTGTCTATGATTTGTGCGTTTCCTGTGTCACCAGTTTTACATTCTGATGCACCTCTGCAGGTTTACTGTATCCCTTGGACCTTCCCATTGACGATGAAACACAGAATTTGCATCGGAATTAAATATAAGAGAAACAATGACGACTTAAGTACAGGAAGACTGAGTCTTCCTACTGTCTTTAATTTGAGGGTTTCCTGCGTCACCAGTTTTACATTCCGATGCACCTCTACAGTTTTACTGTATCCCTTGGACCTTCACAGTGACGATGAAACATAGAAATTGCAACGGAATTAAATATAAGAGACACAATGCCGACTTAAGTACAGCAAGACTAAGTCTTCCTACTGTCTATGTTTTGAGCGTTTCCTGTGTCATCAGTTTTACTTTCCGATGCACCTCTGCAGGTTTACTATATCCCTTGGACCTTCCCATTGACAATGAAACACAGAAATTTCATCGGAAATAAGTATAAGAGACACAATGCCGACTTCAGTACAGGAAGACTGAGTCTTCCTACTGTCTATGTTTTGAGCGTTTCCTGTGTCACTAGTTTTACATTCCGATGCACCTCTGCAGGTTTACTGTATCCCTTGGACCTTCCCATTGACGATGAAACACAGAAATTGCATCGGAATTAAATATAAGAGACACAATGCCGACGAAAGTACAGGAAGACTGAGTCTTCCTACTGTCTATGCTTTGAGCGTTTCCTGTGTCACCAGTTTTACATTCTGATGCACCTCTGCAGGTTCACTGTATCCCTTGGACCTTCCCATTGACGATGAAACACAGAAATATCATCGGAATTATATATAAGAGACACAATGCCGACTTAAGTACAGGAAGACTAAATCCTGCTGCTGTCTATGTTTTGAGCGTTTCCTGTGTCACTAGTTTTACATTCCGATGCACCTCTGCAGGTTTACTGCATCCCTTGGACCTTCGCATTGACGATGAAACACAGAAATTGCATCGGAATTAAATATAAGAGACACAATGCCAAGTACAGGAAGACTGAGACTTCCTACTGTCTATGTTTTGAGCGTTTCCTGTGTCACCAGTTTTACATTCTGATGCACCTCTGCAGGTTTACTGTATCCCTTGGAACTTCCCATTGACGATGAAACACAAAAATTGCATCGGAATTAAATATAAGAGACACAATGCCGACTTAAGTACAGGATGACTGAGTCTTCCTACTGTCTATAATTTGAGCGTTTCCTGTGTCACCAGTTTTACATTCCGATGCACCTCTGCATGTTTACTGTATCCCTTGGACCTTCCAGTTGGTGATAAAACACACAAATTGAATCGAAATTAAATATAAGAGACACAATGCCGACTTAAGTACAGGAAGACTAAATCCTGCTGCTGTCAATGTTTTGAGCGTATCCTGAGTCATCAGTTTTACTTTCCGATGCACCTCTGCAGGTTTACTATATCCTTTGCACCTTCCCATTCACGATGAAACACAGAAATTTCATCGGAAATAAATATAAGAGACACAATGCCGACTTAATTACACGAAGACTGCGTCTTCCTACTGTCTATACTTTGTGCGTTTCCTGTGTCTCCAGTTTTACATTCCGATGCACCTCTGCAGGTTTACTGTATCCCTTGGACCTTCCCATTGACGATGAAATACAGAAATTGCATCGGAATTAAATATAAGAGACACAATGCCAACTTAAGTACAGGATGACTGAGTCTTCCTACTGTCTATAATTTGAGCGTTTCCTGTGTCACCAGTTTTACATTCCGATGCACCTCTGCAGCTTTACTGTATCCCTTGGACCTTCACAGTTACCATAAAACACAGAAATTACATCGGAATTAAATATAAGAGACACAGTGCCGACTTAAGTACAACAAAACAGTCTTCTTACAGTCAATGTTTTAAGCGTTTCCTGTGTCACCAGTTTTACATTCCGATGCACCTCTGCATATTTACTGTATCCCTTGGGCCTTCCCATTGGCGATGAAACACACAAATTGCATCGAAATTAAATATAAGAGACACAATGCCGACTTAAGTACAGGAAGACTGAGTCTTCCTACTGTCTATAATTTGAGCGTTTCCTGTGTCACCAGTTTTACATTCCGATGCACCTCTACAGGTTTACTGTATCCCTTGGACCTTCACAGCGACGATGAAACACAGAAATTGCATCGGAATTAAACATAAGAGAAACAATGCCGACTTAAGTTCAGGAAGACTGAGTCCTCCTACTGTCTATAATTTGAGCGTTTCCTGTGTCACCAGTTTTACATTCCGATGCACCTCTACAGGTTTACTGTATCCCTTGGACCTTCACAGCGACGATGAAACACAGAAATTTAATCGGAAATAAATATAAGAGACACAATGCCGACTTAAGTACAGGAAGACTGAGTCTTCCTACTGTCTATGTTTTGAGCGTTTCCTGTGTCACGAGTATTACATTCCGATGCACCTCTGCAGGTTTACTGTATCCCTTGGACCTTCCCATTGACGATGAAACACAGAAATTGCATCGGAATTAAATATGAGACACAGTGCCGACTTAAGTACAGGAAGACTGAGTCTTCCAACTGCCTATGTTTTGAGCGTTTCCTGTGTCACTAGTTTTACATTCCGATGCACCTCAGCAGGTTTTATGTATCCCTTGGACCTTCCCATCGACGATGAAACACAGATATTGCATCGGAATTAAATATAATAGACACAATGCCGACTTAAGTACAGGAAGACTGAGTCTTCCTACTGTCTATGTCTTGAGCGTTTCCTGTGTCATTAGTTTTACTTTCTGATGCACCTCTGCAGGTTTACTGTATCCCTTGGACCTTCCCATTCACGATGAAACACAGAAATTTCATCGGAAATAAATATAAGAGACACAATGCAGACTTAAGTACAGGAAGACTGAGTCTTCCTACTGTCTATGTTTTGAGCGTTTCCTGTGTCACGAGTTTTACATTCCGATGCACCTCTGCAGGTTTACTGTATCCCTTGGACCTTCCCATTGACGATGAAACACAGAAATTGCAGCGGAATTAAATATAAGAGACACAATGCCGACTTAAGTACAGGAAGACTGAGTCTTCCAACTGCCTATGTTTTGAGCGTTTCCTGTGTCACTAGTTTTACATTCCGATGCACCTCAGCAGGTTTACTGAATCCCTTGGACCTTTCCATCGACGATGAAACACAGATATTGCATCGGAATTAAATATAATAGTCACAATGCCGACTTTAGTACGCGAAGACTGAGTCTTCCTACTGTCTATGTCTTGAGCGTTTCCTGTGTCATCAGTTTTACATTCCGATGCACCTCTGCAGGTTTACTGTATCCCTTGGACCTTCCCATTCACGATGAAACACAGAAATTTCATCGGAAATAAATATAAGAGACACAATGCAGACTTAAGTACAGGAAGACTGAGTCTTCCTACTGTCTATGTTTTGAGCGTTTCCTGTGTCACGTGTTTTACATTCCGATGCACCTCTGCAGGTTTACTGTATCCCTTGGACCTTCACAGCGACGATGAAACACAGAAATTGCATCGGAATTAAACATAAGAGAAACAATGCCGACTTAAGTACAGGAAGACTGAGTCTTCCTACTGTCTATGTTTTGAGCGTTTCCTGTGTCACTAGTTTTACATTCCGATGCACCTCTGCAGGTTTACTGTATCCCTTGGACCTTCACAGCGACGATGAAACACAGAAATTTCATCGGAAATAAATATAAGAGACACAATGCAGACTTAAGTACGGGAAGACTGAGTCTTCCTACTGTCTATGTCTTGAGCGTTTCCTGTGTCACCAGTTTTACATTCCGATGCACCTCTGCATGTTTACTGTATCCCTTGGGCCTTCCCATTGGCGATGAAACACACAAATTGCATCGAAATTAAATATAAGAGACACAATGCAGACTTAAGTACAGGAAGACTGAGTCTTCCTACTGTCTATAATTTGAGCGTTTCCTGTGTCACCAGTTTTACATTCCGATGCACCTCTACAGGTTTACTGTATCCCTTGGACCTTCCCATTCACGATGAAACACAGAAATTTCATCGGGAATAAATATAAGAGACACAATGCAGACTTAAGTACAGGAAGACTGAGTCTTCCTACTGTCTATGCTTTTGAGCGTTTCCTGTGTCACGAGTTTTACATTCCGATGCACCTCTGCAGGTTTACTGTATCCCTTGGACCTTCCCATTGACGATGAAACACAGAAATTGCATCGGAATTAAATATAAGAGACACAATGCCGACTTAAGTACAGGAAGACTGAGTCTTCCAACTGCCTATGTTTTGAGCGTTTCCTGTGTCACTAGTTTAAATTCCGATGCACCTCAGCAGGTTTACTGAATCCCTTGGACCTTCCCATCGACGATGAAACACAGATATTGCATCGGAATTAAATATAATAGACACAATGCCGACTTTAGTACGGGAAGACTGAGTCTTCCTACTGTCTATGTCTTGAGCGTTTCCTGTGTCATCAGTTTTACATTCCGATGCACCTCTGCAGGTTTACTGTATCCCTTGGACCTTCCCATTCACGATGAAACACAGAAATTTCATCGGAAATAAATATAAGAGACACAATGCAGACTTAAGTACAGGAAGACTGAGTCTTCCTACTGTCTATGCTTTGAGCGTTTCCTGTGTCACGAGTTTTACATTCCGATGCACCTCTGCAGGTTTACTGTATCCCTTAGACCTTCCCATTGACGATGAAACACAGAAATTGCATCGGAATTAAATATAAGAGACACAATGCCGACTTAAGTACAGGAAGACTGAGTCTTCCTACTGTCTACGTTTTGAGCGTTTCCTGTGTCACTAGTTTTACATTCCGATGCACCTCTGCAGCTTTACTGCATCCCTTGGACCTTCCCATTGACGATGAAACACAGAAATTGCATCGGAATGAAATATAAGAGACACAATGCCGACTTAAGTACAGGAAGACTCAGACTTCCTACTTCTTATGCTTTGAACGTTTCCTGTGTCACCAGTTTTACATTCTGATGCACCTCTGCAGGTTCACGTATCCCTTGGACCTTCCCATTGACGATGGAATACAGAAATTGCATCGGAATTAAATATAAGAGACACAATGCCGACTTAAGTACAGGATGACTGAGTCTTCCTACTGTCTATAATTTGAGCGTTTCCTGTGTCACCAGTATTACATTCCGATGCACCTCTACATGTTTACTGTATGCCTTGGACCTTCACAGTTACGATGAAACACAGAAATTACATCAGAATTAAATATAAGAGACACAATGCCGACTTAAGTACAAGAAAACAGTCTTCTTACAGTCAATGTTTTGAGCGTTTCCTGTGTCACCAGTTTTACATTCCGATGCACCTCTGCATGTTTACTGTATCCCTTGGACCTTCCCATTGGCGATGAAACACACAAATTGCATCGAAATTAAATATAAGAGACACAATGCCGACTTAAGTACAGGAAGACTGAGTCTTCCTACTGTCTATGTTTTGAGCGTTTCCTGTGTCACGAGGTTTACATTCCGATGCACATCTGCAGGTTTACTGTATCCCTTGGACCTTCCCATTCACGATTAAACACAGAAATTGCATCGGAATTAAACATAAGAGAAACAATGCCGACTTAAGTACAGGAAGACTGAGTCTTCCTACTGTCTATAATTTGTGCGTTTCCTGTGTCACCAGTTTTACATTCCGATGCACCTCTACAGGTTTACTGTATCCCTTGGACCTTCACAGCGACGATGAAACACAGAAATTTCATCGGAAATAAATATAAGAGACACAATGCCGACATAAGTACAGGAAGACTGAGTCTTCCTACTGTCTATGTCTTGAGCTTTTCCTGTGCCATCAGTTTTACTTTCCGATGCACCTCTGCAGGTTTACTATATCCCTTGGACCTTCCCATTCACGATGAAACACAGAAATTTCATCGGAAACAAATATAAGAGACACAATGCAGACTTAAGTACAGGAAGATTGAGTCTTCCTACTGTCTATAATTTGAGCGTTTCCTGTGTCACGAGTTTTACATCCCGATGCACCTCTGCAGGTTTACTGTATCCCTTGGACCTTCCCATTGACGATGAAACACAAAAATTGCATCGGAATTAAGTATAAGAGACACAATGCCTACTTAAGTACAGGATGACTGAGTCTTCCTACTGTCTATGATTTGAGCGTTTCCTGTGTCACCAGTTTTACATTCCGATGCACCTCTGCATGTTTACTGTATCCCTTGGACCTTCCCATTGGCGATGAAACACACAAATTGAATCGAAATTAAATATAAGAGACACAATGCCGACTTAAGTACAGGAAGACTAAATCCTGCTGCTGTCTATGTTTTGAGCGTATCCTGTGTCATCAGTTTTACTTTCCGATGCACCTCTGCAGGTTTACTATATCCCTTGGACCTTCCCATTCACGATGAAACACAGAAATTTCATCGGAAATAAATATAAGAGACACAATGCCAACTTATGTACACGAAGACTGCGTCTTCCTACTGTATATGTTTTGTGCGTTTCCTGTGACACCAGTTTTACATTCCGATGCACCTCTGCAGGTTTACTGTATCCCTTGGACCTTCCCATTGACGATGAAATACAGAAATTGCATCGGTATTAAATATAAGAGACACAATGCCAACTTAAGTACAGGATGACTGAGTCTTCCTACTGTCAATAATTTGGGCGGTCCCTGTGTCACCAGTTTTACATTCCGATGCACCTCTACAGGTTTACTGTATCCCTTGGACCTTCCCATTGACGATGAAACACAGAAAATGCATCGGAATTAAATATAAGAGACACAATGCCGACGAAAGTACAGGAAGACTGAGTCTTCCTACTGTCTATAATTTGAGCGTTTCCTGTGTCACCAGTTTTACATTCCGATGCACCTCTACAGGTTTACTGTATCCCTTGGACCTTCACAGCGACGATGAAACACAGAAATTTCATCGGAAATAAATATAAGAGACACAATGCCGACTTAAGTACACGAAGACTAAGTCTTCCTACTGTCTACGTTTTGAGCGTTTCCTGTGTCATCAGTTTTACTTTCCGATGCACCTCTGCAGGTTTACTATATCCCTTGGACCTTCCCATTGACGATGAAACACAGAAAATGCACTGGAATTAAATATAAGAGACACAATGCCGACGAAAGTACAGGAAGACTGAGTCTTCCTACTGTCTATGTTTTGAGCGTTTCCTGTGTCACCAGTTTTACATTCTGATGCACCTCTGCAGGTTCACTGTATCCCTTGGACCTTCCCATTGACGATGAAATACAGAAATTGCATCGGAATTAAATTTAAGAGACACAATGCCGACTTAAGTACGGGATGACTGAGTCTTCCTACTGTCTATAATTTGCGCGTTTCCTGTGTCACCAGTTTTACATTCCGATGCACCTCTACTGGTTTACTATATCCCTTGGACCTTCACAGCGACGATGAAACACAGAAATTTCATCGGAAATAAATATAAGAGACACAATGCCGACGAAAGTACAGGAAGACTGAGTCTTCCTACTGTCTATGTTTTGAGCGTTTCCTGTGTCACCAGTTTTACATTCTGATGCACCTCTGCAGGTTCACTGTATCCCTTGGACCTTCCCATTGACGATGAAATACAGAAATTGCATCGGAATTAAATTTAAGAGACACAATGCCGACTTAAGTACGGGATGACTGAGTCTTCCTACTGTCTATAATTTGAGCGTTTCCTGTGTCACCAGTTTTACATTCCGATGCACCTCTACTGGTTTACTATATCCCTTGGACCTTCACAGCGACGATGAAACACAGAAATTTCATCGGAAATAAATATAAGAGACACAATGCCGACTTAAGTACAGGAAGACTGAGTCTTCCTACTGTCTATGTTTTAAACGTTTCCTGTGTCACGAGTTTTACATTCCGATGCACCTCTGCAGGTTTACTGTATCCCTTGGACCTTCCCATTGACGATGAAACACAGAAATTGCATCGGAATTAAATATAAGAGACACAATGCCGACTTAAGTACAGGAAGACTGAGTCTTCCAACTGTCTATGTTTTGAGCGTTTCCTGTGTCACTAGTTTTACATTCCGATGCACCTCAGCAGGTTTACTGTATCCCTTGGACCTTCCCATCGACGATGAAACACAGAAATTGCATCGGAATTAAATATAAGAGACACAATGCCGACTTAAGTACAGGAAGACTGAGTCTTCCTACTGTCTATGTCTTGAGCGTTTCCTGTGTCACGAGTTTTACATTCCGATGCAGCTCTGCAGGTTTACTGTATCCCTTGGACCTTCCCATTGACGATGAAACACAGAAATTGCATCGGAATTATATATAAGGGACACAATGCCGACTTAAGTACAGGAAGACTGAGTCTTCCTACTGTCTATGTTTTGAGAGTTTCCTGTGTCACTAGTTTTACATTCCGATGCACCTCTGCAGGTTTACTGCATCCCTTGGACCTACTCATTGACGATGAAACACAGAAATTGCATCGGAATTAAATAGAAGAGTCACAATGCCGACTTAAGTACAGGAAGACTGAGACTTCCTACTGTCTATGTTTTGAGCGTTTCCTGTGTCACCAGTTTTACATTCTGATGCACCTCTGCAGGTTTACTGTATCCCTTTGACCTTCCCATTGACGATGAAACAGAAAAATTGCATCGGAATTAAATATAAGAGACACAATGCCGACTTAAGTACAGGATGCCTGAGTCTTCCTACTGTCTATAATTTGAGCGTTTCCTGTGTCACCAGTTTTACAATACGATGCACCTCTGCATGTTTACTGTATCCCTTGGACCTTCCCATTGGCGATGAAACACACAAATTGAATCGAAATTAAATATAAGAGACACAATGCCGACTTAAGTACAGGAAGACTAAATCCTGCTGCTCTCTATGTTTTGAGCGTATCCTGTGTCATCAGTTTTACTTTCCGATGCACCTCTGCAGGTTCACTATATCCCTTGGACCTTCCCATTGACGATGAAACACAGAAATTTCATCGGAAATAAGTATAAGAGACACAATGCCGACTTCAGTACAGGAAGACTGAGTCTTCCTACTGTCTATGTTTTGAGCGTTTCCTGTGTCACTAGTTTTACATTCCGATGCACCTCTGCAGGTTTACTGTATCCCTTGGACCTTCCCATTGACGATGAAACATAGAAATTGCATCGGAATTAAATATAAGAGACACAATGCCGACGAAAGTACAGGAAGACTGAGTCTTCCTACTGTCTATGCTTTGAGCGTTTCCTGTGTCACCAGTTTTACATTCTGATGCACCTCTGCAGGTTCACTGTATCCCTTGGACCTTCCCATTGACGATGAAACACAGAAATTGCATCGGAATTAAATATAAGAGACACAATGCCGACTTAAGTACAGGAAGACTAAATCCTGCTGCTGTCTATGTTTTGAGCGTTTCCTGTGTCACTAGTTTTACATTCCGATGCACCTCTGCAGGTTTACTGCATCCCTTGGACCTTCGCATTGACGATGAAACACAGAAATTGCATCGGAATTAAATATAAGAGACACAATGCCAAGTACAGGAAGACTGAGACTTCCTACTGTCTGTGTTTTGAGCGTTTCCTGTGTCACCAGTTTTACATTCTGATGCACCTCTGCAGGTTTACTGTATCCCTTGGAACTTCCCATTGACGATGAAACACAAAAATTGCATCGGAATTAAATATAAGAGACACAATGCCGACTTAAGTACAGGATGACTGAGTCTTCCTACTGTCTATAATTTGAGCGTTTCCTGTGTCACCAGTTTTACATTCCGATGCACCTCTGCATGTTTACTGTATCCCTTGGACCTTCCAGTTGGTGATAAAACACACAAATTGAATCGAAATTAAATATAAGAGACACAATGCCGACTTAAGTACAGGAAGACTAAATCCTGCTGCTGTCAATGTTTTGAGCGTATCCTGAGTCATCAGTTTTACTTTCCGATGCACCTCTGCAGGTTTACTATATCCTTTGCACCTTCCCATTCACGATGAAACACAGAAATTTCATCGGAAATAAATATAAGAGACACAATGCCGACTTAATTACACGAAGACTGCGTCTTCCTACTGTCTATACTTTGTGCGTTTCCTGTGTCTCCAGTTTTACATTCCGATGCACCTCTGCAGGTTTACTGTATCCCTTGGACCTTCCCATTGACGATGAAATACAGAAATTGCATCGGAATTAAATATAAGAGACACAATGCCAACTTAAGTACAGGATGACTGAGTCTTCCTACTGTCTATAATTTGAGCGTTTCCTGTGTCACCAGTTTTACATTCCGATGCACCTCTGCAGCTTTACTGTATCCCTTGGACCTTCACAGTTACCATGAAACACAGAAATTACATCGGAATTAAATATAAGAGACACAGTGCCGACTTAAGTACAACAAAACAGTCTTCTTACAGTCAATGTTTTAAGCGTTTCCTGTGTCACCAGTTTTACATTCCGATGCACCTCTGCATATTTACTGTATCCCTTGGGCCTTCCCATTGGCGATGAAACACACAAATTGCATCGAAATTAAATATAAGAGACACAATGCCGACTTAAGTACAGGAAGACTGAGTCTTCCTACTGTCTATAATTTGAGCGTTTCCTGTGTCACCAGTTTTACATTCCGATGCACCTCTACAGGTTTACTGTATCCCTTGGACCTTCACAGCGACGATGAAACACAGAAATTGCATCGGAATTAAATATAAGAGAAACAATGCCGACTTAAGTTCAGGAAGACTGAGTCTTCCTACTGTCTATAATTTGAGCGTTTCCTGTGTCACCAGTTTTACATTCCGATGCACCTCTACAGGTTTACTGTATCCCTTGGACCTTCACAGCGACGATGAAACACAGAAATTTCATCGGAAATAAATATAAGAGACACAATGCCGACTTAAGTACAGGAAGACTGAGTCTTCCTACTGTCTATGTTTTGAGCGTTTCCTGTGTCACGAGTATTACATTCCGATGCACCTCTGCAGGTTTACTGTATCCCTTGGACCTTCCCATTGACGATGAAACACAGAAATTGCATCGGAATTAAATATGAGACACAGTGCCGACTTAAGTACAGGAAGACTGAGTCTTCCAACTGCCTATGTTTTGAGCGTTTCCTGTGTCACTAGTTTTACATTCCGATGCACCTCAGCAGGTTTAATGTATCCCTTGGACCTTCCCATCGACGATGAAACACAGATATTGCATCGGAATTAAATATAATAGACACAATGCCGACTTAAGTACAGGAAAACTGAGTCTTCCTACTGTCTATGTCTTGAGCGTTTCCTGTGTCGTTAGTTTTACTTTCTGATGCACCTCTGCAGGTTTACTGTATCCCTTGGACCTTCCCATTCACGATGAAACACAGAAATTTCATCGGAAATAAATATAAGAGACACAATGCAGACTTAAGTACAGGAAGACTGAGTCTTCCTAGTGTCTATGTTTTGAGCGTTTCCTGTGTAACGAGTTTTACATTCCGATGCACCTCTGCAGGTTTACTGTATCCCTTGGACCTTCCCATTGACGATGAAACACAGAAATTGCATCGGAATTAAATATAAGAGACACAATGCCGACGTAAGTACAGGAAGACTGAGTCTTCCAACTGCCTATGTTTTGAGCGTTTCCTGTGTCACTAGTTTTACATTCCGATGCACCTCAGCAGGTTTACTGAATCCCTTGGACCTTCCCATCGACGATGAAACACAGATATTGCATCGGAATTAAATATAATAGTCACAATGCCGACTTTAGTACGGGAAGACTAAGTCTTCCTACTGTCTATGTCTTGGGCGTTTCCTGTGTCATCAGTTTTACATTCCGATGCACCTCTGCAGGTTTACTGTATCCCTTGGACCTTCCCATTCACGATGAAACACAGAAATTTCATCGGAAATAAATATAAGAGACACAATGCAGACTTAAGTACAGGAAGACTGAGTCTTCCTACTGTCTATAATTTGAGCGTTTCCTGTGTCACCAGTTTTACATTCCGATGCACCTCTACAGGTTTACTGTTTCCCTTCGACCTTCACATCGACGATGAAACACAGAAATTGCATCGGAATTAAACATAAGAGAAACAATGCCGACTTAAGTACAGGAAGACTGAGTCTTCCTACTGTCTATAATTTGAGCGTTTCCTCTGTCACCAGTTTTACATTCCGATGCACCTCTACAGGTTTACTGTATCCCTTGGACCTTCACAGCGGCGATGAAACACAGAAATTTCATCGGAAATAAATATAAGAGACACAATGCCGACTTAAGTACAGGAAGACTGAGTCTTCCTACTGTCTATGTTTTGAGCGTTTCCTGTGTCACGAGTATTACATTCCGATGCACCTCTGCAGGTTTACTGTATCCCTTGGACCTTCCCATTGACGATGAAACACAGAAATTGCATCGGAATTAAATATAAGAGACACAATGCCGACTTAAGTACAGGAAGACTGAGTCTTCCAACTGCCTATGTTTTGAGCGTTTCCTGTGTCACTAGTTTTACATTCCGATGCACCTCAGCAGGTTTAATGTAACCCTTGGACCTTCCCATCGACGATGAAACACAGATATTGCATCGGAATTAAATATAATAGACACAATGCCGACTTAAGTACAGGAAGGCTGAGTCTTCCTACTGTCTATGTCTTGAGCGTTTCCTGTGTCATTAGTTTTACTTTCTGATGCACCTCTGCAGGTTTACTGTATCCCTTGGACCTTCCCATTCACGATGAAACACAGAAATTTCATCGGAAATAAATATAAGAGACACAATGCAGACTTAAGTACAGGAAGACTGAGTCTTCCTACTGTCTATGCTTTTGAGCGTTTCCAGTGTCACGAGTTTTACATTCCGATGCACCTCTGCAGGTTTACTGTATCCCTTGGACCTTCCCATTGACGATGAAACACAGAAATTGCATCGGAATTAAATATAAGAGACACAATGCCGACTTAAGTACAGGAAGACTGAGTCTTCCAACTGCCTATGTTTTGAGCGTTTCCTGTGTCACTAGTTTAAATTCCGATGCACCTCAGCAGGTTTACTGAATCCCTTGGACCTTCCCATCGACGACGAAACACAGATATTGCATCGGAATTAAATATAATAGACACAATGCCGACTTTAGTACGGGAAGACTGAGTCTTCCTACTGTCTATGTCTTGAGCGTTTCCTGTGTCATCAGTTTTACATTCCGATGCACCTCTGCAGGTTTACTGTATCCCTTGGACCTTCCCATTCACGATGAAACACAGAAATTTCATCGGAAATAAATATAAGAGACACAATGCAGACTTAAGTACAGGAAGACTGAGTCTTCCTACTGTCTATGTTTTGAGCGTTTCCTGTGTCACGAGTTTTACATTCCGATGCACCTCTGCAGGTTTACTGTATCCCTTGGACCTTCCCATTGACGATGAAACACAGAAATTGCATCGGAATTAAATATAAGAGACACAATGCCGACTTAAGTACAGGAAGACTGAGTCTTCCTTCTGTCTATGTTTTGAGCGTTTCCTGTGTCACTAGTTTTACATTCCGATGCACCTCTGCAGGTTTACTGCATCCCTTGGACCTTCCCATTGACGATGAAACACAGAAATTGCATCGGAATGAAATATAAGAGACACAATCCCGACTTAAGTACAGGAAGACTCAGACTTCCTACTTCTTATGCTTTGAACGTTTCCTGTGTCACCAGTTTTACATTCTGATGCACCTCTGCAGGTTCACTGTATCCCTTGGACCTTCCCATTGACGATGGAATACAGAAATTGCATCGGAATTAAATATAAGAGACACAATGCCGACCTAAGTACAGGAAGACTGAGTCTTCCTACTGTCTATGTTTTGAGCGTTTCCTGTGTCACGAGTTTTACATTCCGATGCACATCTGCAGGTTTACTGTATCCCTTGGACCTTCCCATTCACGATTAAACACAGAAATTGCATCGGAATTAAACATAAGAGAAACAATGCCGACTTAAGTACAGGAAGACTGAGTCTTCCTACTGTCTATAATTTGAGCGTTTCCTGTGTCACCAGTTTTACATTCCGATGCACCTCTACAGGTTTACTGTATCCCTTGGACCTTCACAGCGACGATGAAACACAGAAATTTCATCGGAAATAAATATAAGAGACACAATGCCGACATAAGTACAGGAAGACTGAGTCTTCCTACTGTCTATGTCTTGAGCTTTTCCTGTGTCATCAGTTTTACTTTCCGATGCACCTCTGCAGGTTTACTATATCCCTTGGACCTTCCCTTTCACGATGAAACACAGAAATTTCATCGGAAACAAATATAAGAGACACAATGCAGACTTAAGTACAGGAAGATTGAGTCTTCCTACTGTCTATGATTTGAGCGTTTCCTGTGTCACGAGTTTTACATCCCGATGCACCTCTGCAGGTTTACTGTATCCCTTGGACCTTCCCATTGACGATGAAACACACAAATTGAATCGAAATTAAATATAAGAGACACAATGCCGACTTAAGTACAGGAAGACTAAATCCTGCTGCTGTCTATGTTTTGAGCGTATCCTGTGTCATCAGTTTTACTTTCCGATGCACCTCTGCATTTTTACTATATCCCTTGGACCTTCCCATTCACGATGAAACACAGAAATTTCATCGGAAATAAATATAAGAGACACAATGCCAACTTATGTACACGAAGACTGCGTCTTCCTACTGTATATGTTTTGTGCGTTTCCTGTGTCACCAGTTTTACATTCCGATGCACCTCTGCAGGTTTACTGTATCCCTTGGACCTTCCCATTGACGATGAAATACAGAAATTGCATCGGTATTAAATATAAGAGACACAATGCCAACTTAAGTACAGGATGACTGAGTCTTCCTACTGTCAATAATTTGGGCGGTCCCTGTGTCACCAGTTTTACATTCCGATGCACCTCTACAGGTTTACTGTATCCCTTGGACCTTCCCATTGACGATGAAACACAGAAAATGCATCGGAATTAAATATAAGAGACACAATGCCGACGAAAGTACAGGAAGACTGAGTCTTCCTACTGTCTATAATTTGAGCGTTTCCTGTGTCACCAGTTTTACATTCCGATACACCTCTACAGGTTTACTGTATCCCTTGGACCTTCACAGCGACGATGAAACACAGAAATTTCATCGGAAATAAATATAAGAGACACAATGCCGACTTAAGTACACGAAGACTAAGTCTTCCTACTGTCTATGTTTTGAGCGTTTCCTGTGTCATCAGTTTTACTTTCCGATGCACCTCTGCAGGTTTACTATATCCCTTGGACCTTCCCATTGACGATGAAACACAGAAAATGCATCGGAATTAAATATAAGAGACACAATGCCGACGAAAGTACAGGAAGACTGAGTCTTCCTACTGTCTATGTTTTGAGCGTTTCCTGTGTCACCAGTTTTACATTCTGATGCACCTCTGCAGGTTCACTGTATCCCTTGGACCTTCCCATTGACGATGAAATACAGAAATTGCATCGGAATTAAATTTAAGAGACACAATGCCGACTTAAGTACGGGATGACTGAGTCTTCCTACTGTCTATAATTTGAGCGTTTCCTGTGTCACCAGTTTTACATTCCGATGCACCTCTACTGGTTTACTATATCCCTTGGACCTTCACAGCGACGATGAAACACAGTAATTTCATCGGAATTAAATATAAGAGACACAATGCCGACTTAAGTACAGGAAGACTGAGTCTTCCTACTATCTATGTTTTGAGCGTTTCCTGTGTCACGAGTTTTACATTCCGATGCACCTCTGCAGGTTTACTGTATCCCTTGGACCTTCCCATTGACGATGAAACACAGAAATTGCATCGGAATTAAATATAAGAGACACAATGCCGACTTAAGTACAGGAAGACTGAGTCTTCCAACTGTCTATGTTTTGAGCGTTTCCTGTGTCACTAGTTTTACATTCCGATGCACCTCAGCAGGTTTACTGTATCCCTTGGACCTTCCCAAAGACGATGAAACACAGAAATTGCATCGGAATTAAATATAAGAGACACAATGCCGACTTAAGTCCAGGAAGACTGAGTCTTCCTACTGTCTATGTCTTGAGCGTTTCCTGTGTCACGAGTTTTACATTCCGATGCAGCTCTGCAGGTTTACTGTATCCCTTGGACCTTCCCATTGACGATGAAACACAGAAATTGCATCGGAATTAAATATAAGGGACACAATGCCGACTTAAGTACAGGAAGACTGAGTCTTCCTACTGTCTATGTTTTGAGCGTTTCCTGTGTCACTAGTTTTACATTCCGATGCACCTCTGCAGGTTTACTGCATCCCTTGGACCTACTCATTGACGATGAAACACAGAAATTGCATCGGAATTAAATAGAAGAGTCACAATGCCGACTTAAGTACAGGAAGACTGAGACTTCCTACTGTCTATGTTTTGAGCGTTTCCTGTGTCACCAGTTTTACATTCTGATGCACCTCTGCAGGTTTACTGTATCCCTTGGACCTTCCCATTGACGATGAAACACAAAAATTGCATCGGAATTAAATATAAGAGACACAATGCCGACTTAAGTACAGGATGCCTGAGTCTTCCTACTGTCTATAATTTGAGCGTTTCCTGTGTCACCAGTTTTACATTACGATGCACCTCTGCATGTTTACTGTATCCCTTGGACCTTCCCATTGGTGATGAAACACACAAATTGAATCGAAATTAAATATAAGAGACACAATGCCGACTTAAGTACAGGAAGGCTAAATCCTGCTGCTCTCTATGTTTTGAGCGTATCCTGTGTCATCAGTTTTACTTTCCGATGCACCTCTGCAGGTTTACTACATCCCTTGGACCTTCCCATTCACGATGAAACACAGAAATTTCATCGGAAATAAATATCAGAGACACAATGCCGACTTAAGTACACGATGACTGCGTCTTCCTACTGTCTATGATTTGTGCGTTTCCTGTGTCACCAGTTTGACATTCCGATGCACCTCTGCAGGTTTACTGTATCCCTTGGACCTTCCCATTGACGATGAAATACAGAAATTGCATCGGAATTAAATATAAGAGACACAATGCCAGCTTAAGTACAGGATGACTGAGTCTTCCTACTGTCAATAATTTGGGCGGTCCCTGTGTCACCAGTTTTACATTCCGATGCACCTCTACAGGTTTACTGTATCCCTTGGACCTTCACAGTTACGATGAAACACAGAAATTACATCGGAATTAAATATAAGAGACACAATGCCGACTTAAGTACACGAAGACTGAGTCTTCCTACTGTCTATATTTTGAGCGTTTCCTGTGTCACCAGTTTTACATTCCGATGCACCTCTGGTTGTTTACTGTATCCCTTGGACCTTCCCATTGGCGATGAAACACACAAATTGAAACGAAATTAAATATAAGAGACACAATGCCGACTTAAGTACAGGAAGACTGAGTCTTCCTACTGTCTATGTTTTGAGCGTTTCCTGTGTCACGAGTTTTACATTCCGATGCCCATCTGCTGTTTTACTGTATCCCTTGGACCTTCCCATTCACGATGAAACACAGAAATTGCATCGGAATTAAACATAAGAGAAACAATGCCGACTTAAGTACAGGAAGACTGAGTCTTCCTACTGTCTATAATTTGAGCGTTTCCTGTGTCACCAGTTTTACATTCCGATGCACCTCTACAGGTTTACTGTATCCCTTGGACCTTCACAGCGACGATGAAACACAGAAATTTCATCGGAAATAAATATAAGAGACACAATGCCGACATAAGTACAGGAAGACTGAGTCTTCCTACTGTCTATGTCTTGAGCTTTTCCTGTGTCATCAGTTTTACTTTCCGATGCACCTCTGCAGGTTTACTATATCCCTTGGACCTTCCCTTTCACGATGAAACACAGAAATTTCATCGGAAACAAATATAAGAGACACAATGCAGACTTAAGTACAGGAAGATTGAGTCTTCCTACTGTCTATGATTTGAGCGTTTCCTGTGTCACGAGTTTTACATCCCGATGCACCTCTGCAGATTTACTGTATCCCTTGGACCTTCCCATTGACGATGAAACACACAAATTGAATCGAAATTAAATATAAGAGACACAATGCCGACTTAAGTACAGGAAGACTAAATCCTGCTGCTGTCTATGTTTTGAGCGTATCCTGTGTCATCAGTTTTACTTTCCGATGCACCTCTGCATTTTTACTATATCCCTTGGACCTTCCCATTCACGATGAAACACAGAAATTTCATCGGAAATAAATATAAGAGACACAATGCCAACTTATGTACACGAAGACTGCGTCTTCCTACTGTATATGTTTTGTGCGTTTCCTGTGTCACCAGTTTTACATTCCGATGCACCTCTGCAGGTTTACTGTATCCATTGGACCTTCCCATTGACGATGAAATACAGAAATTGCATCGGTATTAAATATAAGAGACACAATGCCAACTTAAGTACAGGATGACTGAGTCTTCCTACTGTCAATAATTTGGGCGGTCCCTGTGTCACCAGTTTTACATTCCGATGCACCTCTACAGGTTTACTGTATCCCTTGGACCTTCCCATTGACGATGAAACACAGAAAATGCATCGGAATTAAATATAAGAGACACAATGCCGACGAAAGTACAGGAAGACTGAGTCTTCCTACTGTCTATAATTTGAGCGTTTCCTGTGTCACCAGTTTTACATTCCGATACACCTCTACAGGTTTACTGTATCCCTTGGACCTTCACAGCGACGATGAAACACAGAAATTTCATCGGAAATAAATATAAGAGACACAATGCCGACTTAAGTACACGAAGACTAAGTCTTCCTACTGTCTATGTTTTGAGCGTTTCCTGTGTCATCAGTTTTACTTTCCGATGCACCTCTGCAGGTTTACTATATCCCTTGGACCTTCCCATTGACGATGAAACACAGAAAATGCATCGGAATTAAATATAAGAGACACAATGCCGACTTAAGTACAGGGAGTCTGAGTCTTCCTACTGTCTATGTTTGAGCGTTTCCTGTGTCACTAGTTTTACATTCCGTTTAACATCTGCAGGTTTACTGTATCCCTTGGACCTTCCCATTGACGATGAAACACAGAAATTGCATCGGAATTAAATATAAGAGACACAATGCCGACTTAAGTACACGAACACTGAATCTTCCTACTGTCTATGATTTGTGCGTTTCCTGGGTCACCACTTTTACATTCTGATGCATCTCTGCAAGTTTACTATATCCCTTGGACCTTCACAGCGACGATGAAACACAGTAATTTCATCGGAAATAAATATAAGAGACACAATGCCGACTTAAGTACAGGAAGACTGAGTCTTCCTACTGTCTATGTTTTGAGCGTTTCCTGTGTCACGAGTTTTACATTCCGATGCACCTCTGCAGGTTTACTGTATCCCTTGGACCTTCCCATTGACGATGAAACACAGAAATTGCATCGGAATTAAATATAAGAGACACAATGCCGACTTAAGTACAGGAAGACTGAGTCTTCCAACTGTCTATGTTTTGAGCGTTTCCTGTGTCACTAGTTTTACATTCCGATGCACCTCAGCAGGTTTACTGTATCCCTTGGACCTTCCCAAAGACGATGAAACACAGAAATTGCATCGGAATTAAATATAAGAGACACAATGCCGACTTAAGTCCAGGAAGACTGAGTCTTCCTACTGTCTATGTCTTGAGCGTTTCCTGTGTCACGAGTTTTACATTCCGATGCAGCTCTGCAGGTTTACTGTATCCCTTGGACCTTCCCATTGACGATGAAACACAGAAATTGCATCGGAATTAAATATAAGGGACACAATGCCGACTTAAGTACAGGAAGACTGAGTCTTCCTACTGTCTATGTTTTGAGCGTTTCCTGTGTCACTAGTTTTACATTCCGATGCACCTCTGCAGGTTTACTGCATCCCTTGGACCTACTCATTGACGATGAAACACAGAAATTGCATCGGAATTAAATAGAAGAGTCACAATGCCGACTTAAGTACAGGAAGACTGAGACTTCCTACTGTCTATGTTTTGAGCGTTTCCTGTGTCACCAGTTTTACATTCTGATGCACCTCTGCAGGTTTACTGTATCCCTTGGACCTTCCCATTGACGATGAAACACAAAAATTGCATCGGAATTAAATATAAGAGACACAATGCCGACTTAAGTACAGGATGCCTGAGTCTTCCTACTGTCTATAATTTGAGCGTTTCCTGTGTCACCAGTTTTACATTACGATGCACCTCTGCATGTTTACTGTATCCCTTGGACCTTCCCATTGGTGATGAAACACACAAATTGAATCGAAATTAAATATAAGAGACACAATGCCGACTTAAGTACAGGAAGGCTAAATCCTGCTGCTCTCTATGTTTTGAGCGTATCCTGTGTCATCAGTTTTACTTTCCGATGCACCTCTGCAGGTTTACTACATCCCTTGGACCTTCCCATTCACGATGAAACACAGAAATTTCATCGGAAATAAATATCAGAGACACAATGCCGACTTAAGTACACGAAGACTGCGTCTTCCTACTGTCTATGATTTGTGCGTTTCCTGTGTCACCAGTTTGACATTCCGATGCACCTCTGCAGGTTTACTGTATCCCTTGGACCTTCCCATTGACGATGAAATACAGAAATTGCATCGGAATTAAATATAAGAGACACAATGCCAGCTTAAGTACAGGATGACTGAGTCTTCCTACTGTCAATAATTTGGGCGGTCCCTGTGTCACCAGTTTTACATTCCGATGCACCTCTACAGGTTTACTGTATCCCTTGGACCTTCACAGTTACGATGAAACACAGAAATTACATCGGAATTAAATATAAGAGACACAATGCCGACTTAAGTACACGAAGACTGAGTCTTCCTACTGTCTATATTTTGAGCGTTTCCTGTGTCACCAGTTTTACATTCCGATGCACCTCTGGTTGTTTACTGTATCCCTTGGACCTTCCCATTGGCGATGAAACACACAAATTGAAACGAAATTAAATATAAGAGACACAATGCCGACTTAAGTACAGGAAGACTGAGTCTTCCTACTGTCTATGTTTTGAGCGTTTCCTGTGTCACGAGTTTTACATTCCGATGCCCATCTGCTGTTTTACTGTATCCCTTGGACCTTCCCATTCACGATGAAACACAGAAATTGCATCGGAATTAAACATAAGAGAAACAATGCCGACTTAAGTACAGGAAGACTGAGTCTTCCTACTGTCTATAATTTGAGCGTTTCCTGTGTCACCAGTTTTACATTCCGATGCACCTCTACAGGTTTACTGTATCCCTTGGACCTTCACAGCGACGATGAAACACAGAAATTTCATCGGAAATAAATATAAGAGACACAATGCCGACTTAAGTACAGGGAGTCTGAGTCTTCCTACTGTCTATGTTTGAGCGTTTCCTGTGTCACTAGTTTTACATTCCGTTTAACATCTGCAGGTTTACTGTATCCCTTGGACCTTCCCATTGACGATGAAACACAGAAATTGCATCGGAATTAAATATAAGAGACACAATGCCGACTTAAGTACACGAACACTGAATCTTCCTACTGTCTATGATTTGTGCGTTTCCTGGGTCACCAGTTTTACATTCTGATGCATCTCTGCAAGTTTACTGTATCCCTTGGACCTTCACAGTTACGATGAAACACAGAAATTGCAACGGAATTAAATATAAGAGACACAATGCCGACTTAAGTACAGGAAGACTAAGTCTTCCTACTGTCTATGTTTTGAGCGTTTCCTGTGTCATCAGTTTTACTTTCCGATGCACCTCTGCAGGTTTACTATATCCCTTGGACCTTCTCATTGACGATGAAACATAGAAATTTCATCGGAAATAAGTATAAGAGACACAATGCCGACTTCAGTACAGGAAGACTGAGTCTTTCTACTGTCTATGTTTTGAGCGTTTCCTGTATTAGAGTTTTACATTCCGATGCACCTCTGCAGGCTTACTGTAACCCTTGGACCTTCCCATTGACGATGAAACACAGAAATTGCATCGGAATTAAATGTAAGAGACACGATGCCGACTTAAGTACAGGAAGACTGAGTCTTCCTGCTGTCTATGTTTTGAGCGTTTCCTGTGTCACTAGTTTTACATTCCGATGCACCTCTGCAGGTTTACTGTATCCCTTGGACCTTCACAGTGACGATGAAACACAGAAATTGCAACGGAATTAAATTTAAGAGACACAATGCCGACTTATGTACAGGAAGACTAAGCCTTCCTACAGTCTATGTTTTGAGCGTTTCCTGTGTCATCAGTTTTACATACCGATGCACCTCTGCAGGTTTACTATATCCCTTGGACCTTCCCATTGACGATGAAACACAGAAATTTCATCGGAAATAAGTATAAGAGACACAATGCCGACTTCAGTACAGGAAGACTGAGTCTTCCTACTGTCTATGTTTTGAGCGTTTCCTGTGTTAGAGTTTTACATTCCGATGCACCTCTGCAGGCTTACTGTAACCCTTGGACCTTCCCATTGACGATGAAACACAGAAATTGCATCGGAATTAAATGTAAGAGACACGATGCCGACTTAAGTACAGGAAGACTGAGTCTTCCTACTGTCTATGTTTTGAGCGTTTCCTGTGTCACCAGTTTTACATTCTGATGCACCTCTGCAGGTTTACTGTATCCCTTGGACCTTCCCATTGACGATGAAACACAAAAATTGCATCGGAATTAAATATAAGAGACACAATGCCGACTTAAGTACAGGATGCCTGAGTCTTCCTACTGTCTATAATTTGAGCGTTTCCTGTGTCACCAGTTTTACATTACGATGCACCTCTGCATGTCTACTGTATCCCTTGGACCTTCCCATTGGCGATGAAACACACAAATTGAATCGAAATTAAATATAAGAGACACAATGCCGACTTAAGTACAGGAAGACTAAATCCTGCTGCTGTCTATGATTTGAGCGTATCCTGTGTCATCAGTTTTACTTTCCGATGCACCTCTGCAGGCTTACTACATCCCTTGGACCTTCCCATTTACGATGAAACACAGAAATTTCATCGGAAATAAATATCAGAGACACAATGCCGACTTAAGTACACGAAGACTGCGTCTTCCTACTGTCTATGTTTTGTGCGTTTCCTGTGTCACCTGTGGCGCAGTGGTTAGCACACTGGACTCGCATTCGGGAGGACGACGGTTCAATCCCGTCTCCAGCCATCCTGATTTAGGTTTTCCGTGATTTCCCTACATCGTTTCAGGCAAATGCCGGGATGGTTCCTTTGAAAGGGCACGGCCGATTTCCTTTCCAATCCTTCCCTAACCCGAGCTTGCGCTCCGTCTCTAATGACCTCGTTGTCGACGGGACGTTAAACACTAACCACCACCACCACCACCTGTGTCACCAGTTTGACATTCCGATGCACCTCTGCAGGTTTACTGTATCCCTTGGACCTTCCCATTGACGATGAAATACAGAAATTGCATCGGAATTAAATATAAGAGACACAATGCCAGCTTAAGTACAGGATGACTGAGTCTTCCTACTGTCTATAATTTGGGCGGTCCCTGTGTCACCAGTTTTACATTCCGATGCACCTCTACAGGTTTACTGTATCCCTTGGACCTTCACAGTTACGATGAAACACAGAAATTACATCGGAATTAAATATAAGAGACACAATGCCGACTTAAGTACAAGAACACAGTCTTCATACAGTTAATGTTTTAAGCGTTTCCTGTGTCACCAGTATTACATTCCGATGCACCTCTGGTTGTTTACTGTATCCCTTGGACCTTCCCATTGGCGATGAAACACACAAATTGAAACGAAATTAAATATAAGAGACACAATGCCGACTTAAGTACAGGAAGACTGAGTCTTCCTACTGTCTATGTTTTGAGCGTTTCCTGTGTCACGAGTTTTACATTCCGATGCACCCCTGCAGGTTTACTGTATCCCTTGGACCTTCCCATTGACGATGAAACACAGAAATTGCATCGGAATTAAATATAAGAGACACAATGCCGACCTAAGTACAGGAATACTGAGTCTTCCAACTGCCTATGTTTTGAGCGTTTCCTGTGTCACTAGTTTTACATTCCGATGCACCTCAGCAGGTTTACTGTATCCTTTGGACCTTCCCATCGACGATGGAACACAGATATTGCATCGGAATTAAATATAATAGACACAATGCCGACTTAAGTACAGGAAGACTGAGTCTTCCTACTGTCTATGTCTTGAGCGTTTCCTGTGTCATCAGTTTTACTTTCTGATGCACCTCTCCAGGTTTACTGTATCCCTTGGACCTTCCCATTCACGATGAAACACAGAAATTTCATCGGAAATAAATATAAGAGACACAATGCAGACTTAAGTACAGGAAGACTGAGTCTTCCTACTGTCTATGTTTTGAGCGTTTCCTGTGTCACGAGTTTTACATTCCGATGCACCTCTGCAGGTTTACTGTATCCCTTGGACCTTCCCATTGACGATGAAACACAGAAATTGCATCGGAAATATAAGAGACAGAATGCCGACTTAAGTACAGGAAGACTGAGTCTTCCTACTGTCTATGTTTTGAGCGTTTCCTGTGTCACTAGTTTTTCATTCCGATGCACCTCTGCAGGTTTACTGCATCCCTTGGACCTTCCCATTGACGATGAAATACAGAAATTGCATCGGAATTAAATATAAGAGACACAATGCCGACTTAAGTACAGGATGACTGAGTCTTCCTACTGTCTATAATTTGAGCGTTTCCTGTGTCACCAGTTTTACATTCCGATGCGCATCTACAGGTTTACTGTATCCCTTGGACCTTCACAGTTACGATGAAACACAGAAATTACATCGGAATTAAATATAAGAGACACAATGCCGACATAAGTACACGAAGACTGAGTCTTCCTACTGTCTATGTTGTGAGCGTTTCCTGTGTCACCATTTTTACATCCTGATGCACCTCTGCAGGTTTACTGTACCCCTTGGACCTTCCCATTGACGATGAAACACAGAAATTGCATCGGAATTAAATATAAGAGACACAATGCCGACTTAAGTACAGGAAGACTGAGTCTTCCTACTGTCTATGTTTAGAGCGTTTCCTGTGTCACCAGTTTTACATTCCGATGCACCTCTGCAGGTTTACTGTATCCCTTGGACTTTCCCATTGACGATGAAACACAGAAATTGCATCGGAATTAAATGTAAGAGACACAATGCCGACTTAAGTACAGGGAGTCTGAGTCTTCCTGCTGTCTATGTTTTGAGCGTTTTCTGTGTCACTAGTTTTACATTCCGATGCACCTCTGCAGGTTTACTGTATCCCTTGGACCTTCCCATTGACGATGAAACACAGAAATTGAATCGGAATTACATATAAGAGGCACAATGCCGACTTAAGTACAGGACGACTGAGTCTTCCTACTGTCTATGTTTGAGCGTTTCCTGTGTCACTAGTTTTACATTCCGATTAACATCTGCAGGTTTACTGTATCCCTTGGTCCTTCCCATTGACGATGAAACACAGAAATTGCATCGGAATTAAATATAAGAGACACAATGCCGACTTAAGTACACGAACACTGAATCTTCCTACTGTCTATGATTTGTGCGTTTCCTGTGTCACCAGTTTTACATTGTGATGCACCTCTGCAAGTTTACTGTATCCCTTGGACCTTCCCATTGACGATGAAACACAGAAATTGCATCGGAATTAAATATAAGAGAAACAATGACGACTTAAGTACACGAACACTGAATCTTCCTACTGTCTATGATTTGTGCGTTTCCTGGGTCACCAGTTTTACATTCTGATGCATCTCTGCAAGTTTACTGTATCCCTTGGACCTTCACAGTTACGATGAAACACAGAAATTGCAACGGAATTAAATATAAGAGACACAATGCCGACTTAAGTACAGGAAGACTAAGTCTTCCTACTGTCTATGTTTTGAGCGTTTCCTGTGTCATCAGTTTTACTTTCCGATGCACCTCTGCAGGTTTACTATATCCCTTGGACCTTCCCATTGACGATGAAACATAGAAATTTCATCGGAAATAAGTATAAGAGACACAATGCCGACTTCAGTACAGGAAGACTGAGTCTTTCTACTGTCTATGTTTTGAGCGTTTCCTGTATTAGAGTTTTACATTCCGATGCACCTCTGCAGGCTTACTGTAACCCTTGGACCTTCCCATTGACGATGAAACACAGAAATTGCATCGGAATTAAATGTAAGAGACACGATGCCGACTTAAGTACAGGAAGACTGAGTCTTCCTGCTGTCTATGTTTTGAGCGTTTCCTGTGTCACTAGTTTTACATTCCGATGCACCTCTGCAGGTTTACTGTATCCCTTGGACCTTCACAGTGACGATGAAACACAGAAATTGCAACGGAATTAAATTTAAGAGACACAATGCCGACTTATGTACAGGAAGACTAAGCCTTCCTACAGTCTATGTTTTGAGCGTTTCCTGTGTCATCAGTTTTACATACCGATGCACCTCTGCAGGTTTACTATATCCCTTGGACCTTCCCATTGACGATGAAACACAGAAATTTCATCGGAAATAAGTATAAGAGACACAATGCCGACTTCAGTACAGGAAGACTGAGTCTTCCTACTGTCTATGTTTTGAGCGTTTCCTGTGTTAGAGTTTTACATTCCGATGCACCTCTGCAGGCTTACTGTAACCCTTGGACCTTCCCATTGACGATGAAACACAGAAATTGCATCGGAATTAAATGTAAGAGACACGATGCCGACTTAAGTACAGGAAGACTGAGTCTTCCTACTGTCTATGTTTTGAGCGTTTCCTGTGTCACCAGTTTTACATTCTGATGCACCTCTGCAGGTTTACTGTATCCCTTGGACCTTCCCATTGACGATGAAACACAAAAATTGCATCGGAATTAAATATAAGAGACACAATGCCGACTTAAGTACAGGATGCCTGAGTCTTCCTACTGTCTATAATTTGAGCGTTTCCTGTGTCACCAGTTTTACATTACGATGCACCTCTGCATGTCTACTGTATCCCTTGGACCTTCCCATTGGCGATGAAACACACAAATTGAATCGAAATTAAATATAAGAGACACAATGCCGACTTAAGTACAGGAAGACTAAATCCTGCTGCTGTCTATGATTTGAGCGTATCCTGTGTCATCAGTTTTACTTTCCGATGCACCTCTGCAGGCTTACTACATCCCTTGGACCTTCCCATTTACGATGAAACACAGAAATTTCATCGGAAATAAATATCAGAGACACAATGCCGACTTAAGTACACGAAGACTGCGTCTTCCTACTGTCTATGTTTTGTGCGTTTCCTGTGTCACCAGTTTGACATTCCGATGCACCTCTGCAGGTTTACTGTATCCCTTGGACCTTCCCATTGACGATGAAATACAGAAATTGCATCGGAATTAAATATAAGAGACACAATGCCAGCTTAAGTACAGGATGACTGAGTCTTCCTACTGTCTATAATTTGGGCGGTCCCTGTGTCACCAGTTTTACATTCCGATGCACCTCTACAGGTTTACTGTATCCCTTGGACCTTCACAGTTGCGATGAAACACAGAAATTACATCGGAATTAAATATAAGAGACACAATGCCGACTTAAGTACAAGAACACAGTCTTCATACAGTTAATGTTTTAAGCGTTTCCTGTGTCACCAGTATTACATTCCGATGCACCTCTGGTTGTTTACTGTATCCCTTGGACCTTCCCATTGGCGATGAAACACACAAATTGAAACGAAATTAAATATAAGAGACACAATGCCGACTTAAGTACAGGAAGACTGAGTCTTCCTACTGTCTATGTTTTGAGCGTTTCCTGTGTCACGAGTTTTACATTCCGATGCACATCTGCAGGTTTACTGTATCCCGTGGACCTTCCCATTCACGATGAAACACAGAAATTGCATCGGAATTAAACATAAGAGAAACAATGCCGACTTAAGTACAGGAAGACTGAGTCTTCCTACTGTCTATAATTTGAGCGTTTCCTGTGTCACCAGTTTTACATTCCGATGCACCCCTACAGGTTTACTGTATCCCTTGGACCTTCACAGCGACGATGAAACACAGAAATTTCATCGGAAATAAATATAAGAGACACAATGCCGACTTAAGTACAGGAAGACTGAGTCTTCCTACTGTCTATGTTTGAGCGTTTCCTGTGTCACGAGTTTTACATTCCGATGCACCCCTGCAGGTTTACTGTATCCCTTGGACCTTCCCATTGACGATGAAACACAGAAATTGCATCGGAATTAAATATAAGAGACACAATGCCGACCTAAGTACAGGAATACTGAGTCTTCCAACTGCCTATGTTTTGAGCGTTTCCTGTGTCACTAGTTTTACATTCCGATGCACCTCAGCAGGTTTACTGTATCCTTTGGACCTTCCCATCGACGATGGAACACAGATATTGCATCGGAATTAAATATAATAGACACAATGCCGACTTAAGTACAGGAAGACTGAGTCTTCCTACTGTCTATGTCTTGAGCGTTTCCTGTGTCATCAGTTTTACTTTCTGATGCACCTCTCCAGGTTTACTGTATCCCTTGGACCTTCCCATTCACGATGAAACACAGAAATTTCATCGGAAATAAATATAAGAGACACAATGCAGACTTAAGTACAGGAAGACTGAGTCTTCCTACTGTCTATGTTTTGAGCGTTTCCTGTGTCACGAGTTTTACATTCCGATGCACCTCTGCAGGTTTACTGTATCCCTTGGACCTTCCCATTGACGATGAAACACAGAAATTGCATCGGAAATATAAGAGACAGAATGCCGACTTAAGTACAGGAAGACTGAGACTTCCTACTGTCTATGTTTTGAGCGTTTCCTGTGTCACCAGTTTTACATTCTGATGCACCTCTGCAGGTTCACTGTATCCCTTGGACCTTCCCATTGACGATGAAATACAGAAATTGCATCGGAATTAAATATAAGAGACACAATGCCGACTTAAGTACAGGATGACTGAGTCTTCCTACTGTCTATAATTTGAGCGTTTCCTGTGTCACCAGTTTTACATTCCGATGCGCATCTACAGGTTTACTGTATCCCTTGGACCTTCACAGTTACGATGAAACACAGAAATTACATCGGAATTAAATATAAGAGACACAATGCCGACATAAGTACACGAAGACTGAGTCTTCCTACTGTCTATGTTGTGAGCGTTTCCTGTGTCACCATTTTTACATCCTGATGCACCTCTGCAGGTTTACTGTACCCCTTGGACCTTCCCATTGACGATGAAACACAGAAATTGCATCGGAATTAAATATAAGAGACACAATGCCGACTTAAGTACAGGAAGACTGAGTCTTCCTACTGTCTATGTTTAGAGCGTTTCCTGTGTCACCAGTTTTACATTCCGATGCACCTCTGCAGGTTTACTGTATCCCTTGGACTTTCCCATTGACGATGAAACACAGAAATTGCATCGGAATTAAATGTAAGAGACACAATGCCGACTTAAGTACAGGGAGTCTGAGTCTTCCTGCTGTCTATGTTTTGAGCGTTTTCTGTGTCACTAGTTTTACATTCCGATGCACCTCTGCAGGTTTACTGTATCCCTTGGACCTTCCCATTGACGATGAAACACAGAAATTGAATCGGAATTACATATAAGAGGCACAATGCCGACTTAAGTACAGGACGACTGAGTCTTCCTACTGTCTATGTTTGAGCGTTTCCTGTGTCACTAGTTTTACATTCCGATTAACATCTGCAGGTTTACTGTATCCCTTGGTCCTTCCCATTGACGATGAAACACAGAAATTGCATCGGAATTAAATATAAGAGACACAATGCCGACTTAAGTACACGAACACTGAATCTTCCTACTGTCTATGATTTGTGCGTTTCCTGTGTCACCAGTTTTACATTGTGATGCACCTCTGCAAGTTTACTGTATCCCTTGGACCTTCCCATTGACGATGAAACACAGAAATTGCATCGGAATTAAATATAAGAGAAACAATGACGACTTAAGTACAGGAAGACTGAGTCTTCCTATTGTCTTTAATTTGAGCGTTTAATGTGTCACCAGTTTTACATTCCGATGCACCTCTACAGTTTTACTGTATCCCTTGGACCTTCACAGTGACGATGAAACACAGAAATTGCAACGGAATTAAATATAAGAGACACAATGCCGACTTAAGTACAGGAAGACTGAGTCTTCCTACTGTCTATGTTTTAAGCGTTTCCTGTGTCATAAGTTTTACTTTCCGATGCACCTCTGCAGGTTTACTATATCCCTTGGACCTTCCCATTCACGATGAAACACAGAAACTTCATCGGAAATAAATATAAGAGACACATTGCCGACTTCAGTACAGGAAGACTGAGTCTTCCTACTGTCTATGTTTTGAGCGTTTCCTGTGTTAGAGTTTTACATTCCGATGCACCTCTGCAGGCTTACTGTAACCCTAGGACCTTCCCATTGACGATGAAACACAGAAATTGCATCGGAATTAAATGTAAGAGACACGATGCCGACTTAAGTACAGGAAGACTGAGTCTTCCTACTGTCTATTTCTTGAGCGTTTCCTGTGTCACTAGTTTTACATTCCGATGCACCTCTGCAGGTTTACTGTATCCCTTGGACCTTCCCATTGACGATGAAACATAGAAATTGCATCGGAATTAATTATAAGAGACACAATGCCGACGAAAGTACAGGAAGACTGAGTCTTCCTACTGTCTATGCTTTGAGCGTCTCCTGTGTCACCAGTTTTACATTCTGATGCACCTCTGCAGGTTCACTGTATCCCTTGGACCTTCCCATTGACGATGAAATACAGAAATTGCATCGGAATTAAATATGAGAGACACAATGCCGACTTAAGTACAGGAAGACTGAGTCTTCCTACTGTCTATGTCTTGAGCGTTTCCTGTGTCATAAGTTTTACTTTCCGATGCACCTCTGCAGGTTTACTATATCCCTTGGACCTTCCCATTGACGATGAAACACAGAAATTGCATCGGAATTAAATGTAAGAGACACGATGCCGTCTTAAGTACAGGAAGACTGAGTCTTCCTACTGTCTATGTTTTGAGCGTTTCCTGTGTCACTAGTTTTACATTCCGATTCACCTCTGCAGGTTTACTGCATCCCTTGGACGTTCGCATTGACGATGAAACACAGAAATTGAATCGAAATTAAATATAAGAGACACAATGCCGACTAAAGTACAGGAAGACTAAATCCTGCTGCTGTCTATGTTTTGAGCGTATCCTGTGTCATCAGTTTTACTTTCCGATGCACCTCTGCAGGTTTACTAAATCCCTTGCACCTTCCCATTCACGATGAAACACAGAAATTTCATCGGAAATAAATATAAGAGACACAATGCCGACTTAAGTACACGAAGACTGAGTCTTCCTACTGTCTATAATTTTAGCGTTTCCTGTGTCACCAGTTTTACATTCCGATGCACCCCTACAGGTTTACTGTATCCCTTGGACCTTCACAGCGACGATGAAACACAGAAATTGCATCGGAATTAAACATAAGAGAAACAATGCCGACTTATGTACAGGAAGACTGAGTCTTCCTACTGTCTATATTTTGAGCGTTTCCTGTGTCACCAGTTTTACATTCCGATGCACCTCTACAGGTTTACTGTATCCCTTGGATCTTCACAGTTACGATGAAACACAGAAATTACATCGGAATTAAATATAAGAGACACAATGCCGACTTAAGTACAAGAAAACAGTCTTCTTACAGTCAATGTTTTAAGCGTTTCCTGTGTCACCAGTTTTACATTCCGATGCACATCTGCATGTTTACTGTATCCCTTGGACCTTCCCATTGGCGATGAAACACACAAATTGCATCGAAATTAAATATAAGAGACACAATGCCGACTTAAGTACAGGAAGACTGAGTCTTCCTACTGTCTATAATTTGAGCGTTTCCTGTGTCACCAGTTTTACATTCGGATGCACCTCTACAGGTTTACTGTATCCCTTGGACCTTCACAGCGACCATGAAACACAGAAATTGCATCGGAAATAAAAATAAGAGACACAATGCCGACTTATGTACAGGAAGACTGAGTCTTCCTACTGTCTATATTTTGAGCGTTTCCTGTGTCACTAGTTATACATTCCGTTGCACCTCTGCAGGTTTACTGTATCCCTTGGACCTTCCCATTGACGATGCAACACAGAAATTGCATCGGAATTAAATATAAGAGACACAATGCCGACTTAAGTACAGGAAGACTGAGTCTTCCTACTGTCTATGTTTAAGCGTTTCCTGTGTCACTAGTTTTACATTCCGATTAACCTCTGCAGGTTTACTGTATCCCTTGGACCTTCCCATTGACGATGAAACACAGAAATTGCATCGGAATTAAATATAAGAGACACAATGCCGACTTAAGTACACGAACACTGAATCTTCCTACTGTCTATGATTTGTGCGTTTCCTGTGTCACCAGTTTTACATTCTGATGCACCTCTGCAGGTTTACTGTATCCCTTGGACCTTCCCATTGACGATGAAACACAGAAATTGCATCGGAATTAAATATAAGAGAAACAATGACGACTTAAGTACAGGAAGACTGAGTCTTCCTACTGTCTTTAATTTGAGCGTTTCCTGTGTCACTAGTTTTACATTCCGATGCACCTCTACAGTTTTACTGTATCCCTTGGACCTTCACAGTGACGATGAGACACAGAAATTGCAACGGAATTAAATATAAGAGACACAATGCTGACTTATGTACAGGAAGACTAAGTCTTCCTACTGTCTATGTTTTGAGCGTTTCCTGTGTCATCAGTTTTACTTTCCGATGCACCTCTGCAGGTTTACTATATCCCTTGGACCTTCCCATTGACGATGAAACACAGAAATTTCATCGGAAATAAGTATAAGAGACGCAATGCCGACTTCAGTACAGGAAGACTGAGTCTTCCTACTGTCTATGTTTTGAGCGTTTCCTGTGTTAGAGTTTTACATTCCGATGCACCTCTGCAGGCTTACTGTAACCCTTGGACCTTCCCATTGACGATGAAACACAGAAATTGCATCGGAATTAAATGTAAGAGACACGATGCCGACTTAAGTACAGGAAGACAGAGTCTTCCTACTGTCTATGTTTTGAGCGTTTCCTGTGTCACTAGTTTTACATTCCGATGCACCTCTGCCGGCTTACTGCATCCCTTGGACCTTCGCATTGACGATGAAACACAGAAATTGAATCGAAATTAAATATAAGAGACACAATGCCGACTTAAGTACAGGAAGACTAAATCCTGCTGCTGTCTATGTTTTGAGCGTATCCTGTGTCATCAGTTTTACTTTCCGATGCACCTCTGCAGGTTTAGTAAATCCCTTGCACCTTCCCATTCACGATGAAACACAGAAATTTCATCGGAAATAAATATAAGAGACACAATGCCGACTTAAGTACACGAAGACTAAGTCTTCCTACTGTCTCTAATTTGAGCGTTTCCGGTGTCACCAGTTTTACATTCCGATGCACCTCTACAGGTTTACTGTATCCCTTGGACCTTCACAGCGACGAAGAAACGCAGAAATTGCATCGGAATTAAACATAAGAGAAACAATGCCATCTTAAGTACAGGATGACTGAGTCTTCCTACTGTCTATAATTTGAGCGTTTCCTGTGTCACCAGTTTTACATTCCGATGCACCTCTACAGGTTTACTGTATCCCTTGGACCTTCACAGCGACCATGAAACACAGAAATTGCATCGGAAATAAATATAAGAGACACAATGCCGACTTATGTACAGGAAGACTGAGTCTTCCTACTGTCTATATTTTGAGCGTTTCCTGTGTCACTAGTTATACATTCCGTTGCACCTCTGCAGGTTTACTGTATCCCTTGGACCTTCCCATTCACGATGCAACACAGGAATTGCATCGGAATTAAATATAAGAGACACAATGCCGACTTAAGTACAGGAAGACTGAGTCTTCCTACTGTCTATGTTGTGAGCGTTTCCTGTGTCACCATTTTTACATTCTAATGCACCTCTGCAGGTTTACTGTACCCCTTGGACCTTCCCATTGACGATGAAACACAGAAATTGCATGGGAATTAAATATAAGAGACACAATGCCGACTTAAGTACAGGACGACTGAGTCTTCCTACTGTCTATGTTTAAGCGTTTCCTGTGTCACTAGTTTTACATTCCGATTAACCTCTGCAGGTTTACTGTATCCCTTGGACCTTCCCATTGATGATGAAACACAGAAATTGCATCGGAATTAAATATAAGAGACACAATGCCGACTTAAGTACACGAACACTGAATCTTCCTACTGTCTATGATTTGTGCGTTTCCTGTGTCACCAGTTTTACATTCTGATGCACCTCTGCAAGTTTACTGTATCCCTTGGACCTTCCCATTGACGATGAAACACAGAAATTGCATCGGAATTAAATATAAGAGAAACAATGACGACTTAAGTACAGGAAGACTGAGTCTTCCTACTGTCTTTAATTTGAGCGTTTCCTGTGTCACTAGTTTTACATTCCGATGCACCTCTACAGTTTTACTGTATCCCTTGGACCTTCACAGTGACGATGAGACACAGAAATTGCAACGGAATTAAATATAAGAGACACAATGCCGACTTATGTACAGGAAGATAAGTCTTCCTACTGTCTATGTTTTGAGCGTTGCCTGTGTCATCAGTTTTACTTTCCGATGCACCTCTGCAGGTTTACTATATCCCTTGGACCTTCCCATTGACGATGAAACACAGAAATTTCATCGGAAATAAGTATAAGAGACACAGTGCCGACTTCAGTACAGGAAGACTGAGTCTTCCTACTGTCTATGTTTTGAGCGTTTCCTGTGTTAGAGTTTTACATTCCGATGCACCTCTGCAGGCTTACTGTAACCCTTGGACCTTCCCATTGACGATGAAACACAGAAATTGCATCGGAATTAAATGTAAGAGACACGATGCCGACTTAAGTACAGGAAGACTGAGTCTTCCTACTGTCTATGTTTTGAGCGTTTCCTGTGTCACTAGTTTTACATTCCGATGCACCTCTGCAGGTTTACTGTATCCCTTGGACCTTCCCATTGACGATGAAACACAGAAATTGCATCGGAATTAAATATAAGAGACACAGTGCCGACGAAAGTACAGGAAGACTGAGTCTTCCTACTGTCTATGCTTTGAGCGTTTCCTGTGTCACCAGTTTAACATTCTGATGCACCTCAGCAGGTTCACTGTATCCCTTGGACCTTCCCATTGACGATGAAATACAGAAATTGCAGCGAAATTAAATATAAGAGACACAATGCCGACTTAAGTACAGGAAGACTGAGTCTTCCTACTGTCTATGTCTTGAGCGTTTCCTGTGTCATCAGTTTTACTTTCCGATGTACCTCTGCAGGTTTACTATATCCCGTGGACCTTCCCATTCACGATGAAACACAGAAATTTCATCGGAAATAAATATAAGAGACACAATGCAGACTTAAGTACAGGAAGTCTGAGTCTTCCTACTGTCTATGTTTTGAGCGTTTCCTGTTTCACGAGTATTACATTCCGATGCACCTCTGCAGGTTTACTGTATCCCTTGGACCTTCCCATTGACGATGAAACACAGAAATTGCATCGGAATTAAATATAAGAGACACAATGCCGACTTAAGTACAGGAAGACTGAGTCTTCCTACTGTCTATGTTTTGAGCGTTTCCTGTGTCACTAGTTTTACATTCCGATGCACCTCTGCAGGTTTACTGCATCCCTTGGACCTTCGCATTGACGATGAAACAAAGAAATTGCATCGGATTTAAATATAAGAGACACAATGCCGACTTAAGTACAGGAAGACTGAGACTTTCTACTGTCTATGTTTTGAGCGTTTCCTGTGTCACCAGTTTTACATTCTGATGCATCTCTGCAGGTTTACTGTATCCCTTGGACCTTCCCATTGACGATGAAACACAAAAATTGCATCGGAATTAAATATAAGAGACACAATGCCGACTTAAGTACAGGATGACTGAGTCTTCCTACTGTCTATAATTTGAGCGTTTCCTGTGTCACCAGTTTTACATTCCGATGCACCTCTGGATGTTTACTGTATCCCTTGGACCTTCCCATTGGTGATGAAACACACAAATTGAATCGAAATTAAATATAAGAGGCACAATGCAGACTTAAGTACAGGAAGACTAAATCCTGCTGCTGTCTATGTTTTGAGCGTATCCTGTGTCATCAGTTTTACTTTCCGATGCACCTCTGCAGGTTTACTATATCCCTTGCACCTTCCCATTGACGATGAAACACAGAAATTGCATCGGAATTAAATATAAGAGACACAATGCCGACGAAAGTACAGGAAGACTGAGTCTTCCTACTGTCTATGTTTTGAGCGTTTCCTGTGTCACTAGTTTTACATTCCGATGCACCTCTGCAGGTTTACTGTATCCCTTGGACCTTCCCATTGACGATGAAACACAGAAATTGCATCGGAATTAAATATAAGAGACACAATGCCGACGAAAGTACAGGAAGACTGAGTGTTCCTACTGTCTATGCTTTGAGCGTTTCCTGTGTCACCAGTTTTACATTCTGATGCACCTCTGCAGGTTCACTGTATCCCTTGGACCTTCCCATTGACGATGAAATACAGAAATTGCATCGAAATTAAATATAAGAGACACAATGCCGACTTAAGTACAGGACGACTGAGTCTTCCTACTGTCTATGTTTAAGCGTTTCCTGTGTCACTAGTTTTACATTCCGATTAACCTCTGCAGGTTTACTGTATCCCTTGGACCTTCCCATTGACGATGAAACACAGAAATGGCATCGGGATTAAATATAAGAGACACAATGCCGACGAAAGTACAGGAAGACTGAGTCTTCCTACTGTCTATGTTTTGAGCGTTTCCTGTGTCACCAGTTTTACATTCCGTTGCACCTCTACAGGTTTACTGTATCCCTTGGACCTTCACAGCGACGATGAAACACAGAAATTTCATCGGAAATAAATATAAGAGACACAATGCAGACTTAAGTACAGGAAGTCTGAGTCTTCCTACTGTCTATGTTTTGAGCGTTTCCTGTTTCACGAGTATTACATTCCGATGCACCTCAGCAGGTTTACTGTATCCCTTGGACCTTCCCATTGACGATGAAACACAGAAATTGCATCGGAATTAAATATAAGAGACACAATGCCGACTTAAGTACAGGAAGACTGAGTCTTCCTACTGTCTATGTTTTGAGCGTTTCCTGTGTCACTAGTTTTACATTCCGATGCACCTCTGCAGGTTTACTGCATCCCTTGGACCTTCGCATTGACAATGAAACAAAGAAATTGCATCGGAATTACATATAAGAGACACAATGCAGTCTTAAGTACAGGAACACTGAGACTTCCTACTGTCTATGTTTTGAGCGTTTCCTGTGTCACCAGTTTTACATTCTGATGCACCTCTGCAGGTTTACTGTATCCCTTGGACCTTCCCATTGGTGATGAAACACACAAATTGAATCGAAATTAAATATAAGAGGCACAATGCAGACTTAAGTACAGGAAGACTAAATCCTGCTGCTGTCTATGTTTTGAGCGTATCCTGTGTCATCAGTTTTACTTTCCGATGCACCTCTGCAGGTTTACTATATCCCTTGCACCTTCCCATTCACGATGAAACACAGAAATTTCATCAGAAATAAATATAAGAGACACAATGCCGACTTAAGTACACGAAGACTGCGTCTTCCTACTGTCTATATTTTGTGCGTTTCCTGTGTCTCCAGTTTTACATTCCGATGCACCTCTGCAGGTTTACTGTATCCCTTGGACCTTCCCATTGACGATGAAATACAGAAATTGCATCGGAATTAAATATAAGAGACACAATGCCAACTTAAGTACAGGATGACTGAGTCTTCCTACAGACTATAATTTGAGCGTTTCCTGTGTCACCAGTTTTACATTCCGATGCACCTCTACAGCTTTACTGTATCCCTTGGACCTCACAGTTACGATGAAACACAGAAATTACATCGGAATTAAATATAAGAGACACAATGCCGACTTAAGTACAAGAAAACAGTCATCTTACAGTCAATGTTTTAAGCGTTTCCTGTGTCACCAGTTTTACATTCCGATGCACCTCTGCATGTTTACTGTATCCCTTGGACCTTCCCATTGGCGATGAAACACACAAATTGCATCGAAATTAAATATAAGAGACACAATGCCGACTTAAGTACAGGAAGACTGAGTCTTCCTACTGTCTATAATTAGAGCGTTTCCTGTGTCACCAGTTTTACATTCCGATGCACATCTACAGGTTTACTGTATCCCTTGGACCTTCACAGCGACGATGAAACACAGAAATTGCATCGGAATTAAACATAAGAGAAACAATGCCGACTTAATTACAGGAAGACTGAGTCTTCCTACTGTCTATAATTTGAGCGTTTCCTGTGTCACCAGTTTTACATTCCGATGCACCTCTACAGGTTTACTGTATCCCTTGGACCTTCACAGCGACGATGAAACACAGAAATTTCATCGGAAATAAATATAAGAGACACAATGCCGACTTAAGTACAGGAAGACTGAGTCTTCCTACTGTCTATGTTTTGAGCGTTTCCTGTGTCACGAGTTTTACATTCCGATGCACTTCTGCAGGTTTACTGTATCCCTTGGACCTTCCCATTGACGATGAAACACAGAGATTGCATCGGTATTAAATATAAGAGACACAATGCCGACTTAAGTACAGGAAGACTGAGTCTTCCAACTGCCTATGTTTTGAGCATTTCCTGTGTCACTAGTTTTACACTCCGATGCACCTCAGCAGGTTTACTGTATCCCTTGGACCTTCCCATCGACAATGAAACACAGATATTGCATCGGAATTAAATATAATAGATACAATGCCGACTTAAGTACAGGAAGACTGAGTCTTCCATCTGCCTATGTTTTGAGCGTTTCCTGTGTCACTAGTTTTACATTCCGATGCACCTCAGCAGGTTTAATGTATCCCTTGGACCTTCCCATCGACGATGAAACACAGATATTGCATCGGAATTAAATATAATAGACACAATGCCGACTTTAGTACAGTAAGACTGAGTCTTCCTACTGTCTATGTCTTGAGCGTTTCCTGTGTCATCAGTTTTACTTTCTGATGCACCTCTGCAGGTTTACTGTATCCATTGGACCTTCCCATTCACGATGAAACACAGAAATTTCATCGGAAATAAATATAAGAGACACAATGCAGACTTAAGTACAGGAAGACTGAGTCTTCCTACTGTCTATGTTTTGAGCGTTTCCTGTGTACGAGTTTTACATTCCGATGCACCTCTGCAGGTTTACTGTATCCCTTGAACCTTCCCATTGACGATGAAACACAGAAATTGCATCGGAATTAAATATAAGAGACACAATGCCGACTTAAGTACAGGAAGACTGAGTCTTCCTACTGTCTATGTTTTGAGCGTTTCCTGTGTCACTAGTTTTACATTCCGATGCACCTCTGCAGGTTTACTGCATCCCTTGGACCTTCCCATTGACGATGAAACACAGAAATTGCATCGGAATTAAATATAAGAGACACAATGCCGACTTAAGTACAGGAAGACTCAGACTTCCTACTTCTTATGTTTTGAACGTTTTCTGTGTCACCAGTTTTACATTCTGATGCACCTCTGCAGGTTCACTGTATCCCTTGGACCTTTCCATTGACGATGAAATACAGAAATTGCATCGGAATTAAATATAAGAGACACAATGCCGACTTAAGTACAGGATGACTGAGTCCTCCTACTGTCTATAATTTGAGCGTTTCCTGTGTCACCAGTATTACATTCCGATGCACCTCTACAGGTTTACTGTATCCCTTGGACCTTCACAGTTACGATGAAACACAGAAATTACATCAGAATTAAATATAAGAGACACAATGCCGACTTAAGTACAAGAAAACAGTCTTCTTACAGTCAATGTTTTGAGCGTTTCCTGTGTCACCAGTTTTACATTCCGATGCACCTCTGCATGGCTACTGTATCCGTTGGACCTTCCCATTGGCGATGAAACACACAAATTGCATCGAAATTAAATATAAGAGACACAATGCCCACTTAAGTACAGGAAGACTGAGTCTTCCTACTGTCTATGTTTTGAGCGTTTCCTGTGTCACGAGTTTTACATTCCGATGCACATCTGCAGGTTTACTGTATCCCTTGGACCTTCCCATTCACGATGAAACACAGAAATTGCATCGGAATTAAACATAAGAGAAACAATGCCGACTTAAGTACAGGAAGACTGAGTCTTCCTACTGTCTATAATTTGAGCGTTTCCTGTGTCACCAGTTTTACATTCCGTTGCACCTCTACAGGTTTACTGTATCCCTTGGACCTTCAGAGCGACGATGAAACACAGAAATTTCATCGGAAATAAATATAAGAGACATAATGCAGACTTAAGTACAGGAAGATTGAGTCTTCCTACTGTCTATGTTTTGAGCGTTTCCTGTGTCACGAGTTTTACATCCCGATGCACCTCTGCAGGTTTACTGTATCCCTTGGACCTTCCCAATTACGATGAAACACAGAAATTGCATCGGAATTAAATATAAGAGACACAATGCCGACTTAAGTACGGGAAGAATGAGTCTACCTACTGTCTATGTTTTGAGCGTTTCCTGTGTCACTAGTTTTACATTCCGATGCACCTCTGCAGGTTTACTGCATCCGTTGGACATTCCCATTGACGATGAAACACAGAAATTGCATCGGAATTAAATATAAGTGACACAATGCCGACTTAAGTACAGGAAGACTGAGACTTCCTACTGTCTATGTTTTGAGCGTTTCATGTGTCACCAGTTTTACATTCTGATGCACCTCTGCAGGTTTACTGTATCCCTTGGACCTTCCCATTGACGATGAAACACAAAAATTGCATCGGAATTAAGTATAAGAGACACAATGCCGACTTAAGTACAGGATGACTGAGTCTTCCTACTGTCTATAATTTGAGCGTTTCCTGTGTCACCAGTTTTACATTCCGATGCACCTCTGCATGTTTACTGTATCCCTTGGACCTTCCCATTGGCGATGAAACACACAAATTGAATCGAAATTAAATATAAGAGACACAATGCCGACTTAAGTACAGGAAGACTAAATCCTGCTGCTGTCTATGTTTTGAGCGTATCCTGTGTCACCAGTTTTACATTCCGATGCACCTCTGCATGTTTACTGTATCCCTTGGACCTTCCCATTGACGATGAAGCACACAAATTGCATCGAAATTAAATATAAGAGAGACAATGCCGACTTAAGTACAGGAAGACTGAGTCTTCCTACTGTCTATAATTTGAGCGTTTCCTGTGTCACCAGTTTTACATTCCGATGCACCTCTACAGGTTTACTGTATCCCTTGGACCTTCACAGCGACGATGAAACACAGAAATTTCATCGGAAATAAATATAAGAGACACAATGCCGACTTAAGTACAGGAAGACTGAGTCTTCCTACTGTCTATGTTTTGAGCGTTTCCTGTGTCACGAGTTTTACATTCCGATGCACCTCTGCAGGTTTACTGTATCCCTTGGACCTTCCCATTGACGATGAAACACAGAAATTGCATCGGTATTAAATATAAGAGACACAATGCCGACTTAAGTACAGGAAGACTGAGTCTTCCAACTGCCTATGTTTTGAGCGTTTCCTGTGTCACTAGTTTTACATTCCGATGCACCTCAGCAGGTTTACTGTATCCCTTGGACCTTCCCATCGACAATGAAACACAGATATTGCATCGGAATTAAATATAATAGACACAATGCCGACTTAAGTACAGGAAGACTGAGTCTTCCTACTGTCTATGCCTTGAGCGTTTCCTGTGTCATCAGTTTTACTTTCTGATGCACCCCTGCAGGTTTACTGTATCCCTTGGACCTTCCCATTCACGATGAAACACAGAAATTTCATCGGAAATAAATATAAGAGACACAATGCAGACTTAAGTACAGGAAGACTGAGTCTTCCTACTGTCTATGTTTTTAGCGTTTCCTGTGTCACGAGTTTTACATTCCGATGCACCTCTGCAGGTTTACTGTATCCCTTGGACCTTCCCATTCACGATGAAACACAGAAATTGCATCGGAATTAAATATAAGAGACACAATGCCGACTTCACTACAGGAAGACTGAGTCTTCCAACTGCCTATGTTTTGAGCGTTTCCTGTGTCACTAGTTTTACATTCCGATGCACCTCAGCAGGTTTAATGTATCCCTTGGACCTTCCCATCGACGATGAAACACAGATATTGCATCGGAATTAAATATAATAGACACAATGCCGACTTTAGTACAGGAAGACTGAGTCTTCCTACTGTCTATGTCTTGAGCGTTTCCTGTGTCATCAGTTTTACTTTCTGATGCACCTCTGCAGGTTTACTGTATCCCTTGGACCTTCCCATTATCGATGAAACACAGAAACTTCATCGGAAATAAATGTAAGAGACACAATGCAGACTTAAGTACAGGAAGACTGAGTCTTCCTACTGTCTATGTTTTGAGCGTTTCCTGTGTACGAGTTTTACATTCCGATGCACCTCTCCAGGTTTACTGTATCCCTTGGACCTTCCCATTGACGATGAAACACAGAAATTGCATCGGAATTAAATATATGAGACACAATGCCGACTTAAGTACAGGAAGACTGAGTCTTCCTACTGTCTACGTTTTGAGCGTTTCCTGTGTCACTAGTTTTACATTCCGATGCACCTCTGCAGGTTTACTGCATCCCTTGGACCTTCCCATTGACGATGAAACACAGAAATTGCATCGGAATTAAATATAAGAGACACAATGCCGACTTAAGTACAGGAAGACTCAGACTTCCTACTTCTTATGTTTTGAACGTTTTCTGTGTCACCAGTTTTACATTCTGATGCACCTCTGCAGGTTCACTGTATCCCTTGGACCTTCCCATTGACGATGAAATACAGAAATTGCATCGGAATTAAATATAAGAGACACAATGCCGACTTAAGTACAGGATGACTGAGTCTTCCTACTGTCTATAATTTGAGCGTTTCCTGTGTCACCAGTATTACATTCCGATGCACCTCCACAGGTTTACTGTATCCCTTGGACCTTCGCAGGTACGATGAAACACAGAAATTACATCAGAATTAAATATAAGAGACACAATGCCGACTTAAGTACAAGAAAACAGTCTTCTTACAGTCAATGTTTTGAGCGTTTCCTGTGTACGAGTTTTACATTCCGATGCACCTCTGCAGGTTTACTGTATCCCTTGGACCTTCCCATTGACGATGAAACACAGAAATTGCATCGGAATTAAATATAAGAGACACAATGCCGACTTAATTACAGGAAGACTGAGTCTTCCTACTGTCTATGTTTTGAGCGTTTCCTGTGTACCAGTTTTACATTCCGATGCACCTCTGCATGTTTACTGTATCCCTTGGACCTTCCCATTGGCAATGAAACACACAAATTGCATCGAAATTAAATATAAGAGACACAATGCCGACTTAAGAACAGGAAGACTGAGTCTTCCTACTGTCTATGTTTTGAGCGTTTCCTGTGTCACGAGTTTTACATTCCGATGCACATCTGCAGGTTTACTGTATCCCTTGGACCTTCCCATTCACGATGAAACACAGAAATTGCATCGGAATTAAACATAAGAGAAACAATGCCGACTTAAGTACAGGAAGAATGAGTCTTCCTACTGTCTATAATTTGAGCGTTTCCTGTGTCACCAGTTTTACATTCCGATGCACCTCTACAGGTTTACTGTATCCCTTGGACATGCACAGCGACGATGAAACACAGAAATTTCATCGGAAATAAATATAAGACACACAATGCAGACTTAAGTACAGGAAGATTGAGTCTTCCTACTGTCTATGTCTTGAGCGTTTCCTGTGTCATCAGTTTTACTTTCTGATGCACCTCTGCAGGTTTACTGTATCCCTTGGACCTTCCCATTCACGATGAAACACAGAAATTTCATCGGAAATAAATATAAGAGACACAATGCAGACTTAAGTACAGGAAGACTGAGTCTTCCTACTGTCTATGTTTTGAGCGTTTCCTGTGTACGAGTTTTACATTCCGATGCACCTCTGCAGGTTTACTGTATCCCTTGGACCTTCCCATTGACGATGAAACACAGAAATTGCATCGGAATTAAATATAAGAGACACAATGCCGACTTAAGTACAGGAAGACTGAGTCTTCCTACTGTCTATGTTTTGAGCGTTTCCTGTGTCACTAGTTTTACATTCCGATGCACCTCTGCAGGTTTACTGCATCCCTTGGACCTTCCCATTGACGATGAAACACAGATATTGCATCGGAATTAAATATAAGAGACACAATGCCGACTTAAGTACAGGAAGACTCAGACTTCCTACTTCTTATGTTTTGAACGTTTTCTGTGTCACCAGTTTTACATTCTGATGCACCTCTGCAGGTTCACTGTATCCCTTGGACCTTACCATTGACGATGAAATACAGAAATTGCATCGGAATTAAATATAAGAGACACAATGCCTACTTAAGTACAGGATGACTGAGTCCTCCTACTGTCTATAATTTGAGCGTTTCCTGTGTCACCAGTATTACATTCCGATGCACCTCTACAGGTTTACTGTATCCCTTGGACCTTCACAGTTACGATGAAACACAGAAATTACATCAGAATTAAATATAAGAGACACAATGCCGACTTAAGTACAAGAAAACAGTCTTCTTACAGTCAATGTTTTGAGCGTTTCCTGTGTCACCAGTTTTACATTCCGATGCACCTCTGCATGAATACTGTATCCGTTGGACCTTCCCATTGGCGATGAAACACACAAATTGCATCGAAATTAAATATAAGAGACACAATGCCCACTTAAGTACAGGAAGACTGAGTCTTCCTACTGTCTATGTTTTGAGCGTTTCCTGTGTCACGAGTTTTACATTCCGATGCACATCTGCAGGTTTACTGTATCCCTTGGACCTTCCCATTCACGATGAAACACAGAAATTGCATCGGAATTAAACATAAGAGAAACAATGCCGACTTAAGTACAGGAAGACTGAGTCTTCCTACTGTCTATAATTTGAGCGTTTCCTGTGTCACCAGTTTTACATTCCGTTGCACCTCTACAGGTTTACTGTATCCCTTGGACCTTCACAGCGACGATGAAACACAGAAATTTCATCGGAAACAAATATAAGAGACATAATGCAGACTTAAGTACAGGAAGATTGAGTCTTCCTACTGTCTATGTTTTGAGCGTTTCCTGTGTCACGAGTTTTACATCCCGATGCACCTCTGCAGGTTTACTGTATCCCTTGGACCTTCCCAATTACGATGAAACACAGAAATTGCATCGGAATTAAATATGAGAGACACAATGCCGACTTAAGTACGGGAAGAATGAGTCTTCCTACTGTCTATGTTTTGAGCGTTTCCTGTGTCACTAGTTTTACATTCCGATGCACCTCTGCAGGTTTACTGCATCCGTTGGACATTCCCATTGACGATGAAACACAGAAATTGCATCGGAATTAAATATAAGTGACACAATGCCGACTTAAGTACAGGAAGACTGAGACTTCCTACTGTCTATGTTTTGAGCGTTTCATGTGTCACCAGTTTTACATTCTGATGCACCTCTGCAGGTTTACTGTATCCCTTGGACCTTCCCATTGACGATGAAACACAAAAATTGCATCGCAATTAAGTATAAGAGACACAATGCCGACTTAAGTACAGGATGACTGAGTCTTCCTACTGTCTATAATTTGAGCGTTTCCTGTGTCACCAGTTTTACATTCCGATGCACCTCTGCATGTTTACTGTATCCCTTGGACCTTCCCATTGGCGATGAAACACACAAATTGAATCGAAATTAAATATAAGAGACACAATGCCGACTTAAGTACAGGAAGACTAAATCCTGCTGCTGTCTATGTTTTGAGCGTATCCTGTGTCACCAGTTTTACATTCCGATGCACCTCTGCATGTTTACTGTATCCCTTGGACCTTCCCATTGACGATGAAACACACAAATTGCATCGAAATTAAATATAAGAGAGACAATGCCGACTTAAGTACAGGAAAACTGAGTCTTCCTACTGTCTATAATTTGAGCGTTTCCTGTGTCACCAGTTTTACATTCCGATGCACCTCTACAGGTTTACTGTATCCCTTGGACCTTCACAGCGACGATGAAACACAGAAATTTCATCGGAAATAAATATAAGAGACACAATGCCGACTTAAGTACAGGAAGACTGAGTCTTCCTACTGTCTATGTTTTGAGCGTTTCCTGTGTCACGAGTTTTACATTCCGATGCACCTCTGCAGGTTTACTGTATCCCTTGGACCTTCCCATTGACGATGAAACACAGAAATTGCATCGGTATTAAATATAAGAGACACAATGCCGACTTAAGTACAGGAAGACTGAGTCTTCCAACTGCCTATGTTTTGAGCGTTTCCTGTGTCACTAGTTTTACATTCCGATGCACCTCAGCAGGTTTACTGTATCCCTTGGACCTTCCCATCGACAATGAAACACAGATATTGCATCGGAATTAAATATAATAGACACAATGCCGACTTAAGTACAGGAAGACTGAGTCTTCCTACTGTCTATGACTTGAGCGTTTCCTGTGTCATCAGTTTTACTTTCTGATGCACCCCTGCAGGTTTACTGTATCCCTTGGACCTTCCCATTCACGATGAAACACAGAAATTTCATCGGAAATAAATATAAGAGACACAATGCAGACTTAAGTACAGGAAGACTGAGTCTTCCTACTGTCTATGTTTTTAGCGTTTCCTGTGTCACGAGTTTTACATTCCGATGCACCTCTGCAGGTTTACTGTATCCCTTGGACCTTCCCATTCACGATGAAACACAGAAATTGCATCGGAATTAAATATAAGAGACACAATGCCGACTTCAGTACAGGAAGACTGAGTCTTCCAACTGCCTATGTTTTGAGCGTTTCCTGTGTCACTAGTTTTACATTCCGATGCACCTCAGCAGGTTTAATGTATCCCTTGGACCTTCCCATCGACGATGAAACACAGATATTGCATCGGAATTAAATATAATAGACACAATGCCGACTTTAGTACAGGAAGACTGAGTCTTCCTACTGTCTATGTCTTGAGCGTTTCCTGTGTCATCAGTTTTACTTTCTGATGCACCTCTGCAGGTTTACTGTATCCCTTGGACCTTCCCATTATCGATAAAACACAGAAACTTCATCGGAAATAAATATAAGAGACACAATGCAGACTTAAGTACAGGAAGACTGAGTCTTCCTACTGTCTATGTTTTGAGCGTTTCCTGTGTACGAGTTTTACATTCCGATGCACCTCTCCAGGTTTACTGTATCCCTTGGACCTTCCCATTGACGATGAAACACAGAAATTGCATCGGAATTAAATATAAGAGACACAATGCCGACTTAAGTACAGGAAGACTGAGTCTTCCTACTGTCTACGTTTTGAGCGTTTCCTGTGTCACTAGTTTTACATTCCGATGCACCTCTGCAGGTTTACTGCATCCCAAGGCCTTCCCATTGACGATGAAACACAGAAATTGCATCGGAATTAAATATAAGAGACACAATGCCGACTTAACTACAGGATGACTCAGACTTCCTACTTCTTATGTTTTGAACGTTTTCTGTGCCACCAGTTTTACATTCTGATGCACCTCTGCAGGTTCACTGTATCCCTTGGACCTTCCCATTGACGATGAAATACAGAAATTGCATCGGAATTAAATATAAGAGACACAATGCCGACTTAAGTACAGGATGACTGAGTCTTCCTACTGTCTATAATTTGAGCGTTTCCTGTGTCACCAGTATTACATTCCGATGCACCTCCACAGGTTTACTGTATCCCTTGGACCTTCACAGGTACGATGAAACACAGAAATTACATCAGAATTAAATATAAGAGACACAATGCCGACTTAAGTACAAGAAAACAGTCTTCTTACAGTCAATGTTTTGAGCGTTTCCAGTGTACGAGTTTTACATTCCGATGCACCTCTGCAGGTTTACTGTATCCCTTGGACCTTCCCATTGACGATGAAACACAGAAATTGCATCGGAATTAAATATAAGAGACACAATGCCGACTTAATTACAGGAAGACTGAGTCTTCCTACTGTCTATGTTTTGAGCGTTTCCTGTGTACCAGTTTTACATTCCGATGCACCTCTGCATGTTTACTGTATCCCTTGGACCTTCCCATTGGCAATGAAACACACAAATTGCATCGAAATTAAATATAAGAGACACAATGCCGACTTAAGAACAGGAAGACTGAGTCTTCCTACTGTCTATGTTTTGAGCGTTTCCTGTGTCACGAGTTTTACATTCCGATGCACATCTGCAGGTTTACTGTATCCCTTGGACCTTCCCATTCACGATGAAACACAGAAATTGCATCGGAATTAAACATAAGAGAAACAATGCCGACTTAAGTACAGGAAGACTGAGTCTTCCTACTGTCTATAATTTGAGCGTTTCCTGTGTCACCAGTTTTACATTCCGATGCACCTCTACAGGTTTACTGTATCCCTTGGACATGCACAGCGACGATGAAACACAGAAATTTCATCGGAAATAAATATAAGACTCACAATGCAGACTTAAGTACAGGAAGATTGAGTCTTCCTACTGTCTATGTTTTGAGCGTTTCCTGTGTCACGAGTTTTACATCCCGATGCACCTCTGCAGGTTTACTGTATCCCTTGGACCTTCCCATTGACGATGAAACACAGAAATTGCATCGGAATTAAATATAAGAGACACAATGCCAACTTAAGTACAGGAAGACTAAATCCTGCTACTGTCTATGTTTTGAGCGTTTCCTGTGTCACTAGTTTTACATTCCGATGCACCTCTGCAGGTTTACTGCATCCCTTGGACCTTCGCATTGACGATGTAACAAAGAAATTGCATCGGAATTAAATATAAGAGACACAATGCCGACTTAAGTACAGGAAGACTGAGACTTCCTACTGTCTATGTTTTGAGCGTTTCCTGTGTCACCAGTTTTACATTCTGATGCACCTCTGCAGGTTTCTGTATCCCTTGGACCTTCCCATTGACGATGAAACACAAAAATTGCATCGGAATTAAATATAAGAGACACAATGCCGACATAAGTACAGGATGACTGAGTCTTCCTACTGACTATAATTTGAACGTTTCCTGTGTCACCACTTTTACATTCCGATGCACCTCTGCATGTTTACTGTATCCCTTGGACCTTCCCATTGGTGATGAAACACACAAATTGAATCGAAATTAAATATAAGAGACACAATGCCGACTTAAGTACAGGAAGACTAAATCCTGCTGCTGTCTATGTTTTGAGCGTATCCTGTGTCATCAGTTTTACTTTCCGATGCACCTCTGCAGGTTTACTATATCCCTTGCACCTTCCCATTCACGATGAAACACAGAAATTTCATCGGAAATAAATATAAGAGACACAATGCCGACTTAAGTACACGAAGACTGCGTCTTCCTACTGTCTATATTTTGTGCGTTTCCTGTGTCTCCAGTTTTACATTCCGATGCACCTCTGCAGTTTACTGGATCCCTTGGACCTTCCCTTTGACGATGAAATACAGAAATTGCATCGGAATTAAATATAAGAGACACAATGCCAACTTAAGTACAGGATGACTGTGTCTTCCTACTGTCTATAATTTGAGCGTTTCCTGTGTCACCAGTTTGACATTCCGATGCACCTCTACAGCTTTACTGTATCCCTTGGACCTCACAGTTACGATGAAACACAGAAATTACATCGGAATTAAATATAGGAGACACAATGCCGACTTAAGTACAAGAAAACAGTCTTCTTACAGTCAATGTTTTAAGCGTTTCCTGTGTCACCAGTTTTACATTCCGATGCACCTCTGCATGTTTACTGTATCCCTTGGACCTTCCCATTTGCGATGAAACACACAAATTGCATCGAAATTAAATATAAGAGACACAATGCCGACTTAAGTACAGGAAGACTGAGTCTTCCTACTGTCTATAATTAGAGCGTTTCCTGTGTCACCAGTTTTACATTCCGATGCACCTCTACAGGTTTACTGTATCCCTTGGACCTTCACAGCGACGATGAAACACAGAAATTGCATCGGAATTAAACATAAGAGAAACAATGCCGACTTAAGTACAGGAAGACTGAGTCTTCCTACTGTCTATAATTTGAGCGTTTCCTGTGTCACCAGATTTACATTCCGATGCACCTCTGCAGGTTTACTGTATCCCCTGGACCTTCACAGCGACGATGAAACACAGAAATTTCATCGGAAATAAATATAAGAGACACAATGCCGACTTAAGTACAGGAAGACTGAGTCTTCCTACTGCCTATGTTTTGAGCATTTCCTGTGTCACGAGTTTTACATTCAGATGCACCTCTGCAGGTTTACTGTATCCCTTGGACCTTCCCATTGACGATGAAACACAGAAATTGCATCGGTATTAAATATAAGAGACACAATGCCGACTTAAGTACAGGAAGACTGAGTCTTCCAACTGCCTATGTTTTGAGCGTTTCCTGTGTCACTAGTTTTACATTCCGATGCACCTCAGCAGGTTTACTGTATCCCTTGGACCTTCCCATCGACAATGAAACACAGATATTGCATCGGAATTAAATATAATAGACACAATGCCGACTTAAGTACAGGAAGACTGAGTCTTCCTACTGTCTATGCCTTGAGCGTTTCCTGTGTCATCAGTTTTACTTTCTGATGCACCTCTGCAGGTTTACTGTATCCCTTGGACCTTCCCATTCACGATGAAACACAGAAATTTCATCGGAAATAAATATAAGAGACACAATGCAGACTTAAGTACAGGAAGACTGAGTCTTCCTACTGTCTATGTTTTTAGCGTTTCCTGTGTCACGAGTTTTACATTCCGATGCACCTCTGCAGGTTTACTGTATCCCTTGGACCTTCCCATTGACGATGAAACACAGAAATTGCATCGGAATTAAATATAAGAGACACAATGCCGACTTAAGTACAGGAAGACTGAGTCTTCCAACTGCCTATGTTTTGAGCGTTTCCTGTGTCACTAGTTTTACATTCCGATGCACCTCAGCAGGTTTAATGTATCCCTTGGACCTTCCCATCGACGATGAAACACAGATATTGCATCGGAATTAAATATAATAGACACAATGCCAACTTTAGTACAGGAAGACTGAGTCTTCCTACTGTCTATGTCTTGAGCGTTTCCTGTGTCATCAGTTTTACTTTCTGATGCACCTCTGCAGGTTTACTGTATCCCTTAGCCCTTCCCATTCACGATGAAACACAGAAATTTCATCGGAAATAAATATAAGAGACACAATGCAGCTTAAGTACTGGAAGACTGAGTCTTCCTACTGTCTATGTTTTGAGCGTTTCCTGTGTACGAGTTTTACATTCCGATGCACCTCTGCAGGTTTACTGTATCCCTTGGACCTTCCCATTGACGATGAAACACAGAAATTGCATCGGAATTAACTATAAGAGACACAATGCCGACTTAAGTACAGGAAGACTGAGTCTTCCTACTGTCTATGTTTTGAGCGTTTCCTGTGTCACTAGTTTTACATTCCGATGCACCTCTGCAGGTTTACTGCATCCCTTGGACCTTCCCATTGACGATGAAACACAGAAATTGCATCGGAATTAAATATAAGAGACACAATGCCGACTTAAGTACAGGAAGACTCAGACTTCCTACTTCTTATGTTTTAAACGTTTTCTGTGTCACCAGTTTTACATTCTGATGCACCTCTGCAGGTTCACTGTATCCCTTGGACCTTCCCATCGACGATGAAATACAGAAATTGCATCGGAATTAAATATAAGAGACACAATGCCGACATAAGTACAGGATGACTGAGTCTTCCTACTGTCTATAATTTGAGCGTTTCCTGTTCACCAGTACTACATTCCGATGCACCTCTACAGGTTTACTGTATCCCTTGGACCTTCACAGTTACGATGAAACACAGAAATTACATCAGAATTAAATATAAGAGACACAATGCCGACTTAAGTACAAGAAAACAGTCTTCTTACAGTCAATGTTTTGAGCGTTTCCTGTGTCACCAGTTTTACATTCCGATGCACCTCTGCATGTTTACTGTATCCCTTGGACCTTCCCATTGGCGATGAAACACACTAATTGCATCGAAATTGAATATAAGAGACACAATGCCGACTTAAGTACAGGAAGACTGAGTCTTCCTACTGTCTATGTTTTGAGCGTTTCCTGTGTCACGAGTTTTACATTCCGATGCACATCTGCAGGTTTACTGTATCCCTTGGACCTTCCCATTCACGATGAAACACAGATATTGCATCGGAATTAAACACAAGAGAAACAATGCCGACTTAAGTACAGGAAGACTGAGTCTTCCTACTGTCTATAATTTGAGCGTTTCCTGTGTCACCAGTTTTACATTCCGATTCACCTCTACAGGTTTACTGTATCCCTTGGACCTTCACAGCGACGATGAAACACAGAAATTTCATCGGAAATAAATATAAGAGACAAAATGCAGACTTAAGTACAGGAAGATTGAGTCTTCCTACTGTCTATGCTTTGAGCGTTTCCTGTGTCATGAGTTTTACATCCCGATGCACCTCTGCAGGTTTACTGTATCCCTTGGACCTTCCCATTGACGATGAAACACAGAAATTGCATCGGAATTAAATATAAGAGACACAATGCCGACTTAAGTACGGGAAGAATGAGTCTTCCTACTGTCTATGTTTTGAGCGTTTCCTGTGTCACTAGTTTTACATTCCGATGCACCTCTGCAGGTTTACTGCATCCCTTGGACATTCCCATTGACGATGAAACACAGAAATTGCATCGGAATTAAATATAAGTGACACAATGCCGACTTAAGTACAGGAAGACTGAGACTTCCTACTGTCTATGTTTTGAGCGTTTCATGTGTCACCAGTTTTACATTCTGATGCACCTCTGCAGGTTTACTGTATCCCTTTGACCTTCCCATTAGCGATGAAACACACAAATTGAATCGAAATTAAATATAAGAGACACAATGCCGACTTAAGTACAGGAAGACTAAATCCTGCTGCTGTCTATGTTTTGAGCGTATCCTGTGTCATCAGTTTTACTTTCCGATGCACCTCTGCAGGTTTACTATATCCCTTGGACCATCCCATTCACGATGAAACACAGAAATTTCATCGGAAATAAATATAAGAGACACAATGCCGACTTAAGTACACGAAGACTGCGTCTTCCTACTGTCTATGTTTTGTGCGTTTCCTGTGTCACCAGTTTTACATTCCGATGCACCTCTGCAGGATTACTGTATCTCTTGGAACTTCCCATTCACGATGAAACACAGAAATTTCATCGGAAATAAATATAAGAGACACAATGCAGACTTAAGTACATGAAGACTGAGTCTTCCTACTGTCTATGTTTTGAGCGTTTCCTGTGTACGAGTTTTACATTCCGATGCACCTCTGCAGGTTTACTGTATCCCTTGGACCTTCCCATTGACGATGAAACACAGAAATTGCATCGGAATTAAATATAATAGACACAATGACGACTTAAGTACAGGAAGACTGAGTCTTCCTACTGTCTATGTTTTGAGCGTTTCCTGTTTCACGAGTATTACATTCCGATGCACCTCTGCAGGTTTACTGTATCCCTTGGACCTTCCCATTGACGATGAAACACAGAAATTGCATCGGAATTAAGTATAAGAGACACAATGCCGACTCAAGTACAGGAAGAATGAGTCTTCCTACTGTCTATGTTTTGAGCGTTTCCGGTGTCACTAGTTTTACATTCCGATGCACCTCTGCAGGTTTACTGCATCCCTAGGACATTCCCATTGACGATGAAACACAGAAATTGCATCGGAATTAAATATAAGTGACACAATGCCGACTTAAGTACAGGAAGACTGAGACTTCCTACTGTCTATGTTTCGAGCGTTTCATGTGTCACCAGTTTTACATTCTGATGCACCTCTGCAGGTTTACTGTATCCCTTGGACCTTCCCATTGACGATGAAACACAAAAATTGCATCGGAATTAAGTATAAGAGACACAATGCCGACTTAAGTACAGGATGACTGAGTCTTCCTACTGTCTATAATTTGAGCGTTTCCTGTGTCACCAGTTTTACATTCCGATGCACCTCTGCATGTTTACTGTATCCCTTGGACCTTCCCATTCACGATGAAACACAGAAATTTCATCGGAAATAAATATAAGAGACACAATGCAGACTTCAGTACAGGAAGAGTGAGACTTCCCACTGTCTATGTCTTGAGCGTTTCCTGTGTCATCAGTTTTACTTTCCGATGCACCTCTGCAGGTTTACTATATCCCTTCGACCTTCCCATTCACGATGAAACACAGAAATTTCATCGGAAATAAATATAAGAGACACAATGCAGACTTAAGTACAGGAAGACTGAGACTTCCTACTGTCTATGTTTTGAGCGTTTCATGTGTCACCAGTTTTACATTCTGATGCACCTCTGCAGGTTTACTGTATCCCTTGGACCTTCCCATTGACGATGAAACACAAAAATTGCATCGGAATTAGGTATAAGAGACACAATGCCGACTTAAGTACAGGAAGACTAAATCCTGCTGCTGTCTATGTTTTGAGCGTATCCTGTGTCATCAGTTTTACTTTCCGATGCACCTCTGCAGGTTTACTATATCCCTTGGACCATCCCATTCACGATGAAACACAGAAATTTCATCGGAAATAAATATAAGAGACACAATGCCGACTTAAGTACAGGAAGACTGAGTCTTCCTACTGTCTATGTTTTGTGCGTTTCCTGTGTCACCAGTTTTACATTCCGATGCACCTCTGCAGGATTACTGTATCTCTTGGAACTTCCCATTCACGATGAAACACAGAAATTTCATCGGAAATAAATATAAGAGACACAATGCTGACTTAAGTACATGAAGACTGAGTCTTCCTACTGTCTATGTTTTGAGCGCTTCCTGTGTACGAGTTTTACATTCCGATGCACCTCTGCAGGTTTACTGTATCCCTTGGACCTTCCCATTGACGATGAAACACAGAAATTGCATCGGAATTAAATATAATAGACACAATGACGACTTAAGTACAGGAAGACTGAGTCTTCCTACTGTCTATGTTTTGAGCGTTTCCTGTTTCACGAGTATTACATTCCGATGCACCTCTGCAGGTTTACTGTATCCCTTGGACCTTCCCATTGACGATGAAACACAGAAATTGCATCGGAATTAAGTATAAGAGACACAATGCCGACTTAAGTACAGGAAGAATGAGTCTTCCTACTGTCTATGTTTTGAGCGTTTCCGGTGTCACTAGTTTTACATTCCGATGCATCTCTGCAGGTTTACTGCATCCCTTGGACATTCCCATTGACGATGAAACACAGAAATTGCATCGGAATTAAATATAAGTGACACAATGCCGACTTAAGTACAGGAAGACTGAGACTTCCTACTGTCTATGTTTTGAGCGTTTCATGTGTCACCAGTTTTACATTCTGATGCACCTCTGCAGGTTTACTGTATCACTTGGACCTTCCCATTGACGATGAAACACAAAAATTGCATCGGAATTAAGTATAAGAGACACAATGCCGACTTAAGTACAGGATGACTGAGTCTTCCTACTGTCTATAATTTGAGCGTTTCCTGTGTCACCAGTTTTACATTCCGATGCACCTCTGCATGTTTACTGTATCCCTTGGACCTTCCCATTCACGATGAAACACAGAAATTTCATCGGAAATAAATATAAGAGACACAATGCAGACTTCAGTACAGGAAGAGTGAGACTTCCTACTGTCTATGTCTTGAGCGTTTCCTGTGTCATCAGTTTTACTTTCCGATGCACCTCTGCAGGTTTACTATATCCCTTCGACCTTCCCATTCACGATGAAACACAGAAATTTCATCGGAAATAAATATAAGAGACACAATGCAGACTTAAGTACAGGAAGACTGAGACTTCCTACTGTCTATGTTTTGAGCGTTTCATGTGTCACCAGTTTTACATTCTGATGCACCTCTGCAGGTTTACTGTATCCCTTGGACCTTCCCATTGACGATGAAACACAAAAATTGCATCGGAATTAGGTATAAGAGACACAATGCCGACTTAAGTACAGGATGACTGAGTCTTCCTAGTGTCTATAATTTGAGCGTTTCCTGTGTCACCAGTTTTACATTCCGATGCACCTCTGCATGTTTACTGTATCCCTTGGACCTTCCCATTGGCGATGAAACACACAAATTGAATCGAAATTAAATATAAGAGACACAATGCCGACTTAAGTACAGGAAGACTAAATCCTGCTGCTGTCTATGTTTTGAGCGTATCCTGTGTCATCAGTTTTACTTTCCGATTCACCTCTGCAGGGTTACTATATCCCTTGGACCATCCCATTCACGATGAAACACAGAAATTTCATCGGAAATAAATATAAGAGACACAATGCCGACTTAAGTACACGAAGACTGCGTCTTCCTACTGTCTATGTTTTGTGCGTTTCCTGTGTCACCAGTTTAACATTCCGATGCACCTCTGCAGGTTCACTGTATCCCTTGGAGCTTCCCATTGACGATGAAATACAGAAATTGCATCGGAATTAAATATAAGAGACACAATGCCAACTTAAGTACAGGATGACTGTGTCTTCCTACTGTCTATAATTTGAGCGTTTCCTGTGTCACCAGTTTTACATTCCGATGCACCTCTACAGGTTTACTGTATCCCTTGGACCTTCACAGTTACGATGAAACACAGAAATTACATCGGAATTAAATATAAGAGACACAATGCCGACTTAAGTACAAGAAAACAGTCTTCTTACAGTCAATGATTTAAGCGTTTCCTGTGTCACCAGTTTTACATTCCGATGCACCTCTGCAGGATTACTGTATCCCTTGGAACTTCCCATTCACGATGAAACACAGAAATTTCATCGGAAATAAATATAAGAGACACAATGCAGACTTAAGTACAGGAAGACTGAGTCTTCCTACTGTCTATGTTTTGAGTGTTTCCTGTGTACGAGTTTTACATTCCGATGCACCTCTGCAGGTTTACTGTATCCCTTGGACCTTCCCATTGACGATGAAACACAGAAATTGCATCGGAATTAAATATAAGAGACACAATGCCGACTTAAGTACAGGAAGACTGAGTCTTCCTACTGTCTATGTTTTGAGCGTTTCCTGTGTCACTAGTTTTACATTCCGATGCACCTCTGCAGGTTTACTGCATCAATTGGACCTTCCCATTGACGATGAAACACAGAAATTGCATCGGAATTAAATATAAGAGACACAATGCCGACTTAAGTACAGGAAGACTCAGACTTCCTACTTCTTATGTTTTGAACGTTTTCTGTGTCACCAGTTTTACATTCTGATGCACCTCTGCAGGTTCACTGTATCCCTTGGACCTTCCCATTGACGATGAAATACAGAAATTGCATCGGAATTAAATATAAGAGACACAATGCCGACTTAAGTACAGGATGACTGAGTCTTCCTACTGCCTATAATTTGAGCGTTTCCTGTGTCGCCACTATTACATTCCGATGCACCTCTACAGGTTTACTGTATCCCTTGGACCTTCACAGTTACGATGAAACACAGAAATTACATCAGAATTAAATATAAGAGACACAATGCCGACTTAAGTACAAGAAAACAGTCTTCATACAGTCAATGTTTTGAGCGTTTCCTGTGTCACCAGTTTTACATTCCGATGCACCTCTGCATGTTTACTGTATCCCTTGGACCTTCCCATTGGCGATGAACCACACAAATTGCATCGAAATTAAATATAAGAGACACAATGCCGACTTAAGTACAGGAAGACTGAGTCTTCCTACTGTCTATGTTTTGAGCGTTTCCTGTGTCACGAGTTTTACATTCCGATGCACATCTGCAGGTTTACTGTATCCCTTGGAGCTTCCCATTCACGATGAAACACAGAAATTGCATCGGAATTAAGCATAAGAGAAACAATGCCGACTTAAGTACAGGAAGACTGAGTCTTCCTACTGTCTATAATTTGAGCGTTTCCTGTGTCACCAGTTTTACATTCCGATGCACCTCTACAGGTTTACTGTATCCCTTGGACCTTCACAGCGACGATGAAACACAGAAATTTCATCGGAAATAAATATAAGAGACACAATGCCGACATAAGTACAGGAAGACTGAGTCTTCCTACTGTGTATGTTTTGAGCGTTTCCTGAGTCACGAGTTTTACATTCCGATGCACCTCTGCAGGTTTACTGAATCCCTTGGACCTTCCCATTGACGATGAAACACAGAAATTGCATCGGAATTAAATATAAGAGACACATTGCCGACTTAAGTACAGGAAGACTGAGTCTTCCAACTGTCTATGTTTTCAGCGTTTCCTGTGTCACTAGTTTTACATTCCGATGCACCTCAGCAGGTTTACTGTATCCCTTGGACCTTCCCATCGACAAAGAAACACAGAAATTGCATCGGAATTAAATATAATAGACACAATGACGACTTAAGTACAGGAAGACTGAGACTTCCTACTGTCTATGTTTTGAGCGTTTCATGTGTCACCAGTTTTACATTCTGATGCACCTCAGCAGGTTTACTGTATCCCTTGGACCTTCCCATTGACGATGAAACACAAAAATTGCATCGGAATTAAGTATAAGAGACACAATGCCGACTTAAGTACAGGATGACTGAGTCTTCCTACTGTCTATAATTTGAGCGTTTCCTGTGTCACCAGTTTTACATTCCGATGCACCTCTGCATGTTTACTGTATCCCTTGGACCTTCCCATTGGCGATGAAACACACAAATTGAATCGAAATTAAATATAAGAGGCACAATGCCGACATAAGTACAGGAAGACTGAGTCTTCCTACTGTCTATGCTTTGAGCGTTTCCTGTGTCACGAGTTTTACATTCCGATGCACCTCTGCAGGTTTACTGTGTCCCTTGGACCTTCCCATTGACGATGAAACACAGAAATTGCATCGGAATTAAATATAAGGGACACAATGCCGACTTAAGTACAGGAAGACTGAGTCTTCCAACTGTCTATGTTTTGAGCGTTTCCTGTGTAACTAGTTTTACATTCCGATGCACCTCAGCTGGTTTACTGTATCCCTTGGACGTTCCCATCGACAATGAAACACAGAAATTGCATCGGAATTAAATATAATAGACACAATGACGACTTAAGTACAGGAAGACTGAGTCTTCCTACTGTCTATGTCTTGAGCGTTTCCTGTGTCATCAGTTTTACTTTACGATGCACCTCTGCAGGTTTACTATATCCCTTCGACCTTCCCATTCACGATGAAACACAGAAATTTCATCGGATATAAATATAAGAGACACAATGCAGACTTAAGTACAGGAAGATTGAGTCTTCCTACTGTCTATGTTTTGAGCGTTTCCTGTGTCACGAGTTTTACATCCCGATGCACCTCTGCAGGTTTACTGTATCCCTTGGACCTTCCCATTGACGATGAAACACAGAAATTGCATCGGAATTAAATATAAGAGAAACAATGCCGACTTAAGTACGGGAAGAATGAGTCTTCCTACTGTCTATGTTTTGAGCGTTTCCTGTGTCACTAGTTTTACATTCCGATGCTCCTCTGCAGGTTTACTGCATCCCTTGGACATTCCCATTGACGATGAAACACAGAAATTGCATCGGAATTAAATATAAGTGACACAATGCCGACTTAAGTACAGGAAGACCTAGACTTCCTACTGTCTATGTTTTGAGCGTTTCATGTGTCACCAGTTTTACATTCTGATGCACCTCTGCAGGTTTACTGTATCCCTTGGACCTTCCCATTGACGATGAAACACAAAAATTGCATCGGAATTAAGTATAAGAGACACAATGCCGACTTAAGTACAGGATGACTGAGTCTTCCTACTGTCTATAATTTGAGCGTTTCCTGTGTCACCAGTTTTACATTCCGATGCACCTCTGCATGTTTACTGTATCCCTTGGACCTTCCCATTGGCGATGAAACACACAAATTGAATCGAAATTAAATATAAGAGGCACAATGCCGACATAAGTACAGGAAGACTGAGTCTTCCTACTGTCTATGTTTTGAGCGTTTCCTGTGTCACGAGTTTTACATTCCGATGCACCTCTGCAGGTTTACTGTGTCCCTTGGACCTTCCCATTGACGATGAAACACAGAAATTGCATCGGAATTAAATATAAGAGACACAATGCCGACTTAAGTACAGGAAGACTGAGTCTTCCAACTGTCTATGTTTTGAGCGTTTCCTGTGTCACTAGTTTTACATTCCGATGCACCTCAGCTGGTTTACTGTATCCCTTGGACCTTCCCATCGACAATGAAACACAGAAATTGCATCGGAATTAAATATAATAGACACAATGACGACTTAAGTACAGGAAGACTGAGTCTTCCTACTGTCTATGTCTTGAGCGTTTCCTGTGTCATCAGTTTTACTTTCCGATGCACCTCTGCAGGTTTACTATATCCCTTCGACCTTCCCATTCACGATGAAACACAGAAATTTCATCGGAAATAAATATAAGAGACACAATGCAGACTTAAGTATAGGAAGATTGAGTCTTCCTACTGTCTATGTTTTGAGCGTTTCCTGTGTCACGAGTTTTACGTCCCGATGCACCTCTGCAGGTTTACTGTATCCCTTGGACCTTCCCATTGACGATGAAACACAGAAATTGCATCGGAATTAAATATAAGAGAAGCAATGCCGACTTAAGTACGGGAAGAATGAGTCTTCCTACTGTCTATGTTTTGAGCGTTTCCTGTGTCACTAGTTTTACATTCCGATGCTCCTCTGCAGGTTTACTGCATCCCTTGGACATTCCCATTGACGATGAAACACAGAAATTGCATCGGAATTAAATATAAGTGACACAATGCCGACTTAAGTACAGGAAGACCTAGACTTCCTACTGTCTATGTTTTAAGCGTTTCATGTGTCACCAGTTTTACATTCTGATGCACCTCTGCATGTTTACTGTATCCCTTGGACCTTCCCATTGGCGATGAAACACACAAATTGAATCGAAATTAAATATAAGAGACACAATGCCGACTTAAGTACAGGATGACTGAGTCTTCCTACTGTCTATAATTTGAGCGTTTCCTGTGTCACCAGTTTTACATTCCGATGCACCTCTGCATGTTTACTGTATCCCTTGGACCTTCCCATTGGCGATGAAACACACAAATTGAATCGAAATTAAATATAAGAGACACAATGCCGACTTAAGTACAGGAAGACTAAATCCTGCTGCTGTCTATGTTTTGAGCGTATCCTGTGTCATCAGTTTTACTTTCCGATGCACCTCTGCAGGTTTACTATATCCCTTGGACCATCCCATTCACGATGAAACACAGAAATTTCATTGGAAATAAATATAAGAGACACAATGCCGACTTAAGTACACGAAGACTGCGTCTTCCTACTGTCTATGTTTTGTGCGTTTCCTGTGTCACCAGTTTTACATTCCGATGCACCTCTGCAGGTTTACTGTATCCCTTGGACCTTCCCATTGACGATGAAATACAGAAATTGCATCGGAATTAAATATAAGAGACACAATGCCAACTTAAGTACAGGATGACTGAGTCTTCCTAATGTCTATAATTTGAGCGTTTCCTGTGTCACCAGTTTTACATTCCGATGCACCTCTACAGGTTTACTGTATCCCTTGGACCTTCACAGTTACGATGAAACACCGAAATTACATCGGAATTAAATATAAGAGGCACAATGCCGACTTAAGTACAAGAAAACTGTCTTCTTACAGTCAATGATTTAAGCGTTTCCTGTGTCACCAGTTTTACATTCCGATGCACCTCTGCAGGTTTACTCTGTCCCTTGGAACTTCCCATTGACGATGAAACACAGAAATTGCATCGGAATTAAATATAAGAGACACAATGCCGACTTAAGTACAGGAAGACTGAGTCTTCCTACTGTCTATGTGTTGAGCGTTTCCTGTGTCACTAGTTTTACATTCCGATGCACCTCTTCAGGTTTACTGCAACCCTTGGACCTTCCCATTGACGATGAAACACAGAAATTGCATCGGAATTAAATATAAGAGACACAATCCCGACTTAAGTACAGGAAGACTCACGCTTCCTACTTCTTATGTTTTGAACGTTTTCTGTGTCACCAGTTTTACATTCTGATGCACCTCTGCAGGTTCACTGTATCCCTCGGACCTTCCCATTGACGATGAAATACAGAAATTGCATCGGAATTAAATATAAGAGACACAATGCCGACTTAAGTACAGGATGACTGAGTCTTCCTACTGTCTATAATTTGAGCGTTTCCTGTGTCACCAGCATAACATTCCGATGCACCTCTACAGGTTTACTGTATCCCTTGGACCTTCACAGTTACGCTGAAACACAGAAATTACATCAGAATTAAATATAAGAGACACAATGCCGACTTAAGTACAAGAAAACAGTCTTCTTACAGTCAATGTTTTGAGCGTTTCCTGTGTCACCAGTTTTACATTCCGATGCACCTCTGCATGTTTACTGTATCCCTTGGACCTTCCCATTGGCGATGAACCACACAAATTGCATCGAAATTAAATATAAGAGACACAATGCCGACTTATGTACAGGAAGACTGAGTCTTCCTACTGTCTATGTTTTGAGCGTTTCCTGTGTCACAAGTTTTACATTCCGATGCACATCTGCAGGTTTACTGTATCCCTTGGACCTTCCCATTCACGATGAAACACAGAAATTGCATCGGAATTAAACATAAGAGAAACAATGCCGACTTAAGTACAGGAAGACTGAGTCTTCCTACTGTCTATAATTTGAGCGTTTCCTGTGTCACCAGTTTTACATTCCGATGCACCGCTACAGGTTTACTGTATCCCTTGGACATTCACAGCGACGATGAAACACAGAAATTTCATCGGAAATAAATACAAGAGACACAATGCCGACATAAGTACAGGAAGACTGAGTCTTCCTACTGTCTATGTTTTGAGCGTTTCCTGTGTCACGAGTTTTACATTCCGATGCACCTCTGCAGGTTTACTGTATCCCTTGGACCTTCCCATTGACGATGAAACACAGAAATTGCATCGGAATTAAATATAAGAGACACAATGCCGACTTAAGTACAGGAAGACTGAGTCTTCCAACTGTCTATGTTTTCAGCGTTTCCTGTGTCACTAGTTTTACATTCCGATGCACCTCAGCAGGTTTACTGTATCCCTTGGACCTTCCCATCGACAATGAAACACAGAAATTGCATCGGAATTAAATATAATAGACACAATGACGACTTAAGTACAGGAAGACTGAGTCTTCCTACTGTCTATGTCTTGAGCGTTTCCTGTGTCATCAGTTTTACTTTCCAATGCACCTCTGCAGATTTACTATATCCCTTGGACCTTCCCATTCACGATGAAACACAGAAATTTCATCGGAAATAAATATAAGAGACACAATGCAGACTTAAGTACAGGAAGATTGAGTCTTCCTACTGTCTATGTTTTGAGCGTTTCCTGTGTCACGAGTTTTACATTCCGATGCACCTCTGCAGGTTTACTGCATCCCTTGGACATTCCCATTGACGATGAAACACAGAAATTGCATCGGAATTAAATATAAGTGACACAATGCCGACTGAAGTACAGGAAGATTGAGACTTCCTACTGTCTATGTTTTGAGCGTTTCATGTGTCACCAGTTTTACATTCTGATGCACCTCTGCAGGTTTACTGTATCCCTTGGACCTTCCCATTGACGATGAAACACAAAAATTGCATCGGTATTAAGTATAAGAGACACAATGCCGACTTAAGTACAGGATGACTGAGTCTTCCTACTGTCTATAATTTGAGCGTTTCCTGTGTCACCAGTTTTACATTCCGATGCACCTCTGCATGTTTACTGTATCCCTTGGACCTTCCCATTGGCGATGAAACACACAAATTGAATCGAAATTAAATATAAGAGACACAATGCCGACTTAAGTACAGGAAGACTAAATCCTGCTGCTGTCTATGTTTTGAGCGTATCCTGTGTCATCAGTTTTACTTTCCGATGCACCTCTGCAGGTTTACTATATCCCTTGGACCTTCCCATTCACGATGAAACACAGAAATTTCATCGGAAATAAATATAAGAGACACAATGCCGACTTAAGTACAGGAAGACTGAGTCTTCCAACTGTCTATGTTTTGAGCGTTTCCTGTGTCACTAGTTTTACATTCCGATGCACCTCAGCAGGTTTACTGTATCCCTTGGACCTTCCCATCGACAATGAAACACAGAAATTGCATCGGAACTAAATATAATAGACACAATGACGACTTAAGTACAGGAAGACTGAGTCTTCCTACTGTCTATAATTTTAGCGTTTCCTGTGTCACCAGTTTTACATTCCGATGCACCTCTACAGGTTTTCTGTATCCCTTGGACATTCACAGCGACGATGAAACACAGAAATTTCATCGGAAATAAATATAAGAGACACAATGCCGACTTAAGTACACGAAGACTGCCTCTTCCTACTGTCTATGTTTTGTGCGTTTCCTGTGTCACCAGTTTTACATTCCGATGCACCTCTGCAGGTTTACTGTATCCCTTGGACCTTCCCATTGACGATGAAATACAGAAATTGCATCGGAATTAAATATAAGAGACACAATGCCGACTTAAGTACAGGAAGACTGCGTCTTCCTACTGTCTATGTTTTGTGCGTTTCCTGTGTCACCAGTTTTACATTCCGATGCACCTCTGCAGGTTTACTGTATCCCTTGGACCTTCCCATTGACGATGAAATACAGAAATTGCATCGGAATGAAATATAAGAGACACAATGCCAACTTAAGTACAGGATGACTGAGTCTTCCTACTGTCTATAATTTGAGCGTTTCCTGTGTCACCAGTTTTACATTCCGATGCACCTCTACAGCTTTACTGTATCCATTGGACCTTCACAGTTACGATGAAACACAGAAATTACATCGGAATTAAATATAAGAGACACAATGCCGACTTAAGTACAAGAAAACAGTCTTCTTACACTCAATGTTTTAAGCGTTTCATGTGTCACCAGTTTCATATTCCGATGCACCTCTGCATGTTTACTGTATCCCTTGGACCTTCCCATTGGCGATGAAACACACAATTTGCATAGAAATTAAATATAAGAGGCACAATGCCGACTTAAGTACAGGAAGACTGAGTCTTCCTACTGTCTATAATTTGAGCGTTTCCTGTGTCACCAGTTTTACATTCCGATGCACCTCTACAGGTTTACTGTATCCCTTGGACCTTCACAGCGACGATGACACACAGAAATTGCATCGGAATTAAACATAAGAGAAACAATGCCGACTTAAGTACAGGAAGACTGAGTCTTCCTACTGTCTATAATTTGAGCGTTTCCTGTGTCACCAGTTTTACATTCCGATGCACCTCTACAGGTTTACTGTATCCCTTGGACCTTCACAGCGACGATGAAAGACAGAAATTGCATCGGAATTAAATATAAGAGACACAATGCCGACTTAAGTACAGGAAGACTGAGTCTTCCTACTGTCTATGCTTGAGCGTTTCCTGTGTCACTAGTTTTACATTCCGATGCACCTCTGCAGGTTTACTGCATCCCTTGGACCTTCCCATTGACGATGAAACACAGAAATTGCATCGGAATTAAATATAAGAGACACAATGCCGACTTAAGTACAGGAAGACTGAGACTTCCTACTGTCTATGTTTTGAGCGTTTCCTGTGTCACCGGTTTTACATTCTGATGCACCTCTGCAGGTTTACTGTATCCCTTGGACCTTCCCATTGACGATGAAACACAAAAATTGCATCGGAATTAAATATAAGATACACAATGCCGACTTAAGTACAGGATGACTGAGTCTTCCTACTGTCTATAATTTGAGAGTTTCCTGTGACACCAGTTTTACATTCCGATGCACCTCTGCATGTTTACTGTATCCCTTGGACCTTCCCATTGGCGATGAGACACACAAATTGAATCGAAATTAAATATAAGAGACACAATGCCGACTTAAGTACAGTAAGAATAAATCCTGCTGCTGTCTATGTTTTGAGCGTATCCTGTGTCATCAGTTTTACTTTCCGATGCACCGCTGCAGGTTTACTATATCCCTTGGACCTTCCCATTCACGATGAAACACAGAAATTTCATCGGAGTTAAATATAAGAGACACAATGCCGACTTAAGTACAGGAAGACTGAGTCTTCCTACTGTCTATGTTTTGAGCGTTTCCTGTGTCACCAGTTTTACATTCCGATGCACCTCTGCAGGTTTACTGTATCCCTTGGACTTTCCCATTGACGTTGAAACACAGAAATTGCATCAGAATTAAATGTCAGAGACACAATGCCGACTTAAGTAGAGGGAGTCTGAGTCTTCCTGCTGTCTATGTTTTGAGCTTTTCCTGTGTCACTAGTTTTACATTCTGATGCACCTCTGCAGGTTTACTGTATCCCTTGGACTTCCCATTGACGATGAAACACAGAAATTGCATCGGAATTAAATATAAGAGAAACAATGCCGACTTAAGTACAGGAAGACTGAGTCTTCCTACTGTCTATAATTTGAGCGTTTCCTGTGTCACCAGTTTTACATTCCGATGCACCTCTACAGGTATACTGTATCCCTTGGACCTTCACAGTGACGATGAAACACAGAAATTGCATCGGAATTAAATATAAGAGACACATTGCCGACTTAAGTACAGGAAGACTGAGTCTTCCTACTGTCTATGTTTTGAGCGTTTCCTGTGACACGAGTTTTACATTCCGATGCACCTCTGCAGGTTTACTGTATCCCTTGGACCTTCCCATTGGCGATGAAACACACAAATTGAATCGAAATTAAATATAAGAGACACAATGCCGACTTAAGTACAGGAAGACTAAATCCTGCTGCTGTCTATGTTTTGAGCGTATCCTGTGTCACCAGTTTTACTTTCCGATGCACTTCTGCAGGTTTACTGTATCCCTTGGACTTCCCATTGACGATGAAACACAGAAATTTCATCGGAATTAAATATAAGAGACACAATGCCGACTTACGTACAGGAAGACTGAGTCTTCTTACTGTCTATGTTTTGAGCGTTTCCTGTGTCACTAGTTATACATTCCGTTGCACCTCTGCAGGTGTACTGTATCCCTTGGACCTTCCCATTGACGATGCAACACAGAAATTGATTCGGAATTAAATATAAGAGACACAATTCCGACTTACGTACAGGAAGACTGAGTCTTCCTACTGTCTATGTTGTGAGCGTTTTTTGTGTCACCATTTTTACATTCTGATGCACCTCTGCAGGTTTACTGTACCCCTTGGACCTTCCCATTGACGATGAAACACAGAAATTGCATCGGAATTAAATATAAGAGACACAATGCCGACTTAAGTCCAGGAAGACTGAGTCTTCCTACTGTCTATGTTTTGAGCGTTTCCTGTGTCACGAGTTTTACATTCCGATGCACCTCTGCAGGTTTACTGTATCCCTTGGACCTTCCCATTGACGATGAAACACAGAAATTGCATCGCAATTAAATATAAGAGACACAATGCCGACTTAAGTACAGGAAGACTGAGTCTTCCTACTGTCGATGTTTTGAGCGTTTCCTGTGTCACTAGTTTTACATTCCGATGCACCTCTGCAGGTTTACTGTATCCCTTGGACCTTCCCATTGACGATGAAACACAGAAATTGCATCGGAATTAAATATAAGATACACAATGCCGACTTAAGTACAGGATGACTGAGTCTTCGTACTGTCTATAATTTGAGAGTTTCCTGTGTCACCAGTTTTACATTCCGATGCACCTCTGCATGTTTACTGTATCCCTTGGACCTTCCCATTGGGGATGAAACACACAAATTGAATCGAAATTAAATATAAGAGACACAATGCCGACTTAAGTACAGGAAGAATAAATCCTGCTGCTGTCTATGTTTTGAGCGTATCCTGTGTCATCAGTTTTACTTTCCGATGCACCTCTGCAGGTTTACTATATCCCTTGGACCTTCCCATTCACGATGAAACACAGAAATTTCATCGGAGTTAAATATAAGAGACACAATGCCGACTTAAGTACAGGAAGACTGAGTCTTCCTACTGTCTATGTTTTGAGCGTTTCCTGTGTCACCAGTTTTACTTTCCGATGCACCTCTGCAGGTTTACTGTATCCCTTGGACTTTCCCATTGACGTTGAAACACAGAAATTGCATCGGAATTAAATGTAAGAGACACAATGCCGACTTAAGTAGAGGGAGTCTGAGTCTTCCTGCTGTCTATGTTTTGAGCTTTTCCTGTGTCACTAGTTTTACATTCTGATGCACCTCTGCAGGTTTACTGTATCCCTTGGACTTCCCATTGACGATGAAACACAGAAATTGCATCGGAATTAAATATAAGAGAAACAATGCCGACTTAAGTACAGGAAGACTGAGTCTTCCTACTGTCTATAATTTGAGCGTTTCCTGTGTCACCAGTTTTACATTCCGATGCACCTCTACAGGTATACTGTATCCCTTGGACCTTCACAGTGACGATGAAACACAGAAATTGCATCGGAATTAAATATAAGAGACACATTGCCGACTTAAGTACAGGAAGACTGAGTCTTCCTACTGTCTATGTTTTGAGCGTTTCCTGTGTCACGAGTTTTACATTCCGATGCACCTCTGCAGGTTTACTGTATCCCTTGGACCTTCCCATTGACGATGAAACACAGAAATTGCATCGGAATTAAATATAAGAGACACAATGCCGACTTAAGTACAGGAAGACTGAATCTTCCTACTGTCGATGTTTTGAGCGTTTCCTGTGTCACTAGTTTTACATTCCGATGCACCTCTGCAGGTTTACTGCATCCCTTGGACCTACCCATTGACGATGAAACACAGAAATTGCATCGGAATTAAATATAAGAGACACAATGCAGACTTAAGTACAGGAAGACTGAGACTTCCTACTGTCTATGTTTTGAGCGTTTCCTGTGTCACCAGTTTTACATTCTGATGCACCTCTGCAGGCTTACTGAATCCCTTGGACCTTCCCTTTGACGAAGAAACACAAAAATTGCATCGAAATTAAATATAAGAGACACAATGCCGACTTAAGTACAGGATGACTGAGTGTTCCTACTGTCTATAATTTGAGCGTTTCCTGTGTCACCAGTTTTACATTCCGATGCACCTCTGCATGTTTACTGTATCCCTTGGAACTTCCCATTGGCGATGAAACACATAAATTGAATCGAAATTAAATATAAGAGACACAATGCCGACTTAAGTACAGGAAGACTAAATCCTGCTGCTGTCTATGTTTTGAGCGTTTCCTGTGTCACTAGTTATACATTCCGTTGCACCTCTGCAGGTGTACTGTATCCCTTGGACCTTCCCATTGACGATGCAACACAGAAATTGATTCGGAATTAAATATAAGAGACACAATTCCGACTTACGTACAGGAAGACTGAGTCTTCCTACTGTCTATGTTGTGAGCGTTTTTTGTGTCACCATTTTTACATTCTGATGCACCTCTGCAGGTTTACTGTACCCCTTGGACCTTCCCATTGGCGATGAAACACAGAAATTGCATCGGAATTAAATATAAGAGACACAATGCCGACTTAAGTACAGGAAGACTGAGTCTTCCTACTGTCTATGTTTTGAGCGTTTCCTGTGTCACCAGATATACTTTCCGATGCACCTCTGCAGGTTTACTGTATCCCTTGGACTTTCCCATTGACGATGAAACACAGAAATTGCATCGGAATTAAATGTAAGAGACACAATGCCGACCTAAGTACAGGGAGTCTGAGTCTTCCTGCTGTCTATGTTTTGAGCTTTTCCTGTGTCACTAGTTTTACATTCTGATGCACCTCTGCAGGTTTACTGTATCCCTTGACTTCCCATTGACGATGAAACACAGAAATTGAATCGGAATTAAACATAAGAGAAACAATGCCGACTTAAGTACAGGAAGACTGAGTCTTCCTACTGTCTATAATTTGAGCGTTTCCTGTGTCACCAGTTTTACATTCCGATGCACCTCTACAGGTTTACTGTATCCCTTGGACCTTCACAGCGACGATGAAACACAGAAATTTCATCGGAAATAAATATAAGAGACACAATGCCGACTTAAGTACAGGAAGACTGAGTCTTCCTACTGTCTATGTTTTGAGCGTTTCCTGTGTCACCAGTTTTACATTCCGATGCACCTCTGCAGGTTTACTGTATCCCTTGGACCTTCCCATTCACGATGAAACACAGAAATTGCATCGGAATTAAATGTAAGAGACACAATGCCGACTTAAGTACAGGGAGTCTGAGTCTTCCTGCTGTCTATGTTTTGAGCTTTTCCTGTGTCACTAGTTTTACATTCTGATGCACCTCTGCAGGTTTACTGTATCCCTTGGACTTCCCATTGACGATGAAACACAGAAATTGCATCGGAATTAAATATAAGAGAAACAATGCCGACTTAAGTACAGGAAGACTGAATCTTCCTGCTGTCTATATTTTGAGCGTTTCCTGTGTCACCAGTTTTACATTCCGATGCACCTCTACAGGTTTACTGTATCCCTTGGACCTTCACAGTGACGATGAAACACAGAAATTGCATCGGAATTAAATATAAGAGACACATTGCCGACTTAAGTACAGGAAGACTGAGTCTTCCTACTGTCTATGTTTTGAGCGTTTCCTGTGTCACGAGTTTTACATTCCGATGCACCTCTGCAGGTTTACTGTATCCCTTGGACCTTCCCATTGACGATGAAACACAGAAATTGCATCGCAATTAAATATAAGAGACACAATGCCGACTTAAGTACAGGAAGACTGAGTCTTCCTACTGTCGATGTTTTGAGCGTTTCCTGTGTCACTAGTTTTACATTCCGATGCACCTCTGCAGGTTTACTGCATCCCTTGGACCTACCCATTGACGATGAAACACAGAAATTGCATCGGAATTAAATATAACAGACACAATGCCGACTTAAGTACTGGAAGACTGAGACTTCCTACTGTCTATGTTTTGAGCGTTTCATGTGTCACCAGTTTTACATTCTGATGCACCTCTGCAGGTTTACTGAATCCCTTGGACCTTCCCTTTGACGATGAAACACAAAAATTGCATCGAAATTTAATATAAGAGACACAATGCCGACTTAAGTACAGGAAGACTGAGTCTTCCTACTGTCTATGTTTTGAGCGTTTCCTGTGTCACCAGTTTTACATTCCGATGCACCTCTGCAGGTTTACTGTATCCCTTGGACTTTCCCAATTACGTTGAAACACAGAAATGGCATTGGAATTACATGTAAGAGACACAATGCCGACTTAAGTACAGGGAGTCTGAGTCTTCCTGCTGTCTATGTTTTGAGCTTTTCCTGTGTCACTAGTTTTACATTCTGATGCACCTCTGCAGGTTTACTGTATCTCTTGGACTTCCCATTGACGATGAAACACAGAAATTGCATCGGAATTAAATATAAGAGAAACAATGCCGACTTAAGTACAGGAGGACTGAGTCTTCCTACTGTCTATGTTTTGCGCGTTTCCTGTGTCACCAGTTTTACATTCCGATGCACCTCTGCAGGTTTACTGTATCCCTTTGACCTTCCCATTGACGATGAAACACAGAAATTGCATCGGAATTAAATATAAGAGACACAATGCCGACTTAAGTACAGGAAGACTGAGTCTTCCTACTGTCTATGTTTGAGCGTTTCCTGTGTCACTAGTTTTACATTCAGATGCACCTCTGGAGGTTTACAGTATCCCTTCGACCTTCCCATTGACGATGAAACACAGCAATTGCATCGGAATTATATATAAGAGACACAATGCCGGCTTAAGTACAATAACACTGAGTCTTCCTACTGTTTATGTTTTTGAGCGTTTCCTGTGTCATCGGTTTTACATTCCGATGCACCTCTGCATGTTTACTGTATCCCTTGGACCTTCCCATTGGCGATGAAACACACAAATTGCATCGAAATTAAATATAAGAGACACTATGCCGACTTAAGTACAGGAAGACTAAATCTTGCTACTGTCTATGTTTTGAGCGTTTCCTGTGTCATCAGTTTTACTTTCCGATGCACCTCTGCAGGTTTACTGCATCCCTTGGACCTACCCATTGACGATGAAACACAGAAATTGCATCGGAATTAAATATAAGAGACACAATGCCGACTTAAGTACTGGAAGACTGAGACTTCCTACTGTCTATGTTTTGAGCGTTTCCTGTGTCACCAGTTTTACATTCCGATGCACCTCTTCAGGTTTACTGTATCCCTTGGACCTTCCCATTGACGATGAAACACAGAAATTGCATCGCAATTAAATATAAGAGACACAATGCCGACTTAAGTACAGGAAGACTGAGTCTTCCTACTGTCGATGTTTTGAGCGTTTCCTGTGTCACTAGTTTTACATTCCGATGCACCTCTGCAGGTTTACTGCATCCCTTGGACCTACCCATTGACGATGAAACACAGAAATTGCATCGGAATTAAATATAAGAGACACAATGCCGACTTAAGTACTGGAAGACTGAGACTTCCTACTGTCTATGTTTTGAGCGTTTCATGTGTCACCAGTTTTACATTCTGATGCACCTCTGCAGGTTTACTGAATCCCTTGGACCTTCCCTTTGACGATGAAACACAAAAATTGCATCGAAATTAAATATAAGAGACACAATGCCGACTTAAGTACAGGATGACTGAGTGTTCCTACTGTCTATAATTTGAGCGTTTCCTGTGTCACCAGTTTTACATTCCGATGCACCTCTGCATGTTTACTGTATCCCTTGGAACTTCCCATTGGCGATGAAACACACAAATTGAATCGAAATTAAATATAAGAGACACAATGCCGACTTAAGTACAGGAAGACTGAGTCTTCCTACTGTCTATGTTTTGAGCGTTTCCTGTGTCACCAGTTTTACATTCCGATGCACCTCTGCAGGTTTACTGTATCCCTTGGACTTTCCCAATTACGTTGAAACACAGAAATGGCATCGGAATTAAATGTAAGAGACACAATGCCGACTTAAGTACAGGGAGTCTGAGTCTTCCTGCTGTCTATGTTTTGAGCTTTTCCTGTGTCACTAGTTTTACATTCTGATGCACCTCTGCAGGTTTACTGTATCTCTTGGACTTCCCATTGACGATGAAACACAGAAATTGCATCGGAATTAAATATAAGAGAAACAATGCCGACTTAAGTACAGGAAGACTGAGTCTTCCTACTGTCTATAATTTGAGCGTTTCCTGTGTCACCAGTTCTACATTCCGATGCACCTCTGCAGGTTTACTGAATCCCTTGGACCTACCCATTGACGATGAAACACAGAAATTGCATCGGAATTAAATATAAGAGACACAATGCCGACTTAAGTACTGGAAGACTGAGACTTCCTACTGTCTATGTTTTGAGCGTTTCCTGTGTCACCAGTTTTACATTCTGATGCACCTCTGCAGGTTTACTGAATCCCTTGGACCTTCCCTTTGACGATGAAACACAGAAATTGAATCGGAATTAAACATAAGAGAAACAATGCCGACTTAAGTACAGGAAGACTGAGTCTTCCTACTGTCTATAATTTGAGCGTTTCCTGTGTCACCAGTTTTACATTCCGATGCACCTCTACAGGTTTACTGTATCCCTTGGACCTTCACAGCGACGATGAAACACAGAAATTTCATCGGAAATAAATATAAGAGACACAATGCCGACTTAAGTACAGGAAGACTGAGTCTTCCTACTGTCTATGTTTTGAGCGTTTCCTGTGTCACCAGTTTTACATTCCGATGCACCTCTGCAGGTTTACTGTATCCCTTGGACTTTCCCAATTACGTTGAAACACAGAAATTGCATCGGAATTAAATGTAAGAGACACAATGCCGACTTAAGTACAGGGAGTCTGAGTCTTCCTGCTGTCTATGTTTTGAGCTTTTCCTGTGTCACTAGTTTTACATTCTGATGCACCTCTGCAGGTTTACTGTATCCCTTGGACTTCCCATTGACGATGAAACACAGAAATTGCATCGGAATTAAATATAAGAGAAACAATGCCGACTTAAGTACAGGAAGACTGAATCTTCCTGCTGTCTATATTTTGAGCGTTTCCTGTGTCACCAGTTTTACATTCCGATGCACCTCTACAGGTTTACTGTATCCCTTGGACCTTCACAGTGACGATGAAACACAGAAATTGCATCGGAATTAAATATAAGAGACACATTGCCGACTTAAGTACAGGAAGACTGAGTCTTCCTACTCTCTATGTTTTGAGCGTTTCCTGTGTCACGAGTTTTACATTCCGATGCACCTCTGCAGGTTTACTGTATCCCTTGGACCTTCCCATTGACGATGAAACACAGAAATTGCATCGCAATTAAATATAAGAGACACAATGCCGACTTAAGTACAGGAAGACTGAGTCTTCCTACTGTCGATGTTTTGAGCGTTTCCTGTGTCACTAGTTTTACATTCCGATGCACCTCTGCAGGTTTACTGCATCCCTTGGACCTACCCATTGACGATGAAACACAGAAATTGCATCGGAATTAAATATAACAGACACAATGCCGACTTAAGTACTGGAAGACTGAGACTTCCTACTGTCTATGTTTTGAGCGTTTCATGTGTCACCAGTTTTACATTCTGATGCACCTCTGCAGGTTTACTGTATCCCTTGGACCTTCCCATTGACGATGAAACACAGAAATTGCATCGCAATTAAATATAAGAGACACAATGCCGACTTAAGTACAGGAAGACTGAGTCTTCCTACTGTCGATGTTTTGAGCGTTTCCTGTGTCACCAGTTTTACATTCCGATGCACCTCTGCAGGTTTACTGTATCCCTTGGACTTTCCCAATTACGTTGAAACACAGAAATGGCATTGGAATTACATGTAAGAGACACAATGCCGACTTAAGTACAGGGATTCTGAGTCTTCCTGCTGTCTATGTTTTGAGCTTTTCCTGTGTCACTAGTTTTACATTCTGATGCACCTCTGCAGGTTTACTGTATCTCTTGGACTTCCCATTGACGATGAAACACAGAAATTGCATCGGAATTAAATATAAGAGAAACAATGCCGACTTAAGTACAGGAAGACTGAGTCTTCCTACTGTCTATGTTTTGCGCGTTTCCTGTGTCACCAGTTTTACATTCCGATGCACCTCTGCAGGTTTACTGTATCCCTTTGACCTTCCCATTGACGATGAAACACAGAAATTGCATCGGAATTAAATATAAGAGACACAATGCCGACTTAAGTACAGGAAGACTGAGTCTTCCTACTGTCTATGTTTGAGCGTTTCCTGTGTCACTAGTTTTACATTCAGATGCACCTCTGGAGGTTTACAGTATCCCTTCGACCTTCCCATTGACGATGAAACACAGCAATTGCATCGGAATTATATATAAGAGACACAATGCCGGCTTAAGTACAATAACACTGAGTCTTCCTACTGTTTATGTTTTTGAGCGTCTCCTGTGTCATCGGTTTTACATTCCGATGCACCTCTGCATGTTTACTGTATCCCTTGGACCTTCCCATTGGCGATGAAACACACAAATTGCATCGAAATTAAATATAAGAGACACTATGCCGACTTAAGTACAGGAAGAGTAAATCTTGCTACTGTCTATGTTTTGAGCGTTTCCTGTGTCATCAGTTTTACTTTCCGATGCACCTCTGCAGGTTTACTGCATCCCTTGGACCTACCCATTGACGATGAAACACAGAAATTGCATCGGAATTAAATATAAGAGACACAATGCCGACTTAAGTACTGGAAGACTGAGACTTCCTACTGTCTATGTTTTGAGCGTTTCCTGTGTCACCAGTTTTACATTCCGATGCACCTCTTCAGGTTTACTGTATCCCTTGGACCTTCCCATTGACGATGAAACACAGAAATTGCATCGCAATTAAATATAAGAGACACAATGCCGACTTAAGTACAGGAAGACTGAGTCTTCCTACTGTCGATGTTTTGAGCGTTTCCTGTGTCACTAGTTTTACATTCCGATGCACCTCTGCAGGTTTACTGCATCCCTTGGACCTACCCATTGACGATGAAACACAGAAATTGCATCGGAATTAAATATAAGAGACACAATGCCGACTTAAGTACTGGAAGACTGAGACTTCCTACTGTCTATGTTTTGAGCGTTTCATGTGTCACCAGTTTTACATTCTGATGCACCTCTGCAGGTTTACTGAATCCCTTGGACCTTCCCTTTGACGATGAAACACAAAAATTGCATCGAAATTAAATATAAGAGACACAATGCCGACTTAAGTACAGGATGACTGAGTGTTCCTACTGTCTATAATTTGAGCGTTTCCTGTGTCACCAGTTTTACATTCCGATGCACCTCTGCATGTTTACTGTATCCCTTGGAACTTCCCATTGGCGATGAAACACACAAATTGAATCGAAATTAAATATAAGAGACACAATGCCGACTTAAGTACAGGAAGACTGAGTCTTCCTACTGTCTATGTTTTGAGCGTTTCCTGTGTCACCAGTTTTACATTCCGATGCACCTCTGCAGGTTTACTGTATCCCTTGGACTTTCCCAATTACGTTGAAACACAGAAATGGCATCGGAATTAAATGTAAGAGACACAATGCCGACTTAAGTACAGGGAGTCTGAGTCTTCCTGCTGTCTATGTTTTGAGCTTTTCCTGTGTCACTAGTTTTACATTCTGATGCACCTCTGCAGGTTTACTGTATCTCTTGGACTTCCCATTGACGATGAAACACAGAAATTGCATCGGAATTAAATATAAGAGAAACAATGCCGACTTAAGTACAGGAAGACTGAGTCTTCCTACTGTCTATAATTTGAGCGTTTCCTGTGTCACCAGTTCTACATTCCGATGCACCTCTGCAGGTTTACTGAATCCCTTGGACCTACCCATTGACGATGAAACACAGAAATTGCATCGGAATTAAATATAAGAGACACAATGCCGACTTAAGTACTGGAAGACTGAGACTTCCTACTGTCTATGTTTTGAGCGTTTCCTGTGTCACCAGTTTTACATTCTGATGCACCTCTGCAGGTTTACTGAATCCCTTGGACCTTCCCTTTGACGATGAAACACAAAAATTGCATCGAAATTAAATATAAGAGACACAATGCCGACTTAAGTACAGGATGACTGAGTGTTCCTACTGTCTATCATTTGAGCGTTTCCTGTGTCACTAGTTTTACATTCCGATGCACCTCTGCAGGCTTACTGCATCCCTTGGACCTACCCATTGACGATGAAACACAGAAATTTCATCGGAATTCAATATAAGAGACACAATGCCGACTTACGTACAGGAAGACTGAGTCTTCTTACTGTCTATGTTTTGAGCGTTTCCTGTGTCACTAGTTTTACATTCCGTTGCACCTCTGCAGGTGTACTGTATCCCTTGGACCTTCCCATTGACGATGCAACACAGAAATTGATTCGGAATTAAATATAAGAGACACAATTCCGACTTACGTACAGGAAGACTGAGTCTTCCTACTGTCTATGTTGTGAGCGTTTTTTGTGTTACCATTTTTACATTCCGATGCACCTCTACAGCTTTACTGTATCCCTTGGACCTTCACAGTTACGATGAAACACAGAAATTACATCGGAATAAAATATAAAAGGCACAATGCCGACTTAAGTACAAGAAAACAGTCTTCTTACAGTCAATGCTTTAAGCGTTTCCTGTGTCACCAGTTTTACATTCCGATGCACCTCTGCATGTTTACTGTATCCCTTGGACCTTCCCATTGGCGATGAAACACACAAATTGCATCGGAATTAAATATAAGTGACACAATGCCGACTTAAGTACAGGAAGACTGAGTCTGCCTACTGTCTATGTTTTGAGCGTTTCCTGTGTCACTAGTTTTACATTCCGATGCACCTCTGCAGGTTTACTGTATCCCTTGGACCTTCCCATTGACGATGAAATACAGAAATTGCATCGGAATTAAAAATAAGAGACACAATGCCGACTTAAGTACAGGATGACTGAGTCTTCCTACTGTCTATAATTTTAGCGTTTCCTGTGTCACCAGTTTTACATTCCGATGCACCTCTACAGGTTTACTCTATCCCTTGGATCTTCCCATTGACGATGAAACACACAAATTGCATCGAAATTAAATATAAGGGACACAATGCCGACTTAAGTACAGGAAGACTGAGTCTTCCAACTGTCTATGTTTTGAGCGTTTCCTGTGTCACGAGTTTTACATTCCGATCCACATCTGCAGGTTTACTGTATCCCTTGGACCTTCCCATTCACGATGAAAGACAGAAATTGCATCGGAATTAAACATAAGAGAAACAATGCCGACTTAAGTACAGGAAGACTGAGTCTTCCTACTGTCTATAATTTGAGCGTTTCCTGTGTCACCAGTTTTACATTCCGATGCACCTCTACAGGTTTACTGTATCCCTTGGACCTTCACAGTTACGATGAAACACAGAAATTACATCGGAATAAAATATAAAAGGCACAATGCCGACTTAAGTACAAGAAAACAGTCTTCTTACAGTCAATGTTTTAAGCGTTTCCTGTGTCACCAGTTTTACATTCCGATGCACATCTGCATGTTTACTGTATCCCTTGGACCTTCCCATTGGCGATGAAACACAGAAATTTCATCGGAATTAAATATAAGTGACACAATGCCGACTTAAGTACAGGAAGACTGAGTCTTCCTACTGTCTATATTTTGAGCGTTTCCGGTGTCACTAGTTTTACATTCCGTTGCACCTCTGCAGGTTTACTGTATCCCTTGGACCTTCCCATTGACGACGAAACACAGGAATTGCATCGGAATTAAATATATGAGACACAATGCCGACTTAAGTACAGGAAGACTGAGTCTTCCTACTGTCTATGTTTTGCGCGTTTCCTGTGTCACCAGTTTTACATTCTGGTGCACCTCTGCAGATTTACTGTATCCCTTGAACCTTCCCATTGACGATGAAACACAGAAATTGCATCGGAATTAAATATAAGAGACACAATGCCGACTTAAGTACAGGTAGACTGAGTCTTCCTACTGTCTATAATTTGAGCGTTTCCTGTGTCACCAGTTTTACATTCCGATGCACCTCTACAGGTTGACTGTATCCCTCGGCATTGTGTCAGTGACGATGAAACACAGAAATTGCATCGGAATTAACTATAAGAGACACAATGCCGACTTAAGTACAGGATGACTAAGTCTTCCTACTGTCTATGTTTTGAGCGTGTTCTGTGTCATCAGTTTTACTTGCCGATGCACCTCTGCAGGTTTACTATATCCCTTGGACCTTCCCATTTACGATGAAACACAGAAATTGCATCGGAATGAAATGTAAGAAACACAATGCCGACTTAAGTACAGGAAGACTGAGTCTTCCTACTGTCTATGTTTTGTGTGTTTAATGTGTCACTAGTTTTACATTCCGATGCACCTCTGCAGGTTTACTGTATCCCTTTGACCTTCCCATTGACGATGAAACACAGAAATTGCATCGGAATTAAATATAAGAGATACAATGCCGACTTAAGTACAGGAAGACTTAGTCTTCCTACTGTCTATGTTTGAGCGTTTCCTGTGTCACTAGTTTTACATTCAGATGCACCTCTGGAGGTTTACAGTATCCCTTCGACCTTCCCATTGACGATGAAACACAGCAATTGCATCGGAATTATATATAAGAGACACAATGCCGACTTAAGTACAATAACACTGAGTCTTCCTACTGTTTATGTTTTGAGCGTTTCCTGTGTCATCGGTTTTACATTCCGATGCACCTCTGCATGTTTACTGTATCCCTTGGACCTTCCCATTGGCGATGAAACACACTAATTGCATCGAAATTAAATATAAGAGACACTATGCCGACTTAAGTACAGGAAGACTAAATCTTGCTACTGTCTATGTTTTGAGCGTTTCCTGTGTCATCAGTTTTACTTTCCGTTGCACCTCTGCAGGTTTACTATATCCCTTGGACCTTCCCATTCACGATGAAACACAGAAATTTCATCGGAAATAAATATAAGAGACAAAATGCCGACTTCAGTACAGGAAGACTGAGTCTTCCTACTGTCTATGTTTTGAGCGTTTCCTGTGTCACGAGTTTTACATTCCGATGCACCTCTGCAGGTTTACTGTATCCCTTGGACCTTCCCATTGACGATGAAACACAGAAATTGCATCGGAATTAAATATAAGAGACACAATGCCGACTTAAGTACAGGAAGACTGAGAATTCCTACTGTCTATGTTTTGAGCGTTTCCTGTGTCACCAGTTTTACATTCTGATGCACCTCTCCAGGTTTACTGAATCCCTTGGACCTTCCCTTTGACGATGAAACACAAAAATTGCATCGAAATTAAATATAAGAGACACAATGCCGACTTAAGTACAGGATGACTGAGTCTTCCTACTGTCTATAATTTGAGCGTTTCCTGTGTCACCAGTTTTACATTCCGATGCACCTCTGCATGTTTACTGTATCCCTTGGAACTTCCCATTGGCGATGAAACACACAAATTGAATCGAAATTAAATATAAGAGACACAATGCCGACTTAGGTACAGGAAGACTAAATCCTGCTGCTGTCTATGTTTTGAGCGTATCCTGTGTCATTAGTTTTACTTTCCGATGCACTTCTGCAGGTTTACTATATCCCTTGGACCTTCCCATTCACGATGAAACACAGAAATTTCATCGGAAATAAATATAAGAGACACAATGCCGACTTAAGTACACGAAGACTGAGTCTTCCTACTGTCTATGTTTTGAGCGTTTCCTGTGTCACCAGATTTACATTCCGATGCACCTCTGCAGGTTTACTGTATCCCTTGGACTTTCCCATTGACGATGAAACACAGAAATTGCATCGGAATTAAATGTAAGAGACACAATGCCGACTTAAGTACAGGGAGTCTGAGTCTTCCTGCTGTCTATGTTTTGAGCTTTTCCTGTGTCACTAGTTTTACATTCTGATGCACCTCTGCAGGTTTACTGTATCCCTTGGACTTCCCATTGACGATGAAACACAGAAATTGCATCGGAATAAAATATAAGAGAAACAATGCCGACTTAAGTACAGGAAGACTGAGTCTTCCTACTGTCTATAATTTGAGCGTTTCCTGTGTCACCAGTTTTACATTCCGATGCCCCTCTACAGGTTTACTGTATCCCTTGGACCTTCGCAGTGACGATGAAACACAGAAATTGCATCGGAATTAAATATATGAGACACAATGCAGACATAAGTACAGGAAGACTAACTCTTCCTACTGTCTATGTTTTGAGCGTTTCCTGTGTCATCAGTTTTACTTTCCGATGCACCTCTGCAGGTTTACTATATCCCTTGGACCTTCCCATTCACGATGAAACACAGAAATTTCATCGGAAATAAATATAAGAGACACAATGCCGACTTCAGTACAGGAAGACTGAGGCTTCCTACTGTCTATGTTTTGAGCGTTTCCTGTGATAGAGTTTTACATTCCGATGCACCTCTGCAGGCTTACTGTAACCCTTGGACCATCCCATTGACGATGAAACACAGAATTTGCATCGGAATTAAATATAAGAGACACGATGCCGACTTAAGTACAGGAAAACTGAGTCTTCCTACTGTCTATGTTTTGAGCGTTTCCTGTGTCACTAGTTTTACATTCCGATGCACCTCTGCAGGTTTACTGTATCCCTTGGACCTTCCCATTGACGATGAAATACAGAAATTGCATCGGAATTAAAAATAAGACACACAATGCCAACTTAAGTACAGGATGACTGAGTCTTCCTACTGTCTATAATTTGAGCGTTTCCTGTGTCACCAGTTTTACATTCCGATGCACCTCTACAGGTTTACTGTATCCCTTGGACCTTCCCATTGGCGATGAAACACACAAATTGCATCGAAATTAAATATAAGAGACACAATGCCGGCTTATGTACAGGAAGACTAAATCTTGCTACTGTCTAAGTTTTGAGCGTATCCTGTGTCATCAGTTTTACTTTCCGATGCACCTCTGCAGGTTTACTATATCCCTTGGACCTTCCCATTCACGATGAAACACAGAAATTTCATCGGAAATAAATATAAGAGACACAATGCCGACTTCAGTACAGGAAGACTGAGGCTTCCTACTGTCTATGTTTTGAGCGTTTCCTGTGTCACCAGTTTTACATTCTGATGCACCTCTGCAGATTTACTGTATCCCTTGAACCTTCCCATTGACGATGAAACACAGAAATTGCATCGGAATTAAATATAAGAGACACAATGCCGACTTAAGTACAGGAAGACTGAGTCTTCCAACAGTCTATAATTTGAGCGTTTCCTGTTTCACCAGTTTTACATTCCGGTGCACTTCTACAGGTTGACTGTATCCCTCCGCATTGTGTCAGTGACGATGAAACACAGAAATTGCATCGGAATTAACTATAAGAGACACAATGCCGACTTAAGTACAGGATGACTAAGTCTTCCTACTGTCTATGTTTTGAGCGTGTTCTGTGTCATCAGTTTTATTTTCCGATGCACCTCTGCAGGTTTACTATATCGTTTGGACCTTCCCATTTACGATGAAACACAGAAATTTCATCGGAAATAAATATAAGAGACACAATGCCGACTTAAGTACAGGAAGACTGAGTCTTCCTACTGTCTATGTTTTGAGCGTTTACTGTGTCACTAGTCTTACATTCCGATGCACCTCTGCAGGTTTACTGTATCCCTTGGACCTTCCCACTGACGATGAAACACAGAAATTGCATCGGAATTAGATATAAGAGACACAATGCCGACTTAAGTACTGGAAGACTAACTCTTCCTACTGTCTATGTTTTGAGCGTTTCCTGTGTCATCAGTTTTACTTTCCGATGCACCTCTGCAGGTTTACTATATCCCTTGGACCTTCCCATTCACGATGAAACACAGAAATTTCATCGGAAATAAATATAAGAGACACAATGCCGACTTCAGTACAGGAAGACTGAGGCTTCCTACTGTCTATGTTTTGAGCGTTTCCTGTGATAGAGTTTTACATTCCGATGCACCTCTGCAGGCTTACTGTAACCCTTGGACCATCCCATTGACGATGAAACACAGAATTTGCATCGGAATTAAATATAAGAGACACGATGCCGACTTAAGTACAGGAAAACTGAGTCTTCCTACTGTCTATGTTTTGAGCGTTTCCTGTGTCACTAGTTTTACATTCCGATGCACCTCTGCAGGTTTACTGTATCCCTTGGACCTTCCCATTGACGATGAAATACAGAAATTGCATCGGAATTAAAAATAAGACACACAATGCCAACTTAAGTACAGGATGACTGAGTCTTCCTACTGTCTATAATTTGAGCGTTTCCTGTGTCACCAGTTTTACATTCCGATGCACCTCTACAGGTTTACTGTATCCCTTGGACCTTCCCATTGGCGATGAAACACACAAATTGCATCGAAATTAAATATAAGAGACACAATGCCGGCTTATGTACAGGAAGACTAAATCTTGCTACTGTCTAAGTTTTGAGCGTATCCTGTGTCATCAGTTTTACTTTCCGATGCACCTCTGCAGGTTTACTATATCCCTTGGACCTTCCCATTCACGATGAAACACAGAAATTTCATCGGAAATAAATATAAGAGACACAATGCCGACTTCAGTACAGGAAGACTGAGGCTTCCTACTGTCTATGTTTTGAGCGTTTCCTGTGTCACCAGTTTTACATTCTGATGCACCTCTGCAGATTTACTGTATCCCTTGAACCTTCCCATTGACGATGAAACACAGAAATTGCATCGGAATTAAATATAAGAGACACAATGCCGACTTAAGTACAGGAAGACTGAGTCTTCCAACTGTCTATAATTTGAGCGTTTCCTGTTTCACCAGTTTTACATTCCGATGCACTTCTACAGGTTGACTGTATCCCTCCGCATTGTGTCAGTGACGATGAAACACAGAAATTGCATCGGAATTAACTATAAGAGACACAATGCCGACTTAAGTACAGGATGACTAAGTCTTCCTACTGTCTATGTTTTGAGCGTGTTCTGTGTCTTCAGTTTTATTTTCCGATGCACCTCTGCAGGTTTACTATATCGTTTGGACCTTCCCATTTACGATGAAACACAGAAATTTCATCGGAAATAAATATAAGAGACACAATGCCGACTTAAGTACAGGAAGACTGAGTCTTCCTACTGTCTATGTTTAGAGCGTTTACTGTGTCACTAGTCTTACATTCCGATGCACCTCTGCAGGTTTACTGTATCCCTTGGACCTTCCCACTGACGATGAAACACAGAAATTGCATCGGAATTAGATATAAGAGACACAATGCCGACTTAAGTACTGGAAGACTGAGTCTTCCTACTGTCTATGTTTTGAGCGTTTCCTGTGTCACCAGTTTTACATTCTGATGCACCTCTGCAGGTTTACTGTATCCCTTGGACCTTCCCATTGGCGATGAAACACAGAAATTTCACCGGAAATAAATATAAGAGACACAATGCCGACTTAAGTACATGAAGACTGAGTCTTCCTACTGTCTATGATTTGAGCGTTTCCGGTGTCACTAGTTTTACATTCCGTTGCACCTCTGCAGGTTAACTGTATCCCTTGGACCTTCCCATTGACGACGAAACACAGGAATTGCATCGGAATTAAATTTAAGAGACACAATGCCGACTTAAGTACAGGAAGACTGAGTCTTCCTACTGTCTATGTTTTGAGCGTTTCCTGTGTCACCAGTTTTACATTCTGATGCACCTCTGCAGATTTACTGTATCCCTTGAACCTTCCCATTGACGATGAAACACAGAAATTGCATCGGAATTAAATATAAGAGACACAATGCCGACTTAAGTACAGGTAGACTGAGTCTTCCTACTGTCTATAATTTGAGCGTTTCCTGTGTCACCAGTTTTACATTCCAATGCACCTCTGCAGGTTTACAGTATCCCTTGGACCTTCCCATTGGCGATGAAACACACAAATTGCATCGAAATTAAATATAAGAGACACTATGCCGACTTAAGTACAGGAAGACTAAATCTTGCTACTGTCTATGTTTTGAGCGTTTCCTGTGTCATCAGTTTTACTTTCCGTTGCACCTCTGCAGGTTTACTATATCCCTTGGACCTTCCCATTTACGATGAAACACAGGAATTTCATCGGAAATAAATATAAGAGACACAATGCCGACTTAAGTACACGAAGACTGAGTCTTCCTACTGTCTATGTTTTGAGCGTTTCCTGTGTCACCAGTTTTACATTCCGATGCACCTCTGCAGGTTTACTGTATCCCTTGGACTTTCCCATTGACGATGAAACACAGAAATTGCATCGGAATTAAATGTAAGAGACACAATGCCGACTTAAGTACAGGAAGACTGAGTCTTCCTACTGTCTATGTTTAGTTCGTTTCCTGTGTCACTAGTTTTACATTCCGATGCACCTCTGCAGGTTTACTGTATCCCTTGGACCTTCCCATTGACGATGAAACACAGAAATTGCATCGGAATTAAATATAAGAGACACAATGCCGACTTAAGTACAGGAAGACTGAGTCTTCCTACTGTCTATGTTTGAGCGTTTCCTGTGTCACTAGTTTTACATTCAGATGCACCTCTGCAGGTTTACAGTATCCCTTCGACCTTCCCATTGACGATGAAACACAGCAATTGCATCGGAATTATATATAAGAGACACAATGCCGACTTAAGTACATTAAGACTGAGTCTTCCTACTGTTTATGTTTTGAGCGTTTCCTGTGTCATCGGTTTTACATTCCGATGCACCTCTGCATGTTTACTGTATCCCTTGGACCTTCCCATTGGCGATGAAACACACAAATTGCATCGAAATTAAATATAAGAGACACTATGCCGACTTAAGTACAGGAAGACTAAATCTTGCTACTGTCTATGTTTTGAGCGTTTCCTGTGTCATCAGTTTTACTTTCCGTTGCACCTCTGCAGGTTTACTATATCCCTTGGACCTTCCCATTCACGATGAAACACAGAAATTTCATCGGAAATAAATATAAGAGACACAATGCCGACTTCAGTACAGGAAGACTGAGTCTTCCTACTGTCTATGTTTTGAGCGTTTCCTGTGTCACGAGTTTTACATTCCGATGCACATCTGCAGGTTTACTGTATCCCTCGGACTTCCCATTGACGATGAAACACAGAAATTGCATCGGAATTAAATATAAGAGAAACAATGCCGACTTAAGTACAGGAAGACTGAGTCTTCCTACAGTCTATAATTTGAGCGTTTCCTGTGTCACCACTTTTTCATTCCGATGCACCTCTACACGTTTACTGTATCCCTTGGACCTTCACAGTGACGATGAAACACAGAAGTTGCATCGGAATTAAATATAAGAGACACAATGCCGACTTAAGTACAGGAAGACTGAGTCTTCCTACTGTCTATGTTTTGAGCGTTCCCTGTGTCACGAGTTTTACATTCCGATGCACCTCTGCAGGTTTACTGTATCCCTTGGACCTTCCCATTGACGATGAAACACAGAAATTGCATCGGAATTAAATATAAGAGACACAATGCCGACTTAAGTACAGGAAGACTGAGTCTTCCTACTGTCGATGTTTTGAGCGTTTCCTGTGTCACTAGTTTTACATTCCGATGCACCTCTGCAGGTTTACTGCATCCCTTGGACCTACCCATTGACGATGAAACACAGAATTTGCATCGGAATTAAATATAAGAGACACAATGCCGACTTAAGTACAGGAAGACTGAGTATTCCTACTGTCTATGTTTTGAGCTTTTCCTGTGTCACCAGTTTTACATTCTGATGCACCTCTGCAGGTTTACTGAATCCCTTGGACCTTCCCTTTGAAGATGAAACACAAAAATTGCATCGAAATTAAATATAAGAGACACAATGCCGACTTAAGTACAGGATGACTGAGTCTTCCTACTGTCTATAATTTGAGCGTTTCCTGTGTCACCAGTTTTACATTCCGATGCACCTCTGCATGTTTACTGTATCCCTTGGAACTTCCCATTGGCGATGAAACACACAAATTGAATCGAAATTAAATATAAGAGACACAATGCCGACCTAAGTACAGGAAGACTAAATCCTGCTGCTGTCTATGTTTTGAGCGTATCCTGTGTCATCAGTTTTACTTTCCGATGCACTTCTGCAGGTTTACTATATCCCTTGGACCTTCCCATTCACGATGAAACACAGAAATTTCATCGGAAATAAATATAAGAGACACAATGCCGACTTAAGTACACGAAGACTGAGTCTTCCTACTGTCTATGTTTTGAGCGTTTCCTGTGTCACCAGATTTACATTCCGATGCACCTCTGCAGGTTTACTGTATCGGTTGGACTTTCCCATTGACGATGAAACACAGAAATTGCCTCGGAATTAAATGTAAGAGACACAATGCCGACTTAAGTACAGGAAGACTAACTCTTCCTACTGTCTATGTTTTGAGCGTTTCCTGTGTCATGAGTTTTACTTTCCGATGCACCTCTGCAGCTTTACTATATCCCTTGGACCTTCCCATTCACGATGAAACACAGAAATTTCATCGGAAATAAATATAAGAGACACAATGCCGACTTCAGTACAGGAAGACTGAGTCTTCCTACTGTCTATGTTTTGAGCGTTTCCTGTGATAGAGTTTTACATTCCGATGCACCTCTGCAGGCTTACTGTAACCCTTGGACCATCCCATTGACGATGAAACACAGAAATTGCATCGGAATTAAATATAAGAGACACGATGCCGACTTAAGTACGGGAAGACTGAGTCTTCCTACTGTCTATGTTTTGAGCGTTTCCTGTGTCACTAGTTTTACATTCCGATGCACCTCTGCAGGTTTACTGTATCCCTTGGACCTTCCCATTGACGATGAAATACAGAAATTGCATCGGAATTAAAAATAAGAGACACAATGCCGACTTAAGTACAGGATGACTGAGTCTTCCTACTGTCTATAATTTGAGCGTTTCCTGTGTCACCAGTTTTACATTCCGATGCACCTCTACAGGTTTACTGTATCCCTTGGACATTCACAGCGACGATGAAACACAGAAATTTCATCGGAAATAAATATAAGAGACACAATGCCGACATTAGTACAGGAAGACTGAGTCTTCCTACTGTCTATGTTTTGAGCGTTTCCTGTGTCACTAGTTTTACATTCCGATGCACCTCTGCAGGTTTACTGTATCCCTTGGACCTTCCCATTGACGATGAAACACAGAAATTGCATCGGAATTAAATATAAGAGACACAATGCCGACTTAAGTACAGGAAGACTGAGTCTTCCAACTGTCTATGTTTTCAGCGTTTCCTGTGTCACTAGTTTTACATTCCGATGCACCTCAGCAGGTTTACTGTATCCCTTGGACCTTCCCATCGACAATGAAACACAGAAATTGCATCGGAATTAAATATAAGAGACACAATGCCGACTTAAGTACAGGAAGACTAAATCCTGCTGCTGTCTATGTTTTGAGCGTATCCTGTGTCATCAGTTTTACTTTCCGATGCACTTCTGCAGGTTTACTGTATCCCTTGGACTTCCCATTGACGATGAAACACAGAAATTTCATCGGAATTAAATATAAGAGACACAATGCCGACTTAAGTACGGGAAGAATGAGTATTCCTACTGTCTATATTTTGAGCGTTTCCTGTGTCACTAGTTTTACATTCCGATGCACCTCTGCAGGTTTACTGCATCCCTTGGACATTCCCATTGACGATGAAACACAGAAATTGCATCGGAATTAAATATAAGTGACACAATGCCGACTTAAGTACAGGAAGACTGAGACTTCCTACTGTCTATGTTTTGAGCGTTTCATGTGTCACCAGTTTTACATTCTGATGCACCTCTGCAGGTTTACTGTATCCCTTGGACCTTCCCATTGACGATGAAACACAAAAATTGCATCGGAATTAAGTATAAGAGACACAATGCCGACTTAAGTACAGGATGACTGAGTCTTCCTACTGTCTATAATTTGAGCGTTTCCTGTGTCACCAGTTTTACATTCCGATGCACCTCTGCATGTTTACTGTATCCCTTGGAACTTCCCATTGGCGATGAAACACACAAATTGAATCGAAATTAAATATAAGAGACACAATGCCGACTTAAGTACAGGAAGACTAAATCCTGCTGCTGTCTATGTTTTGAGCGTATCCTGTGTCATCAGTTTTACTTTCCGATGCACCTTTGCAGGTTTACTATATCCCTTGGACCTTCTCATTCACGATGAAACACAGAAATTTCATCGGAAATAAATATAAGAGACACAATGCCGACTTAAGTACAGGAAGACTGAGTCTTCCAACTGTCTATGTTTTGAGCGTTTCCTGTGTCACTAGTTTTACATTCCGATGCACCTCAGCAGGTTTACTGTATCCCTTGGACCTTCCCATCGACAATGAAACACAGAAATTGCATCGGAACTAAATATAATAGACACAATGACGACTTAAGTACAGGAAGACTGAGTCTTCCTACTGTCTATGTCTTGAGCGTTTCCTGTGTCATCAGTTTTACTTTCCGGTGCACCTCTGCAGGTTTGCTATATCCCTTGGACCTTCCCATTCACGATGAAACACAGAAATTTCATCGGAAGTAAATATAAGAGACACAATGCAGACTTAAGTACAGGAAGATTGAGTCTTCCTACTGTCTATGTTTTGAGCGTTTCCTGTGTCACGAGTTTTACATCCCGATGCACCTCTGCAGGTTTACTGTATCCCTTGGACCTTCCCATTGACGATGAAACACAGAAATTGCATCGGAATTAAATATAAGAGACACAATGCCGACTTAAGTACGGGAAGAATGAGTCTTCCTACTGTCTATGTTTTGAGCGTTTCCTGTGTCACTAGTTTTACATTCCGATGCACCTCTGCAGGTTTACTGCATCCCTTGGACATTCCCATTGACGATGAAACACACAAATTGCATCGGAATTAAACATAAGAGAAACAATGCCGACTTAAGTACAGGAAGACTGAGTCTTCCTAATGTCTATAATTTGAGCGTTTCCTGTGTCACCAGTTTTACATTCCGATGCACCTCTACAGGTTTACTGTATCCCTTGGACATTCACAGCGACGATGAAACACAGAAATTTCATCGGAAATAAATATAAGAGACACAATGCCGACTTAAGTACACGAAGACTGCCTCTTCCTACTGTCTATGTTTTGTGCGTTTCCTGTGTCACCAGTTTTACATTCCGATGCACCTCTGCGGGATAACTGTATCCCTTGGACCTTCCCATTGACGATGAAATACAGAAATTGCATCGGAATTAAATATAAGAGACACAATGCCGACTTAAGTACAGGAAGACTGAGTCTTCCTACTGTCTATGTTTTGAGCGTTTCCTGTGTCACTAGTTTTACATTCCGATGCACCTCTGCAGGTTTACTGTATCCCTTGGACCTTCCCATTGACGATGAAACACAGAAATTGCATCGGAATTAAATATAAGAGACACAATGCTGACTTAAGTACAGGAAGACTGAGTCTTCCAACTGTCTATGTTTTCAGCGTTTCCTGTGTCACTAGTTTTACATTCCGATGCACCTCAGCAGGTTTACTGTATCCCTTGGACCTTCCCATCGACAATGAAACACAGAAATTGCATCGGAATTAAATATAAGAGACACAATGCCGACTTAAGTACAGGAAGACTAAATCCTGCTGCTGTCTATGTTTTGAGCGTATCCTGTGTCATCAGTTTTACTTTCCGATGCACTTCTGCAGGTTTACTGTATCCCTTGGACTTCCCATTGACGATGAAACACAGAAATTTCATCGGAATTAAATATAAGAGACACAATGCCGACTTAAGTACGGGAAGAATGAGTATTCCTACTGTCTATATTTTGAGCGTTTCCTGTGTCACTAGTTTTACATTCCGATGCACCTCTGCAGGTTTACTGCATCCCTTGGACATTCCCATTGACGATGAAACACAGAAATTGCATCGGAATTAAATATAAGTGACACAATGCCGACTTAAGTACAGGAAGACTGAGACTTCCTACTGTCTATGTTTTGAGCGTTTCATGTGTCACCAGTTTTACATTCTGATGCACCTCTGCAGGTTTACTGTATCCCTTGGACCTTCCCATTGACGATGAAACACAAAAATTGCATCGGAATTAAGTATAAGAGACACAATGCCGACTTAAGTACAGGATGACTGAGTCTTCCTACTGTCTATAATTTGAGCGTTTCCTGTGTCACCAGTTTTACATTCCGATGCACCTCTGCATGTTTACTGTATCCCTTGGACCTTCCCATTGGCGATGAAACACACAAATTGAATCGAAATTAAATATAAGAGACACAATGCCGACTTAAGTACAGGAAGACTAAATCCTGCTGCTGTCTATGTTTTGAGCGTATCCTGTGTCATCAGTTTTACTTTCCGATGCACCTTTGCAGGTTTACTATATCCCTTGGACCTTCTCATTCACGATGAAACACAGAAATTTCATCGGAAATAAATATAAGAGACACAATGCCGACTTAAGTACAGGAAGACTGAGTCTTCCAACTGTCTATGTTTTGAGCGTTTCCTGTGTCACTAGTTTTACATTCCGATGCACCTCAGCAGGTTTACTGTATCCCTTGGACCTTCCCATCGACAATGAAACACAGAAATTGCATCGGAACTAAATATAATAGACACAATGACGACTTAAGTACAGGAAGACTGAGTCTTCCTATTGTCTATGTCTTGAGCGTTTCCTGTGTCATCAGTTTTACTTTCCGGTGCACCTCTGCAGGTTTGCTATATCCCTTGGACCTTCCCATTCACGATGAAACACAGAAATTTCATCGGAAGTAAATATAAGAGACACAATGCAGACTTAAGTACAGGAAGATTGAGTCTTCCTACTGTCTATGTTTTGAGCGTTTCCTGTGTCACGAGTTTTACATCCCGATGCACCTCTGCAGGTTTACTGTATCCCTTGGACCTTCCCATTGACGATGAAACACAGAAATTGCATCGGAATTAAATATAAGAGACACAATGCCGACTTAAGTACGGGAAGAATGAGTCTTCCTACTGTCTATGTTTTGAGCGTTTCCTGTGTCACTAGTTTTACATTCCGATGCACCTCTGCAGGTTTACTGCATCCCTTGGACATTCCCATTGACGATGAAACACACAAATTGCATCGGAATTAAACATAAGAGAAACAATGCCGACTTAAGTACAGGAAGACTGAGTCTTCCTAATGTCTATAATTTGAGCGTTTCCTGTGTCACCAGTTTTACATTCCGATGCACCTCTACAGGTTTACTGTATCCCTTGGACATTCACAGCGACGATGAAACACAGAAATTTCATCGGAAATAAATATAAGAGACACAATGCCGACTTAAGTACACGAAGACTGCCTCTTCCTACTGTCTATGTTTTGTGCGTTTCCTGTGTCACCAGTTTTACATTCCGATGCACCTCTGCGGGATAACTGTATCCCTTGGACCTTCCCATTGACGATGAAATACAGAAATTGCATCGGAATTAAATATAAGAGACACAATGCCGACTTAAGTACAGGAAGACTGAGTCTTGCTACTGTCTATAATTTGAGCGTTTCCTGTGTCACCAGTTTTACATTCCGATGCACCTCTACAGGTTTACTGTATCCCTTGGACCTTCAGAGCGACGATGAAACACAGAAATTTCATCGGAAATAAATATAAGAGACGCAATGCCGACTTAAGTACAGGAAGACTAAATCCTGCTGCTGTCTATGTTTTGAGCGTATCCTGTGTCATCAGTTTTACATTCCGATGCACCTCTGCAGGTTTACTATATCCCTTGGACCTTCCCATTCACGATGAAACACAGAAATTTCATCGGAAATAAATATAAGAGACACAATGCCGACTTAAGTACACGAAGACTGCGTCTTCCTACTGTCTATGTTTTGTGCGTTTCCTGTGTCTTCAGTTTTACATTCCGATGCACCTCTGCAGGTTTACTGTATCCCTTGGACCTTCCCATTGACGATGAAATACAGAAATTGCATCGGAATTAAATATAAGAGACACAATGCCAACTTAAGTACAGGATGACTGAGTCTTCCTACTGTCTATAATTTGAGCGTTTCCTGTGTCACCAGTTTTACATTCCGATGCACCTCTACAGCTTTACTGTATCCGTTGGACCTTCACAGTTACGATGAAACACATAAATTACATCGGAATTAAATATAAGAGACACAATGCCGACTTAAGTACAAGTAAACAGTCTTCTTACACTCAATGTTTTAAGCGTTTCCTGTGTCACCAGTTTTATATTCCGATGCACCTCTGCATGTTTACTGTATCCCTTGGACCTTCCCATTGGCGATGAAACACACAATTTGCATCGAAATTAAATATAAGAGACACAATGCCGACTTAAGTACAGGAAGACTGAGTCTTCCTACTGTCTATAATTTGAGCGTTTCCTGTGTCACCAGTTTTACATTCCGATGCACCTCTACAGGTTTACTGTATCCCTTGGACCTTCACAGCGACGATGACACACAGAAATTGCATCGGAATTAAACATAAGAGAAACAATGCCGACTTAAGTACAGGAAGACTGAGTCTTCCTACTGTCTATAATTTGAGCGTTTCCTGTGTCACCAGTTTTACATTCCGATGCACCTCTACAGGTTTACTGTATCCCTTGGACCTTCACAGCGACGATGAAACACAGAAATTGCATCGGAATTAAATATAAGAGACACAATGCCGACTTAAGTACAGGAAGACTGAGTCTTCCTACTGTCTATGCTTGAGCGTTTCCTGTGTCACTAGTTTTACATTCCGATGCACCTCTGCAAGTTTACTGCATCCCTTGGACCTTCCCATTGACGATGAAACACAGAAATTGCATCGGAATTAAATATAAGAGACACAATGCCGACTTAAGTACAGGAAGACTGAGACTTCCTACTGTCTATGTTTTGAGCGTTTCCTGCGTCACTAGTTTTTCATTCCGATGCACCTCTGTAGGTTTACTGTATCCCTTTGACCTTCCCATTGACGATGAAACATAGAAATTGCATCGGAATTAAATATAAGAGACACAATGCCTACTTAAGTACAGGAAGACTGAGTCTTCCTACTGTCTATGTTTGAGCGTTTCCTGTGTCACTAGTTTTACATTCAGAAGCACCTCTGGTGGTTTACAGTATCCCTTCGACCTTCCCATTGACGATGAAACATAGAAATTGCATCGGAATTAAATATAAGAGACACAATGCCGACTTAAGTACAGGAAGACTGAGTCTTCCTACTGTCTATGTTGGAGCGTTTCCTGTGTCACTAGTTTTACATTCAGATGCACCTCTGGTGGTTTACAGTATCCCTTCGACCTTCCCATTGACGATGAAACACAGCAATTGCATCGGAATTATATATAAGAGAAACAATGCCGACTTAAGTACAGGAAGACTGAGTCTTCCTACTGTCTATAATTTGAGCGTTTCCTGTGTCACCAGTTTTACATTCCGATGCACCTCTACAGGTTTACTGTATCCCTTGGACCTTCACAGCGACGATGAAACACAGACATTTCATCGGAAATAAATATAAGAGACACAATGCCGACTTAAGTACAGGAAGACTGAGTCTTCCTACAGTCTATGTTTTGAGCGTTTCCTGTGTCACCAGTTTTACATTCCGATGCACCTCTGCAGGTTTACTGTTTCCCTTGGACTTTCCCAATTACGTTGAAACACAGAAATTGCATCGGAATTAAATGTAAGAGACACAATGCCGACTTAAGTACAGGGAGTCTGAGTCTTCCTGCTGTCTATGTTTTGAGCTTTTCCTGTGTCACTAGTTTTACATTCTGATGCACCTCTGCAAGTTTACTGTATCCCTTGGACTTCCCATTGACGATGAAACACAGAAATTGCATCGGAATTAAATATAAGAGAAACAATGCCGACTTAAGTACAGGAAGACTGAGTCTTCCTACTGTCTATAATTTGAGCGTTTCCTGTGTCACCAGTTTTACATTCCGATGCACCTCTACAGGTTTACTGTATCCCTTGGACCTTCACAGTGACGATGAAACACAGAAATTGCATCGGAATTAAATATAAGAGACACATTGCCGACTTAAGTACAGGAAGACTGAGTCTTCCTACTGTCTATGTTTTGAGCGTTTCCTGTGTCACGAGTTTTACATTCCGATGCACCTCTGCAGGTTTACTGTATCCCTTGGTGTTGTGTCGATTCCCTAAGGTCTCGACACAATGAGTGGCTAGGTGCACGCGAAACTAACGCAGACGGGCGTAAATTCTGAAACAGGAGATTGGATGAAAACTATAAAGAAAAGAAGAGAGATTTTAATATACTTAACTTTAATGTAGTCTTGTTCTTGTTGAAATACATCTCTTGCATAGTAGTAAGCAATTAGCAATGATACACATGGCGCCTTGCTAGGTAGTAGCGATGGACTAGCTGAAGGCTATTTAATCTGTCTCTCGGCAAATGAGAGGAATACTTGGTAGGTCTAGTCGCAAGCTATGTCGTCCGTACAACTGGGGCGAGGTCAAGTCCGTGTCTTGTGACCTGCCCTGTGGTGGCGCTACGTTTGCGAATACACAGTGGCGACACGCGGGTCCGACATGTACTACAGGACCGCGGCCGATTTAAGTTACCACCTAGCAAGTGTGGTGTCTAGCGGTGACACCACATTCCTCCCCCGCAAATCGGCGAACGGTCGTGAGATAAGGCTTCCGCCCGCCGTGGGGAGGACCCCATGTTGACGTATGCGATGAGGTGGGGAGCCTAAGAACAGGCGAGGCTGTGCCACCCGCACCCGGCCATTCGGTCCGAGGGGAGCTAGGAAACGCCTGCAAACCTAGTCCAGGGTGCACGTCAACATGAGGTGTTTGCGCACGGAATGATATAAGAGGAGCGGCGGGGTCGACCTCCATGTGGTCGGAGCACCCGACGGGCGAAGACGACATCTGGTCCGGAGCGGGCAAGAGGTCCATGGCGGAGGACGGCTGGTCACGGGAAGCAAGCGGCGGCGCGTGACCCAGGGAGGCGCGAGGCGGCTGCAGCGAAGCGTCCGCTGCTGGCGGCGCCGGCGGCGGCTGCGGCGGCGCGACGCCATGAGGCAAAATGGAAGGCAGCGTCGGTAACACCTGGGGATGAGGCGAGCCAGTAGATGGGTCCCCAGGGCGCTGACCTGACGGCTCCGTCGCTGAAAGCAGACGGGGAGCGGCAGAACCCAGGCGACGACAGAGGCGCAGCTGATTGAGATGCCGACGCACCTCACCAGAGGCCCCCAAAACCAAATACATCGCGCGGCCGAGGCAGCGAAGAATGCGCCCTGCGAGCCAACGCTGTGAACCGCGATAGTTGCGATAATAGACAACGTCGCCAGGAGCAAAAGCAGGAGTCTGCCGCTGCACAGGAACCTGATGTGGCGGATGCAGCAAAGACATCAGAGTTCGATGAGGACGACCATGGAGCAATTCAGCCGGCGAGCGACCATCGCGGGGCTGAGAGCGATATGAGGACAAAAAGAGCAACAAAGCGTCCTCCCGAGAATGCGACTCTTTCAATTTCAACATCTGGGACTTGAAAGTCCGGACCAATCGTTCAGCGGCACCGTTTGACTGAGGCGAAAACGGCGCGGACGTCAGATGTTGAATACCATTGGCCTGGCAGAATGACTGAAATTCTGCGGACATGAATTGTGGGCCATTGTCGGAAACAATAGTCTGCGGAAGACCTTCAATGCAAAAGATAGCAGACAAGGCTTGGATTGTGGCAGAAGACGTCGTGGAAGACATCCGGACAACAAAAGGAAAATTGCTGAAAGCATCGACCACAACCAACCATCGAGCATTCCAGAACGGACCAGCAAAATCGATGTGCAAGCGTTGCCAAGGGGAAGTGGCTTTCGGCCATGCAAAGAATTTCCGCGGCGGTGCGGATTGTTGTTCGGCACACGCCACGCAAGAGGAGCACATATTCGCAATCGCAGCATCGATTCCGAACCAAGTACAGTGCTGTCGAGCAAGTTGTTTCGTTCGCACTATACCCCAATGTCCTTGGTGAAGAAGCCGTAAGACAGAGGACTGTAACGAACGTGGGACTACGACTCGGGATTGATCATTATCGGAACGCAACAACAAAACACCACGTCGGACAAAAAGTCTCTCCTTGTGAGCAAAAAATCTGCGAACCAAAGGATCCCCGATCCGTGACTTTGACAAGGGCCATTGCGTAGCAACAAAACGCAAAACAGTAGCAAGGACAGGGTCAGCAGCTGTGGCTGTAGCTACACGACGAAAATCAATCGGAAACGATGCGACCACGTCATCGGTTTCCGAATCAATGAACATGCAAGCAAGTTCGGAAGAATCGAATGCTTTATCCTCAGCAACAGGCAAACGGGACAACGCATCAGCGTTGCCGTGCTTAGCAGTGGACCGATACAAGATATCGTAGCGGTACTGCGAGAGAAAAAGTGACCAGCGAATGAATTTCTGCGCTGTACGTGGAGGTACAGTCTTGTTCGGATGAAAAAGTGATGTCAAAGGTTTGTGGTCCGTGATGATTGTAAAGTGACGACCATACAAGAAGTCATGGAACTTGGTAACACCAAACACTAGAGCTAAAGCTTCTTTCTCTATTTGTGAATAATTTCTTTGCGCAGATGAGAGCAATTTGGACGCAAAGGCAATAGGGCGATCATGCGAGCCATCCTTGTGCGCAAGCACAGCACCGATCCCGAAATCCGATGCATCTACCATCAACAAAAGGGGTTTTCGGGGATCGAATGGCGTAAGGCAAGTATTTGAAAGTAACGCCGATTTCAACTGGCGAAAGGCGCGTTCGCATTCCGTCGTCCAGACGAACGGAACACCTTTACGGCGTAAGCGATGAAGCGGAGCTGAAATGGAAGAAGCATTGCGCACAAACTTTGAATAATAATTTACCTTACCCAGCACACTCTGTAGCTGTTTTAAGTTCTGCGGTGACGGCAAGTCCTGAATGGCACGAAGGTGCTCTGGACTCGGATGTATACCTTGGGCATTTATGACATGCCCCAGGTACGGTAAGTCACGAGCAAAAAACACACATTTGTCCTTCCTCAAGCGAAGACCATTCTGACGCAATACCTGAAATAATGTTCGGAGATTCTGCAAATGTTCGGCTTCTGTCTTTCCTGAGATTACAATATCGTCCAGATAGTTCGCAGCAGTAGGGACCGACGCACAAATAGTTTGTAAATATTGCTGAAATAAAGCAGGGGCGGATGCACACCCGAATGGCAGTCTTTTGAAGCGATACAAGCCAAGATGCGTGTTAACCACTAAGACGCGCTGGGATTCGTCGTCCACAGGTATTTGCAAGTACGCATCTGCTAGGTCCAATTTTGAAAAATATTTTCCCGGGCACAGTTTGTCAAAAAGATCTTCCGGGCGGGGCAAAGGAAAAGTGGCAGTCACAAGGTGTGGATTCACAGTTGCCTTGAAGTCCACGCAAAGTCTCAGTTTTCCGGAAGGTTTTGGCAAAATGACTAAGGGTGAGGCCCAGAGAGAAGCCTGCACACGTTCAATTACACCTTGAGATTCTAATTCGGCTAATGTTCTTGCGACCTCATCACGCAATGCGTGGGGAACATTGCGCGCTCTGAAAAATTTCGGTTGCGCGTTGTCTTTCAGTTCCAAATGCGCTTCATAGTTCTTAGCGCAACCAAGGCCCGGTGCAAAAATGTCTGCAAATTCTTCACAAAGACTAGAAACACTGGCGGAAGGCACAGTCTGATTCACTGATAGGACCTGATTTACAATAGACATATTAAACAATTGAAACAAATCTAAACCAAACAAGTTCACTGCACTAGAGGAACGAAGAACATAAAATGACACAAGTTTTGTCTGTCCCTTGTATGTGGCAAGAAGGCTGCACTGTCCTAACACAGGTATATGCTGTCCTGAGTAACTAGTTAACTTAACATTTGCGGCACGCAATGGCGGGGCGCCCAGTTGTTTGTACGTGTCGTGATTGAGCAAGGAAACTGCAGCTCCGGTATCGAGCTGGAATGGTATCACTTTTCCTGCAAAGTCTAAGTCCACAAAAAGTTTATTGTCTTGTTGACGACAAGAGCGACTGTCTCGTGCAATTTGAACTGATACAGGTCCAGTAGCACTTGCAACTTTACGGGATTTCCGGCGACGTCGACGCACACTTTGGGTGGGACGAACACAGTCACTGTTAGCTAAAGTGTCACTGGACGGGTGGGAATGAACTACATGAATGTCCATGGGCGAAGGTCCACGAGCCTGATTGTCCTGGGTTCGATTCCGGCGCGAAGCAAAGGGCCTGGAATTTGTGCGATTGTCTGATCTTAACTTTTTCCGGCAAACACTTTGTACATGTCCTTTCTTGTGACAGTAAAAGCAAATAGCTTGGCGTGACGGGCAATTTTCACGCGAATGTCTAGTGGCACACCGCGGGCAAGATTTCACTGCATTTGCTTGCTTACGCGGCGCACGTGGTTGCAAGCGAGGCGGCCGCTGCGAAGTCGGGCGCGAGGGCCGCTTAGCGTCCCGTGCAGCGGGCCCGGCGGGCCGATTAATGTGACACACTGCTGGCGAAGTTTCAAATGATTCCTGAGCAAAGTCAAGTGTGTCTTGCCTGTCCAATATGTCTATCACTTGTTGCAGGGAGGGATTAACTAGCTTCAAAATCTGTTCCCTTATGCGAACATCAGAAACGTTCTGTGCAATTGCATCACGCACCATAGTATCTGAATATGGGAGGCCACATTCACAGGCAAACGCGCAGTCTCTAGTAAGTCCTTGCAAAGTTGCAACCCACTCCCTATTAGTCTGACCGGCCGTACGTTTTGTACGAAAAAACGTATACCGTTTTGCAACTACATTTACTGTTTCTTTGAAATAGGCATCTAAAGCCGACAAAATTTCTTCGTAGGACAGAGTTGCTACGTCGCGTCGGGGAAACAATTTCACTATCACACGGTAGGTAGACACACCGACACAAGAAAGCAAAAACGGCTGCCGCTCTTTACCTTGAATTCCATAAGCAGTGAGGTGGAAGTTGAACTGATCGGCCCACTCAGTCCAGCTCTCGTTATGGGCCGCAAAGGGCCGAAATGGCGGTGCGACAGCGTTGTGTGGCTGCGGTAGCGATGAAGCGGCTGCCGCCGCATCGGTTTGCAGCGCACGTTGACCCTGGACGAGCTGTCCAAGGGCTTCCAATAACGCCTGCGTCTGCTGATTCTGCAAGCGAAAAAATTCGGACAGTACATCTGGAGAATGCGGCGAAGCCATGACACAAGCAAATTAGAGCAAGTATAACACAAAGACTGCAACGTGGGCGCGGCACCACTCCTCGTCGCCAAAATATTGTTGTGTCGATTCCCTAAGGTCTCGACACAATGAGTGGCTAGGTGCACGCGAAACTAACGCAGACGGGCGTAAATTCTGAAACAGGAGATTGGATGAAAACTATAAAGAAAAGAAGAGAGATTTTAATATACTTAACTTTAATGTAGTCTTGTTCTTGTTGAAATACATCTCTTGCATAGTAGTAAGCAATTAGCAATGATACACATGGCGCCTTGCTAGGTAGTAGCGATGGACTAGCTGAAGGCTATTTAATCTGTCTCTCGGCAAATGAGAGGAATACTTGGTAGGTCTAGTCGCAAGCTATGTCGTCCGTACAACTGGGGCGAGGTCAAGTCCGTGTCTTGTGACCTGCCCTGTGGTGGCGCTACGTTTGCGAATACACAGTGGCGACACGCGGGTCCGACATGTACTACAGGACCGCGGCCGATTTAAGTTACCACCTAGCAAGTGTGGTGTCTAGCGGTGACACCACACTTGGACCTTCCCATTGACGATGAAACACAGAAATTGCATCGGAATTAAATATAAGAGACACAATGCCGACTTAAGTACAGGAAGACTGAGTCTTCCTACTGTCGATGTTTTGAGCGTTTCCTGTGTCACTAGTTTTACATTCCGATGCACCTCTGCAGGTTTACTGCATCCCTTGGACCTACCCATTGACGATGAAACACAGAAATTGCATCGGAATTAAATATAAGAGACACAATGCCGACTTAAGTACTGGAAGACTGAGACTTCCTACTGTCTATGTTTTGAGCGTTTCCTGTGTCACCAGTTTTACATTCTGATGCACCTCTGCAGGTTTACTGTATCCCTTGGACCTTCCCATTGGCGATGAAACACACAAATTGCATCGGAATTAAATATAAGAGACACAATTCCGACTTACGTACAGGAAGACTGAGTCTTCCTACTGTCTATGTTGTGAGCGTTTTTTGTGTCACCATTTTTACATTCCGATGCACCTCTACAGCTTTACTGTATCCCTTGGACCTTCACAGTTACGATGAAACACAGAAATTACATCGGAATAAAATATAAAAGGCACAATGCCGACTTAAGTACAAGAAAACAGTCTTCTTACAGTCAATGTTTTAAGCGTTTCCTGTGTCACCAGTTTTACATTCCGATGCACCTCTGCATGTTTACTGTATCCCTTGGACCTTCCCATTGGCGATGAAACACACAAATTGCATCGGAATTAAATATAAGTGACACAATGCCGACTTAACTACAGGAAGACTGAGTCTTCCTACTGTCTATGCTTTGAGCGTTTCCTGTGTCACTAGTTTTACATTCCGATGCACCTCTGCAGGTTTACTGTATCCCTTGGACCTTCCCATTGACGATGAAATACAGATATTGCATCGGAATTAAAAATAAGAGACACAATGCCGACTTAAGCACAGGAAGACTGAGTCTTCCTACTGTCTATGTTTTGAGCGTTTCCTGTGTCACGCGTTTTACATTCCGATCCACATCTGCAGGTTTACTGTATCCCTTGGACCTTCCCATTCACGATGAAAGACAGAAATTGCATCGGAATTAAACATAAGAGAAACAATGCCGACTTAAGCACAGGAAGACTGAGTCTTCCTACTGTCTATAATTTGAGCGTTTCCTGTGTCAACAGTTTTACATTCCGATGCACCTCTACAGGTTTACTGTATCCCTTGGACCTTCACAGTTACGATGAAACACAGAAATTACATCGGAATAAAATATAAAAGGCACAATGCCGACTTAAGCACAAGAAAACAGTCTTCTTACAGTCAATGTTTTAAGCGTTTCCTGTGTCACCAGTTTTACATTCCGATGCACATCTGCATGTTTACTGTATCCCTGGGACCTTCCCATTGGCGATGAAACACAGAAATTTCATCGGAATTAAATATAAGTGACACAATGCCGACTTAAGTACAGGAAGACTGAGTCTTCCTACTGTCTATATTTTGAGCGTTTCCGGTGTCACTAGTTTTACATTCCGTTGCACCTCTGCAGGTTTACTGTATCCCTTGGACCTTCCCATTGACGACGAAACTCAGGAATTGCATCGGAATTAAATTTAAGAGACACAATGCCGACTTAAGTACAGGAAGACTGAGTCTTCCTACTGTCTATGTTTTGAGCGTTTCCTGTGTCACCAGTTTTACATTCTGATGCACCTCTGCAGATTTACTGTATCCCTTGAACCTTCCCATTGACGATGAAACACAGAAATTGCATCGGAATTAAATATAAGAGACACAATGCCGACATAAGTACAGGTAGACTGAGTCTTCCTACTGTCTATAATTTGAGCGTTTCCTGTGTCACCAGTTTTACATTCCGATGCACCTCTACAGGTTGACTGTATCCCTCGGCATTGTGTCAGTGACGATGAAACACAGAAATTGCATCGGAATTAACTATAAGAGACACAATGCCGACTTAAGTACAGGATGACTAAGTCTTCCTACTGTCTATGTTTTGAGCGTGTTCTGTGTCATCAGTTTTACTTGCCGATGCACCTCTGCAGGTTTACTATATCCATTGGACCTTCCCATTTACGATGAAACACAGAAATTGCATCGGAATTAAATGTAAGAAACACAATGCCGACTTAAGTACAGGAAGACTGAGTCTTCCAACTGTCTATGTTTTGTGTGATTCCTGTGTCACTAGTTTTTCATTCCGATGCACCTCTGTAGGTTTACTGTATCCCTTTGACCTTCCCATTGACGATGAAACATAGAAATTGCATCGGAATTAAATATAAGAGACACAATGCCGACTTAAGTACAGGAAGACTGAGTCTTCCTACTGTCTATGTTTGAGCGTTTCCTGTGTCACCAGTTTTACATTCCGATGCACCTCTACAGGTTTACTGTATCCCTTGGACCTTCACAGCGACGATGAAACACAGACATTTCATCGGAAATAAATATAAGAGACACAATGCCGACTTAAGTACAGGAAGACTGAGTCTTCCTACAGTCTATGTTTTGAGCGTTTCCTGTGTCACCAGTTTTACATTCCGATGCACCTCTGCAGGTTTACTGTTTCCCTTGGACTTTCCCAATTACGTTGAAACACAGAAATTGCATCGGAATTAAATGTAAGAGACACAATGCCGACTTAAGTACAGGGAGTCTGAGTCTTCCTGCTGTCTATGTTTTGAGCTTTTCCTGTGTCACTAGTTTTACATTCTGATGCACCTCTGCAAGTTTACTGTATCCCTTGGACTTCCCATTGACGATGAAACACAGAAATTGCATCGGAATTAAATATAAGAGAAACAATGCCGACTTAAAAACAGGAAGACTGAGTCTTCCTACTGTCTATAATTTGAGCGTTTCCTGTGTCACCAGTTTTACATTCCGATGCACCTCTACAGGTTTACTGTATCCCTTGGACCTTCACAGTGACGATGAAACACAGAAATTGCATCGGAATTAAATATAAGAGACACATTGCCGACTTAAGTACAGGAAGACTGAGTCTTCCTACTGTCTATGTTTTGAGCGTTTCCTGTGTCACGAGTTTTACATTCCGATGCACCTCTGCAGGTTTACTGTATCCCTTGGACCTTCCCGTTGGCGATGAAACACACAAATTGCATCGGAATTAAATATAAGTGACACAATGCCGACTAAACTACAGGAAGACTGAGTCTTCCTACTGTCTATGCTTTGAGCGTTTCCTGTGTCACTAGTTTTACATTCCGATGCACCTCTGCAGGTTTACTGTATCCCTTGGACCTTCCCATTGACGATGAAATACAGATATTGCATCGGAATTAAAAATAAGAGACACAATGCCGACTTAAGTACAGGATGACTGAGTCTTCCTACTGTCTATAATTTGAGCGTTTCCTGTGTCACCAGTTTTACATTCCGATGCACCTCTACAGGTTTACTGTATCCCTTGGACCTTCCTATTGACGATGAAACACACAAATTGCATCGAAATTAAATATAAGGGACACAATGCCGACTTAAGTACAGGAAGACTGAGTCTTCCAACTGTCTATGTTTTGAGCGTTTCCTGTGTCACGCGTTTTACATTCCGATCCACATCTGCAGGTTTACTGTATCCCTTGGACCTTCCCATTCACGATGAAAGACAGAAATTGCATCGGAATTAAACATAAGAGAAACAATGCCGACTTAAGCACAGGAAGACTGAGTCTTCCTACTGTCTATAATTTGAGCGTTTCCTGTGTCAACAGTTTCACATTCCGATGCACCTCTACAGGTTTACTGTATCCCTTGGACCTTCACAGTTACGATGAAACACAGAAATTACATCGGAATAAAATATAAAAGGCACAATGCCGACTTAAGCACAAGAAAACAGTCTTCTTACAGTCAATGTTTTAAGCGTTTCCTGTGTCACCAGTTTTACATTCCGATGCACATCTGCATGTTTACTGTATCCCTGGGACCTTCCCATTGGCGATGAAACACAGAAATTTCATCGGAATTAAATATAAGTGACACAATGCCGACTTAAGTACAGGAAGACTGAGTCTTCCTACTGTCTATATTTTGAGCGTTTCCGGTGTCACTAGTTTTACATTCCGTTGCACCTCTGCAGGTTTACTGTATCCCTTGGACCTTCCCATTGACGACGAAACTCAGGAATTGCATCGGAATTAAATTTAAGAGACACAATGCCGACTTAAGTACAGGAAGACTGAGTCTTCCTACTGTCTATGTTTTGAGCGTTTCCTGTGTCACCAGTTTTACATTCTGATGCACCTCTGCAGATTTACTGTATCCCTTGAACCTTCCCATTGACGATGAAACACAGAAATTGCATCGGAATTAAATATAAGAGACACAATGCCGACATAAGTACAGGTAGACTGAGTCTTCCTACTGTCTATAATTTGAGCGTTTCCTGTGTCACCAGTTTTACATTCCGATGCACCTCTACAGGTTGACTGTATCCCTCGGCATTGTGTCAGTGACGATGAAACACAGAAATTGCATCGGAATTAACTATAAGAGACACAATGCCGACTTAAGTACAGGATGACTAAGTCTTCCTACTGTCTATGTTTTGAGCGTGTTCTGTGTCATCAGTTTTACTTGCCGATGCACCTCTGCAGGTTTACTATATCCATTGGACCTTCCCATTTACGATGAAACACAGAAATTGCATCGGAATTAAATGTAAGAAACACAATGCCGACTTAAGTACAGGAAGACTGAGTCTTCCAACTGTCTATGTTTTGTGTGTTTCCTGTGTCACTAGTTTTTCATTCCGATGCACCTCTGTAGGTTTACTGTATCCCTTTGACCTTCCCATTGACGATGAAACATAGAAATTGCATCGGAATTAAATATAAGAGACACAATGCCGACTTAAGTACAGGAAGACTGAGTCTTCCTACTGTCTATGTTTGAGCGTTTCCTGTGTCACTAGTTTTACATTCAGATGCACCTCTGGTGGTTTACAGTATCCCTTCGACCTTCCCATTGACGATGAAACACAGCAATTGCATCGGAATTATATATAAGAGACACAATGCCGACTTAAGTACAATAACACTGAGTCTTCCTACTGTTTATGTTTTGAGCGTTTCCTGTGTCATCGGTTTTACATTCCGATGCACCTCTGCATGTTTACTGTATCCCTTGGACCTTCCCATTGGCGATGAAACACACAAATTGCATCGAAATTAAATATAAGGGACACTATGCCGAATTAAGTACAGGAAGACCAAATCTTGCTACTGTCTATGTTTTGAGCGTTTCCTGTGTCATCAGTTTTACTTTCCGTTGCACCTCTGCAGGTTTACTATATCCCTTGGACCTTCCCATTCACGATGAAACACAGAAATTTCATCGGAAATAAATATAAGAGACACAATGCCGACTTCAGTACAGGAAGACTGAGTCTTCCTACTGTCTATGTTTTGAGCGTTTCCTGTGTCACGAGTTTTACATTCCGATGCACCTCTGCAGGTTTACTGTATCCCTTGGACCTTCCCATTGACGATGAAACACAGAAATTGCATCGGAATTAAATATAAGAGACACAATGACGACTTAAGTACAGGAAGACTGAGACATCCTACTGTCTATGTTTTGAGCGTTTCCTGTGTCACCAGTTTTACATTCTGATGCACCTCTCCAGGTTTACTGTATCCCTTGGACCTTCGCAGTGACGATGAAACACAGAAATTGCATCGGAATTAAATATAAGAGACACAATGCAGACATAAGTACAGGAAGACTAACTCCTCCCACTGTCTATGTTTTGAGCGTTTCCTGTGTCATCAGTTTTACTTTCCGAAGCACCTCTGCAGGTTTACTATATCCCTTGGACCTTCCCATTCACGATGAAACACAGAAATTTCATCGGAAATAAATATAAGAGACACAATGCCGACTTCAGTACAGGAAGACTGATGCTTCCTACTGTCTATGTTTTGAGCGTTTCCTGTGATAGAGTTTTACATTCCGATGCACCTCTGCAGGCTTACTGTAACCCTTGGACCATCCCATTGACGATGAAACACAGAATTTGGATCGGAATTAAATATAAGAGACACGATGCCGAATTAAGTACAGGAAGACTGAGTCTTCCTACTGTCTATGTTTTGAGCGTTTCCTGTGTCACTAGTTTTACATTCCGATGCACCTCTGCAGGTTTACTGTATCCCTTGGACCTTCCCATTGACGATGAAATACAGAAATTGCATCGGAATTATAAATAAGACACACAATGCCGACTTAAGTACAGGATGACTGAGTCTTCCTACTGTCTATAATTTGAGCGTTTCCTGTGTCACCAGTTTTACATTCCGATGCACCTCTACAGGTTTACTGTATCCCTTGGACCTTCCCATTGGCGATGAAACACACAAATTGCATCGAAATTAAATATAAGAGACACAATGCCGACTTAAGTACAGGAAGACTGAGTCTTCCAACTGTCTATGATTTGAGCGTTTCCTGTGTCACGAGTTTTACATTCCGATGCACATCTGCAGGTTAACTGTATCCCTTGGACCTTCCCATTCACGATGAAACACAGAAATTTCATCGGAATTAAATATAAGAGACACAAAGCCGACTTAAGTACAGGAAGACTGAGTCTTCCAACTGTCTATAATTTGAGCGTTTCCTGTGTCACCAGTTTTACATTCCGATGCACCTCTACAGGTTGACTGTATCCCTCGGCATTGTGTCAGTGACGATGAAACACAGAAATTGCATCGGAATTAACTATAAGAGACACAATGCCGACTTAAGTACAGGATGACTAATTCTTCCTACTGTCTATGTTTTGAGCGTGTTCTGTCTCATCAGTTTTATTTTCCGATGCACCTCTGCAGGTTTACTATATCCTTTGGACCTTCCCATTCACGATGAAACACAGACATTTCATCGGAAATAAATATAAGAGACACAATTCCGACTTAAGTACAGGAAGACTGAATCTTCCTACTGTCTATGTTTTGAGCGTTTACTGTGTCACTAGTTTTACATTCCGATGCACCTCTGCAGGTTTACTGTATCCCTTGGACCTTCCCACTGACGATGAAACACAGAAATTGCATCGGAATTAGATATAAGAGACACAATGCCAACTTAAGTACTGGAAGACTGAGTCTTCCTACTGTCTATGTTTTGAGCGTTTCCTGTGTCACCAGTTTTACATTCTGATGCACCTCTGCAGGTTTACTGTATCCCTTGGACCTTCCCATTGGCGATGAAACACAGAAATTTCACCGGAAATAAATATAAGAGACACAATGCCGACTTAAGTACATGAAGACTGAGTCTTCCTACTGTCTATGATTTGAGCGTTTCCGATGTCACTAGTTTTACATTCCGTTGCACCTCTGCAGGTTAACTGTATCCCTTGGACCTTCCCATTGACGACGAAACACAGGAATTGCATCGGAATTAAATTTAAGAGACACAATGCCGACATAAGTACAGGTAGACTGAGTCTTCCTACTGTCTATAATTTGAGCGTTTCCTGTGTCACCAGTTTTACATTCCAATGCACCTCTACAGGTTGACTGTATCCCTCGGCATTGTGTCAGTGACGATGAAACACTGAAATTGCATCGGAATTAACTATAAGAGACACAATGCCGACTTAAGTACAGGATGACTAAGTCTTCCTACTGTCTATGTTTTGAGCGTGTTCTGTGTCATCAGTTTTACTTTCCGATGCACCTCTGCAGGTTTACTAAATCCCTTGGACCTTCCCATTTACGATGAAACACAGGAATTTCATCGGAAATAAATGTAAGAGACACAATGCCGACTTAAGTACACGAAGACTGAGTCTTCCTACTGTCTATGTCTTGAGCGTTTCCTGTGTCACCAGTTTTACATTCCGATGCACCTCTGCAGGTTTACTGTATCCCTTGGACTTTCCCATTGACGATGAAACACAGAAATTGCATCGGAATTAAATGTAAGAGACACAATGCCGACTTAAGTACAGGAAGACTGAGTCTTCCTACTGTCTATGTTTAGTGCGTTTCCTGTGTCACTAGTTTTAGATTCCGATGCACCTCTGCAGGTTTACTGTATCCCTTGGACCTTCCCATTGACGATGAAACACAGAAATTGCATCGGAATTAAATAAAAGAGACACAATGCCGACTTAAGTACAGGAAGACTGAGTCTTCCTACTGTCTATGTTTGAGCGTTTCCTGTGTCACTAGTTTTACATTCAGATGCACCTCTGCAGGTTTACAGTATCCCTTCGACCTTCCCATTGACGATGAAACACAGCAATTGCATCGGAATTATATATAAGAGACACAATGCCGACTTAAGTACAATAAGACTGAGTCTTCCTACTGTTTATGTTTTGAGCGTTTCCTGTGTCATCGGTTTTACATTCCGATGCACCTCTGCATGTTTACTGTATCCCTTGGACCTTCCCATTGGCGATGAAACACACAAATTGCATCGAAATTAAATATAAGAGACACTATGCCGACTTAAGTACAGGAAGACTAAATCTTGCTACTGTCTATGTTTTGAGCGTTTCCTGTGTCATCAGTTTTACTTTCCGTTGCACCTCTGCAGGTTCACTATATCCCTTGGACCTTCCCATTCACGATGAAACACAGAAATTTCATCGGAAATAAATATAAGAGACACAATGCCGACTTCAGTACAGGAAGACTGAGTCTTCCTACTGTCTATGTTTTGAGCGTTTCCTGTGTCACGAGTTTTACATTCCGATGCACATCTGCAGGTTTACTGTATCCCTCGGACTTCCCATTGACGATGAAACACAGAAATTGCATCGGAATTAAATATAAGAGAAACAATGCCGAATTAAGTACAGGAAGACTGAGTCTTCCTACAGTCTATAATTTGAGCGTTTCCTGTGTCACCACTTTTTCATTCCGATGCACCTCTACACGTTTACTGTATCCCTTGGACCTTCACAGTGACGATGAAACACAGAAATTGCATCGGAATTAAATATAAGAGACACAATGCCGACTTAAGTACAGGAAGACTGAGTCTTCCTACTGTCTATGTTTTGAGCGTTTCCTGTGTCACGAGTTTTACATTCCGATGCACCTCTGCAGGTTTACTGTATCCCTTGGACCTTCCCATTGACGATGAAACACAGAAATTGCATCGGAATTAAATATAAGAGACACAATGCTGACTTAAGTACAGGAAGACTGAGTCATCCTACTGTCGATGATTTGAGCGTTTCCTGTGTCACTAGTTTTACATTCCGATGCACCTCTGCAGGTTTACTGCATCCCTTGGACCTACCCATTGACGATGAAACACAGAATTAGCATCGGAATTAAATATAAGAGACACAATGCCGACTTAAGTACAGGAAGACTGAGTATTCCTACTGTCTATGTTTTGAGCTTTTCCTGTGTCACCAGTTTTACATTCTGATGCACCTCTGCAGGTTTACTGAATCCCTTGGACCTTCCCTTTGACGATGAAACACAAAAATTGCATCGAAATTAAATATAAGAGACACAATGCCGACTTAAGTACAGGATGACTGAGTCTTCCTACTGTCTATAATTTGAGCGTTCCCTGTGTCACCAGTTTTACATTCCGATGCACCTCTGCATGTTTACTGTATCCCTTGGAACTTCCCATTGGCGATGAAACACACAAATTGAATCGAAATTAAATATAAGAGACACAATGCCGACTTAAGTACAGGAAGACTAAATCCTGCTGCTGTCTATGTTTTGACCGTATCCTGTGTCATCAGTTTTACTTTCCGATGCACTTCTGCAGGTTTACTATATCCCTTGGACCTTCCCATTCACGATGAAACACAGAAATTTCATCGGAAATAAATATAAGAGACACAATGCCGACTTAAGTACACGAAGACTGAGTCTTCCTACTGTCTATGCTTTGAGCGTTTCCTGTCTCACCAGATTTACATTCCGATGCACCTCTGCAGGTTTACTGTATCGCTTGGACTTTCCCATTGACGATGAAACACAGAAATTGCATCGGAATTAAATGTAAGAGACACAATGCCGACTTAAGTACAGGAAGACTGCGTCTTCCTACTGTCTATAATTTGAGCGTTTCCTGTGTCACCAGTTTTATATTCCGATGCACCTCTACAGGTTTACTGTATCCCTTGGACCTTCACAGTGACGATGAAACACAGCAATTGCATCGGAATTAAATATAAGAGACACAATGCCGACTTAAGTACAGGAAGACTAACTCTTCCTACTGTCTATGTTTTGAGCGTTTCCTGTGTCATGAGTTTTACTTTCCGATGCACCTCTGCAGGTTTACTATATCCCTTGGACCTTCCCATTCACGATGAAACACAGAAATTTCATCGGAAATAAATATAAGAGACACAATGCCGACTTCAGTACAGGAAGACTGAGTCTTCCTACTGTCTATGTTTTGAGCGTTTCCTGTGATAGAGTTTTACATTCCGATGTACCTCTGCAGGCTTACTGTAACCCTTGGACCATCCCATTGACGATGAAACACAGAGATTGCATCGGAATTAAATATAAGAGACACGATGCCGACTTAAGTACGGGAAGACTGAGTCTTCCTACTGTCTATGTTTTGAGCGTTTCCTGTGTCACTAGTTTTACATTCCGATGCACCTCTGCAGGTTTACTGTATCCCTTGGACCTTCCCATTGACGATGAAATACAGAAATTGCATCGGAATTAAAAATAAGAGACACATTGCCGACTTAAGTACAGGATGACTGAGTCTTCCTACTGTCTATAATTTGAGCGTTTCCTGTGTCACCAGTTTTACATTCCGATGCACCTCTACAGGTTTACTGTATCCCTTGGACCTTCCCATTGACGATGTAATACAGAAATTGCATCGGAATTAAAAATAAGAGACACAATGCCGACTTAAGTACAGGATGACTGAGTCTTCCTACTGTCTATAATTTGAGCGTTTCCTGTGTCACCAGTTTTACATTCCGATGCACCCCTACAGGTTGACTGTATCCCTCGGCATTGTGTCAGTGACGATGAAACACAGAAATTGCATCGGAATTAACTATAAGAGACACAATGCCGACTTAAGTACAGGATGACTAAGTCTTCCTACTGTCTTTGTTTTGAGCGTGTTCTGTGTCATCAGTTTTACTTTCCGATGCACCTCTGCAGGTTTACTATATCCTTTGGACCTTCCCATTTACGATGAAACACAGAAATTTCATCGGAAATAAATATAAGAGGCACAATGCCGACTTAAGTACACGAAGACTGAGTCGTCCTACTGTCTATGTTTTGAGCGTTTCCTGTGTCACCAGGTTTACATTCCGATGCACCTCTGCAGGTTTACTGTATACCTTGGACTTTCCCATTAACGATGAAACACAGAAATTGCATCGGAATTAAATGTAAGAGACACAATGCCGACTTAAGCACTGGAAGACTTAGTCTTCCTACTGTCTATGCTTTGTGCGTTTCCTGTGTCACTAGTTTTACATTCCGATGCACCTCTAATGGTTTACTGTATCCCTTGGACCTTCCCATTGACGATGAAACACAGTAATTGCATCGGAATTAAATATAAGAGACACAATGCCGACTTAAGTACAGGAAGACTGAATCTTCCTACTGTCTATGTTTGAGCGTTTCCTGTGTCACTAGTTTTACATTCAGATGCACCTCTTCAGGTTTACTGTATCCCTTCGAACTTCCCATTGACGATGAAACACAGCAATTGCATCGGAATTATATATAAGAGACACAATGCCGACTTAAGTACAGGAAGACAGAGTCTTCCTACTGTTTATGTTTTGAGCGTTTCCTGTGTCATCAGTTTTACATTCCGATGCACCTCTGCATGATTACTGTATCCCGTGGACCTTCCCATTGGCGATGAAACACACAAATTGCATCGAAATTCAATATAAGAGACACTATGCCGACTTAAGTAAAGGAAGACTAAATCTTGCTACTGTCTATGTTTTGAGCGTTTCCTGTGTCATCAGTTTTACTTTCCGTTGCACCTCTGCAGGTTTACTATATCCCTTGGACCTTCCCATTCACGATGAAACACAGAAATTTCATCGGAAATAAATATAAGAGACACAATGCCGACTTCAGTACAGGAAGACAGAGTCTTCCTACTGTCTATGTTTTGAGCGTTTCCTGTGTCACTAGTTTTACATTCCGTTGCACCTCTGCAGGTTTACTGTATCCCTTGGACCTTCCCATTGACGATGAAATACAGAAATTGCATCGGAATTAAAAATAAGAGACACAATGCCGACTTAAGTACAGGATGACTGAGTCTTCCTACTGTCTATAATTTGAGCGTTTCCTGTGTCACCAGTTTTACATTCCGATGCACCTCTACAGGTTTACTGTATCCCTTGGACCTTCCCATTGACGATGAAATACAGAAATTGCATCGGAATTAAAAATAAGAGACACAATGCCGACTTAAGTACACGATGACTGAGTCTTCCTACTGTCTATAATTTGAGCGTTTCCTGTGTCACCAGTTTTACATTCCGATGCACCCCTACAGGTTGACTGTATCCCTCGGCATTGTGTCAGTGACGATGAAACACAGAAATTGCATCGGAATTAACTATAAGAGACACAATGCCGACTTAAGTACAGGATGACTAAGTCTTCCTACTGTCTTTGTTTTGAGCGTGTTCTGTGTCATCAGTTTTACTTTCCGATGCACCTCTGCAGGTTTACTATATCCTTTGGACCTTCCCATTTACGATGAAACACAGAAATTTCATCGGAAATAAATATAAGAGGCACAATGCCGACTTAAGTACACGAAGACTGAGTCGTCCTACTGTCTATGTTTTGAGCGTTTCCTGTGTCACCAGGTTTACATTCCGATGCACCTCTGCAGGTTTACTGTATCCCTTGGACTTTCCCATTGACGATGAAACACAGAAATTGCATCGGAATTAAATGTAAGAGACACAATGCCGACTTAAGTACAGGAAGACTGAGTCTTCCTACTGTCTATGCTTTGTGCGTTTCCTGTGTCACTAGTTTTACATTCCGATGCACCTCTGAGGGTTTACTGTATCCCTTGGACCTTTCCATTGACGATGAAACACAGAAATTGCATCGGAATTAAATATAAGAGACACAATGCCGACGTAAGTACAGGAAGATTGAATCTTCCTACTGTCTATGTTTGAGCGTTTCCTGTGTCACTAGTTTTACATTCAGATGCACCTCTTCAGGTTTACTGTATCCCTTCGACCTTCCCATTGACGATGAAACACAGCAATTGCATCGGAATTATATATAAGAGACACAATGCCGACTTAAGTACAGGAAGACAGAGTCTTCCTACTGTTTATGTTTTGAGCGTTTCCCGTGTCATCAGTTTTACATTCCGATGCACTTCTGCATGATTACTGTATCCCGTGGACCTTCCCATTGGCGATGAAACACACAAATTGCATCGAAATTCAATATAAGAGACACTATGCCGACTTAAGTAAAGGAAGACTAAATCTTGCTACTGTCTATGTTTTGAGCGTTTCCTGTGTCATCAGTTTTACTTTCCGTTGCACCTCTGCAGGTTTACTATATCCCTTGGACCTTCCCATTCACGATGAAACACAGAAATTTCATCGGAAATAAATATAAGAGACACAATGCCGACTTCAGTACAGGAAGACAGAGTCATCTTACTGTCTATGTTTTGAGCGTTTCCTGTGTCACTAGTTTTACATTCCGTTGCACCTCTGCAGGTTTACTGTATCCCTTGGACCTTCCCATTGACGATGAAATACAGAAATTGCATCGGAATTAAAAATAAGAGACACAATGCCGACTTAAGTACAGGATGACTGAGTCTTCCTACTGTCTATAATTTGAGCGTTTCCTGTGTCACCAGTTTTACATTCCGATGCACCTCTACAGGTTTACTGTATCCCTTGGACCTTCCCATTGACGATGAAATACAGAAATTGCATCGGAATTAAAAATAAGAGACACAATGCCGACTTAAGTACACGATGACTGAGTCTTCCTACTGTCTATAATTTGAGCGTTTCCTGTGTCACCAGTTTTACATTCCGATGCACCCCTACAGGTTGACTGTATCCCTCGGCATTGTGTCAGTGACGATGAAACACAGAAATTGCATCGGAATTAACTATAAGAGACACAATGCCGACTTAAGTACAGGATGACTAAGTCTTCCTACTGTCTTTGTTTTGAGCGTGTTCTGTGTCATCAGTTTTACTTTCCGATGCACCTCTGCAGGTTTACTATATCCTTTGGACCTTCCCATTTACGATGAAACACAGAAATTTCATCGGAAATAAATATAAGAGGCACAATGCCGACTTAAGTACACGAAGACTGAGTCGTCCTACTGTCTATGTTTTGAGCGTTTCCTGTGTCACCAGGTTTACATTCCGATGCACCTCTGCAGGTTTACTGTATCCCTTGGACTTTCCCATTGACGATGAAACACAGAAATTGCATCGGAATTAAATGTAAGAGACACAATGCCGACTTAAGTACAGGAAGACTGAGTCTTCCTACTGTCTATGCTTTGTGCGTTTCCTGTGTCACTAGTTTTACATTCCGATGCACCTCTGAGGGTTTACTGTATCCCTTGGACCTTTCCATTGACGATGAAACACAGAAATTGCATCGGAATTAAATATAAGAGACACAATGCCGACGTAAGTACAGGAAGATTGAATCTTCCTACTGTCTATGTTTGAGCGTTTCCTGTGTCACTAGTTTTACATTCAGATGCACCTCTTCAGGTTTACTGTATCCCTTCGACCTTCCCATTGACGATGAAACACAGCAATTGCATCGGAATTATATATAAGAGACACAATGCCGACTTAAGTACAGGAAGACAGAGTCTTCCTACTGTTTATGTTTTGAGCGTTTCCCGTGTCATCAGTTTTACATTCCGATGCACTTCTGCATGATTACTGTATCCCGTGGACCTTCCCATTGGCGATGAAACACACAAATTGCATCGAAATTCAATATAAGAGACACTATGCCGACTTAAGTAAAGGAAGACTAAATCTTGCTACTGTCTATGTTTTGAGCGTTTCCTGTGTCATCAGTTTTACTTTCCGTTGCACCTCTGCAGGTTTACTATATCCCTTGGACCTTCCCATTCACGATGAAACACAGAAATTTCATCGGAAATAAATATAAGAGACACAATGCCGACTTCAGTACAGGAAGACAGAGTCATCTTACTGTCTATGTTTTGAGCGTTTCCTGTGTCACTAGTTTTACATTCCGTTGCACCTCTGCAGGTTTACTGTATCCCTTGGACCTTCCCATTGACGATGAAATACAGAAATTGCATCGGAATTAAAAATAAGAGACACAATGCCGACTTAAGTACAGGATGACTGAGTCTTCCTACTGTCTATAATTTGAGCGTTTCCTGTGTCACCAGTTTTACATTCCGATGCACCTCTACAGGTTTACTGTATCCCTTGGACCTTCCCATTGACGATGAAATACAGAAATTGCATCGGAATTAAAAATAAGAGACACAATGCCGACTTAAGTACAGGATGACTGAGTCTTCCTACTGTCTATAATTTGAGCGTTTCCTGTGTCACCAGTTTTACATTCCGATGCACCCCTACAGGTTGACTGTATCCCTCGGCATTGTGTCAGTGACGATGAAACACAGAAATTGCATCGGAATTAACTATAAGAGACACAATGCCGAGTACAGGATGACTAAGTCTTCCTACTGTCTTTGTTTTGAGCGTGTTCTGTGTCATCAGTTTTACTTTCCGATGCACCTCTGCAGGTTTACTATATCCTTTGGACCTTCCCATTTACGATGAAACACAGAAATTTCATCGGAAATAAATATAAGAGGCACAATGCCGACTTAAGTACACGAAGACTGAGTCGTCCTACTGTCTATGTTTTTAGCGTTTCCTGTGTCACCAGGTTTACATTCCGATGCACCTCTGCAGGTTTACTGTATCCCTTGGACTTTCCCATTGACGATGAAACACAGAAATTGCATCGGAATTAAATGTAAGAGACACAATGCCGACTTAAGTACAGGAAGACTGAGTCTTCCTACTGTCTATGCTTTGTGCGTTTCCTGTGTCACTAGTTTTACATTCCGATGCACCTCTGAGGGTTTACTGTATCCCTTGGACCTTCCCATTGACGATGAAACACAGAAATTGCATCGGAATTAAATATAAGAGACACAATGCCGACTTAAGTACAGGAAGACTGAATCTTCCTACTGTCTATGTTTGAGCGTTTCCTGTGTCACTAGTTTTACATTCAGATGCACCTCTTCAGGTTTACTGTATCCCTTCGACCTTCCCATTGACGATGAAACACAGCAATTGCATCGGAATTATATATAAGAGACACAATGCCGACTTAAGTACAGGAAGACAGAGTCTTCCTACTGTTTATGTTTTGAGCGTTTCCCGTGTCATCAGTTTTACATTCCGATGCACCTCTGCATGATTACTGTATCCCGTGGACCTTCCCATTGGCGATGAAACACACAAATTGCATCGAAATTCAATATAAGAGACACTATGCCGACTTAAGTAAAGGAAGACTAAATCTTGCTACTGTCTATGTTTTGAGCGTTTCCTGTGTCATCAGTTTTACTTTCCGTTGCACCTCTGCAGGTTTACTATATCCCTTGGACCTTCCCATTCACGATGAAACACAGAAATTTCATCGGAAATAAATATAAGAGACACAATGCCGACTTCAGTACAGGAAGACAGAGTCTTCCTACTGTCTATGTTTTGAGCGTTTCCTGTGTCACTAGTTTTACATTCCGTTGCACCTCTGCAGGTTTACTGTATCCCTTGGACCTTCCCATTGACGATGAAATACAGAAATTGCATCGGAATTAAAAATAAGAGACACAATGCCGACTTAAGTACAGGATGACTGAGTCTTCCTACTGTCTATAATTTGAGCGTTTCCTGTGTCACCAGTTTTACATTCCGATGCACCTCTACAGGTTTACTGTATCCCTTGGACCTTCCCATTGACGATGAAATACAGAAATTGCATCGGAATTAAAAATAAGAGACACAATGCCGACTTAAGTACAGGATGACTGAGTCTTCCTACTGTCTATAATTTGAGCGTTTCCTGTGTCACCAGTTTTACATTCCGATGCACCCCTACAGGTTGACTGTATCCCTCGGCATTGTGTCAGTGACGATGAAACACAGAAATTGCATCGGAATTAACTATAAGAGACACAATGCCGACTTAAGTACAGGATGACTAAGTCTTCCTACTGTCTTTGTTTTGAGCGTGTTCTGTGTCATCAGTTTTACTTTCCGATGCACCTCTGCAGGTTTACTATATCCTTTGGACCTTCCCATTTACGATGAAACACAGAAATTTCATCGGAAATAAATATAAGAGGCACAATGCCGACTTAAGTACACGAAGACTGAGTCGTCCTACTGTCTATGTTTTGAGCGTTTCCTGTGTCACCAGGTTTACATTCCGATGCACCTCTGAGGGTTTACTGTATCCCTTGGACCTTCCCATTGACGATGAAACACAGAAATTGCATCGGAATTAAATATAAGAGACACAATGCCGACTTAAGTACAGGAAGACTGAATCTTCCTACTGTCTATGTTTGAGCGTTTCCTGTGTCACTAGTTTTACATTCAGATGCACCTCTTCAGGTTTACTGTATCCCTTCGACCTTTCCTTTGACGATGAAACACAGAAATTGCATCGGAATTAAATATAAGAGACACAATGCCGACTTAAGTACAGGATGACTGAGTCTTCCTACTGTCTATAATTTGAGCGTTTCCTGTGTCACCAGTTTTACATTCCGATGCACCTCTGCATGTTTACTGTATCCCTTGGAACTTCCCATTGGCGATGAAACACACAAATTGAATCGAAATTAAATATAAGAGACACAATGCCGACTTAAGTACAGGAAGACTAAATCCTGCTGCTGTCTATGTTTTGAGCGTATCCTGTGTCATCAGTTTTACTTTCCGATGCACTTCTGCAGGTTTACTATATCCCTTGGACCTTCCCATTCACGATGAAACACAGAAATTTCATCGGAAATAAATATAAGAGACACAATGCCGACTTAAGTACACGAAGACTGAGTCTTCCTACTGTCTATGTTTTGAGCGTTTTCTGTCTCACCAGATTTACATTCCGATGCACCTCTGCAGGTTTACTGTATCGCTTGGACTTTCCCATTGACGATGAAACACAGAAATTGCATCGGAATTAAATGTAAGAGACACAATGCCGACTTAAGTACAGGAAGACTGAGTCTTCCAACTGTCTATAATTTGAGCGTTTCCTGTGTCACCAGTTTTACATTCCGATGCACCTCTACAGGTTTACTGTATCCCTTGGACCTTCACAGTGACGATGAAACACAGAAATTGCATCGGAATTAAATATAAGAGACACAATGCCGACTTAAGTACAGGAAGACTAACTCTTCCTACTGTCTATGCTTTGAGCGTTTCCTGTGTCATGAGTTTTACTTTCCGATGCAGCTCTGCAGGTTTACTATATCCCTTGGACCTTCCCATTCACGATGAAACACAGAAATTTCATCGGAAATAAATATAAGAGACGCAATGCCGACTTCAGTACAGGAAGACTGAGTCTTCCTACTGTCTATGTTTTGAGCGTTTCCTGTGATAGAGTTTTACATTCCGATGTACCTCTGCAGGCTTACTGTAACCCTTGGACCATCCCATTGACGATGAAACACAGAAATTGCATCGGAATTAAATATAAGAGACACGATGCCGACTTAAGTACGGGAAGACTGAGTTTTCCTACTGTCTATGTTTTGAGCGTTTCCTGTGTCACTAGTTTTACATTCCGATGCACCTCTGCAGGTTTACTGTATCCCTTGGACCTTCCCATTGACGATGAAATACAGAAATTGCATCGGAATTAAAAATAAGAGACACAATGCCGACTTAAGTACACGATGACTGAGTCTTCCTACTGTCTATAATTTGAGCGTTTCCTGTGTCACCAGTTTTACATTCCGATGCACCCCTACAGGTTGACTGTATCCCTCGGCATTGTGTCAGTGACGATGAAACACAGAAATTGCATCGGAATTAACTATAAGAGACACAATGCCGACTTAAGTACAGGATGACTAAGTCTTCCTACTGTCTTTGTTTTGAGCGTGTTCTGTGTCATCAGTTTTACTTTCCGATGCACCTCTGCAGGTTTACTATATCCTTTGGACCTTCCCATTTACGATGAAACACAGAAATTTCATCGGAAATAAATATAAGAGGCACAATGCCGACTTAAGTACACGAAGACTGAGTCGTCCTACTGTCTATGTTTTGAGCGTTTCCTGTGTCACCAGGTTTACATTCCGATGCACCTCTGCAGGTTTACTGTATCCCTTGGACTTTCCCATTGACGATGAAACACAGAAATTGCATCGGAATTAAATGTAAGAGACACAATGCCGACTTAAGTACAGGAAGACTGAGTCTTCCTACTGTCTATGCTTTGTGCGTTTCCTGTGTCACTAGTTTTACATTCCGATGCACCTCTGAGGGTTTACTGTATCCCTTGGACCTTCCCATTGACGATGAAACACAGAAATTGCATCGGAATTAAATATAAGAGACACAATGCCGACTTAAGTACAGGAAGATTGAATCTTCCTACTGTCTATGTTTGAGCGTTTCCTGTGTCACTAGTTTTACATTCAGATGCACCTCTTCAGGTTTACTGTATCCCTTCGACCTTCCCATTGACGATGAAACACAGCAATTGCATCGGAATTATATATAAGAGACACAATGCCGACTTAAGTACAGGAAGACAGAGTCTTCCTACTGTTTATGTTTTGAGCGTTTCCCGTGTCATCAGTTTTACATTCCGATGCACCTCTGCATGATTACTGTATCCCGTGGACCTTCCCATTGGCGATGAAACACACAAATTGCATCGAAATTCAATATAAGAGACACTATGCCGACTTAAGTAAAGGAAGACTAAATCTTGCTACTGTCTATGTTTTGAGCGTTTCCTGTGTCATCAGTTTTACTTTCCGTTGCACCTCTGCAGGTTTACTATATCCCTTGGACCTTCCCATTCACGATGAAACACAGAAATTTCATCGGAAATAAATATAAGAGACACAATGCCGACTTCAGTACAGGAAGACAGGGTCTTCCTACTGTCTATGTTTTGAGCGTTTCCTGTGTCACTAGTTTTACATTCCGTTGCACCTCTGCAGGTTTACTGTATCCCTTGGACCTTCCCATTGACGATGAAATACAGAAATTGCATCGGAATTAAAAATAAGAGACACAATGCCGACTTAAGTACAGGATGACTGAGTCTTCCTACTGTCTATAATTTGAGCGTTTCCTGTGTCACCAGTTTTACATTCCGATGCACCTCTACAGGTTTACTGTATCCCTTGGACCTTCCCATTGACGATGAAATACAGAAATTGCATCGGAATTAAAAATAAGAGACACAATGCCGACTTAAGTACAGGATGACTGAGTCTTCCTACTGTCTATAATTTGAGCGTTTCCTGTGTCACCAGTTTTACATTCCGATGCACCCCTACAGGTTGACTGTATCCCTCGGCATTGTGTCAGTGACGATGAAACACAGAAATTGCATCGGAATTAACTATAAGAGACACAATGCCGACTTAAGTACAGGATGACTAAGTCTTCCTACTGTCTTTGTTTTGAGCGTGTTCTGTGTCATCAGTTTTACTTTCCGATGCACCTCTGCAGGTTTACTATATCCTTTGGACCTTCCCATTTACGATGAAACACAGAAATTTCATCGGAAATAAATATAAGAGGCACAATGCCGACTTAAGTACACGAAGACTGAGTCGTCCTACTGTCTATGTTTTGAGCGTTTCCTGTGTCACCAGGTTTACATTGCGATGCACCTCTGCAGGTTTACTGTATCCCTTGGACTTTCCCATTGACGATGAAACACAGAAATTGCATCGGAATTAAATGTAAGAGACACAATGCCGACTTAAGTACAGGAAGACTGAGTCTTCCTACTGTCTATGCTTTGTGCGTTTCCTGTGTCACTAGTTTTACATTCCGATGCACCTCTGAGGGTTTACTGTATCCCTTGGACCTTCCCATTGACGATGAAACACAGAAATTGCATCGGAATTAAATATAAGAGACACAATGCCGACTTAAGTACAGGAAGACTGAATCTTCCTACTGTCTATGTTTGAGCGTTTCCTGTGTCACTAGTTTTACATTCAGATGCACCTCTTCAGGTTTACTGTATCCCTTCGACCTTCCCATTGACGATGAAACACAGCAATTGCATCGGAATTATATATAAGAGACACAATGCCGACTTAAGTACAGGAAGACAGAGTCTTCCTACTGTTTATGTTTTGAGCGTTTCCCGTGTCATCAGTTTTACATTCCGATGCACCTCTGCATGATTACTGTATCCCGTGGACCTTCCCATTGGCGATGAAACACACAAATTGCATCGAAATTCAATATAAGAGACACTATGCCGACTTAAGTAAAGGAAGACTAAATCTTGCTACTGTCTATGTTTTGAGCGTTTCCTGTGTCATCAGTTTTACTTTCCGTTGCACCTCTGCAGGTTTACTATATCTCTTGGACCTTCCCATTCACGATGAAACACAGAAATTTCATCGGAAATAAATATAAGAGACACAATGCCGACTTCAGTACAGGAAGACAGAGTCTTCCTACTGTCTATGTTTTGAGCGTTTCCTGTGTCACTAGTTTTACATTCCGTTGCACCTCTGCAGGTTTACTGTATCCCTTGGACCTTCCCATTGACGATGAAATACAGAAATTGCATCGGAATTAAAAATAAGAGACACAATGCCGACTTAAGTACAGGATGACTGAGTCTTCCTACTGTCTATAATTTGAGCGTTTCCTGTGTCACCAGTTTTACATTCCGATGCACCTCTACAGGTTTACTGTATCCCTTGGACCTTCCCATTGACGATGAAATACAGAAATTGCATCGGAATTAAAAATAAGAGACACAATGCCGACTTAAGTACAGGATGACTGAGTCTTCCTACTGTCTATAATTTGAGCGTTTCCTGTGTCACCAGTTTTACATTCCGATGCACCCCTACAGGTTGACTGTATCCCTCGGCATTGTGTCAGTGACGATGAAACACAGAAATTGCATCGGAATTAACTATAAGAGACACAATGCCGACTTAAGTACAGGATGACTAAGTCTTCCTACTGTCTTTGTTTTGAGCGTGTTCTGTGTCATCAGTTTGACTTTCCGATGCACCTCTGCAGGTTTACTATATCCTTTGGACCTTCCCATTTACGATGAAACACAGAAATTTCATCGGAAATAAATATAAGAGGCACAATGCCGACTTAAGTACACGAAGACTGAGTCGTCCTACTGTCTATGTTTTGAGCGTTTCCTGTGTCACCAGGTTTACATTCCGATGCACCTCTGAGGGTTTACTGTATCCCTTGGACCTTCCCATTGACGATGAAACACAGAAATTGCATCGGAATTAAATATAAGAGACACAATGCCGACTTAAGTACAGGAAGACTGAATCTTCCTACTGTCTATGTTTGAGCGTTTCCTGTGTCACTTGTTTTACATTCAGATGCACCTCTTCAGGTTTACTGTATCCCTTCGACCTTCCCTTTGACGATGAAACACAAAAATTGCATCGAAATTAAATATAAGAGACACAATGCCGACTTAAGTACAGGATGACTGAGTCTTCCTACTGTCTATAATTTGAGCGTTTCCTGTGTCACCAGTTTTACATTCCGATGCACCTCTGCATGTTTACTGTATCCCTTGGAACTTCCCATTGGCGATGAAACACACAAATTGAATCGAAATTAAATATAAGAGACACAATGCCGACTTAAGTACAGGAAGACTAAATCCTGCTGCTGTCTATGTTTTGAGCGTATCCTGTGTCATCTGTTTTACTTTCCGATGCACTTCTGCAGGTTTACTATATCCCTTGGACCTTCCCATTCACGATGAAACACAGAAATTTCATCGGAAATAAATATAAGAGACACAATGCCGACTTAAGTACACGAAGACTGAGTCTTCCTACTGTCTATGTTTTGAGCGTTTTCTGTCTCACCAGATTTACATTCCGATGCACCTCTGCAGGTTTACTGTATCGCTTGGACTTTCCCATTGACGATGAAACACAGAAATTGCATCGGAATTAAATGTAAGAGACACAATGCCGTCTTAAGTACAGGAAGACTGAGTCTTCCTACTGTCTATAATTTGAGCGTTTCCTGTGTCACCAGTTTTACATTCCGATGCACCTCTACAGGTTTACTGTATCCCTTGGACCTTCACAGTGACGATGAAACACAGAAATTGCATCGGAATTAAATATAAGAGACACAATGCCGACTTAAGTACAGGAAGACTAACTCTTCCTACTGTCTATGCTTTGAGCGTTTCCTGTGTCATGAGTTTTACTTTCCGATGCAGCTCTGCAGGTTTACTATATCCCTTGGACCTTCCCATTCACGATGAAACACAGAAATTTCATCGGAAATAAATATAAGAGACGCAATGCCGACTTCAGTACAGGAAGACTGAGTCTTCCTACTGTCTATGTTTTGAGCGTTTCCTGTGATAGAGTTTTACATTCCGATGTACCTCTGCAGGCTTACTGTAACCCTTGGACCATCCCATTGACGATGAAACACAGAAATTGCATCGGAATTAAATATAAGAGACACGATGCCGACTTAAGTACGGGAAGACCGAGTTTTCCTACTGTCTATGTTTTGAGCGTTTCCTGTGTCACTAGTTTTACATTCCGATGCACCTCTGCAGGTTTACTGTATCCCTTGGACCTTCCCATTGACGATGAAATACAGAAATTGCATCGGAATTAAAAATAAGAGACACAATGCCGACTTAAGTACAGGATGACTGAGTCTTCCTACTGTCTATAATTTGAGCGTTTCCTGTGTTACCAGTTTTACATTCCGATGCACCTCTACAGGTTTACTGTATCCCTTGGACCTTCCCATTGACGATGAAATACAGAAATTGCATCGGAATTAAAAATAAGAGACACAATGCCGACTTAAGTACAGGATGTCTGAGTCTTCCTACTGTCTATAATTTGAGCGTTTCCTGTGTCACCAGTTTTACATTCCGATGCACCCCTACAGGTTGACTGTATCCCTCGGCATTGTGTCAGTGACGATGAAACACAGAAATTGCATCGGAAATAAATATAAGAGGCACAATGCCGACTTAGGTACACGAAGACTGAGTCGTCCTACTGTCTATGTTTTGAGCGTTTCCTGTGTCACCAGGTTTACATTCCGATGCACCTCTGCAGGTTTACTGTATCCCTTGGACTTTCCCATTGACGATGAAACACAGAAATTGCATCGGAATTAAATGTAAGAGACACAATGCCGACTTAAGTACAGGAAGACTGAGTCTTCCTACTGTCTATGCTTTGTGCGTTTCCTGTGTCACTAGTTTTACATTCCGATGCACCTCTGAGGGTTTACTGTATCCCTTGGACCTTCCCATTGACGATGAAACACAGAAATTGCATCGGAATTAAATATAAGAGACACAATGCCGACTTAAGTACAGGAAGACTGAATCTTCCCACTGTCTATGTTTGAGCGTTTCCTGTGTCACTAGTTTTACATTCAGATGCACCTCTTCAGGTTTACTGTATCCCTTCGACCTTCCCATTGACGATGAAACACAGCAATTGCATCGGAATTATATATAAGAGACACAATGCCGACTTAAGTACAGGAAGACAGAGTCTTCCTACTGTTTATGTTTTGAGCGTTTCCTGTGTCATCAGTTTTACATTCCGATGCACCTCTGCATGATTACTGTATCCCGTGGACCTTCCCATTGGCGATGAAACACACAAATTGCATCGAAATTCAATATAAGAGACACTATGCCGACTTAAGTAAAGGAAGACTAAATCTTGCTACTGTCTATGTTTTGAGCGTTTCCTGGGTCATCAGTTTTACTTTCCGTTGCACCTCTGCAGGTTTACTATATCCCTTGGACCTTCCCATTCACGATGAAACACAGAAATTTCATCGGAAATAAATATAAGAGACAGAATGCCGACTTCAGTACAGGAAGACAGATTCTTCCTACTGTCTATGTTTTGAGCGTTTCCTGTGTCACTAGTTTTACATTCCGTTGCACCTCTGCAGGTTTACTGTATCCCTTCGATCTTCCCCTTGACGATGAAACACAGAAATTGCATCGGAATTAAATATAAGAGACACAATGCCGACTTAAGTACAGGAAGACTGAGTCTTCCTACTGTCTATGTTTTGAGCGTTTCCTGTGTCACCAGTTTTACATTCTGATGCACCTCTGCAGGTTTATTGTATCCCTTGGACCTTCCCATTGACGATGAAACACAGAAATTGCATCGGAATTAAATATAAGAGACACAATGCCGACTTAAGTACAGGAAGAGTGAGTCTTCCTACTGTCTATAATTTGAGCGTTTCCTGTGTCACCAGTTTTACATTCCGATGCACCTCTACAGGTTGACTGTATCCCTCGGACCTTCACAGTGACGATGAAACACAGAAATTGCATCGGAATTAAATATAAGAGACACAATGCTGACTTAAGTACAGGAAGACTGAGTCTTCCTACTGTCTATGTTATGAGCGTGTCCTGTGTCGTCAGTTTTATATTCCGATGCACCTCTTCAGGTTTACTATATCCCTTGGACCTTCCCATTCACGATGAAACACAGAAATTTCATCGGAAATAAATATAAGAGACACAATGCCGATTTAAGTACAGGAAGACTGAGTCTTCCTACTGTCTATGTTTTGAGCGTTTCCTGTGTCACCAGTTTCACATTCAGATGCACCTCTGCAGGTTTACTGTATCCCTTGGACCTTCCCATTGACGATGAAACACAGAAATTGCATCGGAATTAAATATAAGGGACACAATGCCGACTTAAGTACAGGAAGACTGAGTCTTCCTACTGTCTATGTTTTGAGCGTTTCCTGTGTCACAAGTTTTACATTCCGATGGACCTCTGCTGGTTTACTGTATCCCTTGGACCTCCCCATTGACGAAGAAACACAGAAATTGCATCGGAATTAAATATAAGAGACACAATGCCGACTTAAGTACAGGAAGACTGAGTCTTCCTACTGTCTATGTTTTGAGCGTTTACTGTGTCACTAGTTTTACATTCCGATGCACCTCTGCAGGTTTACTGTATCCCTTGGACCTTCCCATTGACGATGAAACACAGAAATTGCATCGGATTGAGATATAAGAGACACAATGCCGACTTAAGTACAGGAAGACAGAGTCTACCTACTGTCTATGTTTTGAGCGTTTCCTGTGTCACCAGTTTTACATTCTGATGCACCTCTGCAGGTTTACTGTATCCCTTGGACATTCCCATTGACGATGAAGCACAGAAATTGCATCGGAATTAAATATAAGAGACACAATGCCGACTTAAGTACAGGAAGACTGAGTCTTCCTACTGTCTACGTTTTGAGCGTTTCCTGTGTCACTAGTTTTACATTCCGTTGCACCTCTGCAGGTTTACTGTATCCCTTCGATCTTCCCCTTGACGATGAAACACAGAAATTGCATCGGAATTAAATATAAGAGACACAATGCCGACTTAAGTACAGGAACACTGAGTCTTCCTACTGTCTATGTTTTGAGCGTTTCCTGTGTCACCAGTTTTACATTCTGATGCACCTCTGCAGGTTTATTGTATCCCTTGGACCTTCCCATTGACGATGAAACACAGAAATTGCATCGGAATGAAATATAAGAGACACAATGCCGACTTAAGTACAGGAATAGTGAGTCTTTCTACTGTCTATAATTCGAGCGTTTCCTGTGTCACCAGTTTTACATTCCGATGCACCTCTACAGGTTGACTGCATCCCTCGGACCTTCACAGTGACGATGAAACACAGAAATTGCATCGGAATTAAATATAAGAGACACAATGCTGACTTAAGTACAGGAAGACTTAGTCTTCCTACTGTCTATCTTATGAGCGTGTCCTGTGTCATCAGTTTTACATTCCGATGCACCTCTTCAGGTTTACTATATCCCTTGGACCTTCCCATTCACGATGAAACACAGAAATTTCATCGGAAATAAATATAAGAGACACAATGCCGATTTAAGTACAGGAAGACTGAGTCTTCCTACTGTCTATGTTTTGAGCGTTTCCTGTGTCACCAGTTTTACATTCAGATTCACCTCTGCATGTTTACTGTATCCCTTGGACCTTCCCATTGACGATGAAACACAGAAATTGCATCGGAATTAAGTATAAGAGACACAATGCCGACTTAAGTACAGGAAGAATGAGTCTTCCTACTGTCTATAATTTGAGCGTTTCCTGTGTCACCAGTTTTACATTCCGATGCACCTCTACAGGTTTACTGTATCCCTTGGACCTTCACAGTGACGATGAAACATAGAAATTGCATCGGAATTAAATATAAGAGACACAATGCCGACTTAAGTGCAAGAAAACAGTCTTCTTACAGTCAATGTATTGAGCGTGTCCTGTGTCACCAGTTTTACATTCCGATGCACCTCTGCAGATTTACTGCATCCCCTGGTCCTTCCCATTGGCGATGAAACACACAAATTGCAACGAAATTAAATATAAGAGACACAATGCCGACTTAAGTACAGGAAGACTGAGTCTTCCTACTGTCTGTGTTTTGAGCGTTTCCTGTGTCACAAGTTTTACATTCCGATGGACCTCTGCTGGTTTACTGTATCCCTTGGACCTCCCCATTGACGAAGAAACACAGAAATTGCATCGGAATTAAATATAAGAGACACAATGCCGACTTAAGTACAGGAAGACTGAGTCTTCCTACTGTCTATGTTTTGAGCGTTTACTGTGTCACTAGTTTTACATTCCGATGCACCTCTGCAGGTTTACTGTATCCCTTGGACCTTCCCATTGACGATGAAACACAGAAATTGCATCGGAATTAGATATAAGAGACACAATGCCGACTTAAGTACAGGAAGACTGAGTCTTCCTACTGTCTATGTTTTGAGCGTTTCCTGTGTCACCAGTTTTACATTCTGATGCACCTCTGCAGGTTTACTGTATCCTTTGGACCTTCCCATTGACGATGAAGCACAGAAATTGCATCGGAATTAAATATAAGAGACACAATGACGACTTAAGTACAGGAAGACTGAGTCTTCCTACTGTCTATAATTTGAGCGTTTCCTGCGTCACCAGTTTTACATTTCGATGCACCTCTACAGGTTTACTGTATCCCTTGGACCTTCACAGTGACGATGAAACACAGATATTGCATCGGAATTAAATATAAGAGACACAATGCCGACTTAAGTACAAGAAAACAGTCTTCTTACAGTCAATGCTTTGAGCGTTTCCTGTGTCACCAGTTTTACATTACGATGCACCTCTGCCTGTTTACTGTATCCCTTGGACCTTCCCATTGTCGATGAAACACATAAATCGCATCGGAATTAAATATAAGAGACACAATGCCGACTTAAGTACAGGAAGACTGAGTCTTCCTACCGTCCATGATTTGAGCGTTTCCTGTGTCACCAGTTTTACATTCCGATGCAACTCTGCAGGTTTACTGTATCCCTTGGAACTTCCCATTGACGATGAAACACAGAAATTGCATCGGAATTAAATATTAGAGACACAGTGCCGACTTAAGAACAGGATGACTGGATCTTCTTACTGTCTATGATTTGAGCGTTTCCCGTGTCAACAGTTTTACATTCCGATGCACCTCTGCAGGTTTACTGTATCCCTTCGACCTTCACAGTGACGATGAATCACAGAAATTGCATCGGAATTAAATATAAGTGTCACTATGCAGACTTAAGTACAGGAAGACTGAGTCTTCCTACTGTCTATGTTTTGAGCGTTTCCTGTGTCATCAGTTCTACTTTCCGATGCACCTCTGCTTGTTAACTATATCCCTTGGACCTTCCCATTCACGATGAAACACAGAAATTGCATCGGAATTAAATATAAGAGACACAATGCCGACTTAAGTACAGGAAGACTGAGTCTTCCTACTGTCTATGTTTTGAGCGTTTACTGTGTCACTAGTTTTACATTCCGATGCACCTCTGCAGGTTTACTGTATCCCTTGGACCTTCCCATTGACGATGAAACACAGAAATTGCATCGGAATGAGATATAAGAGACACAATGCCGACTTAAGTACAGGAAGACAGAGTCTACCTACTGTCTATGTTTTGAGCGTTTCCTGTGTCACCAGTTTTACATTCTGATGCACCTCTGCAGGTTTACTGTATCCCTTGGGCATTCCCATTGACGATGAAGCACAGAAATTGCATCGGAATTAAATATAAGAGACACAATGCCGACTTAAGTACAGGAAGACTGAGTCTTCCTACTGTCTACGTTTTGAGCGTTTCCTGTGTCACTAGTTTTACATTCCGTTGCACCTCTGCAGGTTTACTGTATCCCTTCGATCTTCCCCTTGACGATGAAACACAGAAATTGCATCGGAATTAAATATAAGAGACACAATGCCGACTTAAGTACAGGAACACTGAGTCTTCCTACTGTCTATGTTTTGAGCGTTTCCTGTGTCACCAGTTTTACATTCTGATGCACCTCTGCAGGTTTATTGTATCCCTTGGACCTTCCCATTGACGATGAAACACAGAAATTGCATCGGAATGAAATATAAGAGACACAATGCCGACTTAAGTACAGGAATAGTGAGTCTTACTACTGTCTATAATTCGAGCGTTTCCTGTGTCACCAGTTTTACATTCCGATGCACCTCTACAGGTTGACTGCATCCCTCGGACCTTCACAGTGACGATGAAACACAGAAATTGCATCGGAATTAAATATAAGAGACACAATGCTGACTTAAGTACAGGAAGACTTAGTCTTCCTACTGTCTATCTTATGAGCGTGTCCTGTGTCATCAGTTTTACATTCCGATGCACCTCTTCAGGTTTACTATATCCCTTGGACCTTCCCATTCACGATGAAACACAGAAATTTCATCGGAAATAAATATAAGAGACACAATGCCGATTTAAGTACAGGAAGACTGAGTCTTCCTACTGTCTATGTTTTGAGCGTTTCCTGTGTCACCAGTTTTACATTCAGATTCACCTCTGCATGTTTACTGTATCCCTTGGACCTTCCCATTGACGATGAAACACAGAAATTGCATCGGAATTAAGTATAAGAGACACAATGCCGACTTAAGTACAGGAAGAATGAGTCTTCCTACTGTCTATAATTTGAGCGTTTCCTGTGCCACCAGTTTTACATTCCGATGCACCTCTACAGGTTTACTGTATCCCTTGGACCTTCACAGTGACGATGAAACATAGAAATTGCATCGGAATTAAATATAAGAGACACAATGCCGACTTAAGTGCAAGAAAACAGTCTTCTTACAGTCAATGTTTTGAGCGTGTCCTGTGTCACCAGTTTTACATTCCGATGCACCTCTGCAGATTTACTGCATCCCCTGGTCCTTCCCATTGGCGATGAAACACACAAATTGCAACGAAATTAAATATAAGAGACACAATGCCGACTTAAGTACAGGAAGACTGAGTCTTCCTACTGTCTATGTTTTGTGCGTTTCCTGTGTCACAAGTTTTACATTCCGATGGACCTCTGCTGGTTTACTGTATCCATTGGACCTCCCCATTGACGAAGAAACACAGAAATTGCATCGGAATTAAATATAAGAGACACAATGCCGACTTAAGTACAGGAAGACTGAGTCTTCCTACTGTCTATGTTTTGAGCGTTTACTGTGTCACTAGTTTTACATTCCGATGCACCTCTGCAGGTTTACTGTATCCCTTGGACCTTCCCATTGACGATGAAACACAGAAATTGCATCGGAATTAGATATAAGAGACACAATGCCGACTTAAGTACAGGAAGACTGAGTCTTCATACTGTCTATGTTTTGAGCGTTTCCTGTGTCACCAGTTTTACATTCTGATGCACCTCTGCAGGTTTACTGTATCCTTTGGACCTTCCCATTGACGATGAAGCACAGAAATTGCATCGGAATTAAATATAAGAGACACAATGACGACTTAAGTACAGGAAGACTGAGTCTTCCTACTGTCTATAATTTGAGCGTTTCCTGCGTCACCAGTTTTACATTTCGATGCACCTCTACAGGTTTACTGTATCCCTTGGACCTTCACAGTGACGATGAAACACAGATATTGCATCGGAATTAAATATAAGAGACACAATGCCGACTTAAGTACAAGAAAACAGTCTTCTTACAGTCAATGCTTTGACGTTTCCTGTGTCACCAGTTTTACATTACGATGCACCTCTGCCTGTTAACTGTATCCCTTGGACCTTCCCATTGTCGATGAAACACATAAATCGCATCGGAATTAAATATAAGAGACACAATGCCGACTTAAGTACAGGAAGACTGAGTCTTCCTACCGTCCATGATTTGAGCGTTTCCTGTGTCACCAGTTTTACATTCCGATGCAACTCTGCAGGTTTACTGTATCCCTTGGAACTTCCCATTGACGATGAAACACAGAAATTGCATCGGAATTAAATATTAGAGACACAGTGCCGACTTAAGAACAGGATGACTGGATCTTCTTACTGTCTATGATTTGAGCGTTTCCCGTGTCAACAGTTTTACATTCCGATGCACCTCTGCAGGTTTACTGTATCCCTTCGACCTTCACAGTGACGATGAATCACAGAAATTGCATCGGAATTAAATATAAGTGTCACTATGCAGACTTAAGTACAGGAAGACTGAGTCTTCCTACTGTCTATGTTTTGAGCGTTTCCTGTGTCATCAGTTCTACTTTCCGATGCACCTCTGCTTGTTAACTATATCCCTTGGACCTTCCCATTCACGATGAAACACAGAAATTGCATCGGAATTAAATATAAGAGACACAATGCCGACTTAAGTACAGGAAGACTGAGTCTTCCTACAGTCTATGTTTTGAGCGTTTCCTGTGTCACCAGTTTTACATTCCAATGTGCCTCTGCAGGTTTACTGTATCCATTGGACCTTCCCATTGACGATGAAACACAGAAATTTCATCGGAAATAAATATAAGAGGCACAATGCAGACTTAGGTACAGGAAGACTGAGTCTTCCTACTGTCTATGTTTTGAGCGTTTCCTGTGTCACGAGTTTTACATTCCGATGCACCTCTGCAGGTTTACTGTATCCCTTGGACTTTCACAGTTACGATGAAACACAGAAATTACATCGGAATTAAATATAAGAGACACAATGACGACTTAAGTACAAGACAACATTCTTCTTACAGTCAATGTTTTGAGCGATTCCTGTGTCACCAGTTTTACATTCTGATGCACCTCTGCAGGTTTACTGTATCCCGTGCACCTTCCCATTGACGATGAAACACACAAATTGCATCGAAATTAAATATAAGATACACAATGCCGACTTAAGTACAGGATGACTAAATCCTGCTGATGTCTATGTTTTGAGCGTATCCTGTATCATCAGTTTTACTTTCCGATGCACCTCTGCAGGTTTACTATATCCCTTGGAACTTCCCATTCACGATGAAACACTGAAATTTCATCGGAAATAAATATAAGAGACACAATGCCGACTTATGTACAGGAAGACTGAGTCTTCCTACTGTCTATGTTTTGAGCGTTTCCAGTGTCACTAGTTTTACATTCCGTTGCACCTCTGCAGGTTTACTGTATCCCTTGGACCTTCCCATTGACGATGAAACACAGAAATTGCATCGGAATTAAATATAAGAGACACAATGCCGACTTAAGTACAGGAAGACTGAGTCTTCCTACTGTCTATGTTTTGAGCGTTTCTTGTGTCACTAGTTTTACATACCGATGCACGTTTGCAGGTTTACTGTATCCCTTGGACCTTCCCATTGACGATGAAACACAGAAATTGCATCGGAATTAAATATAAGAGACACAATGCCGACTTAAGTACAGGAAGACCGAGTCTTGCTACTGTCTATGTTTTGAGCGTTTCTTGTGTCACTAGTTTTACATACCGATGCACCTTTGCAGGTTTACTGTATCCCTTGGACCTTCCCATTGACGATGAAACACAGAAATTGCATCGGAATTAAATATAAGAGACACAATGCCGACTTAAGTACAGGAAGACCGAGTCTTGCTACTGTCTATGTTTTGAGCGTTTCCTGTGTCACTAGTTTTACATTCCGATGCACCTCTGCAGGTTTACTGTATCTCTTGGCCTTCCCATTGACAATGAAACACAGAAATTGCATCGGAATGAAATATAAGAGACACAATGCCGACTTAAGTACAGGAAGACTGAGTCTTCCTACTGTCTATTTTTTGAGCGATTCCTGTGTCACCAGTTTTACATTCTGATGCACCTCTGCAGGTTTACTGTATCCCTTGGACCTTCCCATTGACGATGAAACACAGAAATTGCATCGAAATTAAATATAAGAGACACAATGCCGACTTAAGTACAGGAAGACTGAGTCTTCCTACTGTCTATGTTTTGAGCGTTTCCTGTGTCACCAGTTTTACATTCCAATGTGCCTCTGCAGGTTTACTGTATCCATTGGACCTTCCCATTGACGATGAAACACAGAAATTGCATCGGAATTAAATATAAGAGACACAACGCCGACTTAAGCACAAGAAAGCTGAGTCTTCTTACGGTCTATGTTTTGAGCGTTTCCTGTGTCACCAGTTTTACATTCCGATGCACCTCTGCAGGTTTACTGTATCCCTTGGACCTTCCCATTGACGATGAAACACAGAAATTGCATTGGAATTAAATATAAGAGACTCAATGCCGACTTAAGTACAGGAAGACTGAGTCTTCCTACTGTCTATGTTTTGAGCGTTTCCTGTGTCACCAGTTTTACATTCCAATGTGCCTCTGCAGGTTTACTGTATCCATTGGACCTTCCCATTGACGATGAAACACAGAAATTTCATCGGAAATAAATATAAGAGACACAATGCAGACTTAAGTACAGGAAGACTGAGTCTTCCTACTGTCTATGCTTTGAGCGTTTCCTGTGTCACGAGTTTTACATTCCGATGCACCTCTGCAGGTTTACTGTATCCCTTGGACCTTCCCATTGACGATGAAACACAGAAATTGCATCGGAATTAAATATAAGAGACACAATGCCGACTTAAGTACAGGAAGACTGAGTCTTCCTACTGTCTATGTTTTGAGCGTTTCCTGTGTCACTAGTTTTACATTCCGATGCACCTCTGCAGGTTTACTGCATCCCTTGGACCTTCCCATTGACGATGAAACACAGAAATTGCATCGGAATTAAATATAAGAGACACAATGTCGACTTAAGTACAGGAAGACTGAGTCTTCCTACTGTCTATGTTTTGAGCGTTTCCTGTGTCACCAGTTTTACATTCTGATGCACCTCTGCAGGTTTACTGTATCCCGTGGACCTTCCCATTGACGATGAAACACAGAAATTGCATCGGAATTAAATATAAGAGACATAATGCCGACTTAAGTACAGGATGACTGAGTCTTCCTACTGTCTATAACTTGAGCGTTTCCTGTGTCACCAGTTTTACATTATAATGCACCTCTACAGGTTTACTGTATCCCTTGGACTTTCACAGTTACGATGAAACACAGAAATTACATCGGAATTAAATATAAGAGACACAATGACGACTTAAGTACAAGACAACATTCTTCTTACAGTCAATGTTTTGAGCGATTCCCGTGTCACCAGTTTTACATTCTGATGCACCTCTGCAGGTTTACTGTATCCCGTGGACCTTCCCATTGACGATGAAACACAGAAATTGATTCGGAATTAAATATAAGAGACACAATTCCGACTTAAGTACAAGAAAACAGTCTTCTTACAGTCAATGCTTTGAGCGTTTCCTGTGTCACCAGTTTTACATTACGATGCACCTCTGCCTGTTTACTGTATCCCTTGGACCTTCCCATTGTCGATGAAACACACAAATTGCAACGAAATTAAATATAAGAGACACAATGCCGACTTAAGTACAGGAAGACTGAGTCTTCCTACTGTCTATGTTTTGAGCGTTTCCTTTGTCACAAGTTTTACATTCCGATGGATCTCTGCTGGTTTACTGTATCCCTTGGACCTCCCCATTGACGAAGAAACACAGAAATTGCATCGGAATTAAATATAAGAGACACAATGCCGACTTAAGTACAGGAAGACTGAGTCTTCCTACTGTCTATGTTTTGAGCGTTTACTGTGTCACTAGTTTTACATTCCGATGCACCTCTGCAGGTTTACTGTATCCCTTGGACCTTCCCATTGACGATGAAACACAGAAATTGCATCGGAATTAGATATAAGAGACACAATGCCGACTTAAGTACAGGAAGACTGAGTCTTCCTACTGTCTATGTTTTGAGCGTTTCCTGTGTCACCAGTTTTACATTCTGATGCACCTCTGCAGGTTTACTGTATCCTTTGGACCTTCCCATTGACGATGAAGCACAGAAATTGCATCGGAATTAAATATAAGAGACACAATGACGACTTAAGTACAGGAAGACTGAGTCTTCCTACTGTCTATAATTTGAGCGTTTCCTGCGTCACCAGTTTTACATTTCGATGCACCTCTACAGGTTTACTGTATCCCTTGGACCTTCACAGTGACGATGAAACACAGATATTGCATCGGAATTAAATATAAGAGACACAATGCCGACTTAAGTACAAGAAAACAGTCTTCTTACAGTCAATGCTTTGAGCGTTTCCTGTGTCACCAGTTTTACATTACGATGCACCTCTGCCTGTTTACTGTATCCCTTGGACCTTCCCATTGTCGATGAAACACATAAATCGCATCGGAATTAAATATAAGAGACACAATGCCGACTTAAGTACAGGAAGACTGAGTCTTCCTACCGTCCATGATTTGAGCGTTTCCTGTGTCACCAGTTTTACATTCCGATGCAACTCTGCAGGTTTACTGTATCCCTTGGAACTTCCCATTGACGATGAAACACAGAAATTGCATCGGAATTAAATATTAGAGACACAGTGCCGACTTAAGAACAGGATGACTGGATCTTCTTACTGTCTATGATTTGAGCGTTTCCCGTGTCAACAGTTTTACATTCCGATGCACCTCTGCAGGTTTACTGTATCCCTTCGACCTTCACAGTGACGATGAATCACAGAAATTGCATCGGAATTAAATATAAGTGTCACTATGCAGACTTAAGTACAGGAAGACTGAGTCTTCCTACTGTCTATGTTTTGAGCGTTTCCTGTGTCATCAGTTCTACTTTCCGATGCACCTCTGCTTGTTAACTATATCCCTTGGACCTTCCCATTCACGATGAAACACAGAAATTGCATCGGAATTAAATATAAGAGACACAATGCCGACTTAAGTACAGGAAGACTGAGTCTTCCTACAGTCTATGTTTTGAGCGTTTCCTGTGTCACCAGTTTTACATTCCAATGTGCCTCTGCAGGTTTACTGTATCCATTGGACCTTCCCATTGACGATGAAACACAGAAATTTCATCGGAAATAAATATAAGAGGCACAATGCAGACTTAAGTACAGGAAGACTGAGTCTTCCTACTGTCTATGTTTTGAGCGTTTCCTGTGTCACGAGTTTTACATTCCGATGCACCTCTGCAGGTTTACTGTACCCCTTGGACTTTCACAGTTACGATGAAACACAGAAATTACATCGGAATTAAATATAAGAGACACAATGACGACTTAAGTACAAGACAACATTCTTCTTACAGTCAATGTTTTGAGCGATTCCTGTGTCACCAGTTTTACATTCTGATGCACCTCTGCAGGTTTACTGTATCCCGTGCACCTTCCCATTGACGATGAAACACACAAATTGCATCGAAATTAAATATAAGATACACAATGCCGACTTAAGTACAGGATGACTAAATCCTGCTGATGTCTATGTTTTGAGCGTATCCTGTATCATCAGTTTTACTTTCCGATGCACCTCTGCAGGTTTACTATATCCCTTGGAACTTCCCATTCACGATGAAACACTGAAATTTCATCGGAAATAAATATAAGAGACACAATGCCGACTTATGTACAGGAAGACTGAGTCTTCCTACTGTCTATGTTTTGAGCGTTTCCAGTGTCACTAGTTTTACATTCCGTTGCACCTCTGCAGGTTTACTGTATCCCTTGGACCTTCCCATTGACGATGAAACACAGAAATTGCATCGGAATTAAATATAAGAGACACAATGCCGACTTAAGTACAGGAAGACTGAGTCTTCCTACTGTCTATGTTTTGAGCGTTTCTTGTGTCACTAGTTTTACATACCGATGCACCTTTGCAGGTTTACTGTATCCCTTGGACCTTCCCATTGACGATGAAACACAGAAATTGCATCGGAATTAAATATAAGAGACACAATGCCGACTTAAGAACAGGAAGACCGAGTCTTGCTACTGTCTATGTTTTGAGCGTTTCTTGTGTCACTAGTTTTACATACCGATGCACCTTTGCAGGTTTACTGTATCCCTTGGACCTTCCCATTGACGATGAAACACAGAAATTGCATCGGAATTAAATATAAGAGACACAATGCCGACTTAAGTACAGGAAGACCGAGTCTTGCTACTGTCTATGTTTTGAGCGTTTCCTGTGTCACTAGTTTTACATTCCGATGCACCTCTGCAGGTTTACTGTATCTCTTGGCCTTCCCATTGACAATGAAACACAGAAATTGCATCGGAATGAAATATAAGAGACACAATGCCGACTTAAGTACAGGAAGACTGAGTCTTCCTACTGTCTATTTTTTGAGCGATTCCTGTGTCACCAGTTTTACATTCTGATGCACCTCTGCAGGTTTACTGTATCCCTTGGACCTTCCCATTGACGATGAAACACAGAAATTGCATCGAAATTAAATATAAGAGACACAATGCCGACTTAAGTACAGGAAGACTGAGTCTTCCTACTGTCTATGTTTTGAGCGTTTCCTGTGTCACCAGTTTTACATTCCTATGTGCCTCTGCAGGTTTACTGTATCCATTGGACCTTCCCATTGACGATGAAACACAGAAATTGCATCGGAATTAAATATAAGAGACACAACGCCGACTTAAGCACAAGAAAGCTGAGTCTTCTTACGGTCTATGTTTTGAGCGTTTCCTGTGTCACCAGTTTTACATTCCGATGCACCTCTGCAGGTTTACTGTATCCCTTGGACCTTCCCATTGACGATGAAACACAGAAATTGCATCGAAATTAAATATAAGAGACACAATGCCGACTTAAGTACAGGAAGACTGAGTCTTCCTACTGTCTATGTTTTGAGCGTTTCCTGTGTCACCAGTTTTACATTCCAATGTGCCTCTGCAGGTTTACTGTATCCATTGGACCTTCCCATTGACGATGAAACACAGAAATTTCATCGGAAATAAATATAAGAGACACAATGCAGACTTAAGTACAGGAACACTGAGTCTTCCTACTGTCTATGCTTTGAGCGTTTCCTGTGTCACGAGTTTTACATTCCGATGCACCTCTGCAGGTTTACTGTATCCCTTGGACCTTCCCATTGACGATGAAACACAGAAATTGCATCGGAATTAAATATAAGAGACACAATGCCGACTTAAGTACAGGAAGACTGAGTCTTCCTACTGTCTATGTTTTGAGCGTTTCCTGTGTCACTAGTTTTACATTCCGATGCACCTCTGCAGGTTTACTGCATCCCTTGGACCTTCCCATTGACGATGAAACACAGAAATTGCATCGGAATTAAATATAAGAGACACAATACCGACTTAAGTACAGGAAGACTGAGTCTTCCTGCTGTCTATATTTTGAGCGTTTCCTGTGTCACCAGTTTTACATTCTGATGCACCTCTGCAGGTTTACTGTATCCCTTGGACCTTCCCATTGACGATGAAACACAGAAATTGCATCGGAATTAAATATAAGAGAAACAATGCCGACTTAAGTACAGGAAGACTGAGTCTTCCTACTGTCTATAATTTGAGCGTTTCCTGTGTCACCAGTTTTACATTCCGATGCACCTCTACAGGCTTACTGTATCCCTTGGACCTTCACAGTGACGATGAAACACAGAAATTGCATCGGAATTAAAAATAAGAGACACAATGCCGACTTAAGTACAGGAAGACTAAGTCTTCCTACTGTCTATGTTTTGAGCGTTTCCTGTGTCATCAGTTTTACTTTCCGATGCACCTCTGCAGGTTTACTATATCCCTTGGACCTTCCCATTCACGATGAAACATAGAAACTTCATCGGAAATAAAGATAAGAGACACAATGCAGACTTAAGTACAGGAAGACTGAGTCTTCCTACTGTCTATGTTTTGAGCGTTTCCTGTGTCACGAGTTTTACATTCCGATGTGCCTCTGCAGGTTTACTGTATCCCTTGGACCTTCCCATTGACGATGAAACACAGAAATTGCATCGGAATTAAATATAAGAGACACAATGCCGACTTAAGTACAGGAAGACTGAGTCTTCCTACTGTCTATGGTTTGAGCGTTTCCCGTGTTACCAGGATTACATTCCGATGCACCTCTGCATGTTTACTGTATCCTTTGGACTTTCCCATTGGCGACGAAACACACAAATTGCATCGAAATTAAATATAAGATACACAATGACGACTCAAGTGCAGGAAGACCAAATCCTGCTACTGTCTATGTTTTGAGCGTATCCTGTGTCATCAGTTTTACTTTCCGATGCACCTCTGCAGGTTTACTATATCCCTTGGACCTTCCCATTGACGATGAAAAACAGAAATTTCATCGGAAATAAATATAAGAGACACAATGCCGACTTATGTACAGGAAGACTGAGTATTCCTACTGTCTATGTTTTGAGTGTTTCCTGTGTCACTAGTTATACATTCCGTTGCACCTCTGCAGGTTTACTGTATCCCTTGGACCTTCACAGTTACGATGAAACACAGAAATTACATCGGAATTAAATATAAGAGACACAATGACAACTTATGTACAAGAAAACATTCTTCTTACAGTCAATGTTTTGAGCGTTTCCTGTGTCACCAGTTTTACATTCCGATGCACCTCTGCATGTTTACTGTATCCTTTGGACCTTCCCATTGGCGATGAAACACACAAATTGCTTCGAAATTAAATATAAGAGACACAATGCCGACTTAAGTACAGGAAGACTAAATCCTGCTACTGTCTATGTTTTGAGCGTATCCTGTGTCACAAGTTTTACATTCCGATGGACCTCTGCAGGTTTACTGTATCCCTTGGACCTTCCCATTGACGATGAAACACAGAAATTGCATCGGAATTAAATATAAAAGACACAACGCCGACTTAAGTACAAGAAAACTGAGTCTTCTTACGGTCTATGTTTGAGCGTTTCCTGTGTCACTAGTTTTACATTCCGTTGCACCTCTGTAGGTTTACTGTATCCCTTGCACCTCCCCATTGACGATGAAACACAGATATTGCATCGAATTAAATATAAGAGACGCAATGCCGACTTAAGTACAGGAAGACTGAGTCTTCCTACTGTCTATGTTTTGAACGTTTCCTGTGTCACCAGTTTTTCATTCCGAAGCACCTCTGCAGGTTTACTGTATCCCTTGGACCTTCCCATTGACGATGAAACACAGAAATTGCATCGGAATTAAATATAAGAGACACAATGCCGACTTCAGTACAGGAAGACTGAGTCTTCCTAATGTCTATGTTTTGAGCGTTTCCTGTGTCACTAGTTTTACATTCCGATGCACCTCTGCAGGTTTACTGTATCTCTTGGCCTTCCCATTGACAATGAAACACAGAAATTGCATCGGAATGAAATATAAGAGACACAATGCCGACTTAAGTACAGGAAGACCGAGTCTTGCTACTGTCTATGTTTTGAGCGTTTCCTGTGTCACTAGTTTTACATTCCGATGCACCTCTGCAGGTTTACTGTATCTCTTGGCCTTCCCATTGACAATGAAACACAGAAATTGCATCGGAATGAAATATAAGAGACACAATGCCGACTTAAGTACAGGAAGACTGAGTCTTCCTACTGTCTATTTTTTGAGCGATTCCTGTGTCACCAGTTTTACATTCTGATGCACCTCTGCAGGTTTACTGTATCCCTTGGACCTTCCCATTGACGATGAAACACAGAAATTGCATCGAAATTAAATATAAGAGACACAATGCCGACTTAAGTACAGGAAGACTGAGTCTTCCTACTGTCTATGTTTTGAGCGTTTCCTGTGTCACCAGTTTTACATTCCAATGTGCCTCTGCAGGTTTACTGTATCCATTGGACCTTCCCATTGACGATGAAACACAGAAATTGCATCGGAATTAAATATAAGAGACACAACGCCGACTTAAGCACAAGAAAGCTGAGTCTTCTTACGGTCTATGTTTTGAGCGTTTCCTGTGTCACCAGTTTTACATTCCGATGCACCTCTGCAGGTTTACTGTATCCCTTGGACCTTCCCATTGACGATGAAACACAGAAATTGCATCGAAATTAAATATAAGAGACACAATGCCGACTTAAGTACAGGAAGACTGAGTCTTCCTACTGTCTATGTTTTGAGCGTTTCCTGTGTCACCAGTTTTACATTCCAATGTGCCTCTGCAGGTTTACTGTATCCATTGGACCTTCCCATTGACGATGAAACACAGAAATTTCATCGGAAATAAATATAAGAGACACAATGCAGACTTAAGTACAGGAACACTGAGTCTTCCTACTGTCTATGCTTTGAGCGTTTCCTGTGTCACGAGTTTTACATTCCGATGCACCTCTGCAGGTTTACTGTATCCCTTGGACCTTCCCATTGACGATGAAACACAGAAATTGCATCGGAATTAAATATAAGAGACACAATGCCGACTTAAGTACAGGAAGACTGAGTCTTCCTACTGTCTATGTTTTGAGCGTTTCCTGTGTCACTAGTTTTACATTCCGATGCACCTCTGCAGGTTTACTGCATCCCTTGGACCTTCCCATTGACGATGAAACACAGAAATTGCATCGGAATTAAATATAAGAGACACAATACCGACTTAAGTACAGGAAGACTGAGTCTTCCTGCTGTCTATATTTTGAGCGTTTCCTGTGTCACCAGTTTTACATTCTGATGCACCTCTGCAGGTTTACTGTATCCCTTGGACCTTCCCATTGACGATGAAACACAGAAATTGCATCGGAATTAAATATAAGAGAAACAATGCCGACTTAAGTACAGGAAGACTGAGTCTTCCTACTGTCTATAATTTGAGCGTTTCCTGTGTCACCAGTTTTACATTCCGATGCACCTCTACAGGCTTACTGTATCCCTTGGACCTTCACAGTGACGATGAAACACAGAAATTGCATCGGAATTAAAAATAAGAGACACAATGCCGACTTAAGTACAGGAAGACTAAGTCTTCCTACTGTCTATGTTTTGAGCGTTTCCTGTGTCATCAGTTTTACTTTCCGATGCACCTCTGCAGGTTTACTATATCCCTTGGACCTTCCCATTCACGATGAAACATAGAAACTTCATCGGAAATAAAGATAAGAGACACAATGCAGACTTAAGTACAGGAAGACTGAGTCTTCCTACTGTCTATGTTTTGAGCGTTTCCTGTGTCACGAGTTTTACATTCCGATGTGCCTCTGCAGGTTTACTGTATCCCTTGGACCTTCCCATTGACGATGAAACACAGAAATTGCATCGGAATTAAATATAAGAGACACAATGCCGACTTAAGTACAGGAAGACTGAGTCTTCCTACTGTCTATGGTTTGAGCGTTTCCCGTGTTACCAGGATTACATTCCGATGCACCTCTGCATGTTTACTGTATCCTTTGGACTTTCCCATTGGCGACGAAACACACAAATTGCATCGAAATTAAATATAAGATACACAATGACGACTCAAGTGCAGGAAGACCAAATCCTGCTACTGTCTATGTTTTGAGCGTATCCTGTGTCATCAGTTTTACTTTCCGATGCACCTCTGCAGGTTTACTATATCCCTTGGACCTTCCCATTGACGATGAAAAACAGAAATTTCATCGGAAATAAATATAAGAGACACAATGCCGACTTATGTACAGGAAGACTGAGTATTCCTACTGTCTATGTTTTGAGTGTTTCCTGTGTCACTAGTTATACATTCCGTTGCACCTCTGCAGGTTTACTGTATCCCTTGGACCTTCACAGTTACGATGAAACACAGAAATTACATCGGAATTAAATATAAGAGACACAATGACAACTTATGTACAAGAAAACATTCTTCTTACAGTCAATGTTTTGAGCGTTTCCTGTGTCACCAGTTTTACATTCCGATGCACCTCTGCATGTTTACTGTATCCTTTGGACCTTCCCATTGGCGATGAAACACACAAATTGCTTCGAAATTAAATATAAGAGACACAATGCCGACTTAAGTACAGGAAGACTAAATCCTGCTACTGTCTATGTTTTGAGCGTATCCTGTGTCACAAGTTTTACATTCCGATGGACCTCTGCAGGTTTACTGTATCCCTTGGACCTTCCCATTGACGATGAAACACAGAAATTGCATCGGAATTAAATATAAAAGACACAACGCCGACTTAAGTACAAGAAAACTGAGTCTTCTTACGGTCTATGTTTGAGCGTTTCCTGTGTCACTAGTTTTACATTCCGTTGCACCTCTGTAGGTTTACTGTATCCCTTGCACCTCCCCATTGACGATGAAACACAGATATTGCAGTGAATTAAATATAAGAGACGCAATGCCGACTTAAGTACAGGAAGACTGAGTCTTCCTACTGTCTATGTTTTGAACGTTTCCTGTGTCACCAGTTTTTCATTCCGAAGCACCTCTGCAGGTTTACTGTATCCCTTGGACCTTCCCATTGACGATGAAACACAGAAATTGCATCGGAATTAAATATAAGAGACACAATGCCGACTTCAGTACAGGAAGACTGAGTCTTCCTAATGTCTATGTTTTGAGCGTTTCCTGTGTCACCAGTTTTACATTCTGATGCACCTCTGCAGGTTTACTGTATCCCTTGGACCTTCCCATTGACGATGAAACACAGAAATTGCAGCAGAATTAAATATAAGAGACACAATGCCGACTTAAGTACAGGAAGACTGAGTCTTCCTACTGTCTACAGTTTGAGCGTTTCCTTTGTCACCAGTTTTACATTCCGATGCACCTCTACAGGTTTACTGTATCCCTTGGACCTTCACAGTGACGATGAAACACAGAAATAGCATCGGAATTAAATATAAGACACACAATGCCGACTTAAGTACAGGAAGACTAAGTCTTCCTACTGTCTATGTTTTGAGCGTTTCCTGTGTCATCAGTTTTACTTTCCGTTGCAATTCTGCAGGTTTACTATATCCCTTGGACCTTCCCATTCTCGATGAAACACAAAAATTTCATCGGAAATAAATATAAGAGACACAATGCCGACTTAAGTACAGGAAGACTGAGTCTTCCTACTGTCTATGTTTTGAGCGTTTCCTGTGTCACTAGTTTTACATTCCGATGCACCTCGGCAGGTTTACTGCATCCCTTGGACCTTCCCATTGACGATGAAACACAGAAATTGCATCGGAATTAAATATAAGAGAAACAATGCCGACTTAAGTACGGGATGACTGAGTCTTCCTACTGTCTATAAATTGAACGTTTCCTGTGTCACCAGTTTTACATTCCGATGCACCTCTACAGTTTTACTGTATCCCATGGACCTTCACAGTTACGATGAAACACAGAACTTACATAGTAATTAAATATAAGAGACACAATGACGACTTAAGTACAAGAAAACAGTTTTCTTACAGTCAATGTTTTGAGCGTTTCCTGTGTCACCAGTTTTACATTTCGATGCACCTCTGCATGTTTACTGTATCCCTTGGACCTTCCCATTGGCGATGAAACACACAAATTGCATCGAAATTAAATATAAGATACACAATGCCGACTCAAGTACAGGAAGACTAAATCCTGCTACTGTCTATGTTTTGAGCGTATCCTGTGTCATCAGTTTTACTTTCCGATGCACCTCTGCAGGTTTACTGTATCACTTGGACATTCCCATTGACGATGAAACACAGAAATTGCATCGGACTTAAATATAAGTGACACAATGCCGACTTAAGTACAGGAAGACTGAGTCTTCCTACTGTCTATGTTGTGAACGTTTCCTGTGTCACCATTTTTACATTCTGATGCACCTCTGCAGGTTTACTGTACCCCTTGGACCTTCCCATTGACGATGAAACACAGAAATTGCATCGGAATTAAATATAAGAGACACAATACCGACTTAAGTACAGGAACACTGAGTCTTCCTGCTGTCTATATTTTGAGCGTTTCCTGTGTCACCAGTTTTACATTCTGATGCACCTCTGCAGGTTTACTGTATCCCTTGGACCTTCCCATTGACGATGAAACACAGAAATTGCATCGGAATTAAATATAAGAGAAACAATGCCGACTTAAGTACAGGAAGACTGAGTCTTCCTACTGTCTATAATTTGAGCGTTTCCTGTGTCACCAGTTTTACATTCCGATGCACCTCTACAGGCTTACTGTATCCCTTGGACCTTCACAGTGACGATGAAACACAGAAATAGCATTGGAATTAAATATAAGAGACACAATGCCGACTTAAGTACAGGAAGACTAAGTCTTCCTACTGTCTATGTTTTGAGCGTTTCCTGTGTCATCAGTTTTACTTTCCGATGCACCTCTGCAGGTTTACTATATCCCTTGGACCTTCCCATTCACGATGAAATATAGAAACTTCATCGGAAATAAAGATAAGAGACACAATGCAGACTTAAGTACAGGAAGACTGAGTCTTCCTACTGTCTATGTTTTGAGCGTTTCCTGTGTCACGAGTTTTACATTCCGATGTGCCTCTGCAGGTTTACTGTATCCCTTGGACCTTCCCATTGACGGTGAAACACAGAAATTGCATCGGAATTAAATATAAGAGACACAATGCCGACTTAAGTACAGGAAGACTGAGTCTTCCTACTGTCTATGGTTTGAGCGTTTCCCGTGTTACCAGGTTTACATTCCGATGCATCTCTGCATGTTTACTGTATCCTTTGGACTTTCCCATTGGCGACGAAACACACAAATTGCATCGAAATTAAATATAAGATACACAATGCCGACTCAAGTGCAGGAAGACTAAATCCTGCTACTGTCTATGTTTTGAGCGTATCCTGTGTCATCAGTTTTACTTTCCGATGCACCTCGGCAAGTTTACTATATCCCTTGGACCTTCCCATTCACGATGAAACACAGAAATTTCATCGGAAATAAATATAAGAGACACAATGCCGACTTATGTACAGGAAGACTGAGTATTCCTACTGTCTATGTTTTGAGTGTTTCCTGTGTCACTAGTTATACATTCCGTTGCACCTCTGCAGGTTTACTGTATCCCTTGGACCTTCCCATTGACGATGAAACACAGAAATTGCATCGGAATTAAATATAAGAGACACAATGCCGACTTAAGTACAGGAAGACTGAGTCTTCCTACTGTCTATGTTGTGAGAGTTTCCTGTGTCACCATTTTTACATTCTGATGCACCTCTGCAGGTTTACTTTACCCCTTGGACCTTCCCATTGACGATGAAACACAGAAGTTGCAGCGGAATTAAATATAAGAGACACAATGCCGACTTAAGTACAGGAAGACTGAGTCTTCCTACTGTCTATATTTTGAGCGTTTCCTGTGTCACCAGTTTTACATTCTGATGCACCTCTGCAGGTTTACTGTATCCCTTGGAACTTCCCATTGACGTTGAAATACAGAAATTGCATCGGAATTAAATATAAGAGAAACAATGCCGACTTAAGTACAGGAAGACTGAGTCTTCCTACTGTCTATAATTTGAGCGTTTCCTGTGTCACCAGTTTTACATTCCGATGCATCTCTACAGGTTTACTGTATCCCTTGGACCTTCACAGTGACGATGAACTACAGAAATAGCATCGGAATTAAATATAAGAGACACAATGCCGACCTATGTACAGAAAGACTAAGTCTTCCTACTGTCTATGTTTTGAGCGTTTCCTGTGTCAGTTTTACTTTCCGATGCACCTCTGCAGGTTTACCATATCCCTTGGACTTTCCCATTCACGATGAAACACAGAAATTTCATCGGAAATAAATATAAGAGACACAATGGCGACTTAAGTACAGGAAGACTGAGACTTCCTACTGTCTATGATTTTAGCGTTTCCTGTGTCACTAGTTTTACATTCTGATGCACCTCTGCAGGTTTACTGTATCCCTTGGACCTTCCCATTGACGATGAAACACAGAAATTGCATCGGAATTAAATATAAGAGACACAATGCCGACTTAAGTACAGGATGACTGAGTCTTCCTACTGTCTATAATTTGAGCGCTTCCTGTGTCACCAGTTTTACATTGCGATGCACCTCTACAGGTTTACTGTATCCCTTGGACCTTCACAGTTACGATGAAACACAGAAATTACATCGGAATTAAATATAAGAGACACAATGCCGACTTGAGTACAGGAAGACTGAGTCTTCCTAATGTCTATGTTTTGAGCGTTTCCTGTGTCACCAGTTTTACATTCTGATGCACCTCTGCAGGTTTACTGTATCCCTTGGACCTTCCCATTGACGATGAAACACAGAAATTGCATCGGAATTAAATATAAAAGACACAACGCCGACTTAAGTACAAGAAAACTGAGTCTTCTTACGGTCTATGTTTTGAGCGTTTCCTGTGTCACTAGTTTTACATTCCGTTGCACCTCTGTAGGTTTACTGTATCCCTTGCACCTCCCCATTGACGATGAAACACAGAAATTGCAGCAGAATTAAATATAAGAGACACAATGCCGACTTAAGTACAGGAAGACTGAGTCTTCCTAATGTCTATGTTTTGAGCGTTTCCTGTGTCACCAGTTTTACATTCTGATGCACCTCTGCAGGTTTACTGTATCCCTTGGACCTTCCCATTGACGATGAAACACAGAAATTGCAGCAGAATTAAATATAAGAGACACAATGCCGAATTAAGTACAGGAAGACTGAGTCTTCCTACTGTCTATAATTTGAGCGTTTCTTGTGTCACCAGTTTTACATTCCAATGCACCTCTGCAGGTTTACTGTATCCCTTGGACCTTCCCATTGGCGATGAAACACAGAAATTGCATCGAAATTAAATATAAGAGACACAATGCCGACTTAAGTACAGGAGGACTGAGTCTTCCTACTGTCGATGTTTTGAGCGTTTACTGTGTCACCAGTTTTACATTCCGATGGACCTCTGCAGGTTTACTGTATCCCTTCGACCTTCCCATTGACGATGAAACACAGAAATTGCATCGAAATTAAATATAAGAGACACAACGCCGACTTAAGTACAAGAAAATTGAGTCTTTTTACGGTCTATGTTTTGAGCGTTCCCTGTGTCACCCGTTTTACATTCCGATGCACCTCTGCCTGTTTACCGTATCCCTTGGACCTTCCCATTGTCGATGAAACACAGAAATCGCATCGGAATTAAATATAAGAGACACAATGCCGACTTAAGTACAGGAAGACTGAGTCTTCCTACTGTCTATGTTTTGAGCGTTTCCTGTGTCACCAGTTTTACATTCCGATGCACCTCTGCAGGTTTGCTGTATCCCTTGGACCTTCCCATTGACGATGAAACACAGAAATTGCATCGGAATTAAATATAAGAAACACAATGCCGACTTAAGTACAGGAAGACTGAGTCTTCCTACTGTCTATGATTTGAGCGTTTCCTGTGTCATCAGTTTTACATTCCGATGCACCTCTGCAGGTTTACTGTATCCCTTGGACCTTCCCATTGACGATGAAAATCAGAAATTGCATCGGAATTATATATAAGAGACACAACGCCGACTTAAGTACATGAAAAATGAGTCTTCTTACGGTCTATGTTTTGAGCGTTTCCTGTGTCACCTGGTTTAAATTCCGATGCACCTCTGCAGGTTTCCTGTATCCCTTGGAAGTTCAAATTGACGATGAAACACAGAAATTGCATCGGAATTAAATATTAGAGACACAGTGCCGACTTAAGAACAGGATGACTGGATCTTCTTACTGTCTATGTTTTGAGCGTTTCCCGTGTCAATAGTTTTACATTCCGATGCACCCCTGCAGGTCTACTGTATTCCTTGGACCTTCACAGTGACGATGAATCACAGAAATTGCATCGGAATTAAATATAAGAGTCACAATGCTGACTTAAGTACAGGAAGACTGAGTCTTCCTACTGTCTATGTTTTGAGCGTTTCCTGTGTCACCAGTTTTACATTCCGATGTGCCTCTGCAGGTTTACTGTATCCATTGGACCTTCCCATTGACGATGAAACACAGAAATTGCATCGGAATTAAATATAAGAGACACAACGCCGACTTAAGCACAAGAAAACTGAGTCTTCTTACGGTCTATGTTTTGAGCGTCTCCTGTGTCGCCAGTTTTACATTTCGATGCACCTCTGCAGGTTTACTGTATCCCTTGGACCTTCCCATTGACGATTAAACACAGAAATTGCATCGGAATTAAATATAAGAGACACAATGCCGACATAAGTACAGGAAGACTGAGTCTTCCTACTGTCTATGTTTTGAGCGTTTCCTGTGTCACCAGTTTTACATTCCAATGTGCCTCTGCAGGTTTACTGTATCCATTGGACCTTCCCATTGACGATGAAACACAGAAATTTCATCGGAAATAAATATAAGAGACACAATGCAGACTTAAGTACAGGAAGACTGACTCTTCCTACTGTCTATGTTTTGAGCGTTTCCTGTGTCACCAGTTTTACATTCCGATGCACCTCTGCAGGTTTACTGTATCCCTTGGACCTTCCCATTGACGATGAAACACAGAAATTGCATCGGAATTAAATATAAGAGACACAATTCCGACTTAAGTACAGGAAGACTGAGTCTTCCTACTGTCTATGTTTTGAGCGTTTCCTGTGTCACTAGTTTTACATTCCGATGCACCTCTGCAGGTTTAATGCATCCCTTGGACCTTCCCATTGACGATGAAACACAGAAATTGCATCGGAATTAAATATAAGAGACACAATGGCGACTTAAGAACAGGAAGACTGAGTCTTCCTACTGTCTATGTTTTGAGCGTTTCCTGTGTCACGAGTTTTACATTCTGATGCACCTCTGCAGGTTTACTGTATCCCTTGGACATTCCCATCGACGATGAAACACAGATATTGCATCGGAATTAAATATAAGATACACAATGCCGACTTAAGTACAGGAAGACTAAATCCTGCTACTGTCTATGTTTTGAGCGTATCCTGTGTCATCAGTTTTACTTTCCGATGCACCTCTGCAGGTTTACTATATCCCTTGGACCTTCCCATTCACGATGAAACACAGAAATTTCATCGGAAATAAATATAAGAGACACAATGCCGACTTATGTACACGAAGAGTGAGTATTCCTACTGTCTATGTTTTGAGCGTTTCCTGTGTCACTAGTTGTACATTCCGTTGCCCCTCTGCAGGTTTACTGTATCACTTGGACCTTCCCATTGACGATGAAACACAGAACTTACATCGGACTTAAATATAAGTGACACAATGCCGACATAAGTACAGGAAGACTGAGTCTTCCTACTGTCTATGTTGTGAGCGTTTCCTGTGTCACCATTTTTACATTCTGATGCACCTCTGCAGGTTTACTGTACCCCTTGGAGCTTCCCATTGACGATGAAACACAGAAATTGCATCGGAATTAAATATAAGGGACACAATACCGACTTAAGTACAGGAAGACTGAGTCTTCCTGCTGTCTATATTTTGAGCGTTTCCTGTGTCACCAGTTTTACATTCTGATGCACCTCTGCAAGTTTACTGTATCCCTTGGACCTTCCCATTGACGATGAAACAAAGAAATTGCATCGGAATTAAATATAAGAGAAACAATGCCGACTTAAGTACAGGAAGACTGAGTCTTCCTACTGTTTATAATTTGAGCGTTTCCTGTGTCACCAGTTTTACATTCCGATGCACCTCTACAGGTTTACTGCATCCCTTGGACCTTTACAGTGACGATGAACCACAGAAATAGCATCGGAATTAAATATAAGAGACACAATGCCGACCTAAGTACAGGAAGACTAAGTCTTCCTACTGTCTATGTTTTGAGCGGTTCCTGTGTCATCAGTTTTACTTTCCGATGCACCTCTGCAGGTTTACTATATCCCTTGGACCTTCCCATTCACGATGAAGCACAGAAATTTCATCGGAAATAAATATAAGAGACACAATGCAGACTTATGTACAGGAAGACTGAGTCTTCCTACTGTCTATGGTTTGAGCGTATCCCGTGTCACCAGGTTCACATTCTGATGCACCTCTGCATGTTTACTGTATCCTTTGGACCTTCCCATTGGCGATGAAACACACAAATTGCATCGAAATTAAATATAAGATACACAATGCCGACTCAAGTACAGGAAGACTAAATCCTGCTACTGCCTATGTTTTGAGCGTATCCTGTGTCATCAGTTTTACTTTCCGTTGCACCTCTGCAGGTTTACTGTATCCCTTGGACCTTCCCATTGACGATGAAACACAGAAATTGCATCGGAATTAAAAGAAGAGACACAATGCCGACTTAAGTACAGGAAGACTGTCCTCCTACTGTCTATGTTGTGAGAGTTTCCTGTGACACCATTTTTACATTCTGATGCACCTCTGCAGGTTTTCTGTACCCCTTAAACCTTCCCATTGACGATGAAACACAGAAATTGCATCGGAATTAAATATAAGACACACAATGCCGACTTAAGTACAGGAAGACTGAGTCTTCCTACTGTCTATATTTTGAGCGTTTCCTGTGTCACCAGTATTACATTCCGATGCACCTCTGCAGGTTTACTGCATCACGTGGACCTTCCCATTGACGATGAAACAAAGAAATTGCATCGGAATTAAATATAAGAGACACAATGCCGACTTATGTACAGGATGACTGAGTATTCCTACTGTCTATAATTTGAGCGTTTCCTGTGTCACCAGTTTCACATTCCGATGCACCTCTACAGGTTTACTGTATCCCTTGGACCTTCACAGTTACGATGAAACACAGAAATTACATCCGAATTAAATATAAGAGACACAATGACAACTTAAGTACAAGAAAACAGTCTTCTTAAAGTCAATGTTTTGAGCGTTTCCTGTGTCACCAGTTTTACATTCCGATGCACCTCTGCATGTTTACTGTATCCCTTGGACCTTCCCATTGGCGATGAAACACACAAATTGCTTCGAAATTAAATATAAGAGACACAATGATGACTTAAGTACAGGAAGACTAAATCCTGCTACTGTCTATGTTTTGAGCGTATCCTGTGTCATCAGTTTTACTTTCCGATGCACCTCTGCAGGTTTACTATATCCCTTGGACCTTCCCATTCACGATGAAACACAGAAATTTCATCGGAAATAAATAGAAGAGACACAATGCCGGCTTATGTATAGGAAGACTGAGTGTTCCTACTGTCTATGTTTTGAGCGTTTCCTGTGTCACTAGTTATACATTCCGATGCACCTCTGCAGGTTTACTGTATCCCTTGGACCTTCCCATTGACGATGAAGCACAGAAATTGCATCGGAATTAAATATAAGAGACACAATGCCGACTTAAGTACAGGAAGACTGAGTCTTCCTACTGTCTATGATTTGAGCGTTTCCTGTGTCACCAGTTTTACATTCCGATGCACCTCTGCAGGTTTACTGTATCCCTTGGAGCTTCCCATTGACGATGAAACACAGAAATTGCATCGGAATTAAATATAAGAGACACAATGCCGACTTAAGTACAGGAAGACTGAGTCTTCCTACTGTCTATGATTTGAGCGTTTCCTGTGTCATCAGTTTTACATTCCGATGCACCTCTGCAGGTTTACTGTATCCCTTGGACCTTCCCATTGACGATGAAAATCAGAAATTGCATAGGAATTAAATATAAGAGACACAACGCCGACTTAAGTACATGAAAAATGAGTCTTCTTACGGTCTATGTTTTGAGCGTTTCCTGTGTCACCAGGTTTAAATTCCGATGCACCTCTGCAGGTTTACTGTATCCCTTGGAACTTCCCAATGACGATGAAACACAGAAATTGCATCGGAATTAAATATTAGAGACACAGTGCCGACTTAAGAACAGGATGACTGGATCTTCTTACTGTCTATGTTTTGAGCGTTTCCCGTGTCAAATGTTTTACATTCCGATGCACCTCTGCAGGTTTACTGTATCCCTTGGACCTTCACAGTGACGATGAATCATAGAAATTGCATCGGAATTATATATAAGAGTCACAATGCAGACTTAAGTACAGGAAGACTGAGTCTTCCTACTGTCTATGTTTTGAGCGTTTCCTGTGTCATCAGTTTTACTTTCCGATGCACCTCTGCTTGTTAACTATATCCCTTGGATCTTCCCATTCACGATGAAACACAGAAAAGTCATCGGAAATAAATACAAGAGACACAATGCCGACTTAAGTACAGGAAGACTGAGTCTTCCTACTGTCTATGATATGAGCGTTTCCTGTGTCACCAGTTTTACATTCCGATGCACCTCTGCAGGTTTACTGTATCCCTTGGACCTTCCCATTGACGATGAAACACAGAAATTGCATCGGAATTAAATATAAGAGACGCAATGCCGACTTAAGTACAGGAAGACTGAGTCTTCTTACTGTCTATGTTTTGAGCGTTTCCTGTGTCACTAGTTTTACATTCCGATGCACCTCTGCAGGTTTATTGTATCCCTTGGACCTTCCCATTGACGATGAAACACAGAAATTGCATCGGAATTAAATATAAGAGACACAATGCCGACTTAAGTATAGGAAGACTGAGTCTTCCTACTGTCTATTTTTTGAGCGATTCCTGTGTCACCAGTTTTACATTCCAATGTGCCTCTGCAGGTTTACTGTATCCATTGGACCTTCCCATTCACGATGAAACACAGAAATTTCATCGGAAATAAATATAAGAGACACAATGCAGACTTAAGTACAGGAAGACTGAGTCTTCCTACTGTCTATGTTTTGAGCGTTTCCTGTGTCACGCGTTTTACATTCTGATGCACCTCTGCAGGTTTACTGTATCCCTTGGACATTCCCATTGACGATGAAACACAGAAATTGCATCGAGATTAAATATAAGATACACAATGCCGACTTAAGTACAGGAAGACTAAATCCTGCTACTGTCTATGCTTTGAGCGTATCCTGTGTCATCAGTTTTACTTTCCGATGAACCTCTGCAGGTTTACTATATCCCTTGGACCTTCCCATTCACGATGAAACACAGAAATTTCATCGGAAATAAATGTAAGAGACACAATGCCGACTTATGTACAGGAAGACTGAGTCTTCCTACTGTCTATGATTTGAGCGTTTCCTGTGTCACTAGTTATACATTCCGTTGCACCTCTGCAGGTTTACTGTATCTCTTGGACCTTCCCATTGACGATGAAACACAGAAATTGTATCGGAATTAAATATAAGAGACACAATATCGACTTAAGTACAGGAAGACTGAGTATTCGTACTGTCTATGTTGTGAGCGTTTTCTGTGTCACCATTTTTACATTCTGATGCACCTCTGCAGGTTTACTGTACCCCTTGGACCTACCCATTGACGATGTCACACAGAAATTGCATCGGAATTAAATATAAGAGACACAATGCCGACTTAAGTACAGGAAGACTGAGTCTTCCTACTGTCTATGTTTTGAGCGTTTCCTGTGTCACCAGTTTTACATTCAGATGCACCTCTGCAGGTTTACTGTATCCCTTGGACCTTCCCATTGACGATGAAACACAGAAATAACATCGGAATTAAATATAAGAGACACAATGCCGACTTAAGTACAGGAAGGCTGAGTCTTCCTACTGTCTATGTTTTGAGCGTTTCCTGTGTCACCAGTTTTACATTCTGATGCACCTCTGCAGGTTTACTGTATCCCTTGGATCTTCCCATTGACGATGAAACGCAGAAATTGCATAGGAATTAAATATAAGAGACACAATGCCGAATTAACAACAGGAAGACTGAGTCTTCCTACTGTCTATGTTTTGTGCGTTACCTGTGTCACCAGTTTTACATACCGATGCACCTCTGCAGGTTTACTGTATCCCTTGGACCTTCACAGCGACGATGAAACACAGAAATAGCATCGGAATTAAATATAAGAGACAAAATGCCGACTTAAGTACAGGAAGACTGAGTCTTCCTACTGTCTATGTTTTGAGCGTTTCTTGTGTCACTAGTTTTACATACCGATGCACTTTTGCAGGTTTACTGTATCCGTTGGACCTTCCCATTGACGATGAAACACAGAAATTGCATCGGAATTAAATATAAGAGAAACAATGCCGACTTAAGTACAGGAAGACTGAGTCTTCCTACTGTCTATGTTTGAGCGTTTCCTGTGTCACTAGTTTTACATTCCGATGCACCTCTGCAGGTTTGATGTATCCCTTCGACCTTGACATTGACGATGAAACACAGAAATTGCATCGGAATTATATATAAGAGACACAATGCCGACTTAAGTACAGGAAGACTGAGTCTCCCTACTGTCTATGTTTGAGCGTTTCCTGTGTCACCAGTTTTACATTCTGATGCACCTCTGCAGGTTTACTGTATCCCTTGGACATTCGCATTGACGATGAAACACAGAAATTGCATCGAGATTAAATATTAGATACACAATGCCGACTTAAGTACAGGAAGACTAAATCCTGCTACTGTCTATGTTTTGAGCGTATCCTGTGTCATCAGTTTTACTTTCCGATGAACCTCTGCAGGTTTACTATATCCCTTGGACCTTCCCATTCACGATGAAACACAGAAATTTCATCGGAAATGAATGTAAGAGACACAATGCCGACTTATGTACAGGAAGACTGAGTCTTCTTACTGTCTATGATTTGAGCGTTTCCTGTGTCACTAGTTATACATTCCGTTGCACCTCTGCAGGTTTACTGTATCTCTTGGACCTTCCCATTGACGATGAAACACAGAAATTGCATCGGAATTAAATATAAGAGACACAATGCCGACTTAAGTACAGGAAGACTGAGTCTTCCTACTGTCTATGCTTTGAGTGTTTCCTGTGTCACCAGTTTTAAATTCCAATGTGCCTCTGCAGGTTCACTGTATCCATTGGACCTTCCCATTGACGATGAAACACAGAAGTTGCATCGGAATTAAATATAAGAGACACAATGCCGACTTAAGTACAGGAAGTCTGAGTCTTCCTACTGTCTATGTTTTGAGCGTTTCCTGTGTCACCAGTTTTACATTCCAATGTGCCTCTGCAGGTTTACTGTATCCATTGGACCTTCCCATTCACGATGAAACACAGAAATTTCATCGGAAATAAATATAAGAGACACAATGCAGACTTAAGTACAGGAAGACTGAGTCTTCCTACTGTCTATGTTTTGAGCGTTTCCTGTGTCACCACTTTTACATTCCGATGCACCTCTGCAGGTTTTCTGTATCCCTTGGACCTTCCATTGACGATGAAACACAGAAATTGCATCGGAATTAAATATAAGAGACACAATGCCGACTTAAGTACAGGAACACTGAGTCTTCCTACTGTCTATGTTTTGAGCGTTTCCTGTGTCACGCGTTTTACATTCTGATGCACCTCTGCAGGTATACTGTATCCCTTGGACATTCCCATTGACGATGAAACACAGAAATTGCATCGAGATTAAATATAAGATACACAATGCCGACTTAAGTACAGGAAGACTAAATCCTGCTACTGTCTATGCTTTGAGCGTATCCTGTGTCATCAGTTTTACTTTCCGATTAACCTCTGCAGGTTTACTATATCCCTTGGACCTTCCCATTCACGATGAAACACAGAAATTTCATCGGAAATAAATGTAAGAGACACAATGCCGACTTATGTACAGGAAGACTGAGTCTTCCTACTGTCTATGATTTGAGCGTTTCCTGTGTCACTAGTTATACATTCCGTTGCACCTCTGCAGGTTTACTGTATCTCTTGGACCTTCCCATTGACGATGAAACACAGAAATTGCATCGGAATTAAATATAAGAGACACAATATCGACTTAAGTACAGGAAGACTGAGTATTCGTACTGTCTATGTTGTGAGCGTTTTCTGTGTCACCATTTTTACATTCTGATGCACCTCTGCAGGTTTACTGTACCCCTTGGACCTACCCATTGACGATGTCACACAGAAATTGCATCGGAATTAAATATAAGAGACACAATGCCGACTTAAGTACAGGAAGACTGAGTCTTCCTACTGTCTATGTTTTGAGCGTTTCCTGTGTCACCAGTTTTACATTCAGATGCACCTCTGCAGGTTTACTGTATCCCTTGGACCTTCCCATTGACGATGAAACACAGAAATAACATCGGAATTAAATATAAGAGACACAATGCCGACTTAAGTACAGGAAGGCTGAGTCTTCCTACTGTCTATGTTTTGAGCGTTTCCTGTGTCACCAGTTTTACATTCTGATGCACCTCTGCAGGTTTACTGTATCCCTTGGATCTTCCCATTGACGATGAAACGCAGAAATTGCATAGGAATTAAATATAAGAGACACAATGCCGAATTAAGAACAGGAAGACTGAGTCTTCCTACTGCCTATGTTTTGTGCGTTACCTGTGTCACCAGTTTTACATACCGATGCACTTCTGCAGGTTTACTGTATCCCTTGGACCTTCACAGCGACGATGAAACACAGAAATAGCATCGGAATTAAATATAAGAGACAAAATGCCGACTTAAGTACAGGAAGACTGAGTCTTCCTACTGTCTATGTTTTGAGCGTTTCTTGTGTCACTAGTTTTACATACCGATGCACTTTTGCAGGTTTACTGTATCCGTTGGACCTTCCCATTGACGATGAAACACAGAAATTGCATCGGAATTAAATATAAGAGAAACAATGCCGACTTAAGTACAGGAAGACTGAGTCTTCCTACTGTCTATGTTTGAGCGTTTCCTGTGTCACTAGTTTTACATTCCGGTGCACCTCTGCAGGTTTGATGTATCCCTTCGACCTTGACATTGACGATGAAACACAGAAATTGCATCGGAATTATATATAAGAGACACAATGCCGACTTAAGTACAGGAAGACTGAGTCTCCCTACTGTCTATGTTTTGAGCGTTTCCTGTGTCACCAGTTTTACATTCTGATGCACCTCTGCAGGTTTACTGTATCCCTTGGACATTCGCATTGACGATGAAACACAGAAATTGCATCGAGATTAAATATTAGATACACAATGCCGACTTAAGTACAGGAAGACTAAATCCTGCTACTGTCTATGTTTTGAGCGTATCCTGTGTCATCAGTTTTACTTTCCGATGAACCTCTGCAGGTTTACTATATCCCTTGGACCTTCCCATTCACGATGAAACACAGAAATTTCATCGGAAATGAATGTAAGAGACACAATGCCGACTTATGTACAGGAAGACTGAGTCTTCCTACTGTCTATGATTTGAGCGTTTCCTGTGTCACTAGTTATACATTCCGTTGCACCTCTGCAGGTTTACTGTATCTCTTGGACCTTCCCATTGTCGATGAAACACAGAAATTGCATCGGAATTAAATATAAGAGACACAATGCCGACTTAAGTACAGGAAGACTGAGTATTCGTACTGTCTATGTTGTGAGCGTTTTCAGTGTCACCATTTTTACATTCTGATGCACCTCTGCAGGTTTACTGTACCCCTTGGACCTACCCATTGACGATGTCACACAGAAATTGCATCGGAATTAAATATAAGAGACACAATGCCGACTTAAGTACAGGAAGACTGAGTCTTCCTACTGTCTATGTTTTGAGCGTTTCCTGTGTCACCAGTTTTACATTCAGATGCACCTCTGCAGGTTTACTGTATCCCTTGGACCTTCCCATTGACGATGAAACACAGAAATAACATCGGAATTAAATATAAGAGACACAATGCCGACTTAAGTACAGGAAGGGTGAGTCTTCCTACTGTCTATGTTTTGAGCGTTTCCTGTGTCACCAGTTTTACATTCTGATGCACCTCTGCAGGTTTACTGTATCCCTTGGATCTTCCCATTGACGATGAAACGCAGAAATTGCATAGGAATTAAATATAAGAGACACAATGCTGAATTAAGAACAGGAAGACTGAGTCTTCCTACTGTCTATGTTTTGTGCGTTACCTGTGTCACCAGTTTTACATACCGATGCACCTCTGCAGGTTTACTGTATCCCTTGGACATTCACAGCGACGATGAAACACAGAAATAGCATCGGAATTAAATATAAGAGACAAAATGCCGACTTAAGTACAGGAAGACTGGGTCTTCCTACTGTCTATGTTTTGAGCGTTTCTTGTGTCACTAGTTTTACATACCGATGCACTTTTGCAGGTTTACTGTATCCGTTGGACCTTCCCATTGACGATGAAACACAGAAATTGCATCGGAATTATATATAAGAGACACAATGCCGACTTAAGTACAGGAAGACTGAGTCTTCCTACTGTCTATAATTTGAGCGTTTCCTTTGTCACCAGTTTTACATTCCGATGCACCTCTGCAGGTTTACTGTATCCCTTGGACCTTCACAGTGACGATGAAACACAGAAATAGCATCGGAATTAAATACACAATGCAGACTGAATACAGGAAGACTGAGTCTTCCTACTGTCTATGTTTTGAGCGTTTCCTGTGTCACCTGTTTTACGTTCTGATGCACCTCTGCAGGTTTACTGTATCCCTTGGACCTTCCCATTGGCGATGAAACACAGTAATTGCATCGGAATTAAATATAAGAGACCCAATGCCGACTTAAGTACAGGATGACTGAGTCTTCCTATTGTCTATAATTTGAGCGTTTCCTGTGTCACCAGTTTTACATTCCGATGCACCTCTACAGGTTTACTGTATCCCTTGGACCATCACAGTTACGATGAAACACAGAAATTACATAGGAATTAAATATAAGAGACACAATGACGACTTAAGTACAAGACAACAGTCTTCTTACAGTCAATGTTTTGAGCGTTTCCTGTGTCACCAGTTTTACATTCCGATGCACCTCTGCATGTTTACTGTAGCCCCTGGACCTTCCCATTGGCGATGAAACACACAAATTGCATCGAAATTAAATATAAGATACACAATGCCGACTCAAGTACAGGAACACTAAATCCTGCTACTGCCTATGCTTTGAGCGTATCCTGTGTCATCAGTTTTACTTTCCGATGCACCTCTGCAGGTTTACTTTATCCCTTGGACCTTCCCATTCACGATGAAACACAGAAATTTCATCGGAAATAAATATAAGAGACACAATGCCGACTTATGTACAGGAAGACTGAGAATTCCTACTGTCTATGTTGTGAGCGTTTCCTGTGTCACCATTTTTATATTCTGATGCACCTCTGCAGGTTTACTGTACCCCTTGGACCTTCCCATTGACGATGAAACACAGAAATTGCATCGGAATTAAATATAAGAGACGCAATGCCGACTTAAGTACAGGAAGACTGAGTCTTCCTACTGTCTATGTTTTGAGCGTTTCCTGTGTCACCAGTTTTATATTCTGATGCACCTCTGCAGGTTTACTGTATCCCTTGTACCTTCCCATTGACGATGAAACACAGAAATTGCATCGGAAGTAAATATAAGAGAAACAATGCCGACATAAGTACAGGAAGACAGAGTCTTCCTACTGTCTATAATTTGAGCGTTTCCTGTGTCACCAGTTTTACATTCCGATGCACCTCTACAGGTTTACTGTATCCGTTGGACCTTCACAGTGACGATGAAACACAGAAATTGCATCGGAATTAAATATAAGAGACACAATGCCGACTTAAGTACAGGAAGACTAAGTCTTCCTACTGTCTATGTTTTGAGCGTTTCCTGTGTCATCAGTTTTACTTTCCGATGCACCTCTGCAGGTTTACTATAACCCTTGGACCTACCCATTCACGATGAAACATAGAAATTTCATCGGAACTAAATATAAGAGACACAATGCAGACTTAAGTACAGGAAGCCTCAGTCTTCCTACTGTCTATGTTTTGAGCGTTTCCTGTGTCACGAATTTTACATTCCGATGCACCTCTGCAGGTTTACGTTATCCCTTGGACCTTCCCATTGACGATGAAACACAGAAATTGCATCGGAATTAAATGTAAGAGACACAACGCCGACTTAAGCACAAGTAAACTGAGTCTTCTTACGGTCTATGTTTTGAGCGTTTCCTGTGCCACCAGTTTTACATTCCGATGCACCTCTGCCAGTTTACTGTATCCCTTGGACCTTCCCATTGTCGATGAAACACAGAAATCGCACCGGAATTAAATAGAGGAGACACAATGCCGACTTAAGTACAGGAATACTGAGTCTTCCTACTGTCTATGTTTTGAGCGTTTCCTGTGTCACCAGTTTTACATACCGGTGCACCTCTGCAGGTTTACTGTATCCCTTGGACCTTCACAGCGACGATGAAACACAGAAATAGCATCGGAATTAAATATAACAGACACAATGCCGACTTAATTACAGGAATACTGAGTCTTCCTACTGTCTATGTTTAGAGCGATTCCTGTGTCACTAGATTTACATACCGATGCACCTTTGCAGGTTTACTGTATCGCTTGGACCTTCCCATTGACGATGAAACACAGAAATTGCATCGGAATTAAATATAAGAGACACAATGCCGACTTAAGGACAGGAAGACTGAGTCTTCCTACTGTCTATGTTTTTAACGTTTCCTGTGTCACCAGTTTTACATTCTGATGCACCTCTACAGGTTTACTGTATCCCTTGGACCTTCACAGTGACGATGAAACACAGAAATAGCATCGGAATTAAATATAAGAGACACAATGCCGATTTAAGTACAGGAAGACTAACTCCTCCTACTGTCTATGTTTTGAGCGTTTCCTGTGTCATGAGTTTTACTTTCCGTTGCACCTCTGCAGGTTTACTATATCCCTTGGACCTTCCCATTCACGATGAAACACAGAAATTTCATCGGAAATAAATATAAGAGACACAATGCCGACTTCAGTACAGGAAGACTGAGTCTTCCTACTGTCTATGCTTTGAGCGTTTCCTGTGTCACGAGTTTTACATTCCGATGCACCTCTGCAGGTTTACTGTATCCCTTGGACCTTCCCATTGACGATGAAACACAGAAATTGCATCGGAATTAAATATAAGAGACACAATGCCGACTTAAGTACAGGAAGACTGGGTCTTCCTACTGTCTATGTGTTGAGCGTTTCCTGTGTCACTAGTTTTACATTCCGATGCACCTCTGCAGGTTTACTGTATCCCTTGGACCTTCCCATTGACGATGAAACACAGAAATTGCATCGGAATTAAATAGAAGAGACACAAGGCCGACTTAAGTACAGGATGACTGAGTCTTCCTACTGTCTATAATTTGAGTGTTTCCTGTGTCACCAGTTTTACATTCCGATGCACCTCTACAGGTTTACTGTATCCCTTGGACCTTCACATTTACGATGAAACACAGAAATTACATCGGAATTAAATATAAGAGACACAATGACGACTTAAGTACAAGGAAACAGTCTTCTTACAGTCAATGCTTTAAGCGTTTCCTGTGTCACCAGTTTTACATTCCGATGCACCTCTGCATGTTTACTGTATCCCTTGGACCTTCCCATTGACGATGAAACACAGAAATTGCATCGAAATTAAATATAAGAGACACAACGCCGACTTAAGTACAAGAAAACTGAGTCTTCTTACGGTCTATGTTTTGAGCGTTTCCAGTGTCACCCGTTTTACATTCCGATGCACCTCTGCCTGTTTACTGTATCCCTTGGACCTTCCCATTGTCGATGAAACACAGAAATCGCATCGGAATTAAATATAAGAGACACAATGCCGACTTAAGTACAGGAAGACTGAGTCTTCCTACTGTCTATGTTTTGAGCGTTTCCTGTGTCACCAGTTTTACATTCCGATGCACCTCTACAGGTTTACTGTATCCGTTGGACCTTCCCATTGACGATGAAACACAGAAATTGCATCGGAATTAAATATAAGAGAAACAATGCCGACTTAAGTACAGGGAGACTGAGTCTTCCTACTGTCTATGTTTCAGCGTTTCCTGTGTCACTAGTTTTACATTCCGATGCACCTCTGCAGGTTTAATGTATCCCTTCGACCTTGACATTGACGATGAAACACAGAAATTGCATCGGAATTATATATAAGAGACACAATGCCGACTTAAGTACAGGAAGACTGAGTCTTCCTACTGTCTATGATTTGAGCGTTTCCTGTGTCACCAGTTTTACATTCTGATGCACCTCTGCAGGTTTACTGTATCCCTTGGACCGTCCCATTGACGATGAAACACAGTAATTGCATCGGAATTAAATATAAGAGACACAATGCCGACTTAAGTACAGGAAGACTAAGTCTCCCTACTGTCTATAATTTGAGCGTTTCCTTTGTCACCAGTTTTACATTCCGATGCACATCTGCAGGTTTACTGTATCCCTTGGACCTTCACAGTGACGATGAAACACAGAAATAGCATCGGAATTAAATACACAATGCAGACTGAATACAGGAAGACTGAGTCTTCCTACTGTCTATGTTTTGAGCGTTTCCTGTGTCACCTGTTTTACGTTCTGATGCACCTCTGCAGGTTTACTGTATCCCTTGGACCTTCCCATTGGCGATGAAACACAGTAATTGCATCGGAATTAAATATAAGAGACCCAATGCCGACTTAAGTACAGGATGACTGAGTCTTCCTATTGTCTATAATTTGAGCGTTTCCTGTGTCACCAGTTTTACATTCCGATGCACCTCTACAGGTTTACTGTATCCCTTGGACCATCACAGTTACGATGAAACACAGAAATTACATAGGAATTAAATATAAGAGACACAATGACGACTTAAGTACAAGACAACAGTCTCCTTACAGTCAATGTTTTGAGCGTTTCCTGTGTCACCAGTTTTACATTCCGATGCACCTCTGCATGTTTACTGTATCCCTTGACCTTCCCATTGACGATGAAACACAGAAATTGCATCGGAATTAAATAGAAGAGACACAAGGCCGACTTAAGTACAGGATGACTGAGTCTTCCTACTGTCTATAATTTGAGTGTTTCCTGTGTCACCAGTTTTACATTCCGATGCACCTCTACAGGTTTACTGTATCCCTTGGACCTTCACATTTACGATGAAACACAGAAATTACATCGGAATTAAATATAAGAGACACAATGACGACTTAAGTACAAGGAAACAGTCGTCTTACAGTCAATGCTTTGAGCGTTTCCTGTGTCACCAGTTTTACATTCCGATGCACCTCTGCATGTTTACTGTATCCCTTGGACCTTCCCATTGACGATGAAACACAGAAATTGCATCGAAATTAAATATAAGAGACACAACGCCGACTTAAGTACAAGAAAACTGAGTCTTCTTACGGTCTATGTTTTGAGCGTTTCCAGTGTCACCCGTTTTACATTCCGATGCATCTCTGCCTGTTTACTGTATCCCTTGGACCTTCCCATTGTCGATGAAACACAGAAATCGCATCGGAATTAAATATAAGAGACACAATGCCGACTTAAGTACAGGAAGACTGAGTCTTCCTACTGTCTATGTTTTGAGCGTTTCCTGTGTCACCAGTTTTACATTCCGATGCACCTCTACAGGTTTACTGTATCCCTTGGACCTTCCCATTGACGATGAAACACAGAAATTGCATCGGAATTAAATATAAGAGACACAATGCCGACTTAAGTACAGGAAGGCTGAGTCTTCCTACCGTCTATGATTTGAGCATTTCCTGTGTCATCAGTTTTACATTCCGATGCACCTCTGCAGGTTTACTGTATCCCTTGGACCTTCCCATTGACGATGAAAATCAGAAATTGCATCGGAATTATATATAAGAGACACAACGCCGAGTTAAGTACATGAAAACTGAGTCTTCTTACGGTCTATGTTTTGAGCGTTTCCTGTGTCACCAGGTTTAAATTCCGATGCACCTCTGCAGGTTTACAGTATCCCTTGGAACTTCCCATTGACGATGAAACACAGAAATTGCATCGGAATTAAATATTAGAGACACAGTGCCGACTTAAGAACAGGAAGACTGGATCTTCTTACTGTCTATGTTTTGAGCGTTTCCCGTGTCAACAGTTTTACTTTCCGATGCACCTCTGCAGGTTTACTGTATCCCTTGGACCCTCACAGTGACGATGAATCACAGAAATTGCATCGGAAATAAATATGAGTCACAATGCAGACTTAAGTACAGGAAGACTGAGTCTTCCTACTGTCTATGTTTTGAGCGTTTCCTGTGTCATCAGTTTTACTTTCCGATGCACCTCTGCTTGTTAACTATATCCCTTGGACCTTCCCATTGACGATGAAACACAGAAATTGCATCGGAATTAAATATAAGAGACTCAATGCCGACTTAAGTACAGGAAGACTGAATCTTCCTACTGTCTATGTTTTGAGCGTTTCCTGTGTCACTAGTTTTACATTCCGATGCAACTCTGCAGATTTATTGTATCCCTTGGACCTTCCCATTGACGATGAAACACAGAAATTGCATCGGAATTAAATGTAAGAGACACAACGCCGACTTAAGCACAGGAATACTGAGTCTTCCTACTGTGTATGTTTTAAGCGTTTCCTGTGTCACCAGTTTTACATTCTGATGCAACTCTGCAGGTTTACTGTATCCCTTGGACGTTCCCATTGACGATGAAACACAGAAATTGTATCGGAATTATATATAAGAGACACAGTGCCGACTTAAGAACAGGAAGACTGAGTCTTCCTACTGTCTATGTTTTGAGAGTTACCTGTGTCACCAGTTTTACATACCGATGCACCTCTGCAGGTTTACGGTATCCCTTGGACCTTCACAGCGACGATGAAACACAGAAATAGCATCGGAATTAAATATAACAGACACAATGCCGACTTAATTACAGGTAGACTGAGTCTTCCTACTGTCTATGTTTTGAGCGTTTCCTGTGTCACTAGTTTTACATACCGATGCACCTTTGCAGGTTTACTGTATCCCTTGGACCTTACCATTGACGATGAAACACAGAAATTGCATCGGAATTAAATATAAGAGTCACAATGCCGACTTAAGGACAGGAAGACTGAGTCTTCCTACTGTCTATGTTTGAGCTTTTCCTGTGTCACTAGTTTTACATTCCGATGCACCTCTACAGGTTTACTGCATCCCTTGAACCTTCACCGTGACGATGAAACACAGAAACAGCATCGGAATTAAATATAAGAGACACAATGCCGACTTAAGTACAGGAAGACTAAGTCTTCCTACTGTCTATGTTTTGAGCGTTTCCTGTGTCATCAGTTTTACTTTCCGTTGCACCTCTGCAGGTTTACTATATCCCTTGGACCTTTCCATTCACGATGAAACACAGAAATTTCATCGGAAATAAATATAAGAGACACAATGCCGGCTTATGTACAGGAAGACTGAGTCTTCCTACTGTCTATGTTTTGAGCGTTTCCTGTGTCACTAGTTATACATTCCGTTGCACTTCTGCATGTTTACTGTATCCCTTGGACCTTCCCATTGACGATGAACCACAGAAATTGCATCGGAATTAAATATAAGAGACACAATGCCGACTTAAGTACAGGAAGACTGAGTCTTCCTGCTGTCTATGATTTGAGCGTTTGCTGTGTCACTAGTTATACATTCCGATGCACCTCTGCAGGTTTACTGTATCCCTTGGACCTTCCCATTGACGATGAAACACAGAAATTGCATCGGAATTAAATATAAGAGACACCATGCCGTCTTAAGTATAGGGAGACTGAGTCTTCCTACTGTCTATGTTGTGAGCGTTTCCTGTGTCATCTTTTTTACATTCTGATGCACCTCTGCAGGTTTACTGTACCCCTTGGACCTTCCCATTGACGATGAAACACAGAAATTGCATCGGAATTAAATATAAGAGACACAACGCCGACTTAAGTACAGGAAGACTGAGTCTTCCTACTCTCTGTGTTTTGAGCGTTTCCTGTGTCACCAGTTTTACATTCCGATGTACCTCTGCAGGTTTACTGCATCCCTTGGACTTTCCCATTGACGATGAAACACAGAAATTGCATCGGAATTAAATGTAAGAGTCACAATGCCGACTTAAGTACAGGAAGACTGAGTCTTCCTGCTGTCTATGATTTGAGCGTTTCCTGTGTCACTAGTTTTACATTCCGATGCACCTCTGCAGGTTTACTGTATCCCTTGGACCTTGCCATTGACGATGAAACACAGAAATTGCATCGGAATTATATATAAGAGACACAATGCCGACTTAAGTACAGGATGACTGAGTCTTCCTACTGTCTATGTTTGAGCGTTTCCTGTGTGACTAGTTTTACATTCCGATTAACCTCTGCAGGTTTACTGTATCCCTTGGACCTTCCCATTGACGATGAAACACAGAAATTGCATCGGAATTAAATATAAGAGACACAATGCCGACTTAAGTACAGGAAGACTGAGTCTACCTACTGTCTATGCTTTGTGTTTTTCCTGTGTCACCAGTTTTACTTTCTGATGCACCTCTGCAGGTTTACTGTATCCCTTGGACCTTCCCATTGACGATGAAACACAGAAATTGCATCGGAATTAAATAGAAGAGACACAATGCCGACTTAAGTACTGGAAGACTGAGTCTTCCTACTGTCTATAATTTGAGCGTTTCCTGCGTCACCAGTTTTACATTCCGATGCAACTCTGCAGGTTTATTGTATCCCTTGGACCTTCCCATTGACGATGAAACACAGAAATTGCATCGGAATTAAATATAAGAGACACAATGCCGACTTAAGTACAGGACGACTGAGTCTTCCTACTGTCTATTTTTTGAGCGTTTCCTGTGTCACCAGTTTTACATTCTGATACGCCTCTGCAGGTTTACTGTATCCCTTGGACCTTCCCATTGTCGATGAAACAGAGAAATCGCACCGGAATTAAATATAGGAGACACAATGCCGACTTAAGTACAGGAAGACTGAGTCTTCCTGCTGTCTATGATTTGAGCGTTTCCTGTGTCACTAGTTTTACATTCCGATGCACCTCTGCAGGTTTACTGTATCCCTTGGACCTTCCCATTGACGATGAAACACAGAAATTGCATCGGAATTATATATAAGAGACACAATGCCGACTTAAGTACAGGATGACTGAGTCTTCCTACTGTCTATGTTTGAGCGTTTCCTGTGTGACTAGTTTTACATTCCGATTAACCTCTGCAGGTTTACTGTATCCCTTGGACCTTCCCATTGACGATGAAACACAGAAATTGCATCGGAATTATATATAAGAGACACAATGCCGACTTAAGTACAGGATGACTGAGTCTTCCTACTGTCTATGTTTGAGCGTTTCCTGTGTGACTAGTTTTACATTCCGATAAACCTCTGCAGGTTTACTGTATCCCTTGGACCTTCCCATTGACGATGCAACACAGAAATTGCATCCGAATTAAATATAAGAGACACAATGCCGACTTAAGTACAGGAAGACTGAGTCTTCCTACTGTCTATGTTTTGAGCGTTTCCTGTGTCACCAGTTTTACATTCCAATGTGCCTCTGCAGGTTTACTGTATCCATTGGACCTTCCCATTGACGATGAAACACAGATATTGCATCGGAATTAGATGTAAGAGACACAACGCCGAGTTAAGTACATGAAAACTGAGTCTTCTTACGGTCTATGTTTTGAGCGTTTCCTGTGTCACCAGGTTTAAATTCCGATGCACCTCTGCAGGTTTACAGTATCCCTTGGAACTTCCCATTGACGATGAAACACAGAAATTGCATCGGAATTAAATATTAGAGACACAGTGCCGACTTAAGAACAGGAAGACTGGATCTTCTTACTGTCTATGTTTTGAGCGTTTCCCGTGTCAACAGTTTTACTTTCCGATGCACCTCTGCAGGTTTACTGTATCCCTTGGACCCTCACAGTGACGATGAATCACAGAAATTGCATCGGAAATAAATATGAGTCACAATGCAGACTTAAGTACAGGAAGACTGAGTCTTCCTACTGTCTATGTTTTGAGCGTTTCCTGTGTCATCAGTTTTACTTTCCGATGCACCTCTGCTTGTTAACTATATCCCTTGGACCTTCCCATTGACGATGAAACACAGAAATTGCATCGGAATTAAATATAAGAGACTCAATGCCGACTTAAGTACAGGAAGACTGAATCTTCCTACTGTCTATGTTTTGAGCGTTTCCTGTGTCACTAGTTTTACATTCCGATGCAACTCTGCAGATTTATTGTATCCCTTGGACCTTCCCATTGACGATGAAACACAGAAATTGCATCGGAATTAAATGTAAGAGACACAACGCCGACTTAAGCACAGGAATACTGAGTCTTCCTACTGTGTATGTTTTAAGCGTTTCCTGTGTCACCAGTTTTACATTCTGATGCAACTCTGCAGGTTTACTGTATCCCTTGGACGTTCCCATTGACGATGAAACACAGAAATTGTATCGGAATTATATATAAGAGACACAGTGCCGACTTAAGAACAGGAAGACTGAGTCTTCCTACTGTCTATGTTTTGAGAGTTACCTGTGTCACCAGTTTTACATACCGATGCACCTCTGCAGGTTTACGGTATCCCTTGGACCTTCACAGCGACGATGAAACACAGAAATAGCATCGGAATTAAATATAACAGACACAATGCCAACTTAATTACAGGTAGACTGAGTCTTCCTACTGTCTATGTTTTGAGCGTTTCCTGTGTCACTAGTTTTACATACCGATGCACCTTTGCAGGTTTACTGTATCCCTTGGACCTTACCATTGACGATGAAACACAGAAATTGCATCGGAATTAAATATAAGAGTCACAATGCCGACTTAAGGACAGGAAGACTGAGTCTTCCTACTGTCTATGTTTGAGCTTTTCCTGTGTCACTAGTTTTACATTCCGATGCACCTCTACAGGTTTACTGCATCCCTTGAACCTTCACCGTGACGATGAAACACAGAAACAGCATCGGAATTAAATATAAGAGACACAATGCCGACTTAAGTACAGGAAGACTAAGTCTTCCTACTGTCTATGTTTTGAGCGTTTCCTGTGTCATCAGTTTTACTTTCCGTTGCACCTCTGCAGGTTTACTATATCCCTTGGACCTTTCCATTCACGATGAAACACAGAAATTTCATCGGAAATAAATATAAGAGACACAATGCCGGCTTATGTACAGGAAGACTGAGTCTTCCTACTGTCTATGTTTTGAGCGTTTCCTGTGTCACTAGTTATACATTCCGTTGCACTTCTGCATGTTTACTGTATCCCTTGGACCTTCCCATTGACGATGAACCACAGAAATTGCATCGGAATTAAATATAAGAGACACAATGCCGACTTAAGTACAGGAAGACTGAGTCTTCCTGCTGTCTATGATTTGAGCGTTTGCTGTGTCACTAGTTATACATTCCGATGCACCTCTGCAGGTTTACTGTATCCCTTGGACCTTCCCATTGACGATGAAACACAGAAATTGCATCGGAATTAAATATAAGAGACACCATGCCGTCTTAAGTATAGGGAGACTGAGTCTTCCTACTGTCTATGTTGTGAGCGTTTCCTGTGTCATCTTTTTTACATTCTGATGCACCTCTGCAGGTTTACTGTACCCCTTGGACCTTCCCATTGACGATGAAACACAGAAATTGCATCGGAATTAAATATAAGAGACACAACGCCGACTTAAGTACAGGAAGACTGAGTCTTCCTACTCTCTGTGTTTTGAGCGTTTCCTGTGTCACCAGTTTTACATTCCGATGTACCTCTGCAGGTTTACTGCATCCCTTGGACTTTCCCATTGACGATGAAACACAGAAATTGCATCGGAATTAAATGTAAGAGTCACAATGCCGACTTAAGTACAGGAAGACTGAGTCTTCCTGCTGTCTATGATTTGAGCGTTTCCTGTGTCACTAGTTTTACATTCCGATGCACCTCTGCAGGTTTACTGTATCCCTTGGACCTTGCCATTGACGATGAAACACAGAAATTGCATCGGAATTATATATAAGAGACACAATGCCGACTTAAGTACAGGATGACTGAGTCTTCCTACTGTCTATGTTTGAGCGTTTCCTGTGTGACTAGTTTTACATTCCGATTAACCTCTGCAGGTTTACTGTATCCCTTGGACCTTCCCATTGACGATGAAACACAGAAATTGCATCGGAATTAAATATAAGAGACACAATGCCGACTTAAGTACAGGAAGACTGAGTCTACCTACTGTCTATGCTTTGTGTTTTTCCTGTGTCACCAGTTTTACTTTCTGATGCACCTCTGCAGGTTTACTGTATCCCTTGGACCTTCCCATTGACGATGAAACACAGAAATTGCATCGGAATTAAATAGAAGAGACACAATGCCGACTTAAGTACTGGAAGACTGAGTCTTCCTACTGTCTATAATTTGAGCGTTTCCTGCGTCACCAGTTTTACATTCCGATGCAACTCTGCAGGTTTATTGTATCCCTTGGACCTTCCCATTGACGATGAAACACAGAAATTGCATCGGAATTAAATATAAGAGACACAATGCCGACTTAAGTACAGGACGACTGAGTCTTCCTACTGTCTATTTTTTGAGCGTTTCCTGTGTCACCAGTTTTACATTCTGATACGCCTCTGCAGGTTTACTGTATCCCTTGGACCTTCCCATTGTCGATGAAACAGAGAAATCGCACCGGAATTAAATATAGGAGACACAATGCCGACTTAAGTACAGGAAGACTGAGTCTTCCTGCTGTCTATGATTTGAGCGTTTCCTGTGTCACTAGTTTTACATTCCGATGCACCTCTGCAGGTTTACTGTATCCCTTGGACCTTCCCATTGACGATGAAACACAGAAATTGCATCGGAATTATATATAAGAGACACAATGCCGACTTAAGTACAGGATGACTGAGTCTTCCTACTGTCTATGTTTGAGCGTTTCCTGTGTGACTAGTTTTACATTCCGATTAACCTCTGCAGGTTTACTGTATCCCTTGGACCTTCCCATTGACGATGAAACACAGAAATTGCATCGGAATTATATATAAGAGACACAATGCCGACTTAAGTACAGGATGACTGAGTCTTCCTACTGTCTATGTTTGAGCGTTTCCTGTGTGACTAGTTTTACATTCCGATGCACCTCTGCAGGTTTACTGTATCCCTTGGACCTTCCCATTGACGATGCAACACAGAAATTGCATCCGAATTAAATATAAGAGACACAATGCCGACTTAAGTACAGGAAGACTGAGTCTTCCTACTGTCTATGTTTTGAGCGTTTCCTGTGTCACCAGTTTTACATTCCAATGTGCCTCTGCAGGTTTACTGTATCCATTGGACCTTCCCATTGACGATGAAACACAGATATTGCATCGGAATTAGATGTAAGAGACACAACGCCGACTTAAGCACAAGAAAACTGAGTATTCTTACGGTCTATGTTTTGAGCGTTTCCTGTGTCACCAGTTTTACATTCCGATGCACCTCTGCCGGTTTACTGTATCCCTTGGACATTCCCATTGTCGATGAAACACAGAAATTTCATCGGAAATAAATATAAGAGACACAATGCCGGCTTATGTACAGGAAGACTGAGTCTTCCTACTGTCTATGTTTTGAGCGTTTCCTGTGTCACTAGTTATACATTCCGTTGCACCTCTGGATGTTTACTGTATCCCTTGGACCTTCCCATTGACGATGAAACTCAGAAATTGCATCGGAATTAAATATAAGAGACACAATGCCGACTTAAGGACAGGAAGACTGAGTCTACCTACTGTCTATGTTTGAGCGTTTCCTGTGTCACTAGTTTTACATTCCGATGCACCTCTACAGGTTTACTGCATCCCTTGGACCTTCACCGTGACGATGACACACAGAAATAGCATCGGAATTAAATATAAGAGACACAATGCCGACTTAAGTACAGGAAGACTAAGTCTTCCTACTGTCTATGTTTTGAGCGTTTCTGTGTCATCAGTTTTACTTTCCGTTGCACCTCTGCAGGTTTACTATATCCCTTGGACCTTCCCACTCACGATGAAAAACAGAAATTTTAATCGGAAATAAATATAAGAGACACAATGCCGGCTTATGTACAGGAAGACTGAGTCTTCCTACTGTCTAGGTTTTGAGCGTTTCCTGTGTCACTAGTTATACATTCCGTTGCACTTCTGCATGTTTACTCTATCCCTTGGACCTTCCCATTGACGTTGAAACACAGAAATTGCATCGGAATTAAATATAAGAGACACCATGCCGACTTAAGTATAGGGAGATTGAGTCTTCTTACTGTCTATGTTGTGAGCGTTTGCTGTGTCATCATTTTTACATTCTGATGCACCTCTGCAGGTTTACTGTACCCCTTGGACCTTCCCATTAACGATGAAACACAGAAATTGCATCGGAATTAAATATAAGAGACACAATGCCGACTTAAGTACAGGAAGACTGAGTCTTGCTACTGTCTATGCTTTGTGCTTTTCCTGTGTCACCAGTTTTACATTCTGATGCACCTCTGCAGGTTTACTGTATCCCTTGGACCTTCCCATTGACGATGAAACACAGAAATTGCATCGGAATTAAATAGAAGAGACACAATGCCGACTGAAGTACTGGAAGACTGAGTCTTCCTACTGTCTATAATTTGAGCGTTTCCTGTGTCACCAGTTTTACATTCCGATGCACCTCTGCAGGTTTATTGTATCCCTTGGGCCTTCCCATTGACGATGAAACACAGAAATTGCATCGGAATTAAATATAAGAGACACAATGCCGACTTAAGTACAGGAAGACTGAGTCTTCCGACTGTCTATTTTTTGAGCGTTTCCTGTGTCACCAGTTTTACATTCTGATACGCCTCTGCAGGTTTACTGTATCCCTTGGACCTTCCCATTGACGATGAAACACAGAAATTGCATCGGAATTAAATATAAGACTCACAATGCCGACTTAAGTACAGGAAGACTGAGTCTTCCTACTGTCTATGTTTTGAGCGTTTCCTGTGTCACCAGTTTTACATTCCAATGTGCCTCTGCCGGTTTACTGTATCCATTGGACCTTCCCATTGACGATGAAACACAGAAATTGCATCGGAATTAAATGTAAGAGACACAACGCCGACTTAAGCACAAGAAAACTGAGTCTTCTTACGGTCTATGTTTTGAGCGTTTCCTGTGTCACCAGTTTTACATTCCGATGCACCTCTGCCGGTTTACTGTATCCCTTGGACCTTCCCATTGTCGATGAAACACAGATATTTCATCGGAAATAAATATAAGAGACACAATGCCGGCTTATGTACAGGAAGACTGAGTCATCCTACTGTCTAAGTTTTGAGCGTTTCCTGCGTCACTAGTTACAAATTCCGTTGCACCTCTGCATGTTTACTGTATCCCTTGGACCTTCCCATTGACGATGAAACACAGAAATTGCATCGGAATTAAATATAAGAGACACAATGCCGACTTAAGTACAGGAAAACTGAGTCTTCCTACTGTCTATGTTGTGACCGTTTCCTGTGTCATCATTTTTACATTCTGATGCACCTCTGCAGGTTTACTGTACACCTTGGACCTTCCCATTGACGATGAAACACAGAAATTGCATCGGAATTAAATATAAGAGACACAACGCCGACTTTAGTACAGGAAGACTGAGTCTTCCTACTGTCTGTGTTTTGAGCGTTTCCTGTGTCACCAGTTTTACATTCCGATGCACCTCTGCCGGTTTACTGTATCCCTTGGACCTTCCCATTGACGATGAAACACAGAAATTGCATCGGAATTATATATAAGAGACACAATACCGACTTAAGTACAGGATGACTGAGTCTTCCAACTGTCTATGTTTGAGCGTTTCCTGTGTGACTAGTTTTACATTCCGATTAACCTCTGCAGGTTTACTGTATCCCTTGGACCTTCCCATTGACGATGAAACACAGAAATTGCATCGGAATTAAATATAAGAGACACAATGCCGACTTAAGTACAGGAAGACTGAGTCTTCCTACTGTCTATGCTTTGTGCTTTTCCTGTGTCACCAGTTTTACATTCTGATGCACCTCTGCAGGTTTACTGTATTCCTTGGACCTTCCCATTGTCGATGAAACACAGAAATTTCATCGGAATTAAATATAAGAGACACAATGCCGACTTAAGTACAGGAAGACTGAATCTTCCTACTGTCTATGTTTTGAGCGCTTCCTGTGTCACCAGTTTTACATTCCAATGTGCCTCTGCAGGTTTACTGTATCCATTGGACCTTCCCATTGACGATGAAACACAGAAATTGCATCGGAATTAAATGTAAGAGACACAACGCCGACTTAAGCACAAGAATACTGAGTCTTCTTACGGTCTATGATTTGAGCGTTTCCTGTGTCACCAGTTTTACATTCCGATGCACCTCTGCCGGTTTACTGTATCCCTTGGACCTTCCCATTGTCGATGAAACACAGAAATTTCATCGGAAATAAATATAAGAGACACAATGCCGGCTTATGTACAGGAAGACTGAGTCTTCCTACTGTCTATGTTTTGAGCGTTTCCTGTGTCACTAGTTATACATTCCGTTGCACCTCTGCATGTTTACTGTATCCCTTGGACCTTCCCATTGACGATGAAACTCAGAAATTGCATCGGAATTAAATATAAGAGACACAATGCCGACTTAAGTACAGGAAGACTGAGTCTTCCTACTGTCTATGTTGTGAGCACCGGAATTAAATATAGGAGACACAATGCCGACTTAAGTACAGGAATACTGAGTCTTCCTACTGTCTATGTTTTGAGCGTTTCCTGTGTCACCAGTATTACAATCTGATGCGCCTCTGCAGGTTTACTGTATCCCTTGGACCTTCCCATTGACGATGAAACACAGAAATTGTATCGGAATTAAATATAAGAGACACAATGCCGACTTAAGAACAGGAAGACTGAGTCTTCCTACTGTCTATGTTTTGAGCGTTACCTGTGTCACCAGTTTTACATACCGATGCACCTCTGCAGGTTTACTGTATCACTTGGACCTTCACAGCGACGATGAAACACAGAAATAGCATCGGAATTAAATATAACAGACACAATGCCGACTTAATTAAAGGAAGACTGAGTCTTCCTACTGTCTATGATTTGAGCGTTTCCTGTGTCACTAGTTTTACATACCGATGCACCTTTGCAGGTTTACTGTATCCCTTGGACCTTCTCATTGACGATGAAACACAGAAATTGCATCGGAATTAAATATAAGAAACACAATGCCGACTTAAGTACAGGAAGACTGAGTCTTCCTAATGTCTATGTTTGAGCGTTTCCTGTGTCACTAGTTTTACATTCCGATGCACCTCTACAGGTTTACTGCATACCTTGGACCTTCACCGTGACGATGAAACACAGAAATAGCATCGGAATTAAATATAAGAGACACAATGCCGACTTAAGTACAGGAAGACTAAGTCTTCCTACTGTCTATGTATTGAGCGTTTCCTGTGTCATCAGTTTTACTTTCCGTTGCACCTCTGCGTGTTTACTATATCCCTTGGACCTTCCCATTGACGATGAAACACAGAAATTGCATCGGAATTAAATATAAGAGACACAATGCCGACTTAAGTTAAGGAAGTCTGAGTCTTCCTACTGTCTATGTTTTAAGCGTTTCCGGTGTCACTAGTTTTACATGCCGTTGCACCTCTGCAGGTTTACTGTATCCCTTGGACCTTCCCATTGACGATGAAACACAGAAATTGCATCGGAATTAAATACAAGAGACACAATGCCGACTTAAGTACAGGAAGACTGAGTCTTCCTACTGTCTATTTTTTGAGCGATTCCTGTGTCACCAGTTTTACATTCTGATACACCTCTGCAGGTTTACTGTATCCCTTGGACCTTCCCATTGACGATGAAACACAGAAATTGCATCGGAATTAAATATAAGAGACACAATGCCGACTTAAGTACAGGAAGACTGAGTCTTCCTACTGTCTATGTTTTGAGCGCTTCCTGTGTCACCAGTTTTACATTCCAATGTGCCTCTGCAGGTTTACTGTATCCATTGGACCTTCCCATTGACAATGAAACACAGATATTGCATCGGAATTAAATGTAAGAGACACAACGCTGACTTAAGCACAAGAATACTGAGTCTTCTTACGGTCTATGTTTTGAGCGTTTCCTGTGTCACCAGTTTTACATTCCGATGCACCTCTGCCGGTTTACTGTATCCCTTGGACCTTCCCATTGTCGATGAAACACAGAAATCGCACCGGAATTAAATATAGGAGACACAATGCCGACTTAAGTACAGGAATACTGAGTCTTCCTACTGTCTATGTTTTGAGCGTTTCCTGTGTCACCAGTTTTACATTCTGATGCGCCTCTGCAGGTTTACTGTATCCCTTGGACCTTCCCATTGACGATGAAACACAGAAATTGTATCGGAATTAAATATAAGAGACACAATGCCGACTTAAGAACAGGAAGACTGAGTCTTCCTACTGTCTATGTTTTGAGCGTTACCTGTGTCACCAGTTTTACATACCGATGCACCTCTGCAGGTTTACTGTATCCCTTGGACCTTCACAGCGACGATGAAACACAGAAATAGCATCGGAATTAATTATAACAGACACAATGCCGACTTAATTAAAGGAAGACTGAGTCTTCCTACTGTCTATGATTTGAGCGTTTCCTGTGTCACTAGTTTTACATACCGATGCACCTTTGCAGGTTTACTGTATCCCTTGGACCTTTCCATTGACGATGAAACACAGAAATTGCATCGGAATTAAATATAAGAGACACAATGCCGACTTAAGTACAGGAAGACTGAGTCTTCCTACTGTCTATGTTTGAGCGTTTCCTGTGTCACTAGTTTTACATTCCGATGCACCTCTACAGGTTTACTGCATACCTTGGACCTTCACCGTGACGATTAAACACAGAAATAGCATCGGAATTAAATATAAGAGACACAATGCCGACTTAAGTACAGGAAGACTAAGTCTTCCTACTGTCTATGTATTGAGCGTTTCCTGTGTCATCAGTTTTACTTTCCGTTGCACCTCTGCGTGTTTACTATATCCCTTGGATCTTCCCATTGACGATGAAACACAGAAATTGCATCGGAATTAAATATAAGAGACACAATGCCGACTTAAGTACAAGAAAACAGTCTTCTTACAGTCAATGTTTTGAGCGTTTCCTGTGTCACCAGTTTTACATTCTGATGCACCTCTGCAGGGTTACTGTATCCCTTGGACCTTCACAATTACGATGAAACACAGAAATTACATCGGAATTTAATATAAGAGACACAATGAGGACTTAAGTAAAAGAAAACAGTCTTCTTACAGTCAATGGTTTGAGCGTTTCCTGTGTCAGCAGTTTTACATTCCGATGCACCTATGCATGTTTACTGTATCCCTTGGACCTTCACGTTGACGATGAAACACAGAAATTGCATCGGAATTAAATATAAGAGACACAATGCCGACTTAAGTTAAGGAAGACTGAGTCTTCCTACTGTCTATGTTTTGAGCGTTTCCGGTGTCACTAGTTTTACATTCCGTTGCACCTCTGCAGGTTTACTGTATCCCTTGGACCTTCCCATTGACGATGAAACACAGAAATTGCATCAGAATTAAAAATAAGAGACACAATGCCGACTTTAGTACAGGAAGACTGAGTCTTCCTACTGTCTATGTTTTGAGCGTTTCCTGTGTCACCAGGTTTACATTCTGATGCACCTCTGCAGGTTTACTGTATCCCGTGGACCTTCCCATTGACGATGAAACACAGAAATTGCATCGGAATTAAATATAAGAGACACAATGCCGACTTAAGTACAGGAAGACTGAGTCTTCCTACTGTCTATAATTTGAGCGTTTCCTGTGTCACCAGTTTTACATTCCGATGCACCTCTACAGGTTGACTGTATCCCTCAGCATTGTGTCAGTGACGATGAAACACAGAAATTGCATCGGAATTAAATATAAGGGACACAATGCCGACTTAAGTACAGGATGACTAAGCCTTCCTACTGTCTATGTTTTGAGCGTGTCATGTGTCATCAGTTTTACTTTCCGATGCACCTCTGCAGGTTTACTGTATCCCTTGGACCTTCCCATTGACGATGAAACCGAGAAATTACATCGGAATTAAATATATGAGACACAATGCCGACCTAAGTACAGGAAGACTGAGTCTTCCTACTGTCTATGTTTGAGCGTTACCTGTGTCACTAGTTTTACATTCAGATCCACCTATGCAGGTTTACTGTATCCCTTCGTCCTTCCCATTGACCATGAAACACAGAAATTGCATCGGAATTATATATAAGAGACACAATGCCGACTTAAGTACAGGGAGACTGAGTCTTCCTACTGTCTATGTTTTGAGCGTTTCCTTTGTCACCAGTTTTACATTCTGATGCACCTCTGCAGGTTTACTGTATCCCTTGGACCTTCCCATTGACGATGAAAGACAGAAATAGCATCGGAAGTAAATATAAGAGACACAATGCCGACTTAAGTACAGGAAGACTGAGTCTTCCTACTGTCTATGCTTTGTGCTTTTCCTGTGTCACCAGTTTTACATTCTGATGCACCTCTGCAGGTTTACTGTATCCCTTGGACCTTCCGATTGACGATGAAACACAGAAATTGCATCGGAATTAAATAGAAGAGACACAATGCCGACTTAAGTACTGGAAGACTGAGTCTTCCTACTGTCTATAATTTGAGCGTTTCCTGTGTCACCAGTTTTACATTCCGATGCACCTCTGCAGGTTTATTGTATCCCTTGGACCTTCCCATTGATGATGAAACACAGAAATTGCATCGGAATTAAATAGAAGAGACACAATGCCGACTTAAGTACTGGAAGACTGAGTCTTCCTACTGTCTATAATTTGAGCGTTTCCTGTGTCACCAGTTTTACATTCCGATGCACCTCTGCAGGTTTATTGTATCCCTTGGACCTTCCCATTGACGATGAAACACAGAAATTGCATCGGAATTAAATATAAGAGACACAATGCCGACTTAAGTACAGGAAGACTGAGTCTTCCTACTGTCTATTTTTTGAGCGATTCCTGTGTCACCAGTTTTACATTCTGATACACCTCTGCAGGTTTACTGTATCCATTGGACCTTCCCATTGACGATGAAACACAGAAATTGCATCGGAATTAAATATAAGAGACACAATGCCGACTTAAGTACAGGAAGACTGAGTCTTCCTACTGTCTATGTTTTGAGCGCTTCCTGTGTCACCAGTTTTACATTCCAATGTGCCTCTGCAGGTTTACTGTATCCATTGGACCTTCCCAGTGACGATGAAACACAGAAATTGCATCGGAATTAAATGTAAGAGACACAACGCAGACATAAGCACAAGAAAACTGAGTCTTCTTACGGTCTATGTTTTGAGCGTTTCCTGTGTCACCAGTTTTACATTCCGATGCACCTCTGCCGGTTTACTGTATCCCTTGGACCTTCCCATTGTCGATGAAACACAGAAATCGCACCGGAATGAAATATAGGAGACACAATGCCGACTTAAGTACAGGAATACTGATTCTTCCTACTGTCTATGTTTTGAGCGTTTCCTGTGTCACCAGTTTTACATTCTGATGCGCCTCTGCAGGTTTACTGTATCCCTTGGACCTTCCCATTGACGATGAAACACAGAAATTGTATCGGAATTAAATATAAGAGACACAATGCCGACTTAAGAACAGGAAGACTGAGTCTTCCTACTGTCTATGTTTTGAGCGTTACCTGTGTCACCAGTTTTACATACCGATGCACCTCTGCAGGTTTACTGTATCACTTGGACCTTCACAGCGACGATGAAACACAGAAATAGCATCGGAATTAAATATAACAGACACAATGCCGACTTAATGAAAGGAAGACTGAGTCTTCCGACAGTCTATGTTTTGAGCGTTTCCTGTGTCACTAGTTTTACATACCGATGCACCTTTGCAGGTTTACTGTATCCCTTGGACCTTCCCATTGACGATGAAACACAGGAATTGCATCGGAATTAAATATAAGAGACACAATGCCGACTTAAGTACAGGAAGACTGAGTCTTCCTACTGTCTATGTTTGAGCGTTTCCTGTGTCACTAGTTTTACATTCCGATGCACCTCTACAGGTTTACTGCATACCTTGGACCTTCACCGTGACGATGACACACAGAAATAGCATCGGAATTAAATATAAGAGACACAATGCCGACTTAAGTACAGGAAGACTAAGTCTTCCTACTGTCTATGTTTTGAGCGTTTCTGTGTCATCAGTTTTACTTTCCGTTGCACCTCTGCAGGTTTACTATATCCCTTGGACCTTCCCACTCACGATGAAAAACAGAAATTTTAATCGGAAATAAATATAAGAGACACAATGCCGGCTTATGTACAGGAAGACTGAGTCTTCCTACTGTCTAGGTTTTGAGCGTTTCCTGTGTCACTAGTTATACATTCCGTTGCACTTCTGCATGTTTACTCTATCCCTTGGACCTTCCCATTGACGTTGAAACACAGAAATTGCATCGGAATTAAATATAAGAGACACCATGCCGACTTAAGTATAGGGAGATTGAGTCTTCTTACTGTCTATGTTGTGAGCGTTTGCTGTGTCATCATTTTTACATTCTGATGCACCTCTGCAGGTTTACTGTACCCCTTGGACCTTCCCATTAACGATGAAACACAGAAATTGCATCGGAATTAAATATAAGAGACACAATGCCGACTTAAGTACAGGAAGACAGAGTCTTGCTACTGTCTATGCTTTGTGCTTTTCCTGTGTCACCAGTTTTACATTCTGATGCACCTCTGCAGGTTTACTGTATCCCTTGGACCTTCCCATTGACGATGAAACACAGAAATTGCATCGGAATTAAATAGAAGAGACACAATGCCGACTGAAGTACTGGAAGACTGAGTCTTCCTACTGTCTATAATTTGAGCGTTTCCTGTGTCACCAGTTTTACATTCCGATGCACCTCTGCAGGTTTATTGTATCCCTTGGGCCTTCCCATTGACGATGAAACACAGAAATTGCATCGGAATTAAATATAAGAGACACAATGCCGACTTAAGTACAGGAAGACTGAGTCTTCCGACTGTCTATTTTTTGAGCGTTTCCTGTGTCACCAGTTTTACATTCTGATACGCCTCTGCAGGTTTACTGTATCCCTTGGACCTTCCCATTGACGATGAAACACAGAAATTGCATCGGAATTAAATATAAGACTCACAATGCCGACTTAAGTACAGGAAGACTGAGTCTTCCTACTGTCTATGTTTTGAGCGTTTCCTGTGTCACCAGTTTTACATTCCAATGTGCCTCTGCCGGTTTACTGTATCCATTGGACCTTCCCATTGACGATGAAACACAGAAATTGCATCGGAATTAAATGTAAGAGACACAACGCCGACTTAAGCACAAGAAAACTGAGTCTTCTTACGGTCTATGTTTTGAGCGTTTCCTGTGTCACCAGTTTTACATTCCGATGCACCTCTGCCGGTTTACTGTATCCCTTGGACCTTCCCATTGTCGATGAAACACAGATATTTCATCGGAAATAAATATAAGAGACACAATGCCGGCTTATGTACAGGAAGACTGAGTCATCCTACTGTCTAAGTTTTGAGCGTTTCCTGCGTCACTAGTTACAGATTCCGTTGCACCTCTGCATGTTTACTGTATCCCTTGGACCTTCCCATTGACGATGAAACACAGAAATTGCATCGGAATTAAATATAAGAGACACAATGCCGACTTAAGTACAGGAAAACTGAGTCTTCCTACTGTCTATGTTGTGACCGTTTCCTGTGTCATCATTTTTACATTCTGATGCACCTCTGCAGGTTTACTGTACACCTTGGACCTTCCCATTGACGATGAAACACAGAAATTGCATCGGAATTAAATATAAGAGACACAACGCCGACTTTAGTACAGGAAGACTGAGTCTTCCTACTGTCTGTGTTTTGAGCGTTTCCTGTGTCACCAGTTTTACATTCCGATGCACCTCTGCCGGTTTACTGTATCCCTTGGACCTTCCCATTGACGATGAAACACAGAAATTGCATCGGAATTATATATAAGAGACACAATACCGACTTAAGTACAGGATGACTGAGTCTTCCAACTGTCTATGTTTGAGCGTTTCCTGTGTGACTAGTTTTACATTCCGATTAACCTCTGCAGGTTTACTGTATCCCTTGGACCTTCCCATTGACGATGAAACACAGAAATTGCATCGGAATTAAATATAAGAGACACAATGCCGACTTAAGTACAGGAAGACTGAGTCTTCCTACTGTCTATGCTTTGTGCTTTTCCTGTGTCACCAGTTTTACATTCTGATGCACCTCTGCAGGTTTACTGTATTCCTTGGACCTTCCCATTGTCGATGAAACACAGAAATTTCATCGGAATTAAATATAAGAGACACAATGCCGACTTAAGTACAGGAAGACTGAATCTTCCTACTGTCTATGTTTTGAGCGCTTCCTGTGTCACCAGTTTTACATTCCAATGTGCCTCTGCAGGTTTACTGTATCCATTGGACCTTCCCATTGACGATGAAACACAGAAATTGCATCGGAATTAAATGTAAGAGACACAACGCCGACTTAAGCACAAGAATACTGAGTCTTCTTACGGTCTATGATTTGAGCGTTTCCTGTGTCACCAGTTTTACATTCCGATGCACCTCTGCCGGTTTACTGTATCCCTTGGACCTTCCCATTGTCGATGAAACACAGAAATTTCATCGGAAATAAATATAAGAGACACAATGCCGGCTTATGTACAGGAAGACTGAGTCTTCCTACTGTCTATGTTTTGAGCGTTTCCTGTGTCACTAGTTATACATTCCGTTGCACCTCTGCATGTTTACTGTATCCCTTGGACCTTCCCATTGACGATGAAACTCAGAAATTGCATCGGAATTAAATATAAGAGACACAATGCCGACTTAAGTACAGGAAGACTGAGTCTTCCTACTGTCTATGTTGTGAGCACCGGAATTAAATATAGGAGACACAATGCCGACTTAAGTACAGGAATACTGAGTCTTCCTACTGTCTATGTTTTGAGCGTTTCCTGTGTCACCAGTATTACAATCTGATGCGCCTCTGCAGGTTTACTGTATCTCTTGGACCTTCCCATTGACGATGAAACACAGAAATTGTATCGGAATTAAATATAAGAGACACAATGCCGACTTAAGAACAGGAAGACTGAGTCTTCCTACTGTCTATGTTTTGAGCGTTACCTGTGTCACCAGTTTTACATACCGATGCACCTCTGCAGGTTTACTGTATCACTTGGACCTTCACAGCGACGATGAAACACAGAAATAGCATCGGAATTAAATATAACAGACACAATGCCGACTTAATTAAAGGAAGACTGAGTCTTCCTACTGTCTATGATTTGAGCGTTTCCTGTGTCACTAGTTTTACATACCGATGCACCTTTGCAGGTTTACTGTATCCCTTGGACCTTCTCATTGACGATGAAACACAGAAATTGCATCGGAATTAAATATAAGAAACACAATGCCGACTTAAGTACAGGAAGACTGAGTCTTCCTAATGTCTATGTTTGAGCGTTTCCTGTGTCACTAGTTTTACATTCCGATGCACCTCTACAGGTTTACTGCATACCTTGGACCTTCACCGTGACGATGAAACACAGAAATAGCATCGGAATTAAATATAAGAGACACAATGCCGACTTAAGTACAGGAAGACTAAGTCTTCCTACTGTCTATGTATTGAGCGTTTCCTGTGTCATCAGTTTTACTTTCCGTTGCACCTCTGCGTGTTTACTATATCCCTTGGACCTTCCCATTGACGATGAAACACAGAAATTGCATCGGAATTAAATATAAGAGACACAATGCCGACTTAAGTTAAGGAAGTCTGAGTCTTCCTACTGTCTATGTTTTAAGCGTTTCCGGTGTCACTAGTTTTACATGCCGTTGCACCTCTGCAGGTTTACTGTATCCCTTGGACCTTCCCATTGACGATGAAACACAGAAATTGCATCGGAATTAAATACAAGAGACACAATGCCGACTTAAGTACAGGAAGACTGAGTCTTCCTACTGTCTATTTTTTGAGCGATTCCTGTGTCACCAGTTTTACATTCTGATACACCTCTGCAGGTTTACTGTATCCCTTGGACCTTCCCATTGACGATGAAACACAGAAATTGCATCGGAATTAAATATAAGAGACACAATGCCGACCTAAGTACAGGAAGACTGAGTCTTCCTACTGTCTATGTTTTGAGCGCTTCCTGTGTCACCAGTTTTACATTCCAATGTGCCTCTGCAGGTTTACTGTATCCATTGGACCTTCCCATTGACAATGAAACACAGATATTGCATCGGAATTAAATGTAAGAGACACAACGCTGACTTAAGCACAAGAATACTGAGTCTTCTTACGGTCTATGTTTTGAGCGTTTCCTGTGTCACCAGTTTTACATTCCGATGCACCTCTGCCGGTTTACTGTATCCCTTGGACCTTCCCATTGTCGATGAAACACAGAAATCGCACCGGAATTAAATATAGGAGACACAATGCCGACTTAAGTACAGGAATACTGAGTCTTCCTACTGTCTATGTTTTGAGCGTTTCCTGTGTCACCAGTTTTACATTCTGATGCGCCTCTGCAGGTTTACTGTATCCCTTGGACCTTCCCATTGACGATGAAACACAGAAATTGTATCGGAATTAAATATAAGAGACACAATGCCGACTTAAGAACAGGAAGACTGAGTCTTCCTACTGTCTATGTTTTGAGCGTTACCTGTGTCACCAGTTTTACATACCGATGCACCTCTGCAGGTTTACTGTATCCCTTGGACCTTCACAGCGACGATGAAACACAGAAATAGCATCGGAATTAATTATAACAGACACAATGCCGACTTAATTAAAGGAAGACTGAGTCTTCCTACTGTCTATGATTTGAGCGTTTCCTGTGTCACTAGTTTTACATACCGATGCACCTTTGCAGGTTTACTGTATCCCTTGGACCTTTCCATTGACGATGAAACACAGAAATTGCATCGGAATTAAATATAAGAGACACAATGCCGACTTAAGTACAGGAAGACTGAGTCTTCCTACTGTCTATGTTTGAGCGTTTCCTGTGTCACTAGTTTTACATTCCGATGCACCTCTACAGGTTTACTGCATACCTTGGACCTTCACCGTGACGATTAAACACAGAAATAGCATCGGAATTAAATATAAGAGACACAATGCCGACTTAAGTACAGGAAGACTAAGTCTTCCTACTGTCTATGTATTGAGCGTTTCCTGTGTCATCAGTTTTACTTTCCGTTGCACCTCTGCGTGTTTACTATATCCCTTGGATCTTCCCATTGACGATGAAACACAGAAATTGCATCGGAATTAAATATAAGAGACACAATGCCGACTTAAGTACAAGAAAACAGTCTTCTTACAGTCAATGTTTTGAGCGTTTCCTGTGTCACCAGTTTTACATTCTGATGCACCTCTGCAGGGTTACTGTATCCCTTGGACCTTCACAATTACGATGAAACACAGAAATTACATCGGAATTTAATATAAGAGACACAATGAGGACTTAAGTAAAAGAAAACAGTCTTCTTACAGTCAATGGTTTGAGCGTTTCCTGTGTCAGCAGTTTTACATTCCGATGCACCTATGCATGTTTACTGTATCCCTTGGACCTTCACGTTGACGATGAAACACAGAAATTGCATCGGAATTAAATATAAGAGACACAATGCCGACTTAAGTTAAGGAAGACTGAGTCTTCCTACTGTCTATGTTTTGAGCGTTTCCGGTGTCACTAGTTTTACATTCCGTTGCACCTCTGCAGGTTTACTGTATCCCTTGGACCTTCCCATTGACGATGAAACACAGAAATTGCATCAGAATTAAAAATAAGAGACACAATGCCGACTTTAGTACAGGAAGACTGAGTCTTCCTACTGTCTATGTTTTGAGCGTTTCCTGTGTCACCAGGTTTACATTCTGATGCACCTCTGCAGGTTTACTGTATCCCGTGGACCTTCCCATTGACGATGAAACACAGAAATTGCATCGGAATTAAATATAAGAGACACAATGCCGACTTAAGTACAGGAAGACTGAGTCTTCCTACTGTCTATAATTTGAGCGTTTCCTGTGTCACCAGTTTTACATTCCGATGCACCTCTACAGGTTGACTGTATCCCTCAGCATTGTGTCAGTGACGATGAAACACAGAAATTGCATCGGAATTAAATATAAGGGACACAATGCCGACTTAAGTACAGGATGACTAAGCCTTCCTACTGTCTATGTTTTGAGCGTGTCATGTGTCATCAGTTTTACTTTCCGATGCACCTCTGCAGGTTTACTGTATCCCTTGGACCTTCCCATTGACGATGAAACCGAGAAATTACATCGGAATTAAATATATGAGACACAATGCCGACCTAAGTACAGGAAGACTGAGTCTTCCTACTGTCTATGTTTGAGCGTTACCTGTGTCACTAGTTTTACATTCAGATCCACCTATGCAGGTTTACTGTATCCCTTCGTCCTTCCCATTGACCATGAAACACAGAAATTGCATCGGAATTATATATAAGAGACACAATGCCGACTTAAGTACAGGGAGACTGAGTCTTCCTACTGTCTATGTTTTGAGCGTTTCCTTTGTCACCAGTTTTACATTCTGATGCACCTCTGCAGGTTTACTGTATCCCTTGGACCTTCCCATTGACGATGAAAGACAGAAATAGCATCGGAAGTAAATATAAGAGACACAATGCCGACTTAAGTACAGGAAGACTGAGTCTTCCTACTGTCTATGCTTTGTGCTTTTCCTGTGTCACCAGTTTTACATTCTGATGCACCTCTGCAGGTTTACTGTATCCCTTGGACCTTCCGATTGACGATGAAACACAGAAATTGCATCGGAATTAAATAGAAGAGACACAATGCCGACTTAAGTACTGGAAGACTGAGTCTTCCTACTGTCTATAATTTGAGCGTTTCCTGTGTCACCAGTTTTACATTCCGATGCACCTCTGCAGGTTTATTGTATCCCTTGGACCTTCCCATTGATGATGAAACACAGAAATTGCATCGGAATTAAATAGAAGAGACACAATGCCGACTTAAGTACTGGAAGACTGAGTCTTCCTACTGTCTATAATTTGAGCGTTTCCTGTGTCACCAGTTTTACATTCCGATGCACCTCTGCAGGTTTATTGTATCCCTTGGACCTTCCCATTGACGATGAAACACAGAAATTGCATCGGAATTAAATATAAGAGACACAATGCCGACTTAAGTACAGGAAGACTGAGTCTTCCTACTGTCTATTTTTTGAGCGATTCCTGTGTCACCAGTTTTACATTCTGATACACCTCTGCAGGTTTACTGTATCCATTGGACCTTCCCATTGACGATGAAACACAGAAATTGCATCGGAATTAAATATAAGAGACACAATGCCGACTTAAGTACAGGAAGACTGAGTCTTCCTACTGTCTATGTTTTGAGCGCTTCCTGTGTCACCAGTTTTACATTCCAATGTGCCTCTGCAGGTTTACTGTATCCATTGGACCTTCCCAGTGACGATGAAACACAGAAATTGCATCGGAATTAAATGTAAGAGACACAACGCAGACATAAGCACAAGAAAACTGAGTCTTCTTACGGTCTATGTTTTGAGCGTTTCCTGTGTCACCAGTTTTACATTCCGATGCACCTCTGCCGGTTTACTGTATCCCTTGGACCTTCCCATTGTCGATGAAACACAGAAATCGCACCGGAATGAAATATAGGAGACACAATGCCGACTTAAGTACAGGAATACTGATTCTTCCTACTGTCTATGTTTTGAGCGTTTCCTGTGTCACCAGTTTTACATTCTGATGCGCCTCTGCAGGTTTACTGTATCCCTTGGACCTTCCCATTGACGATGAAACACAGAAATTGTATCGGAATTAAATATAAGAGACACAATGCCGTCTTAAGAACAGGAAGACTGAGTCTTCCTACTGTCTATGTTTTGAGCGTTACCTGTGTCACCAGTTTTACATACCGATGCACCTCTGCAGGTTTACTGTATCACTTGGACCTTCACAGCGACGATGAAACACAGAAATAGCATCGGAATTAAATATAACAGACACAATGCCGACTTAATTAAAGGAAGACTGAGTCTTCCGACAGTCTATGTTTTGAGCGTTTCCTGTGTCACTAGTTTTACATACCGATGCACCTTTGCAGGTTTACTGTATCCCTTGGACCTTCCCATTGACGATGAAACACAGGAATTGCATCGGAATTAAATATAAGAGACACAATGCCGACTTAAGTACAGGAAGACTGAGTCTTCCTACTGTCTATGTTTGAGCGTTTCCTGTGTCACTAGTTTTACATTCCGATGCACCTCTACAGGTTTACTGCATACCTTGGACCTTCACCGTGATGATGAAACACAGAAATAGCATCGGAATTAAATATAAGAGACACAATGCCGACTTAAGTACAGGAAGACTAAGTCTTCCTACTGTCTATGTATTGAGCGTTTCCTGTGTCATCAGTTTAACTTTCCGTTGCACCTCTGCGTGTTTACTATATCCCTTGGACCTTCCCATTGACGATGAAACACAGAAATTGCATCTTAATTAAATACAAGAGACACAATGCCGAATTAAGTACAAGAAGACTGAGTCTTCCTACTGTCTTTAATTTGAGCGTTCCCTGTGTCACCAGTTTTACATTCCGATGCACCTCTACAGGTTTACTGTATCACTTGGACCATCACAGTGACGATGAAACACAGAAATTGCTTCGGAATTAAATATAAGAGACACGATGCCGACTTAAGTACAGGTAGACTGAGTCTTCCTACTGTCTATGTTTTGAGCGTTTCGTGTGTCACTAGTTTTACATTCCGATGCACCTCTGCAGGTTTACTGTATCCCTTGGATCTTCCCATTGACGATGAAACACAGAAATTGCATCGGAATTAAATATAAGTGACACAATGCCGACTTAAGTACAGGAAGACTGAGTCTTCCTACTGTCTATGTTTTGAGCGTTTCCTGTGTCACCAGTTTTACATTCCGATGTACCTCTACAGGTTTACTGTATCCCTTGGACCTTCACAGTTACGATGAAACACAGAAACTACATCGGAATTACATATAAGAGACACAATGCCGACTTAAGTACAAGAAAACAGTCTTCTTACAGTCAATGTTTTGAGCGTTTCCTGTGTCACCAGTTTTACATTCCGATGCACGTCTGCATGTTTACTGTATCCGTTGGACCTTCCCATTGGCGATGAAACACACAAATTGCATCGAAATTAAATATAAGAGACACAATAACGGCTTAAGTACAGGAAGACTGAGTCTTCCTACTGTCTATCTTTTGAGCGTTTCCTGTGTCGCCAGTTTTACATTCTGATGCACCTCTGCAGGTTTACTGTATCCCTTGGATCTTCACAATTACGATGAAACACAGAAATTACATCGGAATTTAATATAAAAGACACAATGACAACTTAAGTAGAAGAAAACAGTCTTCTTACAATCAATGGTTTGAGCGGTTCCTGTGTCAGCAGTTTTACATTCCGATGCACCTCTGCATGTTTACTGTATCCCTTGGACCTTCCCGTTGACGATGAAACACAGAAATTGCATCGGAATTAAATATAAGAGAAACAATGCCGACTTAAGTTAAGCAAGACTGAGTCTTCCTACTGTCTATGTTTTGAGCGTTTCCGGTGTCACAAGTTTTACATTGCGTTGCACCTCTGCAGGTTTACTGTATCCCTTGGACCTTCCCATTGACGATGAAACACAGAAATTGCATCGGAATTAAATATAAGAGACACAATGCCGACTTAAGTACAGGAAGACTGAGTCTTCCTACTGTCTATTTTTTGAGCGATTCCTGTGTCACCAGTTTTACATTCTGATACACCTCTGCAGGTTTACTGTATCCCTTGGACCTTCCCATTGACGATGAAACACAGAAATTGCATCGGAATTAAATATAAGAGACACAATGCCGACTTAAGTACAGGAAGACTGAGTCTTCCTACTGTCTATGTTTTGAGCGCTTTCTGTGTCACCAGTTTTACATTCCAATGTGCCTCTGCAGGTTTACTGTATCCATTGGACCTTCCCATTGACGATGAAACACAGAAATTGCATCGGAATTAAATGTAAGAGACACAACGCCGACTTAAGCACAAGAATACTGAGTCTTCTTACGGTCTATGTTTTGAGCGTTTCCTGTGTCACCAGTTTTACATTCCGATGCACCTCTGCCGGTTTACTGTATCCCTTGGACCTTCCCATTGTCGATGAAACACAGAAATCGCACCGGAATTAAGTATTGGAGACACAATGCCGACTTAAGTACAGGAATACTGAGTCTTCCTACTGTCTATGTTTTGAGCGTTTCCTGTGTCACCAGTTTTACATTCTGATGCGCCTCTGCAGGTTTACTGTATCCCTTGGACCTTCCCATTGACGATGAAACACAGAAATTGTATCGGAATTAAATATAAGAGACACAATGCCGACTTAAGAACAGGAAGACTGAGTCATCCTACTGTCTATGTTTTGAGCGTTACCTGTGTCACCAGTTTTACATACCGATGCACCTCTGCAGGTTTACTGTATCCCTTGGACCTTCACAGCGACGATGAAACACAGAAATAGCATCGGAATTAAATATAACAGACACAATGCCGACTTAATTAAAGGAAGACTGAGTCTTCCTACTGTCTATGATTTGAGCGTTTCCTGTGTCACTAGTTTTACATACCGATGCACCTTTGCAGGTTTACTGTATCCCTTGGACCATCCCATTGACGATGAAACACAGAAATTGCATCGGAATTAAATATAAGAGACACAATGCCGACTTAAGTACAGGAAGACTGAGTCTTCCTACTGTCTAAGTTTGAGCGTTTCCTGTGTCACTAGTTTTACATTCCGATGCACCTCTACAGGTTTACTGCATACCTTGGACCTTCACCGTGACGATGAAACACAGAAATAGCATCGGAATTAAATATAAGAGACACAATGCCGACTTAAGTACAGGAAGACTAAGTCTTCCTACTGTCTATGTATTGAGCGTTTCCTGTGTCATCAGTTTTACTTTCCGTTGCACCTCTGCGTGTTTACTATATCCCTTGGACGTTCCCATTGACGATGAAACACAGAAATTGCATCGGAATTAAATATAAGAGACACAATGCCGACTTAAGTACAAGAAAACAGTCTTCTTACAGTCAATGTTTTGAGCGTTTCCTGTGTCACCAGTTTTATATTCCGATGCACGTCTGCATGTTTACTGTATCCCTTGGACCTTCCCATTGGCGATGAAACACACAAATTGCATCGAAATTAAATATAAGAGACACAATGCCGGCTTAAGTACAGGAAGACTGAGTCTTCCTACTGTCTATTTTTTGAGCGATTCCTGTGTCACCAGTTTTACATTCTGATGCACCTCTGCAGGTTTACTGTATCCCTTGGACCTTCCCATTGACGATGAAACACAGAAATTGCATCGGAATTAAATATAAGAGGCACAATGCCGACTTAAGTACAGGAAGACTGAGTCTTCCTACGGTCTATGTTTTGAGCGTTTCCTGTGTCACCAGTTTTACATTCTGATGCACCTCTTCAGGTTTACTGTATCCCTTGGACCTTCACAATTACGATGAAACACAATAATTACATCGGAATTTAATATAAGAGACACAATGACGACTTAAGTAAAAGAAAACAGTCTTCTTACAGTCAATGATTTGAGCGTTTCCTGTGTCAGCAGTTTTACATTCCGATGCACCTCTGCATGTTTACTGTATCACTTGGACCTTCCCTTTGACGATGAAACACAGAAATTGCATCGGAATTAAATATAAGAGACACAATGCCGACTTAAGTTAAGGAAGACTGAGTCTTCCTACTGTCTATGTTTTGAGCGTTTCCTGTGTCACCAGTTTTACATTCTGATGCACCTCTGCAGGTTTACTGTATCCCGTGGACCTTCCCATTGACGATGAAACACAGAAATTGCATCGGAATTAAATATAAGAGACACAATGCCGACTTAAGTACAGGAAGACTGAGTCTTCCTACTGTCTATAATTTGAGCGTTTCCTGTGTCACCAGTTTTACATTCCGATGCACCTCTACAGGTTGACTGTATCCCTCAGCATTGTGTCAGTGACGATAAAACACAGAAATTGCATCGGAATTAAATACAAGAGACACAATGCCGACTTAAGTACAGGATGACTAAGTCTTCCTACTGTCTATGTTTTGAGCGTGTCATGTGTCATCAGTTTTACTTTCCGATGCACCTCTGCAGGTTTACTGTATCCCTTGGACCTTCCCATTGACGATGAAACCGAGAAATTACATCGGAATTAAATATATGAGACACAATGCCGACCTAAGTACAGGAAGACTGAGTCTTCCTACTGTCTATGTTTGAGCGTTACCTGTGTCACTAGTTTTACATTCAGATCCACCTATGCAGGTTTACTTTATCCCTTCGACCTTCCCATTGACGATGAAACACAGAAATTGCATCGGAATTATATATAAGAGACACAATGCCGACTTAAGTACAGAGAGACTGAGTCTTCCTACTGTCTATGTTTTGAGCGTTTCCTTTCTCACCAGTTTTACATTCTGATGCACCTCTGCAGGTTTACTGTATCCCTTGGACCTTCCCATTGACGATGAAAGACAGAAATAGCATCGGAAGTAAATATAAGAGACACAATGCCGACTTAAGTACAGGAAGACTGAGTCTTCCTACTGTCTATGCTTTGTGCTTTTCCTGTGTCACCAGTTTTACATTCTGATGCACCTCTGCAGGTTTACTGTATCCCTTGGACCTTCCCATTGACGATGAAACACAGAAATTGCATCGGAATTAAATGGAAGAGACACAATGCCGACTTAAGTACTGGATGACTGAGTCTTCCCACTGTCTATAATTTGAGCGTTTCCTGTGTCACCAGTTTTACATTCCGATGCACCTCTGCAGGTTTATTGTATCCCTTGGACCTTCCCATTGACGATGAAACACAGAAATTGCATCGGAATTAAATACAAGAGATACAATGCCGACTTAAGTACTGGAAGACTGAGTCTTCCTACTGTCTATAATTTGAGCGTTTCCTGTGTCACCAGTTTTACATTCCGATGCACCTCTGCAGGTTTATTGTATCCCTTGGACCTTCCCATTGACGATGAAACACAGAAATTGCATCGGAATTAAATATAAGAGACACAATGCCGACTTAAGTACAGGAAGACTGAGTCTTCCTGCTGTCTATTTTTTGAGCGATTCCTGTGTCACCAGTTTTACATTCTGATACACCTCTGCAGGTTTACTGTATCCCTTGGACCTTCCCATTGACGATGAAACACAGAAATTGCATCGGAATTAAATATAAGAGACACAATGCCGACTTAAGTACAGGAAGACTGAGTCTTCCTACTGTCTACGTTTTGAGCGCTTCCTGTGTCACCAGTTTTACATTCCAATGTGCCTCTGCAGGTTTACTGTATCCATTGGACCTTCCCATTGACGATGAAACACAGAAATTGCATCGGAATTAAATGTAAGAGACACAACGCCGACTTAAGCACAAGAAAACTGAGTCTTCTTACGGTCTATGTTTTGAGCGTTTCTTGTGTCACCAGTTTTACATTCCGATGCACCTCTGCCGGTTTACTGTGTCCCTTGGACCTTCTCATTGTCGATGAAACACAGAAATCGCACCGGAATTAAATATAGGAGACACAATGCCGACTTAAGTACAGGAATACTGAGTCTTCCTACTGTCTATGTTTTGAGCGTTTCCTGTGTCACCAGTTTTACATTCTGATGCGCCTCTGCAGGTTTACTGTATCCCTTGGACCTTCCCATTGACGATGAAACACAGAAATTGTATCGGAATTAAATATAAGAGACACAATGCCGACTTAAGAACAGGAAGACTGAGTCTTCCTACTGTCTATGTTTTGAGCGTTACCTGTGTCACAAGTTTTACATTCCGATGCACCTCTGCAGGTTTACTGTATCACTTGGACCTTCACAGCGACGATGAAACACAGAAATAGCATCGGAATTAAATATAACAGACACAATGCCGACTTAATTGAAGGAAGACTGAGTCTTCCGACTGTCTATGGTTTGAGCGTTTCCTGTGTCACTAGTTTTACATACCGATGCACCTTTGCAGGTTTACTGTATCCCTTGGACCTTCCCATTGAAGATGAAACACAGAAATTGCATCGGAATTAAATATAAGAGACACAATGCCGACTTAAGTACAGGAAGACTGAGTCTTCCTACTGTCTATGTTTGAGCGTTTCCTGTGTCACTAGTTTTACATTCCGATGCACCTCTACAGGTTTACTGCATACCTTGGACCTTCACCGTGACGATGAAACACAGAAATAGCATCGGAATTAAATATAAGAGACACAATGCCGACTTAAGTACAGGAAGACTGAGTCTTCCTACTGTCTTTGTTTTGAGCGTTTCCTGTGTCACCAGTTTTACATTCTGATGCACCTCTGCAGGTTTACTGTATCCCGTGGACCTTCCCATTGACGATCAAACACAGAAATTGCATCGGAATTAAATATAAGAGACACAATGGCGACTTAAGTACAGGAAGACTGAGTCTTCCTACTGTCTATAATTTAAGCGTTTCCTGTGTCACCAGTTTTACATTCCGATGCACCTCTACAGGTTGACTGTATCCCTCAGCATTGTGTCAGTGACGATGAAACACAGAAATTGCATCGGAATTAAATATAAGGGACACAATGCCGACTTAAGTACAAGAAAACAGTCTTCTTACAGTCAATGCTTTGAGCGTTTCCTGTGTCACCAGTTTTACATTCCTATGCCCCTCTGCATGTTTACTGTATCCCTTGGAACTTCCCATTGACGATGAAACACAGACATTGCATAGAAATTAAACATAAGAGACACAACGCCGACTTAAGTACAAGAAAACTGAGTCTTCTTACGGTCTATGCTTTGAGCGTTTCCTGTGTCACCGGTTTTACATTCCGATGCACTTCTGCCTGTTTACTGTATCCCTTGGACCTTCCCATTGTCGATGAAACACAGAAATCGCATCGGAATTAAATATAAGAGACACAATGCCGACTTAAGTACAGGAAGACTGAGTCTTCCTACTGTCTATGTTTTGAGCGTTTCCTGTGTCACCAGTTTTACATTCCGATGCACCTCTGCAGGTTTACTGTATCCCTTGGACCTTCCCATTGACGATGAAACACGGAAATTGAATCGGAATTAAATATAAGAGACACAACGCCGACTTAAGTACATGAAAACTGAGTCTTCTTACGGTCTATGTTTTGAGCGTTTCCTGTGTCACCAGTTTTACATTCCGATGCACCTCTGCAGGTTTACTGTATCCCTTGGACCTTCCCATTGACGATGAAACACAGAAATTTCATCGGAAATAAATATAAGAGACACAATGACGACTTAAGTACAGGAAGACTGAGTCTTCCTACTGTCTATCATTTGAGCGTTTCCTGTGTCAGCAGTTTTACATACCGATGCACCTCTGCAGGTTTACTGTATCCTTTGCACCTTCCCATTGACGATGAAGCACAGAAATTGCATCGGAATTAAATATAAGAGACACAATGCCGACTTAAGTACAGGAAGACTGAGTCTTCCTACTGTCTATGTTTTGAGCGTTTCCTGTGTCACTAGTTTAACTTTCCGATGCACCTCTGCAGGTTTATTGTATCCCTTGGCCTTCCCATTGACGATGAAACCGAGAAATTACATCGGAATTAAATATATGAGACACAATGCCGACCTAAGTACAGGAAGACTGAGTCTTCCTACTGTCTATGTTTGAGCGTTACCTGTGTCACTAGTTTTACATTCAGATCCACCTATGCAGGTTTACTGTATCCCTTCGACCTTCCCATTGACGATGAAACACAGAAATTGCATCGGAATTATATATAAGGGACACAATGCCGACTTAAGTACAGGGAGACTGAGTCTTCCTACTGTCTATGTTTTGAGCGTTTCCTTTGTCACCAGTTTTACATTCTGATGCACCTCTGCAGGTTTACTGTATCCCTTGGACCTTCCTATTGACGATGAAAGACAGAAATTTCATCGGAATTAAATATGAGAGACACAATGCCGACTTAAGTGCAGGAAGACATAGTCTTCCTACTGTCTATAGTTTGAGCGTTTCCTGTGTCACCAGTTTTACATTCCGATACACCTCTACAGGTTTACTGTATCCCTTGGACATTCACAGTGACGATGAAACACAGAAATAGCATCGGAAGTAAATATAAGAGACACAATGCCGATTTAAGTACAGGAAGACTAACTCCTCCTACTGTCCATGTTTTGAGCGTTTCCTGTGTCACCAGTTTTACATTCCGATGCACCTCTACAGGTTTACTGTATCCCCTGGACCTTTACAGTTACGATGAAACATCGGAATTAAATATAAGAGACACAATGACGACTTAAGTACAAGAAAACAGTCTTCTTACAGTCAATGTTTTGAGCGTTTCCTGTGTCACCAGTTTTACATTCCTATGCACCTCTGCATGTTTACTGTATCCCTTGGAACTTCCCATTGACGATGAAACACAGACATTGCATAGAAATTAAACATAAGAGACACAACGCCGACTTAAGTACAAGAAAACTGAGTCTTCTTACGGTCTATGTTTTGAGCGTTTCCTGTGTCACCGGTTTTACATTCCGATGCACCTCTGCCTGTTTACTGTATCCCTTGGACCTTCCCATTGTCGATGAAACACAGAAATCGCATCGGAATTAAATATAAGAGACACAATGCCGACTTAAGTACAGGAAGACTGAGTCTTCCTACTGTCTATGTTTTGAGCGTTTCCTGTGTCACCAGTTTTACATTCCGATGCACCTCTGCAGGTTTACTGTATCCCTTGGACCTTCCCATTGACGATGAAACACGGAAATTGAATCGGAATTAAATATAAGAGACACAACGCCGACTTAAGTACATGAAAACTGAGTCTTCTTACGGTCTATGTTTTGAGCGTTTCCTGTGTCACCAGGTTTAAATTCCGATGCACCTCTGCAGGTTTACTGTATCCCTTGGAACTTCCCATTGACGATGAAACACAGAAATTGCATCGGAATTAAATATTAGAGACACAGTGCCGACTTAAGAACAGGAAGACTGGATCTTCTTACTGTCTATGTTTTGAGCGTTTCCTGTGTCACCAGTTTTACATTCCGATGCACCTCTGCAGGTTTACTGTATCCCTTGGACCTTCCCATTGACGATGAAACACAGAAATTTCATCGGAAATAAATATAAGAGACACAATGCCGACTTAAGTACAGGAAGACTGAGTCTTCCTACTATCTATCATTTGAGCGTTTCCTGTGTCACCTGTTTTACATTCCGATGCACCTCTGCAGGTTTACTGTATCCTTTGGACCTTCCCATTGACGATGAAGCACAGAAATTGCATCGGAATTAAATATAAGAGACACAATGCCGACTTAAGTACAGGAAGACTGAGTCTTCCTACTGTCTATGTTTTGAGCGTTTCCTGTGTCACTAGTTTAACATTCCGATGCACCTCTGCAGGTTTATTGTATCCCTTGGCCTTCCCATTGACGATGAAACACAGAAATTGCATCGGAATTAAATATAAGAGACACAATGCCGACTTAAGTACAGGAAGACTGAGTCTTCGTACTGTCTATTTTTTGAGCGTTTCCTGTGTCACCAGTTTTACATTCTGATACACCTCTGCAGGTTTACTGTATCCCTTGGACCTTCCCATTGACGATGAAACACAGAAATTGCATCGGAATTAAATATAAGAGACACAATGCCGACTTAAGTACAGGAAGACTGAGTCTTCCTACTGTCTATGATTTGAGCGTTTCCTGTGTCACCAGTTTTACATTCCAATGTGCCTCTGCAGGTTTACTGTATCCATTGGAAATTCCCATTGACGATGAAACACAGAAATTGCATCGGAATTAAATGTAAGAGACACAACGCCGACTTAAGCACAAGAAAACTGAGTCTTCTTACGGTCCATGTTTTGAGCGTTTCCTGTGTCACTAGTTTTATATTCCGATGCACCTCTACAGGTTTACTGCATCCCTTGGACCTTCACCGTGACGATGAAACACAGAAATAGCATCGGAATTAAATATAAGAGACACAATGCCGACTTAAGTACAGGAAGACTAAGTCTTCCTACTGTCTATGTTTTGAGCGTTTCCTGTGTCATCAGTTTTACTTTCCGTTGCACCTCTGCAGGTTTACTACACCCCTTGGACCTTCCCATTCACGATGAAACACACAAATTTCATCGGAAATAAATATAAGAGACACAATGCCGGCTTATGTACAGGAAAACTGAGTCTTCCTACTGTCTATGTTTTGAGCGTTTCCTGTGTCACTAGTTATACATTCTGTTGCACTTCTGCATGTTTACTGTATCCCTTGGACCTTCCCATTGACGATGAACCACAGAAATTGCATCGGAATTAAATATAAGAGACATAATGCCGACTTAAGTACAGGAAGACTCAGTCTTCCTGCTGTCTATGATTTGAGCGTTTGCTGTGTCACTAGTTTTACATTCCGATGCACCTCTGCAGGTTTACTGTATCCCATGGACCTTCCCATTGACGATGAAACACATAAATTGCATCGGAATTAAATATAAGAGGCACCATGCCGACTTAAGTATAGGGAGACTGAGTCTTCCTACTGTCTATGTTGTGAGCGTTTCCTGTGTCATCATTTTTACGTTCTGATGCACCTCTGCAGGTTTACTGTACCCCTTGGACCTTCCCATTGACGATGAAACACAGAATTGCATCGGAATTAATATAAGAGACACAACGCCGACTTAAGTACAGGAAGACTGAGTCTTCCTACTGTCTGTGTTTTGAGCGTTTCCTGTGTCACCAGTTTTACATTCCGATGCACCTCTGCAGGTTTACTGCATCCCTTGGACTTTCCCATTGACGATGCAACTCAGAAATTGCTTCGGAATTAAATGTAAGAGACACAATGCCGACTTAAGTACAGGAAGACTGAGTCTTCCTGCTGTCTATGATTTGAGGGTTTCCTGTGTCACTAGTTTTCCATTCCGATGCACCTCTGCAGGTTTACTGTATCCCTTGGACCTTCCCATTGACGATGAAACACAGAAATTACATCAGAATTAAATATAAGAGACACAATGCCGACTTAAGTACAGGAAGACTGAGTCTTCCTACTGTCTATTTTTTGAGCGTTTCCTGTGTCACCAGTTTTACATTCTGATACGCCTCTGCAGGTTTACTGTATCCCTTGGACCTTCCCATTGACGATGAAACACAGAAATTGCATCGGAATTAAATATAAGAGACACAATGCCGACTTAAGTACAGGAAGACTGAGTCTTCCTACTGTCTATGTTTTGAGCGTTTCCTGTGTCACCAGTTTTACATTCCAATGTGCCTCTGCAGGTTTACTGTATCCATTGGACCTTCCCATTGTCGATGAAACACAGAAATTTCATCGGAAATAAATATAAGAGACACAATGCCGGCTTATGTACAGGAAGACTGAGTCTTCCTACTGTCTATGGTTTGAGCGTTTCCTGTGTCTCTAGTTGTACATTCCGTTGCACCTCTGCATGTTTGCTGTATCCCTTGGACCTTCCCATTGACGTTGAAACAAAGAAATTGCATCGGAATTAAATATAAGAGACACAATGCCGATTTAAGTACAGGAAGACTGAGTCTTACTACTGTCTATGTTGTGAGCGTTCCTGTGTCACCATTTTTATATTCTGATGCACCTCTGCAGGTTTACTGTACCAGTTGGACCTTCCCATTGACGATGAAACACAGAAATTGCATCGGAATTAAATATAAGAGACACAACGCCGACTTAAGTACAGGAAGACTGAGTCATCCTACTGTCTGTGTTTTGAGCGTTTCCTGTGTGACTAGTTTTACATTCCGATTAACCTCTGCAGGTTTACTGTATCCCTTGGACCTTCCCATTGACGATGAAACACAGAAATTGCATCGGAATTGAATAGAAGAGACACAATGCCGACTTAAGTACAGGAAGACTGAGTCTTCCTACTGTCTATAATTTGAGCGTTTCCTGTGTCACCAGTTTTACATTCCGATGCACCTCTACAGGTTTACTGTATCACTTGGCCCATCACAGTGACGATGAAACACAGAAATTGCATCGGAATTAAATATAAGAGACACAATGCCGACTTAAGTAGAGGAAGACTGAGTCTCTCTACTGTCTATGTTTTGAGCGTTTCCTGTGTCATCAGTTTTACTTTCAGATGCACCTCTGCAGGTTTACTGTATCCCTTGGATCTTCCCATTGACGATGAAACACAGAAATTGCATCGGAATTAAATATAAGAGACACAATGCCGACTTAAGTACAGGAAGACTGAGTCTTCCTACTGTCTATGTTTTGAGCGTTTCCTGTGTCACCAGTTTTACATTCCGATGCACCTCTACAGGTTTACTGTATCCCTTGGACCTTCACAGTTACGATGAAACACAGAAACTACATCGGAATTAAATATAAGAGACACAATGCCGACTTAAGTACAAGAAAACAGTCTTCTTACAGTCAATGCTTTGAGCGTTTCCTGTGTCACCAGTTTTACATTCCGATGCACATCTGCATGTTTACTGTACCCCTTGGACATTCCCATTGGCGATGAAACACACAAATTGCATCGAAATTAAATATAAGAGACACAATGCCGGCTTAAGTACAGGAAGACTGAGTCTTATTACTGTCTATATTTTGAGCGTTTCCTGTGTCACCAGTTTTACATTCTGATGCACCTCTGCAGGTTTACTGTATCCCTTGGACCTTCCCATTGTCGATGAAACACAGAAATTGCATCGGAATTAAATATAAGAGGCACAATGCCGACTTAAGTACCGGAAGACTGAGTCTTCCTACGGTCTATGTTTGAGCGTTTCCTGTGTCACCAGTTTTACATTGTGATGCACCTCTGCAGATTTACTGTATCCCTTGGACCTTCACAATTACGATGAAACACAGAAATTACATCGGAATTTAATATAAGAGACACAATGACGACTTAAGTAAAAGAAAACAGTCTTCTTACAGTCAATGGTTTGAGCGTTTCCTGTGTCAGCAGTTTTACATTCCGATGCACCTCTGCATTTTTACTGTATCCCTTGGACCTTCTCGTTGACTATGAAACTCACAAATTGCATCGGAATTAAATATAAGAGACACAATGCCGACTTAAGTACAGGAAGACTGAGTCTTCCTACTGTCTATGTTTTGAGCGTTTCCGGTGTCACTAGTTTGACATTCCGTTGCACCTCTGCAGGTTTACTGTATCCCCATGGACGTTCCCATTGACGATGAAACACAGAAATTGCATCGGAATTAAATATAAGAGACACAATGCCGACTTTAGTACAGGAAGACTGAGTCTTCCTACTGTCTATGTTTTGAGCGTTTCCTGTGTCACCAGTTTTATATTCTGATGCACCTCTGCAGGTTTACTGTATCCCGTGGACCTTCCCATTGACGATGAAACACAGAAATTGCATCGGAATTAAATATAAGAGACACAATGGCGACTTAAGTACAGGAAGACTGAGTCTTCCTACTGTCTATAATTTGAGCGTTTCCTGTGTCACTAGTTTTACATTCCGATGCACCTCTGCAGGTTTATTGTATCCCTTGGCCTTCCCATTGACGATGAAACACAGAAATTGCATCGGAATTAAATATAAGAGACACAATGCCGACTTAAGTACAGGAAGACTGAGTCTTCCTACTGTCTATTTTTTGAGCGTTTCCTGTGTCACCAGTTTTACATTCTGATACACCTCTGCAGGTTTACTGTATCCCTTGGACCTTCCCATTGACGATGAAACACAGAAATTGCATCGGAATTAAATATAAGAGACACAATGCCGACTTAAGTACAGGAAGACTGAGTCTTCCTACTGTCTATGATTTGAGCGTTTCCTGTGTCACCAGTTTTACATTCCAATGTGCCTCTGCAGGTTTACTGTATCCATTGGACCTTCCCATTGACGATGAAACACAGAAATTGCATCGGAATTAAATGTAAGAGACACAACGCTGACTTAAGCACAAGAAAACTGAGTCTTCTTACGGTCCATGTTTTGAGCGTTTCCTGTGTCACTAGTTTTACATTCCGATGCACCTCTACAGGTTTACTGCATCCCTTGGACCTTCACCGTGACGATGAAACACAGAAATAGCATCGGAATTAAATATGAGAGACACAATGACGACTTAAGTACAGGAAGACTTAGTCTTCCTACTGTCTATAATTTGAGCGTTTCCTGTGTGACCAGTTTTACATTCCGATACACCTCTACAGGTTTACTGTATCCCTTGGACATTCACAGTGACGATGAAACACAGAAATAGCATCGGAATTAAATATAAGAGACACAATGCCGATTTAAGTACAGGAAGACTAACTCCTCCTACTGTCTATGTTTTGAGCGTTTCCTGTGTCACCAGTTTTACATTCCGATACACCTCTACGGTTTACTGTATCCCTTGGACATTCACAGTGACGATGAAACACAGAAATTGCATCGAAATTAAATAGAAGAGACACAATGCCGACTTAAGTACAGGAAGACTGCGTCTTCCTACAGTCTATGTTTTGAGCGTTTCCTGTGCCACCAGTTTTACATTCCGATGCACCTCTACAGGTTTACTGTATCCCTTGGACCTTCACAGTTACGATGAAACACAGAAACTACATCGGAATAAAATATAAGAGACACAATGCTGTCTTAAGTACAAGAAAACAGTCTTCTTACAGTCAATGTTTTGAGCGTTTCCTGTGTCACCAGTTTTACATTCCGATGCACCTCTGCATGTTTACTGTATCCCTTGGACCTTCCCATTGGCGATGAAACACACAAATTGCATCGAAATTAAATATAAGAGACACAATGCCGGATTAAGTACAGGAAGACTGAGTCTTCCTACTGTCTATCTTTCGAGCGTTTCCTGTGTCACCAGTTTTACATTCTGATGCACCTCTGCAGGTTTACTGTATCCCTTGGACCTTCCCATTGTCGATGAAACACAGAAATTGCATCGGAATTAAATATAAGAGGCACAATGCCGACTTAAGTACAGGAAGACTGAGTCTTCCTACGGTCTATGTTTTGAGCGTTTCCTGTGTCACCAGTTTTACATTCCGATGCACCTCTGCATGTTTACTGTATCCCTTGGACCTTCCCGTTGACGATGAAACACCGAAATTGCATCGGAATTAAATATAAGAGACACAATGCCGACTTAAGTACAGGAAGACTGAGTCTTCCTACTGTCTATGTTTTGAGCGTTTCCGGTGTCACTCAGTTTTACATTCCGTTGCACCTCTGCAGGTTTACTGTATCTCTTGGACCTTCCCATTGACGATGAAACACAGAAATTGCATCGGAATTAAATATAAGAGACACAATGCCGACTTTAGTACAGGAAGACTGAGTCTTCCTACTGTCTATGTTTTGAGCGTTTCCTGTGTCACCAGTTTTACATTCTGATGCACCTCTACAGGTTGACTGTATCCCTCAGCATTGTGTCAGTGACGATGAAACACAGAAATTGCATCGGAATTAAATATAAGAGACACAATGCCGACTTAAGTAAAGGATGACTAAGTCTTCCTACTGTCTATGTTTTGAGCGTTTCCTTTGTCACCAGTTTTACATTCTGATGCACCTCTGCAGGTTTACTGTATCCCTTGGACCTTCCCATTTACGATGAAACACAGAAATTTCATCGGAATTAAATATGAGAGACACAATGCCGACTTAAGTACAGGAAGACTTAGTCTTCCTACTGTCTATAATTTGAGCGTTTGCTGTGTCACCAGTTTTACATTCCGATACACCTCTACAGGTTTACTGTATCCCTTGGACATTCACAGTGACGATGAAACACAGAAATAGCATCGGAATTAAATATAAGAGACACAATGCCGATTTAAGTACAGGAAGGTTAACTCCTCCTACTGTCTATGTTTTGAGCGTTTCCTGTGTCACCAGTTTTACATTCCGATACACCTCTACAGGTTTACTGTATCCCTTGGACATTCACAGTGACGATGAAACACAGAAATTGCATCGAAATTAAATAGAAGAGACACAATGCCGACTTAAGTACAGGATGACTGAGTCTTCCTACTGTCTATAATTTGAGTGATTCCTGTGTCACCAGTTTTACATTCCGATGCACCTCTACAGGTTTACTGTATCCCTCGGACCTTTACAGTTACGTTGAAACATCGGAATTAAATATAAGAGACACAATGACGACTTAAGTACAAGAAAACAGAGTCTTCTTACGGTCTATGTTTTGAGCGTTTCCTGTGTCACCAGGTTTAAATTCCGATGCACCTCTGCAGGTTTACTGTATCCCTTGGAACTTCCCATTGACGATGAAACACAGAAATTGCATCGGAATTAAATATTAGAGACACAGTGCCGACTTAAGAACAGGAAGACTGGATCTTCTTACTGTCTATGTTTTGAGCGTTTCCTGTGTCACCAGTTTTACATTCCGATGCACCTCTACAGGTTTACTGTATCCCTCGGACCTTTACAGTTACGTTGAAACATCGGAATTAAATATAAGAGACACAATGACGACTTAAGTACAAGAAAACAGAGTCTTCTTACGGTCTATGTTTTGAGCGTTTCCTGTGTCACCAGGTTTAAATTCCGATGCACCTCTGCAGGTTTACTGTATCCCTTGGAACTTCCCATTGACGATTAAACACAGAGATTGCATCGGAATTAAATATTAGAGACACAGTGCCGAATTAAGAACAGGAAGACTGGATCTTCTTACTGTCTATGTTTTGAGCGTTTCCTGTGTCATCAGTTTTACTTTCCGATGCACCTCTGCTTGTTAACTATATCCCTTGGACCTTCCCATTCACGATGAAACACAGAAATTTCATCGGAAATAAATATAAGAGACACAATGCCGACTTTAGTACAGGAAGACTGAGCCTTCCTACTGTCTATGATTTGAGCGTTTCCTGTGTCACCAGTTTTACATTCCGATGCACCTCTGCAGGTTTACTGTATCCCTTGGACCTTCCCATTGACGATGAAACTCAGAAATTGCATCGGAATTAAATATAAGAGACACAATGCCGACTTAAGTACAGGAAGACTGAGTCTTCCTACTGTCTATGTTTTGAGCGTTTCCTGTGTAACTAGTTTTACATTCCGATGCACCTCTGCAGGTTTATTGTATCCCTTGGCCTTCGCATTGACGATGAAACACAGAAATTGCATCGGAATTAAATATAAGAGACACAATGCCGACTTAAGTACAGGAAGACTGAATCTTCCTACTGTCTATTATTTGAGCGTTTCCTGTGTCACCAGTTTTACATTCTGATACACCTCTGCAGGTTTACTGTATCCCTTGGACCTTCCCATTGACGATGAAACACAGAAATTGCATCGGAATTAAATATAAGAGACACAATGCCGACTTAAGTACAGGAAGACTGAGTCTTCCTACTGTCTATGTTTTGAGCGTTTCCTGTGTCACCACTTTTACATTCCAATGTTATTCTGCAGGTTTACTGTATCCATTGGACCTTCCCATTGACGATGACACACAGAAATTGCATCGGAATTAAATGTAAGAGACACAACGCCGACTTAAGCACAAGAAAACTGAGTCTTCTTACGGTCTATGTTTTGAGCGTTTCCTGTGTCACCAGTTTTACATTCCGAAGCACCTCTGCCGGTTTACTGTATCCCTTGGACCTTCCCATTGTCGATGAAACACAGAAATCGCACCGGAATTAAATATAGGAGACACAATGCCGACTTAAGTACAGGAAGACTGAGTCTTCCTACTGTCTATGTTTTGAGCGTTTCCTGTGTAACTAGTTTTACATTCCGATGCACCTCTGCCGGTTTACTGTATCCCTTGGACCTTCACAGCGACGATGAAACACAGAAATAGCATCGGAATTAAATATAACAGACACAATGCCGACTTAATTACAGGAAGACTGAGTCTTCCTACTGTCTATGTTTTGAGCGCTTCCTGTGTCACCAGTTTTACATTCTGATGCACCTCTGCAGGTTTACTGTATCCCTTGGACCTTCCCATTGACGATGAAACACAGAAATTGCATCGGAATTAAATATGAGAGACACAATGCCGACTTAAGTACAGGAAGACTGAGTCTTCCTACTGTGTATAATTTGTGCGTTTCCTTTGTCACCAGTTTTACATTCCGATGCACCTCTACAGGTTTACTGCATCCCTTGGACCTTCAGCGTGACGATGAAACACAGAAATAGCATCGGAATTAAATATAAGAGACACAATGCCGCCTCAAGTACAGGAAGACTAAGTCTTCCTACTGTCTATGTTTTGAGCGTTCCCTGTGTCATCAGTTTTACTTTCCGTTGCACCTCTGCAGGTTTACTATATCCCTTGGACCTTCCCATTCACGATGAAACACAGAAATTTCATCGGAAATAAATATAAGAGACACAATGCCGGCTTATGTACAGGAAGACTGAGTCCTCCTACTGTCTATGTTTTGAGCGTTTCCTGTGTCACTAGTTATACATTCCGTTGCACCTCTGCATGTTTACTGTATCCTTTGGACCTTCCCATTGACGATGAAACACAGAAATTGCATCGGAATTAATATAAGAGACACAATGCCGACTTAAGTACAGGAAGACTGAGTCTTCCCACTGTCTATGTTGTGAGCGTTTCCTGTGTCATCATTTTTACATTCTGATGCACCTCTGCAAGTTTACTGTACCCCTTAGACCTTCACATTGACGATGAAACACAGAAATTGCAGCGGAATTAATTATAGGAGACACAACGCCGACATAAGTACAGGAAGACTGAGTCTTCCTACTGTCTATGTTTGGGCGTTTCCTGTGTGACTAGCTTTACATTCCGATTAACTACTGCAGGTTTACTGTATCCCTTGGACCTTCCCATTGACGATGAAACACAGAAATTGCATCGGAATTAAATATAAGAGAAACAATGCCGACTTAAGTACAGGAAGACTGAGTCTTCCTACTGTCTATGTTTTGAGCGTTTCCTGTGTCACCAGTTTTACATTCCAATGTGCCTCTGCAGGTTTACTGTATCCATTGGACCTTCCCATTGACGATGAAACACAGATATTGCATCGGAAGTAAATGTAAGAGACACAACGCCGACTTAAGCACAAGAAAACTGAGTCTTCTTTCGGTCTATGTTTTGAGCGTTTCCTGTGTCACCAGATTTACATTGCGATGCACCTCTGCCGGTTTACTGTATCCCTTGGACCTTCCCATTGTCGATGAAACACAGAAATCGCACCGGAATTAAATATAGGAGACACAATGCCGACTTAAGTACAGGAATACTGAGTCTTCCTACTGTCTATGTTTTGAGCGTTTCCTGTGTCACCAGTTTTACATTCTGATGCACCTCTGCAGGTTTACTGTATCCCTTGGACCTTCCCATTGACGATGAAACACAGAAATTGTATCGGAATTAAATATAAGAGACACATTGCCGACTTAATTACAGGAAGACTTAGTCTTCCTACTGTCTATGTTTTGAGCGCTTCCTGTGTCACCAGTTTTACATTCTGATGCACCTCTGCAGGTTTACTGTATCCCTTGGACCTTCCCATTGACGATGAAACACAGAAATTGCATCGGAATTAAATATGAGATACACAATGCCGACTTAAGTACAGGAAGACTGAGTCTTCCTACTGTCTATAATTTGTGCGTTTCCTTTGTCACCAGTTTTACATTTCGATGCACCTCTACAGGTTTACTGCATCCCTTGGACCTTCACCGTGACGATGAAACACAGAAATAGCATCGGAATTAAATATAAGAGACACAATGCCGCCTAAAGTACAGGAAGACTAAGTCTTCCTACTGTCTATGTTTTGAGCGTTCCCTGTGTCATCAGTTTTACTTTCCGTTGCACCTCTGCAGGTTTACTATATCCCTTGGACCTTCCCATTCACGATGAAACACAGAAATTTCATCGGAAATAAATATAAGAGACACAATGCCGGCTTATGTACAGGAAGACTGAGTCTTCCTACTGTCTATGTTTTGAGCGTTTCCTGTGTCACTAGTTATACATTCCGTTGCACCTCTGCATTTTTACTGTATCCCTTGGACCTTCCCATTGACGATGAAACACAGAAATTGCATCGGAATTAAATATAAGAGACACAATGCCGACTTAAGTACAGGAAGACTGTGTCTTCCTACTGTCTATGTTGTGAGCGTTTCCTGTGTCATCATTTTTACATTCTGATGCACCTCTGCAAGTTTACTGTACCCCTTGGACCTTCACATTGACGATGAAACACAGAAATTGCAGCGGAATTAAATATAGGAGACACAACGCCGACATAAGTACAGGAAGACTGAGTCTTCCTACTGTCTGTGTTTTGAGCGTTTCCTGTGTCACCAGTTTTACATTCCGATGCACCTCTGCAGGTTTACTGCATCCCTTGGACTTTCCCATTGACGATGAAACACAGAAATTGCATCGGAATTAAATGTAAGAGACACAATGCCGACTAAAGTACAGGAAGACTGAGTCTTCCTGCTGTCTATGTTTGAGCGTTTCCTGTGTCACTAGTTTTACATTCCGATGCACATCTGCAGGTTTACTGTATCCCTTGGACCTTCCCATTGACGATGAAACACAGAAATTGCATCGGAATTATATATAAGAGACACAATGCCGACTTAAGTACAGGATGACTGAGTCTTCCTACTGTCTATGTTTGAGCGTTTCCTGTGTGACTAGTTTTACATTCCGATTAACCTCTGCAGGTTTACTGTATCCCTTGGACCTTCCCATTGACGATGAAACACAGAAATTGCATCGGAATTAAATATAAGAGAAACAATGCCGACTTAAGTACAGGAAGACTGAGTCTTCCCACTGTCTATGTTTTGAGCGTTTCCTGTGTCACCAGCTTTACATTCCAATGTGCCTCTGCAGGTTTACTGTATCCATTGGACCTTCCCATTGACGATGAAACACAGAAATTGCATCGGAAGTATATATAAGAGACACAACGCCGACTTAAGCACAAGAAAACTGAGTCTTCTTTCGGTCTATGTTTTGAGCGTTTCCTGTGTCACTAGTTTTACATTCCGATGCACCTCTGCCGGTTTACTGTATCCCTTGGACCTTCCCATTCTCGATGAAACACAGAAATCGCACCGGAATTAAATATAGGAGACACAATGCCGACTTAAGTACAGGAATACTGAGTCTTCCTACTGTCTATGTTTTGAGCGTTTCCTGTGTCACCAGTTTTACATTCTGATGCACCTCTGCAGGTTTACTGTATCCCTTGGACCTTCCCATTGACGATGAAACACAGAGATTGCATCGGAATTAAATATAAGAGACACAATGCCGACTTAAGTACAGGAAGACTGAGTCTTCCTACTGTCTATGTTTTGAGCGTTTCCTGTGTCACCAGTTTTACATTCCAATGTGCCTCTGCAGGTTTACTGTATCCATTGGACCTTCCCACTGACGATGAAACACAGAAATTGCATCGGAATTAAATATAAGAGACACAATGCTGACTTAAGTACAGGAAGACTGGGTCTTCCTACTGTCTATGTTTTGAGCGTTTCCTGTGTCACTAGTTTTAAATTCCGATGCACCTCTGCAGGTTTACTGTATCCCTTGGACCTTACCATTGACGATGAAACACAGAAATTGCATCGAAATTAAATATAAGAGACACAACGCCGACTTAAGTACAAGAAAACTGAGTCTTCTTACGGTCTATGTTTTGAGCGTTTCCTGTGTCACCCGTTTTACATTCTGTTGCACCTCTGCCTGTTTACTGTATCCCTTGGACCTTCCCATTGTCGATGAAACACAGAAATCGCATCGATTTAAATATAAGAAACACAGTGCCGACTTAAGTACAGGAAGACTGAGTCTTCCTGCTGTCTATGTTTTGAGCGTTTCCTGTGTCACCAGTTTTACATTCCGATGCATCTCTGCAGGTTTACTGTATCCCTTGGACCTTCCCATTGACGATGAAACACAGAAATTGCATCGGAATTAAATATAAGAGGCACAATGCCGACTTAAGTACAGGAAGACTGAGTCTTCCTACGGTCTATGTTTTGAGCGTTTCCTGTGTCACCAGTTTTACATTCCGATGCACCTCTGCATGTTTACTGTATCCCTTGGACCTTCCCGTTGACGATGAAACACAGAAATTGCATCGGAATTAAATATAAGAGACACAATGCCGACTTAAGTACAGGAAGACTGAGTCTTCCTACTGTCTATGTTTTGAGCGTTTCCGGTGTCACTCAGTTTTACATTCCGTTGCACCTCTGCAGGTTTACTGTATCTCTTGGACCTTCCCATTGACGATGAAACACAGAAATTGCATCGGAATTAAATATAAGAGACACAATGCCGACTTTAGTACAGGAAGACTGAGTCTTCCTACTGTCTATGTTTTGAGCGTTTCCTGTGTCACCAGTTTTACATTCTGATGCACCTCTACAGGTTGACTGTATCCCTCAGCATTGTGTCAGTGACGATGAAACACAGAAATTGCATCGGAATTAAATATAAGAGACACAATGCCGACTTAAGTAAAGGATGACTAAGTCTTCCTACTGTCTATGTTTTGAGCGTTTCCTTTGTCACCAGTTTTACATTCTGATGCACCTCTGCAGGTTTACTGTATCCCTTGGACCTTCCCATTTACGATGAAACACAGAAATTTCATCGGAATTAAATATGAGAGACACAATGCCGACTTAAGTACAGGAAGACTTAGTCTTCCTACTGTCTATAATTTGAGCGTTTGCTGTGTCACCAGTTTTACATTCCGATACACCTCTACAGGTTTACTGTATCCCTTGGACATTCACAGTGACGATGAAACACAGAAATAGCATCGGAATTAAATATAAGAGACACAATGCCGATTTAAGTACAGGAAGGTTAACTCCTCCTACTGTCTATGTTTTGAGCGTTTCCTGTGTCACCAGTTTTACATTCCGATACACCTCTACAGGTTTACTGTATCCCTTGGACATTCACAGTGACGATGAAACACAGAAATTGCATCGAAATTAAATAGAAGAGACACAATGCCGACTTAAGTACAGGATGACTGAGTCTTCCTACTGTCTATAATTTGAGTGATTCCTGTGTCACCAGTTTTACATTCCGATGCACCTCTACAGGTTTACTGTATCCCTCGGACCTTTACAGTTACGTTGAAACATCGGAATTAAATATAAGAGACACAATGACGACTTAAGTACAAGAAAACAGAGTCTTCTTACGGTCTATGTTTTGAGCGTTTCCTGTGTCACCAGGTTTAAATTCCGATGCACCTCTGCAGGTTTACTGTATCCCTTGGAACTTCCCATTGACGATGAAACACAGAAATTGCATCGGAATTAAATATTAGAGACACAGTGCCGACTTAAGAACAGGAAGACTGGATCTTCTTACTGTCTATGTTTTGAGCGTTTCCTGTGTCACCAGTTTTACATTCTGATACACCTCTGTAGGTTTACTGTATCCCTTGGACCTTCCCATTGACGATGAAACACAGAAATTGCATCGGAATTAAATATAAGAGACACAATGCCGACTTAAGTACAGGAAGACTGAGTCTTCCTACTGTCTATGTTTTGAGCGTTTCCTGTGTCACCACTTTTACATTCCAATGTTATTCTGCAGGTTTACTGTATCCATTGGACCTTCCCATTGACGATGACACACAGAAATTGCATCGGAATTAAATGTAAGAGACACAACGCCGACTGAAGCACAAGAAAACTGAGTCTTCTTACGGTCTATGTTTTGAGCGTTTCCTGTGTCACCAGGTTTAAATTCCGATGCACCTCTGCAGGTTTACTGTATCCCTTGGAACTTCCCATTGACGATTAAACACAGAGATTGCATCGGAATTAAATATTAGAGACACAGTGCCGAATTAAGAACAGGAAGACTGGATCTTCTTACTGTCTATGTTTTGAGCGTTTCCTGTGTCATCAGTTTTACTTTCCGATGCACCTCTGCTTGTTAACTATATCCCTTGGACCTTCCCATTCACGATGAAACACAGAAATTTCATCGGAAATAAATATAAGAGACACAATGCCGACTTTAGTACAGGAAGACTGAGCCTTCCTACTGTCTATGATTTGAGCGTTTCCTGTGTCACCAGTTTTACATTCCGATGCACCTCTGCAGGTTTACTGTATCCCTTGGACCTTCCCATTGACGATGAAACTCAGAAATTGCATCGGAATTAAATATAAGAGACACAATGCCGACTTAAGTACAGGAAGACTGAGTCTTCCTACTGTCTATGTTTTGAGCGTTTCCTGTGTAACTAGTTTTACATTCCGATGCACCTCTGCAGGTTTATTGTATCCCTTGGCCTTCGCATTGACGATGAAACACAGAAATTGCATCGGAATTAAATATAAGAGACACAATGCCGACTTAAGTACAGGAAGACTGAATCTTCCTACTGTCTATTATTTGAGCGTTTCCTGTGTCACCAGTTTTACATTCTGATACACCTCTGCAGGTTTACTGTATCCCTTGGACCTTCCCATTGACGATGAAACACAGAAATTGCATCGGAATTAAATATAAGAGACACAATGCCGACTTAAGTACAGGAAGACTGAGTCTTCCTACTGTCTATGTTTTGAGCGTTTCCTGTGTCACCACTTTTACATTCCAATGTTATTCTGCAGGTTTACTGTATCCATTGGACCTTCCCATTGACGATGACACACAGAAATTGCATCGGAATTAAATGTAAGAGACACAACGCCGACTTAAGCACAAGAAAACTGAGTCTTCTTACGGTCTATGTTTTGAGCGTTTCCTGTGTCACCAGTTTTACATTCCGATGCACCTCTGCCGGTTTACTGTATCCCTTGGACCTTCCCATTGTCGATGAAACACAGAAATCGCACCGGAATTAAATATAGGAGACACAATGCCGACTTAAGTACAGGAATACTGAGTCTTCCTACTGTCTATGTATTGAGCGTTTCCTGTGTCACCAGTTTTACATTCTGATCCATCTCTGCAGGTTTACTGTATCCCTTGGACCTTCCCATTGACGATGAAACACAGAAATTGTATCGCAATTAAATATGAGTGACACAATGCCGACTTAAGAACAGGAAGACTGAGTCTTCCTACTGTCTATGTTTTGAGCGTTACCTGTGTCACCAGTTTTACATTCCGATGCACCTCTGCAGGTTTACTGTATCCCTTGGACCTTCACAGCGACGATGAAACACAGAAATAGCATCGGAATTAAATATAACAGACACAATGCCGACTTAATTACAGGAAGACTGAGTCTTCCTACTGTCTATGTTTTGAGCGCTTCCTGTGTCACCAGTTTTACATTCTGATGCACCTCTGCAGGTTTACTGTATCCCTTGGACCTTCCCATTGACGATGAAACACAGAAATTGCATCGGAATTAAATATGAGAGACACAATGCCGACTTAAGTACAGGAAGACTGAGTCTTCCTACTGTGTATAATTTGTGCGTTTCCTTTGTCACCAGTTTTACATTCCGATGCACCTCTACAGGTTTACTGCATCCCTTGGACCTTCACCGTGACGATGAAACACAGAAATAGCATCGGAATTAAATATAAGAGACACAATGCCGCCTCAAGTACAGGAAGACTAAGTCTTCCTACTGTCTATGTTTTGAGCGTTCCCTGTGTCATCAGTTTTACTTTCCGTTGCACCTCTGCAGGTTTACTATATCCCTTGGACCTTCCCATTCACGATGAAACACAGAAATTTCATCGGAAATAAATATAAGAGACACAATGCCGGCTTATGTACAGGAAGACTGAGTCTTCCTACTGTCTATGTTTTGAGCGTTTCCTGTGTCACTAGTTATACATTCCGTTGCACCTCTGCATGTTTACTGTATCCTTTGGACCTTCCCATTGACGATGAAACACAGAAATTGCATCGGAATTAATATAAGAGACACAATGCCGACTTAAGTACAGGAAGACTGAGTCTTCCCACTGTCTATGTTGTGAGCGTTTCCTGTGTCATCATTTTTACATTCTGATGCACCTCTGCAAGTTTACTGTACCCCTTAGACCTTCACATTGACGATGAAACACAGAAATTGCAGCGGAATTAATTATAGGAGACACAACGCCGACATAAGTACAGGAAGACTGAGTCTTCCTACTGTCTATGTTTGGGCGTTTCCTGTGTGACTAGTTTTACATTCCGATTAACTACTGCAGGTTTACTGTATCCCTTGGACCTTCCCATTGACGATGAAACACAGAAATTGCATCGGAATTAAATATAAGAGAAACAATGCCGACTTAAGTACAGGAAGACTGAGTCTTCCTACTGTCTATGTTTTGAGCGTTTCCTGTGTCACCAGTTTTATATTCCAATGTGCCTCTGCAGGTTTACTGTATCCATTGGACCTTCCCATTGACGATGAAACACAGATATTGCATCGGAAGTAAATGTAAGAGACACAACGCCGACTTAAGCACAAGAAAACTGAGTCTTCTCTCGGTCTATGTTTTGAGCGTTTCCTGTGTCACCAGATTTACATTGCGATGCACCTCTGCCGGTTTACTGTATCCCTTGGACCTTCCCATTGTCGATGAAACACAGAAATCGCACCGGAATTAAATATAGGAGACACAATGCCGACTTAAGTACAGGAATACTGAGTCTTCCTACTGTCTATGTTTTGAGCGTTTCCTGTGTCACCAGTTTTACATTCTGATGCACCTCTGCAGGTTTACTGTATCCCTTGGACCTTCCCATTGACGATGAAACACAGAAATTGTATCGGAATTAAATATAAGAGACACATTGCCGACTTAATTACAGGAAGACTTAGTCTTCCTACTGTCTATGTTTTGAGCGCTTCCTGTGTCACCAGTTTTACATTCTGATGCACCTCTGCAGGTTTACTGTATCCCTTGGACCTTCCCATTGACGATGAAACACAGAAATTGCATCGGAATTAAATATGAGAGACACAATGCCGACTTAAGTACAGGAAGACTGAGTCTTCCTACTGTCTATAATTTGTGCGTTTCCTTTGTCACCAGTTTTACATTCCGATGCACCTCTACAGGTTTACTGCATCCCTTGGACCTTCACCGTGACGATGAAACACAGAAATAGCATCGGAATTAAATATAAGAGACACAATGCCGCCTAAAGTACAGGAAGACTAAGTCTTCCTACTGTCTATGTTTTGAGCGTTCCCTGTGTCATCAGTTTTACTTTCCGTTGCACCTCTGCAGGTTTACTATATCCCTTGGACCTTCCCATTCACGATGAAACACAGAAATTTCATCGGAAATAAATATAAGAGACACAATGCCGGCTTATGTACAGGAAGACTGAGTCTTCCTACTGTCTATGTTTTGAGCGTTTCCTGTGTCACTAGTTATACATTCCGTTGCACCTCTGCATTTTTACTGTATCCCTTGGACCTTCCCATTGACGATGAAACACAGAAATTGCATCGGAATTAAATATAAGAGACACAATGCCGACTTAAGTACAGGAAGACTGTGTCTTCCTACTGTCTATGTTGTGAGCGTTTCCTGTGTCATCATTTTTACATTCTGATGCACCTCTGCAAGTTTACTGTACCCCTTGGACCTTCACATTGACGATGAAACACAGAAATTGCAGCGGAATTAAATATAGGAGACACAACGCCGACATAAGTACAGGAAGACTGAGTCTTCCTACTGTCTGTGTTTTGAGCGTTTCCTGTGTCACCAGTTTTACATTCCGATGCACCTCTGCAGGTTTACTGCATCCCTTGGACTTTCCCATTGACGATGAAACACAGAAATTGCATCGGAATTAAATGTAAGAGACACAATGCCGACTAAAGTACAGGAAGACTGAGTCTTCCTGCTGTCTATGTTTGAGCGTTTCCTGTGTCACTAGTTTTACATTCCGATGCACATCTGCAGGTTTACTGTATCCCTTGGACCTTCCCATTGACGATGAAACACAGAAATTGCATCGGAATTATCTATAAGAGACACAATGCCGACTTAAGTACAGGATGACTGAGTCTTCCTACTGTCTATGTTTGAGCGTTTCCTGTGTGACTAGTTTTACATTCCGATTAACCTCTGCAGGTTTACTGTATCCCTTGGACCTTCCCATTGACGATGAAACACAGAAATTGCATCGGAATTAAATATAAGAGAAACAATGCCGACTTAAGTACAGGAAGACTGAGTCTTCCCACTGTCTATGTTTTGAGCGTTTCCTGTGTCACCAGCTTTACATTCCAATGTGCCTCTGCAGGTTTACTGTATCCATTGGACCTTCCCATTGACGATGAAACACAGAAATTGCATCGGAAGTATATATAAGAGACACAACGCCGACTTAAGCACAAGAAAACTGAGTCTTCTTACGGTCTATGTTTTGAGCGTTTCCTGTGTCACCCGTTTTACATTCTGTTGCACCTCTGCCTGTTTACTGTATCCCTTGGACCTTCCCATTGTCGATGAAACACAGAAATCGCATCGATTTAAATATAAGAAACACAGTGCCGACTTAAGTACAGGAAGACTGAGTCTTCCTGCTGTCTATGTTTTGAGCGTTTCCTGTGTCACCAGTTTTACATTCCGATGCATCTCTGCAGGTTTACTGTATCCCTTGGACCTTCCCATTGACGATGAAAACCAGAAATTGCATCGGAATTATATATAAGAGACACAACGCCGACTTAAGTACATGAAAACTGAGTCTTCTTACGGTCTATGTTTTGAGCGTTTCCTGTGTCACCAGGTTTAAATTCCGATGCACCTCTGCAGGTTTACTGTATCCCTTGGAACTTCCCATTGACGATGAAACACAGAAATTGCATCGGAATTAAATATTAGAGACACAGTGCCGACTTAAGAACAGGAAGACTGGATCTTCTTACTGTCTATGTTTTGAGCGTTTCCTGTGTCATCAGTTTTACTTTCCGATGCACCTCTGCTTGTTAAATATATCCCTTGGACCTTCCCATTCACGATGAAACAAAGAAATTTCATCGGAAATAAATATAAGAGACACAACGCCGACTTAAGTACAGGAAGACTGAGCCTTCCTACTGTCTATGATTTGAGCGTTTCCTGTGTCACCAGTTTTACATTCCGATGCACCTCTGCAGGTTTTCTGTATCCCTTGGACCTTCCCATTGACGATGAAACACAGAAATTGCATCGGAATTAAATATAAGAGACACAATGCCGACTTAAGTACAGGAAGACTGAGTCTTCCTACTGTCTATGTTTTGAGCGTTTCCTGTGTAACTAGTTTTACATTCCGATGCACCTCTGCAGGTTTATTGTATCCCTTGGCCTTCCCATTGACGATGAAACACAGAAATTGCATCGGAATTAAATATAAGAGACACAATGCCGACTTAAGTACAGGAAGACTGAGTCTTCCTACTGTCTATTCTTTGAGCGTTTCCTGTGTCACCAGTTTTACATTCTGATAAACCTCTGCAGGTTTACTGTATCCCTTGGACCTTCCCATTGACGATGAAACACAGAAATTGCATCGGAATTAAATATAAGAGACACAATGCCGACTTAAGTACAGGAAGACTGAGTCTTCCTACTGTCTATGTTTTGAGCGTTTCCTGTGTCACCACTTTTACATTCCAATGTTATTCTGCAGGTTTACTGTATCCATTGGACCTTCCCATTGACGATGACACACAGAAATTGCATCGGAATTAAATGTAAGAGACACAACGCCGACATAAGCACAAGAAAACTGAGTCTTCTTACGGTCTGTGTTTTGAGCGTTTCCTGTGTCACCAGTTTTACATTCCGATGCACCTCTGCAGGTTTACTGCATCCCTTGGACTTTCCCATTGACGATGAAACACAGAAATTGCATCGGAATTAAATGTAAGAGACACAATGCCGACTAAAATACAGGAAGACTGAGTCTTCCTGCTGTCTATGTTTGAGCGTTTCCTGTGTCACTAGTTTTACATTCCGATGCACATCTGCAGGTTTACTGTATCCCTTGGACCTTCCCATTGACGATGAAACACAGAAATTGCATCGGAATTATATATAAGAGACACAATGCCGACTTAAGTACAGGATGACTGAGTCTTCCTACTGTCTATGTTTGAGCGTTTCCTGTGTGACTAGTTTTACATTCCGATTAACCTCTGCAGGTTTACTGTATCCCTTGGACCTTCCCATTGACGATGAAACACAGAAATTGCATCGGAATTAAATATAAGAGAAACAATGCCGATTTAAGTACAGGAAGACTGAGTCTTCCTACTGTCTATGTTTTGAGCGTTTCCTGTGTCACCAGTTTTACATTCCAATGTGCCTCTGCAGGTTTACTGTATCCATTGGACCTTCCCATTGACGATGAAACACAGAAATTGCATCGGAAGTATATATAAGAGACACAACGCCGACTTAAGCACAAGAAAACTGAGTCTTCTTTCGGTCTATGTTTTGAGCGTTTCCTGTGTCACCAGTTTTACATTGCGATGCACCTCTGCCGGTTTACTGTATCCCTTGGACCTTCCCATTCTCGATGAAACACAGAAATCGCACGGGAATTAAATATAGGAGACACACTGCCGACTTAAGTACAGGAATACTGAGTCTTCCTACTGTCTATGTTTTGAGCGTTTCCTGTGTCACCAGTTTTACATTCTGATGCACCTCTGCAGGTTTACTGTATCCCTTGGACCTTCCCATTGACGATGAAACACAGAAATAGTATCGGAATTAAATATAAGAGACACATTGCCGACTTAAGAACAGGAAGACTGAGTCTTCCTACTGTCTATGTTTTGAGCGTTACCTGTGTCACCAGTTTTACATACCGATGCACCTCTGCAGGTTTACTGTATCCCTTGGACCTTCACAGCGACGATGAAACACAGAAATAGCATCGGAATTAAATATAACAGACACAATCCCGACTTAATTACAGGAAGACTGAGTCTTCCTACTGTCTATGTTTTGAGCGTTTCCTGTGTCACTAGTTTTACATACCGATGCACCATTGCAGGTTTACTGTATCCCTTGGACCTTCCCATTGACGATGAAACACAGAGATTGCATCGGAATTAAATATAAGAGACACAATGCCGACTTAAGTACAGGAAGACTGAGTCTTCCTACTGTCTATGTTTTGAGCGTTTCCTGTGTCACCAGTTTTACATTCCAATGTGCCTCTGCAGGTTTACTGTATCCATTGGACCTTCCCATTGACGATGAAACACAGAAATTGCATCGGAATTAAATATAAGAGACACAATGCTGACTTAAGTACAGGAAGACTGGGTCTTCCTACTGTCTATGTTTTGAGCGTTTCCTGTGTCACTAGTTTTAAATTCCGATGCACCTCTGCAGGTTTACTGTATCCCTTGGACCTTACCATTGACGATGAAACACAGAAATTGCATCGAAATTAAATATAAGAGACACAACGCCGACTTCAGTACAAGAAAACTGAGTCTTCTTACGGTCTATGTTTTGAGCGTTTCCTGTGTCACCCGTTTTACATTCCGTTGCAGCTCTGCCTGTTTACTGTATCCCTTGGACCTTCCCATTGTCGATGAAACACAGAAATCGCATCGATTTAAATATAAGAAACACAGTGCCGACTTAAGTACAGGAAGACTGAGTCTTCCTGCTGTCTATGTTTTGAGTGTTTCCTGTGTCACCAGTTTTACATTCCGATGCACCTCTGCAGGTTTACTGTATCCCTTGGACCTTCCCATTGACGATGAAAACCAGAAATTGCATCGGAATTATATATAAGAGACACAACGCCGACTTAAGTAAATGAAAACTGAGTCTTCTTACGGTCTATGTTTTAGGCGTTTCCTGTGTCACCAGGTTTAAATTCCGATGCACCTCTGCAGGTTTACTGTATCCCTTGGAACTTCCCATTGACGATGAAACACAGAAATTGCATCGGAATTAAATATTAGAGACACAGTGCCGACTTAAGAACAGGAAGACTGGATCTTCTTACTGTCTATGTTTTGAGCGTTTCCTGTGTCATCAGTTTTACTTTCCGATGCATCTCTGCTTGTTAACTATATCCCTTGGACCTTCCCATTCACGATGAAACACAGAAATTTCATCGGAAATAAATATAAGAGACACAATGCCGACTTAAGTACAGGAAGACTGAGCCTTTCTACTGTCTATGATTTGAGCGTTTCCTGTGTCACCAGTTTTACATTCCGATGCACCTCTGCAGGATTATTGTATCCCTTGGCCTTCCCATTGACGATGAAACACAGAAATTGCATCGGAATTAAATATAAGAGACACAATGCCGACTTAAGTACAGGAAGACTGAGTCTTCCTACTGTCTATTCTTTGAGCGTTTCCTGTGTCACCAGTTTTACATTCTGATACACCTCTGCAGGTTTACTGTATCCCTTGGACCTTCCCATTGACGATGAAACACAGAAATTGCATCGGAATTAAATATAAGAGACACAATGCCGACTTAAGTACAGGAAGACTGAGTCTTCCTACTGTCTATGTTTTGAGCGTTTCCTGTGTCACCACTTTTACATTCCGATGTTATTCTGCAGGTTTACTGTATCCATTGGACCTTCCCATTGACGATGACACACAGAAATTGCATCGGAATTAAATGTAAGAGACACAACGCCGACTTAAGCACAAGAAAACTGAGTCTTCTTACGGTCTATGTTTTGAGCGTTTCCTGTGTCACCAGGTTTAAATTCCGATGCACCTCTGCAGGTTTACTGTATCCCTTGGAACATCCCATTGACGATGAAACACAGAAATTGCATCGGAATTAAATATTAGAGACACAGTGCCGACTTAAGAACAGGAAGACTGGATCTTCTTACTGTCTATGTTTTGAGCGTTTCCTGTGTCATCAGTTTTACTTTCCGATGCACCTCTGCTTGTTAACTATATCCCTTGGACCTTCACATTCACGATGAAACACAGAAATTTCATCGGAAATAAATATAAGAGACACAATGCCGACTTAAGTACAGGAAGACTGAGCCTTCCTACTGTCTATGATTTGGGCGTTTCCTGTGTCACCAGTTTTACATTCCGATGCACCTCTGCAGGTTTACTGTATCCCTTGGACCTTCCCATTGACGATGAAACACAGAAATTGCAACGGAATTAAATATAAGAGACACAATGCCGACTTAAGTACAGGAAGACTGAGTCTTCCTACTGTCTATGTTTTGAGCGTTTCCTGTGTAACTAGTTTTACATTCCGATGCACCTCTGCAGGTTTATTGTATCCCTTGGCCTTCCCATTGACGATGAAACACAGAAATTGCATCGGAATTAAATATAAGAGACACAATGCCGACTTAAGTACAGGAAGACTGAGTCTTCCTACTGTCTATTCTTTGAGCGTTTCCTGTGTCACCAGTTTTACATTCTGATACACCTCTGCAGGTTTACTGTATCCCTTGGACCTTCCCATTGACGATGAAACACAGAAAATGCATCGGAATTAAATATAAGAGACACAATGCCGACTTAAGTACAGGAAGACTGAGTCTTCCTACTGTCTATGTTTTGAGCGTTTCCTGTGTCACCACTTTTACATTCCAATGTAATTCTGCAGGTTTACTGTATCCATTGGACCTTCCCATTGACGATGACACACAGAAATTGCATCTGAATTAAATGTAAGAGACACAACGCCGACTTAAGCACAAGAAAACTGAGTCTTCTTACGGTCTATGTTTTGAGCGTTTCCTGTGTCACCAGTTTTACATTCCGATGCACCTCTGCCGGTTTACTGTATCCCTTGGACCTTCCCATTGTCGATGAAATACAGAAATCGCACCGGAATTAAATATAGGAGACACAATGCCGACTTAAGTACAGGAATACTGAGTCTTCCTACTGTCTATGTATTGAGCGTTTCCTGTGTCACCAGTTTTACATTCTGATGCATCTCTGCAGGTTTACTGTATCCCTTGGACCTTCCCATTGACGATGAAACACAGAAATTGTATCGCAATTAAATATGAGAGACACAATGCCGACTTAAGTACAGGAAGACTGAGTCTTCCTACTGTCTATAATTTGTGCGTTTCCTTTGTCACCAGTTTTACATTCCGATGCACCTCTACAGGTTTACTGCATCCCTTGGACCTTCACCGTGACGATGAAACACAGAAATAGCATCGGAATTAAATATAAGAGACACAATACCGCCTCAAGTACAGGAAGACTAAGTCTTCCTACTGTCTATGTTTTGAGCGTTCCCTGTGTCATCAGTTTTACTTTCCGTTGCACCTCTGCAGGTTTACTATATCCCTTGGACCTTCCCATTCACGATGAAACACAGAAATTTCATCGGAAATAAATATAAGAGACACAATGCCGGCTTATGTACAGGAAGACTGAGTCTTCCTACTGTCTATGTTTTGAGCGTTTCCTGTGTCACTAGTTATACATTCCGTTGCACCTCTGCATGTTTACTGTATCCCTTGGACCTTCCCATTGACGATGAAACACAGAAATTGCATCGGAATTAATATAAGAGACACAATGCCGACTTAAGTACAGGAAGACTGAGTCTTCCTACTGTCTATGTTGTGAGCGTTTCCTGTGTCATCATTTTTACAATCTGATGCACCTCTGCAAGTTTACTGTACCCCTTGGAACTTCACATTGACGATGAAACACAGAAATTGCAGCGGAATTAAATATAGGAGACACAACGCCGACATAAGTACAGGAAGACTGAGTCTTCCTACTGTCTGTGTTTTGAGCGTTTCCTGTGTCACCAGTTTTACATTCCGATGCACCTCTGCAGGTTTACTGCATCCCTTGGACTTTCCCATTGACGATGAAACACAGAAATTGCATCGGAATTAAATGTAAGAGACACAATGCCGACTAAAGTACAGGAAGACTGAGTCTTCCTGCAGTCTATGTTTTGAGCGTTTCCTGTGTCACTAGTTTTACATTCCAATGTGCCTCTGCAGGTTTACTGTATCCATTGGACCTTCCCATTGACGATGAAACACAGATATTGCATCGGAAGTAAATGTAAGAGACACAACGCCGACTTAAGCACAAGAAAACTGAGTCTTCTTTCGGTCTATGTTTTGAGCGTTTCCTGTGTCACAAGTTTTACATTGCGATGCACCTCTGCCGGTTTACTGTATCCCTTGGACCTTCCCATTGTCGATGAAACACAGAAAACGCACCGGAATTAAATATAGGAGACACAATACCGACTTAAGTACAGGAATACTGAGTCTTCCTACTGTCTATGTTTTGAGCGTTTCCTGTGTCACCAGTTTAACATTCTGATGCACCTCTGCAGGTTTACTGTATCCCTTGGACCTTCCCATTGACGATGAAACACAGAAATTGTATCGGAATTAAATATAAGAGACACATTGCCGACTTAAGAACAGGAAGACTGAGTCTTCCTACTGTCTATGTTTTGAACGTTACCTGTGTCACCAGTTTTACATACCGATGCACCTCTGCAGGTTTACTGTATCCCTTGGACCTTCACAGCGACGATGAAACACAGAAATATAATCGGAATTAAATATAACAGACACAATGCCGACTTAATTACAGGAAGACTGAGTCTTCCTACTGTCTATGTTTTGAGCGCTTCCTGTGTCACCAGTTTTACATTCTGATGCACCTCTGCAGGTTTACTGTATCCCTTGGACCTTCCCATTGACGATGAAACACAGAAATTGCATCGGAATTAAATATGAGAGACACAATGCCGACTTAAGTACAGGAAGACTGAGTCTTCCTACTGACTATAATATGTGCGTTTCCTTTGTCACCAGTTTTACATTCCGATGCACCTCTACAGGTTTACTGCATCCCTTGGACCTTCACCGTGTCGATGAAACACAGAAATAGCATCGGAATTAAATATAAGAGACACAATGCCGTCTAAAGTACAGGAAGACTAAGTCTTCCTACTGTCTATGTTTTGAGCGTTCCCTGTGTCATCAGTTTTACTTTCCGTTGCACCTCTGCAGGTTTACTATATCCCTTGGACCTTCCCATTCACGATGAAACACAGAAATTTCATCGGAAATAAATATAAGAGACACAATGCCGGCTTATGTACAGGAAGACTGAGTCTTCCTACTGTCTATGTTTTGAGCGTTTCCTGTGTCACTAGTTATACATTCCGTTGCACCATTGCATTTTTACTGTATCCCTTGGACCTTCCCATTGACGATGAAACACAGAAATTGCATCGGAATTAAATATACGAGACACAATGCCGACTTAAGTACAGGAAGACTGAGTTTTCCTACTGTCTATGTTGTGAGCGTTTCCTGTGTCATCATTTTTACATTCTGATGCACCTCTGCAAGTTTACTGTATCCCTTGGACCTTCACATTGACGATGAAACACAGAAATTGCAGCGGAATTAAATATAGGAGACACAACGCCGACATAAGTACAGGAAGACTGAGTCTTCCTACTCTCTGTGCTTTGAGCGTTTCCTGTGTCACCAGTTTTACATTCTGATGCACCTCTGCAGGTTTACTGCATCCCTTGGACTTTCCCATTGACGATGAAACACAGAAATTGCATCGGAATTAAATGTAAGAGACACAATGCCGACTAAAGTACAGGAAGACTGAGTCTTCCTGCTGTCTATGTTTTGAGCGTTTCCTGTGTCACTAGTTTTACATTCCGATGCACATCTGCAGGTTTACTGTATCCCTTGGACCTTCCCATTGACGATGAAACACAGAAATTGCATCGGAATTAAATATAAGAGACACAATGCCGACTTAAGTACAGGAAGACTGAGTCTTCCTACTGTCTATGTTTTGAGCGTTTCCTGTGTCACCACTTTTACATTCCGATGTTATTCTGCAGGTTTACTGTATCCATTGGACCTTCCCATTGACGATGACACACAGAAATTGCATCGGAATTAAATGTAAGAGACACAACGCCGACTTAAGCACAAGAAAACTGAGTCTTCTTACGGTCTATGTTTTGAGCGTTTCCTGTGTCACCAGGTTTAAATTCCGATGCACCTCTGCAGGTTTACTGTATCCCTTGGAACATCCCATTGACGATGAAACACAGAAATTGCATCGGAATTAAATATTAGAGACACAGTGCCGACTTAAGAACAGGAAGACTGGATCTTCTTACTGTCTATGTTTTGAGCGTTTCCTGTGTCATCAGTTTTACTTTCCGATGCACCTCTGCTTGTTAACTATATCCCTTGGACCTTCACATTCACGATGAAACACAGAAATTTCATCGGAAATAAATATAAGAGACACAATGCCGACTTAAGTACAGGAAGACTGAGCCTTCCTACTGTCTATGATTTGGGCGTTTCCTGTGTCACCAGTTTTACATTCCGATGCACCTCTGCAGGTTTACTGTATCCCTTGGACCTTCCCATTGACGATGAAACACAGAAATTGCAACGGAATTAAATATAAGAGACACAATGCCGACTTAAGTACAGGAAGACTGAGTCTTCCTACTGTCTATGTTTTGAGCGTTTCCTGTGTAACTAGTTTTACATTCCGATGCACCTCTGCAGGTTTATTGTATCCCTTGGCCTTCCCATTGACGATGAAACACAGAAATTGCATCGGAATTAAATATAAGAGACACAATGCCGACTTAAGTACAGGAAGACTGAGTCTTCCTACTGTCTATTCTTTGAGCGTTTCCTGTGTCACCAGTTTTACATTCTGATACACCTCTGCAGGTTTACTGTATCCCTTGGACCTTCCCATTGACGATGAAACACAGAAAATGCATCGGAATTAAATATAAGAGACACAATGCCGACTTAAGTACAGGAAGACTGAGTCTTCCTACTGTCTATGTTTTGAGCGTTTCCTGTGTCACCACTTTTACATTCCAATGTAATTCTGCAGGTTTACTGTATCCATTGGACCTTCCCATTGACGATGACACACAGAAATTGCATCTGAATTAAATGTAAGAGACACAACGCCGACTTAAGCACAAGAAAACTGAGTCTTCTTACGGTCTATGTTTTGAGCGTTTCCTGTGTCACCAGTTTTACATTCCGATGCACCTCTGCCGGTTTACTGTATCCCTTGGACCTTCCCATTGTCGATGAAATACAGAAATCGCACCGGAATTAAATATAGGAGACACAATGCCGACTTAAGTACAGGAATACTGAGTCTTCCTACTGTCTATGTATTGAGCGTTTCCTGTGTCACCAGTTTTACATTCTGATGCATCTCTGCAGGTTTACTGTATCCCTTGGACCTTCCCATTGACGATGAAACACAGAAATTGTATCGCAATTAAATATGAGAGACACAATGCCGACTTAAGTACAGGAAGACTGAGTCTTCCTACTGTCTATAATTTGTGCGTTTCCTTTGTCACCAGTTTTACATTCCGATGCACCTCTACAGGTTTACTGCATCCCTTGGACCTTCACCGTGACGATGAAACACAGAAATAGCATCGGAATTAAATATAAGAGACACAATACCGCCTCAAGTACAGGAAGACTAAGTCTTCCTACTGTCTATGTTTTGAGCGTTCCCTGTGTCATCAGTTTTACTTTCCGTTGCACCTCTGCAGGTTTACTATATCCCTTGGACCTTCCCATTCACGATGAAACACAGAAATTTCATCGGAAATAAATATAAGAGACACAATGCCGGCTTATGTACAGGAAGACTGAGTCTTCCTACTGTCTATGTTTTGAGCGTTTCCTGTGTCACTAGTTATACATTCCGTTGCACCTCTGCATGTTTACTGTATCCCTTGGACCTTCCCATTGACGATGAAACACAGAAATTGCATCGGAATTAATATAAGAGACACAATGCCGACTTAAGTACAGGAAGACTGAGTCTTCCTACTGTCTATGTTGTGAGCGTTTCCTGTGTCATCATTTTTACAATCTGATGCACCTCTGCAAGTTTACTGTACCCCTTGGAACTTCACATTGACGATGAAACACAGAAATTGCAGCGGAATTAAATATAGGAGACACAACGCCGACATAAGTACAGGAAGACTGAGTCTTCCTACTGTCTGTGTTTTGAGCGTTTCCTGTGTCACCAGTTTTACATTCCGATGCACCTCTGCAGGTTTACTGCATCCCTTGGACTTTCCCATTGACGATGAAACACAGAAATTGCATCGGAATTAAATGTAAGAGACACAATGCCGACTAAAGTACAGGAAGACTGAGTCTTCCTGCAGTCTATGTTTTGAGCGTTTCCTGTGTCACTAGTTTTACATTCCAATGTGCCTCTGCAGGTTTACTGTATCCATTGGACCTTCCCATTGACGATGAAACACAGATATTGCATCGGAAGTAAATGTAAGAGACACAACGCCGACTTAAGCACAAGAAAACTGAGTCTTCTTTCGGTCTATGTTTTGAGCGTTTCCTGTGTCACAAGTTTTACATTGCGATGCACCTCTGCCGGTTTACTGTATCCCTTGGACCTTCCCATTGTCGATGAAACACAGAAAACGCACCGGAATTAAATATAGGAGACACAATACCGACTTAAGTACAGGAATACTGAGTCTTCCTACTGTCTATGTTTTGAGCGTTTCCTGTGTCACCAGTTTAACATTCTGATGCACCTCTGCAGGTTTACTGTATCCCTTGGACCTTCCCATTGACGATGAAACACAGAAATTGTATCGGAATTAAATATAAGAGACACATTGCCGACTTAAGAACAGGAAGACTGAGTCTTCCTACTGTCTATGTTTTGAACGTTACCTGTGTCACCAGTTTTACATACCGATGCACCTCTGCAGGTTTACTGTATCCCTTGGACCTTCACAGCGACGATGAAACACAGAAATATAATCGGAATTAAATATAACAGACACAATGCCGACTTAATTACAGGAAGACTGAGTCTTCCTACTGTCTATGTTTTGAGCGCTTCCTGTGTCACCAGTTTTACATTCTGATGCACCTCTGCAGGTTTACTGTATCCCTTGGACCTTCCCATTGACGATGAAACACAGAAATTGCATCGGAATTAAATATGAGAGACACAATGCCGACTTAAGTACAGGAAGACTGAGTCTTCCTACTGACTATAATATGTGCGTTTCCTTTGTCACCAGTTTTACATTCCGATGCACCTCTACAGGTTTACTGCATCCCTTGGACCTTCACCGTGTCGATGAAACACAGAAATAGCATCGGAATTAAATATAAGAGACACAATGCCGTCTAAAGTACAGGAAGACTAAGTCTTCCTACTGTCTATGTTTTGAGCGTTCCCTGTGTCATCAGTTTTACTTTCCGTTGCACCTCTGCAGGTTTACTATATCCCTTGGACCTTCCCATTCACGATGAAACACAGAAATTTCATCGGAAATAAATATAAGAGACACAATGCCGGCTTATGTACAGGAAGACTGAGTCTTCCTACTGTCTATGTTTTGAGCGTTTCCTGTGTCACTAGTTATACATTCCGTTGCACCATTGCATTTTTACTGTATCCCTTGGACCTTCCCATTGACGATGAAACACAGAAATTGCATCGGAATTAAATATACGAGACACAATGCCGACTTAAGTACAGGAAGACTGAGTTTTCCTACTGTCTATGTTGTGAGCGTTTCCTGTGTCATCATTTTTACATTCTGATGCACCTCTGCAAGTTTACTGTATCCCTTGGACCTTCACATTGACGATGAAACACAGAAATTGCAGCGGAATTAAATATAGGAGACACAACGCCGACATAAGTACAGGAAGACTGAGTCTTCCTACTCTCTGTGCTTTGAGCGTTTCCTGTGTCACCAGTTTTACATTCTGATGCACCTCTGCAGGTTTACTGCATCCCTTGGACTTTCCCATTGACGATGAAACACAGAAATTGCATCGGAATTAAATGTAAGAGACACAATGCCGACTAAAGTACAGGAAGACTGAGTCTTCCTGCTGTCTATGTTTTGAGCGTTTCCTGTGTCACTAGTTTTACATTCCGATGCACATCTGCAGGTTTACTGTATCCCTTGGACCTTCCCATTGACGATGAAACACAGAAATTGCATCGGAATTATATATAAGAGACACAATGCCGACTTAAGTACAGGATGACTGAGTCTTCCTACTGTCTATGTTTGAGCGTTTCCTGTGTGACTAGTTTTACATTCCGATTAACCTCTGCAGGTTTACTGTATCCCTTGGACCTTCCCATTGACGATGAAACACAGGAATTGCATCGGAATTAAATATAAGAGAAACAATGCCGACTTAAGTACAGGAAGACTGAGTCTTCCTACTGTCTATGTTTTGAGCGTTTCCTGTGTCACCAGTTTTACATTCCAATGTGCCTCTGCAGGTTTACTGTATCCATTGGACCTTCCCATTGACGATGAAACACAGAAATTGCATCGGAAGTATATATAAGAGACACAACGCCGACTTAAGCACAAGAAAACTGAGTCTTCTTTCGGTCTATGTTTTGAGCGTTTCCTGTGTCACCAGTTTTACATTGCGATGCACCTCTGCCGGTTTACTGTATCCCTTGGACCTTCCCATTCTCGATGAAACACAGAAATCGCACCGGAATTAAATATAGGAGACACAATGCCGACTTAAGTACAGGAATACTGAGTCTTCCTACTGTCTATGTTTTGAGCGTTTCCTGTGTCACCAGTTTTACATTCTGATGCACCTCTGCAGGTTTACTGTATCCCTTGGACCTTCCCATTGACGATGAAACACAGAAATTGTATCGGAATTAAATATAAGAGACACATTGCCGACTTAAGAACAGGAAGACTGAGTCTTCCTACTGTCTATGTTTTGAGCGTTACCTGTGTCACCAGTTTTACATACCGATGCACCTCTGCAGGTTTACTGTATCCCTTGGACCTTCCCATTGACGATGAAACACAGAAATTGCATCGGAATTAATTATAAGAGAAACAATGCCGACTTAAGTACAGGAAGACTGAGTCTTCCTACTGTCTATGTTTTGAGCGTTTCCTGTGTCACCAGTTTTACATTCCAATGTGCCTCTGCAGGTTTACTGTATCCATTGGACCTTCCCATTGACGATGAAACACAGAAATTGCATCGGAAGTAAATGTAAGAGACACAACGCCGACTTAAGCACGAGAAATCTGAGTCTTCTTTCGGTCTATGATTTGAGCGTTTCCTGTGTCACCAGTTTTACATTCCGATGCACCTCTGCCGGTTTACTGTATCCCTTGGACCTTCCCATTGTCGATGAAACACAGAAATCGCACCGGAATTAAATATAGGAGACACAATGACGACTTAAGTACAGGAATACTGAGTCTTCCTACTGTCTATGTTTTGAGCGTTTCCTGTGTCACCAGTTTTACATTCTGATGCACATCTGCAGGTTTACTGTATCCCTTGGACCTTCCCATTGACGATGAAACACAGAAATTGTATCGGAATTAAATATAAGAGACACATTGCCGACTTAAGAACAGGAAGACTGAGTCTTCCTACTGTCTATGTTTCGAACGTTACCTGTGTCACTAGTTTTACATACCGATGCACCTCTGCAGGTTTACTGTATCCCTTGGACCTTCACAGCGACGATGAAACACAGAAATAGCATCGGAATTAAATATAACAGACACAATGCCGACTTAATTACAGGAAGACTGAGTCTTCCTACTGTCTATGTTTTGAGCGCTTCCTGTGTCACCAGTTTTACATTCTGATGCACCTCTGCAGGTTTACTGTATCCCTTGGACCTTCCCATTGACGATGAAACACAGAAATTGCATCGGAATTAAATATGAGAGACACAATGCCGACTTAAGTACAGGAAGACTGAGTCTTCCTACTGTCTATAATTTGTGCGTTTCCTTTGTCACCAGTTTTACATTCCGATGCACCTCTACAGGTTTACTGCATCCCTTGGACCTTCACCGTGACGATGAAACACAGAAATAGCATCGGAATTAAATATAAGAGACACAATGCCGCCTAAAGTACAGGAAGACTAAGTCTTCCTACTGTCTATGTTTTGAGCGTTCCCTGTGTCATCAGTTTTACTTTCCGTTGCACCTCTGCAGGTTTACTATATCCCTTGGACCTTCCCATTCACGATGAAACACAGAAATTTCATCGAAAATAAATATAAGAGACACAATGCCGGCTTATGTACAGGAAGACTGAGTCTTCCTACTGTCTATGTTTTGAGCGTTTCCTGTGTCACTAGTTATACATTCCGTTGCACCTCTGCATTTTTACTGTATCCCTTGGACCTTCCCATTGACGATGAAACACAGAAATTGCATCGGAATTAAATATAAGAGACACAATGCCGACTTAAGTACAGGAAGACTGAGTCTTCCTACTGTCTATGTTGTGAGCGTTTCCTGTGTCATCATTTTTACATTCTGATGCACCTCTGCAAGTTTACTGTACCCCTTGGACCTTCACATTGACGATGAAACACAGAAATTGCAGCGGAATTAAATATAGGAGACACAACGCCGACATAAGTACAGGAAGACTGAGTCTTCCTACTGTCTGTGTTTTGAGCGTTTCCTGTGTCACCAGTTTTACATTCCGATGCACCTCTGCAGGTTTACTGCATCCCTTGGACTTTCCCATTGACGATGAAACACAGAAATTGCATCGGAATTAAATGTAAGAGACACAATGCCGACTAAAGTACAGGAAGACTGAGTCTTCCTGCTGTCTATGTTTTGAGCGTTTCCTGTGTCACTAGTTTTACATTCCGATGCACATCTGCAGGTTTACTGTATCCCTTGGACCTTCCCATTGACGATGAAACACAGAAATTGCATCGGAATTATATATAAGAGACACAATGCCGACTTAAGTACAGGATGACTGAGTCTTCCTACTGTCTATGTTTGAGCGTTTCCTGTGTGACTAGTTTTACATTCCGATTAACCTCTGCAGGTTTACTGTATCCCTTGGACCTTCCCATTGACGATGAAACACAGAAATTGCATCGGAATTAAATATAAGAGAAACAATGCCGACTTAAGTACAGGAAGACTGAGTCTTCCTACTGTCTATGTTTTGAGCGTTTCCTGTGTCACCAGTTTTACATTCCAATGTGCCTCTGCAGGTTTACTGTATCCATTGGACCTTCCCATTGACGATGAAACACAGAAATTGCATCGGAAGTAAATGTAAGAGACACAACGCCGACTTAAGCACAAGAAAACTGAGTCTTCATTCGGTCTATGTTTTGAGCGTTTCCTGTGTCACCAGTTTTACATTGCGATGCACCTCTGCCGGTTTACTGTATCCCTTGGACCTTCCCATTGTCGATGAAACACAGAAATCGCACCGGAATTAAATATAGGAGACACAATGCCGACTTAAGTACAGGAATACTGAGTCTTCCTACTGTCTATGTTTTGAGCGTTTCCTGTGTCACCAGTTTTACATTCTGATGCACCTCTGCATGTTTACTGTATCCCTTGGACCTTCCCATTGACGATGAAACACAGAAATTGTATCGGAATTAAATATAAGAGACACATTGCCGACTTAAGAACAGGAAGACTGAGTCTTCCTACTGTCTATGTTTTGAACGTTACCTGTGTCACCAGTTTTACATACCGATGCACCTCTGCAGGTTTACTGTATCCCTTGGACCTTCACAGCGACGATGAAAGACAGAAATAGCATCGGAATTAAATATAACTGACACAATGCCGACTTAATTACAGGAAGACTGAGTCTTCCTACTGTCTATGTTTTGAGCGCTTCCTGTGTCACCAGTTTTACATTCTGATGCACCTCTGCAGGTTTACTGTATCCCTTGGACCTTCCCATTGACGATGAAACACAGAAATTGCATCGGAATTAAATATGAGAGACACAATGCCGACTTAAGTACAGGAAGACTGAGTCTTCCTACTGTCTATAATTTGTGCGTTTCCTTTGTCACCAGTTTTACATTCCGATGCACCTCTACAGGTTTACTGCATCCCTTGGACCTTCACCGTGACGATGAAACACAGAAATAGCATCGGAATTAAATATAAGAGACACAATGCCGCCTAAAGTACAGGAAGACTAAGTCTTCCTACTGTCTATGTTTTGAGCGTTCCCTGTGTCATCAGTTTTACTTTCCGTTGCACCTCTGCAGGTTTACTATATCCGTTGGACCTTCCCATTCACGGTGAAACACAGAAATTTCATCGGAAACAAATATAAGAGACACAATGCCGGCTTATGTACAGGAAGACTGAGTCTTCCTACTGTCTATGTTTTGAGCGTTTCCTGTGTCACTAGTTATACATTCCGTTGCACCTCTGCATTTTTACTGTATCCCTTGGACCTTCCCATTGACGATGAAACACAGAAATTGCATCGGAATTAAATATAAGAGACGCAATGCCGACTTAAGTACAGGAAGACTGAGTCTTCCTACTGTCTATGTTGTGAGCGTTTCCTGTGTCATCATTTTTACATTATGATGCACCTCTGCAAGTTTACTGTACCACTTGGACCTTCACATTGACGATGAAACACAGAAATTGCAGCGGAATTAAATATAGGAGACACAACGCCGACATAAGTACAGGAAGACTGAGTCTTCCTACTGTCTGTGTTTTGAGCGTTTCCTGTGTCACCAGTTTTACATTCCGATGCACCTCTGCAGGTTTACTGCATCCCTTGGACTTTCCCATTGACGATGAAACACAAAAAATGCATCGGAATTAAATGTAAGAGACACAATGCCGACTAAAGTACAGGAAGACTGAGTCTTCCTGCTGTCTATGATTTGAGCGTTTCCTGTGTCACTAGTTTTACATTCCGATGCACATCTGCAGGTTTACTGTATCCCTTGGACCATCCCATTGACGATGAAACACAGAAATTGCATCGGAATTATATATAAGAGACACAATGCCGACTTAAGTACAGGATGACTGAGTCTTCCTACTGTCTATGTTTGAGCGTTTCCTGTGTGACTAGTTTTACATTCCGATTAACCTCTGCAGGTGTACTGTATCCCTTGGACCTTCCCATTGACGATGAAACACAGAAATTGCATCGGAATTAAATATAAGAGAAACAATGCCGACTTAACTACTGGAAGACTGAGTCTTCCTACTGTCTATGTTTTGCGCGTTTCCTGTGTCACCAGTTTTACATTCCAATGTGCCTCTGCAGGTTTACTGTATCCATTGGACCTTCCCAATGACGATGAAACACAGAAATTGCATCGGAAGTATATATAAGATACACAACGCCGACTTAAGCACAAGAAAACTGAGTCTTCTTTCGGTCTATGTTTTGAGCGTTTCCTGTGTCACCAGTTTTACATTGCGATGCACCTCTGCCGGTTTACTGTATCCCTTGGACCTTCCCATTCTCGATGAAACACAGAAATCGCACCGGAATTAAATATAGGAGACACAATGCCGACTTAAGTACAGGAATACTGAGTCTTCCTACTGTCTATGTTTTGAGCGTTTCCTGTGTCACCAGTTTTACATTCTGATGCACCTCTGCAGGTTTACTGTATCCCTTGGACCTTCCCTTTGACGATGAAGCACAGAAATTGTATCGGAATTAAATATAAGAGACACATTGCCGACTTCAGAACAGGAAGACTGAGTCTTCCTACTGTCTATGTTTTGAGCGTTACCTGTGTCACCAGTTTTACATACCGATGCACCTCTGCAGGTTTACTGTATCCCTTGGACCTTCACAGCGACGATGAAACACAGAAATAGCATCGGAATTAAATATAACAGACACAATGCCGACTTAATTACAGGAAGACTGAGTCTTCCTACTGTCTATGTTTTGAGCGTTTCCTGTGTCACTAGTTTTACATACCGATGCACCATTGCAGGTTTACTGTATCCCTTGGACCTTCCCATTGACGATGAAACACAGAGATTGCATCGGAATTAAATATAAGAGACACAATGCCGACTTAAGTACAGGAAGACTGAGTCTTCCTACTGTCTATGTTTTGAGCGTTTCCTGTGTCACCAGTTTTACATTCCAATGTGCCTCTGCAGGTTTACTGTATCCATTGGACCTTCCCATTGACGATGAAACACAGAAATTGCATCGGAATTAAATATAAGAGACACAATGCTGACTTAAGTACAGGAAGACTGCGTCTTCCTACTGTCTATGTTTTGAGCGTTTCCTGTGTCACTAGTTTTAAATTCCGATGCACCTCTGCAGGTTTACTGTATCCCTTGGACCTTACCATTGACGATGAAACACAGAATTTGCATCGAAATTAAATATAAGAGACACAACGCCGACTTAAGTACAAGAAAACTGAGTCTTCTTACGGTCTATGTTTTGAGCGTTTCCTGTGTCACCCGTTTTACATTCCGTTGCACCTCTGCCTGTTTACTGTATCCCTTGGACCTTCCCATTGTCGATGAAACACAGAAATCGCATCGATTTAAATATAAGAAACACAGTGCCGACTTAAGTACAGGAAGACTGAGTCTTCCTGCTGTCTATGTTTTGAGCGTTTCCTGTGTCACCAGTTTTACATTCCGATGCACCTCTGCATGTTTACTGTATCCCTTGGACCTTGCCATTGACGATGAAACACAGAAATTGCATCGGAATTAAATATTAGAGACACAGTGCCGACTTAAGAACAGGAAGACTGGATCTTCTTACTGGCTGTGTTTTGAGCGTTTCCCGTGTCAACAGTTTTACATTCCGATGCACCTCTGCAGGTTTACTGTATCCCTTGGACCTTCCCATTGACGATGAAACACAGAAATTGCATCGGAATTATATATTAGAGACACAATGCCGACTTAAGTACAGGATGACTGAGTCTCCCTACTGTCTATGTTTGAGCGTTTCCTGTGTGACTAGTTTTACATTCCGATTAACTTCTGCAGGTTTACTGTATCCCTTGGACCTTCCCATTGACGATGAAACACAGAAATCGCATCGGAATTAATTATAAGAGAAACAATGCCGACTTAAGTACAGGAAGACTGAGTCTTCCTACTGTCTATGTTTTGAGCGTTTCCTGTGTCACCAGTTTTACATTCCAATGTGCCTCTGCAGGTTTACTGTATCCATTGGACCTTCCCATTGACGATGAAACACAGAAATTGCATCGGAAGTAAATGTAGGAGACACAACGCCGACTTAAGCACAAGAAAACTGAGTCTTCTTTCGGTCTATGATTTGAGCGTTTCCTGTGTCACCAGCTTTACATTCCGATGCACCTCTGCCGGTTTACTGTATCCCTTGGACCTTCCCATTGTCGATGAAACACAGAAATCGCACCGGAATTAAATATAGGAGACACAATGACGACTTAAGTACAGGAATACTGAGTCTTCCTACTGTCTATGTTTTGAGCGTTTCCTTTGTCACCAGTTTTACATTCTGATGCACCTCTGCAGGTTTACTGTATCCCTTGGACCTTCCCATTGGCGATGAAGCACAGAAATTGTATCGGAATTAAATATAAGAGACACATTGCCGACTTAAGAACAGGAAGACTGAGTCTTCCTACTGTCTATGTTTTGAACGTTACCTGTGTCACCGGTTTTACATACCGATGCACCTCTGCAGGTTTACTGTATCCCTTGGACCTTCACAGCGACGTTGAAACACAGAAATAGCATCGGAATTAAATATAACAGACACAATGCCGACTTAATTACAGGAAGACTGAGTCTTCCTACTGTCTATATTTTGAGCGCTTCCTGTGTCACCAGTTTTACATTCTGATGCACCTCTGCAGGTTTACTGTATCCCTTGGACCTTCCCATTGACGATGAAACACAGAAATTGCATCTGAATTAAATATGAGAGACACAATGCCGACTTAAGTACAGGAAGACTGAGTCTTCCTACTGTCTATAATTTGTGCGTTTCCTTTGTCACCAGTTTTACATTCCGATGCACCTCTACAGGTTTACTGCATCCCTTGGACCTTCACCGTGACGATGAAACACAGAAATAGCATCGGAATTAAATATAAGACACACCATGCCGCCTAAAGTAAAGGAAGACTAAGTCTTCCTACTGTCTATGTTTTGAGCCATTCCCTGTGTCATCAGTTTTACTTTCCGTTGCACCTCTGCAGGTTTACTATATCCCTTGGACCTTCCCATTCACGATGAAACACAGAAATTTCATCGGAAATAAATATAAGAGACACAATGCCGGCTTATGTACAGGAAGACTGAGTCTTCCTACTGTCTATGTTTTGAGCGTTTCCTGTGTCACTAGTTATACATTCCGTTGCACCTCTGCATTTTTACTGTATCCCTTGGACCTTCCCATTCACGATGAAACACAGAAATTGCATCGGAATTAAATATAAGAGACACAATGCCGACTTAAGTACAGGAAGACTGAGTCTTCCTACTGTCTATGTTGTGAGCGTTTCCTGTGTCATCATTTTTACATTCTGATGCACCTCTGCAAGTTTACTGTACCCCTTGGACCTTCACATTGACGATGAAACACAGAAATTGCAGCGGAATTAAATATAGGAGACACAACGCCGACATAAGTACAGTAAGACTGAGTCTTCCTACTGTCTGTGTTTTGAGCGTTTCCTGTGTCACCAGTTTTACATTCTGATGCACCTCTGCAGGTTTACTGCATCCCTTGGACTTTCCCATTGACGATGAAACACAGAAATTGCACCGGAATTAAATGTAAGAGACACAATGCCGACTAAAGTACAGGAAGACTGAGTCTTCCTGCTGTCTATGTTTTGAGCGTTTCCTGTGTCACTAGTTTTACATTCTGATGCACATCTGCAGGTTTACTGTATCCCTTGGACCTTCCCATTGACGATGAAACACAGAAATTGCATCGGAATTATATATAAGAGACACAATGCCGACTTAAGTACAGGATGACTGAGTCTTCCTACTGTCTATGTTTGAGCGTTTCCTGTGTGACTAGTTTTACATTCCTATTAACCTCTGCAGGTTTACTGTATCCCTTGGACCTTCCCATTGACGATGAAACACAGAAATTGCATCGGAATTAAATATAAGAGAAACAATGCCGACTTAAGTACAGGAAGACTGAGTCTTCCTACTGTCTATGTTTTGAGCGTTTCCTGTGTCACCAGTTTTACATTCCAATGTGCCTCTGCAGGTTTACTGTATCCATTGGACCTTCCCATTGACGATGAAACACAGAAATTGCATCGGAAGTATATGTAAGAGACACAACGCCGACTTAAGCACAAGAAAACTGAGTCTTCTTTCGGTCTATGTTTTGAGCGTTTCCTGTGTCACCAGTTTTACATTGCGATGCACCTCTGCCGGTTTACTGTATCCCTTGGACCTTCCCATTCTCGATGAAACACAGAAATCGCACCGGAATTAAATATAGGAGACACAATGCCGACATATGTACAGGAATACTGAGTCTTCCTACTGTCTATGTTTAGAGCGTTTCCTGTGTCACCAGTTTTACATTCTGATGCACCTCTGCAGGTTTACTGTATCCCTTGGACCTTCCCTTTGACGATGAAACACAGAAATTGTATCGGAATTAAATATAAGAGACACATTGCCGACTTAAGAACAGGAAGACTTAGTCTTCCTACTGTCTATGTTTTGAGCGTTACCTGTGTCACCAGTTTTACATACCGATGCACCTCTGCAGGTTTACTGTATCCCTTGGACCTTCACAGCGACGATGAAACACAGGAATAGCATCGGAATTAAATATAACAGACACAATGCCGACTTAATTACAGGAAGACTGAGTCTTCCTACCGTCTATGTTTTGAGCGTTTCCTGTGTCACTAGTTTTACATACCGATGCACCATTGCAGGTTTACTGTATCCCTTGGACCTTCCCATTGACGATGAAACACAGAAATTGCATCGGAATTAAATATAAGAGACACAATGCCGACTTAAGTACAGGAAGACTGAGTCTTCCTACTGTCTATGTTTTGAGCGTTTCCTGTGTCACCAGTTTTACATTCCAATGTGCCTCTGCAGGTTTACTGTATCCATTGGACCTTCCCATTGACGATGAAACACAGAAATTGCATCGGAATTAAATATAAGAGACACAATGCTGACTTAAGTACAGGAAGACTGCGTCTTCCTACTGTCTATGTTTTGAGCGTTTCCTGTGTCACTAGTTTTAAATTCCGATGCACCTCTGCAGGTTTACTGTATCCCTTGGACCTTACCATTGACGATGAAACACAGAATTTGCATCGAAATTAAATATAAGAGACACAACGCCGACTTAAGTACAAGAAAACTGAGTCTTCTTACGGTCTATGTTTTGAGCGTTTCCTGTGTCACCCGTTTTACATTCCGTTGCACCTCTGCCTGTTTACTGTATCCCTTGGACCTTCCCATTGTCGATGAAACACAGAAATCGCATCGATTTAAATATAAGAAACACAGTGCCGACTTAAGTACAGGAAGACTGAGTCTTCCTGCTGTCTATGTTTTGAGCGTTTCCTGTGTCACCAGTTTTACATTCCGATGCACCTCTGCATGTTTACTGTATCCCTTGGACCTTGCCATTGACGATGAAACACAGAAATTGCATCGGAATTAAATATTAGAGACACAGTGCCGACTTAAGAACAGGAAGACTGGATCTTCTTACTGGCTGTGTTTTGAGCGTTTCCCGTGTCAACAGTTTTACATTCCGATGCACCTCTGCAGGTTTACTGTATCCCTTGGACCTTCCCATTGACGATGAAACACAGAAATTGCATCGGAATTATATATTAGAGACACAATGCCGACTTAAGTACAGGATGACTGAGTCTCCCTACTGTCTATGTTTGAGCGTTTCCTGTGTGACTAGTTTTACATTCCGATTAACTTCTGCAGGTTTACTGTATCCCTTGGACCTTCCCATTGACGATGAAACACAGAAATCGCATCGGAATTAATTATAAGAGAAACAATGCCGACTTAAGTACAGGAAGACTGAGTCTTCCTACTGTCTATGTTTTGAGCGTTTCCTGTGTCACCAGTTTTACATTCCAATGTGCCTCTGCAGGTTTACTGTATCCATTGGACCTTCCCATTGACGATGAAACACAGAAATTGCATCGGAAGTAAATGTAGGAGACACAACGCCGACTTAAGCACAAGAAAACTGAGTCTTCTTTCGGTCTATGATTTGAGCGTTTCCTGTGTCACCAGCTTTACATTCCGATGCACCTCTGCCGGTTTACTGTATCCCTTGGACCTTCCCATTGTCGATGAAACACAGAAATCGCACCGGAATTAAATATAGGAGACACAATGACGACTTAAGTACAGGAATACTGAGTCTTCCTACTGTCTATGTTTTGAGCGTTTCCTTTGTCACCAGTTTTACATTCTGATGCACCTCTGCAGGTTTACTGTATCCCTTGGACCTTCCCATTGGCGATGAAGCACAGAAATTGTATCGGAATTAAATATAAGAGACACATTGCCGACTTAAGAACAGGAAGACTGAGTCTTCCTACTGTTTATGTTTTGAACGTTACCTGTGTCACCGGTTTTACATACCGATGCACCTCTGCAGGTTTACTGTATCCCTTGGACCTTCACAGCGACGTTGAAACACAGAAATAGCATCGGAATTAAATATAACAGACACAATGCCGACTTAATTACAGGAAGACTGAGTCTTCCTACTGTCTATATTTTGAGCGCTTCCTGTGTCACCAGTTTTACATTCTGATGCACCTCTGCAGGTTTACTGTATCCCTTGGACCTTCCCATTGACGATGAAACACAGAAATTGCATCTGAATTAAATATGAGAGACACAATGCCGACTTAAGTACAGGAAGACTGAGTCTTCCTACTGTCTATAATTTGTGCGTTTCCTTTGTCACCAGTTTTACATTCCGATGCACCTCTACAGGTTTACTGCATCCCTTGGACCTTCACCGTGACGATGAAACACAGAAATAGCATCGGAATTAAATATAAGACACACCATGCCGCCTAAAGTAAAGGAAGACTAAGTCTTCCTACTGTCTATGTTTTGAGCCATTCCCTGTGTCATCAGTTTTACTTTCCGTTGCACCCCTGCAGGTTTACTATATCCCTTGGACCTTCCCATTCACGATGAAACACAGAAATTTCATCGGAAATAAATATAAGAGACACAATGCCGGCTTATGTACAGGAAGACTGAGTCTTCCTACTGTCTATGTTTTGAGCGTTTCCTGTGTCACTAGTTATACATTCCGTTGCACCTCTGCATTTTTACTGTATCCCTTGGACCTTCCCATTCACGATGAAACACAGAAATTGCATCGGAATTAAATATAAGAGACACAATGCCGACTTAAGTACAGGAAGACTGAGTCTTCCTACTGTCTATGTTGTGAGCGTTTCCTGTGTCATCATTTTTACATTCTGATGCACCTCTGCAAGTTTACTGTACCCCTTGGACCTTCACATTGACGATGAAACACAGAAATTGCAGCGGAATTAAATATAGGAGACACAACGCCGACATAAGTACAGTAAGACTGAGTCTTCCTACTGTCTGTGTTTTGAGCGTTTCCTGTGTCACCAGTTTTACATTCTGATGCACCTCTGCAGGTTTACTGCATCCCTTGGACTTTCCCATTGACGATGAAACACAGAAATTGCACCGGAATTAAATGTAAGAGACACAATGCCGACTAAAGTACAGGAAGACTGAGTCTTCCTGCTGTCTATGTTTTGAGCGTTTCCTGTGTCACTAGTTTTACATTCCGATGCACATCTGCAGGTTTACTGTATCCCTTGGACCTTCCCATTGACGATGAAACACAGAAATTGCATCGGAATTATATATAAGAGACACAATGCCGACTTAAGTACAGGATGACTGAGTCTTCCTACTGTCTATGTTTGAGCGTTTCCTGTGTGACTAGTTTTACATTCCTATTAACCTCTGCAGGTTTACTGTATCCCTTGGACCTTCCCATTGACGATGAAACACAGAAATTGCATCGGAATTAAATATAAGAGAAACAATGCCGACTTAAGTACAGGAAGACTGAGTCTTCCTACTGTCTATGTTTTGAGCGTTTCCTGTGTCACCAGTTTTACATTCCAATGTGCCTCTGCAGGTTTACTGTATCCCTTGGACGTTCCCATTGTCGATGAAACACAGAAATCGCATCGATTTAAATATAAGAAACACAGTGCCGACTTAAGTACAGGAAGACTGAGTCTTCTTGCTGTCTATGTTTTGAGTGTTTCCTGTGTCACCAGTTTTACATTCCGATGCACCTCTGCAGGTTTACTGTATCCCTTGGACCTTCCCATTGACGATGAAACACAGAAATTGCATCGGAATTAAATATAAGAGACTCAATGCCGACTTAACTACAGGAAGACTGAGTCTTCCTACTGTCTATGTTTTGAGCGTTTCCTATGTCATTAGTTTTACATTCCGATGCACCTCTGCAGGTTTATTGTATCCCTTGGACCTTCCCATTGACGATGAAACACAGAAATTGCATCGGAATTAAATATGAGGGACACAATGCCGACTTAAGTACAGGAAGACTGAGTCTTATTACTGTCTATTTTTTGAGCGTTTCCTGTGTCACCAGTTTTACATTCTGATACACTTCTGCAGGTTTACTGTATCCCTTGGACCTTCCCATTGACAATGAAACACAGAAATTGCATCGGAATTAAATATAAGAGACACAATAACGACTTAAGTACAGGAAGACTGAGTCTTCCTACTGTCTATGTTTTGAGCGTTTCCTGTGTCACCAGTTTTACATTCCAATGTGCCTCTGCAGGTTTACTGTATTCATTGGACCTTCCCATTGACAATGAAACACAGAAATTGCATCGGAATTAAATGTAAGAGACACAACGCCGACTTAAGCACAAGAAAACTGAGTCTTCTTACGGTCTATGTTTTGAGCGTTTCCTGTGTCACCAGTTTTACATTCCGATGCACCTCTGCCGGTTTACTGTATCCCTTGGACCTTCCCATTGTCGATGAAACACAGAAATCGCACCTGAATTAAATATAGGAGACACAATGCCGACTTAAGTACAGGAATACTGAGTATTCCTACTGTCTATGTTTTGAATGTTTCCTGTGTCACCAGTTTTACATTCTGATGCACCTCTGCAGGTTTACTGTATCCCTTGGACCTTCCCATTGACGATGAAACACAGAAATTGTATCGGAATTAAATATAAGAGACACAATGCCGACTTAAGAACAGGAAGACTGAGTCTTCCTACTGTCTATGTTTTGAGCGTTACCTGTGTCACCAGTTTTACATACCGATGCACCTCTGCAGGTTTACTGTATCCCTTGGACCTTCACAGCGACGATGAAAAACAGAAATAGCATCGGAATTAAATATAACAGACACAATGCCGACTTAATTACAGGAAGACTGAGTCTTCCTACTGTCTATGTTTTGAGCGTTTCCTGTGTCACTAGTTTTACATACCGATGCACCTTTGCAGGTTTACTGTATCCCTTGGACCTTCCCATTGACGATGAAACACAGAAATTGCATCGGAATTAAATATTAGAGACACAATGCCGACTTAAGTACAGGAAGACTGAGTCTTCCTACTGTCTATTATTGAGCGTTTCCTGTGTCACTAGTTTTACATTCCGATGCACCTCTGCAGGTTTACTATATCCCTTCGACCTTCCCATTGACGATGAAACACAGAAATTGCATCGGAATTATATAAAAGAGACACAATGCCGACTTAAGTACAGGAAGACTGAGTCTTCCTACTGTCTATGTTTTGAGCGTTTCCTGTGTCACCAGTTTTACATTCTGATGCACCTCTGCAGGTTTACTGTATCCCTTGGACCTTCCCATTGACGATGAAACACAGAAATTGCATCGGAATTAAATATGAGAGACACAATGCCGACTTAAGTACAGGAAGACTGAGTCTTCCTACTGTCTGTGTTTTGAGCGTTTCCTGTGTCACTAGTTATACATTCCGTTGCACCTCTGCATGTTTACTGTATCCCTTGGACCTTCCCATTGACGATGAAACACAGAAATTGCATCGGAATTGAATATAAGAGACACAATGCCGACTTAAGTACAGGATGACTGAGTCTTCCTACTGTCTATGTTGTGAGCGTTTCCTGTGTCATCATTTTTACATTCTGATGCACCTCTGCAGGTTTACTGGACCCCTTGGACCTTCCCATTGACGATGAAACACAGAAATTGCAGCGGAATTAAATATAAGAGACACAACGCCGACATAAGTACAGGAAGACTGAGTGTTCCTACTGTCTGTGTTTTGAGCGTTTCCTGTGTCACCAGTTTTACATTCCGATGCACCTCTGCAGGTTTACTGCATCCCTTGGGCTTTCCCATTGACGATGAAACACAGAAATTGCATCGGAATTAAATGTAAGAGACACAATGCCGACTTAAGTACAGGAAGACTGAGTCTTCCTGCTGTCTATGTTTTGAGCGTTTCCTGTGTCACTAGTTTTACATTCCGGTGCACCTCTGCAGGTTTACTGTATCCCTTGGACCTTACCATTGACGATGAAACACAGAAATTGCATCGGAATTATATATAAGAGACACAATGCCGACTTAAGTACAGGATGACTGAGTCTTCCTACTGTCTATGTTTGAGCGTTTCCTGTGTGACTAGTTTTACATTCCGATTAACCTCAGCAGGTTTACTGTATCCCTTGGACCTTCCCATTGACGACGAAACACAGAAATTGCATCGGAATTAAATAGAAGAGACACAATGCCGACTTAAGTACAGCAAGACTGAGTCTTCCTATTGTCTATAATTTGAGCGTTTGCTGTGTCACCAGTTTTACATTCCGATGCCCCTCTACAGGTTTACTGTATCTCTTGGACCTTCACAGTGACGATGAAAAACAGAAATTGCATCGGAATTAAATATAAGAGACACAATGCCGACTTAAGTACAGGAAGACTAAGTCTTCCTACTGTCTAAGTTTTGAGCGTTTCCTGTGTCATCAGTTTTACTTTCCGATGCACGTCTGCAGGTTTACTATACCCCTTGGACCTTCCCATTCACGATGAAACACAGAAATTTCATCGGAAATAAATATAAGAGACACAGTGCCGGCTTCAGTACAGGAAGACTGAGTCTTCCTACTGTCTATGTTTTGAGCGTTTCCTGTGTCACCAGTTTTACATTCTGATGCACCTCTGCAGGTTTACTGTATCCCTTGGACCTTCACAGTGACGATGAATCACAGAAATTGCATCGGAATTAAATATAAGTGTCACAATGCAGACTTAAGTACAGGAAGACTGAGTCTTCCTACTGTCTATGATATGAGCGTTTCCTGTGTCATAGGTTTTACTTTCCGATGCACCTCTGCTTGTTAACTATATCCCTTGGACCTTCCCATTCTCGATGAAACACAGAAATTTCATCGGAAATAAATATAAGAGACACAATGCCGACTTAAGTACAGGAAGACTGTCTTCCAACTGTCTATGATTTGAGCGGTTCCTGTGTCACCAGTTGTACATTCCGATGCACCTCTGCAGGTTTACTGTATCCCTTGGACCTTCCCATTGACGATGAAACACAGAAATTGCATCGGAATTAAATATAAGAGACTCAATGCCGACTTAAGTACAGGAAGACTGAGTCTTCCTACTGTCTATGTTTTGAGCGTTTCCTGTGTCACTAGTTTTACATTCCGATGCACCTCTGCAGGTTTATTGTATCCCTTCGACCTTCCCATTGACGATGAAACACAGAAATTGGATCGGAATTAAATATAAGAGAGACAATGCCGACTTAAGTACAGGAAGTCTGAGTCTTCCTACTGTCTATGGTTTGAGCGTTTCCTGTGTCACCAGTTTTACTTTCCGTTGCACCTCTGCAGGTTTACTATATCCCTTGGACCTTCCCATTCACGATGAAACACAGAAATTTCATCGGAAATAAATATAAGAGACACAATGCCGGCTTATGTACAGGAAGACTGAGTCTTCCTACTGTCTATGTTTTGAGCGTTTCCTATGTCACTAGTTATACATTCCGTTGCACCTCTGCAGGTTTACTGTATCCCTTGGACCTTCCCATTGACGATGAAACACAGAAATTGCATCGGAATTAAATAAAAGAGACGCAATGCCGACTTAAGTACTGGACGACTGAGTCTTCCTACTGTTTATGATGTGAGCGTTTCCTGTGTCACCATTTTACTGTACCCCTTGGACCTTCCCATTGACGATGAAACACAGAAATTGCATCGGAATTAAATATAAGAGACACAATGCCGACTTAAATACAGGAAGACTGAGTCTTCCTACTGTCTATGTTGTGAGCGTTTCCTGTGTCATCATTTTTACATTCTGATGCACCTCTGCAGGTTTACTGGACCCCTTGGACCTTCCCATTGACGATGAAACACAGAAATTGCAGCGGAATTAAATATAAGAGACACAACGCCGATATAAGTACAGGAAGACTGAGTCTTCCTACTGTCTGTGTTTTGAGCGTTTCCTGTGTCACCAGTTTTACATTCCGATGCACCTCTGCAGGTTTACTGCATCCCTTGGGCTTTCCCATTGACGATGAAACACAGAAATTGCATCGGTATTAAATGTAAGAGACACAATGCCGACTTAAGTACAGGAAGACTGAGTCTTCCTGCTGTCTATGTTTTGAGCGTTTCCTGTGTCACTAGTTTTACATTCCGGTGCACCTCTGCAGGTTTACTGTATCCCTTGGACCTTCCCATTGACGATGAAACACAGAAATTGCATCGGAATTATATATAAGAGACACAATGCCGACTTAAGTACAGGATGACTGAGTCTTCCTACTGTCTATGTTTGAGCGTTTCCTGTGTGACTAGTTTTACATTCCGATTAACCTCAGCAGGATTACTGTATCCCTTGGACCTTCCCATTGACGATGAAACACAGAAATTGCATCGGAATTAAATATAAGAGACACAATGCCGACTTAAGTACAGGAAGACTGAGTCTTCCTACTGTCTATGCTTTGTGCGTTTCCTGTGTCACCCGTTTTACATTCTGATGCACCTCTGCAGGTTTACTGTATCCCTTGGACCTTCCCATTGACGATGAAACACAGAAATTGCATCGGAATTAAATAGAAGAGACACAATGCCGACTTAAGTACAGCAAGACTGAGTCTTCCTACTGTCTATAATTTAAGCGTTTGCTGTGTCACCAGTTTTACATTCCGATGCCCTTCTACAGGTTTAATGTATCCCTTGGACCTTCACAGTGACGATGAAAAACAGAAATTGCATCGGTATTAAATATAAGAGACACAATGCCTAATTAAGTACAGCAAGACTAAGTCTTCCTACTGTCTATGTTTTGAGCGTTTCCTGTGTCATCAGTTTTACTTTCCGATGCACGTCTGCAGGTTTACTATATCCCTTGGACCTTCCCATTCACGGTGAAACACAGAAATTTCATCGGAAATAAATATAAGAGACACAGTGCCGGCTTCAGTACAGGAAGACTGAGTCTTCCTATTGTCTATGTTTTGAGCGTTTCCTGTGTACCGAGTTTTACATTCCGATGCACCTCTGCAGGTTTACCGTAACCCTTGGACCTTCCCATTGACGATGAAACACAGAAATTGCATCGGAATTAAATATAAGAGAAACGATGCCGACTTAAGTACAGGAAGACTGAGTCTTCCTACTGTCTATGTTTTGAGCGTTTCCTGTGTCACCAGTTTTACATTCCGATGCACCTCTACAGGTTTACTGTATCCCTTGGACCTTCACAGTTACGATGAAACACAGAAACTACATTGGAATTAAATATAAGAGACACAATGCCGAATTAAGTACAAGAAAAGAGTCTTCTTACAGTCCATGTTTTGAGCGTTTCCTGTGTCACTAGTTATACATTCCGTTGCACCTCTGCAGGTTTGCTGTATCCCTTGGACCTTCCCATTGACGATGAAACACAGAAATTGCATCGGAATTAAATATATGAGACGCAATGCCGACTTAAGTACTGGACGACTGAGTCTTCCTACTGTCTATGATGTGAGCGTTTCCTGTGTCACCATTTTACTGTACCCCTTGGACCTTCCCATTCACGATGAAACACAGAAATTGCATCGGAATTAAATATAAGAGACACAATGCCGACTTAAGTACAGGAAGACTGAGTCTTCCTACTGTCTATGTTTTGAGCGTTTCCTGTGTCACCAGTTTTACATTCCGATGCACCTCTGCAGGTTTACTGTATCCCTTGGACCTTCCCATTGACGATGAAACACAGAAATTGCATCGGAATTAAATATAAGAGACACAATGCCGACTTAAATACAGGAAGACTGAGTCTTCCTACTGTCTATGTTGTGAGCGTTTCCTGTGTCATCATTTTTACATTCTGATGCACCTCTGCAGGTTTACTGGAACCCTTGGACCTTCCCATTGACGATGAAACACAGAAATTGCAGCGGAATTAAATATAAGAGACACAACGCCGACATAAGTACAGGAAGACTGAGTCTTCCTACTGTCTGTGTTTTGAGCGTTTCCTGTGTCACCAGTTTTACATTCCGATGCACCTCTGCAGGTTTACTGCATCCCTTGGGCTTTCCCATTGACGATGAAACACAGAAATTGCATCGGAATTAAATGTAAGAGACACAATGCCGACTTAAGTACAGGAAGACTGAGTCTTCCTGCTGTCTATGTTTTGAGCGTTTCCTGTGTCACTAGTTTTACATTCCGGTGCACCTCTGCAGGTTTACTGTATCCCTTGGACCTTCCCATTGTCGATGAAACACAGAAATTGCATCGGAATTATATATAAGAGACACAATGCCGACTTAAGTACAGGATGACTGAGTCTTCCTACTGTCTATGTTTGAGCGTTTCCTGTGTGACTAGTTTTACATTCCGATTAACCTCAGCAGGTTTACTGTATCCCTTGGACCTTCCCATTGACGATGAAACACAGAAATTGCATCGGAATTAAATATAAGAGACACAATGCCGACTTAAGTACAGGAAGACTGAGTCTTCCTACTGTCTATGCTTTGTGCGTTTCCTGTGTCACCCGTTTTACATTCTGATGCACCTATGCAGGTTTACTGTATCCCTTGGACCTTCCCATTGACGATGAAACACAGAAATTGCATCGGAATTAAATAGAAGAGACACAATGCCGACTTAAGTACAGCAAGACTGAGTCTTCCTACTGTCTATAATTTGAGCGTTTGCTGTGTCACCAGTTTTACATTCCGATGCCCTTCTACAGGTTTACTGTATCCCTTGGACCTTCACAGTGACGATGAAAAACAGAAATTCCATCGGAATTAAATATAAGAGACTCAATGCCGACTTAAGTACAGGAAGACTAAGTCTTCCTACAGTCTATGTTTTGAGCGTTTCCTGTGTCATCAGTTTTACTTTCCGATGCACGTCTGCAGGTTTACTATATCCCTTGGACCTTCCCATTCACGATGAAACACAGAAATTTCATCGGAAATAAATATAAGAGACACAGTGCCGGCTTCAGTACAGCAAGACTGAGTCTTCCTACTGTCTATGTTTTGAGCGTTTCCTGTGTACCGAGTTTTACATTCCGATGCACCTCTGTAGGTTTACTGTAACCCTTGGACCTTCCCATTGACGATGAAACACAGAAATTGCATCGGAATTAAATATAAGAGAAACGATGCCGACTTAAGTACAGGAAGACTGAGTCTTCCTACTGTCTATGTTTTGAGCGTTTCCTGTGTCCCCAGTTTTACATTCCGATGCACCTCTACAGGTTTACTGTATCCCTTGGACCTTCACAGTTACGATGAAACACAGAAACTACATTGGAATTAAATATAAGAGACACAATGCCGAATTAAGTACAAGAAAAGAGTCTTCTTACAGTCAATGTTTTGAGCGTTTCCTGTGTCACCAGTTTTACATTCCGATGCATCTCTGCATGTTTACTGTATCCCTTGGACCTTCCCATTGGCAATGAAACACACAAAATGCATCGAAATTAAATATAAGAGACACTATGCCGACTTAAGTACTGGAAGACTAAATCTTGCTACTGTCGATGCTTTGAGGGTATCCTGTGTCATCAGTTTTACTTTCCGATGCACCTCTGCAGGTTTACTATATCCCTTAGACCTTCCCATTCACGATGAAATACAGAAATTTCATCGGAAGTAAATATAAGAGACACACTGCCGACTTAAGTACAGGAAGACTGAGTCTTCCTACTGTCTATGTTTTGAGCGTTTCCGGTGTCACTAGTTTTACATTCCGTTGCACCTCTGCAGATTTACTGTATCCCTTGGACCTTCCCATTGACGATGAAACACAGAAATTGCATCGGAATTAAATATAAGAGACACAATGCCGACTTAAGTACAGGAAGACTGAGTCTTCCTACTGTCTATGTTTTGAGCGTTTCCTGTGTCACCAGTTTTACATTCTGATGCACCTCTGCAGGTTTACTGTATCCCTTGGACCTTCCCATTGACGATGAAACACAGAAATTGCATCGGAATTAAATATAAGAGACTCAATGCCGACTTAAATACAGGAAGACTGAGTCTTCCTACTGTCTATGTTTTGAGCGTTTCCTGTGTCACCAGTTTTACATTCCGATGCACCTCTGCAGGTTTATTGTATCCCTTCGACCTTCCCATTGACGATGAAACACAGAAATTGGATCGGAATTAAATATAAGAGACACAATGCCGACTTAAGTACAGGAAGTCTCAGTCTTCCTACTGTCTATGTTTTGAGCGTTTCCTGTGTCACCAGTTTTACTTTCCGTTGCACCTCTGCAGGTTTACTATATCCCTTGGACCTTCCCATTCACGATGAAACACAGAAATTTCATCGGAAATAAATATAAGAGACACAATGCCGGCTTATGTACAGGAAGACTGAGTCTTCCTACTGTCTATGTTTTGAGCGTTTCCTGTGTCACTAGTTATACATTCCGTTGCACCTCTGCAGGTTTACTGTATCCCTTGGACCTTCCCATTGACAATGAAACACAGAAATTGCATCGGAATTAAATATAAGAGACGCAATGCCGACTTAAGTACTGGACGACTGAGTCTTCCTACTGTCTATGATGTGAGCGTTTCCTGTGTCACCATTTTACTGTACCCCTTGGACCTTCCCATTCACGATGAAACACAGAAATTGCATCGGAATTAAATATAAGAGACACAATGCCGACTTAAGTACAGGAAGACTGAGTCTTCCTACAGTCTATGTTTTGAGCGTTTCCTGTGTCACCAGTTTTACATTCCGATGCACCTCTGCAGGTTTACTGTATCCCTTGGACTTTCCCATTGACGATGAAACACAGCAATTGCATCGGAATTAAATGTAAGAGACACAATGCCGACTTAAGTACAGGAAGACTGAGTCTTCCTGCTGTCTATGTTTTGAGCGTTTCCTGTGTCACTAGTTTTACATTCCGATGCACCTCTGCAGGTTTACTGTATCCCTTGGACCTTCCCATTGACGATGAAACACAGAAATTGCATCGGAATTATATATAAGAGACACAATGCCGACTTAAGTACAGGACGACTGAGTCTTCCTACTGTCTATGTTTGAGCGTTTCCTGTGTCACTAGTTTTATATTCCGATTAACCTCTGCAGGTTTAATGTATCCCTTGGACCTTCCCATTCACGATGAAACACAGAAATTTCATCGGAAATAAATATAAGAGACACAATGCCGACTTAAGTACAGGAAGACTGTCTTCCTACTGTCTATGATTTGAGCGGTTCCTGTGTCACCAGTTTTACATTCCGATGCACCTCTGCAGGTTTACTGTATCCCTTGGACCTTCCCATTGACGATGAAACACAGAAATTGCATCGGAATTAAATATAAGAGACTCAATGCCGACTTAAGTACAGGAAGACTGAGTCTTCCTACTGTCTATGTTTTGAGCGTTTCCTGTGTCACTAGTTTTACATTCCGATGCACCTCTGCAGGTTTATTGTATCCCTTCGACCTTCCCATTGACGATGAAACACAGAAATTGGATCGGAATTAAATATAAGAGACACAATGCCGACTTAAGTACAGGAAGTCTGAGTCTTCCTACTGTCTATGTTTTGAGCGTTTCCTGTGTCACCAGTTTTACTTTCCGTTGCACCTCTGCAGGTTTACTATATCCCTTGGACCTTCCCATTCACGATGAAACACAGAAATTTCATCGGAAATAAATATAAGAGACACAATGCCGGCTTATGTACAGGAAGACTGAGTCTTCCTACTGTCTATGTTTTGAGCGTTTCCTGTGTCACTAGTTATACATTCCGTTGCACCTCTGCAGGTTTACTGTATCCCTTGGACCTTCCCATTGACAATGAAACACAGAAATTGCATCGGAATTAAATATAAGAGACGCAATGCCGACTTAAGTACTGGACGACTGAGTCTTCCTACTGTCTATGATGTGAGCGTTTCCTGTGTCACCATTTTACTGTACCCCTTGGACCTTCCCATTCACGATGAAACACAGAAATTGCATCGGAATTAAATATAAGAGACACAATGCCGACTTAAGTACAGGAAGACTGAGTCTTCCTATTGTCTATGTTTTGAGCGTTTCCTGTATCACCAGTTTTACATTCCGATGCACCTCTGCAGGTTTACTGTATCCCTTGGACTTTCCCATTGACGATGAAACACAGCAATTGCATCGGAATTAAATGTAAGAGACACAATGCCGACTTAAGTACTGGAAGACTGAGTCTTCCTGCTGTCTATGTCTTGAGCGTTTCCTGTGTCACTAGTTTTACATTCCGATGCACCTCTGCAGGTTTACTGTATCCCTTGGACCTTCCCATTGACGATGAAACACAGAAATTGCATCGGAATTATATATAAGAGACACAATGCCGACTTAAGTACAGGACGACTGAGTCTTCCTACTGTCTATGTTTGAGCGTTTCCTGTGTCACTAGTTTTATATTCCGATTAACCTCTGCAGGTTTAATGTATCCCTTGGACCTTCCCATTGACGATGAAACACAGAAATTCCATCGGAATTAAATATAAGAGACACAATGCCGACTTAAGTACAGGAAGACTGAGTCTTCCTACTGTCTATGTTTTGTGCGTTTCCTGTGTCACCAGTTTAACATTCTGATGCACCTCTGCTGGTTTACTGTATCCCTTGGACCTTCCCATTGACGAAGAAACACAGAAATTGCATCGGAATTAAATATAAGAGAAACAATGCCGACTTAAGTACAGGAAGACTGAGTCTTCCGACTGTCTATAATTTGAGCGTTTCCTGTGTCACCAGTTTTACATTCCGATGCACCTCTACAGGTTTACTGTATCCCTTGGACCTTCCCATTGACGATGAAACACAGAAATTTTATCGGAAATAAATATAAGAGACACAATGCCGACTTAAGTACAGGAAGACTGTCTTCCTACTGTCTATGATTTGAGCGGTTCCTGTGTCACCAGTTTTACATTCCGATGCACCTCTGCAGGTTTACTGTATCCCTTGGACCTTCCCATTGACGATGAAACACAGAAATTGCATCGGAATTAAATATAAGAGACTCAATGCCGACTTAAGTACAGGAAGACTGAGTCTTCCTATTGTCTATGTTTTGAGCGTTTCCTGTGTCACTAGTTTTACATTCCGATGCACCTCTGCAGGTTTATTGTATCCCTTCGACCTTCCCATTGACGATGAAACACAGAAATTGGATCGGAATTAAATATAAGAGACACAATGCCGACTTAAGTACAGGAAGTCTGAGTCTTCCTACTGTCTATGTTTTGAGCGTTTCCTGTGTCACCAGTTTTACTTTCCGTTGCACCTCTGCAGGTTTACTATATCCCTTGGACCTTCCCATTCACGATGAAACACAGAAATTTCATCGGAAATAAATATAAGAGACACAATGCCGGCTTATGTACAGGAAGACTGAGTCTTCCTACTGTCTATGTTTTGAGCGTTTCCTGTGTCAGTAGTTATACATTCCGTTGCACCTCTGCAGGTTTACTGTATCCCTTGGACCTTCCCATTGACAATGAAACACAGAAATTGCATCGGAATTAAATATAAGAGACGCAATGCCGACTTAAGTACTGGACGACTGAGTCTTCCTACTGTCTATGATGTGAGCGTTTCCTGTGTCACCATTTTACTGTACCCCTTGGACCTTCCCATTCACGATGAAACACAGAAATTGCATCGGAATTAAATATAAGAGACACAATGCCGACTTAAGTACAGGAAGACTGAGTCTTCCTACAGTCTATGTTTTGAGCGTTTCCTGTGTCACCAGTTTTACATTCCGATGCACCTCTGCAGGTTTATTGTATCCCTTCGACCTTCCCATTGACGATGAAACACAGAAATTGGATCGGAATTAAATATAAGAGACACAATGCCGACTTAAGTACAGGAAGTCTGAGTCTTCCTACTGTCTATGTTTTGAGCGTTTCCTGTGTCACCAGTTTTACTTTCCGTTGCACCTCTGCAGGTTTACTATATCCCTTGGACCTTCCCATTCACGATGAAACACAGAAATTTCATCGGAAATAAATATAAGAGACACAATGCCGGCTTATGTACAGGAAGACTGAGTCTTCCTACTGTCTATGTTTTGAGCGTTTCCTGTGTCAGTAGTTATACATTCCGTTGCACCTCTGCAGGTTTACTGTATCCCTTGGACCTTCCCATTGACAATGAAACACAGAAATTGCATCGGAATGAAATATAAGAGACGCAATGCCGACTTAAGTACTGGACGACTGAGTCTTCCTACTGTCTATGATGTGAGCGTTTCCTGTGTCACCATTTTACTGTACCCCTTGGACCTTCCCATTCACGATGAAACACAGAAATTGCATCGGAATTAAATATAAGAGACACAATGCCGACTTAAGTACAGGAAGACTGAGTCTTCCTACAGTCTATGTTTTGAGCGTTTCCTGTGTCACCAGTTTTACATTCCGATGCACCTCTGCAGGTTTACTGTATCCCTTGGACTTTCCCATTGACGATGAAACACAGCAATTGCATCGGAATTAAATGTAAGAGACACAATGCCGACTTAAGTACAGGAAGACTGAGTCTTCCTGCTGTCTATGTTTTGAGCGTTTCCTGTGTCACTAGTTTTACATTCCGATGCACCTCTGCAGGTTTACTGTATCCCTTGGACCTTCCCATTGACGATGAAACACAGAAATTGCATCGGAATTATATATAAGAGACACAATGCCGACTTAAGTACAGGACGACTGAGTCTTCCTACTGTCTATGTTTGAGCGTTTCCTGTGTCACTAGTTTTATATTCCGATTAACCTCTGCAGGTTTAATGTATCCCTTGGACCTTCCCATTCACGATGAAACACAGAAATTTCATCGGAAATAAATATAAGAGACACAATGCCGACTTAAGTACAGGAAGACTGTCTTCCTACTGTCTATGATTTGAGCGGTTCCTGTGTCACCAGTTTTACATTCCGATGCACCTCTGCAGGTTTACTGTATCCCTTGGACCTTCCCATTGACGATGAAACACAGTAATTGCATCGGAATTAAATATAAGAGACTCAATGCCGACTTAAGTACAGGAAGACTGAGTCTTCCTACTGTCTATGTTTTGAGCGTTTCCTGTGTCACTAGTTTTACATTCCGATGCACCTCTGCAGGTTTATTGTATCCCTTCGACCTTCCCATTGACGATGAAACACAGAAATTGGATCGGAATTAAATATAAGAGACACAATGCCGACTTAAGTACAGGAAGTCTGAGTCTTCCTACTGTCTATGTTTTGAGCGTTTCCTGTGTCACCAGTTTTACTTTCCGTTGCACCTCTGCAGGTTTACTATATCCCTTGGACCTTCCCATTCACGATGAAACACAGAAATTTCATCGGAAATAAATATAAGAGACACAATGCCGGCTTATGTACAGGAAGACTGAGTCTTCCTACTGTCTATGTTTTGAGCGTTTCCTGTGTCACTAGTTATACATTCCGTTGCACCTCTGCAGGTTTACTGTATCCCTTGGACCTTCCCATTGACAATGAAACACAGAAATTGCATCGGAATTAAATATAAGAGACGCAATGCCGACTTAAGTACTGGACGACTGAGTCTTCCTACTGTCTATGATGTGAGCGTTTCCTGTGTCACCATTTTACTGTACCCCTTGGACCTTCCCATTCACGATGAAACACAGAAATTGCATCGGAATTAAATATAAGAGACACAATGCCGACTTAAGTACAGGAAGACTGAGTCTTCCTATTGTCTATGTTTTGAGCGTTTCCTGTATCACCAGTTTTACATTCCGATGCACCTCTGCAGGTTTACTGTATCCCTTGGACTTTCCCATTGACGATGAAACACAGCAATTGCATCGGAATTAAATGTAAGAGACACAATGCCGACTTAAGTACAGGAAGACTGAGTCTTCCTGCTGTCTATGTCTTGAGCGTTTCCTGTGTCACTAGTTTTACATTCCGATGCACCTCTGCAGGTTTACTGTATCCCTTGGACCTTCCCATTGACGATGAAACACAGAAATTTCATCGGAATTATATATAAGAGACACAATGCCGACTTAAGTACAGGACGACTGAGTCTTCCTACTGTCTATGTTTGAGCGTTTCCTGTGTCACTAGTTTTATATTCCGATTAACCTCTGCAGGTTTAATGTATCCCTTGGACCTTCCCATTGACGATGAAACACAGAAATTCCATCGGAATTAAATATAAGAGACACAATGCCGACTTAAGTACAGGAAGACTGAGTCTTCCTACTGTCTATGTTTTGTGCGTTTCCTGTGTCACCAGTTTAACATTCTGATGCACCTCTGCTGGTTTACTGTATCCCTTGGACCTTCCCATTGACGAAGAAACACAGAAATTGCATCGGAATTAAATATAAGAGAAACAATGCCGACTTAAGTACAGGAAGACTGAGTCTTCCGACTGTCTATAATTTGAGCGTTTCCTGTGTCACCAGTTTTACATTCCGATGCACCTCTACAGGTTTACTGTATCCCTTGGACCTTCCCATTGACGATGAAACACAGAAATTTTATCGGAAATAAATATAAGAGACACAATGCCGACTTAAGTACAGGAAGACTGTCTTCCTACTGTCTATGATTTGAGCGGTTCCTGTGTCACCAGTTTTACATTCCGATGCACCTCTGCAGGTTTACTGTATCCCTTGGACCTTCCCATTGACGATGAAACACAGAAATTGCATCGGAATTAAATATAAGAGACTCAATGCCGACTTAAGTACAGGAAGACTGAGTCTTCCTATTGTCTATGTTTTGAGCGTTTCCTGTGTCACTAGTTTTACATACCGATGCACCTCTGCAGGTTTATTGTATCCCTTCGACCTTCCCATTGACGATGAAACACAGAAATTGGATCGGAATTAAATATAAGAGACACAATGCCGACTTAAGTACAGGAAGTCTGAGTCTTCCTACTGTCTATGTTTTGAGCGTTTCCTGTGTCACCAGTTTTACTTTCCGTTGCACCTCTGCAGGTTTACTATATCCCTTGGACCTTCCCATTCACGATGAAACACAGAAATTTCATCGGAAATAAATATAAGAGACACAATGCCGGCTTATGTACAGGAAGACTGAGTCTTCCTACTGTCTATGTTTTGAGCGTTTCCTGTGTCAGTAGTTATACATTCCGTTGCACCTCTGCAGGTTTACTGTATCCCTTGGACCTTCCCATTGACAATGAAACACAGAAATTGCATCGGAATTAAATATAAGAGACGCAATGCCGACTTAAGTACTGGACGACTGAGTCTTCCTACTGTCTATGATGTGAGCGTTTCCTGTGTCACCATTTTACTGTACCCCTTGGACATCCCATTCACGATGAAACACAGAAATTGCATCGGAAATAATATAAGAGACACAATGCCGACTTAAGTACAGGAAGACTGAGTCTTCCTACTGTCTATGTTTTGAGCGTTTCCTGTGTCACCAGTTTTACATTCCGATGCACCTCTGCAGGTTTACTGTATCCCTTGGACTTTCCCATTGACGATGAAACACAGCAATTGCATCGGAATTAAATGTAAGAGACACAATGCCGACTTAAGTACAGGAAGACTGAGTCTTCCTGCTGTCTATGTTTTGAGCGTTTCCTGTGTCACTAGTTTTACATTCCGATGCACCTCTGCAGGTTTACTGTATCCCTTGGACCTTCCCATTGACGATGAAACACAGAGATTGCATCGGAATTATATATAAGAGACACAATGCCGACTTAAGTACAGGACGACTGAGTCTTCCTATATTCCGATTAACCTCTGCAGGTTTAATGTATCCCTTGGACCTTCCCATTGACGATGAAACACAGAAATTTGCCCGGAATTAAATGTAAGAGACACAATGCCGACTTAAGTACAGGAAGACTGAGTCTTCCTACTGTCTATGTTTTGAGCGTTTCCTGTGTCATCAGTTTTACTTTCCGATGCACCTCTGCAGGTTTACTATGTCCCTTGGACCTTCCCATTCACGATGAAACACACAAGTTTCATCGGAAATACATATAAGAGACACAGTGCCGACTTCAGTACAGGAAGACTGAGTCTTCCTACTGTCTATGTTTTGAGCGTTTCCTCTGTCACGAGTTTTACATTCCGATGCACATCTGCAGGTTTACTGTAACCCTTGGACCTTCCCATTGACGATGAAACACAGAAATTGCATCGGAATTAAATATAAGAGACACAATGCCGACTTAAGTACAGGAAGACTGAGTCTTCCTACTGTCTATGTTTTGAGCGTTTCCTGTGTCACTAGTTTTACATTCCGATGCACCTCTGCAGGTTTACTGTATCCCTTGGATCTTCCCATTGACGATGAAACACACAAATTGCATCGAAATTAAATATAAGAGACACAATGCCGACATAAGTACAGGAAGACTGAGTCTTCCTACTGTCTATGATTTGAGCGTTTCCTGTGTCACCAGTTTTACATTCTGATGCACCTCTTCAGATTTACTGTATCCCTTGGACCTTCCCATTGACGATGAAACACAGAAATTGCATCGGAATTAAATATAAGAGACACAATGCCGACTTAAGTACAAGAAAAGAGTCTTATTACTGTCAATGTTTTGAGCGTTTCCTGTGTCACCAGTTTTACATTGCGATGCACATCTGCAGGTTTACTGTATCCCCTGGACCATCCCATTGGCGTTGAAACACACAAATTGCTTCGAAAATAAATACAAGAGACACAATGCCGACTTCAGTACAGGAAGACTGTCTTCCTACTGTCTATGATTTGAGCGGTTCCTGTGTCACCAGTTTTACATTCCGATGCACCTCTGCAGGTTTACTGTATCCCTTGGACCTTCCCATTGACGATGAAACACAGAAATTGCATCGGAATTAAATATAAGAGACTCAATGCCGACTTAAGTACAGGAAGACTGAGTCTTCCTACTGTCTATGTTTTGAGCGTTTCCTGTGTCATTAGTTTTACATTCCGATGCACCTCTGCAGGTTTATTGTATCCCTTCGACCTTCCCATTGACGATGAAACACAGAAATTGGATCGGAATTAAATATAAGAGACACAATGCCGACTTAAGTACAGGAAGTCTGAGTCTTCCTACTGTCTATGTTTTGAGCGTTTCCTGTGTCACCAGTTTTACTTTCCGTTGCACATCTGCAGGTTTACTATATCCCTTGGACCTTCCCATTCACGATGAAACACAGAAATTTCATCGGATATAAATATAAGAGACACAATGCCGGCTTATGTACAGGAAGACTGAGTCTTCCTACTGTCTATGTTTTGAGCGTTTCCTGTGTCACCATTTTACTGTACCCCTTGGACCTTCCCATTCACGATGAAACACAGAAATTGCATCGGAATTAAATATAAGAGACACAATGCCGACTTAAGTACAGGAAGACTGAGTCTTCCTATTGTCTATGTTTTGAGCGTTTCCTGTGTCACTAGTTTTACATTCCGATGCACCTCTGCAGGTTTACTGTATCCCTTGGACTTTCCCATTGACGATGAAACACAGCAATTGCATCGGAATTAAATGTAAGAGACACAATGCCGACTTAAGTACAGGAAGACTGAGTCTTCCTGCTGTCTATGTTTTGAGCGTTTCCTGTGTCACTAGTTTTACATTCCGATGCACCTCTGCAGGTTTACTGTATCCCTTGGACCTTCCCATTGACGATGAAACACAGAAATTGCATCGGAATTATATATAAGAGACACAATGCCGACTTAAGTACAGGACGACTGAGTCTTCCTACTGTCTATGTTTGAGCGTTTCCTGTGTCACTAGTTTTATATTCCGATTAACCTCTGCAGGTTTAATGTATCCCTTGGACCTTCCCATTGACGATGAAACACAGAAATTCCATCGGAATTAAATATAAGAGACACAATGCCGACTTAAGTACAGGAAGACTGAGTCTTCCTACTGTCTATGTTTTGTGCGTTTCCTGTGTCACCAGTTTAACATTCTGATGCACCTCTGCTGGTTTACTGTATCCCTTGGACCTTCCCATTGACGAAGAAACACAGAAATTGCATCGGAATTAAATATAAGAGAAACAATGCCGACTTAAGTACAGGAAGACTGAGTCTTCCGACTGTCTATAATTTGAGCGTTTCCTGTGTCACCAGTTTTACATTCCGATGCACCTCTACAGGTTTACTGTATCCCTTGGACCTTCCCATTGACGATGAAACACAGAAATTGCATCGGAATTATATATAAGAGACACAATGCCGTCTTAAGTACAGGACGACTGAGTCTTCCTACTGTCTATGTTTGAGCGTTTCCTGTGTCACTAGTTTTATATTCCGATTAACCTCTGCAGGTTTAATGTATCCCTTGGACCTTCCCATTCACGATGAAACACAGAAATTTCATCGGAAATAAATATAAGAGACACAATGCCGACTTAAGTACAGGAAGACTGTCTTCCTACTGTCTATGATTTGAGCGGTTCCTGTGTCACCCGTTTTACATTCCGATGCACCTCTGCAGGTTTACTGTATCCCTTGGACCTTCCCATTGACGATGAAACACAGAAATTGCATCGGAATTAAATATAAGAGACTCAATGCCGACTTAAGTACAGGAAGACTGAGTCTTCCTATTGTCTATGTTTTGAGCGTTTCCTGTGTCACTAGTTTTACATTCCGATGCACCTCTGCAGGTTTATTGTATCCCTTCGACCTTCCCATTGACGATGAAACACAGAAATTGGATCGGAATTAAATATAAGAGACACAATGCCGACTTAAGTACAGGAAGTCTGAGTCTTCCTACTGTCTATGTTTTGAGCGTTTCCTGTGTCACCAGTTTTACTTTCCGATGCACCTCTGCAGGTTTACTGTATCCCTTGGACCTTCCCATTGACGATGAAACACAGAAATTGCATCGGAATTAAATATAAGAGACACAATGCCGACTTAAGTACAGGAAGACTGAGTCTTCCTACGGTCTATGTTTTGAGCGTTTCCTGTGTCATCAGTTTTACTTTCCGATGTACCTCTGCAGGTTTGTTATATCCCTTGGACCTTCCCATTCACGATGAAACACAGAAATTTCATCGGAAGTAAATATAAGAGACACAATGCCGACTTAAGTACAGGAAGACTTAGTCTTCCTACTGTCTATGATTTGAGCGTTTCGTGTGTCACTAGTTTTACATTCCGATGCACCTCTGCAGGTTTACTGTATCCCTTCGACCTTCCCATTGACGATGAAACACAGAAACTGCATCGGAATTAAATATGAGAGACACAATGCCGACTTAAGTACAGGAAGACAGACTCTTCCTACTGTCAATGTTTTGAGCGTGTCCTGTGTCATCAGTTTTACTTTCCGATGCACCTCTGCAGGTTTACTATATCCCTTGGACCTTCCCATTTACGATGAAACACAGAAATTTCATCGGAAATAAATATAAGAGACAAAATACCGACTTAAGTACAGGAAGACTGAGTCTTCCTACTGTCTATGTTTTGAGCGTTTCCTGTCTCACCAGTTTTACATTCCGATGCACCTCTGCAGGTTTACTGTATCCCTTGGACTTTCCCATTGACGATGAAACACAGAAATTGCATTGGAATTAAATGTAAGAGACACAATGCCGACTTAAGTACAGGAAGACTGAGTCTTCCTACTGTCTATGTTTTGAGCGTTTCCTGTGTCACTAGTTTTACATTCCGATGCACCTCTGCAGGTTTACTGTATCCCTTGGACATTCCCATTGACGATGAAACACAGAAATTGCATCGGAATTATATATAAGAGACACAATGCCGACTTAAGTACAGGAAGACTGAGTCTTCCTACTGTCTATAATTTGAGCGTTTCCTGTGTCACCAGTTTTACATTCCGATGCACCTCTACAGGTTTACTGTATCCCTTGGACCTTCACAGTGACGATGAAACACAGAAATAGCATCGGAATTAAATATAAGAGACACAATGGCGATTTAAGTACAGGAAGACTAACTCCTCCTACTGTCTATGTTTTGAGCGTTTCCTGTGTCATCAGTTTTACTTTCCGTTGCACCTCTGCAGGTTTACTATATCCCTTGGACCTTCCCATTGACGATGAAACACAGAAATTTCATCGGAAATAAACATAAGAGACACAATGTCGACTTCAGTACAGGAAGACTGAGTCTTCCTACTGTCTGTGTTTTGAGCGTTTCCTGTGTCACGAGTTTTACATTCCGATGCACCTCTGCAGGTTTACTGTATCCCTTGGACCTTCCCATTGACGATGAAACACAGAAATTGCATCGGAATTAAATATAAGAGACACAATGCCGACTTCACTACAGGAAGACTGAGTCTTCCTACTGTCTATGTTTTCAGCGTATCCTGTGTCACCAGTTTTACATTCCGATGCACCTCTACAGGTTGACTGTATCCCTTGGACCTTCACAGTTACGATGAAACACAGAAACTACATCGGAATTAAATATAAGAGACACAATGCCGACTTAAGTAAAAGAAAACAGTCTTCTTACAGTCAATGTTTTGAGCGTTTAATGTGTCATCAGTTTTACATTCCGATGCACCTCTGCATGTTTACTGTATCCCTTGGACCTTCCCATTGGCGATGAAACACACAAATTGCATCGAAATTAAATATAAGAGACACAATGCCGACTTAAGTACAGGAAGACTGAGTCTTCCTACTGCCTATGTTTTGAGCGTTTCCTGTGTCACCAGTTTTACATTCTGATGCACCTCTGCAGGTTTCTGTATCCCTTGGACCTTCCCATTGACGATGAAACACAGAAATTGCATCGGAATTAAATATAAGAGACACAATGCCGACTTAAGTACAGGAAGACTGAGTCTTCCTACGGTCTATGTTTTGAGCGTTTCCTGTGTCATCAGTTTTACTTTCCGATGTACCTCTGCAGGTTTGCTATATCCCTTGGACCTTCCCATTCACGATGAAACACAGAAATTTCATCGGAAATAAATATAAGAGACACAATGCCGACTTAAGTACAGGAAGACTTAGTCTTCCTACTGTCTATGATTTGAGCGTTTCGTGTGTCACTAGTTTTACATTCCGATGCACCTCTGCAGGTTTACTGTATCCCTTCGACCTTCCCATTGACGATGAAACACAGAAACTGCATCGGAATTAAATATGGGAGACACAATGCCGACTTAAGTACAGGAAGACTGAGTCTTCCTACTGTCAATGTTTTGAGCGTGTCCTGTGTCATCAGTTTTACTTTCCGATGCACCTCTGCAGGTTTACTATATCCCTTGGACCTTCCCATTTACGATGAAACACAGAGATTTCATCGGAAATAAATATAAGAGACAAAATACCGACTTAAGTACAGGAAGACTGAGTCTTCCTACTGTCTATGTTTTCAGCGTTTCCTGTGTCACCAGTTTTACATTCCAATGCACCTCTGCAGGTTTACTGTATCCCTTGGACTTTCCCATTGACGATGAAACACAGAAATTGCATCGGAATTAAATGTAAGAGGCACAATGCCGACTTAAGTACAGGAAGACTGAGTCTTCCTACTGTCTATGTTTTGAGCGTTTCCTGTGTCACTAGTTTTACATTCCGATGCACCTCTGCAGGTTTACTGTATCCCTTGGACATTCCCATTGACGATGAAACACAGAAATTGCATCGGAATTATATATAAGAGACACAATGCCGACTTAAGTACAGGAAGACTGAGTCTTCCTACTGTCTATAATTTGAGCGTTTCCTGTGTCACCAGTTTTACATTCCGATGCACCTCTACAGGTTTACTGTATCCCTTGGACCTTCACAGTGACGATGAAACACAGAAATAGCATCGGAATTAAATATAAGAGACACAATGGCGATTTAAGTACAGGAAGACTAACTCCTCCTACTGTCTATGTTTTGAGCGTTTCCTGTGTTACGAGTTTTACATTCCGATGCACCTCTGCAGGTTTACTGTATCCCTTGGACCTTCCCATTGACAATGAAACACAGAAATTGCATCGGAATTAAATATAAGAGACACAATGCCGACTTAGGTACAGGAAGACTGAGTCTTCCTATTGTCTATTTTTTGAGCGTTTCCTGTGTCACCAGTTTTACATTCTGATGCACCTCTGCAGGTTTACTGTATCCCTTGGACCTTCCCAATTACGAAGAAACACAGAAATTGCATCGAAATTAAATATAAGAGACACAATGCCGACTTAAGTACAGGAAGACTGAGTCTTCCTACAGTCTATTTTTTGAGCGTTTCCTGTGTCACCAGTTTTAAATTCTGATGCACCTCTGCAGGATTACTGTATCCCTTGGACCTTACCATTGACGATGACACACAGAAATTGTATCGGAATTAAATATAAGAGACATAATGCCGACTTAAGTACAGGAAGACTGAGTCTTCCTACTGTCTATGCCTTGAGCGTTTCCTGTGTCACCAGTTTTACATTCTGATGCACCTCTGCAGGTTTACTGTGTCCCTTGGACCTTCCCATTGACGATGAAACACAGAAATTGCATCAGAATTAAATATAAGAGACACAATGCCGACTTAAGTACAGGAAGACTGAGTCTTCCTACTGTCTATGTTTTGAGCGTTTCCTGTGTCACTAGTTTTACATTCCGATGCACCTCTGCAGGTTTACTGTATCCCTTCGAACTTCCCATTGACGATGAAACACAGAAATTGCATCGGAATTATATATAAGAGACACAATGCCGACTTAAGTACAGGAAGACTGAGTCTTCCTACTGTCTATGATTTGAGCGTTTCCTGTGTCACCAGTTTTACATTCTGATGCACCTCTGCAGGTTTACTGTATCCCTTGGACCTTCCCATTGACGATGAAAAAAAGAAATTGCATCGGAATTAAATATGAGAGACACAATGCCCACTTAAGTACAGGAAGACTGAGTCTTCCTACTGTCTATGTTTTGAATGTGTCCTGTGTCATCTGTTTTACTTTCCGATGCACCTCTGCAGGTTTACAATATCCCTTGGACCTTCCCATTTACGATGAAACACAGAAATTTCATCGGAAATAAATATAAGAGACAAAATGCCGACTTAAGTACAGGAAGACTGAGTCTTCCTACTATCTATGTTTTGAGCGTTTCCTGTGTCACCAGTTTTACATTCCGATGCACCTCTGCAGGTTTACTGTATCCCTTGGACTTTCCCATTGACGATGAAACACAGAAATTGCATCGGAATTAAATGTAAGAGACACAATGCCGACTTAAGTACAGGAAGACTGAGTCTTCCTACTGTCTATGCTTTGAGCGTTTCCTCTGTCACTAGTTTTACATTCCGATGCACCTCTGCAGGTTTACTGTATCCCTTGGACCTTCCCATTGACGATGAAACACAGAAATTGCATCGGAATTAAATATAAGAGACACAATGCCGACTTAGGTACAGGGAGACTGAGACTTCCTACTCTCTATAATTTGAGCGTTTCCTGTGTCACAAGTTTTACATTCCGATGCACCTCTACAGGTTTACTGTATCCCTTGGACTTTCACAGTGACGATGAAACACAGAAATAGCATCGGAATGAAATATAAGAGACACAATGCCGATTTAAGTACAGGAAGACTAACTCCTCCTACTGTCTATGTGTTGAGCGTTTCCTGTGACATCAGTTTTACTTTCCGTTGCACCTCTGCAGGTTTACTGTATCCCTTGGACCTTCACAGTTACGATGAAACACAGAAATAACATCGGAATTAAATATAAGAGACACAACGCCTACTTAAGTACAAGAAAACTGAGTCTTCTTGCGGTCTATGTTTTGAGCGTTTCCTGTGTCACCCGTTTTACATTCCGATGCACCTCTGCCTGTTTACTGTATCCCTTGGACCTTCCCATTGTCGATGAAACACAGAAATCGCATCGGAAATAAATATAAGAGACACAATGCCGACTTAAGTACAGGAAGACTGAGTCTTCCTACTGCCTATGTTTTGAGCGTTTCCTGTGTCACCAGTTTTACATTCCGATGCACCTCTGCAGGTTTACTGTATCCCTTGGATCTTCCCATTGACGACGAAACACAGAAATTGCATCGGAATTAAATATAAGAGACACAACGTCGACTTAAGTACAAGAAAACTGAGTCTTTTTACGGTCTATGTTTTGAGCGTTTCCTGTGTCACCAGTTTTACATTCCGATGCACCTCTGCCGGTTTACTGTGTCCCTTGCACCTTCCCATTGTCGATGAAACACAGAAATCGCATCGGAATTAAATATAAGAGACACAATGCCGACGTAAGTACAGGAAGACTGAGGTTTCCTACTGTCTATGTATTGAGCGTTTCCTCTCTCACTAGTTTTACATTCCGATGCACCTCTTCAGGTTTACTGTATCCCTTGGACCTTCCCATTGACGTTGAAACACAGAAATTGCATCGGAATTAAATATAAGATACACAATGCCGACTTAAGTACAGGAAGACTGATTCTTCCTACTGTCTATGGTTTGAGCGTCTCCTATGTCAACAGTTTTACATTCCGATGCACCTCTACAGGTTTACTGTATCCCTTGGACCTTCACAGTTACGATGAAACACAGAAACTACATCGGAATTAAATATAAGAGACACAATGCCGACTTAAGTAAAAGAAAACAGTCTTCTTACGGTCAATGTTTTGAGCGTATCCTGTGTCACCAGTTTTACATTCCGATGCACCTCTGCATGTTTACTGTATCCCTTGGACCTTCCCATTCGCGATGAAACACACAAATTGCATCGAAATTAAATATAAGAGACACAATGCCGACTTCAGTACAGGAAGACTGAGTCTTCCTACTGTCTATGTTTTGAGCGTATCCTGTGTCACCAGTTTTACATTCCGATGCACCTCTACAGGTTTACTGTATCCCTTGGACCTTCACAGTTACGATGAAACACAGAAACTACATCGGAATTAAATATAAGAGACACAATGCCGACTTAAGTAAAAGAAAACAGTCTTCTTACAGTCAATGTTTTGAGCGTTTAATGTGTCATCAATTTTACATTCCGATGCACCTCTGCATGATTACTGTATCCCTTGGACCTTCCCATTGGCGATGAAACACACAAATTGCATCGAAATTAAATATAAGAGACACAATGCCGACTTAAGTACATTAAGACTGAGTCTTCCTACTGCCTATGTTTTGAGCGTTTCCTGTGTCACCAGTTTTACATTCTGATGCACCTCTGCAGGTTTCTGTATCCCTTGGACCTTCCCATTGACGATGAAACACAGAAATTGCATCGGAATTAAATATAAGAGACACAATGCCGACTTAAGTACAGGAAGACTGAGTCTTCCTACGGTCTATGTTTTGAGCGTTTCCTGTGTCATCAGTTTTACTTTCCGATGTACCTCTGCAGGTTTGCTATATCCCTTGGACCTTCCCATTCACGATGAAACACAGAAATTTCATCGGAAGTAAATATAAGAGACACAATGCCGACTTAAGTACAGGAAGACTTAGTCTTCCTACTGTCTATGATTTGAGCGTTTCGTGTGTCACTAGTTTTACATTCCGATGCACCTCTGCAGGTTTACTGTATCCCTTCGACCTTCCCACTGACGATGAAACACAGAAACTGCATCGGAATTAAATATGAGAGACACAATGCCGACTTAAGTACAGGAAGACTGAGTCTTCCTACTGTCAATGTTTTGAGCGTGTCCTGTGTCATCAGTTTTACTTTCCGATGCACCTCTGCAGGTTTACTATATCCCTTGGACCTTCCCATTTACGATGAAACACAGAAATTTCATCGGAAATAAATATAAGAGACAAAATACCGACTTAAGTACAGGAAGACTGAGTCTTCCTACTGTCTATGTTTTGAGCGTTTCCTGTGTCACCAGTTTTACATTCCGATGCACCTCTGCAGGTTTACTGTATCCCTTGGACTTTCCCATTGATGATGAAACACAGAAATAGCATTGGAATTAAATGTAAGAGACACAATGCCGACTTAAGTACAGGAAGACTGAGTGTTCCTACTGTCTATGTTTTGAGCGTTTCCTGTGTCACTAGTTTTACATTCCGATGCACCTCTGCAGGTTTACTGTATCCCTTGGACATTCCCATTGACGATGAAACACAGAAATTGCATCGGAATTATATATAAGAGACACAATGCCGACTTAAGTACAGGAAGACTGAGTCTTCCTACTGTCTATAATTTGAGCGTTTCCTGTGTCACCAGTTTTACATTCCGATGCACCTCTACAGGTTTACTGTATCCCTTGGACCTTCCCATTGACGATGAAACACAGAAATTGCATCGGAATTACATATAAGAGACACAATGCCGACTTCAGTACAGGAAGACTGAGTCTTCCTACTGTCTATGTTTTGAGCGTATCCTGTGTCACCAGTTTTACATTCCGATGCACCTCTACAGGTTTACTGTATCCCTTGGACGTTCACAGATACGATGAAACACAGAAACTACATCGGAATTAAATATAAGAGACACAATGCCGACTTAAGTAAAAGAAAACAGTCTTCTTACAGTCAATGTTTTGAGCGTTTAATGTGTCATCAGTTTTAGATTCCGATGCACCTCTGCATGTTTACTGTATCCCTTGGACCTTCCCATTGGCGATGAAACACACAAATTGCATCGAAATTAAATATAAGAGACACAATGCCGTCTTAAGTACAGGAAGACTGAGTCTTCCTACTGCCTATGTTTTGAGCGTTTCCTGTGTCACCAGTTTTACATTCTGATGCACCTCTGCAGGTTTCTGTATCCCTTGGACCTTCCCATTGACGATGAAACACAGAAATTGCATCGGAATTAAATATAAGAGACACAATGCCGACTTAAGTACAGGAAGACTGAGTCTTCCTACGGTCTATGTTTTGAGCGCTTCCTGTGTCATCAGTTTTACTTTCCGATGTACCTCTGCAGGATTGCTATATCCCTTGGACCTTCCCATTCACGATGAAACACAGAAATTTCATCGGAAATAAATATAAGAGACACAATGCCGACTTAAGTACAGGAAGACTTAGTCTTCCTACTGTCTATGATTTGAGCGTTTCGTGTGTCACTAGTTTTACATTCCGATGCACCTCTGCAGGTTTACTGTATCCCTTCGACCTTCCCATTGACGATGAAACACAGAAACTGCATCGGAATTAAATATGAGAGACACAATGCCAACTTAAGTACAGGAAGACTGAGTCTTCCTACTGTCAATGTATTGAGCGTGTCCTGTGTCATCAGTTTTACTTTCCGATGCACCTCTGCATGTTTACTATATCCCTTGGACCTTCCCATTTACGATGAAACACAGAAATTTCATCGGAAATAAATATAAGTGACAAAATACCGACTTAAGTACAGGAAGACTGAGTCTTCCTACTGTCTATGTTTTGAGCGTTTCCTGTGTCACCGGTTTTACATTCCGATGCACCTCTGCAGGTTAACTGTATCCCTTGGACTTTCCCATTGACGATGAAACGCAGATATTGCATCGGAATTATATATAAGAGACACAATGCCGACTTAAGTACAGGAAGACTGAGTCTTCCTACTGTCTATAATTTGAGCGTTTCCTGTGTCACCAGTTTTACATTCCGATGCACCTCTACAGGTTTACTGTATCCCTTGGACCTTCACAGTGACGATGAAACACAGAAATAGCATCGGAATTAAATATAAGAGACACAATGCCGACTTAGGTACAGGAAGACTGAGTCTTCCTATTGTCTATTTTTTGAGCGTTTCCTGTGTCACCAGTTTTACATTCTGATGCACTTCTGCAGGTTTACTGTATCCCTTGGACCTTCACAGTTACGATGAAACACAGAAATAACATCGGAATTAAATATAAGAGACACAACGCCTACTTAAGTACAAGAAAACTGAGTCTTCTTGCGGTCTATGTTTTGAGCGTTTCCTGTGTCACCCGTTTTACATTCCGATGCACCTCTGCCTGTTTACTGTATCCCTTGGACCTTCCCATTGTCGATGAAACACAGAAATCGCATCGGAAATAAATATAAGAGACACAATGCCGACTTAAGTACAGGAAGACTGAGTCTTCCTACTGCCTATGTTTTGAGCGTTTCCTGTGTCACCAGTTTTACATTCCGATGCACCTCTGCAGGTTTACTGTATCCCTTGGATCTTCCCATTGACGACGAAACACAGAAATTGCATCGGAATTAAATATAAGAGACACAACGTCGACTTAAGTACAAGAAAACTGAGTCTTTTTACGGTCTATGTTTTGAGCGTTTCCTGTGTCACCAGTTTTACATTCCGATGCACCTCTGCCGGTTTACTGTGTCCCTTGCACCTTCCCATTGTCGATGAAACACAGAAATCGCATCGGAATTAAATATAAGAGACACAATGCCGACGTAAGTACAGGAAGACTGAGGTTTCCTACTGTCTATGTATTGAGCGTTTCCTCTCTCACTAGTTTTACATTCCGATGCACCTCTTCAGGTTTACTGTATCCCTTGGACCTTCCCATTGACGTTGAAACACAGAAATTGCATCGGAATTAAATATAAGATACACAATGCCGACTTAAGTACAGGAAGACTGATTCTTCCTACTGTCTATGGTTTGAGCGTCTCCTATGTCAACAGTTTTACATTCCGATGCACCTCTACAGGTTTACTGTATCCCTTGGACCTTCACAGTTACGATGAAACACAGAAACTACATCGGAATTAAATATAAGAGACACAATGCCGACTTAAGTAAAAGAAAACAGTCTTCTTACGGTCAATGTTTTGAGCGTATCCTGTGTCACCAGTTTTACATTCCGATGCACCTCTGCATGTTTACTGTATCCCTTGGACCTTCCCATTCGCGATGAAACACACAAATTGCATCGAAATTAAATATAAGAGACACAATGCCGACTTCAGTACAGGAAGACTGAGTCTTCCTACTGTCTATGTTTTGAGCGTATCCTGTGTCACCAGTTTTACATTCCGATGCACCTCTACAGGTTTACTGTATCCCTTGGACCTTCACAGTTACGATGAAACACAGAAACTACATCGGAATTAAATATAAGAGACACAATGCCGACTTAAGTAAAAGAAAACAGTCTTCTTACAGTCAATGTTTTGAGCGTTTAATGTGTCATCAATTTTACATTCCGATGCACCTCTGCATGATTACTGTATCCCTTGGACCTTCCCATTGGCGATGAAACACACAAATTGCATCGAAATTAAATATAAGAGACACAATGCCGACTTAAGTACATTAAGACTGAGTCTTCCTACTGCCTATGTTTTGAGCGTTTCCTGTGTCACCAGTTTTACATTCTGATGCACCTCTGCAGGTTTCTGTATCCCTTGGACCTTCCCATTGACGATGAAACACAGAAATTGCATCGGAATTAAATATAAGAGACACAATGCCGACTTAAGTACAGGAAGACTGAGTCTTCCTACGGTCTATGTTTTGAGCGTTTCCTGTGTCATCAGTTTTACTTTCCGATGTACCTCTGCAGGTTTGCTATATCCCTTGGACCTTCCCATTCACGATGAAACACAGAAATTTCATCGGAAGTAAATATAAGAGACACAATGCCGACTTAAGTACAGGAAGACTTAGTCTTCCTACTGTCTATGATTTGAGCGTTTCGTGTGTCACTAGTTTTACATTCCGATGCACCTCTGCAGGTTTACTGTATCCCTTCGACCTTCCCACTGACGATGAAACACAGAAACTGCATCGGAATTAAATATGAGAGACACAATGCCGACTTAAGTACAGGAAGACTGAGTCTTCCTACTGTCAATGTTTTGAGCGTGTCCTGTGTCATCAGTTTTACTTTCCGATGCACCTCTGCAGGTTTACTATATCCCTTGGACCTTCCCATTTACGATGAAACACAGAAATTTCATCGGAAATAAATATAAGAGACAAAATACCGACTTAAGTACAGGAAGACTGAGTCTTCCTACTGTCTATGTTTTGAGCGTTTCCTGTGTCACCAGTTTTACATTCCGATGCACCTCTGCAGGTTTACTGTATCCCTTGGACTTTCCCATTGATGATGAAACACAGAAATAGCATTGGAATTAAATGTAAGAGACACAATGCCGACTTAAGTACAGGAAGACTGAGTGTTCCTACTGTCTATGTTTTGAGCGTTTCCTGTGTCACTAGTTTTACATTCCGATGCACCTCTGCAGGTTTACTGTATCCCTTGGACATTCCCATTGACGATGAAACACAGAAATTGCATCGGAATTATATATAAGAGACACAATGCCGACTTAAGTACAGGAAGACTGAGTCTTCCTACTGTCTATAATTTGAGCGTTTCCTGTGTCACCAGTTTTACATTCCGATGCACCTCTACAGGTTTACTGTATCCCTTGGACCTTCCCATTGACGATGAAACACAGAAATTGCATCGGAATTACATATAAGAGACACAATGCCGACTTCAGTACAGGAAGACTGAGTCTTCCTACTGTCTATGTTTTGAGCGTATCCTGTGTCACCAGTTTTACATTCCGATGCACCTCTACAGGTTTACTGTATCCCTTGGACGTTCACAGATACGATGAAACACAGAAACTACATCGGAATTAAATATAAGAGACACAATGCCGACTTAAGTAAAAGAAAACAGTCTTCTTACAGTCAATGTTTTGAGCGTTTAATGTGTCATCAGTTTTAGATTCCGATGCACCTCTGCATGTTTACTGTATCCCTTGGACCTTCCCATTGGCGATGAAACACACAAATTGCATCGAAATTAAATATAAGAGACACAATGCCGTCTTAAGTACAGGAAGACTGAGTCTTCCTACTGCCTATGTTTTGAGCGTTTCCTGTGTCACCAGTTTTACATTCTGATGCACCTCTGCAGGTTTCTGTATCCCTTGGACCTTCCCATTGACGATGAAACACAGAAATTGCATCGGAATTAAATATAAGAGACACAATGCCGACTTAAGTACAGGAAGACTGAGTCTTCCTACGGTCTATGTTTTGAGCGCTTCCTGTGTCATCAGTTTTACTTTCCGATGTACCTCTGCAGGATTGCTATATCCCTTGGACCTTCCCATTCACGATGAAACACAGAAATTTCATCGGAAATAAATATAAGAGACACAATGCCGACTTAAGTACAGGAAGACTTAGTCTTCCTACTGTCTATGATTTGAGCGTTTCGTGTGTCACTAGTTTTACATTCCGATGCACCTCTGCAGGTTTACTGTATCCCTTCGACCTTCCCATTGACGATGAAACACAGAAACTGCATCGGAATTAAATATGAGAGACACAATGCCAACTTAAGTACAGGAAGACTGAGTCTTCCTACTGTCAATGTATTGAGCGTGTCCTGTGTCATCAGTTTTACTTTCCGATGCACCTCTGCATGTTTACTATATCCCTTGGACCTTCCCATTTACGATGAAACACAGAAATTTCATCGGAAATAAATATAAGTGACAAAATACCGACTTAAGTACAGGAAGACTGAGTCTTCCTACTGTCTATGTTTTGAGCGTTTCCTGTGTCACCGGTTTTACATTCCGATGCACCTCTGCAGGTTAACTGTATCCCTTGGACTTTCCCATTGACGATGAAACGCAGATATTGCATCGGAATTATATATAAGAGACACAATGCCGACTTAAGTACAGGAAGACTGAGTCTTCCTACTGTCTATAATTTGAGCGTTTCCTGTGTCACCAGTTTTACATTCCGATGCACCTCTACAGGTTTACTGTATCCCTTGGACCTTCACAGTGACGATGAAACACAGAAATAGCATCGGAATTAAATATAAGAGACACAATGCCGACTTAGGTACAGGAAGACTGAGTCTTCCTATTGTCTATTTTTTGAGCGTTTCCTGTGTCACCAGTTTTACATTCTGATGCACTTCTGCAGGTTTACTGTATCCCTTGGACCTTCCCATTGACGATGAAACACAGAAATTGCATCGGAATTAAATATAAGAGACACAATGCCGACTTAAGTACAGGAAGACTGAGTCTTCCTACAGTCTATTTTTTGAGCGTTTCCTGTGTCACCAGTTTTAAATTCTGATGCACCTCTGCAGGTTTACTGTATCCCTTGGACCTTACCATTGACGATGAAACACAGAAATTGTATCGGAATTAAATATAAGAGACATAATGCCGACTTAAGTACAGGAAGACTGAGTCTTCCTACTGTCTATGCCTTGAGCGTTTCCTGTGTCACCAGTTTTACATTCTGATGCACCTCTGCAGGTTTACTGTATCCCTTGGACCTTCCCATTGGCGATGAAACACAGAAATTGCATCGGAATTAAATATAAGAGACACAATGCCGACTTAAGTACAGGAAGACTGAGTCTTCCTACTGTCTATGTTTTGAGCGTTTCCTGTGTCACTAGTTTTACATTCCGATGCACCTCTGCAGGTTTACTGTATCCCTTCGACCTTCCCATTGACGATGAAACACAGAAATTGCATCGGAATTATATATAAGAGACACAATGCCGACTTAAGTACAGGAAGACTGAGTCTTCCTACTGTCTGTGATTTGAGCGTTTCCTGTGTCACCAGTTTTACATTCTGATGCACCTCTGCAGGTTTACTGTATCCCTTGGACCTTCCCATTGACGATGAAAAAAAGAAATTGCATCGGAATTAAATATGAGAGACACAATGCCCACTTAAGTACAGGAAGACTGAGTCTTCCTACTGTCTATGTTTTGAATGTGTCCTGTGTCATCTGTTTTACTTTCCGATGCACCTCTACAGGTTTACTGTATCCCTTGGACTTTCACAGTGACGATGAAACACAGATATAGCATCGGAATGAAATATAAGAGACACAATGCCGATTTAAGTACAGGAAGACTAACTCCTCCTACTGTCTATGTTTTGAGCGTTTCCTGTGACATCAGTTTTACTTTCCGTTGCACCTCTGCAGGTTTACTGTATCCCTTGGACCTTCACAGTTACGATGAAACACAGAAATTACATCGGAATTAAATATAAGAGACACAACGCCTACTTAAGTACAAGAAAACTGAGTCTTCTTGCGGTCTATGTTTTGGGCGTTTCCTGTGTCACCCGTTTTACATTCCGATGCACCTCTGCCTGTTTACTGTATCCCTTGGACCTTCCCATTGTCGATGAAACACAGAAATCGCATCGGAAATAAATATAAGAGACACAATGCCGACATAAGTACAGGAAGACTGAGTCTTCCTACTATCTATGTTTTGAGCGTTTCCTGTGTCACCAGTTTTACATTCCGATGCAGCTCTGCAGGTTTACTATATCCCTTGGACCTTCCCATTCACGATGAAACACAGAAATTTCATCGGAAATAAATATAAGAGACACAATGCCGACTTAAGTACAGGAAGACTGAGTCTTCCTACTGTCTATGTTTTGAGCGTTTCCTGTGTCACTAGTTTTACATTCCGATGCACCTCTGCAGGTTTACTGTATCCCTTGGACATTCCCATTGACGATGAAACGCAGAAATTGCATCGGAATTATATATAAGAGACACAATGCCGACTTAAGTACAGGAAGACTGAGTCTTCCTACTGTCTATAATTTGAGCGTTGCCTGTGTCACCAGTTTTACATTCCGATGCACCTCTACAGGTTTACTGTATCCCTTGGACCTTCACAGTGACGATGAAACACAGAAATAGCATCGGAATTAAATATAAGAGACACAATGCCGATTTAAGTACAGGAAGACTAACTCCTCCTACTGCCTATGTTTTGAGCGTTTCCTGTGACATCAGTTTTACTTTCCGTTGCACCTCTGCAGGTTTACTATATCCCTTGGACCTTCCCATTCACGATGAAACACAGAAATTGCATCGGAATTAAATATAAGAGACACAATGCCGACTTAAGTACAAGAAGACTGAGTCTTCCTACTGTCTATGTTTTGAGCGTTTCCTGTGTCACCGGTTTTACATTCCGATGCATCTCTGCAGGTTAACTGTATCCCTTGGACTTTCCCATTGACGATGAAACACAGAAATTGCATCGGAATTAAATGTAAGAGACACAATGCCGACTTAAGTACAGGAAGACTGAGTCTTCCTACTGTCTAAGTTTTGAGCGTTTCCTGTGTCACTAGTTTTACATTCCGATGCACCTCTGCAGGTTTACTGTATCCCTTGGACATTCCCATTGACGATGAAACGCAGAAATTGCATCGGAATTATATATAAGAGACACAATGCCGACTTAAGTACAGGAAGACTGAGTCTTCCTACTGTCTATAATTTGAGCGTTTCCTGTGTCACCAGTTTTACATTCCGATGCACCTCTACAGGTTTACTGTATCCCTTGGACCTTCACAGTGACGATGAAACACAGAAATAGCATCGGAATTAAATATAAGAGACACAATGCGAATTAGGTACAGGAAGACTGAGTCTTCCTATTGTCTATTTTTTGAGCGTTTCCTGTGTCACCAGTTTTACATTCTGATGCACTTCTGCAGGTTTACTGTATCCCTTGGACCTTCCCATTGACGATGAAACACAGAAATTGCATCGGAATTAAATATAAGAGACACAATGCCGACTTAAGTACAGGAAGACTGAGTCTTCCTACAGTCTATTTTTTGAGCGTTTCCTGTGTCACCAGTTTTAAATTCTGATGCACCTCTGCAGGTTTACTGTATCAGTTGGACCTTACCATTGACGATGAAACACAGAAATTGTATCGGAATTAAATATAAGAGACATAATGCCGACTTAAGTACAGGAAGACTGAGTCTTCCTACAGTCTATGCCTTGAGCGTTTCCTGTGTCACCAGTTTTACATTCTGATGCACCTCTGCAGGTTTACTGTATCCCTTGGACCTTCCCATTGGCGATGAAACACAGAAATTGCATCGGAATTAAATATAAGAGACACAATGCCGACTTAAGTACAGGAAGACTGAGTCTTCCTACTGTCTATGTTTTGAGCGTTTCCTGTGTCACTAGTTTTACATTCCGATGCACCTCTGCAGGTTTACTGTATCCCTTCGACCTTCCCATTGACGATGAAACACAGAAATTGCATCGGAATTATATATAAGAGACACAATGCCGACTTAAGTACAGGAAGACTGAGTCTTCCTACTGTCTATGATTTGAGCGTTTCCTGTGTCACCAGTTTTACATTCTGATGCACCTCTGCAGGTTTACTGTATCCCTTGGACCTTCCCATTGACGATGAAAAAAAGAAATTGCATCGGAATTAAATATGAGAGACACAATGCCCACTTAAGTACAGGAAGACTGAGTCTTCCTACTGTCTATGTTTTGAATGTGTCCTGTGTCATCTGTTTTACTTTCCGATGCACCTCTACAGGTTTACTGTATCCCTTGGACTTTCACAGTGACGATGAAACACAGATATAGCATCGGAATGAAATATAAGAGACACAATGCCGATTTAAGTACAGGAAGACTAACTCCTCCTACTGTCTATGTTTTGAGCGTTTCCTGTGACATAAGTTTTACTTTCCGTTGCACCTCTGCAGGTTTACTGTATCCCTTGGACCTTCACAGTTACGATGAAACACAGAAATTACATCGGAATTAAATATAAGAGACACAACGCCTACTTAAGTACAAGAAAACTGAGTCTTCTTGCGGTCTATGTTTTGGGCGTTTCCTGTGTCACCCGTTTTACATTCCGATGCACCTCTGCCTGTTTACTGTATACCTTGGACTTTCCCATTGTCGATGAAACACAGAAATCGCATCGGAAATAAATATAAGAGACACAATGCCGACATAAGTACAGGGAAGACTGAGTCTTCCTACTATCTATGTTTTGAGCGTTTCCTGTGTCACCAGTTTTACATTCCGATGCAGCTCTGCAGGTTTACTATATCCCTTGGACCTTCCCATTCACGATGAAACACAGAAATTTCATCGGAAATAAATATAAGAGACACAATATCGACTTAAGTACAGGAAGACTGAGTCTTCCTACTGTCTATGTTTTGAGCGTTTCCTGTGTCACTAGTTTTACATTCCGATGCACCTCTGCAGGTTTACTGTATCCCTTGGACCTTACCATTGACGATGAAACACAGAAATTGTATCGGAATTAAATATAAGAGACATAATGCCGACTTAAGTACAGAAGACTGAGTCTTCCTACGGTCTATGTTTTGAGCGTTTCCTGTGTCACCAATTTTACATTGCGATGCACCTCTGCAGGCTTACTGTATCCCTTGGACTTTCCCATTGACGATGAAACACAGAAATTGCATCGGAATTAAATGTAAGAGACACAATGCCGACTTAAGTACAGGAAGACTGAGTCTTCCTACTGTCTATGTTTTGAGCGTTTGCTGTGTCACTAGTTTTACATTCCGATGCACCTCTGAAGGTTTACTGTATCCCTTGGACCTTCCCATTGACGATGAAACACAGAAATTGCATCGGAATTAAATATAAGAGACACAATGCCAACTTAAGTACAGGAAGACTGAGTCTTCCTACTGTCTATAATTTGAGCGTTGCCTGTGTCACCAGTTTTACATTCCGATGCACCTCTACAGGTTTACTGTATCCCTTGGACCTTCACAGTGACGATGAAACACAGAAATAGCATCGGAATTAAATATAAGAGACACAATGCCGATTTAAGTACAGGAAGACTAACTCCTCCTACTGCCTATGTTTTGAGCGTTTCCTGTGACTTCAGTTTTACTTTCCGTTGCACCTCTGCAGGTTTACTTTATCCCTTGGACCTTCCCATTCACGATGAAACACAGAAATTGCATCGGAATTAAATATAAGAGACACAATGCCGACTTAAGTACAGGAAGACTGGGTCTTCCTACTGTCTATGTTTTGAGCGTTTCCTGTGTACTCGTTTTACATTCCGATGCACCTCTGCAGGTTTAATGTATCCCTTGGACCTTACCATTGACGATGAAACACAGAAATTGTATCGGAATTAAATATAAGAGACATAATGCCGACTTAAGTACAGAAGACTAACTCTTCCTACGGTCTATGTTTTGAGCGTTTCCTGTGTCACCAGTTTTACATTCTGATGCACCTCTGCAGGTTTACTGTATCCCTTGGACCTTCCCATTGACGATGAAACACAGAATTTGCATCGAAATTAAATATAAGAGACACAACGCCGACTTAAGTACAAGAAAACTGAGTCTTCTTGCGGTCTATGTTTTGAGCGTTTCCTGTGTCACCCGTTTTACATTCCGATGCACCTCTGCCTGTTTACTGTATCCCTTGGACCTTCCCATTGTCGATGAAACACAGAAATCGCATCGGAAATAAATATAAGAGACACAATGCCGACTTAAGAACAGGAAGACTGAGTCTTCCTACTATCTATGTTTTGAGCGTCTCCTGTGTCACCAGTTATACATTCCGATGCACCTCTGCAGGTTTACTGTATCCCTTGGACCTTCCCATTCACGATGAAACACAGAAATTTCATTGGAAATAAATATAAGAGACACAATGCCGACTTAAGTACAGGAAGACTGAGTCTTCCTACTGTCTATAATTTGAGCGTTTCCTGTGTCACCAGTTTTACATTCCGATGCACCTCTGCAGGTTTACTGTATCCCTTGGACCTTACCATTGACGATGAAACACAGAAATTGTATCGGAATTAAATATAAGAGACATAATGCCGACTTAAGTACAGAAGACTGAGTCTTCCTACGGTCTATGTTTTGAGCGTTTCCTGTGTCACCAGTTTTACATTCCGATGCTTCTCTGCAGGTTTACTGTATCCCTTGGACCTTCCCATTGTCGATGAAACACAGAAATCGCATCGGAAATAAATATAAGAGACATAATGCCGACTTAAGTACAGAAGACTGAGTCTTCCTACTGTCTATGTTTTGAATGTGTCCTGTGTCATCTGTTTTACTTTCCGATGCACCTCTGCAGGTTTACTATATCCCTTGGACCTTCCCATTGACGATGAAACACAGAACTTGCATCGGAATTAAATATGAGAGACACAATGCCGACTTAAGTACAGGAAGACTGAGTCTTCCTACTGTCTATGTTTTGAATGTGTCCTGTGTCATCTGTTTTACTTTCCGATGCACCTCTGCAGGTTTACTATATCCCTTGGACCTTCCCATTTACGATGAAACGCAGAAATTTCATCGGAAATAAATATAAGAGACAAAATGCCGACTTAAGTACAGGAAGACTGAGTCTTCCTACGGTCTATGTTTTGAGCGTTTCCTGTGTCACCAGTTTTACATTCCGATGCACCTCTGCAGGTTTACTGTATCCCTTGGACTTTCCCATTGACGATGAAACACAGAAATTGCATCGGAATTAAATGTAAGAGACACAATGATGACTTAAGTACAGGAAGACTGAGTCTTCCTACTGTCTATGTTTTGAGCGTTTCCTGTGTCACTAGTTTTACATTCCGATGCACCTCTGAAGGTTTACTGTATCCCTTGGACCTTCCCATTGACGTTGAAACACAGAAATTGCATCGGAATTAAATATAAGAGACACAATGTCAACTTAAGTACAGGAAGACTGAGTCTTCCTACTGTCTATAATTTGAGCGTTGCCTGTGTCACCAGTTTTACATTCCGATGCACCTCTACAGGTTTACTGTATCCCTTGGACCTTCACAGTGACGATGAAACACAGAAATAGCATCGGAATTAAATATAAGAGACACAATGCCGATTAAAGTACAGGAAGACTAACTCCTCCTACTGTCTATGTTTTGAGCGTTTCCTGTGACATCAGTTTTACTTTCCGTTGCACCTCTGCAGGTTTACTATATCCCTTGGACCTTCCCATTCACGATGAAACACAGAAATTGCATCGGAATTAAATATAAGAGACACAGTGCCGACTTAAGTACAGGAAGACTGGGTCTTCCTACTGTCTATGTTTTGAGCGTTTCCTGTGTCACTAGTTTTACATTCCGATGCACCTCTGCAGGTTTACTGTATCCCTTGGACCTTACCATTGACGATGAAACACAGAAATTGTATCGGAATTAAATATAAGAGACATAATGCCGACATAAGTACAGAAGACTAAGTCTTCCTACGGTCTATGTTTTGAGCGTTTCATGTGTCACCAGTTTTACATTCTGATGCACCTCTGCAGGTTTACTGTATCCCTTGGACCTTCCCATTGACGATGAAACACAGAATTTGCATCGAAATGAAATATAAGAGACACAACGCCGACTTAAGTACAAGAAAACTGAGTCTTCTTGCGGTCTATGTTTTGAGCGTTTCCTGTGTCACCCGTTTTACATTCCGATGCACCTCTGCGTGTTTACTGTATCCCTTGGACCTTCCCATAGTCGATGAAACACAGAAATCGCATCGGAAATAAATATAAGAGACACAATGCCGACTTAAGAACAGGAAGACTGAGTCTTCCTACTATCTATGTTTTGAGCGTCTCCTGTGTCACCAGTTATCCATTCCGATGCACCTCTGCAGGTTTACTGTATCCCTTGGACCTTCCCATTCACGATGAAACACAGAAATTTCATCGGAAATAAATATAAGAGACACAATGCCGACTTAAGTACAGGAAGACTGAGTCTTCCTACTGTCTATAATTTGAGCGTTTCCTGTGTCACCAGTTTTACATTCCGATGCACCTCTGCAGGTTTACTGTATCCCTTGGACCTTACCATTGACGATGAAACACAGAAATTGTATCGGAATTAAATATAAGAGACATAATGCCGACTTAAGTACAGAAGACTGAGTCTTCCTACTGTCTAAGTTTTGAGCGTTTCCTGTGTCACTAGTTTTACATTCCGATGCACCTCTGCCTGTTTACTGTATCCCTTGGACCTTCCCATTGTCGATGAAACACAGAAATCGCATCGGAAATAAATATAAGAGACACAATGCCGACATAAGTACAGGAAGACTGAGTCTTCCTACTATCTATGTTTTGAGCGTTTCCTGTGTCACCAGTTTTACATTCCGATGCAGCTCTGCAGGTTTACTATATCCCTTGGACCTTCCCATTCACGATGAAACACAGAAATTTCATCGGAAATAAATATAAGAGACACAATGCCGACTTAAGTACAGGAAGACTGAGTCTTCCTACTGTCTATGTTTTGAATGTGTCCTGTGTCATCTGTTTTACTTTCCGATGCACCTCTGCAGGTTTACTATATCCCTTGGACCTTCCCATTTACGATGAAACGCAGAAATTTCATCGGAAATAAATATAAGAGACAAAATGCCGACTTAAGTACAGGAAGACTGAGTCTTCCTACTGTCTATGTTTTGAGCGTTTCCTGTGTCACCAGTTTTACATTCCGATGCACCTCTGCAGGTTTACTGTATCCCTTGGACTTTCCCATTGACGATGAAACACAGAAATTGCATCGGAATTAAATGTAAGAGACACAATGCCGACTTAAGAACAGGAAGACTGAGTCTTCCTACTATCTATGCTTTGAGCGTCTCCTGTGTCACCAGTTATACATTCCGATGCACCTCTGCAGGTTTACTGTATCCCTTGCACCTTACCATTGACGATGAAACACAGAAATTGTATCGGAATTAAATATAAGAGACATAATGCCGACTTAAGTACAGAAGACTGAGTCTTCCTACGGTCTATGTTTTGAGCGTTTCCTGTGTCACCAGTTTTACATTCCGATGCACCTCTGAAGGTTTACTGTATCCCTTGGACCTTCCCATTGACGTTGAAACACAGAAATTGCATCGGAATTAAATATAAGAGACACAATGTCAACTTAAGTACAGGAAGACTGAGTCTTCCTACTGTCTATAATTTGAGCGTTGCCTGTGTCACCAGTTTTACATTCCGATGCACCTCTACAGGTTTACTGTATCCCTTGGACCTTCACAGTGACGATGAAACACAGAAATAGCATCGGAATTAAATATAAGAGACACAATGCCGATTAAAGTACAGGAAGACTAACTCCTCCTACTGTCTATGTTTTGAGCGTTTCCTGTGACATCAGTTTTACTTTCCGTTGCACCTCTGCAGGTTTACTATATCCCTTGGACCTTCCCATTCACGATGAAACACAGAAATTGCATCGGAATTAAATATAAGAGACACAATGCCGACTTAAGTACAGGAAGACTGGGTCTTCCTACTGTCTATGTTTTGAGCGTTTCCTGTGTCACTAGTTTTACATTCCGATGCACCTCTGCAGGTTTACTGTATCCCTTGGACCTTACCATTGACGATGAAACACAGAAATTGTATCGGAATTAAATATAAGAGACATAATGCCGACATAAGTACAGAAGACTAAGTCTTCCTACGGTCTATGTTTTGAGCGTTTCATGTGTCACCAGTTTTACATTCTGATGCACCTCTGCAGGTTTACTGTATCCCTTGGACCTTCCCATTGACGATGAAACACAGAATTTGCATCGAAATGAAATATAAGAGACACAACGCCGACTTAAGTACAAGAAAACTGAGTCTTCTTGCGGTCTATGTTTTGAGCGTTTCCTGTGTCACCCGTTTTACATTCCGATGCACCTCTGCGTGTTTACTGTATCCCTTGGACCTTCCCATAGTCGATGAAACACAGAAATCGCATCGGAAATAAATATAAGAGACACAATGCCGACTTAAGAACAGGAAGACTGAGTCTTCCTACTATCTATGTTTTGAGCGTCTCCTGTGTCACCAGTTATCCATTCCGATGCACCTCTGCAGGTTTACTGTATCCCTTGGACCTTCCCATTCACGATGAAACACAGAAATTTCATCGGAAATAAATATAAGAGACACAATGCCGACTTAAGTACAGGAAGACTGAGTCTTCCTACTGTCTATAATTTGAGCGTTTCCTGTGTCACCAGTTTTACATTCCGATGCACCTCTGCAGGTTTACTGTATCCCTTGGACCTTACCATTGACGATGAAACACAGAAATTGTATCGGAATTAAATATAAGAGACATAATGCCGACTTAAGTACAGAAGACTGAGTCTTCCTACTGTCTATGTTTGAATGTGTCCTGTGTCATCTGTTTTACTTTCCGATGCACCTCTGCAGGTTTACTATATCCCTTGGACCTTCTCATTGACGATGAAACACAGAAATTGCATCGGAATTAAATATGAGAGACACAATGCCGACTTAAGTACAGGAAGACTGAGTCTTCCTACTGTCTATGTTTTGAATGTGTCCTGTGTCATCTGTTTTACTTTCCGATGCACCTCTGCAGGTTTACTATATCCCTTGGACCTTCCCATTTACGATGAAACGCAGAAATTTCATCGGAAATAAATATAAGAGACAAAATGCCGACTTAAGTACAGGAAGACTGAGTCTTCCTACTGTCTATGTTTTGAGCGTTTCCTGTGTCACCAGTTTTACATTCCGATGCACCTCTGCAGGTTTACTGTATCCCTTGGACTTTCCCATTGACGATGAAACACAGAAATTTGCCCGGAATTAAATGTAAGAGACACAATGCCGACTAAAGTACAGGAAGACTGAGTCTTCCTACTGTCTATGTTTTGAGCGTTTCCTGTGTCACTAGTTTTACATTCCGATGCACCTCTGCAGGTTTACTGTATCCCTTGGACCTTCCCATTGACGATGAAACACAGAAATTGCATCGGAATTAAATATAAGAGACACAATGTCAACTTAAGTACAGGAAGACTGAGTCTTCCTACTGTCTATAATTTGAGCGTTGCCTGTGTCACCAGTTTTACATTCCGATGCACCTCTACAGGTTTACTGTATCCCTTGGACCTTCACAGTGACGATGAAACACAGAAATAGCATCGGAATTAAATATAAGAGACACAATGCCGATTTAAGTACAGGAAGACTAACTCCTCCTACTGTCTATGTTTTGAGCGTTTCCTGTGACATCAGTTTTACTTTCCGTTGCACCTCTGCATGTTTACTATATCCCTTGGACCTTCCCATTCACGATGAAACACAGAAATTGCATCGGAATTAAATATAAGAGACACAATGCCGACTTAAGTACAGGAAGACTGGGTCTTCCTACTGTCTATGTTTTGAGCGTTTCCTGTGTCACTAGTTTTACATTCCGATGCACCTCTGCAGGTTTACTGTATCCCTTGGACCTTACCATTGACGATGAAACACAGAAATTGTATCGGAATTAAATATAAGAGACATAATGCCGACTTAAGTACAGAAGACTAAGTCTTCCTACGGTCTATGTTTTGAGCGTTTCATGTGTCACCAGTTTTACATTCTGATGCACCTCTGCAGGTTTACTGTATCCTTTGGACCTTCCCATTGACGATGAAACACAGAATTTGCATCGAAATGAAATATAAGAGACACAACGCCGACTTAAGTACAAGAAAACTGAGTCTTCTTGCGGTCTATGTTTTGAGCGTTTCCTGTGTCACCCGTTTTACATTCCGATGCACCTCTGCGTGTTTACTGTATCCCTTGGACCTTCCCATTGTCGATGAAACACAGAAATCGCATCGGAAATAAATATAAGAGACACAATGCCGACTTAAGAACAGGAGGACTGAGTCTTCCTACTATCTATGTTTTGAGCGTCTCCTGTGTCACCAGTTATCCATTCCGATGCAGTTCTGCAGGTTTACTGTATCCCTTGGACCTTCCCATTCACGATGAAACACAGAAATTTCATCGGAAATAAATATAAGAGACACAATGCCGACTTAAGTACAGGAAGACTGAGTCTTCCTACTGTCTATAATTTGAGCGTTTCCTGTGTCACCAGTTTTACATTCCGATGCACCTCTGCAGGTTTACTGTATCCCTTGGACCTTACCATTGACGATGAAACACAGAAATTGTATCGGAATTAAATATAAGAGACATAATGCCGACTTAAGTACAGAAGACTGAGTCTTCCTACGGTCTATGATTTGAGCGTTTCCTGTGTCACCAGTTTTACATTCCGATGCACCTCTGCAGGTTTACTGTATCCCTTGGACTTTCCCATTGACGATGAAACACAGAAATTGCATCGGAATTAAATGTAAGAGACACAATGATGACTTAAGTACAGGAAGACTGAGTCTTCCTACTGTCTATGTTTTGAGCGTTTCCTGTGTCACTAGTTTTACATTCCGATGCACCTCTGAAGGTTTACTGTATCCCTTGGACCTTCCCATTGACGATGAAACACAGAAATTGCATCGGAATTAAATATAAGAGACACAATGTCAACTTAAGTACAGGAAGACTGAGTCTTCCTACTGTCTATAATTTGAGCGTTGCCTGTGTCACCAGTTTTACATTCCGATGCACCTCTACAGGTTTACTGTATCCCTTGGACCTTCACAGTGACGATGAAACACAGAAATAGCATCGGAATTAAATATAAGAGACACAATGCCGATTTAAGTACAGGAAGACTAACTCCTCCTACTGTCTATGTTTTGAGCGTTTCCTGTGACATCAGTTTTACTTTCCGTTGCACCTCTGCAGGTTTACTATATCCCTTGGACCTTCCCATTCACGATGAAACACAGAAATTGCATCGGAATTAAATATAAGAGACACAATGCCGATTTAAGTACAGGAAGACTAACTCCTCCTACTGTCTATGTTTTGAGCGTTTCCTGTGTCACTAGTTTTACATTCCGATGCACTTCTGCAGGTTTACTGTATCCCTTGGACCTTACCATTGACGATGAAACACAGAAATTGTATCGGAATTAAATATAAGAGACATAATGCCGACTTAAGTACAGAAGACTAAGTCTGCCTACGGTCTATGTTTTGAGCGTTTCATGTGTCACCAGTTTTACATTCTGATGCACCTCTGCAGGTTTACTGTATCCCTTGGACCTTCCCATTGACGATGAAACACAGAATTTGCATCGAAATGAAATATAAGAGACACAACGCCGACTTAAGTACAAGAAAACTGAGTCTTCTTGCGGTCTATGTTTTGAGCGTTTCCTGTGTCACCCGTTTTACATTCCGATGCACCTCTGCGTGTTTACTGTATCCCTTGGACCTTCCCATTGTCGATGAAACACAGAAATCGCATCGGAAATAAATATAAGAGACACAATGCCGACTTAAGAACAGGAAGACTGAGTCTTCCTACTATCTATGTTTTGAGCGTCTCCTGTGTCACCAGTTATCCATTCCGATGCACCTCTGCAGGTTTACTGTATCCCTTGGACCTTCCCATTCACGATAAAACACAGAAATTTCATCGGAAATAAATATAAGAGACACAATGCCGACTTAAGTACAGGAAGACTGAGTCTTCCTACTGTCTATAATTTGAGCGTTTCCTGTGTCACCAGTTTTACATTCCGATGCACCTCTGCAGGTTTACTGTATCCCTTGGACCTTACCATTGACGATGAAACACAGAAATTGTATCGGAATTAAATATAAGAGACATAATGCCGACTTAAGTACAGAAGACTGAGTCTTCCTACTGTCTATGTTTGAATGTGTCCTGTGTCATCTGTTTTACTTTCCGATGCACCTCTGCAGGTTTACTATATCCCTTGGACCTTCTCATTGACGATGAAACACAAAAATTGCATCGGAATTAAATATGAGAGACACAATGCCGACTTAAGTACAGGAAGACTGAGTCTTCCTACTGTCTATGTTTTGAATGTGTCCTGTGTCATCTGTTTTATTTTCCGATGCACCTCTGCAGGTTTACTATATCCCTTGGACCTTCCCATTTACGATGAAACGCAGAAATTTCATCGGAAATAAATATAGGAGACAAAATGCCGACTTAAGGGGATACGGAATCGGATTTTGGGTTAAAAAATCGAATTTTTTTTTATTGGCGTATTATATTCTGCCATGTTTCCTCTTTAAAATGACGTATCATACATAGCTCTACTACAATTATAACTATTTTATTTTTATATATTTGTGAGATCGGGTATTGCGCTTTAGTTATACACGTCTCTCGTGGCTGACCATGAACTTTTTGGCAGTACCTTTAAAGTGACATGAATTCAAATATCCCGGTTTCCAGCGACTATTTATACACTAGTTGCCCGAAAATGTTTCTCTCTGGTTTCCTCAAGTTACTCTTTGACTTTGTGGCGGGACTGTTTTGTAAACAGTGTGATATAAGAAAGTAGTTGTTTTTGAGTTATTTCGTATTTAGTGCTTCATTTTTCGCAGTGAAAATGCCTAGAGCTAAAGCAAAAGTATTTAAAAAGCGTGTGAACTGGCAAAAAAAAGAAATAATGATTAATTAGCAAAGCAAAGCAGTTCATCATCATCAGTGTTGGAAAATGTGAATCCACTTATTACTGATTTGCCGAACGAACTTACACCAAATGAAAACAGTGCTTCTCATAAAAAACTAAGAGATTTGGAAGAGAAATATAATTTACTTGATAGAGGGAATGAAGTTTTTGAACTCATTGATACGAATATATTGTGTGAAGCTCTTGAAAACAGTTTGTGCTGCAAAAAATGTCATGGAAACGTTTCTCTGAAAGTAGAATCCCATGTTGGCCTGGCTGCCCAGTTTAATTTAATATGCAGTGTTTGTAAATACAGCTGTAAGTTTCCAAGTTCGGTTTCAGTAACTGTAAATAATGGATACAAGAAAACTGAACTTTATAGTGTAAATATTAGGTTAGTTTATGGATTGCGAGCAATTGGTAAGGGCAAAGCAGCTGGTGATATGCTATGTGGTGTTCTAAATCTTCCAAGTGCACCTTCAAAGTTTGAAGCTTACAATTATGTACTAGGATCTGCAGTTGAAGATGTAGCACAGAAGTCAATGCAGGTTGTTGTGGAAGAAGCAGTGGAAGAAAATGACGGCAGTCGTGACCTCACAGTGGCGTTTGATGGCACGTGGCAGAAAAGGGGCCACACCTCCAACAATGGTGTTGTAACAGCAACTAGTGTTGATACTGGCAAGGTTATTGATGTTGCAATAATGTCTAAATACTGTAGGTGCACAGGCAGGCTGAAAAATGAACACAGTGATGACTGTATTGCTAATTATTATGGTAGTAGTGGTGGCATGGAGGTTGCTGGGGTGAAGAAAATTTTTCATCGCTCTTCACAGTGGTATAATGTTCGCTATGTCAAATATCTGGGAGATGGTGACTCTAAAGCATTCAAAGAAGTTTTGGAAAGCAAACCATATGGGAACAGTGTAAATATAAGCAAACTTGAATGTATAGGACATGTGCAGAAGAGAATGGGTGCCAGGCTGAGAAGGTTAAAATCAGTTATGAAAGGGAAAAAACTAGATGATGGGAAAACCTTGGATGGCAGAGGAAGATTGACTGATTCCATAATAGACCACATTCAGAACTGCTATGGCCTTGCAATCAGGCAAAATACAGGCAATCTTGAAGAAATGAGGAGAGCTATATGGGCTTTATATTTCCACACCGCATCCACGGATGAGCATCCACAACATGGTTTGTGCCCCAAAGGTGAAAACAGCTGGTGTAAATACAATAGGGGACTAACAACAGGAGAGAAATACATTCACCACCACAGTCTACCATCAGCCATCATGGCAGAAATAAAGCCCATTTTCAGAGATCTGGCTGACAGAAGTCTTCTGATGAAATGTCTTCACGGAAAAACGCAGAACCCCAACGAGTGCTTGAATAGTGTGATATGGCATCGTCTCCCAAAAACAGTGTTTGTCGGAATTAATACACTACATTTTGGTGTGTATGATGCTGTGGCAACCTTCAATCTTGGAAATATAACTAAATGCCAGGTCCTTCAAAAGTTGGGTATGTGTGTTGGTTCCCGTACGGTACGTGCTATGTTCTTTTTAGATCAGCACAGACTAAGGCATGCTGATAATATAATCAAGACATTAGTGAAAAAAGCAAGACAGGTGCAGAGGGGTGCCAAAAGAAGACTTGAAGATGATTATGAAGACTGTGAAGGGGGTATTAGCTACGGATCAGGAATGTTTTAATCTTCTTTCTCCGTTTCCCGTAAGTTTACTTTTTACTTCATCTAGGAACATTATCTCAGGTACTGGTCAACCTAGAAGTCTGAAATTTTTATGACGTAGTGACATAGGTCCCTATTACATACTGAAACAACGATTTTTTAATTACTTGATTTACAAAAGACTTAGGGGTGATAGCCTAGTAAAAAGCGATGGAAAAAATTTACTTAAAAATAAATGTACAATATCTCTGTAAGAAAATACTTTGACAATAAACTGTTGTTTCAGTATTGTTGTAACATATGAATGCATACAGTAAAATTTTTACCTCTCTGTCTCCAGTAGTTTGTGAGAAAATGTTCCCTATAGTAGGCATATATTAACATTGCGGGGATAGGTGATTCCGTATCCCCTTAAGTACAGGAAGACTGAGTCTTCCTACTGTCTATGCTTTGAGCGTTTCCTGTGTCACCAGTTTTACATTCCGATGCACCTCTGCAGGTTTACTGTATCCCTTGGACTTTCCCATTGACGATGAAACACAGAAATTGCATCGGAATTAAATGTAAGAGACACAATGCCGACTTAAGTACAGGAAGACTGAGTCTTCCTACTGTCTATGTTTTGAGCGTTTCCTGTGTCACTAGTTTTACATTCCGATGCACCTCTGCAGGTTTACTGTATCCCTTGGACCTTCCCATTGACGATGAAACACAGAAATTGCATCGGAATTAAATATAAGAGACACAATGCCGACTTAAGTACAGGAAGACTGAGTCTTCCTACTGTCTATAATTTGAGCGTTTCCTGTGTCACAAGTTTTACATTCCGATGCACCTCTACAGGTTTACTGTATCCCTTGGACTTTCACAGTGACGATGAAACACAGAAATAGCATCGGAATTAAATATAAGAGACACAATGCCGATTTAAGTACAGGAAGACTAACTCCTCCTACTGTCTATGTTTTGAGCGTTTCCTGTGACATCAGTTTTACTTTCCGTTGCACCTCTGCAGGTTTACTGTATCCCTTGGACCTTACCATTGACGATGAAACACAGAAATTGCATCGGAATTAAATATAAGAGATATAATGCCGACTTCAGTACAGAAGACTGAGTCTTCCTACGGTCTATGTTTTGAGCGTTTCCTGTGTCACCAGTTTTACATTATGATGCACCTCTGCAGGTTTACTGTATCCCTTGGACCTTCCCATTGACGATGAAACACAGAAATTGCATCGGAATTAAATAGAAGAGACACAATGCCGACTTAAGTACAGGATGACTGAGTCTTCCTACTGTCTATAATTTGAGCGTTTCCTGTGTCACCAGTTTTACATACCGATGTACCTCTACAGGTTTACTGTATCCCCTGGACCTTCACAGTTACGATGAAACAAAGAAATTACATCGGAATTAAATATAAGAGACACAATGACGACTTAAGTACAAGAAAACAGTCTTCTTACAGTCAATGTTTTGAGCGTTTCCTGTGTCACCAGTTTTACATTCCGATGCACCTCTGCATGTTTACTGTATCCCTTGGACCTTCCCATTGACGATGAAACACAGAAATTGCATCGAAATTAAATATAAGAGACACAACGCATACTTAAGTACAAGAAAACTGAGTCTTCTTGCGGTCTATGTTTTGAGCGTTTCCTGTGTCACCCGTTTTACATTCCGATGCACCTCTGCAGGTTTACTGTATCCCATGGACTTTCCCATTGTCGATGAAACACAGAAATCGCATCGGAAATAAATATAAGAGACACAATGCCGACTTAAGTACAGGAAGACTGAGTCTTCCTACTATCTATGTTTTGAGCGTTTCCTGTGTCACCAGTTTTACATTCCGATGCACCTCTGCAGGTTTACTGTATCCCTTGGACCTTCCCTTTCACGATGAAACACAGAAATTTCATCGGAAATAAATATAAGAGACACAATGCCGACTTAAGTACAGGAAGACTGAGTCTTCCTACTGTCTATAATTTGAGCGTTTCCTGTGTCACCAGTTTTACATTCCGATGCACCTCCGCAGGTTTACTGTATCCCTTGGACCTTACCATTGACGATGAAACACAGAAATTGTATCGCAATTAAATAAAAGAGACATAATGCCGACTTAATTACAGAAGACTGAGTCTTCCTACGGTCTATGTTTTGAGCGTTTCCTGTATCACTAGTTTTACATTCCGATGCACCTCTGAAGGTTTACTGTATCCCTTGGACCTTCCCATTGACGATGAAACACAGAAATTGCATCGGAATTAAATATAAGAGACACAATGCCGACTTAAGTACAGGAAGACTGGGTCTTCCTACTGTCTATGTTTTGAGCGTTTCCTGTGTCACTAGTTTTACATTCCGATGCACCTCTGCAGGTTTACTGTATCCCTTGGACCTTACCATTGACGATGAAACACAGAAATTGTATCGGAATTAAATATAAGAGACATAATGCCGACTTAAGTACAGAAGACTGAGTCTTCCTACGGTCTATGTTTTGAGCGTTTCCTGTGTCACCAGTTTTACATTCTGATGCACCTCTGCAGGTTTACTGTATCCCTTGGACCTTCCCATTGACGATGAAACACAGAATTTCCATCGAAATTAAATATAAGAGACACAACGCCGACTTAAGTACAAGAAAACTGAGTCTTCTTGCGGTCTATATTTTGAGCGTTTCCTGTGTCACCCGTTTTACATTGCGATGCACCTCTACCTGTTTACTGTATCCCTTGGACCTTCCCATTGTGGATGAAACACAGAAATCGCATCGGAAATAAATATAAGAGACACAATGCCGACTTAAGTACAGGAAGACTGAGTCTTCCTACTATCTATGTTTTGAGCGTCTCCTGTGTCACCAGTTATACATTCCGATGCACCTCTGCAGGTTTACTGTATCCCTTGGACCTTCCCATTGACGATGAAACACAGAATTTGCATCGAAATTAAATATAAGAGACACAACGCCGACTTAAGTACAAGAAAATTGAGTCTTCTTGCGGTCTATGTTTTGAGCGTTTCCTGTGTCACACGTTTTACATTGCGATGCACCTCTGCCTGTTTACTGTATCCCTTGGACCTTCCCATTGTCGATGAAACACAGAAATCGCATCGAAAATAAATATAAGAGACACAACGCCGACTTAAGTACAGGAAGACTGAGTCTTCCTACTGTCTATGTTTGAGCGTTTCCTGTGTCACCAGTTTTACATTCCGATGCACCTCTCCAGGTTTACTGTATCCCTTGCATCTTCCCATTGACGATGAAACACAGAAATTGCATCGGAATTAAATATAAGAGACACAACGTCGACTTAAGTACAAGAAAACTGAGTCTTTTTACGGTCTATGTTTTGAGCGTTTCCTGTGTCACCAGTTTTACATTCCGATGCACCTCTGCCGGTTTACTGTGTCCCTTGCACCTTCCCATTGTCGATGAAACACAGAAATCGCATCGGAATTAAATATAAGGGACACAATGACGACGTAAGTACAATAAGACTGAGGTTTCCTACTGTCTATGTTTTGAGCGTTTCCTCTCTCACTAGTTTTACATTCCGATGCACCTCTTCAGGTTTACTGTATCCCTTGGACCTTCCCATTGACGTTGAAACACAGAAATTGCATCGGAATTAAATATAAGATAAACAATGCCGACTTCAGTACAAGAAGACTGAGTCTTCCTACTGTCTATGCTTTGAGCGTCTCCTATGTCAACAGTTTTACATTCCGATGCACCTCTACAGGTTTACTGTATCCCTTGGACCTTCACAGTTACGATGAAACACAGAAACTACATCGGAATTAAATATAAGAGACACAATGCCGACTTAAGTAAAAGGAAACAGTCTTCTTACGGTCAATGTTTTGAGCGTATCCTGTGTCACCAGTTCTAGATTCCGATGCACCTCTGCATGTTTACTGTATCCCTTGGACCTTCCCATTCGCGATGAAACACACAAATTGCATCGAAATTAAATATAAGATACACAATGCCGACTTCAGTACAGGAAGACTGAGTCTTCCTACTGTCTATGTTTTGAGCGTATCCTCTGTCACCAGTTTTACATTCCGATGCACCTCTACAGGTTTACTGTATCCCTTGGACCTTCACAGTTACGATGAAACACAGAAACTACATCGGAATTAAATATAAGAGACACAATGCCGACTTTAGTAAAAGAAAACAGTCTTCTTACAGTCAATGTTTTGAGCGTTTAATGTGTCATCAGTTTTACATTCCGATGCACCTCTGCATGTTTACTGTATCCCTTGGACCTTCCCATTGGCGATGAAACACACAAATTGCATCGAAATTAAATATAAGAGACACAATGCCGACTCAAGTACAGGAAGACTGAGTCTTCCTACTGCCTATGTTTTGAGCGTTTCCTGTGTCACCAGTTTTACATTCTGATGCACCTCTGCAGGTTTCTGTATCCCTTGGACCTTCCCATTGACGATGAAACACAGAAATTGCATCGGAATTAAATATAAGAGACACAATGCCGACTTAAGTACAGGAAGACTGAGTCTTCCTACGGTCTATGTTTTGAGCGTTTCCTGTGTCATCAGTTTTACTTTCCGATGTACCTCTGCAGGTTTGCTATATCCCTTGGACCTTCCCATTCACGATGAAACACAGAAATTTCATCGGAAGTAAATATAAGAGACACAATGCCGACTTAAGTACAGGAAGACTTAGTCTTCCTACTGTCTATGTTTTGAGCGTTTCGTGTGTCACTAGTTTTACATTCCGATGCACCTCTGCAGGTTTACTGTATCCCTTCGACCTTCCCATTGACGATGAAACACAGAAACTGCATCGGAATTAAATATGAGAGACACAATGCCGACTTAAGTACAGGAAGACTGAGTCTTCCTACTGTCAATGTTTTGAGCGTGTCCTGTGTCATCAGTTTTACTTTCCGATGCACCTCTGCAGGTTTACTATATCCCTTGGACCTTCCCATTTACGATGAAACACAGAAATTTCATCGGAAATAAATATAAGAGACAAAATACAGACTTAAGTACAGGAAGACTGAGTCTTCCTACTGTCTATGTTTTGAGCGTTTCCTGTGTCACCAGTTTTACATTCCGATGCACCTCTGCAGGTTTACTGTATCCCTTGGACTTTCCCATTGACGATGAAACACAGAAATTGCATCGGAATTAAATGTAAGAGACACAATGCCGACTTATGTACAGGAAGACTGAGTCTTCCTACTGTCTATGTTTTGAGCGTTTCCTGTGTCACTAGTTTTACATTCCGATGCACCTCTGCAGGTTTACTGTATCCCTTGGACATTCCCATTGACGATGAAACACAGAAATTGCATCGGAATTATATATAAGAGACACAATGCCGACTTAAGTACAGGAAGACTGAGTCTTCCTACTGTCTATAATTTGAGCGTTTCCTGTGTCACCAGTTTTACATTCCGATGCACCTCTACAGGTTTACTGTATCCCTTGGACCTTCACAGTGACGATGAAACACAGAAATAGCATCGGAATTAAATATAAGAGACACAATGGCGATTTAAGTACAGGAAGACTAACTCCTCCTACTGTCTATGTTTTGAGCGTTTCTTGTGTCATCAGTTTTACTTTTTGTTGCACCTCTGCAGGTTTACTATATCCCTTGGACCTTCCCATTGACGATGAAACACAGAAATTTAATCGGAAATAAATATAACAGACACAATGCCGACTTCAGTACAGGAAGACTGAGTCTTCCTACTGTCTGTGTTTTGAGCGTTTCCTGTGTCACGAGTTTTACATTCCGATGCACCTCTGCAGGTTTACTGTATCCCTTGGACCTTCCCATTGACGATGAAACACAGAAATTGCATCGGAATTAAATATAAGAGACACAATGCCGACTTCAGTACAGGAAGACTGAGTCTTCCTACTGTCTATGTTTTGAGCGTATCCTGTGTCACCAGTTTTACATTCCGATGCACCTCTACAGGTTTACTGTATCCATTGGACCTTCACAGTTACGATGAAACACAGAAACTACATCGGAAATAAATATAAGAGACACAATGCCGACTTAAGTAAAAGAAAACAGTCTTCTTACAGTCAATGTTTTGAGCGTTTAATGTGTCATCAGTTTTACATTCCGATGCACCTCTGCATGTTTACTGTATCCCTTGGACCTTCCCATTGGCGATGAAACACACAAATTGCATCGAAATTAAATATAAGAGACACAATGCCGACTTAAGTACGGGAAGACTGAGTCTTCCTACTGTCTATGTTTTGAGCGTTTCCTGTGTCACCAGTTTTACATTCTGATGCACCTCTGCAGGTTTCTGTATCCCTTGGACCTTCCCATTGACGATGAAACACAGAAATTGCATCGGAATTAAATATAAGAGACACAATGCCGACTTAAGTACAGGAAGACTGAGTCTTCCTACGGTCTATGTTTTGAGCGTTTCCTGTGTCATCAGTTTTACTTTCCGATGTACCTCTGCAGGTTTGCTATATCCCTTGGACCTTCCCATTCACGATGAAACACAGAAATTTCATCGGAAGTAAATATAAGAGACACAATGCCGACTTAAGTACAGGAAGACTTAGTCTTCCTACTGTCTATGATTTGAGCGTTTCGTGTGTCACTAGTTTTACATTCCGATGCACCTCTGCAGGTTTACTGTATCCCTTCGACCTTCCCATTGACGATGAAACACAGAAACTGCATCGGAATTAAATATGAGAGACACAATGCCGACTTAAGTACAGGAAGACTGAGTCTTCCTACTGTCAATGTTTTGAGCGTGTCCTGTGTCATCAGTTTTACTTTCCGATGCACCTCTGCAGGTTTACTATATCCCTTGGACCTTCCCATTTACGATGAAACACAGAAATTTCATCGGAAATAAATATAAGAGACAAAATACCGACTTAAGTACAGGAAGACTGAGTCTTCCTACTGTCTATGTTTTGAGCGTTTCCTGTGTCACCAGTTTTACATTCCGATGCACCTCTGCAGGTTTACTGTATCCCTTGGACTTTCCCATTGACGATTAAACACAGAAATTGCATCGGAATTAAATGTAAGAGACACAATGCCGACTTAAGTACAGGAAGACTGAGTCTTCCTACTGTCTATGTTTTGAGCGTTTCCTGTGTCATCTGTTTTACATTCCGATGCACCACTGCAGGTTTACTGTATCCCTTGGACATTCCCATTGACGATGAAACACAGAAATTGCATCGGAATTATATATAAGAGACACAATGCCGACTTAAGTACAGGAAGACTGAGTCTTCCTAATGTCTATAATTTGAGCGTTTCCTGTGTCACCAGTTTTACATTCCGATGCACCTCTACAGGTTTACTGTATCCCTTGGACCTTCACAGTGACGATGAAACACAGAAATAGCATCGGAATTAAATATAAGAGACACAATGGCGATTTACGTACAGGAAGACTAACTCCTCCTACTGTCTATGTTTTGAGCGTTTCCTGTGTCATCAGTTTTACTTTCCGTTGCACCTCTGCAGGTTTACTATATCCCTTGGACCTTCCCATTGACGATGAAACACAGAAATTTAATCGGAAATAAATATAAGAGACACAATGCCGACTTCAGTACAGGAAGACTCAGTCTTCCTACTGTCTGTGTTTTGAGCGTTTCCTGTGTCACGAGTTTTACATTCCGATGCACCTCTGCAGGTTTACTGTATCCCTTGGACCTTCCCATTGACGATGAAACACAGAAATTGCATCGGAATTAAATATAAGAGACACAATGCCGATTTAAGTACAGGAAGACTGAGTCTTCCTACTGTCTGTGTTTTAAGCGTTTCCTGTGTCACGAGTTTTACATTCCGATGCACCTCTGCAGGTTTACCGTATCCCTTGGACCTTCCCATTGACGATGAAACACAGAAATTGCATCGGAATTAAATATAAGAGACACAATGCCGACTTAGGTACAGGAAGACTGAGTCTTCCTATTGTCTATTTTTTGAGCGTTTCCTGTGTCACCAGTTTTACATTCTGATGCACCTCTGCAGGTTTACTGTATCCCTTGGACCTTCCCATTGACGATGAAACACAGAAATTGCATCGGAATTAAATATAAGAGACACAATGCCGACTTAAGTACAGGAAGACTGAGTCTTCCTACAGTCTATATTTTGAGCGTTTCCTGTGTCACCAGTCTTACATTCTGATGCACCTCTGCAGGTTTACTGTATCCCTTGGACCTTACCAATGACGATGAAACACAGAAATTGTATCGGAATTAAATATAAGAGACATAATGCCGACTTAAGTACAGGAAGACTGAGTCTTCCTACTGTCTATGCTTTGAGCGTTTCCTGTGTCACCAGTTTTACATTCTGATGCACCTCTGTAGGTTTACTGTATCCCTTGGACCTTCCCATTGACGATGAAACACAGAAATTGCATCGGAATTAAATATAAGAGACACAATGCCGACTTAAGTACAGGAAGACTGAGTCTTCCTACTGTCTATGTTTGAGCGTTTCCTGTGTCACTAGTTTTACATTCCGATGCACCTCTGCAGGTTTACTGTATCCCTTCGACCTTCCCATTGACGATGAAACACAGAAATTGCATCGGAATTATATATAAGAGACACAATGCCGACTTAAGACAGGAAGACTGAGTCTTCCTACTGTCTATGATTTGAGCGTTTCCTGTGTCACCAGTTTTACATTCTGATGCACCTCTGCAGGTTTACTGTATCCCTTGGACCTTCCCATTGACGATGAAAAAAAGAAATTGCATCGGAATTAAATATGAGAGACACAATGCCCACTTAAGTACAGGAAGACTGAGTCTTCCTACTGTCTATAATTTGAGCGTTGCCTGTGTCACCAGTTTTACATTCCGATGCACCTCTACAGGTTTACTGTATCCCTTGGACCTTCACAGTGACGATGAAACACAGAAATAGCATCGGAATTAAATATAAGAGACATAATGCCGATTTAAGTACAGGAAGACTAACTCCTCCTACTGCCTATGTTTTGAGCGTTTCCTGTGACATCAGTTTTACTTTCCGTTGCACCTCTGCAGGTTTACTATATCCCTTGGACCTTCCCATTCACGATGAAACACAGAAATTGCATCGGAATTAAATATAAGAGACACAATGCCGACTTAAGTACAGGAAGACTGGGTCTTCCTACTGTCTATGTTTTGAGCGTTTCCTGTGTACTAGTTTTACATTCCGATGCACCTCTGCAGGTTTACTGTATCCCTTGGACCTTACCATTGACGATGAAACACAGAAATTGTATCGGAATTAAATATAAGAGACATAATGCCGACTTAAGTACAGAAGACTAAGTCTTCCTACGGTCTATGTTTTGAGCGTTTCCTGTGTCACCACTTTTACATTCTGATGCACCTCTGCCTGTTTACTGTATCCCTTGGACCTTCCCATTGACGATGAAACACAGAAATTGCATCGGAATTAAATATAAGAGACACAATGCCGACTTAGGTACAGGAAGACTGAGTCTTCCTATTGTCTATTTTTTGAGCGTTTCCTGTGTCACCAGTTTTACATTCTGATGCACCTCTGCAGGTTTACTGTATCCCTTGGACCTTCCCATTGACGATGAAACACAGAAATTGCATCGGAATTAAATATAAGAGACACAATGCCGACTTAAGTACAGGAAGACTGAGTCTTCCTACAGTCTATATTTTGAGCGTTTCCTGTGTCACCAGTCTTACATTCTGATGCACCTCTGCAGGTTTACTGTATCCCTTGGACCTTACCAATGACGATGAAACACAGAAATTGTATCGGAATTAAATATAAGAGACATAATGCCGACTTAAGTACAGGAAGACTGAGTCTTCCTACTGTCTATGCTTTGAGCGTTTCCTGTGTCACCAGTTTTACATTCTGATGCACCTCTGTAGGTTTACTGTATCCCTTGGACCTTCCCATTGACGATGAAACACAGAAATTGCATCGGAATTAAATATAAGAGACACAATGCCGACTTAAGTACAGGAAGACTGAGTCTTCCTACTGTCTATGTTTTGAATGTGTCCTGTGTCATCTGTTTTACTTTCCGATGCACCTCTGCAGGTTTACTATATCCCTTGGACCTTCCCATTTACGATGAAACACAGAAATTTCATCGGAAATAAATATAAGAGACAAAATGCCGACTTAAGTACAGGAAGACTGAGTCTTCCTACTGTCTATGTTTTGAGCGTTTCCTGTGTCACCAGTTTTACATTCCGATGCACCTCTGCAGGTTTACTGTATCCCTTGGACTTTCCCATTGACGATGAAACACAGAAATTGCATCGGAATTAAATGTAAGAGACACAATGCCGACTTAAGTACAGGGAGACGGAGTCTTCCTACTGTCTATAATTTGAGCGTTTCCTGTGTCACTAGTTTTACATTCCGATGCACCTCTCCAGGTTTACTGTATCCCTTGGACCTTCCCATTGACGATGAAAAAAAGAAATTGCATCGGAATTAAATATAAGAGACACAATGCCGATTTAAGTACAGGAAGACTAACTCCTCCTACTGTCTATGTTTTGAGCGTTTCCTGTGACATCAGTTTTACTTTCCGTTGCACCTCTGCAGGTTTACTGTATCCCTTGGACCTTCACAGTTACGATGAAACACAGAAATTACATCGGAATTAAATATAAGAGACACAACGCCTACTTAAGTACAAGAAAACTGAGTCTTCTCGCGGTCTATGTTTTGAGCGTTTCCTGTGTCACCCGTTTTACATTCCGATGCACCTCTGCCTGTTTACTGTATCCCTTGGACCTTCCCATTGTCGATGAAACACAGAAATCGCATCGGAAATAAATATAAGAGACACAATGCCGACTTAAGTACAGGAAAGATTGAGTCTTCCTACTATCTATGTTTTGAGCGTTTCCTGGGTCACCAGTTTTACATTCCGATGCACCTGTGCAGGTTTACTGTATCCCTTGGACCTTACCATTGACGATGAAACACAGAAATTGTATCGGAATTAAATATAAGAGACATAATGCCGACTTAAGTACAGAAGACTGAGTCTTCCTACGGTCTATGTTTTGAGCGTTTCCTGTGTCACCAATTTTACATTGCGATGCACCTCTGCAGGCTTACTGTATCCCTTGGACTTTCCCATTGACGATGAAACACAGAAATTGCATCGGAATTAAATGTAAGAGACACAATGCCGACTTAAGTACAGGAAGACTGAGTCTTCCTACTGTCTATGTTTTGAGCGTTTCATGTGTCACTAGTTTTACATTCCGATGCACCTCTGAAGGTTTACTGTATCCCTTGGACCTTCCCATTGACGATGAAACACAGAAATTGCATCGGAATTAAATATAAGAGACACAATGCCAACTTAAGTACAGGAAGACTGAGTCTTCCTACTGTCTATAATTTGAGCGTTGCCTGTGTCACCAGTTTTACATTCCGATGCACCTCTACAGGTTTACTGTATCCCTTGGACCTTCACAGTGACGATGAAACACAGAAATAGAATCGGAATTAAATATAAGAGACACAATGCCGATTTAAGTACAGGAAGACTAACTACTCCTACTGCCTATGTTTTGAGCGTTTCCTGTGACATCAGTTTTACTTTCCGTTGCACCTCTGCAGGTTTACTATATCCCTTGGACCTTCCCATTCACGATGAAACACAGAAATTGCATCGGAATTAAATATAAGAGACACAATGCCGACTTAAGTACAGGAAGACTGGGTCTTCCTACTGTCTATGTTTTGAGCGTTTCCTGTGTACTAGTTTTACATTCCGATGCACCTCTGCAGGTTTACTGTATCCCTTGGACCTTACCATTGACGATGAAACACAGAAATTGTATCGGAATTAAATATAAGAGACATAATGCCGACTTAAGTACAGAAGACTAAGTCTTCCTACGGTCTATGTTTTGAGCGTTTCCTGTGTCACCACTTTTACATTCTGATGCACCTCTGCAGGTTTACTGTATCCCTTGGACCTTCCCATTGACGATGAAACACAGAATTTGCATCGAAATTAAATATACGAGACACAACGCCGACTTAAGTACAAGAAAACTGAGTCTTCTTGCGGTCTATGTTTTGAGCGTTTCCTGTGTCACCCGTTTTACATTCCGATGCACCTCTGCCTGTTTACTGTATCCCTTGGACCTTCCCATTGTCGAAGAAACACAGAAATCGCAAAGGAAAAAAATATAAGAGACACAATGCCGACTTAAGTACAGGAAGACTGAGTCTTCCTACTATCTATGTTTTGAGCGTCTCCTGTGTCACCAGTTATACATTCCGATGCACCTCTGCAGGTTTACTGTATCCCTTGGACCTTCCCATTCACGATGAAACACAGAAATTTCATCGAAAATAAATATAAGAGACACAATGCCGTCTTAAGTACTGGAAGACTGAGTCTTCCTACTGTCTATAATTTGAGCGTTTCCTGTGTCACCAGTTTTACATTCCGATGCACCTCTGTAGGTTTACTGTATCCCTTGGACCTTACCATTGACGATGAAACACAGAAATTGTATCGGAATTAAATATAAGAGACATAATGCCGACTTAAGTACAGAAGACTGAGTCTTCCTACGGTCTATGTTTTGAGCGTTTCCTGTGTCACCAATTTTACATTGCGATGCACCTCTGCAGGCTTACTGTATCCCTTGGACTTTCCCATTGACGATGAAACACAGAAATTGCATCGGAATTAAATGTAAGAGACACAATGCCGACTTAAGTACAGGAAGACTGAGTCTTCCTACTGTCTATGTTTTGAGCGTTTCCTGTGTCACTAGTTTTAGATTCCGATGCACCTCTGAAGGTTTACTGTATCCCTTGGACCTTCCCATTGACGATGAAACACAGAAATTGCATCGGAATTAAATATAAGAGACACAATGCCAACTTAAGTACAGGAAGACTGAGTCTTCCTACTGTCTATAATTTGAGCGTTGCCTGTGTCACCAGTTTTACATTCCGATGCACCTCTACAGGTTTACTGTATCCCTTGGACCTTCACAGTGACGATGAAACACAGAAATAGCATCGGAATTAAATATAAGAGACACAATGCCGATTTAAGTACAGGAAGACTAACTCCTCCTACTGCCTATGTTTTGAGCGTTTCCTGTGACATCAGTTTTACTTTCCGTTGCACCTCTGCAGGTTTACTATATCCCTTGGACCTTCCCATTCACGATGAAACACAGAAATTGCATCGGAATTAAATATAAGAGACACAATGCCGACTTAAGTACAGGAAGACTGGGTCTTCCTACTGTCTATGTTTTGAGCGTTTCCTGTGTACTAGTTTTACATTCCGATGCACCTCTGCAGGTTTACTGTATCCCTTGGACCTTACCATTGACGATGAAACACAGAAATTGTATCGGAATTAAATATAAGAGACATAATGCCGACTTAAGTACAGAAGACTAAGTCTTCCTACGGTCTATGTTTTGAGCGTTTCCTGTGTCACCACTTTTACATTCTGATGCACCTCTGCAGGTTTACTGTATCCCTTGGACCTTCCCATTGACGATGAAACACAGAATTTGCATCGAAATTAAATATACGAGACACAACGCCGACTTAAGTACAAGAAAACTGAGTCTTCTTGCGGTCTATGTTTTGAGCGTTTCCTGTGTCACCCGTTTTACATTCCGATGCACCTCTGCCTGTTTATTGTATCCCTTGGACCTTCCCATTGTCGAAGAAACACAGAAATCGCATCGGAAATAAATATAAGAGACACAATGCCGACTTAAGTACAGGAAGACTGAGTCTTCCTACTATCTATGTTTTGAGCGTCTCCTGTGTCACCAGTTATACATTCCGATGCACCTCTGCAGGTTTACTGTATCCCTTGGACCTTCCCATTCACGATGAAACACAGAAATTTCATCGGAAATAAATATAAGAGACACAATGCCGTCTTAAGTACTGGAAGACTGAGTCTTCCTACTGTCTATAATTTGAGCGTTTCCTGTGTCACCAGTTTTACATTCCGATGCACCTCTGCAGGTTTACTGTATCCCTTGGACCTTACCATTGACGATGAAACACAGAAATTGTATCGGAATTAAATATAAGAGACATAATGCCGACTTAAGTACAGCAGACTGAGTCTTCCTACGGTCTATGTTTTGAGCGTTTCCTGTGTCACCAGTTTTACATTCCGATGCACCTCTGCAGGTTTACTGTATCCCTTGGACTTTCCCATTGACGATGAAACACAGAAATTGCATCGGAATTAAATGTAAGAGACACAATGCCGACTTAAGTACAGGAAGAATGAGTCTTCCTACTGTCTAAGTTTTGAGCGTTTCCTGTGTCACTAGTTTTACATTCCGATGCACCTCTCCAGGTTTACTGTATCCCTTGGACCTTCCCATTGACGATGAAAAAAAGAAATTGCATCGGAATTAAATATGAGAGACACAATGCCCACTTAAGTACAGGAAGACTGAGTCTTCCTACTGTCTATGTTTTGAATGTGTCCTGTGTCATCTGTTTTACTTTCCGATGCACCTCTGCAGGTTTACTATATCCCTTGGACCTTCCCATTTACGATGAAACACAGAAATTTCATCGGAAATAAATATAAGAGACAAAATGCCGACTTAAGTACAGGAAGACTGAGTCTTCCTACTGTCTATGTTTTGAGCGTTACCTGTGTCACCAGTTTTACATTCCGATGCACCTCTGCAGGTTTACTGTATCCCTTGGAATTTCCCATTGACGATGAAACACAGAAATTGCATCGGAATTAAATGTAAGAGACACAATGCCGACTTAAGTACAGGAAGACTGAGTCTTCCTACTGTCTATGTTTTGAGCGTTTCCTGTGTCACTAGTTTTACATTCCGATGCACCTCTCCAGGTTTACTGTATCCCTTGGACCTTCCCATTGACGATGAAACACAGAAATTGCATCGGAATTAAATATAAGAGACACAATGCCGACTTAAGTACAGGGAGACTGAGTCTTCCTACTGTCTATAATTTGAGCGTTTCCTGTGTCACAAGTTTTACATTCCGATGCACCTCTACAGGTTTACTGTATCCCTTGGACTTTCACAGTGACGATGAAACACAGAAATAGCATCGGAATGAAATATAAGAGACACAATGCCGATTTAAGTACAGGAAGACTAACTCCTCCTACTGTCTATGTTTTGAGCGTTTCCTGTGACATCAGTTTTACTTTCCGCTGCACCTCTGCAGGTTTACTGTATCCTTTGGACCTTCACAGTTACGATGAAACACAGAAATTACATCGGAATTACATATAAGAGACACAACGCCTACTTAAGTACAAGAAAACTGAGTCTTCTTGCGGTCTATGTTTTGAGCGTTTCCTGTGTCACCCGTTTTACATTCCGATGCACCTCTGCCTGTTTACTGTATCCCTTGGACCTTCCCATTGTCGATGAAACACAGAAATCGCATCGGAAATAAATATAAGAGACACAATGCCGACTTAAGTACAGGAAGATTGAGTCTTCCTACTATCTATGTTTTGAGCGTTTCCTGTGTCACCAGTTTTACATTCCGATGCACCTCTGCAGGTTTACTGTGTCCCATGGACCTTCCCATTCACGATGAAACACAGAAATTTCATCGGAAATAAATATAAGAGACACAATGCCGACTTAAGTACAGGAAGACTGAGTCTTCCTACTGTCTATAATTTGAGCGTTTCCTGTGTCACCAGTTTTACATTCCGATGCACCTCTGCAGGTTTACTGTATCCCTTGGACCTTACCATTGACGATGAAACACAGAAATTGTATCGGAATTAAATATAAGAGACATAATGCCGACTTAAATACAGAAGACTGAGTCTTCCTACGGTCTATGTTTTGAGCGTTTCCTGTGTCACCAATTTTACATTGCGATGCACCTCTGCAGGCTTACTGTATCCCTTGGACTTTCCCATTGACGATGAAACACAGAAATTGCATCGGAATTAAATGTAAGAGACACAATGCCGACTTAAGTACAGGAAGACTGAGTCTTCCTACTGTCTATGTTTTGAGCGTTTCCTGTGTCACTAGTTTTACATTCCGATGCACCTCTACAGGTTTACTGTATCCCTTGGACCTTCACAGTGACGATGAAACACAGAAATAGCATCGGAATTAAATATAAGAGACACAATGCCGATTTAAGTACAGGAAGACTAACTCCTCCTACTGCCTATGTTTTGAGCGTTTCCTGTGACATCAGTTTTACTTTCCGTTGCACCTCTGCAGGTTTACTATATCCCTTGGACCTTCCCATTCACGATGAAGCACAGAAATTGCATCGGAATTACATATAAGAGACACAATGCCGACTTAAGTACAGGAAGACTGAGTCTTCCTACTGTCTATGTTTTGAGCGTTTCCTGTGTACTAGTTTTACATTCCGATGCACCTCTGCAGGTTTACTGTATCCCTTGGACCTTACCATTGACGATGAAACACAGAAATTGTATCGGAATTAAATATAAGAGACATAATGCCGACTTAAGTACAGAAGACTAAGTCTTCCTACGGTCTATGTTTTGAGCGTTTCCTGTGTCACCACTTTTACATTCTGATGCACCTCTGCAGGTTTACTGTATCCCTTGGACCTTCCCATTGACGATGAAACACAGAATTTGCATCGAAATTAAATATACGAGACACAACGCCGACTTAAGTACAAGAAAACTGAGTCTTCTTGCGGTCTATGTTTTGAGCGTTTCCTGTGTCACCCGTTTTACATTCCGATGCACCTCTGCCTGTTTACTGTATCCTTTGGACCTTCCCATTGTCGAAGAAACACAGAAATCGCATCGGAATTAAATATAAGAGACATAATGCCGACTTAAGTACAGAAGACTGAGTCTTCCTACGGTCTATGTTTTGAGCGTTTCCTGTGTCACCAGTTTTACATTCCGATGCACCTCTGTAGGTTTACTGTATCCCTTGGACTTTCCCATTGACGATGAAACACAGAAATTGCATCGGAATTAAATGTAAGAGACACAATGATGACTTAAGTACAGGAAGACTGAGTCTTCCTACTGTCTATGTTTTGAGCGTTTCCTGTGTCACTAGTTTTACATTCCGATTAACCTCTGAAGGTTTACTGTATCCCTTGGACCTACCATTGACGATGAAACACAGAAATTGCATCGGAATTAAATATAAGAGACACAATGCCAACTTATGTACAGGAAGACTGAGTCTTCCTACTGTCTATAATTTGAGCGTTGCCTGTGTCACCAGTTTTACATTCCGATGCACCTCTACAGGTTTACTGTATCCCTTGGACCTTCACAGTGACGATGAAACACAGAAATAGCATCGGAATTAAATATAAGAGACACAATGCCGATTTAAGTACAGGAAGACTAACTCCTCCTACTGTCTATGTTTTGAGCGTTTCCTGTGACATCAGTTTTACTTTCCGTTGCACCTCTGCAGGTTTACTATATCCCTTGGACCTTCCCATTCACGATGAAACACAGAAATTGCATCGGAATTAAATATAAGAGACACAATGCCGACTTAAGTACAGGAAGACTGGGTCTTCCTACTGTCTATGTTTTGAGCGTTTCCTGTGTCACTAGTTTTACATTCCGATGCACCTCTGCAGGTTTACTGTATCCCTTGGACCTTACCATTGACGATGAAACACAGAAATTGAATCGGAATTAAATATAAGAGACATAATGCCGACTTAAGTACAGAAGACTAAGTCTTCCTACGGTCTATGTTTTGAGCGTTTCCTGTGTCACCACTTTTACATTCTGATGCACCTCTGCAGGTTTACTGTATCCCTTGGACCTTCCCATTGACGATGAAACACAGAATTTGCATCGAAATTAAATATAAGAGACACAACGCCGACTTAAGTACAAGAAAATTGAGTCTTCTTGCGGGCTATGTTTTGAGCGTTTCCTGTGTCACCCGTTTTACATTCCGATGCACCTCTGCCTGTTTACTGTATCCCTTGGACCTTCCCATTGTCGATGAAACACAGAAATCGCATCGGAAATAAATATAAGAGACACAATGCCGACTTAAGTACAGGAAGACTGAGTCTTCCTACTATCTATGTTTCGAGTGTCTCCTGTGTCACCAGTTATACATTCCGATGCACCTCTGCAGGTTTACTGTATCCCTTGGACCTTCCCATTCACGATGAAACACAGAAATTTCATCGGAAATAAATATAAGAGACACAATGCCGACTTAAGTACAGGAAGACTGAGTCTTCCTACTATCTATAATTTGAGCGTTTCCTGTGTCACCAGTTTTACATTCCGATGCACCTCTGAAGGTTTACTGTATCCCTTGGACCTTACCATTGACGATGAAACACAGAAATTGTATCGGAATTAAATATAAGAGACACAATGCCGATTTAAGTACAGGAAGACTAACTCCTCCTACTGTCTATGTTTTGAGCGTTTCCTGTGTCACCAGTTTTACATTCCGATGCACCTCTGCAGGTTTACTGTATCCCTTGGACTTTCCCATTGACGATGAAACACAGAAATTGCATCGGAATTAAATGTAAGAGACACAATGCCGACTTAAGTACATGAAGACTGAGTCTTCCTACTGTCTATGTTTTGAGCGTTTCCTGTGTCACTAGTTTTACATTCCGATGCACCTCTGCAGGTTTACTGTATCCCTTGGACCTTCCCATTCACGATGAAACACAGAAATTTCATCGGAAATAAATTTAAGAGACACAATGCCGACTTAAGTACAAGAAAACTGAGTCTTCTTGCGGTCTATGTATTGAGCGCTTCCTGTGTCACCCGTTTTACATTCCGATGCACCTCTGCTTGTTTACTGTGTCCCTTGGACTTTCCCATTGTCGATGAAACACAGAAATCGCATCGGAAATAAATATAAGAGACACAATGCCGACTTAAGTACAGGAAGACTGAGTCTTCCTACTATCTATGTTTTGAGCGTTTCCTGTGTCACCAGTTTTACATTCCGATGCACCTCTGCAGGTTTACTGTATCCCTTGGACCTTCCCATTCACGATGAAACACAGAAATTTCATCGGAAATAAATATAAGAGACACAAGGCCGACTTAAGTACAGGAAGACTGAGTCTTCCTACTGTCTATAATTTGAGCGTTTCCTGTGTCACCAGTTTTACATTCCGATGCACCTCTGCAGGTTTACTGTATCCCTTGGACCTTACCATTGACGATGAAACACAGAAATTATATCGCAATTAAATATAAGAGACATAATGCCGACTTAATTACAGAAGACTGAGTCTTCCTACGGTCTATCTTTTGAGCGTTTCCTGTGTCACTAGTTTTACATTCCGATGCACCTCTGAAGGTTTACTGTATCCCTTGGACCTTCCCATTGACGATGAAACACAGAAATTGCATCGGAATTAAATATAAGAGACACAATGCCGACTTAAGTACAGGAAGACTGGGTCTTCCTACTGTCTATGTTTTGAGCGTTTCCTGTGTCACTAGTTTTACATTCCGATGCACCTCTGCAGATTTACTGTATCCCTTGGACCTTCCCATTCACGATGAAACACAGGAATTGTATCGGAATTAAATATAAGAGACATAATGCCGACTTAAGTACAGAAGACTGAGTCTTCCTACGGTCTATGTTTTGAGCGTTTCCTGTGTCACCAGTTTTACATTCTGATGCACCTCTGCAGGTTTACTGTATCCCTTGGACCTTCCCATTGACGATGAAACACAGAATTTGCATCGAAATTAAATATAAGAGACACAACGCCGACTTAAGTACAAGAAAACTGAGTCTTCTTGCAGTCTATGTTTTGAGCGTTTCCTGTGTCACCCGTTTTACATTGCGATGCACCTCTACCTGTTTACTGTATCCCTTGGACCTTCCCATTGTCGATGAAACACAGAAATCTCATCGGAAATAAATATAAGAGACACAATGCCGACTTATGTAAAGGAAGACTGAGTCTTCCTACTATCTATGTTTTGAGCGTCTCCTGTGTCACCAGTTATACATTCCGATGCACCTCTGCAGGTTTACTGTATCCCTTGGACCTTCCCATTGACGATGAAACACAGAATTTGCATCGAAATTAAATATAAGAGACACAACGCCGACTTAAGTACAAGAAAATTGAGTCTTCTTGCGGTCTATGTTTTGAGCGTTTCCTGTGTCACCCGTTTTACATTGCGATGCACCTCTGCCTGTTTACTGTATCCCTTGGACCTTCCCATTGTCGATGAAACACAGAAATCGCATCGGAAATAAATATAAGATACACAATGCCGACTTAAGTACAGGAAGACTGAGTCTTCCTACTATCTATGTTTTGAGCGTCTCCTGTGTCACCAGTTATACATTCCGATGCACCTCTGCAGGTTTACTGTATCCCTTGGACCTTCCCATTCACGATGAAACACAGAAATTTCATCGGAAATAAATATAAGAGACACAATGCCGACTTAAGTACAGGAAGACTGAGTCTTCCTACTGTCTATAATTTGAGCGTTTCCTGTGTCACCAGTTTTACATTCCGATGCACCTCTGCAGGTTTACTGTATCCCTTGGACCTTACCATTGACGATGAAACACAGAAATTGTATCGGAATTAAATATAAGAGACATAATGCCGACTTAAGTACAGAAGACTGAGTCTTCCTACTGTCTATGTTTTGAATGTGTCCTGTGTCATCTGTTTTACTTTCCGATGCACCTCTGCAGGTTTTTCTATTTCCCTTGGACCTTCCCATTGACGATGAAACACAGAAATGGCATCGGAATTAAATATGAGAGACACAATGCCGACTTAAGTACAGGAAGACTGAGTCTTCCTACTGTCTATGTTTTGAATGTGTCCTGTGTCATCTGTTTTACTTTCCGATGCACCTCTGCAGGTTTACTATATCCCTTGGACCTTCAGATTTACGATGAAACACAGAAATTTCATCGGAAATAAATATAAGAGACAAAATGCCGACTTAAGTACAGGAAGAGGGAGTCTTCCTACTGTCTATGTTTTGAGCGTTTCCTGTGTCACCAGTTTTACATTCCGATGCACCTCTGCAGGTTTACTGTATCCCTTGGACTTTCCCATTGACGATGAAACACAGAAATTGCATCGGAATTAAATGTAAGAGACACAATGCCGACTTAAGTACAGGAAGACTGAGTCTTCCTACTGTCTATGTTTTGAGCGTTTCCTGTGTCACTAGTTTTACATTCCGATGCACCTCTGCAGGTTTACTGTATCCCTTGGACTTTCACAGTGACGATGAAACACAGAAATAGCATCGGAATTAAATATAAGAGACACAATGCCGATTTAAGTACAGGAAGACTAACTCCTCCTACTGTCTATGGTTTGAGCGTTTCCTGTGACATCAGTTTTACTTTCCGTTGCACCTCTGCAGGTTTACTGTATCCCTTGGACCTTACCATTGACGATGAAACACAGAAATTGTATCGGAATTAAATATAAGAGACATAATGCCGACTTAAGTACACAAGACTGAGTCTTCCTACGGTCTATGTTTTGAGCGTTTCCTGTGTCCCCAGTTTTACATTGCGATGCACCTCTGCCTGTTTACTGTATCCCTTGGACCTTCCCATTGTCGATGAAACACAGAAATCTCATCGGAAATAAATATAAGAGACACAATGCCGACTTAAGTACAGGAAGACTGAGTCTTCCTACTATCTATGTTTTGAGCGTCTCCTGTGTCACCAGTTATACATTCCGATGCACCTCTGCAGGTTTACTGTATCCCTTGGACCTTCCCATTCACGATGAAACACAGAAATTTCATCGGAAATAAATATAAGAGACACAATGCCGACTTAGGTACAGGAAGACTGAGTCTTCCTACTGTCTATGTTTTCAGCGTTTCCTGTGTCACCAGTTTTACATTCCGATGCACCTCTGCAGGTTTACTGTATCCCTTGGACCTTACCATTGACGATGAAACACAAGAATTGTATCGGAATTAAATATAAGAGACATAATGCCGACTTAAGTACAGAAGACTGAGTCTTCCTACTGTCTATGTTTTGAATGTGTCCTGTGTCATCTGTTTTACTTTCCGATGCACCTCTGCAGGTTTACTATATCCCTTGGACCTTCCCATTGACGATGAAACACAGAAATTGCATCGGAATTATATATGAGAGACACAATGCCGACTTAAGTACAGGAAGACTGAGTCTTCCTACTGTCTATGTTTTGAATATGTCCTGTGTCATCTGTTTTACTTTCCGATGCACCTCTGCAGGTTTACTATATCCCTTGGACCTTCCCATTTACGATGAAACACAGAAATTTCATCGGAAATATATATTAGAGACAAAATGCCGACTTAAGTACAGGAAGACTGAGTCTTCCAACTGTCTATGTTTTGAGCGTTTCCTGTGTCACCAGTTTTACATTCCGATGCACCTCTGCAGGTTTACTGTATCCCTTGGACTTTCCCATTGACGATGAAACACAGAAATTGCATCGGAATTAAATGTAAGAGACACAATGCCGACTTAAGTACAGGAAGACTGAGTCTTCCTACTGTCTATGTTTTGAGCGTTTCCTGTGTCACTAGTATTACATTCCGATGCACCTCTGCAGGTTTACTGTATCCCTTGGACCTTCCCATTGACGAGAAACACAGAAATTGCATCGGAATTAAATATAAGAGACACAATGCCGACTTAAGTACAGGAAGACTGAGTCTTCCTACTGTCTATAATTTGAGCGTTTCCTGTGTCACAAGTTTTACATTCCGATGCACCTCTACAGGTTAACTGTATCCCTTGGACTTTCACAGTGACGATGAAACACAGAAATAGCATCGGAATTAAATATAAGGGACACAATGCCGATTTAAGTACAGGAAGACTAACTCCTCCTACTGTCTATGTTTTGAGCGTTTCCTGTGACATCAGTTTTACTTTCCGTTGCACCTCTGCAGGTTTACTGTATCCCTTGGACCTTACCATTGACGATGAAACACAGAAATTGTATCGGAATTAAATATAAGAGACATAATGCAGACTTAAGTACAGAAGACTGAGTCTTCCTACGGTCTATGATTTGAGCGTTTCCTGTGTCACCAGTTTTACATTCTGATGCACCTCTGCGGGTTTACTCTATCCCTTGGACCTTCCCATTGACGATGAAACACAGAAATTGCATCGGAATTAAATAGAAGAGACACAATGCCGACTTAAGTACAGGATGACTGAGTCTTCCTACTGTCTATAATTTGAGCGTTTCCTGTGTCACCAGTTTTACATACCGATGTACCTCTACAGGTATACTGTATCCCTTGGACCTTCACAGTTACGATGAAACACAGAAATTACATCGGAATTAAATATAAGAGACACAACGCCTACTTAAGTACAAGAAAACTGAGTCTTCTTGCGGTCTACGTTTTGAGCGTTTCCTGTGTCACCCGTTTTACATTCCGATTCACCTCTGCATGTTTACTGTATCCGTTGGACCTTCCCATTGACGATGAAACACAGAAATTGCATCGAAATTAAATATAAGAGACACAACGCCTACTTAAGTACAAGAAAACTGAGTCTTCTTGCGGTCTATGTTTTGAGCGTTTCCTGTGTCACCCGTTTTACATTCTGATGCACCTCTGCCTGTTTACTGTATACCTTGGACCTTCCCATTGTCGATGAAACACAGAAATCGCATCGGAAATAAATATAAGAGACACAATGCCGACATAAGTACAGGAAGACTGAGTCTTCCTACTATCTATGTTTTGAGCGTTTCCTGTGTCACCAGTTTTACATTCCGATGCACCTCTGCAGGTTTACTGTATCCCTTGGACCTTCCCATTCACGATGAAACACAGAAATTTCATCGGAAATAAATATAAGAGACACAATGCCGACTTAAGTACAGGAAAACTGTCTTCCTACTGTCTATAATTTGAGCGTTTCCTGTGTCACCAGTTTTACATTCCGATGCACCTCTGCAGGTTTACTGTATCCCTTGGACCTTACCATTGACGATGAAACACAGAAATTGTATCGCAATTAAATATAAGAGACATAATGCCGACTTAAGTACAGGAAGACTGAGTCTTCCTACGGTCAATGTTTTGAACGTTTCCTGTGTCACCAATTTTACATTCCGATGCACCTCTGCAGGTTTACTGTATCCCTTGGACTTTCCCATTGACGATGAAACACAGAAATTGCATCGGAATTAAATGTAAGAGACACAATGCCGACTTAAGTACAGGAAGACTGAGTCTTCCTACTGTCTATGTTTTGAATGTGTCCTGTGTCATCTGTTTTACTTTCCGATGCACCTCTGCAGGTTTACTATATCCCTTGGACCTTCAGATTTACGATGAAACACAGAAATTTCATCGGAAATAAATATAAGAGACAAAATGCCGACTTAAGTACAGGAAGAGGGAGTCTTCCTACTGTCTATGTTTTGAGCGTTTCCTGTGTCACCAGTTTTACATTCCGATGCACCTCTGCAGGTTTACTGTATCCCTTGGACTTTCCCATTGACGATGAAACACAGAAATTGCATCGGAATTAAATGTAAGAGACACAATGCCGACTTAAGTACAGGAAGACTGAGTCTTCCTACTGTCTATGTTTTGAGCGTTTCCTGTGTCACTAGTTTTACATTCCGATGCACCTCTGCAGGTTTACTGTATCCCTTGGACTTTCACAGTGACGATGAAACACAGAAATAGCATCGGAATTAAATATAAGAGACACAATGCCGATTTAAGTACAGGAAGACTAACTCCTCCTACTGTCTATGGTTTCAGCGTTTCCTGTGACATCAGTTTTACTTTCCGTTGCACCTCTGCAGGTTTACTGTATCCCTTGGACCTTACCATTGACGATGAAACACAGAAATTGTATCGGAATTAAATATAAGAGACATAATGCCGACTTAAGTACAGAAGACTGAGTCTTCCTACGGTCTATGTTTTGAGCGTTTCCTGTGTCCCCAGTTTTACATTGCGATGCACCTCTGCCTGTTTACTGTATCCCTTGGACCTTCCCATTGTCGATGAAACACAGAAATCTCATCGGAAATAAATATAAGAGACACAATGCCGACTTAAGTACAGGAAGACTGAGCCTACTATCTATGTTTTGAGCGTCTCCTGTGTCACCAGTTATACATTCCGATGCACCTCTGCAGGTTTACTGTATCCCTTGGACCTTCCCATTCACGATGAAACACAGAAATTTCATCGGAAATAAATATAAGAGACACAATGCCGACTTAGGTACAGGAAGACTGAGTCTTCCTACTGTCTATGTTTTGAGCGTTTCCTGTGTCACCAGTTTTACATTCCGATGCACCTCTGCAGGTTTACTGTATCCCTTGGACCCTACCATTGACGATGAAACACAAGAATTGTATCGGAATTAAATATAAGAGACATAATGCCGACTTAAGTACAGAAGACTGAGTCTTCCTACTGTCTATGTTTTGAATGTGTCCTGTGTCATCTGTTTTACTTTCCGATGCACCTCTGCAGGTTTACTATATCCCTTGGACCTTCCCATTGACGATGAAACACAGAAATTGCATCGGAATTAAATATAAGAGACACAATGCCGACTTAAGTACAGGAAGACTGAGTCTTCCTACTGTCTATAATTTGAGCGTTTCCTGTGTCACAAGTTTTACATTCCGATGCACCTCTACAGGTTAACTGTATCCCTTGGACTTTCACAGTGACGATGAAACACAGAAATAGCATCGGAATTAAATATAAGAGACACAATGCCGATTTAAGTACAGGAAGACTAACTCCTCCTACTGTCTATGTTTTGAGCGTTTCCTGTGTCATCAGTTTTACTTTCCGTTGCACCTCTGCAGGTTTACTGTATCCCTTGGACCTTACCATTGACGATGAAACACAGAAATTGTATCGGAATTAAATATAAGAGACATAATGCAGACTTAAGTACAGAAGACTGAGTCTTCCTACGGTCTATGATTTGAGCGTTTCCTGTGTCACCAGTTTTACATTCTGATGCACCTCTGCAGGTTTACTCTATCCCTTGGACCTTCCCATTGACGATGAAACACAGAAATTGCATCGGAATTAAATAGAAGAGACACAATGCCGACTTAAGTACAGGATGACTGAGTCTTCCTACTGTCTATAATTTGAGCGTTTCCTGTGTCACCAGTTTTACATACCGATGTACCTCTACAGGTATACTGTATCCCTTGGACCTTCACAGTTACGATGAAACACAGAAATTACATCGGAATTAAATATAAGAGACACAACGCCTACTTAAGTACAAGAAAACTGAGTCTTCTTGCGGTCTATGTTTTGAGCGTTTCCTGTGTCACCCGTTTTACATTCCGATTCACCTCTGCATGTTTACTGTATCCTTTGGACCTTCCCATTGACGATGAAACACAGAAATTGCATCGAAATTAAATATAAGAGACACAACGCCTACTTAAGTACAAGAAAACTGAGTCTTCTTGCGGTCTATGTTTTGAGCGTCTCCTGTGTCACCCGTTTTATATTCCGATGCACCTCTGCCTGTTTACTGTATCCCTTGGACCTTCCCATTGTCGATGAAACACAGAAATCGCATCGGAAATAAATATAAGAGACACAATGCCGACATAAGTACAGGAAGACTGAGTCTTCCTACTATCTATGTTTTGAGCGTTTCCTGTGTCACCAGTTTTACATTCCGATGCACCTCTGCAGGTTTACTGTATCCCTTGGACCTTCCCATTCACGATGAAACACAGAAATTTCATCGGAAATAAATATAAGAGACACAATGCCGACTTAAGTACAGGAAAACTGTCTTCCTACTGTCTATAATTTGAGCGTTTCCTGTGTCACCAGTTTTACATTCCGATGCACCTCTGCAGGTTTACTGTATCCCTTGGACCTTACCATTGACGGTGAAAAACAGAAATTGTATCGCAATTAAATATAAGAGACATAATGCCGACTTAAGTACAGAAGACTGAGTCTTCCTACGGTCTATGTTTTGAGCGTTTCCTGTGTCACCAATTTTACATTCCGATGCACCTCTGCAGGTTTACTGTATCCCTTGGACTTTCCCATTGACGATGAAACACAGAAATTGCATCGGAATTAAATGTAAGAGACACAATGCCGACTTAAGTACAGGAAGACTGAGTCTTCCTACTGTCTATGTTTTGAGCGTTTCCTGTGTCACTAGTTTTACATTCCGATGCACCTCTGAAGGTTTACTGTATCCCTTGGACCTTCCCATTGACGATGAAACACAGAAATTGCATCGGAATTAAATATAAGAGACACAATGCCAACTTAAGTACAGGAGGACTGAGTCTTCCTACTGTCTATAATTTGAGCGTTGCCTGTGTCACCAGTTTTACATTCCGATGCATCTCTACAGGTTTACTGTATCCCTTGGACCTTCACAGTGACGATGAAACACAGAAATTGCATCGGAATTAAATATAAGAGACACAATGCCGATTTAAGTACAGGAAGACTAACTCCTCCTACTGTCTATGTTTTGAGCGATTCCTGTGACATCAGTTTTACTTTCCGTTGCACCTCTGCAGGTTTACTATATCCCTTGGACCTTCCCATTCACGATGAAACACAGAAATTGCATCGGAATTAAATATAAGAGACACAATGCCGACTTAAGTACAGGAAGACTGGGTCTTCCTACTGTCTATGTTTTGAGCGTTTCCTGTGTCACTAGTTTTACATTCCGATGCACTTCTGCAGGTTTACTGTATCCCTTGGACCATACCATTGACGATGAAACACAGAAATTGTATCGGAATTAAATATAAGAGACATAATGCCGACTTAAGTACAGAAGACTGAGTCTTCCTATGGTCTATGTTTTGAGCGTTTCCTGTGTCACCAGTTTTACATTCTGATGCACCTCTGCAGGTTTACTGTATCCCTTGGACCTTCGCATTGACGATGAAACACAGAATTTGCATCGAAATTAAATATAAGAGACACAACGCCGACTTAAGTACAAGAAAACTGAGTCTTCTTGCGGTCTATGTTTTGAGCGTTTCCTGTGTCACCCGTTTTACATTCCGATGCACCTCTGCCTGTTTACTGTATCCCTTGGACCTTCCCATTGTCGATGAAACACAGAAATCGCATCGGAAATAAATATAAGAGACACAATGCCGACTTAAGTACAGGAAGACTGAGTCTTCCTACTATCTATGTTTTGAGCGTCTCCTGTCTCACCAGTTATAAATTCCGATGCACCTCTGCAGGTTTACTGTATCCCTTGAACCATCCCATTCACGATGAAACACAGAAATTTCATCGGAAATAAATATAAGAGACTCAATGCCGACTTAAGTACAGGAAGACTGAGTCTTCCTACTGTCTATAATTTGAGCGTTTCCTGTGTCACCAGTTTTACATTCCGATGCACCTCTGCAGGTTTACTGTATCCCTTGGAACTTACCATTGACGATGAAACACAGAAATTGTATCGGAATTAAATATAAGAGACATAATGCCGACTTAAGTACAGAAGACTGAGTCTTCCTACGGTCTATGTTTTGAGCGTTTTCTGTGTCACCAGTTTTACATTCCGATGCACCTCTGCAGGTTTACTGTATCCCTTGGACTTTCCCATTGACGATGAAACACAGAAATTGCTTCGGAATTAAATGTAAGAGACACAATGCCGACTTAAGTACAGGAAGACTGAGTCTTCCTACTATTTATGTTTTGAGCGTTTCCTGTGTCACCAGTTATACATTCCGATTCACCTCTGCAGGTTTACTGTATCCCTTGGACCTTCCCATTCACGATGAAACACAGAAATTTCATCGGAAATAAATATAAGAGACACAATGCCGACTTGAGTACAGGAAGACTGAGTCTTCCTACTGTCTATAATTTGAGCGTTTCCTGTGTCACCAGTTTTACATTCCGATGCACCTCTGCAGGTTTACTGTATCCCTTGGACCTTCCCATTGACGATGAAAATCAGAAAGTGCATCGGAATTATATATAAGAGACACAACGCCGACTTAAGTACATGAAAACTGTGCCTTCTTACGGTCTATGTTTTGAGCGTTTCCTGTGTCACCAGGTTTAAATTCCGATGCACCTCTGCAGGTTTACTGTATCCCTTGGAACTTCCCATTGACGATGAAACACAGAAATTGCATCGGAATTAAGTATTAGAGACACAGTGCCGACTTAAGATCAGGATGACTGGATCTTCTTACTGTCTATGTTTTGAGCGTTTCCCGTGTCAACAGTTTTACATTCCGATGCACCTCTGCAGGTTTACTGTATCCCTTGGACCTTCACAGTGACGATGAATCACAGAAATTGCATCGGAATTAAATATAAGAGTCACAATGCAGACTTAAGAACTGGAAGACTAAATCCTGCTACTGTCTATGTTTTGAGCGTTTCCTGTGTCATCAGTTTTACCTTCCGATGCACCTCTGCTTGATAACTATATCCCTTGGACCTTCCCATTCACGATGAAACACTGAAATTTCATCGGAAATAAATATAAGAGACACAATGCCGACTTAAGTACAGGAAGACTGAGTCTTCCTACTGTCTATGATTTGAGCGTTTCCTGTGTCACCAGTTTTACATTCCGATGCACCTCTGCAGGTTTACTGTATCCCTTGGAGCTTCCCATTGACGATGAAACACAGAAATTGCATCGGAATTAAATATAAGAGACACAATGCCGACTTAAGTACAGGAAGACTGAGTCTTCCTACTGTCTATGTTTTGAGCGTTTCCTGTGTCACTAGTTATACATTCCGATGCACCTCTGCAGGTTTATTGTATCCCTTGGACCTTCCCATTGACGATGAAACACAGAAATTGCATCGGAATTAAATATAAGAGACACAATGCCGACTTAAGTACAGGAAGACTGAGTCTTCCTACTGTCTATTTTTTGAGCATTTCCTGTGTCACCAGTTTTACATTCTCATGCACTTCTGCAGGTTTTCTGTATCCCTTGGACCTTCCCATTCAAGATAAAACACAGAAATTGCTTCGCAATTAAATATAAGAGACACAATGCCGACTTAAGTACAGGAAGACTGAGTCTTCCTACTTTCTATTTTTTGAGTGTTTCCTGTGTCTCCAGTTTTGCATTCCAATGTGCCTCTGCAGGTTTACTGTATCCCTTGGACCTTCCCATTGACGATGAAACACAGAAATTGCATCGGAATTAAATATAAGAGACACAATGCCGACTTAAGTACAGGAAGACTGAGTCTTCCTACTGTCTATGTTGTGAGCGTTTCCTGTGTCACCAATTTTACATTCTGATGCACCTCTGCAGGTTTACTGTACCCCTTGGACCTTCCCATTGACGATGAAACACAGAAATTGCATCGGAATTAAATATAAGAGACACAATGCCGACTTAAGTACAGGAAGACTGAGTCTTCCTACTGTCTATGTTTTGAGCGTTTCCTGTGTCACCGGTTTTACATTCTGATGCACCTCTGCAGGTTTACTGTATCCCTTGGACCTTCCCATTGACGATGAAACACAGAAATTGGATCGGAATTAAATATAAGAGAAACAATGCCGACTTAACTACAGGAAGATGAGTCTTCCCACTGACTATAATTTGAGCGTTTCCTGTGTCACCAGTTTTACATTCTGATGCACCTCTGCAGGTTTACTGTATCCCTTGGACATTACCATTGACGATGAAACACAGAAATTGCATCGGAATTAAATATAAGAGACACAATGCCGACTTAAGTACAGGATGACTGAGTCTTCCTACTGTCTGTAATTTGAGCGTTTCCTGTGTCACCAGTTTTACATTCCGATGCACCTCTACAGGTTTACTGTATCCCATGGACCTTCACAGTTACGATGAAACACAGAAGTTACATCGGAGTTAAATATAAGAGACACAATGACGACTTAAGTACAAGACAACAGTCTTCTTACAGTCAATGTTTTGAGCGTTTCCTGTGTCACCAGTTTTACATTCCGATGCACCTCTGCATGGTTACTGTATCCCTTGGACCTTCCCATTGGCGATGAAACACACAAATTGCATCCAAATTAAATATAAGATACACAATGCCGACTTAAGTACAGGAAGACTAAATCCTGCTACTGTCTATGTTTTGAGCGTATCCTGTGTCATCAGTTTTACTTTACGATGCACCTCTGCAGGTTTACTATATCCCTTGGACCTTCCCATTGACGATGAAACACAGAAATTTCATCGGAAATAAATATAAGAGACACAATGCCGACTTATGTACAGGAAGACTGAGTCCTCCTACTGTCTATGTTTTGAGCGTTTCCTGTGTCACTAGTTATACATTCAGTTGCACCTCCTCAGGTTTACTGTATCCCTTGGACCTTCCCATTGACGATGAAACACAGAAATTGCATCGGAATTAAATATAAGAGACACAATGCCGACTTAAGTACAGGAAGACTGAGTCTTCCTACTGTCTATAATTTGAGCGTTTCCTGTGTCACAAGTTTTACATTCCGATGCACCTCTACAGGTTAACTGTATCCCTTGGACTTTCACAGTGACGATGAAACACAGAAATAGCATCGGAATTAAATATAAGGGACACAATGCCGATTTAAGTACAGGAAGACTAACTCCTCCTACTGTCTATGTTTTGAGCGTTTCCTGTGACATCAGTTTTACTTTCCGTTGCACCTCTGCAGGTTTACTGTATCCCTTGGACCTTACCATTGACGATGAAACACAGAAATTGTATCGGAATTAAATATAAGAGACATAATGCAGACTTAAGTACAGAAGACTGAGTCTTCCTACGGTCTATGATTTGAGCGTTTCCTGTGTCACCAGTTTTACATTCTGATGCACCTCTGCGGGTTTACTCTATCCCTTGGACCTTCCCATTGACGATGAAACACAGAAATTGCATCGGAATTAAATAGAAGAGACACAATGCCGACTTAAGTACAGGATGACTGAGTCTTCCTACTGTCTATAATTTGAGCGTTTCCTGTGTCACCAGTTTTACATACCGATGTACCTCTACAGGTATACTGTATCCCTTGGACCTTCACAGTTACGATGAAACACAGAAATTACATCGGAATTAAATATAAGAGACACAACGCCTACTTAAGTACAAGAAAACTGAGTCTTCTTGCGGTCTACGTTTTGAGCGTTTCCTGTGTCACCCGTTTTACATTCCGATTCACCTCTGCATGTTTACTGTATCCGTTGGACCTTCCCATTGACGATGAAACACAGAAATTGCATCGAAATTAAATATAAGAGACACAACGCCTACTTAAGTACAAGAAAACTGAGTCTTCTTGCGGTCTATGTTTTGAGCGTTTCCTGTGTCACCCGTTTTACATTCTGATGCACCTCTGCCTGTTTACTGTATACCTTGGACCTTCCCATTGTCGATGAAACACAGAAATCGCATCGGAAATAAATATAAGAGACACAATGCCGACGTAAGTACAGGAAGACTGAGTCTTCCTACTATCTATGTTTTGAGCGTTTCCTGTGTCACCAGTTTTACATTCCGATGCACCTCTGCAGGTTTACTGTATCCCTTGGACCTTCCCATTCACGATGAAACACACAAATTTCATCGGAAATAAATATAAGAGACACAATGCCGACTTAAGTACAGGAAAACTGTCTTCCTACTGTCTATAATTTGAGCGTTTCCTGTGTCACCAGTTTTACATTCCGATGCACCTCTGCAGGTTTACTGTATCCCTTGGACCTTACCATTGACGATGAAACACAGAAATTGTATCGCAATTAAATATAAGAGACATAATGCCGACTTAAGTACAGGAAGACTGAGTCTTCCTACGGTCAATGTTTTGAGCGTTTCCTGTGTCACCAATTTTACATTCCGATGCACCTCTGCAGGTTTACTGTATCCCTTGGACTTTCCCATTGACGATGAAACACAGAAATTGCATCGGAATTAAATGTAAGAGACACAATGCCGACTTAAGTACAGGAAGACTGAGTCTTCCTACTGTCTATGTTTTGAATGTGTCCTGTGTCATCTGTTTTACTTTCCGATGCACCTCTGCAGGTTTACTATATCCCTTGGACCTTCAGATTTACGATGAAACACAGAAATTTCATCGGAAATAAATATAAGAGACAAAATGCCGACTTAAGTACAGGAAGAGGGAGTCTTCCTACTGTCTATGTTTTGAGCGTTTCCTGTGTCACCAGTTTTACATTCCGATGCACCTCTGCAGGTTTACTGTATCCCTTGGACTTTCCCATTGACGATGAAACACAGAAATTGCATCGGAATTAAATGTAAGAGACACAATGCCGACTTAAGTACAGGAAGACTGAGTCTTCCTACTGTCTATGTTTTGAGCGTTTCCTGTGTCACTAGTTTTACATTCCGATGCACCTCTGCAGGTTTACTGTATCCCTTGGACTTTCACAGTGACGATGAAACACAGAAATAGCATCGGAATTAAATATAAGAGACACAATGCCGATTTAAGTACAGGAAGACTAACTCCTCCTACTGTCTATGGTTTCAGCGTTTCCTGTGACATCAGTTTTACTTTCCGTTGCACCTCTGCAGGTTTACTGTATCCCTTGGACCTTACCATTGACGATGAAACACAGAAATTGTATCGGAATTAAATATAAGAGACATAATGCCGACTTAAGTACAGAAGACTGAGTCTTCCTACGGTCTATGTTTTGAGCGTTTCCTGTGTCCCCAGTTTTACATTGCGATGCACCTCTGCCTGTTTACTGTATCCCTTGGACCTTCCCATTGTCGATGAAACACAGAAATCTCATCGGAAATAAATATAAGAGACACAATGCCGACTTAAGTACAGGAAGACTGAGTCTTCCTACTATCTATGTTTTGAGCGTCTCCTGTGTCACCAGTTATACATTCCGATGCACCTCTGCAGGTTTACTGTATCCCTTGGACCTTCCCATCCACGATGAAACACAGAAATTTCATCGGAAATAAATATAAGAGTCACAATGCCGACTTAGGTACTGGAAGACTGAGTCTTCCTACTGTCTATGTTTTGAGCGTTTCCTGTGTCACCAGTTTTACATTCCGATGCACCTCTGCAGGTTTACTGTATCCCTTGGACCCTACCATTGACGATGAAACACAAGAATTGTATCGGAATTAAATATAAGAGACATAATGCCGACTTAAGTACAGAAGACTGAGTCTTCCTACTGTCTATGTTTTGAATGTGTCCTGTGTCATCTGTTTTACTTTCCGATGCACCTCTGCAGGTTTACTATATCCCTTGGACCTTCCCATTGACGATGAAACACAGAAATTGCATCGGAATTAAATATAAGAGACACAATGCCGACTTAAGTACAGGAAGACTGAGTCTTCCTACTGTCTATAATTTGAGCGTTTCCTGTGTCACAAGTTTTACATTCCGATGCACCTCTACAGGTTAACTGTATCCCTTGGACTTTCACAGTGACGATGAAACACAGAAATAGCATCGGAATTAAATATAAGAGACACAATGCCGATTTAAGTACAGGAAGACTAACTCCTCCTACTGTCTATGTTTTGAGCGTTTCCTGTGACATCAGTTTTACTTTCCGTTGCACCTCTGCAGGTTTACTGTATCCCTTGGACCTTACCATTGACGATGAAACACAGAAATTGTATCGGAATTAAATATAAGAGACATAATGCAGACTTAAGTACAGAAGACTGAGTCTTCCTACGGTCTATGATTTGAGCGTTTCCTGTGTCACCAGTTTTACATTCTGATGCACCTCTGCAGGTTTACTCTATCCCTTGGACGTTCCCATTGACGATGAAACACAGAAATTGCATCGGAATTAAATAGAAGAGACACAATGCCGACTTAAGTACAGGATGACTGAGTCTTCCTACTGTCTATAATTTGAGCGTTTCCTGTGTCACCAGTTTTACATACCGATGTACCTCTACAGGTATACTGTATCCCTTGGACCTTCACAGTTACGATGAAACACAGAAATTACATCGGAATTAAATATAAGAGACACAACGCCTACTTAAGTACAAGAAAACTGAGTCTTCTTGCGGTCTATGTTTTGAGCGTTTCCTGTGTCACCCGTTTTACATTCCGATTCACCTCTGCATGTTTACTGTATCCTTTGGACCTTCCCATTGACGATGAAACACAGAAATTGCATCGAAATTAAATATAAGAGACACAACGCCTACTTAAGTACAAGAAAACTGAGTCTTCTTGCGGTCTATGTTTTGAGCGTTTCCTGTGTCACCCGTTTTATATTCCGATGCACCTCTGCCTGTTTACTGTATCCCTTGGACCTTACCATTGACGGTGAAACACAGAAATTGTATCGCAATTAAATATAAGAGACATAATGCCGACTTAAGTACAGAAGACTGAGTCTTCCTACGGTCTATGTTTTGAGCGTTTCCTGTGTCACCAATTTTACATTCCGATGCACCTCTGCAGGTTTACTGTATCCCTTGGACCTTACCATTGACGGTGAAACACAGAAATTGTATCGCAATTAAATATAAGAGACATAATGCCGACTTAAGTACAGAAGACTGAGTCTTCCTACGGTCTATGTTTTGAGCGTTTCCTGTGTCACCAATTTTACATTCCGATGCACCTCTGCAGGTTTACTGTATCCCTTGGACTTTCCCATTGACGATGAAACACAGAAATTGCATCGGAATTAAATGTAAGAGACACAATGCCGACTTAAGTACAGGAAGACTGAGTCTTCCTACTGTCTATGTTTTGAGCGTTTCCTGTGTCACTAGTTTTACATTCCGATGCACCTCTGAAGGTTTACTGTATCCCTTGGACCTTCCCATTGACGATGAAACACAGAAATTGCATCGGAATTAAATATAAGAGACACAATGCCAACTTAAGTACAGGAGGACTGAGTCTTCCTACTGTCTATAATTTGAGCGTTGCCTGTGTCACCAGTTTTACATTCCGATGCATCTCTACAGGTTTACTGTATCCCTTGGACCTTCACAGTGACGATGAAACACAGAAATAGCATCGGAATTAAATATAAGAGACACAATGCCGATTTAAGTACAGGAAGACTAACTCCTCCTACTGTCTATGTTTTGAGCGATTCCTGTGACATCAGTTTTACTTTCCGTTGCACCTCTGCAGGTTTACTATATCCCTTGGACCTTCCCATTCACGATGAAACACAGAAATTGCATCGGAATTAAATATAAGAGACACAATGCCGACTTAAGTACAGGAAGACTGAGTCTTCCTACTGTCTATAATTTGAGCGTTTCCTGTGTCACAAGTTTTACATTCCGATGCACCTCTACAGGTTTACTGTATCCCTTGGACTTTCACAGTGACGATGAAACACAGAAATAGCATCGGAATGAAATATAAGAGACACAATGCCGATTTAAGTACAGGAAGACTAACTCCTCCTACTGTCTATGTTTTGAGCGTTTCCTGTGTCACCAGTTTTACATTCCGATGCACCTCTGCAGGTTTACTGTATCCCTTGGACCTTCCCATTGACGATGAAAATCAGAAAGTGCATCGGAATTATATATAAGAGACACAACGCCGACTTAAGTACATGAAAACTGTGCCTTCTTACGGTCTATGTTTTGAGCGTTTCCTGTGTCACCAGGTTTAAATTCCGATGCACCTCTGCAGGTTTACTGTATCCCTTGGAACTTCCCATTGACGATGAAACACAGCAATTGCATCGGAATTAAGTATTAGAGACACAGTGCCGACTTAAGATCAGGATGACTGGATCTTCTTACTGTCTATGTTTTGAGCGTTTCCCGTGTCAACAGTTTTACATTCCGATGCACCTCTGCAGGTTTACTGTATCCCTTGGACCTTCACAGTGACGATGAATCACAGAAATTGCATCGGAATTAAATATAAGAGTCACAATGCAGACTTAAGAACTGGAAGACTAAATCCTGCTACTGTCTATGTTTTGAGCGTTTCCTGTGTCATCAGTTTTACCTTCCGATGCACCTCTGCTTGATAACTATATCCCTTGGACCTTCCCATTCACGATGAAACACTGAAATTTCATCGGAAATAAATATAAGAGACACAATGCCGACTTAAGTACAGGAAGACTGAGTCTTCCTACTGTCTATGATTTGAGCGTTTCCTGTGTCACCAGTTTTACATTCCGATGCACCTCTGCAGGTTTACTGTATCCCTTGGAGCTTCCCATTGACGATGAAACACAGAAATTGCATCGGAATTAAATATAAGAGACACAATGCCGACTTAAGTACAGGAAGACTGAGTCTTCCTACTGTCTATGTTTTGAGCGTTTCCTGTGTCACTAGTTATACATTCCGATGCACCTCTGCAGGTTTATTGTATCCCTTGGACCTTCCCATTGACGATGAAACACAGAAATTGCATCGGAATTAAATATAAGAGACACAATGCCGACTTAAGTACAGGAAGACTGAGTCTTCCTACTGTCTATTTTTTGAGCGTTTCCTGTGTCACCAGTTTTACATTCTCATGCACTTCTGCAGGTTTTCTGTATCCCTTGGACCTTCCCATTCAAGATAAAACACAGAAATTGCTTCGCAATTAAATATAAGAGACACAATGCCGACTTAAGTACAGGAGGACTGAGTCTTCCTACTTTCTATTTTTTGAGTGTTTCCTGTGTCTCCAGTTTTGCATTCCAATGTGCCTCTGCAGGTTTACTGTATCCCTTGGACCTTCCCATTGACGATGAAACACAGAAATTGCATCGGAATTAAATATAAGAGACACAATGCCGACTTAAGTACAGGAAGACTGAGTCTTCCTACTGTCTATGTTGTGAGCGTTTCCTGTGTCACCAATTTTACATTCTGATGCACCTCTGCAGGTTTACTGTACCCCTTGGACCTTCCCATTGACGATGAAACACAGAAATTGCATCGGAATTAAATATAAGAGACACAATGCCGACTTAAGTACAGGAAGACTGAGTCTTCCTACTGTCTATGTTTTGAGCGTTTCCTGTGTCACCGGTTTTACATTCTGATGCACCTCTGCAGGTTTACTGTATCCCTTGGACCTTCCCATTGACGATGAAACACAGAAATTGCATCGGAATTAAATATAAGAGAAACAATGCCGACTTAACTACAGGAAGATGAGTCTTCCCACTGACTATAATTTGAGCGTTTCCTGTGTCACCAGTTTTACATTCTGATGCACCTCTGCAGGTTTACTGTATCCCTTGGACATTACCATTGACGATGAAACACAGAAATTGCATCGGAATTAAATATAAGAGACACAATGCCGACTTAAGTACAGGATGACTGAGTCTTCCTACTGTCTGTAATTTGAGCGTTTCCTGTGTCACCAGTTTTACATTCCGATGCACCTCTACAGGTTTACTGTATCCCATGGACCTTCACAGTTACGATGAAACACAGAAGTTACATCGGAATTAAATATAAGAGACACAATGACGACTTAAGTACAAGACAACAGTCTTCTTACAGTCAATGTTTTGAGCGTTTCCTGTGTCACCAGTTTTACATTCCGATGCACCTCTGCATGGTTACTGTATCCCTTGGACCTTCCCATTGGCGATGAAACACACAAATTGCATCCAAATTAAATATAAGATACACAATGCCGACTTAAGTACAGGAAGACTAAATCCTGCTACTGTCTATGTTTTGAGCGTATCCTGTGTCATCAGTTTTACTTTACGATGCACCTCTGCAGGTTTACTATATCCCTTGGACCTTCCCATTGACGATGAAACACAGAAATTTCATCGGAAATAAATATAAGAGACACAATGCCGACTTATGTACAGGAAGACTGAGTCCTCCTACTGTCTATGTTTTGAGCGTTTCCTGTGTCACTAGTTATACATTCCGTTGCACCTCCTCAGGTTTACTGTATCCCTAGGACCTTCCCATTGACGATGAAACACAGAAATTGCATCGGAATTAAATATAAGAGACACAATGCCGACTTAAGTACAGGAAGACTGAGTCTTCCTACTGTCTATGTTGTGAGCGTTTCCTGTGTCACCATTTTTACATTCTGATGCACCACTGCAGGATTACTGTACCCCTTGGACCTTCCCATTGACGATGAAACACAGAAATTGCATCGGAATTGAATATAAGAGAAAGAATGCCGACTTAAGTACAGGAAGACTGAGTCTTCCTACTGTCTATAATTTGAGCGTTTCCTGTGTCACCAGTTTTACATTCCGATGCTCCTCTGCAGGCTTACTGTATCCCTTGGAACTTACCATTGACGATGAAACACAGAAATTGTATCGGAATTAAATATAAGAGACATAATGCCGACTTAAGTACAGAAGACTGAGTCTTCCTACGGTCTATGTTTTGAGCGTTTTCTGTGTCACCAGTTTTACATTCCGATGCACCTCTGCAGGTTTACTGTATCCCTTGGACTTTCCCATTGACGATGAAACACAGAAATTGCATCGGAATGACGCAATGCCGACTTAAGTACAGGAAGACTGAGTCTTCCTACTATTTATGTTTTGAGCGTTTCCTGTGTCACCAGTTATACATTCCGATTCACCTCTGCAGGTTTACTGTATCCCTTGGACCTTCCCATTCACGATGAAACACAGAAATTTCATCGGAAATAAATATAAGGGACACAATGCCGACTTGAGTACAGGAAGACTGAGTCTTCCTACTGTCTATAATTTGAGCGTTTCCTGTGTCACCAGTTTTACATTCCGATGCACCTCTGCAGGTTTACTGTATCCCTTGGACCTTCCCATTGACGATGAAAATCAGAAAGTGCATCGGAATTATATATAAGAGACACAACGCCGACTTAAGTACATGAAAACTGAGCCTTCTTACGGTCTATGTTTTGAGCGTTTCCTGTGTCACCAGGTTTAAATTCCGATGCACCTCTGCAGGTTTACTGTATCCCTTGGAACTTCCCATTGACGATGAAACACAGAAATTGCATCGGAATTAAGTATTAGAGACACAGTGCCGACTTAAGATCAGGATGACTGGATCTTCTTACTGTCTATGTTTTGAGCGTTTCCCGTGTCAACAGTTTTACATTCCGATGCACCTCTGCAGGTTTACTGTATCCCTTGGACCTTCACAGTGACGATGAATCACAGAAATTGCATCGGAATTAAATATAAGAGTCACAATGCAGACTTAAGTACTGGAAGACTAAATCCTGCTACTGTCTATGTTTTGAGCGTTTCCTGTGTCATCAGTTTTGCCTTCCGATGCACCTCTGCTTGTTAACTATATCCCTTGGACCTTCCCATTCACGATGAAACACTGAAATTTCATCGGAAATAAATATAAGAGACACAATGCCGACTTAAGTACAGGAAGACTGAGTCTTCCTACTTTCTATTTTTTGAGTGTTTCCTGTGTCACCAGTTTTGCATTCCAATGTGCCTCTGCAGGTTTACTGTATCCCTTGGACCTTCCCATTGACGATGAAACACAGAAATTGCATCGGAATTAAATATAAGAGACACAATGCCGACTTAAGTACAGGAAGACTGAGTCTTCCTACTGTCTATGTTGTGAGCGTTTCCTGTGTCACCATTTTTACATTCTGATGCACCTCTGCAGGTTTACTGTACCCCTTGGACCTTCCCATTGACGATGAAACACAGAAATTGCATCGGAATTAAATATAAGAGACACAATGCCGACTTAAGTACAGGAAGACTGAGTCTTCCTACTGTCTATGTTTTGAGCGTTTCCTGTGTCACCGGTTTTACATTCTGATGCACCTCTGCAGGTTTACTGTATCCCTTGGACCTTCCCATTGACGATGAAACACAGAAATTTCATCGGAAATAAATATAAGAGACACAATGCCGACTTATGTACAGGAAGACTGAGTCCTCATACTGTCTATGTTTTGAGCGTTTCCTGTGTCACTAGTTATACATTCCGTTGCACCTCCTCAGGTTTACTGTATCCCTAGGACCTTCCCATTGACCATGAAACACAGAAATTGCATCGGAATTAAATATAAGAGACACAATGCCGACTTAAGTACAGGAAGACTGAGTCCTCCTACTGTCTATGTTGTGAGCGTTTCCTGTGTCACCATTTTTACATTCTGATGCACCACTGCAGGATTACTGTACCCCTTGGACCTTCCCATTGACGATGAAACACAGAAATTGCATCGGAATTAAATATAAGAGAAACAATGCCGACTTAAGTACAGGAAGACTGAGTCGTCCTACTGTCTGTAATTTGAGCGTTTCCTGTGTCACCAGTTTTACATTCCGATGCACCTCTACAGGTTTACTGTATCCCTTGGACCTTCACAGTGACGATGGAACACAGAAATAGCATCGGAATTAAATATAAGAGACACAATGCCGACTTAAGTACAGGAAGACTAAGTCTTCCTACTGTCTATATTTTGAGTGTTTCCTGTGTCATCAGTTTTACTTTCCGATGCACCTCTGCAGGTTTACTATATCCCTTGGACCTTCCCATTCACGATCAAACACAGAAATTGCATCGGAATTAAATATAAGAGACACAATGCCGACTTAAGTACAGGATGACTGAGTCTTCCTACTGTCTATACTTTGAGCGTTTCCTGTGTCACCAGTTTTACATTCCGATGCACCTCTACAGGTTTACTGTATCCCTTGGACCTTTACAGCTAGGATGAAACTCAAAAATTACATCGGAATTAAATATAAGAGACACAATGACGACTTAAGTACAAGAAAACAGTTTTCTTACAGTCAATGTTTTGAGCGTTTCCTGTGTCACCAGTTTTACATTCCAATGGACCTCTGCATGTTTACTGTATCCCTTGGACCTTCCCATTGGCGATGAAACACACAAATTGCATCGAAATTAAATATAAGAGACACAATGCCGACTTCAGTACAGTAAGACTAAATGCTCCTACTGTCTATGTTTTGAGCGTTTCCTGTGTCACTAGTTATACATTCCGTTGCACCTCTGCAGGTTTACTGTATCCCTTGGACCTTCCCATTGACGATGAATCACAGAAATTGCATCGGAATTAAATATAAGAGACACAATGCCGACTTAGGTACAGGAAGACGGAGTCTTCCTACTGACTATGTTGCGAGCGTTTCCTGTGTCACCATTTTTATATTCTGATGCACCTCTGCAGGTTTACTGTACCACTTGGCCCTTCCCATTGACGATGAAACACAGAAATTGCATCGGAATTAAATATAAGAGACACAATGTCGACTTAAGTACAGGAAGACTGAGTCTTCCTACTGCCTATGATTTGAGCGTTTCCTGTGTCATCAGTTTTACATTCCGATGCACTTCTGCAGGTTTACTGTATCCCTTGGACCTTCCCATTGACGATGAAAATCAGAAAGTGCATCGGAATTATATATAAGAGACACAACGCCGACTTAAGTACATGAAAAATGAGCCTTCTTACGGTCTATGTTTTGAGCGTTTCCTGTGTCACCAGGTTTAAATTCCGATGCACCTCTGCAGGTTTACTGTATCCCTTGGAACTTCCCATTGACGATGAAACACAGAAATTGCATCGGAATTAAATATTAGAGACACAGTGCCGACTTAAGTACAGGGAGACTGAGCCTTCCTACTGTCTATGTTTTGAGCGTTTCCTGTGTCACTAGTTATACATTCCGATGCACCTCTGCAGGTTTATTGTATCCCTTGGACCTTCCCATTGACGATGAAACACAGAAATTGAATCGGAATTAAATATAAGAGACACAATGCCGACTTAAGTACTGGAAGACTGAGTCTTCCTACTGTCTATGTTTTGAGCATTTCCTGTGTCACCGGTTTTACATTCTGATGCACCTCTGCAGGTTTACTGTATCCCTTGGACCTTCCCATTGACCATGAAACTCAGAAATTGCATCGGAATTAAATATAAGAGAAACAATGCCGACTTAACTACAGGAAGATGAGTCTTCCTACTGTCTATAATTTGAGCGTTTCCTGTGTCACCAGTTTTACATTCTGATGCACCTCTGCAGGTTTACTGTATCCCTTGGACATTACCATTGACGATGAAACACAGAAATTGCATCGGAATTAAATATAAGAGACACAATGCCGACTTAAGTACAGGATGACTGAGTCTTCCTACTGTCTATAATTTGAGCGTTTCCTGTGTCACCAGTTTTACATTCCGATGCACCTCTACAGGTTTACTGTATCCCTTGGACCTTCACAGTTACGATGAAACACAGAAGTTACATCGGAATTAAATATAAGAGACACAATGACGACTTAAGTACAAGACAACAGTCTTCTTACAGTCAATGTTTTGAGTGTTTCCTGTGTCACCAGTTTTACATTATAATGCACCTCTGCATGTTTACTGTATCCCTTGGACCTTCCCATTGGCGATGAAACACACAAATTGCATCCAAATTAAATATAAGATACACAATGCCGACTTAAGTACAGGAAGACTAAATCCTGCTACTGTCTATGTTTTGAGCGTATCCTGTGTCATCAGTTTTACTTTACGATGCACCTCTGCAGGTTTACTATATCCCTTGGACCTTCCCATTCACGATGAAACACAGAAATTGCATCGGAAATAAATATAAGAGACACAATGCAGACTTAAGTACAGGAAGACTGTGTCTTCCTACTGTCTATGATTTGAGGGTTTCCTGTGTCACGAGTTTTACATTCCGATGCGCCTCTGCAGGTTTACTGTATCCCTTGGACCTTCCCATTGACGATGAGACACAGAAATTGCATCGGAATTAAATATAAGATACACAATGCCGACTTAAGTACAGGAAGACTGAGTCTTCCTACTGTCCATGTTTTGAGCGTTTCCTGTGTCACTAGTTTTACATTCCGATGCACCTCTGCAGGTTTACTGCATCACTTGGACCTTCCCATTAACGATGAAACACAGAAACTGCATCGGAAATAAATATAAGAGACACAATGCAGACTTAAGTACAGGAAGACTGAGTCTTCCTACTGTCTATGATTTGAGGGTTTCCTGTGTCACGAGTTTTACATTCCGATGCGCCTCTGCAGGTTTACTGTATCCCTTGGACCTTCCCATTGACGATGAGACACAGAAATTGCATCGGAATTAAATATAAGAGACACAATGCCGACTTAAGTATTGGAAGACTGAGTCTTCCTACTGTCTATGCTTTGAGCGTTTCCTGTGTCACTAGTTTTACATTCCGATGCACCTCTGCAGGTTTACTGCATCACTTGGACCTTCCCATTAACGATGAAACACAGAAACTGCATCGGAATTAAATATAAGAGACACAATGCCGACTTAAGTACAGGAAGACTGAGTCTTCCTACTGTCTATGTTCTGAGCGTTTCCTGTGTCACCAGTTTTACATTCTGATGCACCTCTGCAGGTTTACTGTATCCCTTGGACCTTCCCACTGACGATGAAACACAGAAATTGCATCGGAATTAAATATATGAGACACAATGCCGACTTAAGTACAGGATGACTGAGTCTTCCTACTGTCTATAACTTGAGCGTTTCCTGTGTCACCAGTTTTACATTCCGATGCACCTCTACAGGTTTACTGTATCCCTTGGACCTTCACAGTTAGGATGAAACTCAGAAATTACATCGGAATTAAATATAAGAGACACAATGACGACTTAAGTACAAGAAAACAGTTTTCTTACAGTCAATGTTTTGAGCGTTTCCTGTGTCACCAGTTTTACATTCCAATGGACCTCTGCTTGTTTACTGTATCCCTTGGACCTTCCCATTGGCGATGAAACACACAAATTGCATCGAAATTAAATATAAGAGACACAATGCCGACTTCAGTACAGTAAGACTAAATCCTCCTACTGTCTATGTTTTGAGCGTTTCCTGTGTCACCAGGTTTAAATTCCGATGCACCTCTGCAGGTTTACTGTATCCCTTGGAACTTCCCATTGACGATGAAACACAGAAATTGCATCGGAATTAAATATTAGAGACGCAGTGCCGACTTAAGTACAGGGAGACTGAGCCTTCCTACTGTCTATGTTTTGAGCGTTTCCTGTGTCACTAGTTATACATTCCGATGCACCTCTGCAGGTTTATTGTATCCCTTGGACCTTCCCATTGACGATGAAACACAGAAATTGCATCGGAATTAAATATAAGAGACACAAAGCCGACTTAAGTACAGGAAGACTGAGTGTTACTACTGTCTATTTTTTGAGCGGTTCCTGTGTCACCAGTTTTACATTCTGATGCACTTCTGCAGGTTTACTGTATCCGTTGGACCTTCCCATTCACGATAAAACACAGAAATTGCATCGCAATTAAATATAAGAGACACAATGCCGACTTAAGTACAGGAAGACTGAGTCTTCCTACTGTCTATGTTCTGAGCGTTTCCTGTGTCACCAGTTTTGCATTCCAATGTGCCTCTGCAGGTTTACTGTATCCCTCGGACCTTCCCATTGACGATGAAACACAGAAATTGCATCGGAATTAAATATAAGAGACACAATGCCGACTTAAGTACAGGATGACTGAGTCTTCCTACTGTCTATGCTTTGAGCGTTTCCTGTGTCACTAGTTTTACATTCCGATGCACCTCTGCAGGTTTACTGCATCACTTGGACCTTCCCATTAACGATGAAACACAGAAACTGCATCGGAATTAAATATAAGAGACACAATGCCGATTTAAGTACAGGAAGACTGAGTCTTCCTACTGTCTATGTTTTGAGCGTTTCCTGTGTCACCGGTTTTACATTCTGATGCACCTCTGCAGGTTTACTGTATCCCTTGGACCTTCCCATTGACGATGAAACACAGAAATTGCATCGGAATTAAATATAAGAGAAACAATGCCGACTTAACTACAGGAAGATGAGTCTTCCCACTGACTATAATTTGAGCGTTTCCTGTGTCACCAGTTTTACATTCTGATGCACCTCTGCAGGTTTACTGTATCCCTTGGACATTACCATTGACGATGAAACACAGAAATTGCATCGGAATTAAATATAAGAGACACAATGCCGACTTAAGTACAGGATGACTGAGTCTTCCTACTGTCTATAATTTGAGCGTTTCCTGTGTCACCAGTTTTACATTCCGATGCACCTCTACAGGTTTACTGTATCCCATGGACCTTCACAGTTACGATGAAACACAGAAGTTACATCGGAATTAAATATAAGAGACACAATGACGACTTAAGTACAAGACAACAGTCTTCTTACAGTCAATGTTTTGAGCGTTTCCTGTGTCACCAGTTTTACATTCCGATGCACCTCTGCATGTTTACTGTATCCCTTGGACCTTCCCATTGGCGATGAAACACACAAATTGCATCCAAATTAAATATAAGATACACAATGCCGACTTAAGTACAGGAAGACTAAATCCTGCTACTGTCTATGTTTTGAGCGTATCCTGTGTCATCAGTTTTACTTTACGATGCACCTCTGCAGGTTTACTATATCCCTTGGACCTTCCCATTGACGATGAAACACAGAAATTTCATCGGAAATAAATATAAGAGACACAATGCCGACTTATGTACAGGAAGACTGAGTCCTCCTACTGTCTATGTTTTGAGCGTTTCCTGTGTCACTAGTTATACATTCCGTTGCACCTCCTCAGGTTTACTGTATCCCTAGGACCTTCCCATTGACGATGAAACACAGAAATTGCATCGGAATTAAATATAAGAGACACAATGCCGACTTAAGTACAGGAAGACTGAGTCTTCCTACTGTCTATGTTGTGAGCGTTTCCTGTGTCACCATTTTTACATTCTGATGCACCACTGCAGGATTACTGTACCCCTTGGACCTTCCCATTGACGATGAAACACAGAAATTGCATCGGAATTGAATATAAGAGAAACAATGCCGACTTAAGTACAGGAAGACTGAGTCTTCCTACTGTCTATAACTTGAGCGTTTCCTGTGTCACCAGTTTTACATTCCGATGCTCCTCTGCAGGCTTACTGTATCCCTTGGAACTTACCATTGACGATGAAACACAGAAATTGTATCGGAATTAAATATAAGAGACATAATGCCGACTTAAGTACAGAAGACTGAGTCTTCCTACGGTCTATGTTTTGAGCGTTTTCTGTGTCACCAGTTTTACATTCCGATGCACCTCTGCAGGTTTACTGTATCCCTTGGACTTTCCCATTGACGATGAAACACAGAAATTGCATCGGAATTAAATGTAAGAGACACAATGCCGACTTAAGTACAGGAAGACTGAGTCTTCCTACTATTTATGTTTTGAGCGTTTCCTGTGTCACCAGTTATACATTCCGATTCACCTCTGCAGGTTTACTGTATCCCTTGGACCTTCCCATTCACGATGAAACACAGAAATTTCATCGGAAATAAATATAAGAGACACAATGCCGACTTGAGTACAGGAAGACTGAGTCTTCCTACTGTCTATAATTTGAGCGTTTCCTGTGTCACCAGTTTTACATTCCGATGCACCTCTGCAGGTTTACTGTATCCCTTGGACCTTCCCATTGACGATGAAAATCAGAAAGTGCATCGGAATTATATATAAGAGACACAACGCCGACTTAAGTACATGAAAACTGAGCCTTCTTACGGTCTATGTTTTGAGCGTTTCCTGTGTCACCAGGTTTAAATTCCGATGCACCTCTGCAGGTTTACTGTATCCCTTGGAACTTCCCATTGACGATGAAACACAGAAATTGCATCGGAATTAAGTATTAGAGACACAGTGCCGACTTAAGATCAGGATGACTGGATCTTCTTACTGTCTATGTTTTGAGCGTTTCCCGTGTCAACAGTTTTACATTCCGATGCACCTCTGCAGGTTTACTGTATCCCTTGGACCTTCACAGTGACGATGAATCACAGAAATTGCATCGGAATTAAATATAAGAGTCACAATGCAGACTTAGGTACTGGAAGACTAAATCCTGCTACTGTCTATGTTTTGAGCGTTTCCTGTGTCATCAGTTTTACCTTCCGATGCACCTCTGCTTGTTAACTATATCCCTTGGACCTTCCCATTCACGATGAAACACTGAAATTTCATCGGAAATAAATATAAGAGACACAATGCCGACTTAAGTACAGGAAGACTGAGTCTTCCTACTTTCTATTTTTTGAGTGTTTCCTGTGTCACCAGTTTTGCATTCCAATGTGCCTCTGCAGGTTTACTGTATCCCTTGGACCTTCCCATTGACGATGAAACACAGAAATTGCTTCGGAATTAAATATAAGAGACACAATGCCGACTTAAGTACAGGAAGACTGAGTCTTCCTACTGTCTATGTTGTGAGCGTTTCCTGTGTCACCATTTTTACATTCTGATGCACCTCTGCAGGTTTACTGTAACCCTTGGACCTTCCCATTGACGATGAAACACAATAATTGCATCGGAATTAAATTTAAGAGACACAATGCCGATTTAAGTACAGGAAGACTGAGTCTTCCTACTGTCTATGTTTTGAGCGTTTCCTGTGTCACCGGTTTTACATTCTGATGCACCTCTGCAGGTTTACTGTATCCCTTGGACCTTCCCATTGACGATGAAACACAGAAATTGCATCGGAATTAAATATAAGAGAAACAATGCCGACTTAACTACAGGAAGATGAGTCTTCCTACTGACTATAATTTGAGCGTTTCCTGCGTCACCAGTTTTACATTCTGATGCACCTCTGCAGGTTTTCTGTATCCCTTGGACATTACCATTGACGATGAAACACAGAAATTGCATCGGAATTAAATATAAGAGACACAATGCCGACTTAAGTACAGGATGACTGAGTCTTCCTACTGTCTATAATTTGAGTGTTTCCTGTGTCACCAGTTTTACATTCCGATGCACCTCTACAGGTTTACTGTATCCCATGGACCTTCACAGTTACGATGAAACACAGAAGTTACATCGGAATTAAATATAAGAGACACAATGACGACTTAAGTACAAGACAACAGTCTTCTTACAGTCAATGTTTTGAGCGTTTCCTGTGTCACCAGTTTTACATTCCGATGCACCTCTGCATGTTTACTGTATCCCTTGGGCCTTCCCATTGGCGATGAAACACACAAATTGCATCCAAATTAAATATAAGATACACAATGCCGACTTAAGTACAGGAAGACTAAATCCTGCTACTGTCTATGTTTTGAGCTTATCCTGTGTCATCAGTTTTACTTTACGATGCACCTCTGCAGGTTTACTATATCCCTTGGACCTTCCCATTGACGATGAAACACAGAAATTTCATCGGAAATAAATATAAGAGACACAATGCCGACTTATGTACAGGAAGACTGAGTCCTCATACTGTCTATGTTTTGAGCGTTTCCTGTGTCACTAGTTATACATTCCGTTGCACCTCCTCAGGTTTACTGTATCCCTAGGACCTTCCCATTGACGATGAAACACAGAAATTGCATCGGAATTAAATATAAGAGACACAATGCCGACTTAAGTACAGGAAGACTGAGTCCTCCTACTGTCTATGTTGTGAGCGTTTCCTGTGTCACCATTTTTACATTCTGATGCACCACTGCAGGATTACTGTACCCCTTGGACCTTCCCATTGACGATGAAACACAGAAATTGCATTGGAATTAAATATAAGAGAAACAATGCCGACTTAAGTACAGGAAGACTGAGTCTTCCTACTGTCTGTAATTTGAGCGTTTCCTGTGTCACCAGTTTTACATTCCGATGCACCTCTACAGGTTTACTGTATCCCTTGGACCTTCACAGTGACGATGGAACACAGAAATAGCATCGGAATTAAATATAAGAGACACAATGCCGACTTAAGTACAGGAAGACTAAGTCTTCCTACTGTCTATATTTTGAGTGTTTCCTGTGTCATCAGTTTTACTTTCCGATGCACCTCTGCAGGTTTACTATATCCCTTGGACCTTCCCATTCACGATCAAACACAGAAATTGCATCGGAATTAAATATAAGAGACACAATGCCGACTTAAGTACAGGATGACTGAGTCTTCCTACTGTCTATACTTTGAGCGTTTCCTGTGTCACCAGTTTTACATTCCGATGCACCTCTACAGGTTTACTGTATCCCTTGGACCTTCACAGCTAGGATGAAACTCAAAAATTACATCGGAATTAAATATAAGAGACACAATGACGACATAAGTACAAGAAAACAGTTTTCTTACAGTCAATGTTTTGAGCGTTTCCTGTGTCACCAGTTTTACATTCCAATGGACCTCTGCATGTTTACTGTATCCCTTGGACCTTCCCATTGGCGATGAAACACACAAATTGCATCGAAATTAAATATAAGAGACACAATGCCGACTTCAGTACAGTAAGACTAAATGCTCCTACTGTCTATGTTTTGAGCGTTTCCTGTGTCACTAGTTATACATTCCGTTGCACCTCTGCAGGTTTACTGTATCCCTTGGACCTTCCCATTGACGATGAATCACAGAAATTGCATCGGAATTAAATATAAGAGACACAATGCCGACTTAGGTACAGGAAGACGGAGTCTTCCTACTGACTATGTTGTGAGCGTTTCCTGTGTCACCATTTTTATATTCTGATGCACCTCTGCAGGTTTACTGTACCACTTGGCCCTTCCCATTGACGATGAAACACAGAAATTGCATCGGAATTAAATATAAGAGACACAATGTCGACTTAAGTACAGGAAGACTGAGTCTTCCTACTGCCTATGATTTGAGCGTTTCCTGTGTCATCAGTTTTACATTCCGATGCACTTCTGCAGGTTTACTGTATCCCTTGGACCTTCCCATTGACGATGAAAATCAGAAAGTGCATCGGAATTATATATAAGAGACACAACGCCGACTTAAGTACATGAAAAATGAGCCTTCTTACAGTCTATGTTTTGAGCGTTTCCTGTGTCACCAGGTTTAAATTCCGATGCACCTCTGCAGGTTTACTGTATCCCTTGGAACTTCCCATTGACGATGAAACACAGAAATTGCATCGGAATTAAATATTAGAGACACAGTGCCGACTTAAGTACAGGGAGACTGAGCCTTCCTACTGTCTATGTTTTGAGCGTTTCCTGTGTCACTAGTTATACATTCCGATGCACCTCTGCAGGTTTATTGTATCCCTTGGACCTTCCCATTGACGATGAAACACAGAAATTGAATCGGAATTAAATATAAGAGACACAATGCCGACTTAAGTACTGGAAGACTGAGTCTTCCTACTGTCTATGTTTTGAGCATTTCCTGTGTCACCGGTTTTACATTCTGATGCACCTCTGCAGGTTTACTGTATCCCTTGGACCTTCCCATTGACCATGAAACTCAGAAATTGCATCGGAATTAAATATAAGAGAAACAATGCCGACTTAACTACAGGAAGATGAGTCTTCCTACTGTCTATAATTTGAGCGTTTCCTGTGTCACCAGTTTTACATTCTGATGCACCTCTGCAGGTTTACTGTATCCCTTGGACATTACCATTGACGATGAAACACAGAAATTGCATCGGAATTAAATATAAGAGACACAATGCCGACTTAAGTACAGGATGACTGAGTCTTCCTACTGTCTATAATTTGAGCGTTTCCTGTGTCACCAGTTTTACATTCCGATGCACCTCTACAGGTTTACTGTATCCCTTGGACCTTCACAGTTACGATGAAACACAGAAGTTACATCGGAATTAAATATAAGAGACACAATGACGACTTAAGTACAAGACAACAGTCTTCTTACAGTCAATGTTTTGAGTGTTTCCTGTGTCACCAGTTTTACATTATAATGCACCTCTGCATGTTTACTGTATCCCTTGGACCTTCCCATTGGCGATGAAACACACAAATTGCATCCAAATTAAATATAAGATACACAATGCCGACTTAAGTACAGGAAGACTAAATCCTGCTACTGTCTATGTTTTGAGCGTATCCTGTGTCATCAGTTTTACTTTACGATGCACCTCTGCAGGTTTACTATATCCCTTGGACCTCCCCATTGACGATGACACAGAAATTTCATCGCAAATAAATATAAGAGACACAATGCCGACTTATGTACAGGAAGACTGAGTCCTCCTACTGTCTATGTTTTGAGCGTTTCCTGTGTCACTAGTTATACATTCCGTTGCACCTCTTCAGGTTTACTGTATCCCTAGGACCTTCTCATTGACGATGAAACACAGAAATTGCATCGGAATTAAATATAAGAGACACAATGCCGACTTAAGTACAGGAAGACTAAGTCTTCCTACTGTCTATGTTTTGAGTGTTTCCTGTGTCATCAGTTTTACTTTCCGATGCACCTCTGCAGGTTTACTATATCCCTTGGACCTTCCCATTCACGATGAAACACAGAAATTGCATCGGAAATAAATATAAGAGACACAATGCAGACTTAAGTACAGGAAGACTGTGTCTTCCTACTGTCTATGATTTGAGGGTTTCCTGTGTCACGAGTTTTACATTCCGATGCGCCTCTGCAGGTTTACTGTATCCCTTGGACCTTCCCATTGACGATGAGACACAGAAATTGCATCGGAATTAAATATAAGATACACAATGCCGACTTAAGTACAGGAAGACTGAGTCTTCCTACTGTCCATGTTTTGAGCGTTTCCTGTGTCACTAGTTTTACATTCCGATGCACCTCTGCAGGTTTACTGCATCACTTGGACCTTCCCATTAACGATGAAACACAGAAACTGCATCGGAAATAAATATAAGAGACACAATGCAGACTTAAGTACAGGAAGACTGAGTCTTCCTACTGTCTATGATTTGAGGGTTTCCTGTGTCACGAGTTTTACATTCCGATGCGCCTCTGCAGGTTTACTGTATCCCTTGGACCTTCCCATTGACGATGAAACACACAAATTGCATCGGAATTAAATATAAGAGACACAATGCCGACTTAAGTATTGGAAGACTGAGTCTTCCTACTGTCTATGCTTTGAGCGTTTCCTGTGTCACTAGTTTTACATTCCGATGCACCTCTGCAGGTTTACTGCATCACTTGGACCTTCCCATTAACGATGAAACACAGAAACTGCATCGGAATTAAATAGAAGAGACACAATGCCGACTTAAGTACAGGAAGACTGAGTCTTCCTACTGTCTATGTTCTGAGCGTTTCCTGTGTCACCAGTTTTACATTCTGATGCACCTCTGCAGGTTTACTGTATCCATTGGACCTTCCCACTGACGATGAAACACAGAAATTGCATCGGAATTAAATATATGAGACACAATGCCGACTTAAGTACAGGATGACTGAGTCTTCCTACTGTCTATAACTTGAGCGTTTCCTGTGTCACCAGTTTTACATTCCGATGCACCTCTACAGGTTTACTGTATCCCTTGGACCTTCACAGTTAGGATGAAACTCAGAAATTACATCGGAATTAAATATAAGAGACACAATGACGACTTAAGTACAAGAAAACAGTTTTCTTACAGTCAATGTTTTGAGCGTTTCCTGTGTCACCAGTTTTACATTCCAATGGACCTCTGCATGTTTACTGTATCCCTTGGACCTTCCCATTGGCGATGAAACACACAAATTGCATCGAAATTAAATATAAGAGACACAATGCCGACTTCAGTACAGTAAGACTAAATCCTCCTACTGTCTATGTTTTGAGCGTTTCCTGTGTCACTAGTTATACATTCCGTTGCACCTCTGCAGGTTTACTGTATCCCTTGGACCTTCCCATTGACGATGAAACACAGAAATTGCATCGGAATTAAATATAAGAGACACAATGCCGACTTAGGTACAGGAAGACGGAGTCTTCCTACTGTCTATGTTGTGAGCGTTTCCTGTGTCACCATTTTTATATTCTGATGCACCTCTGCAGGTTTACTGTACCACTTGGCCCTTCCCATTGACGATGAAACACAGAAATTGCATCGGAATTAAATATAAGAGACACAATGTCGACTTAAGTACAGGGAGACTGAGTCTTCCTACTGTCTATGATTTGAGCGTTTCCTGTGTCATCAGATTTACATTCCGATGCACTTCTGCAGGTTTACTGTATCCCTTGGACCTTCCCATTGACGATGAAAATCAGAAAGTGAATCGGAATTATATATAAGAGACACAACGCCGACTTAAGTACATGAAAACAGAGCCTTCTTACGGTCTATGTTTTGAGCGTTTCCTGTGTCACCAGGTTTAAATTCCGATGCACCTCTGCAGGTTTACTGTATCCCTTGGAACTTCCCATTGACGATGAAACACAGAAATTGCATCGGAATTAAATATTAGAGACGCAGTGCCGACTTAAGTACAGGGAGACTGAGCCTTCCTACTGTCTATGTTTTGAGCGTTTCCTGTGTCACTAGTTATACATTCCGATGCACCTCTGCAGGTTTATTGTATCCCTTGGACCTTCCCATTGACGATGAAACACAGAAATTGCATCGGAATTAAATATAAGAGACACAAAGCCGACTTAAGTACAGGAAGACTGAGTGTTCCTACTGTCTATTTTTTGAGCGGTTCCTGTGTCACCAGTTTTACATTCTGATGCACTTCTGCAGGTTTACTGTATCCGTTGGACCTTCCCATTCACGATAAAACACAGAAATTGCATCGCAATTAAATATAAGAGACACAATGCCGACTTAAGTACAGGAAGACTGAGTCTTCCTACTGTCTATGTTCTGAGCGTTTCCTGTGTCACCAGTTTTGCATTCCAATGTGCCTCTGCAGGTTTACTGTATCCCTTGGACCTTCCCATTGACGATGAAACACAGAAATTGCATCGGAATTAAATATTAGAGACACAATGCCGACTTAAGTACAGGAAGACTGAGTCTTCCTACTGTCTATGTTGTGAGCGTTTCCTGTGTCACCATTTTTACATTCTGATGCACCTCTGCAGGTTTACTGTACCCCTTGGACCTTCCCATTGACGATGAAACACAGAAATTGCATCGGAATTAAATATAAGAGACACAATGCCGACTTAAGTACAGGAAGACTGAGTCTTCCTAGTGTCTATGTTTTGAGCGTTTCCTGTGTCACCAGTTTTACATTCTGATGCACCTCTGCAGGTTTACTGTATCCCTTGGACCTTCCCATTGACGATGAAACACAGAAATTGCATCGGAATTAAATATAAGAGACACAATGCCGATTTAAGTACAGGAAGACTGAGTCTTCCTACTGTCTATGTTTTGAGCGTTTCCTGTGTCACCAGTTTTACATTCTGATGCACCTCTGCAGGTTTACTGTATCCCTTGGGCATTACCATTGACGAAGAAACACAGAAATTGCATCGGAATTAAATATAAGAGACACAATGCCGACTTAAGTACAGGATGACTGAGTCTTCCTACTGTCTATAATTTGAGCGTTTCCTGTGTCACCAGTTTTCCATTCCGATGCACCTCTACAGGTTTACTGTATCCCTTGGACCTTCACAGTTACGATGGAACACAGAAGTTTCATCGGAATTAAATATAAGAGACACAATGACGAGTTAAGTACATGACAACAGTCTTCTTACAGTCAATGTTTTGAGCGTTTCCTGTGTCACCAGTTTTACATTCCGATTCACCTCTGCATGTTTACTGTATCCCTTGGACCTTCCCATTGGCGATGAAAGACACCAATTGCATCCAAATTAAATATAAGATACACAATGCCGACTTAAGTACTGGAAGACTAAATCCTGCTACTGTCTATGTTTTGAGCGTATCCTGTGTCATCAGTTTTACTTTACGATGCACCTCTGCAGGTTTACTATATCCCTTGGACCTTCCCATTCACGATGAAACACAGAAATTTCATCGGAAATAAATATAAGAGACACAATGCAGACTTATGTACAGGAAGACTGAGTCCTCCTGCTGTCTATGTTTTGAGCGTTTCCTGTGTCACTAGTTATACATTCCGTTGCACTTCTTCAGGTTTACTGTATCCCTAGAACCTTCCCATTGACGATGAAACACAGAAATTGCATCGGAATTAAATATAAGAGACACAATGCCGACTTAAGTACAGGAAGAGTGAGTCTTCCTACTGTCTATGTTGTGAGCGTTTCCTGTGTCACCATTTTTACATTCTGATGCACCTCTGCAGGATTACTGTACCCCTTGGACCTTCCCATTGACGATGAAACACAGAAATTGCATCGGAATTAAATATAAGAGACACAATGCCGACTTAAGTACAGGAAGACTGAGTCTTCCTATTGACTATGTTATGAGCGTTTACTGTGTCACCATTTTTACATTCTGATGCACCTCTGCAGGATTACTGTACCCCTTGTACCTTCCCATTGACGATGAGACACAGAAATTGCATCGGAATTAAATATAAGAGATACAATGCCGACTTAAGTACAGGAAGACTGAGTCTTTCTACTGTCTATGTTTAGAGCGTTTCCTGTGTCACTAGTTATACATTCCGATGCACCTCTGCAGGTTTACTGTATCCCTTGGACCTTCCCATTGGCGATGAAAGACACAAATTGCATCGAAATTAAATATGAGAGACGCAATGCCGACTTCAGTACAGTAAGACTAAATCCTGCTACTGTCTATGTTTTGAGCGTATCCTGTGTCATCAGTTTTACTTTCCGATGCACCTCTGCAGGTTTACTATATCCCTTGGACCTTCCCATTCACGATGAAACACAGAAATTCCATCGGAAATAAATATAAGAGACACAATGCCGACTTATGTACAGGATGCCTGAGTCTTCCTACTGTCTATAATTTAAGCGTTTCCTGTGTCACCAGTTTTACATTCCGATGCACCTCTACAGGTTTACTGTATCCCTTGGACCTTCACAGTTACGATGAAACTCAGAAATTACATCGGAATAAATATAAGAGACACAATGACGACTTAAGTACAAGAAAACAGTTTTCTTACAGTCAATGTTTTGAGCGTTTCCTGTGTCACCAGTTTTACATTCCAATGGACCTCTGCATGTTTACTGTATCCCTTGGACCTTCCCATTGGCGATGAAACACACAAATTGCATCGAAATTAAATATAAGAGACACAATGCCGACTTCAGTACAGTAAGACTAAATCCTGCTACTGTCTATGTTTTGAGCGTATCCTGTGTCATTACTTTTACTTTCCGATGCACCTGTGCAGGTTTACTATATCCCTTGGACCTTCCCATTCACGATGAAACACAGTAATTTCATCGGAAGTAAATATAAGAGACACAATGCCGACTTATGTACAGGAAGACTGAGTCTTCCTACTGTCTATGTTTTGAGCGTTTCCTGTGTCACTAGTTATACATTCCGTTGCACCTCTGCAGGTTTACTGTATCCCTTGGACCTTCCCATTGACGATGAAACACAGAAATTGCATCGGAATTAAATATAAGAGACACAATGCCGACTTAAGTACAGGAAGACGGAGTCTTCCTACTGTCTATGTTGTGAGCGTTTCCTGTGTCACCATTTTTATATTCTGATGCACCTCTGCAGGTTTACTGTACCACTTGGCCCCTCCCATTGACGATGAAACACAGAAATTGCATCGGAATTAAATATAAGAGACACAATGTCGACTTAAGTACAGGAAGACTGAGTCTTCCTACTGTATATGATTTGAGCGTTTCCTGTGTCATCAGTTTTACATTCCGATGCACTTCTGCAGGTTTACTGTATCCCTTGGACCTTCCCATTGACGATGAAAATCAGAAAGTGCATCGGAATTATATATAAGAGACACAACGCCGACTTAAGTACATGAAAACTGAGCCTTCTTACGGTCTATGTTTTGAGCGTTTCCTGTGTCACCAGGTTTAAATTCCGATGCACCTCTGCAGGTTTACTGTATCCCTTGGAACTTCCCATTGACGATGAAACACAGAAATTGCATCGGAATTAAATATTAAAGACACAGTGCCGACTTATGATCAGGATGACTGGATCTTCTTACTGTCTATGTTTTGAGCGTTTCCCGTGTCAACAGTTTTACATTCCGATGCACCTCTGCAGGTTTACTGTATCCCTTGCACCTTCACAGTGACGATGAAACACAGAAATTGCATCGGAATTAAATACAAGAGTCACAATGCAGACTTAAGAACTGGAAGACTAAATCCTGCTACTGTCTATGTTTTGAGCGTTTCCAGTGTCATCAGTTTTACCTTCCAATACACCTCTGCTTGTTAACTATATCCCTTGGACCTTCCCATTCACGATGAAACACAGAAATTTCATCGGAAATAAATATAAGAGACACAATGCCGACTTAAGTACAGGAAGACTGAGTCTTCCTACTGTCTATGATTTGAGCGTTTCCTGTGTCACCAGTTTTACATTCCGATACACCTCTGCAGGTTTACTGTATCCCTTGGACCTTCCCATTGACGATGAAACACAGAAATTGCATCGCAATTAAATATAAGAGACTCAATGCCGACTTAAGTACAGGGAGACTGAGCCTTCCTACTGTCTATGGTTTGAGCGTTTCCTGTGTCACTAGTTATACATTCCGATGCACCTCTGCAGGTTTATTGTATCCCTTGGACCTTCCCATCGACGATGAAACACAGAAATTGCATCGGAATTAAATATAAGAGACACAATGCCGACTTAAGTACAGGAAGACTGAGTCTTCCTACTGTCTATTTTTTGAGCGGTTCCTGTGTCACCAGTTTTACATTCTGATGCACTTCTGAAGGTTTACTGTATCCGTTGGACCTTCCCATTCAAGATAAAACACAGAAATTGCATCGCAATTAAATATAAGAGACACAATGCCAACTTAAGTACAGGAAGACTGAGTCTTCCTACTGTCTATGTTTTGAGCGTTTCCTGTGTCACCAGTTTTGCATTCCAATGTGCCTCTGCAGGTTTACTGTATCCCTTGGACCTTCCCATTGACGATGAAACACAGAAATTGCATCGGAATTAAATATTAGAGACACAATGCCGACTTAAGTACAGGAAGACTGAGTCTTCCTACTGTCTATGTTGTGATCGTTTCCTGTGTCACCATTTTTACATTCTGTTGCACCTCTGCAGGTTTACTGTACCCCTTGGACCTTCCCATTGACGATGAAACACAGAAATTGCATCGGAATTAAATATAAGACACAATGCCGACTTAAGTACAGGAAGACTGAGTCTTCCTACTGTCTATGTTTTGAGCGTTTCCTGTGTCACCAGTTTTACATTCTGATGAACCTCTGCAGGTTTACTGTATCCCTTGGACCTTCCCATTGACGATGAAACACAGAAATTGCATCGGAATTAAATATAAGAGAAACAATGCCGACTTAACTACAGGAAGATGAGTCTTCCTACTGTCTATAATTTGAGCGTTTCCTGTGTCACCAGTTTTACATTCCGATGCAACTCTGCAGGTTTACTGTATCCCTTGGACCTTCCCATTGACGATGAAACACAGAAATTGCATCGGAATTAAATATAAGAGACACAATGCCGATTTAACTACAGGAAGACTGAGTCTTCCTACTGTCCATGTTTTGAGCGTTTCCTGTGTCACCAGTTTTACATTCTGATGCACCTCTGCAGGTTTACTGTATCCCTTGGGCATTACCATTGACGATGAAACACAGAAATTGCATCGGAATTAAATATAAGAGACACAATGCCGACTTAAGTACAGGATGACTGAGTCTTCCTACTGTCTATAATTTGAGCGTTTCCTGTGTCACCAGTTTTCCATTCCGATGCACCTCTACAGGTTTACTGTATCCCTTGGACCTTCACAGTTACGATGGAACACAAAAGTTACATCGGAATTAAATATAAGAGACACAATGACGACTTAAGTACAAGACAACAGTCTTCTTACAGTCAATGTTTTGAGCGTTTCCTGTGTGACCAGTTTTACATTCCGATCCACCTCTGCATGTTTACTGTATCCCTTGGACCTTCCCATTGGCGATGAAACACAGAAATTGCATCGGAATGAAATATAAGAGACACAATGCCGACTTAAGTACAGGAAGACTGAGTCTTCCTACTGTCTATGTTTTGAGCGTTTCCTGTGTCACTAGTTATACATTCCGATGCACCTCTGCAGGTTTACTGTATCTCTTGGACCTTCCCATTGGCGATGAAACACACAAATTGCATCGAAATTAAATATGAGAGACGCAGTGCCGACTTCAGTACAGTAAGACTAAATCCTGCTACTGTCTATGTTTTGAGCGTATCCTGTGTCATCAGTTTTACTTTCCGATGCACCTCTGCAGGTTTACTATATCCCTTGGACCTTCCCATTCACGATGAAACACAGAAATTCCATCGGAAATAAATATAAGAGACACAATGCCGACTTATGTACAGGATGACTGAGTCTTCCTACTGTCTATAATTTAAGCGTTTCCTGTGTCACCAGTTTTACATTCCGATGCACCTCTACAGGTTTACTGTATCCCTTGGACCTTCACAGTTACGATGAAACTCAGAAATTACATCGGAATAAATATAAGAGACACAATGACGACTTAAGTACAAGAAAACAGTTTTCTTACAGTCAATGTTTTGTGCGTTTCCTGTGTCACCAGTTTTACATTCCAATGGACCTCTGCATGTTTACTGTATCCCTTGGACCTTCCCATTGGCGATGAAACACACAAATTGCATCGAAATTAAATATAAGAGACACAATGCCGACTTCAGTACAGTAAGACTAAATCCTGCTACTGTCTATGTTTTGAGCGTATCCTGTGTCATTACTTTTACTTTCCGATGCACCTGTGCAGGTTTACTATATCCCTTGGACCTTCCCATTCACGATGAAACACAGTAATTTCATCGGAAGTAAATATAAGAGACACAATGCCGACTTATGTACAGGAAGACTGAGTCTTCCTACTGTCTATGTTTTGAGCGTTTCCTGTGTCACTAGTTATACATTCCGTTGCACCTCTGCAGGTTTACTGTATCCCTTGGACCTTCCCATTGACGATGAAACACAGAAATTGCATCGGAATTAAATATAAGAGACACAATGCCGACTTAAGTACAGGAAGACGGAGTCTTCCTACTGTCTATGTTGTGAGCGTTTCCTGTGTCACCATTTTTATATTCTGATGCACCTCTGCAGGTTTACTGTACCACTTGGCCCCTCCCATTGACGATGAAACACAGAAATTGCATCGGAATTAAATATAAGAGACACAATGTCGACTTAAGTACAGGAAGACTGAGTCTTCCTACTGTATATGATTTGAGCGTTTCCTGTGTCATCAGTTTTACATTCCGATGCACTTCTGCAGGTTTACTGTATCCCTTGGACCTTCCCATTGACGATGAAAATCAGAAAGTGCATCGGAATTATATATAAGAGACACAACGCCGACTTAAGTACATGAAAACTGAGCCTTCTTACGGTCTATGTTTTGAGCGTTTCCTGTGTCACCAGGTTTAAATTCCGATGCACCTCTGCAGGTTTACTGTATCCCTTGGAACTTCCCATTGACGATGAAACACAGAAATTGCATCGGAATTAAATATTAAAGACACAGTGCCGACTTATGATCAGGATGACTGGATCTTCTTACTGTCTATGTTTTGAGCGTTTCCCGTGTCAACAGTTTTACATTCCGATGCACCTCTGCAGGTTTACTGTATCCCTTGCACCTTCACAGTGACGATGAAACACAGAAATTGCATCGGAATTAAATACAAGAGTCACAATGCAGACTTAAGAACTGGAAGACTAAATCCTGCTACTGTCTATGTTTTGAGCGTTTCCAGTGTCATCAGTTTTACCTTCCAATACACCTCTGCTTGTTAACTATATCCCTTGGACCTTCCCATTCACGATGAAACACAGAAATTTCATCGGAAATAAATATAAGAGACACAATGCCGACTTAAGTACAGGAAGACTGAGTCTTCCTACTGTCTATGATTTGAGCGTTTCCTGTGTCACCAGTTTTACATTCCGATACACCTCTGCAGGTTTACTGTATCCCTTGGACCTTCCCATTGACGATGAAACACAGAAATTGCATCGCAATTAAATATAAGAGACTCAATGCCGACTTAAGTACAGGGAGACTGAGCCTTCCTACTGTCTATGGTTTGAGCGTTTCCTGTGTCACTAGTTATACATTCCGATGCACCTCTGCAGGTTTATTGTATCCCTTGGACCTTCCCATCGACGATGAAACACAGAAATTGCATCGGAATTAAATATAAGAGACACAATGCCGACTTAAGTACAGGAAGACTGAGTCTTCCTACTGTCTATTTTTTGAGCGGTTCCTGTGTCACCAGTTTTACATTCTGATGCACTTCTGAAGGTTTACTGTATCCGTTGGACCTTCCCATTCACGATAAAACACAGAAATTGCATCGCAATTAAATATAAGAGACACAATGCCAACTTAAGTACAGGAAGACTGAGTCTTCCTACTGTCTATGTTTTGAGCGTTTCCTGTGTCACCAGTTTTGCATTCCAATGTGCCTCTGCAGGTTTACTGTATCCCTTGGACCTTCCCATTGACGTTGAAACACAGAAATTGCATCGGAATTAAATATTAGAGACACAATGCCGACTTAAGTACAGGAAGACTGAGTCTTCCTACTGTCTATGTTGTGATCGTTTCCTGTGTCACCATTTTTACATTCTGTTGCACCTCTGCAGGTTTACTGTACCCCTTGGACCTTCCCATTGACGATGAAACACAGAAATTGCATCGGAATTAAATATAAGACACAATGCCGACTTAAGTACAGGAAGACTGAGTCTTCCTACTGTCTATGTTTTGAGCGTTTCCTGTGTCACCAGTTTTACATTCTGATGAACCTCTGCAGGTTTACTGTATCCCTTGGACCTTCCCATTGACGATGAAACACAGAAATTGCATCGGAATTAAATATAAGAGAAACAATGCCGACTTAACTACAGGAAGATGAGTCTTCCTACTGTCTATAATTTGAGCGTTTCCTGTGTCACCAGTTTTACATTCCGATGCAACTCTGCAGGTTTACTGTATCCCTTGGACCTTCCCATTGACGATGAAACACAGAAATTGCATCGGAATTAAATATAAGAGACACAATGCCGATTTAACTACAGGAAGACTGAGTCTTCCTACTGTCCATGTTTTGAGCGTTTCCTGTGTCACCAGTTTTACATTCTGATGCACCTCTGCAGGTTTACTGTATCCCTTGGGCATTACCATTGACGATGAAACACAGAAATTGCATCGGAATTAAATATAAGAGACACAATGCCGACTTAAGTACAGGATGACTGAGTCTTCCTACTGTCTATAATTTGAGCGTTTCCTGTGTCACCAGTTTTCCATTCCGATGCACCTCTACAGGTTTACTGTATCCCTTGGACCTTCACAGTTACGATGGAACACAAAAGTTACATCGGAATTAAATATAAGAGACACAATGACGACTTAAGTACAAGACAACAGTCTTCTTACAGTCAATGTTTTGAGCGTTTCCTGTGTGACCAGTTTTACATTCCGATCCACCTCTGCATGTTTACTGTATCCCTTGGACCTTCCCATTGGCGATGAAACACAGAAATTGCATCGGAATGAAATATAAGAGACACAATGCCGACTTAAGTACAGGAAGACTGAGTCTTCCTACTGTCTATGTTTTGAGCGTTTCCTGTGTCACTAGTTATACATTCCGATGCACCTCTGCAGGTTTACTGTATCTCTTGGACCTTCCCATTGGCGATGAAACACACAAATTGCATCGAAATTAAATATGAGAGCCACAATGCCGACTTCAGTACAGTAAGACTAAATCCTGCTACTGTCTATGTTTTGAGCGTATCCTGTGTCATCAGTTTTACTTTCCGATGCACCTCTGCAGGTTTACTATATCCCTTGGACCTTCCCATTCACGATGAAACACAGAAATTTCATCGGAAATAAATATAAGAGACACAATGCCGACTTATGTACAGGAAGACTGAGTCTTCCTACTGTCTATGTTTTGAGCGTTTCCTGTGTCACTAGTTATACATTCCGTTGCACCTCTGCAGGTTTACTGTATCCCTTGGACCTTCCCATTGACGATGAAACACAGAAATTGCATCGGAATTAAATATAAGAGACACAATGCCGACTTAAGTACATTAAGACTGAGTCTTCCTACTGTCTATGTTGTGAGCGTTTCCTATGTCACCATTTTTACTTTCTGATGCACCTCTGCAGATTTACTGTACCACTTGGACCTTCCCATTGACGATGAAACACAGAAATTGCATCGGAATTAAATATAAGAGACACAATGCCGACTTAAGTACAGGAAGACTGAGTCTTCCTATTGTCTATGTTGTGAGCGTTTCCTGTGTCATCAGTTTTACATTCTGATGCACCTCTGCAGGTCTACTGTATCCCTTGGACCTTCCCATTGGCGATGAAACACACAAATTGCATCGAAATTAAATATGAGAGACACAATGCCGACTTCAGTACAGTAAGACTAAATCCTGCTACTGTCTATGTTTTGAGCGTATCCTGTGTCACCAGTTTTCCATTCCGATGCACCTCTACAGGTTTACTGTATCCCTTGGACCTTCACAGTTACGATGGAACACAGAAGTTACATCGGAATTAAATATAGGAGACACAATGACGACTTAAGTACAAGACAACAGTCTTCTTACAGTCAATGTTTTGAGCGTTTCCTGTGTCACCAGTTTTACATTCCGATGCACCTCTGCATGTTTACTGTATCCCTTGGACCTTCCCATTGGCGATGAAACACACAAATTGCATCCAAATTAAATATAAGATACACAATGCCGACTTAAGTACTGGAAGACTAAATCCTGTTACTGTCTATGTTTTGAGCGTATCCTGTGTCATCAGTTTTACATTACGATGCACCTCTGCAGGTTTACTATATCCCTTGGACCTTCCCATTCACGATGAAACACAGAAATTTCATCGGAAATAAATATAAGAGACACAATGCAGACTTATGTTCAGGAAGACTGAGTCCTCCTACTGTCTATGTTTTGAGCGTTTCCTGTGTCACTAGTTATACATTCCGTTGCACCTCTTCAGGTTTACTGTATCCCTAGGACCTTCCCATTGACGATGAAACACAGATATTGCATCGGAAATAAATATAAGAGACACAATGCCGACTTATGTACAGGATGTCTGAGTCTTCCTACTGTCTATAATTTGAGCGTTTCCTGTGTCACCAGTTTTACATTCCGATGCACCTCTACAGGTTTACTGTATCCCTTGGACCTTCACAGTTACGATGAAACTCAGAAATTACATCGGAATTAAATATAAGAGACACAATGACGACTTAAGTACAAGAAAACAGTTTTCTTACAGTCAATGTTTTGAGCGTTTCCTGTGTCACCAGTTTTACATTCCAATGGACATCTACAGGTTTACTGTATCCCTTGGACCTTCACAGTTATGATGAAACACAGAAATTGCATCGGAATTAAATATAAGAGACACAATGCCGACTTAAGTACAGGAAGACGGAGTCTTCCTACTGTCTATGTTGTGAGCGTTTCCTGTGTCACCATTTTTATATTCTGATGCACCTCTGCAGGTTTACTGTACCACTTGGCCCTTCCCATTGACGATGAAACACAGAAATTGCATCGGAATTAAATATAAGAGACACAATGTCGACTTAAGTACAGGAAGACTGAGTCTTCCTACTGTCTATGATTTGAGCGTTTCCTGTGTCATCAGTTTTACATTCCGATACACTTCTGCAGGTTTACTGTATCCCTTGGACCTTCCCATTGACGATGAAACACAGAAATTGCATCGGAATTAAATATTAGAGACACAGTGCCGACTTAAGATCAGGATGACTGGATCTTCTTACTGTCTATGTTTTGAGCGTTTCCCGTGTCAACAGTTTTACATTCCGATGCACCTCTGCAGGTTTACTGTACCCCTTGGACCTTCACAGTGACGATGATTCACAGAAATTGCATCGGAATTAAATACAAGAGTCACAATGCAGACTTAAGTACTGGAAGACAAAATCCTGCTACTGTCTATGTTTTGAGCGTTTCCAGTGTCATCAGTTTTACATTCCAATGCACCTCTGCTTGTTAACTATATCCCTTGGACCTTCCCATTGACGATGAAACACAGAAATTGCATCGGAATTAAATATAAGAGACACAATGCCGACTTAAGTACAGGAAGACTGAGTCTTCCTACTGTCTATGTTTTGAGCGTTTCCTGTGTCACCAGTTTTACATTCTGATGCACCTCTGCAGGTTTACTGTATCCCTTGGACCTTCCCATTGACGATGAAACGCAGAAATTGCATCGGAATTAAATATAAGAGAAACAATGCCGACTTAACTACAGGAAGATGAGTCTTCCTACTGTCTATAATTTGAGCGTTTCCTGTGTCACCAGTTTTACATTCCGATGCAACTCTGCAGGTTTACTGTATCCCTTGGACCTTCCCATTGACGATGAAACACAGAAATTGCATCGGAATTAAATATAAGAGACACAATGCCGATTTAAGTACAGGAAGACTGAGTCTTCCTACTGTCTATGTTTTGAGCGTTTCCTGTGTCACCAGTTTTACATTCTGATGCACCTCTGCAGGTTTACTGTATCCCTTGGGCATTACTATTGACGATGAAACACAGAAATTGCATCGGAATTTAATATAAGAGACACAATGCCGACTTAAGTACAGGATGACTGAGTCTTCCTACTGTCTATAATTTGAGCGTTTCCTGTGTCACCAGTTTTACATTCCGATGCACCTCTGCAGGTTTACTGTATCCCTTGGACCTTCCCATTGGCGATGAAACACACAAATTGCATCGAAATTAAATATGAGAGACACAATGCCGACTTCAGTACAGTAAGACTAAATCCTGCTACTGTATATGTTTTGAGCGTATCCTGTGTCATCAGTTTTACTTTCCGATGCACCTCTGCAGGTTTACTATATCCCTTGGACCTTCCCATTCACGATGAAACACAGAAATTTCATCGGAAATAAATATAAGAGACACAATGCCGACTTATGTACAGGAAGACTGAGTCTTCCTACTGTCTATGTTTTGAGCGTTTCCTGTGTCACTAGTTATACATTCCGTTGCACCTCTGCAGGTTTACAGTATCCCTTGGACCTTCCCATTGACGATGAAACACAGAAATTGCATCGGAATTAAATATAAGAGACACAATGCCGACTTAAGTACAGGAAGACTGAGTCTTCCTATTGTCAATGTTGTGAGCGTTTCCTGTGTCACCATTTTTACATTCTGATGCACCTCTGCAGGATTACTGTACCCCTTGGACCTTCCCATTGACGATGAGACACAGAAATTGCATCGGAATTAAATATAAGAGAAACAATGCCGACTTAAGTACAGGAAGACTGAGTCTTCCTACTGTCTATGTTTTGAGCGTTTCCTGTGTCACTAGTTATACATTCCGATGCACCTCTGCAGGTTTACTGTATCCCTTGGACCTTCCCATTGGCGATGAAACACACAAATTGCATCGAAATTAAATATGAGAGACACAATGCCGACTTCAGTACAGTAAGACTAAATCCTGCTACTGTCTATGTTTTGAGCGTATCCTGTGTCATCAGTTTTACTTTCCGATGCACCTCTGCAGGTTTACTATATCCCTTGGACCTTCCCATTCACGATGAAACACAGAAATTTCATCGGAAATAAATATAAGAGACACAATGCCGACTTATGTACAGGATGACTGAGTCTTCCTACTGTCTATAATTTGAGCGTTTCCTGTGTCACCAGTTTTACATTCCGATGCACCTCTACAGGTTTACTGTATCCCTTGGACCTTCACAGTTACGATGAATCTCAGAAATTACATCGGAATTAAATATAAGAGACACAATGACGACTTAAGTACAAGAAAACAGTTTTCTTACAGTCAATGATTTGAGCGTTTCCTGTGTCTCCAGTTTTACATTCCAATGGACCTCTACAGGTTTACTGTATCCCTTGGACCTTCACAGTTACGATGAAACACAGAAATTGCATCGGAATTAAATATAAGAGACACAATGCCGACTTAAGTACAGGAAGACGGAGTCTTCCTACTGTCTATGTTGTGAGCGTTTCCTGTGTCACCATTTTTATATTCTGATGCACCTCTGCAGGTTTACTGTACCACTTGGCCCTTCCCATTGACGATGAAACACAGAAATTGCATCGGAATTAAATATAAGAGACACAATGTCGACTTAAGTACAGGAAGACTGAGTCTTCCTACTGTCTATGATTTGAGCGTTTCCTGTGTCATCAGTTTTACATTCCGATGCACTTCTGCAGGTTTACTGTATCCCTTGGACCTTCCCATTGACGATGAAAATCAGAAAGTGCATCGGAATTATATATAAGAGACACAACGCCGACTTAAGTACATGAAAACTGAGCCTTCTTACGGTCTACGTTTTGAGCGTTTCCTGTGTCACCAGGTTTAAATTCCGATGCACCTCTGCAGGTTTACTGTATCCCTTGGATCTTCCCATTGACGATGAAACACAGAAATTGCATCGGAATTAAATATTAGAGACACAGTGCCGACTTAAGATCAGGATGACTGGATCTTCTTACTGTCTATGTTTTGAGCGTTTCCCGTGTCAACAGTTTTACATTCCGATGCACCTCTGCAGGTTTACTGTATCCCTTGGACCTTCACAGTGACGATGAATCACAGAAATTGCATCGGAATTAAATACAAGAGTCACAATGCAGACTTAAGTACTGGAAGACTAAATCCTGCTACTGTCTATGTTTTGAGCGTTTCCAGTGTCATCAGTTTTACATTCCAATGCACCTCTGCTTGTTAACTATATCCCTTGGACCTTCCCATTCACGATGAAACACAGAAATTTCATCGGAAATAAATATAAGAGACACAATGCCGACTTACGTACAGGAAGACTGAGTCTTCCTACTGTCTATGATTTGAGCGTTTCCTGTGTCACCAGTTTTACATTCCGATGCACATCTGCAGGTTTACTGTATCCCTTGGACCTTCCCATTGACGATGAAACACAGAAATTGCATCGGAATTAAATATAAGAGACTCAATGCCGACTTAAGTACAGGGAGACTGAGCCTTCCTACTGTCTATGTTTTGAGCGTTTCCTGTGTCACTAGTTATACATTCCGATGCACCTCTGCAGGTTTATTGTATCCCTTGGACCTTCCCATTGACGATGAAACACAGATAATGCATCGGAATTAAATATTAGAGACACAATGCCGACTTAAGTACAGGAAGACTGAGTCTTCCTACTGTCTATGTTGTGAGCGTTTCCTGTGTCACCATTTTTACATTCTGATGCACCTCTGCAGGTTTACTGTACCCCTTGGACCTTCCCATTGACGATGAAACACAGAAATTGTATCGGAATTAAATATAAGAGACACAATGCCGACTCAAGTACAGGAAGACTGAGTCTTCCTACTGTCTATGTTTTGAGCGTTTCCTGTGTCACCAGTTTTACATGCTGATGCACCTCTGCAGGTTTACTGTATACCTTGGACCTTCCCATTGACGATGAAACACAGAAATTGCATCGGAATTAAATATAAGAGAAACAATGCCGACTTAACTACAGGAAGATGAGTCTTCCTACTGTCTATAATTTGAGCGTTTCCTGTGTCACCAGTTTTACATTCCGATGCAACTCTGCAGGTTTACTGTATCCCTTGGACCTTCCCATTGACGATGAAACACAGAAATTGCATCGGAATTAAATATAAGAGACACAATGCCGATTTAAGTACAGGAAGACTGAGTCTTCCTACTGTCTATGTTTTGAGCGTTTCCTGTGTCACCAAATTTACATTCTGATGGACCTCTGCAGGTTTACTGTATCCCTTGGGCATTACCATTGACGATGAAACACAGAAATTGCATCGGAATTTAATATAAGAGACACAATGCCGACTTAAGTACAGGATGAATGAGTCTTCCTACTGTCTATAATTTGAGCGTTTCCTGTGTCACCAGTTTTCCATTCCGATGCACCTCTACAGGTTTACTGTATCCCTTGGACCTTCACAGTTACGATGGAACACAGAAGTTACATCGGAATTAAATATAAGAGACACAATGACGACTTAAGTACAAGACAACAGTCTTCTTACAGTCAATGTTTTGAGCGTTTCCTGTGTCACCAGTTTTACATTCCGATGCACCTCTGCATGTTTACTGTATCCCTTGGACCTTCCCATTGCCGATGAAACACAGAAATTGCATCGGAATTAAATATAAGAGACACATTGCCGACTTAAGTATAGGAAGACTGAGTCTTCCTACTGTCTATGTTTTGAGCGTTTCCTGTGTCACTAGTTTTACATTCCGATGCACCTCTGCAGGTTTACTGTATCCCTTGGACCTTCCCATTGGCGATGAAACACACAAATTGCATCGAAATTAAATATGAGAGACACAATGCCGACTTCAGTACAGTAAGACTAAATCCTGCTACTGTCTATATTTTGAGCGTATCCTGTGTCACCAGTTTTACATTCCGATGCACCTCTACAGGTTTACTGTATCCCTTGGACCTTCACAGATACGATGGAACACAGAAGTTACATCGGAATTAAATATAAGAGACACAATGACGACTTAAGTACAAGACAACAGTCTTCTTAAAGTCAATGATTTGAGCGTTTCCTGTGTCACCAGTTTTACATTCCGATGCACCTCTGCATGTTTACTGTATCCCTTGGACCTTCCCATTGGCGATGAAACACAGAAATTGCATCGGAATTAAATATAAGAGACACAATGCCGACTTAAGTACAGGAAGACTGAGTCTTCCTACTGTCTATGTTTTGAGCGTTTCCTGTGTCACTAGTTTTACATTCCGATGCACCTCTGCAGGTTTACTGTATCCCTTGGACCTTCCCATTGGCGATGAAACACACAAATTGCATCGAAATTAAATATGAGAGACACAATGCCGACTTCAGTACAGTAAGACTAAATCCTGCTACTGTCTATGTTTTGAGCGTATCCTGTGTCATCAGTTTTACTTTCCGATGCACCTCTGCAGGTTTACTATATCCCTTGGACCTTCCCATTCACGATGAAACACACAAATTGCATCGAAATTAAATATGAGAGACACAATGCCGACTTCAGTACAGTAAGACTAAATCCTGCTACTGTCTATGTTTTGAGCGTATCCTGTGTCATCGGTTTTACTTTCCGATGCACCTCTGCAGGTTTACTGTATCCCTTGGACCTTCCCATTGACGATGAAACACAGAAATTGCATCGGAATTAAATATAAGAGACACAATGCCGACTTAAGTACAGGAAGACTGAGTCTTCCTACTGTCTATGTTGTGAGCGTTTCCTGTGTCACCATTTTTACTTTCTGATGCACCTCTGCAGGTTTACTGTATCCCTTGGACCTTCCCATTGACGATGAAACACAGAAATTGCATCGGAATTAAATATAAGAGACACAATGCCGACTTAAGTACAGGAAGACTGAGTCTTCCTATTGTCTATGTTGTGAGCGTTTCCTGTGTCACCATTTTTACATTCTGATGCACCTCTGCAGGTTTAATGTATCCCTTGGACCTTCCCATTGACGATGAAACACAGAAATTGCATCGGAATTAAATATAAGAGACACAATGCCGACTTAAGTACAGGAAGACTGAGTCTTCCTACTGTCTATGTTTTGAGCGTTTCCTGTGTCACTAGTTATACATTCCGATGCACCTCTGCAGGTTTACTGTATCCCTTGGACCTTCCCATTGGCGATGAAACACACAAATTGCATCGAAATTAAATATGAGAGACACAATGCCGACTTCAGTACAGTAAGACTAAATCCTGCTACGTTCTATGTTTTGAGCGTATCCTGTTTCATCAGTTTTACTTTCCGATGCACCTCTGCAGGTTTACTATATCCCTTGGACCTTCCCATTCACGATGAAACACAGAAATTTCATCGGAAATAAATATTAGAGACACAATGCCGACTTATGTACACGAAGACTGAGTCTTCCTACTGTCTATGTTTTGAGCATTTCCTGTGTCACTAGTTACACATTCCGTTGCACCTCTGCAGGTTTACTGTATCCCTTGGACCTTCCCATTGACGATGAAACACAGAAATTGCATCGGAATTAAATATAAGAGACACAATGCCGACTTAAGTAGAGGAAGACTGAGTCTTCCTACTGTCTATGTTGTGAGCGTTTCCTGTGTCACCATTTTTACTTTCTGATGCACCTCTGCAGGTTTACTGTACCACTTGGCCCTTCCCATTGACGATGAAACACAGAAATTGCATCGGAATTAAATATAAGAGACACAATGCCGACTTAAGTACAGGAAGACTGAGTCATCCTACTGTCTATGTTTTGAGCGTTTCCTGTGTCACTAGTTTTACATTCCGATGCACCTCTGCAGGTTTACTGCATCACTTGGACCTTCCCATTGACGATGAAACACAGAAATTGCATCGGAATTAAATATAAGAGACACAATGCCGACTTAAGTACAGGAAGACTGAGTCTTCCGACTGTCTATGTTTTGAGCGTTTCCTGTGTCACCAGTTTTACATTCCGATGCACCTCTACAGGTTTACTGTATCCCTTGGACCTTCACAGTTACGATGAAACACAGAAATTACATCGGAATTAAATATAAGAGACACAATGACGACTTAAGTACAAGAAAACAGTCTTCTTACAGTCAATGTTTTGAGCGTTTCCTGTGTCACCAGTTTTACATTCCGAAGCACCTCTGCAAGTTTACTGTATCCCTTGGACCTTCCCATGGATGATGAAACACACAAATTGCATCGAAATTAATTATAAGACACACAATGCCGACTTAAGTACAGGAAGACTAAATCCTGCTACTGTCTATGTTTTGAGCGTATCCTGTGTCATCAGTTTTACTTTCTGATGCACCTCTGCAGGTTTACTGTATCCCTTGGACCTTCCCATTGACGATGAAACACAGAAATTGCATCTGAATTATATATAAGAGACACAATGCCGACTTAAGTACGGGACGACTGAGTCTTCCTACTGTCTATGTTTGAGCGTTTCCTGTGTCACTAGTTTTACATTCCGATTAACGTCTGCAGGTTTACTGTATCCCTTTGATCTTCCCATTGACGATGAAACACAGAAATTGCATCGGAATTAAATATAAGAAACACAATGCCGACTTAAGTACAGGAAAACTGAGTCTTCCTACTGTCTATGTTTTGAGCGTTTCCTGTGTCACCAGTTTTACATTCTGATGCACCTCTGCAGGTTTACTGTATCCCTTGGACCTTCCCACTGACGATGTAACACAGAAATTGCATCGGAATTAAATATAAGAGACACAATGCCGACTTAAGTACAGGATGACTGAGTCTTCCTACTGTCTATAATTTGAGCGTTTCCTGTGTCACGAGTTTTACATTCCGATGCACCTCTACAGGTTTCCTGTATCCCTTGGACCTTCACAGTTACGATGAAACACAGAAATTACATCGGAATTAAATATAAGAGACACAATGCCGACTTCAGTATAAGAAAACAGTCTTCTTACAGTCAATGTTTTGAGCGTTTCCTGTGTCACTAGATTTACATTCCGATTAACGTCTGCAGGTTTACTGTATCCCTTGGATCTTCCCATGGACGATGAAACACAGAAATTGCATCGGAATTAAATATAAGAGAGACAATGGCGACTTAAGTACAGGAAGACTGAGTCTTCCTACTGTCTATGTTTTGAGCGTTTTCTGTGTCATCAGTTTTACTTGCCGATGCACCTCTGCAGGTTTACTATATCCCTTGGACCTTCCCATTCACGATGAAACACAGAAATTTCATCGGAACTAAATATAAGAGACACAATGCCGACTAAAGTACAGGAAGACTGAGTCTTCCTACTGTCTATGTTTTGAGCGTTTCCTGTGTCACTAGTTTTACATTCCGATGCACCTCTGCAGGTTTACTGTATCCCTTGGATCTTCCCATTGACGATGAAACACAGAAATTGCATCGGAATTAAATATAAGAGACACAATGCCGACTTAAGTACAGGAAGACTGAGTCTTCCTACTGTCTATAATTTGAGCGTTTCCTGTGTCACTAGTTTTACATTCTGATGCACCTCTGCAGGTTTACTGTATCCCTTGGACCTTCCCATTGACGATGTAACTCAGAAATTGCATCGGAATTAAATATAAGAGACACAATGCCGAGTTAAGTACAGGAAGACTAAGTCTTCCTACTGTCTATGTTTTGAGCGTTTTCTGGGTCATCAGTTTTACTTTCCGATGCACCTCTGCAGGTTTACTATATCCCTTGGACCTTCCCATTCACGATGAAACACAGAAATTTCATCGGAAATAAATATAAGAGACACAATGCCGACTAAAGTACAGGAAGACTGAGTCTTCCTACTGTCTATGTTTTGAGCGTTTCCTGTGTCACGAGTTTTACATTCCGATGCACCTCTGCAGGTTTAGTGTAACCCTTGGACCTTCCTATTGACGATAAAACAGAGAAATTGCATCGGAATTAAATATAAGAGACACGATTCCGGCTTAAGTACAGGAAGACTGAGTCTTCCTACTGTCTATGTTTTGAGCGTTTCCTGTGTCACCAGTTTTACATTCTGATGCACCTCTGCAAGTTAACTGTATCCCTTGGACCTTCCCACTGACGATGAAACACAGAAATTGCATCGGAATTAAATATAAGAGACACAACGCCGACTTAAGTACAGGATGACTGAGTCTTCCTACTGTCTATAATTTGAGCGTTACCTGTGTCACCAGTTTTACATTCCGATGCACCTCTGCAGGTTTACTGTATCCCTTGGACCTTCCCATTGGCGAAGAAACACACAAATTGCATCGAAATTAAATATGAGAGACACAATGCCGACTTCAGTACAGTAAGACTAAATCCTGCTACTGTCTATGTTTTGAGCGTATCCTGTGTCACCAGTTTTCCATTCCGATGCACCTCTACAGGTTTACTGTATCCCTTGGACCTTCACAGTTACGATGGAACACAGAAGTTACATCGGAATTAAATATAAGAGACACAATGACGACTTAAGTACAAGACAACAGTCTTCTTACAGTCAATGTTTTGAGCGTTTCCTGTGTCACCAGTTTTACATTCTGATGCACCTCTGCAAGTTAACTGTATCCCTTGGACCTTCCCACTGACGATGAAACACAGAAATTGCATCGGAATTATATATAAGAGACACAACGCCGACTTAAGTACATGAAAACTGAGCCTTCTTACGGGCTACGTTTTGAGCGTTTCCTGTGTCACCAGGTTTAAATTCCGATGCACCTCTGCAGGTTTACTGTATCCCTTGGAACTTCCCATTGACGATGAAACACAGAAATTGCATCGGAATTAAATATTAGAGACACAGTGCCGACTTAAGATCAGGATGACTGGATCTTCTTACTGTCTATGTTTTGAGCGTTTCCCGTGTCAACAGTTTTACATTCCGATGCACCTCTGCAGGTTTACTGTATCCCTTGGACCTTCACAGTGACGATGAATCACAGAAATTGCATCGGAATTAAATACAAGAGTCACAATGCAGACTTAAGTACTGGAAGACTAAATCCTGCTACTGTCTATGTTTTGAGCGTTTCCAGTGTCATCAGTTTTACATTCCAATGCACCTCTGCTTGTTAACTATATCCCTTGGACCTTCCCATTCACGATGAAACACAGAAATTTCATCGGAAATAAATATAAGAGACACAATGCCGACTTACGTACAGGAAGACTGAGTCTTCCTACTGTCTATGATTTGAGCGTTTCCTGTGTCACCAGTTTTACATTCCGATGCACATCTGCAGGTTTACTGTATCCCTTGGACCTTCCCATTGACGATGAAACACAGAAATTGCATCGGAATTAAATATAAGAGACTCAATGCCGACTTAAGTACAGGGAGACTGAGCCTTCCTACTGTCTATGTTTTGAGCGTTTCCTGTGTCACTAGTTATACATTCCGATGCACCTCTGCAGGTTTATTGTATCCCTTGGACCTTCCCATTGACGATGAAACACAGATAATGCATCGGAATTAAATATTAGAGACACAATGCCGACTTAAGTACAGGAAGACTGAGTCTTCCTACTGTCTATGTTGTGAGCGTTTCCTGTGTCACCATTTTTACATTCTGATGCACCTCTGCAGGTTTACTGTACCCCTTGGACCTTCCCATTGACGATGAAACACAGAAATTGTATCGGAATTAAATATAAGAGACACAATGCCGACTCAAGTACAGGAAGACTGAGTCTTCCTACTGTCTATGTTTTGAGCGTTTCCTGTGTCACCAGTTTTACATGCTGATGCACCTCTGCAGGTTTACTGTATACCTTGGACCTTCCCATTGACGATGAAACACAGAAATTGCATCGGAATTAAATATAAGAGAAACAATGCCGACTTAACTACAGGAAGATGAGTCTTCCTACTGTCTATAATTTGAGCGTTTCCTGTGTCACCAGTTTTACATTCCGATGCAACTCTGCAGGTTTACTGTATCCCTTGGACCTTCCCATTGACGATGAAACACAGAAATTGCATCGGAATTAAATATAAGAGACACAATGCCGATTTAAGTACAGGAAGACTGAGTCTTCCATTTACATTCTGATGGACCTCTGCAGGTTTACTGTATCCCTTGGGCATTACCATTGACGATGAAACACAGAAATTGCATCGGAATTTAATATAAGAGACACAATGCCGACTTAAGTACAGGATGAATGAGTCTTCCTACTGTCTATAATTTGAGCGTTTCCTGTGTCACCAGTTTTCCATTCCGATGCACCTCTACAGGTTTACTGTATCCCTTGGACCTTCACAGTTACGATGGAACACAGAAGTTACATCGGAATTAAATATAAGAGACACAATGACGACTTAAGTATAGGAAGACTGAGTCTTCCTACTGTCTATGTTTCGAGCGTTTCCTGTGTCACTAGTTTTACATTCCGATGCACCTCTGCATGTTTACTGTATCCCTTGGACCTTCCCATTGCCGATGAAACACAGAAATTGCATCGGAATTAAATATAAGAGACACATTGCCGACTTAAGTATAGGAAGACTGAGTCTTCCTACTGTCTATGTTTTGAGCGTTTCCTGTGTCACTAGTTTTACATTCCGATGCACCTCTGCAGGTTTACTGTATCCCTTGGACCTTCCCATTGGCGATGAAACATACAAATTGCATCGAAATTAAATATGAGAGACACAATGCCGACTTCAGTACAGTAAGACTAAATCCTGCTACTGTCTATATTTTGAGCGTATCCTGTGTCACCAGTTTTACATTCCGATGCACCTCTACAGGTTTACTGTATCCCTTGGACCTTCACAGATACGATGGAACACAGAAGTTACATCGGAATTAAATATAAGAGACACAATGACGACTTAAGTACAAGACAACAGTCTTCTTAAAGTCAATGTTTTGAGCGTTTCCTGTGTCACCAGTTTTACATTCCGATGCACCTCTGCATGTTTACTGTATCCCTTGGACCTTCCCATTGGCGATGAAACACAGAAATTGCATCGGAATTAAATATAAGAGACACAATGCCGACTTAAGTACAGGAAGACTGAGTCTTCCTACTGTCTATGTTTTGAGCGTTTCCTGTGTCACTAGTTTTACATTCCGATGCACCTCTGCAGGTTTACTGTATCCCTTGGACCTTCCCATTGGCGATGAAACACACAAATTGCATCGAAATTAAATATGAGAGACACAATGCCGACTTCAGTACAGTAAGACTAAATCCTGCTACTGTCTATGTTTTGAGCGTATCCTGTGTCATCAGTTTTACTTTCCGATGCACCTCTGCAGGTTTACTATATCCCTTGGACCTTCCCATTCACGATGAAACACACAAATTGCATCGAAATTAAATATGAGAGACACAATGCCGACTTCAGTACAGTAAGACTAAATCCTGCTACTGTCTATGTTTTGAGCGTATCCTGTGTCATCGGTTTTACTTTCCGATGCACCTCTGCAGGTTTACTGTATCCCTTGGACCTTCCCATTGACGATGAAACACAGCAATTGCTTCGGAATTAAATATAAGAGACACAATGCCGACTTAAGTACAGGAAGACTGAGTCTTCCTACTGTCTATGTTGTGAGCGTTTCCTGTGTCACCATTTTTACTTTCTGATGCACCTCTGCAGGTTTACTGTATCCCTTGGACCTTCCCATTGACGATGAAACACAGAAATTGCATCGGAATTAAATATTAGAGACACAATGCCGACTTAAGTACAGGAAGACTGAGTCTTCCTATTGTCTATGTTGTGAGCGTTTCCTGTGTCACCATTTTTACATTCTGATGCACCTCTGCAGGTTTAATGTATCCCTTGGACCTTCCCATTGACGATGAAACACAGAAATTGCATCGGAATTAAATATAAGAGACACAATGCCGACTTAAGTACAGGAAGACTGAGTCTTCCTACTGTCTATGTTTTGAGCGTTTCCTGTGTCACTAGTTATACATTCCGATGCACCTCTGCAGGTTTACTGTATCCCTTGGACCTTCCCATTGGCGATGAAACACACAAATTGCATCGAAATTAAATATGAGAGACACAATGCCGACTTCAGTACAGTAAGACTAAATCCTGCTACGGTCTATGTTTTGAGCGTATCCAGTGTCATCAGTTTTACTTTCCGATGCACCTCTGCAGGTTTACTATATCCCTTGGACCTTCCCATTCACGATGAAACACAGAAATTTCATCGGAAATAAATATAAGAGACACAATGCCGACTTATGTACACGAAGACTGAGTCTTCCTACTGTCTATGTTTTGAGCATTTCCTGTGTCACTAGTTACACATTCCGTTGCACCTCTGCAGGTTTACTGTATCCCTTGGACCTTCCCATTGACGATGAAACACAGAAATTGCATCGGAATTAAATATAAGAGACACAATGCCGACTTAAGTAGAGGAAGACTGAGTCTTCCTACTGTCTATGTTGTGAGCGTTTCCTGTGTCACCATTTTTACTTTCTGATGCACCTCTGCAGGTTTACTGTACCACTTGGCCCTTCCCATTGACGATGAAACACAGAAATTGCATCGGAATTAAATATAAGAGACACAATGCCGACTTAAGTACAGGAAGACTGAGTCTTCCTACTGTCTATGTTTTGAGCGTTTCCTGTGTCACTAGTTTTACATTCCGATGCACCTCTGCAGGTTTACTGCATCACTTGGACCTTCCCATTGACGATGAAACACAGAAATTGCATCGGAATTAAATATAAGAGACACAATGCCGACTTAAGTACAGGAAGACTGAGTCTTCCGACTGTCTATGTTTTGAGCGTTTCCTGTGTCACCAGTTTTACATTCCGATGCACCTCTACAGGTTTACTGTATCCCTTGGACCTTCACAGTTACGATGAAACACAGAAATTACATCGGAATTAAATATAAGAGACACAATGACGACTTAAGTACAAGAAAACAGTCTTCTTACAGTCAATGTTTTGAGCGTTTCCTGTGTCACCAGTTTTACATTCCGAAGCACCTCTGCAAGTTTACTGTATCCCTTGGACCTTCCCATGGATGATGAAACACACAAATTGCATCGAAATTAATTATAAGACACACAATGCCGACTTAAGTACAGGAAGACTAAATCCTGCTACTGTCTATGTTTTGAGCGTATCCTGTGTCATCAGTTTTACTTTCTGATGCACCTCTGCAGGTTTACTGTATCCCTTGGACCTTCCCATTGACGATGAAACACAGAAATTGCATCTGAATTATATATAAGAGACACAATGCCGACTTAAGTACGGGACGACTGAGTCTTCCTACTGTCTATGTTTGAGCGTTTCCTGTGTCACTAGTTTTACATTCCGATTAACGTCTGCAGGTTTACTGTATCCCTTTGATCTTCCCATTGACGATGAAACACAGAAATTGCATCGGATTTAAATATAAGAAACACAATGCCGACTTAAGTACAGGAAAACTGAGTCTTCCTACTGTCTATGTTTTGAGCGTTTCCTGTGTCACCAGTTTTACATTCTGATGCACCTCTGCAGGTTTACTGTATCCCTTGGACCTTCCCACTGACGATGTAACACAGAAATTGCATCGGAATTAAATATAAGAGACACAATGCCGACTTAAGTACAGGATGACTGAGTCTTCCTACTGTCTATAATTTGAGCGTTTCCTGTGTCACGAGTTTTACATTCCGATGCACCTCTACAGGTTTCCTGTTTCCCTTGGACCTTCACAGTTACGATGAAACACAGAAATTACATCGGAATTAAATATAAGAGACACAATGCCGACTTCAGTATAAGAAAACAGTCTTCTTACAGTCAATGTTTTGAGCGTTTCCTGTGTCACTAGATTTACATTCCGATTAACGTCTGCAGGTTTACTGTATCCCTTGGATCTTCCCATGGACGATGAAACACAGAAATTGCATCGGAATTAAATATAAGAGAGACAATGGCGACTTAAGTACAGGAAGACTGAGTCTTCCTACTGTCTATGTTTTGAGCGTTTTCTGTGTCATCAGTTTTACTTGCCGATGCACCTCTGCAGGTTTACTATATCCCTTGGACCTTCCCATTCACGATGAAACACAGAAATTTCATCGGAACTAAATATAAGAGACACAATGCCGACTAAAGTACAGGAAGACTGAGTCTTCCTACTGTCTATGTTTTGAGCGTTTCCTGTGTCACTAGTTTTACATTCCGATGCACCTCTGCAGGTTTACTGTATCCCTTGGATCTTCCCATTGACGATGAAACACAGAAATTGCATCGGAATTAAATATAAGAGACACAATGCCGACTTAAGTACAGGAAGACTGAGTCTTCCTACTGTCTATAATTTGAGCGTTTCCTGTGTCACTAGTTTTACATTCTGATGCACCTCTGCAGGTTTACTGTATCCCTTGGACCTTCCCATTGACGATGTAACTCAGAAATTGCATCGGAATTAAATATAAGAGACACAATGCCGACTTAAGTACAGGAAGACTAAGTCTTCCTACTGTCTATGTTTTGAGCGTTTTCTGGGTCATCAGTTTTACTTTCCGATGCACCTCTGCAGGTTTACTATATCCCTTGGACCTTCCCATTCACGATGAAACACAGAAATTTCATCGGAAATAAATATAAGAGACACAATGCCGACTAAAGTACAGGAAGACTGAGTCTTCCTACTGTCTATGTTTTGAGCGTTTCCTGTGTCACGAGTTTTACATTCCGATGCACCTCTGCAGGTTTAGTGTAACCCTTGGACCTTCCTATTGACGATAAAACAGAGAAATTGCATCGGAATTAAATATAAGAGACACGATGCCGGCTTAAGTACAGGAAGACTGAGTCTTCCTACTGTCTATGTTTTGAGCGTTTCCTGTGTCACCAGTTTTACATTCTGATGCACCTCTGCAAGTTAACTGTATCCCTTGGACCTTCCCACTGACGATGAAACACAGAAATTGCATCGGAATTAAATATAAGAGACACAACGCCGACTTAAGTACAGGATGACTGAGTCTTCCTACTGTCTATAATTTGAGCGTTACCTGTGTCACCAGTTTTACATTCCGATGCACCTCTGCAGGTTTACTGTATCCCTTGGACCTTCCCATTGGCGAAGAAACACACAAATTGCATCGAAATTAAATATGAGAGACACAATGCCGACTTCAGTACAGTAAGACTAAATCCTGCTACTGTCTATGTTTTGAGCGTATCCTGTGTCACCAGTTTTCCATTCCGATGCACCTCTACAGGTTTACTGTATCCCTTGGACCTTCACAGTTACGATGGAACACAGAAGTTACATCGGAATTAAATATAAGAGACACAATGACGACTTAAGTACAAGACAACAGTCTTCTTACAGTCAATGTTTTGAGCGTTTCCTGTGTCACCAGTTTTACATTCCGATGCACCTCTGCATGTTTACTGTATCCCTTGGACCTTCCCATTGGCGATGAAACACAGAAATTGCATCGGAATTAAATATAAGAGACACAATGCCGACTTAAGTACAGGAAGACTGAGTCTTCCTACTGTCTATGTTTTGAGCGTTTCCTGTGTCACTAGTTTTACATTCCGATGCACCTCTGCAGGTTTACTGTATCCCTTGGACCTTCCCATTGGCGATGAAACACAGAAATTGCATCGAAATTAAATATGAGAGACACAATGCCGACTTCAGTACAGTAAGACTAAATCCTGCTACTGTCTATGTTTTGAGCGTATCCTGTGTCATCAGTTTTACTTTCCGATGCACCTCTGCAGGTTTACTATATCCCTTGGACCTTCCCATTCACGATGAAACACAGAAATTTCATCGGAAATAAATATAAGAGGCACAATGCCGACTTATGTACAGGAAGACTGAGTCTTCCTACTGTCTATGTTTTGAGCGTTTCCTGTGTCACTAGTTATACATTCCGTTGCACCTCTGCAGGTTTACAGTATCCCTTGGACCTTCCCATTGACGATGAAACACAGAAATTGCATCGGAATTAAATATAAGAGACACAATGCCGACTTAAGTACAGGAAGACTGAGTCTTCCTACTGTCTATGTTGTGAGCGTTTCCTGTGTCACCATTTTTACTTTCTGATGCACCTCTGCAGGTTTACTGTATCCCTTGGACCTTCCCATTGACGATGAAACACAGAAATTGCATCGGAATTAAATATAAGAGACACAATGCCGACTTAAGTACAGGAAGACTGAGTCTTCCTATTGTCAATGTTGTGAGCGTTTCCTGTGTCACCATTTTTACACTCTGATGCACCTCTGCAGGATTACTGTACCCCTTGGACCTTCCCATTGACGATGAGACACAGAAATTGCATCGGAATTAAATATAAGAGATACAATGCCGACTTAAGTACAGGAAGACTGAGTCTTCCTACTGTCTATGTTTTGAGCGTTTCCTGTGTCACTAGTTATACATTCCGATGCACCTCTGCAGGTTTACTGTATCCCTTGGACCTTCCCATTGGCGATGAAACACACAAATTGCATCGAAATTAAATATGAGAGACACAATGCCGACTTCAGTACAGTAAGACTAAATCCTGCGACTGTCTATGATTTGAGCGTATCCTGTGTCACCATTTTTACTTTCTGATGCACCTCTGCAGGTTTACTGTATCCCTTGGACCTTCACAGTTACGATGAAACACAGAAATTGCATCGGAATTAAATATAAGAGACACAATGCCGACTTAAGTACAGGAAGACGGAGTCTTCCTACTGTCTATGTTGTGAGCGTTTCCTGTGTCACCATTTTTATATTCTGATGCACCTCTGCAGGTTTACTGTACCACTTGGCCCTTCCCATTGACGATGAAACACAGAAATTGCATCGGAATTAAATATAAGAGACACAATGTCGACTTAAGTACAGGAAGACTGAGTCTTCCTACTGTCTATGATTTGAGCGTTTCCTGTGTCATCAGTTTTACATTCCGATGCACTTCTGCAGGTTTACTGTATCCCTTGGACCTTCCCATTGACGATGAAAATCAGAAAGTGCATCGGAATTATATATAAGAGACACAACGCCGACTTAAGTACATGAAAACTGAGCCTTCTTACGGTCTACGTTTTGAGCGTTTCCTGTGTCACCAGGTTTACATTCCGATGCACCTCTGCAGGTTTACTGTATCCCTTGGAACTTCCCATTGACGATGAAACACAGAAATTGCATCGGAATTAAATATTAGAGACACAGTGCCGACTTAAGATCAGGATGACTGGATCTTCTTACTGTCTATGTTTTGAGCGTTTCCCGTGTCAACAGTTTTACATTCCGATGCACCTCTGCAGGTTTACTGTATCCCTTGGACCTTCACAGTGACGATGAATCACAGAAATTGCATCGGAATTAAATACAAGAGTCACAATGCAGACTTAAGTACTGGAAGACTAAATCCTGCTACTGTCTATGTTTTGAGCGTTTCCAGTGTCATCAGTTTTACATTCCAATGCACCTCTGCTTGTTAACTATATCCCTTGGACCTTCCCATTCACGATGAAACACAGAAATTTCATCGGAAATAAATATAAGAGACACAATGCCGACTTACGTACAGGAAGACTGAGTCTTCCTACTGTCTATGATTTGAGCGTTTCCTGTGTCACCAGTTTTACATTCCGATGCACCTCTGCAGGTTTACTGTATCCCTTGGACCTTCCCATTGACGATGAAACACAGAAATTGCATCGGAATTAAATATAAGAGACTCAATGCCGACTTAAGTACAGGGAGACTGAGCCTTCCTACTGTCTATGTTTTGAGCGTTTCCTGTGTCACTAGTTATACATTCCGATGCACCTCTGCAGGTTTATTGTATCCCTTGGACCTTCCCATTGACGATGAAACACAGATATTGCATCGGAATTAAATATTAGAGACACAATGCCGACTTAAGTACAGGAAGACTGAGTCTTCCTACTGTCTATGTTGTGAGCGTTTCCTGTGTCACCAGTTTTACATTCTGATGCACCTCTGCAGGTTTACTGTACCCCTTGGACCTTCCCATTGACGATGAAACACAGATATTGCATCGGAATTAAATATAAGAGACACAATGCCGACTTAAGTACAGGAAGACTGAGTCTTCCTACTGTCTATGTTTTGAGCGTTTCCTGTGTCACCAGTTTTACATTCTGATGCACCTCTGCAGGTTTACTGTATCCCTTGGACCTTCCCATTGACGATGAAACACAGAAATTGCATCGGAATTAAATATAAGAGAAACAATGCCGACTTAACTACAGGAAGATGAGTCTTCCTACTGTCTATAATTTGAGCGTTTCCTGTGTCACCAGTTTTACATTCCGATGCAACTCTGCAGGTTTACTGTATCCCTTGGACCTTCCCATTGACGATGAAACACAGAAATTGCATCGGAATTAAATATAAGAGACACAATGCCGATTTAAGTACAGGAAGACTGAGTCTTCCTACTGTCTATGTTTTGAGCGTTTCCTGTGTCACCAGTTTTACATTCTGATGCACCTCTGCAGGTTTACTGTATCCCTTGGGCATTACCATTGACGATGAAACACAGAAATTGCATTGGAATTTAATATAAGAGACACAATGCCGACTTAAGTACAGGATGACTGAGTCTTCCTACTGTCTATAATTAGAGCGTTTCCTGTGTCACCAGTTTTCCATTCCGATGCACCTCTACAGGTTTACTGTATCCCTTGGACCTTCACAGTTACGATGGAACACAGAAGTTACATCGGAATTAAATATAAGAGACACAATGACGACTTAAGTACAAGACAACAGTCTTCTTACAGTCATTGTTTTGAGCGTTTCCTGTGTCACCAGTTTTACATTCCGATGCACCTCTGCATGTTTACTGTATCCCTTGGACCTTCCCATTGGCGATGAAACACAGAAATTACATCGGAATTAAATGTAAGAGACACATTGCCGACTTAAGTACAGGATGACTGAGTCTTCCTACTGTCTATGTTTTGAGCGTTTCCTGTGTCACTAGTTCTACATTCCGATGCACCTCTGCAGGTTTACTGTATCCCTTGGACCTTCCCATTGGCGATGAAACACACAAATTGCATCGAAATTAAATATGAGAGACACAATGCCGACTTCAGTACAGTAAGACTAAATCCTGCTACTGTCTATGTTTTGAGCGTATCCTGTGTCACCAGTTTTCCATTCCGATGCACCTCTACAGGTTTACTGTATCCCTTGGACCTTCACAGTTACGATGGAACACAGAAGTTACATCGGAATTAAATATAAGAGACACAATGACGACTTAAGTACAAGACAACAGTCTTCTTACAGTCAATGTTTTGAGCGTTTCCTGTGTCACCAGTTTTACATTCCGATGCACCTCTGCTTGTTTACTGTATTCCTTGGACCTTCCCATTGGCGATGAAACACAGAAATTGCATCGGAATTAAATATAAGAGACACAATGCCGACTTAAGTACAGGAAGACTGAGTCTTCCTACTGTCTATGTTTTGAGCGTTTCCTGTGTCACTAGTTTTACATTCCGATGCACCTCTGCAGGTTTACTGTATCCCTTGGACCTTCCCATTGGCGATGAAACACACAAATTGCATCGAAATTAAATATGAGAGACACAATGCCGACTTCAGTACAGTAAGACTAAATCCTGCTACTGTCTATGTTTTGAGCGTATCCTGTGTCATCAGTTTTACTTTCCGATGCACCTCTGCAGGTTTACTATATCCCTTGGACCTTCCCATTCACGATGAAACACAGAAATTGCATTGGAATTTAATATAAGAGACACAATGCCGACTTAAGTACAGGATGACTGAGTCTTCCTACTGTCTATAATTAGAGCGTTTCCTGTGTCACCAGTTTTCCATTCCGATGCACCTCTACAGGTTTACTGTATCCCTTGGACCTTCACAGTTACGATGGAACACAGAAGTTACATCGGAATTAAATATAAGAGACACAATGACGACTTAAGTACAAGACAACAGTCTTCTTACAGTCAATGTTTTGAGCGTTTCCTGTGTCACCAGTTTTACATTCCGATGCACCTCTGCATGTTTACTGTATCCCTTGGACCTTCCCATTGGCGATGAAACACAGAAATTACATCGGAATTAAATGTAAGAGACACATTGCCGACTTAAGTACAGGATGACTGAGTCTTCCTACTGTCTATGTTTTGAGCGTTTCCTGTGTCACTAGTTCTACATTCCGATGCACCTCTGCAGGTTTACTGTATCCCTTGGACCTTCCCATTGGCGATGAAACACACAAATTGCATCGAAATTAAATATGAGAGACACAATGCCGACTTCAGTACAGTAAGACTAAATCCTGCTACTGTCTATGTTTTGAGCGTATCCTGTGTCACCAGTTTTCCATTCCGATGCACCTCTACAGGTTTACTGTATCCCTTGGACCTTCACAGTTACGATGGAACACAGAAGTTACATCGGAATTAAATATAAGAGACACAATGACGACTTAAGTACAAGACAACAGTCTTCTTACAGTCAATGTTTTGAGCGTTTCCTGTGTCACCAGTTTTACATTCCGATGCACCTCTGCTTGTTTACTGTATTCCTTGGACCTTCCCATTGGCGATGAAACACAGAAATTGCATCGGAATTAAATATAAGAGACACAATGCCGACTTAAGTACAGGAAGACTGAGTCTTCCTACTGTCTATGTTTTGAGCGTTTCCTGTGTCACTAGTTTTACATTCCGATGCACCTCTGCAGGTTTACTGTATCCCTTGGACCTTCCCATTGGCGATGAAACACACAAATTGCATCGAAATTAAATATGAGAGACACAATGCCGACTTCAGTACAGTAAGACTAAATCCTGCTACTGTCTATGTTTTGAGCGTATCCTGTGTCATCAGTTTTACTTTCCGATGCACCTCTGCAGGTTTACTATATCCCTTGGACCTTCCCATTCACGATGAAACACAGAAATTTCATCGGAAATAAATATAAGAGACACAATGCCGACTTATGTACAGGAAGACTGAGTCTTCCTACTGTCTATGTTTTGAGCGTTTCCTGTGTCACTAGTTATACATTCCGTTGCACCTCTGCAGGTTTACTGTATCCCTTGGACCTTCCCATTGACGATGAAACACAGAAATTGCATCGGAATTAAATATAAGAGATACAATGCCGACTTAAGTACAGGAAGACTGAGTCTTCCTACTGTCTATGTTTTGAGCGTTTCCTGTGTCACTAGTTATACATTCCGATGCACCTCTGCAGGTTTACTGTATCCCTTGGACCTTCCCATTGGCGATGAAACACACAAATTGCATCGAAATTAAATATGAGAGACACAATGCCGACTTCAGTACAGTAAGACTAAATCCTGCTACTGTCTATGTTTTGAGCGTATCCTGTGTCATCAGTTTTACTTTCCGATGCACCTCTGCAGGTTTACTATATCCCTTGGACCTTCCCATTCACGATGAAACGCAGAAATTTCTTCGGAAATAAATATAAGAGACACAATGCCGACTTATGTACACGAAGACTGAGTCTTCCTACTGTCTATGTTGTGAGCGTTTCCTGTGTCACCATTTTTACTTTCTGATGCACCTCTGCGGGTTTACTGTACCACTTGGCCCTTCCCATTGACGATGAAACACAGAAATTGCATCGGAATAAAATATAAGAGACACAATGCCGACTTAAGTACAGGAAGACTGAGTCTTCCTACTGTCTATGGTTTGAGCGTTTCCTGTGTCACTAGTTTTACATTCCGATGCACCTCTGCAGGTTTACTGCATCACTTGGACCTTCCCATTGACGATGAAACACAGAAATTGCATCGGAATTAAATATAAGAGACACAATGCCGACTTAAGTACAATAAGACTGAGTCTTCCTACTGTCTATATTTTGAGCGTTTCCTGTGTCACAAGTTTTACATTCTGATGCACCTCTGCAGGTTTACTGTATACTTTGGACCTACCCATTGACGATGAAACACAGAAATTGCATCGGAATTAAATATAAGAGACACAATGCCGACTTAAGTACAGGAAGACTGAGTCTTCCTACTGTCTATGTTTTGAGCGTTTCCTGTGTCACCAGTTTTACATTCCGATGCACCTCTACAGGATTACTGTATCCCTTGGACCTTGACAGTTACGATGAAACACAGAAATTACATCGGAATTAAATATAAGAGACACAATGACGACTTAAGTACAAGAAAACAGTCTTCTTACAGTCAATGTTTTGAGCGTTTCCTGTGTCACCAGTTTTACATTCCGATGCACCTCTGCAAGTTTACTGTATCCCTTGGACCTTCCCATTCACGATGAAACACAGAAATTTCATCTGAAATAAATATAAGAGACACAATGCCGACATAAGTGCAGGAAGACTGAGTCTTCCTGCTGTCTATGTTTTGAGCGCTTCCTGTGTCACTAGTTTTACATTCCGATGCACCTCTGCAGGTTTACTGTATCCCTTGGACCTTTCCATTGACGATGAAACACAGAAATTGCATCTGAATTATATTTAAGAGACACAATGCCGACTTAAGTACGGGACGACTGAGTCTTCCTACTGTCTATGTTGTGAGCGTTTCCTGTGTCACCATTTTTACTTTCTGATGCACCTCTGCAGGTTTACTGTATCCCTTGGACCTTCCCATTGACGATGAAACACAGAAATTGCATCGGAATTAAATATAAGAGACACAATGCCGACTTAAGTACAGGAAGACTGAGTCTTCCTATTGTCTATGTTGTGAGCGTTTCCTGTGTCACCATTTTTACATTCTGATGCACCTCTGCAGGATTACTGTACCCCTTGGACCTTCCCATTGACGATGAGACACAGAAATTGCATCGGAATTAAATATAAGAGATACAATGCCGACTTAAGTACAGGAAGACTGAGTCTTCCTACTGTCTATGTTTTGAGCGTTTCCTGTGTCACTAGTTATACATTCCGATGCACCTCTGCAGGTTTACTGTATCCCTTGGACCTTCCCATTGGCGATGAAACACACAAATTGCATCGAAATTAAATATGAGAGACACAATGCCGACTTCAGTACAGTAAGACTAAATCCTGCTACTGTCTATGTTTTGAGCGTATCCTGTGTCATCAGTTTTACTTTCCGATGCACCTCTGCAGGTCTACTATATCCCTTGGACCTTCCCATTCACGATGAAACACAGAAATTTCATCGGAAATAAATATAAGAGACACAATGCCGACTTATGTACACGAAGACTGAGTCTTCCTACTGTCTATGTTTTGAGCGTTTCCTGTGTCACTAGTTATACATTCCGTTGCACCTCTGCAGGTTTACTGTATCCCTGGGACCTTCCCATTGACGATGAAACACAGAAATTGCATCGGAATTAAATATAAGAGACACAATGCCGACTTAAGTAGAGGAAGACTGAGTCTTCCTACTGTCTATGTTGTGAGCGTTTCCTGTGTCACCATTTTTACTTTCTGATGCACCTCTGCAGGTTTACTGTACCACTTGGCCCTTCCCATTGACGATGAAACACAGAAATTGCATCGGAATTAAATATAAGAGACACAATGCCGACTTAAGTACAGGAAGACTGAGTCTTCCTACTGTCTATGTTTTGAGCGTTTCCTGTGTCACGAGTTTTACATTCCGATGCACCTCTGCAGGTTTAGTGTAACCCTTGGACCTTCCCATTGACGATAAAACAGAGAAATGGCATCGGAATTAAATATAAGAGACACGATGCCGGCTTAAGTACAGGAAAACTGAGTCTTCCTACTGTCTATGCTTTGAGCGTTTCCTGTGTCACTAGTTATACATTCCGTTGCACCTCTGCAGGTTTACTGTATCCCTTGGACCTTTCCATTGACGATGAAACACAGAAATTGCATCGGAATTATATTTAAGAGACACAATGCGGACTTAAGTACGGGACGACTGAGTCTTCCTACTGTCTATGTTTGAGCGTTTCCTGTGTCACTAGTTTTACATTCCGATTAACGTCTGCAGGTTTACTGTATCCCTTTCATCTTCCCATTGACGATGAAACACAGAAATTGCATCGGAATTAAATATAAGAGACACAATGCCGACTTAAGTACAGGAAAACTGAGTCTTCCTACTGTCTATGTTTTGAGCGTTTCCTGTGTCACCAGTTTTACATTCTGATGCACCTCTGCAGGTTTACTGTATCCCTTGGACCTTCCCACTGACGATGTAACACAGAAATTGCATCGGAATTAAATATAAGAGACACAATGCCGACTTAAGTACAGGATGACTGAGTCTTCCTACTGTCTATAATTTGAGCGTTTCCTGTGTCACGAGTTTTACATTCCGATGCACCTCTACAGGTTTCCTGTATCCCTTGGACCTTCACAGTTACGATGAAACACAGAAATTACATCGGAATTAAATATAAGAGACACAATGCCGACTTCAGTATAAGAAAACAGTCTTCTTACAGTCAATGTTTTGAGCGTTTCCTGTGTCACTAGATTTACATTCCGATTAACGTCTGCAGGTTTACTGTATCCCTTGGATCTTCCCATTGACGATGAAACACAGAAATTGCATCGGAATTAAATATAAGAGACACAATGCCGACTTAAGTACAGGAAGACTGAGTCTTCCTACTGTCTATGTTTTGAGCGTTTTCTGTGTCAACTGTTTTACTTTCCGATGCATCTCTGCAGGTTTACTATATCCCTTGGACCTTCCCATTCACGATGAAACACAGAAATTTCATCGGAAATAAATATAAGAGACACAATGCCGACTAAAGTACAGGAAGACGGAGTCTTCCTACTGTCTATGTTTTGAGCGTTTCCTGTGTCACTAGTTTTACATTCCGATGCACCTCTGCAGGTTTACTGTATCCCTTGGATCTTCCAATTGACGTTGAAACACAGAAATTGCATCGGAATTAAATATAAGAGACACAATGCCGACTTAAGTACAGGAAGGATGAGTCTTCCTACTGTCTATAATTTGAGCGTTTCCTGTGTCACCAGTTTTACATTCTGATGCACCTCTGCAGGTTTACTGTATCCCTTGGACCTTCCCATTGACGATGTAACTCAGAAATTGCATCGGAATTAAATATAAGAGACACAATGCCGACTTAAGTACAGGAAGACTAAGTCTTCCTACTGTCTATGTTTTGAGCGTTTTGTGGGTCATCAGTTTTACTTTTCGATGCACCTCTGCAGGTTTACTATATCCCTTGGACCTTCCCATTCACGATGAAACACAGAAATTTCATCGGAAATAAATATAAGAGACACAATGCCGACTAAAGTACAGGAAGACTGAGTCTTCCTACTGTCTATGTTTTGAGCGTTTCCTGTGTCACGAGTTTTACATTCCGATGCACCTCTGCAGGTTTAGTGTAACCCTTGGACCTTCCCATTGACGATAAAACAGAGAAATTGCATCGGAATTAAATATAAGAGACACGATGCCGGCTTAAGTACAGGAAGACTGAGTCTTCCTACTGTCTATGTTTTGAGCGTTTCCTGTGTCACCAGTTTTACATTCCGATGCACCTCTGCAAGTTTACTGTATCCCTTGGACCTTCCCACTGACGATGAAACACAGAAATTGCATCGGAATTAAATATAAGAGACACAACGCCGACTTAAGTACAGGATGACTGAGTCTTCCTACTGTCTATAATTTGAGCGTTTCCTGTGTCACCAGTTTTACATTCCGATGCACCTCTACAGGTTTGCTGTATCCCTTGGACCTTCACAGTTACGATGAAACTCAGAAATTACATCGGAATTAAATATAAGAGACACAATGAAGACTTAAGTACAAGAAAACAGTCTTCTTACAGTCAATGTTTTGAGCGTTTCCTGTGTCACCAGTTTTACATTCCAATGGACCTCTGCATGTTTACTGTATCCCTTGGACCTTCCCATTGGCGATGAAACACACAAATTGCATCGAAATTAAATATAAGAGACACAATGCCGACTTCAGTACAGTAAGACTAAATCCTGCTACTGTCTATGTTTTGAGCGTATCCTGTGTCATCAGTTTTACTTTCCGATGCACCTCTGCAGGTTTACTATATCCCTTGGACCTTCCCATTCACGATGAAACACAGAAATTACATCGGAAATAAATATATAAGAGACACAATGCCGACTTATGTACAGGAAGACTGAGTCTTCCTACTGTCTATGTTTTGAGCGTTTCCTGTGTCACTAGTTATACATTCCGTTGCACCTCTGCAGGTTTACTGTATCCCTTGGACCTTCCCATTGACGATGTAACTCAGAAATTGCATCGGAATTAAATATAAGAGACACAATGCCGACTTAAGTACAGGAAGACTAAGTCTTCCTACTGTCTATGTTTTGAGCGTTTTGTGGGTCATCAGTTTTACTTTTCGATGCACCTCTGCAGGTTTACTATATCCCTTGGACCTTCCCATTCACGATGAAACACAGAAATTTCATCGGAAATAAATATAAGAGACACAATGCCGACTAAAGTACAGGAAGACTGAGTCTTCCTACTGTCTATGTTTTGAGCGTTTCCTGTGTCACGAGTTTTACATTCCGATGCACCTCTGCAGGTTTAGTGTAACCCTTGGACCTTCCCATTGACGATAAAACAGAGAAATGGCATCGGAATTAAATATAAGAGACACGATGCCGGCTTAAGTACAGGAAGACTGAGTCTTCCTACTGTCTATGTTTTGAGCGTTTCCTGTGTCACCAGTTTTACATTCTGATGCACCTCTGCAAGTTTACTGTATCCCTTGGACCTTCCCACTGACGATGAAACACAGAAATTGCATCGGAATTAAATATAAGAGACACAACGCCGACTTAAGTACAGGATGACTGAGTCTTCCTACTGTCTATAATTTGAGCGTTTCCTGTGTCACCAGTTTTACATTCCGATGCACCTCTACAGGTTTGCTGTATCCCTTGGACCTTCCCATTGACGATGAAACACAGAAATTGCTTCGGAATTAAATATAAGAGACACAATGCCGACTTAAGTACAGGAAGACAGAGTCTTCCTACTGTCTATGTTTTGAGTGTTTCCTGTGTCACCATTTTTATTTCTGATGCACCTCTGCAGGTTTACAGTACCACTTGGCCCTTCCCATTGACGATGAAACACAGAAATTGCATCGGAATTAAATATAAGAGACACAATGCCGACTTAAGTACAGGAAGACTGAGTCTTCCTACTGTCTATGTTTTGAGCGTTTCCTGTGTCACTAGTTTTACATTCCGATGCACCTCTGCAGGTTTATTGCATCACTTGGACCTTCACAGTTACGATAAAACACAGAAATTACATCGGAATTAAATATAAGAGACACAATGACGACTTAAGTACAAGAAAACAGTCTTCTTACAGTCAATGTTTTGAGCGTTTCCTGTGTCACCAGTTTTACATTCCGATGCACCTCTGCATGTTTACTGTATCCCTTGGACCTTCCCAAGGATGATGAAACACACAAATTGCATCGAAATTAATTATAAGAGACACAATGCCGACTTAAGTACAGGAAGACTAAATCCTGCTACTGTCTATGTTTTGAGCGTATCCTGTGTCATCAGTTTTACTTTCTGATGCACCTCTGCGGGTTTATTATATCCCTTGGACCTTCCCATTAGAGATGAAACACAGAAATTTCATCGGAAATAAATATAAGAGACACAATGCCGACTTATCTACAGGAAGACTGAGTCTTCCTGCGGTCTATGTTTTGAGCGTTTCCTGTGTCACTAGTTTTACATTCCGATGCACCTCTGCAGGTTTACTGTATCCCTTGGACCTTCCCATTGACGATGAAACACAGAAATTGCATCGGAATTATATATAAGAGACACAATGCCGACTTAAGTACAGGAAGACTGAGTCTTCCTACTGTCTATGTTTTGAGCGTTTCCTGTGTCACCAGTTTTACATTCTGATGCACCTCTGCAGGTTTACTGTATCCCTTGAACCTTCCCACTGACGATGTAACACAGAAATTGCATCGGAATTAAATATAAGAGACACAATGCCAACTTAAGTACAGGATGACTGAGTCTTCCTACTGTCTATAATTTGAGCGTTTCCTGTGTCACCAGTTTTACATTCCGATGCACCTCTACAGGTTTACTGTATCTCTTGGACCTTCACAGTTACGATGAAACACAGAAATTACATCGGAATTAAATATAAGAGACACAATGCCGACTTAAGTACAGGAAGACTGAGTCTTCCTACTGTCTATGTTTTGTGCGTTTCCTGTGTCACCAGTTTTACATTCTGATGCACCTCTGCAGGTTTACTGTATCCCTTGGACCTTCCCATTGACGATGAAACACAGAAATTGCATCGGAAATAAATATAAGAGACACAATGCCGACTTAAGTACAGGAAGACTGAGTCTTCCTACTGTCTATAATTTGAGCGTTTCCTGTGTCACCCGTTGTACATTCCGATGGACCTCTGCATGTTTACTGTATCCCTTGGATCTTCCCATTTGAGATGAAACACCCAAATTGCATCAAAATTAAATATAAGAGACACTATGCCGACTTAAGTACAGGAAGACTAAATCTTGCTACTGTCTATGTTTTGAGCGTATCCTGTGTCATCAGTTTTACTTTCCGATGCACCTCTGCAGGTTTACTATATCCCTTGGACCTTCCCATTCACGATGAAACACAGAAATTTCAACTGATATAAATATAAGAGACACAATGCCGACTTAAGTACAGGAAGACTAAGTCTTCCTACTGTCTATAATTTGAGCGTTTCCGGTGTCACTAGTTTTACATTCCGTTGCACCTCTGCAGGTTTACTGTATCCCTTGGACCTTCCCATTGACGATGAAACACAGAAATTGCATCGGAATTAAATATAAGAGACACAATGCCGACTTAAGTACAGGAAGACTGAGTCTTCCTACTGTCTATGTTTTGAGCGTTTCCTGTGTCACCAGTTTTACATTCTGATGCACCTCTGCAGGTTTACTGTATCCCTTGGACTTTCCCATTGACGATGAAACACAGAAATTGCATCGGAATTAAATATAAGAGACACAATGCCGACATAAGTACAGGAAGACTGAGTCTTCCTACTGTCTATAATTCGAGCGTTTCCTCTGTCACCAGTTTTACATTCCGATGCACATCTACAGGTTGACTGTATCCCTCGGCATTGTGTCAGTGACGATGAAACACAGAAATTGAATCGGAATTAAATATAAGAGACACAGTGCCGACTTAAGTACAGGAAGACTGAGTCTTCCTACTGTCTATGATTTGAGCGTTTCCTGTGTCACCAGTTTTACATTCCGATGCACCTCATCAGGTTAACTGTATCCCTTGGACTTTCCCATTGACGATGATACACAGAAATTGCATTGGAATTAAATGTAAGAGACACAATGCCGACTTAAGTACAGGAAGACTGAGTCTTCCAACTGTCTATGTTTTGAGCGTTTCCTGTGTCACCAGTTTTACATTCCGATGCACGTCTGCAGGTTTACTGTGTCCCTTGGACCTTCCCATTGGCGAGGAAAGACACAAATGGCATCGGAATTAAATATAAGAGACACAATGCCGACTTAAGTACAGGAAGACTGAGTCTTCCTACTGTCTATGTTTGAGCGTTTCCTGTGTCACTAGTTTTACATTCAGATGCACCTCTGCAGGTTTACTGTATCCCTTCGACCTTCCCATTGACGATGAAACACAGAAATTGCATCGGAATTGTATATAAGAGACACTATGCTGACTTAAGTACAGGAAGACTGAGTCTTCCTACTGTCTATGTTTTGAGCGTTTCCTTTGTCACCAGTTTTACATTCTGATGCACCTCTGCAGGTTTACTGTATCCCTTGGACCTTCCCATTGACGATGAAGCACAGAAATTGCAACGGAATTAAATATAAGAGACACAATGCCGACTTAAGTACAGGAAGACTGAGTCTTCATATTGTCTATAATTTGAGCGTTTTCTGTATCACCAGTTTTACATTCCGATGTACCTCTACAGGTTTACTGTATCCCTTGGACCTTCACAGTGACGATGAAACACAGAAATAGCATCGGAATTAAATATAAGAGACACAATGCCGACTTAAGTACAGGAAGACTAACTCCTCCTACTGTCTATGTTTTGAGCGTTTCCTGTGTCATCAGTTTTACTTTGTGTTGCACCTCTGCAGGTTTACTATATCTCTTGGACCTTCCCATTCACGATGAAACACAGAAATTTCATCGGAAATAAATATAAGAGGCACAATGACGACTTCAGTACAGGAAGACTGAGTCTTCCCACTGTCTATGTTTTTAGCGTATCCTGTGTCACGAGTTTTACATTCCGTTGCACCTCTGCAGGTTTACTGTATCCCTTGGACCTTCCTATTGACGATGAAACACAGAAATTGCATCGGAATTAAATATAAGAGACACAATGCCGACTTAAGTACAGGAAGACTGGGTCTTCCTACTGTCTATGTTTTGAGCGTTTCCTGTGTCACCAGTTTTACATTCTGATGCACGTCTGCAGGTTTACTGTATCCCTTGGACCTTCCCATTTACGATGGAACACAGAAATTTCATCGGAAATAAATATAAGAGACAAAATGCCGACTTAAGTACAGGAAGACTGAGTCTTCCTACTGTCTATGTTTTGAGCGTTTCCTGTGTCACCAGTTTTACATTCCGATGCACCTCATCAGGATTACTGTATCCCTTGGACTTTCCCATTGGCGATGAAACACAGAAATTGCATCGGAATTAAATGTAAGAGACACAATGCCGACTTAAGTACAGGAAGACTGAGTCGTCCAACTGTCTATGTTTTGAGCGCTTCCTGTGTCACTAGTTTTACATTCCGATGCACGTCTGCAGGTTTACTGAGTCCCTTGGACCTCCCATTGGCGATGAAAGACACAAATTGCATCGGAATTAAATATAAGAGACACAATGCCGACTTAAGTACAGGAAGACTGAGTCTTCCTACTGTGTATGTTTTGTGCGTTTCCTGTGTCACCAGTTTTACATTCTGATGCACCTCTGCAGGTTTACTGTATCCCTTGGACCTTCCCATTGACGATGAAACACAGAAATTGCATCGGAATTAAATATAAGAGACACAATGCCGACTTAAGTACAGGAAGACTGAGTCTTCCTACTGTCTATAATTTGAGCGTTTCCTGTGTCACCCGTTTTACATTCCGATGCACCTCTGCATGTTTACTGTATCCCTTGGACCTTCCCATTGGAGATGAAACACACAAATTGCATCAAAATTAAATATAAGAGACACTATGCCGACTTAAGTACAGGAAGACTAAATCTTGCTACTGTCTATGTTTTGAGCGTATCCTGTGTCATCAGTTTTACTTTCCGATGCACATCTACAGGTTGACTATATCCCTCGGCATTGTGTCAGTGACGATGAAACACAAAAATTGAATCGGAATTAAATATAAGAGACACAATGCCGACTTAAGTACAGGATGAGTAAGTCTTCCTACTGTCTATGTTTTGAGCGTGTCCTGTGTCATCAGTTTTACTTTCCGATGCACCTCTGCAGGTTTACTATATCCCTTGGGCCTTTCCATTTGCGATGGAACACAGAAATTTCATCGGAAATAAATATAAGAGACAAAATGCCGACTTAAGTACAGGAGGACTGAGTCATCCTGCTGTCTATGTTTTGAGCGTTTCCTGTGTCACCAGTTTTAAATTCCGATGCACCTCTGCATGTTTACTGTATCCCTTGGACCGTCCCATTGGCGATGAAACACACAAAATGCATCGAAATTAAATATTAGAGACACAATGCCGACATCAGTACAGGAAGACTAAATCCTGCTACTGTCTATGTTTTGAGCGTATCCTATGTCATCAGTTTTACTTTCAGATGCACCTCTGCAGGTTTACTATATCCCTTGGACCTTCCCATTCAAGATGAAACACAGAAATTTCATCGGAAATAAATATAAGAGACACAATGCCGACTTATCTACAGGAAGACAGAGTCTTCCTATTGTCTATAATTTGAGCGTTTCCTGTGTCACCAGTTTTACATTCCGATGCACCTCTACAGGTTTACTGTATCCCTTGGACCTTCACAGTTACGATGAAACACAGAAATTACATCGGAATTAGATATAAGAGACACAATGACGACTTAAGTACAAGAAAACAGTCTTCTTACATTCAATGTTCTGAGCGTTTCCTGTGTCACCAGTTTTACATTCCGATGCACCTCTGCATGTTTACTGTATCCCTTGGACCTTCCCATGGATGATGAAACACACAAATTGCATCGAAATTAATTATAAGAGACACAATGCCGACTTAAGTACAGGAAGACTAAATCCTGCTTCTGTCTATGTTTTGAGCGTATCCTGTGTCATCAGTTTTACTTTCTGATGCACTTCTGCAGGTTTACTATATCCCTTGGACCTTCCCATTCAAGATGAAACACAGAAATGTCATCGGAAATAAATATAAGAGACACAATGCCGACTTATCTACAGGAAGACTGAGTCTTCCTACTGTCTAAGTTTTGAGCGTTTCCTGTGTCACTAGTTATACATTCCGTTGCACCTCTGCAGGTTTACTGTATCCCTTGGACCTTCCCATTGACGATGAAACACAGATATTGCATCGGAATTAAATATAAGAGACACAATGCCGACTTAAGTACAGGAAGACTGAGTCTTCCTACTGTCTATGTTTTGAGCGTTTCCTGTGTCACCAGTTTTACATTCTGATGCACCTCTGCAGGTTTACTGTATCCCTTGGACTTTCCCATTGACGATGAAACACAGAAATTGCATCGGAATTAAATATAAGAGACACAATGCCGACTTAAGTACAGGAAGACTGAGTCTTCCTACTGTCTATGATTTGAGCGTTTCCTGTGTCACCAGTTTTACATTCTGATGCACCTCTGCAGGTTTACTGTATCCCTTGGACCTTCCCATTGACGATGAAACACAGAAATTGCATCGGAAATAAATATAAGAGACACAATGCCGACTTAAGTACAGGAAGACTGAGTCTTCCTACTGTCTATAATTTGAGCGTTTCCTGTGTCACCCGTTGTACATTCCGATGGACCTCTGCATGTTTACTGTATCCCTTGGATCTTCCCATTTGAGATGAAACACCCAAATTGCATCAAAATTAAATATAAGAGACACTATGCCGACTTAAGTACAGGAAGACTAAATCTTGCTACTGTCTATGTTTTGAGCGTATCCTGTGTCATCAGTTTTACTTTCCGATGCACCTCTGCAGGTTTACTATATCCCTTGGACCTTCCCATTCACGATGAAACACAGAAATTTCAACTGATATAAATATAAGAGACACAATGCCGACTTAAGTACAGGAAGACTGTCTTCCTACTGTCTATAATTTGAGCGTTTCCGGTGTCACTAGTTTTACATTCCGTTGCACCTCTGCAGGTTTACTGTATCCCTTGGACCTTCCCATTGACGATGAAACACAGAAATTGCATCGGAATTAAATATAAGAGACACAATGCCGACTTAAGTACAGGAAGACTGAGTCTTCCTACTGTCTATGTTTTGAGCGTTTCCTGTGTCACCAGTTTTACATTCTGATGCACCTCTGCAGGTTTACTGTATCCCTTGGACTTTCCCATTGACGATGAAACACAGAAATTGCATCGGAATTAAATATAAGAGACACAATGCCGACATAAGTACAGGAAGACTGAGTCTTCCTACTGTCTATAATTCGAGCGTTTCCTCTGTCACCAGTTTTACATTCCGATGCACATCTACAGGTTGACTGTATCCCTCGGCATTGTGTCAGTGACGATGAAACACAGAAATTGAATCGGAATTAAATATAAGAGACACAGTGCCGACTTAAGTACAGGAAGACTGAGTCTTCCTACTGTCTATGATTTGAGCGTTTCCTGTGTCACCAGTTTTACATTCCGATGCACCTCATCAGGTTAACTGTATCCCTTGGACTTTCCCATTGACGATGATACACAGAAATTGCATTGGAATTAAATGTAAGAGACACAATGCCGACTTAAGTACAGGAAGACTGAGTCTTCCAAATGTCTATGTTTTGAGCGTTTCCTGTGTCACCAGTTTTACATTCCGATGCACGTCTGCAGGTTTACTGTGTCCCTTGGACCTTCCCATTGGCGAGGAAAGACACAAATGGCATCGGAATTAAATATAAGAGACACAATGCCGACTTAAGTACAGGAAGACTGAGTCTTCCTACTGTCTATGTTTGAGCGTTTCCTGTGTCACTAGTTTTACATTCAGATGCACCTCTGCAGGTTTACTGTATCCCTTCGACCTTCCCATTGACGATGAAACACAGAAATTGCATCGGAATTGTATATAAGAGACACTATGCTGACTTAAGTACAGGAAGACTGAGTCTTCCTACTGTCTATGTTTTGAGCGTTTCCTTTGTCACCAGTTTTACATTCTGATGCACCTCTGCAGGTTTACTGTATCCCTTGGACCTTCCCATTGACGATGAAGCACAGAAATTGCAACGGAATTAAATATAAGAGACACAATGCCGACTTAAGTACAGGAAGACTGAGTCTTCATATTGTCTATAATTTGAGCGTTTTCTGTATCACCAGTTTTACATTCCGATGTACCTCTACAGGTTTACTGTATCCCTTGGACCTTCACAGTGACGATGAAACACAGAAATAGCATCGGAATTAAATATAAGAGACACAATGCCGACTTAAGTACAGGAAGACTAACTCCTCCTACTGTCTATGTTTTGAGCGTTTCCTGTGTCATCAGTTTTACTTTGTGTTGCACCTCTGCAGGTTTACTATATCTCTTGGACCTTCCCATTCACGATGAAACACAGAAATTTCATCGGAAATAAATATAAGAGGCACAATGACGACTTCAGTACAGGAAGACTGAGTCTTCCCACTGTCTATGTTTTTAGCGTATCCTGTGTCACGAGTTTTACATTCCGATGCACCTCTGCAGGTTTACTGTATCCCTTGGACCTTCCTATTGACGATGAAACACAGAAATTGCATCGGAATTAAATATAAGAGACACAATGCCGACTTAAGTACAGGAAGACTGGGTCTTCCTACTGTCTATGTTTTGAGCGTTTCCTGTGTCACCAGTTTTACATTCTGATGCACGTCTGCAGGTTTACTGTATCCCTTGGACCTTCCCATTTACGATGGAACACAGAAATTTCATCGGAAATAAATATAAGAGACAAAATGCCGACTTAAGTACAGGAAGACTGAGTCTTCCTACTGTCTATGTTTTGAGCGTTTCCTGTGTCACCAGTTTTACATTCCGATGCACCTCATCAGGATTACTGTATCCCTTGGACTTTCCCATTGGCGATGAAACACAGAAATTGCATCGGAATTAAATGTAAGAGACACAATGCCGACTTAAGTACAGGAAGACTGAGTCGTCCAACTGTCTATGTTTTGAGCGCTTCCTGTGTCACTAGTTTTACATTCCGATGCACGTCTGCAGGTTTACTGAGTCCCTTGGACCTCCCATTGGCGATGAAAGACACAAATTGCATCGGAATTAAATATAAGAGACACAATGCCGACTTAAGTACAGGAAGACTGAGTCTTCCTACTGTGTATGTTTTGTGCGTTTCCTGTGTCACCAGTTTTACATTCTGATGCACCTCTGCAGGTTTACTGTATCCCTTGGACCTTCCCATTGACGATGAAACACAGAAATTGCATCGGAATTAAATATAAGAGACACAATGCCGACTTAAGTACAGGAAGACTGAGTCTTCCTACTGTCTATAATTTGAGCGTTTCCTGTGTCACCCGTTTTACATTCCGATGCACCTCTGCATGTTTACTGTATCCCTTGGACCTTCCCATTGGAGATGAAACACACAAATTGCATCAAAATTAAATATAAGAGACACTATGCCGACTTAAGTACAGGAAGACTAAATCTTGCTACTGTCTATGTTTTGAGCGTATCCTGTGTCATCAGTTTTACTTTCCGATGCACATCTACAGGTTGACTATATCCCTCGGCATTGTGTCAGTGACGATGAAACACAAAAATTGAATCGGAATTAAATATAAGAGACACAATGCCGACTTAAGTACAGGATGAGTAAGTCTTCCTACTGTCTATGTTTTGAGCGTGTCCTGTGTCATCAGTTTTACTTTCCGATGCACCTCTGCAGGTTTACTATATCCCTTGGGCCTTTCCATTTGCGATGGAACACAGAAATTTCATCGGAAATAAATATAAGAGACAAAATGCCGACTTAAGTACAGGAGGACTGAGTCATCCTGCTGTCTATGTTTTGAGCGTTTCCTGTGTCACCAGTTTTAAATTCCGATGCACCTCTGCATGTTTACTGTATCCCTTGGACCGTCCCATTGGCGATGAAACACACAAAATGCATCGAAATTAAATATTAGAGACACAATGCCGACATCAGTACAGGAAGACTAAATCCTGCTACTGTCTATGTTTTGAGCGTATCCTATGTCATCAGTTTTACTTTCAGATGCACCTCTGCAGGTTTACTATATCCCTTGGACCTTCCCATTCAAGATGAAACACAGAAATTTCATCGGAAATAAATATAAGAGACACAATGCCGACTTATCTACAGGAAGACAGAGTCTTCCTATTGTCTATAATTTGATCGTTTCCTGTGTCACCAGTTTTACATTCCGATGCACCTCTACAGGTTTACTGTATCCCTTGGACCTTCACAGTTACGATGAAACACAGAAATTACATCGGAATTAGATATAAGAGACACAATGACGACTTAAGTACAAGAAAACAGTCTTCTTACATTCAATGTTCTGAGCGTTTCCTGTGTCACCAGTTTTACATTCCGATGCACCTCTGCATGTTTACTGTATCCCTCGGACCTTCCCATGGATGATGAAACACACAAATTGCATCGAAATTAATTATAAGAGACACAATGCCGACTTAAGTACAGGAAGACTAAATCCTGCTTCTGTCTATGTTTTGAGCGTATCCTGTGTCATCAGTTTTACTTTCTGATGCACTTCTGCAGGTTTACTATATCCCTTGGACCTTCCCATTCAAGATGAAACACAGAAATGTCATCGGAAATAAATTTAAGAGACACAATGCCGACTTATCTACAGGAAGACTGAGTCTTCCTACTGTCTAAGTTTTGAGCGTTTCCTGTGTCACTAGTTATACATTCCGTTGCACCTCTGCAGGTTTACTGTATCCCTTGGACCTTCCCATTGACGATGAAACACAGATATTGCATCGGAATTAAATATAAGAGACACAATGCCGACTTAAGTACAGGAAGACTGAGTCTTCCTACTGTCTATGTTTTGAGCGTTTCCTGTGTCACCAGTTTTACATTCTGATGCACCTCTGCAGGTTTACTGTATCCCTTGGACTTTCCCATTGACGATGAAACACAGAAATTGCATCGGAATTAAATATAAGAGACACAATGCCGACTTAAGTACAGGAAGACTGAGTCTTCCTACTGTCTATGATTTGAGCGTTTCCTGTGTCACCAGTTTTACATTCCGATGCACCTCATCAGGTTAACTGTATCCCTTGGACTTTCCCATTGACGATGATACACAGAAATTGCATTGGAATTAAATGTAAGAGACACAATGCCGACTTAAGTACAGGAAGACTGAGTCTTCCAACTGTCTATGTTTTGAGCGTTTCCTGTGTCACCAGTTTTACATTCCGATGCACGTCTGCAGGTTTACTGTGTCCCTTGGACCTTCCCATTGGCGAGGAAAGACACAAATGGCATCGGAATTAAATATAAGAGACACAATGCCTACTTAAGTACAGGAAGACTGAGTCTTCCTACTGTCTATGTTTGAGCGTTTCCTGTGTCACTAGTTTTACATTCAGATGCACCTCTGCAGGTTTACTGTATCCCTTCGACCTTCCCATTGACGATGAAACACAGAAATTGCATCGGAATTGTATATAAGAGACACTATGCTGACTTAAGTACAGGAAGACTGAGTCTTCCTACTGTCTATGTTTTGAGCGTTTCCTTTGTCACCAGTTTTACATTCTGATGCACCTCTGCAGGTTTACTGTATCCCTTGGACCTTCCCATTGACGATGAAGCACAGAAATTGCAACGGAATTAAATATAAGAGACACAATGCCGACTTAAGTACAGGAAGACTGAGTCTTCATATTGTCTATAATTTGAGCGTTTTCTGTATCACCAGTTTTACATTCCGATGTACCTCTACAGGTTTACTGTATCCCTTGGACCTTCACAGTGACGATGAAACACAGAAATAGCATCGGAATTAAATATAAGAGACACAATGCCGACTTAAGTACAGGAAGACTAACTCCTCCTACTGTCTATGTTTTGAGCGTTTCCTGTGTCATCAGTTTTACTTTGTGTTGCACCTCTGCAGGTTTACTATATCTCTTGGACCTTCCCATTCACGATGAAACACAGAAATTTCATCGGAAATAAATATAAGAGGCACAATGACGACTTCAGTACAGGAAGACTGAGTCTTCCCACTGTCTATGTTTTTAGCGTATCCTGTGTCACGAGTTTTACATTCCGATGCACCTCTGCAGGTTTACTGTATCCCTTGGACCTTCCTATTGACGATGAAACACAGAAATTGCATCGGAATTAAATATAAGAGACACAATGCCGACTTAAGTACAGGAAGACTGGGTCTTCCTACTGTCTATGTTTTGAGCGTTTCCTGTGTCACCAGTTTTACATTCTGATGCACGTCTGCAGGTTTACTGTATCCCTTGGACCTTCCCATTTACGATGGAACACAGAAATTTCATCGGAAATAAATATAAGAGACAAAATGCCGACTTAAGTACAGGAAGACTGAGTCTTCCTACTGTCTATGTTTTGAGCGTTTCCTGTGTCACCAGTTTTACATTCCGATGCACCTCATCAGGATTACTGTATCCCTTGGACTTTCCCATTGGCGATGAAACACAGAAATTGCATCGGAATTAAATGTAAGAGACACAATGCCGACTTAAGTACAGGAAGACTGAGTCGTCCAACTGTCTATGTTTTGAGCGCTTCCTGTGTCACTAGTTTTACATTCCGATGCACGTCTGCAGGTTTACTGAGTCCCTTGGACCTCCCATTGGCGATGAAAGACACAAATTGCATCGGAATTAAATATAAGAGACACAATGCCGACTTAAGTACAGGAAGACTGAGTCTTCCTACTGTGTATGTTTTGTGCGTTTCCTGTGTCACCAGTTTTACATTCTGATGCACCTCTGCAGGTTTACTGTATCCCTTGGACCTTCCCATTGACGATGAAACACAGAAATTGCATCGGAATTAAATATAAGAGACACAATGCCGACTTAAGTACAGGAAGACTGAGTCTTCCTACTGTCTATAATTTGAGCGTTTCCTGTGTCACCCGTTTTACATTCCGATGCACCTCTGCATGTTTACTGTATCCCTTGGACCTTCCCATTGGAGATGAAACACACAAATTGCATCAAAATTAAATATAAGAGACACTATGCCGACTTAAGTACAGGAAGACTAAATCTTGCTACTGTCTATGTTTTGAGCGTATCCTGTGTCATCAGTTTTACTTTCCGATGCACATCTACAGGTTGACTATATCCCTCGGCATTGTGTCAGTGACGATGAAACACAAAAATTGAATCGGAATTAAATATAAGAGACACAATGCCGACTTAAGTACAGGATGAGTAAGTCTTCCTACTGTCTATGTTTTGAGCGTGTCCTGTGTCATCAGTTTTACTTTCCGATGCACCTCTGCAGGTTTACTATATCCCTTGGGCCTTTCCATTTGCGATGGAACACAGAAATTTCATCAGAAATAAATATAAGAGACAAAATGCCGACTTAAGTACAAGAGGACTGAGTCATCCTGCTGTCTATGTTTTGAGCGTTTCCTGTGTCACCAGTTTTAAATTCCGATGCACCTCTGCATGTTTACTGTATCCCTTGGACCGTCCCATTGGCGATGAAACACACAAAATGCATCGAAATTAAATATTAGAGACACAATGCCGACATCAGTACAGGAAGACTAAATCCTGCTACTGTCTATGTTTTGAGCGTATCCTGTGTCATCAGTTTTACTTTCTGATGCACCTCTGCAGGTTTACTATATCCCTTGGACCTTCCCATTCAAGATGAAACACAGAAATTTCATCGGAAATAAATATAAGAGACACAATGCCGACTTATCTACAGGAAGACAGAGTCTTCCTATTGTCTATAATTTGAGCGTTTCCTGTGTCACCAGTTTTACATTCCGATGCACCTCTACAGGTTTACTGTATCCCTTGGACCTTCACAGTTACGATGAAACACAGAAATTACATCGGAATTAGATATAAGAGACACAATGACGACTTAAGTACAAGAAAACAGTCTTCTTACATTCAATGTTCTGAGCGTTTCCTGTGTCACCAGTTTTACATTCCGATGCACCTCTGCATGTTTACTGTATCCCTTGGTCCTTCCCATGGATGATGAAACACACAAATTGCATCGAAATTAATTATAAGAGACACAATGCCGACTTAAGTACAGGAAGACTAAATCCTGCTTCTGTCTATGTTTTGAGCGTATCCTGTGTCATCAGTTTTACTTTCTGATGCACTTCTGCAGGTTTACTATATCCCTTGGACCTTCCCATTCAAGATGAAACACAGAAATGTCATCGGAAATAAATATAAGAGACACAATGCCGACTTATCTACAGGAAGACTGAGTCTTCCTACTGTCTAAGTTTTGAGCGTTTCCTGTGTCACTAGTTATACATTCCGTTGCACCTCTGCAGGTTTACTGTATCCCTTGGACCTTCCCATTGACGATGAAACACAGATATTGCATCGGAATTAAATATAAGAGACACAATGCCGACTTAAGTACAGGAAGACTGAGTCTTCCTAGTGTCTATGTTGTGAGCGTTTCCTGTGTCACCATTTTTACATTCTGATGCACCTCTGCAGGTGTACTGTACCCCTTGGCCCTTCCCATTGACGATGAAACACAGAAATTGCATCGGAATTAAATATAAGAGACACAAGGCCGACTTAAGTACGGGACGACTGAGTCTTCCTACTGTCTATGTTTGAGCGTTTCCTGTGTCACTAGTTTTACATTCCGATTAACGTCTGCAGGTTTACTGTATCCCTTGGATCTTCCCAAAGACGATGAAACACAGAAATTGCATCGGAATTAAATATAAGAGACACAATGCCGACTTAAGTACAGGAAGACTGAGTCTTCCTACTGTCTATGTTTTGAGCGTTTCCTGTGTCACCAGTTTTACATTCTGATGCACCTATGCAGGTTTACTGTATCCCTTGGACCTTCCCACTGACGATGTAACACAGAAATTGCATCGGAATTAAATATAAGAGACACAATGCCGACTTAAGTACGGGATGACTGAGTCTTCCTACTGTCTATAATTTGAGCGTTTCCTGTGTCACCAGTTTTACATTCCGATGCACCTCTACAGGTTTACAGTATCCCTTGGACCTTCACAGTTACGATGAAACACAGAAATTACATCGGAATTAAATATAAGAGACACAATGCCGACTTCAGTATAAGAAAACAGTCTTCTTACAGTCAATGTTTTGAGCGTTTCCTGTGTCACTAGATTTACATTCCGATTAACGTCTGCAGGTTTACTGTATCCCTTGGATCTTCCCATTGACGATGAAACACAGAAATTGCATCGGAATTAAATATAAGAGACACAATGCCGACTTAAGTACAGGAAGACTGAGTCTTCCTACTGTCAATGTTTTGTGCGTTTCCTGTGTCACCAGTTTTACATTCTGATGCACCTCTGCAGGTTTACTGTATCCCTTGGACCTTCCCATTGACGATGAAACACAGAAATTGCATCGGAATTAAATATAAGAGACACAATGCCGACTTAAGTACAGGAAGACTGAGTCTTCCTACTGTCTATAATTTGAGCGTTTCCTGTGTCACCCGTTTTACATTCCGATGCACCTCTGCATGTTTACTGTATCCCTTGGACCTTCCCATTGGAGATGAAACACACAAATTGCATCAAAATTAAATATAAGAGACACTATGCCGACTTAAGTACAGGAAGACTAAATCTTGCCACTGTCTATGTTTTGAGCGTATCCTGTGTCATCAGTTTTACTTTCCGATGCACCTCTGCAGGTTTACTATATCCCTTGGACCTTCCCATTCACGATGAAACACAGAAATTTCATCTGATATAAATATAAGAGACACAATGCCGACTTAAGTACAGGAAGACTGAGTCTTCCTACTGTCTATGTTTTGAGCGTTTCCGGTGTCACTAGTTTTACATTCCGTTGCACCTCTGCAGGTTTACTGTATCCCTTGGACCTTCCCATTGACGATGAAACACAGAAATTGCATCGGAATTAAATATAAGAGACACAATGCCGACTTAAGTACAGGAAGACTGTCTTCCTACTGTCTATGTTTTGAGCGTTTCCTGTGTCACCAGTTTTACATTCTGATGCACCTCTGCAGGTTTACTGTATCCCTTGGACTTTCCCATTGTCGATGAAACACAGAAATTGCTTCGGAATTAAATATAAGAGACACAATGCCGACTTAAGTACAGGAAGACTGAGTCTTCCTACTGTCTATAATTTGAGCGTTTCCTGTGTCACCAGTTTTACATTCCGATGCACATCTACAGGTTGACTGTATCCCTCGGCATTGTGTCAGTGACGATGAAACACAGAAATTGAATCGGAATTAAATATAAGAGACACAATGCCGACTTAAGTACAGGATGACTAAGTCTTCCTACTGTCTATGTTTTGAGCGTGTCCTGTGTCATCAGTTTTACTTTCCGATGCACCTCTGCAGGTTTACTATATCCCTTGGACCTTTCCATTTACGATGGAACACAGAAATTTCATCGGAAATAAATATAAGAGACAAAATGCCGACTTAAGTACAGGAAGACTGAGTCTTCCTACTGTCTATGATTTGAGCGTTTCCTGTGTCACCAGTTTTACATTCCGATGCACCGCATCAGGTTAACTGTATCCCTTGGACTTTCCCATTGACGATGAAACACAGAAATTGCATCGGAATTAAATGTAAGAGACACAATGCCGACTTAAGTACAGGAAGACTGAGTCTTCCAACTGTCTATGTTTTGAGCGTTTCCTGTGTCACAGTTTTACATTCCGATGCACGTCTGCAGGTTTACTGTGTCCCTTGGACCTTCCCATTGGCGAGGAAAGACACAAATGGCATCGGAATTAAATATAAGAGACACAATGCCGACTTAAGTACAGGAAGACTGAGTCTTCCTACTGTCTATGTTTGAGCGTTTCCTGTGTCACTAGTTTTACATTCAGATGCACCTCTGCAGGTGTACTCTATCCCTTCGACCTTCCCATTGACGATGAAACACAGAAATTGCATCGGAATTATATATAAGAGACACTATGCCGACTTAAGTACAGGAAGACTGAGTCTTCCTACTGTCTATGTTTTGAGCGTTTCCTTTGTCACCAGTTTTACATTCTGATGCACCTCTGCAGGTTTACTGTATCCCTTGGACCTTCCCATTGACGATGAAACACAGAAATTGCAACGGAATTAAATATAAGAGACACAATGCCGACTTAAGTACAGGAAGACTGAGTCTTCATACTGTCTATAATTTGAGCGTTTTCTGTATCACCAGTTTTACATTCCGATGTACCTCTACAGGTTTACTGTATCCCTTGGACCTTCACAGTGACGATGTAACACAGAAACAGCATCGGAATTAAATATAAGAGACACAATGCCGACTTAAGTACAGGAAGACTAACTCCTCCTACGATCTATGTTTTGAGCGTTTCCTGTGTCATAAGTTTTACTTTGTGTTGCACCTCTGCAGGTTTACTATATCTCTTGGACCTTCCCATTCACGATTAAAAAACAGAAATTTCATCGGAAATAAATATAAGAGGCACAATGCCGACTTCAGTACAGGAACACTGGGTCTTCCCACTGTCTATGTTTTGAGCGTTTCCGGTGTCACGAGTTTTACATTCCGATGCACCTCTGCAGGTTTACTGTATCCCTTGGACCTTCCCATTGACGATGAAACACAGAAATTGCAACGGAATTAAATATAAGAGACACAATGCCGACTTAAGTACAGGAAGACTGGGTCTTCCTACTGTCTATGTTTTGAGCGTTTCCTGTGTCACTAGTTTTACATTCCGATGCAACTCTGCAGGTTTACTGTATCCCTTGGACCTTACCATTGACGATGAAACACTGAAATTGTATCGGAATTAAGTATAAGAGACATAATGCCGACTTAAGTACAGGAAGACTGAGTCTTCCTACTGTCTATGTTTTGAGCGTTTCCTGTGTCACCAGTTTTACATTCTGATGCACGTCTGCAGGTTTACTGTATCCCTTGGACCTTCTCATTTACGATGGAACACAGAAATTTCATCGGAAATAAATATAAGAGACAAAATGCCGACATAAGTACAGGAAGACTGAGTCTTCCTACTGTCTACGTTTTGAGCGTTTCCTGTGTCACCAGTTTTACATTCCGATGCACCTCATCAGGTTTACTGTATCCCTTGGACTTTCCCATTGACGATGAAACACAGAAATTGCATCGGAATTAAATGTAAGAGACACAATGCCGACTTAAGTACAGGAAGACTGAGTCGTCCAACTGTCTATGTTTTGAGTGTTTCCTGTGTCACTAGTTTTACATTCCGATGCACGTCTGCAGGTTTACTGTGTCCCTTGGACCTTCCCATTGGCGATGAAAGACACAAATTGCATCGGAATTAAATATAAGAGACACAATGCCGACTTAAGTACAGGAAGACTGGGTCTTCCTACTGTCTATGTTTTGAGCGTTTCCTGTGTCACTAGTTTTACATTCCGATGCACCTCTGCAGGTTTACTGTATCCCTTGGACCTTCCCATTGACGATGAAACACAGAAATTGCATCGGAATTATATATAAGAGACACAATGCCGACTTAAGTACGGGACGACTGAGTCTTCCTACTGTCTATGTTTGAGCGTTTCCTGTGTCACTAGTTTTACATTCCGATTAACGTCTGCAGGTTTACTGTATCCCTTGGATCTTCCCATTGACGATGAAACACAGAAAGTGCATCGGAATTAAATATAAGAGACACAATGCCGACTTAAGTACAGGAAGACTGAGTCTTCCTACTGTCAATGTTTTGTGCGTTTCCTGTGTCACCAGTTTTACATTCTGATGCACCTCTGCAGGTTTACTGTATCCCTTGGACCTTCCCATTGACGATGAAACACAGAAATTGCATCGGAATTAAATATAAGAGACACAATGCCGACTTAAGTACAGGAAGACTGAGTCTTCCTACTGTCTATAATTTGAGCGTTTCCTGTGTCACCCGTTTTACATTCCGATGCACCTCTGCATGTTTACTGTATCCCTTGGACCTTCCCATTGGAGATGAAACACACAAATTGCATCAAAATTAAATATAAGAGACACTATGCCGACTTAAGTACAGGAAGACTAAATCTTGCTACTGTCTATGTTTTGAGCGTATCCTGTGTCATCAGTTTTACTTTCCGATGCACCTCTGCAGGTTTACCATATCCCTTGGACCTTCCCATTCACGATGAAACACAGAAATTTCAACTGATATAAATATAAGAGACACAATGCCGACTTAAGTACAGGGAGACTGAGTCTTCCTACTGTCTATGTTTTGAGCGTTTCCGGTGTCACTAGTTTTACATTCCGTTGCACCTCTGCAGGTTTTCTGTATCCCTTGGACCTTCCCATTGACGATGGAACACAGAAATTGCATCGGAATTAAATATAAGAGACACAATGCCGACTTAAGTACAGGAAGACTGTCTTCCTACTGTCTATGTTTTGAGCGTTTCCTGTGTCACCAGTTTTACATTCTGATGCACCTCTGCAGGTTTACTGTATCCCTTGGACTTTCCCATTGTCGATGAAACACAGAAATTGCTTCGGAATTAAATATAAGAGACACAATGCCGACTTAAGTACAGGAAGACTGAGTCTTCCTACTGTCTATAATTTGAGCGTTTCCTGTGTCACCAGTTTTACATTCCGATGCACATCTACAGGTTGACTGTATCCCTCGGCATTGTGTCAGTGACGATGAAACACAGAAATTGAATCGGAATTAAATATAAGAGACACAATGCCGACTTAAGTACAGGATGACTAAGTCTTCCTACTGTCTATGTTTTGAGCGTGTCCTGTGTCATCAGTTTTACTTTCCGATGCACCTCTGCAGGTTTACTATATCCCTTGGACCTTTCCAATTACGATGGAACACAGAAATTTCATCGGAAATAAGTATAAGAGACAAAATGCCGACTTAAGTACAGGAAGACTGAGTCTTCCTACTGTCTATGATTTGAGCGTTTCCTGTGTCACCAGTTTTACATTCCGATGCACCTCATCAGGTTAACTGTATCCCTTGGACTTTCCCATTGACGATGAAACACAGAAATTGCATCGGAATTAAATGTAAGAGACACAATGCCGACTTAAGTACAGGAAGACTGAGTCTTCCAACTGTCTATGTTTTGAGCGTTTCCTGTGTCACAGTTTTACATTCCGATGCACGTCTGCAGGTTTACTGTGTCCCTTGGACCTTCCCATTGGCGAGGAAAGACACAAATGGCATCGGAATTAAATATAAGAGACACAATGCCGACTTAAGTACAGGAAGACTGAGTCTTCCTACTGTCTATGTTTGAGCGTTTCCTGTGTCACTAGTTTTACATTCAGATGCACCTCTGCAGGTGTACTCTATCCCTTCGACCTTCCCATTGACGATGAAACACAGAAATTGCATCGGAATTATATATAAGAGACACTATGCCGACTTAAGTACAGGAAGACTGAGTCTTCCTACTGTCTATGTTTTGAGCGTTTCCTTTGTCACCAGTATTACATTCTGATGCACCTCTGCAGGTTTACTGTATCCCTTGGACCTTCCCATTGACGATGAAACACAGAAATTGCAACGGAATTAAATATAAGAGACACAATGCCGACTTAAGTACAGGAAGACTGAGTCTTCATACTGTCTATAATTTGAGCGTTTTCTGTATCACCAGTTTTACATTCCGATGTACCTCTACAGGTTTACTGTATCCCTTGGACCTTCACAGTGACGATGTAACACAGAAACAGCATCGGAATTAAATATAAGAGACACAATGCCGACTTAAGTACAGGAAGACTAACTCCTCCTACGATCTATGTTTTGAGCGTTTCCTGTGTCATCAGTTTTACTTTGTGTTGCACCTCTGCAGGTTTACTATATCTCTTGGACCTTCCCATTCACGATTAAAAAACAGAAATTTCATCGGAAATAAATATAAGAGGCACAATGCCGACTTCAGTACAGGAACACTGAGTCTTCCCACTGTCTATGTTTTGAGCGTTTCCGGTGTCACGAGTTTTACATTCCGATTGCACCTCTGCAGGTTTACTGTATCCCTTGGACCTTCCCATTGACGATGAAACACAGAAATTGCATCGGAATTAAATATAAGAGACACAATGCCGACTTAAGTACAGGAAGACTGGGTCTTCCTACTGTCTATGTTTTGAGCGTTTCCTGTGTCACTAGTTTTACATTCCGATGCAACTCCGCAGGTTTACTGTATCCCTTGGACCTTACCATTGACGATGAAACACTGAAATTGTATCGGAATTAAGTATAAGAGACATAATGCCGACTTAAGTACAGGAAGACTGAGTCTTCCTACTGTCTATGTTTTGAGCGTTTCCTGTGTCACCAGTTTTACATTCCGATGCACCTCATCAGGTTTACTGTATCCCTTGGACTTTCCCATTGACGATGAAACACAGAAATTGCATCGGAATTAAATGTAAGAGACACAATGCCGACTTAAGTACAGGAAGACTGAGTCGTCCAACTGTCTATGTTTTGAGTGTTTCCTGTGTCACTAGTTTTACATTCCGATGCACGTCTGCAGGTTTACTGTGTCCCTTGGACCTTCCCATTGGCGATGAAAGACACAAATTGCATCGGAATTAAATATAAGAGACACAATGCCGACTTAAGTACAGGAAGACTGGGTCTTCCTACTGTCTATGTTTTGAGCGTTTCCTGTGTCACTAGTTTTACATTCCGATGCACCTCTGCAGGTTTACTGTATCCCTTGGACCTTCCCATTGACGATGAAACACAGAAATTGCATCGGTATTATATATAAGAGACACAATGCCGACTTAAGTACGGGACGACTGAGTCTTCCTACTGTCTATGTTTGAGCGTTTCCTGTGTCACTAGTTTTACATTCCGATTAACGTCTGCAGGTTTACTGTATCCCTTGGATCTTCCCATTGACGATGAAACACAGAAAGTGCATCGGAATTAAATATAAGAGACACAATGCCGACTTAAGTACAGGAAGACTGAGTCTTCCTACTGCCTATGTTTTGAGCGTTTCCTGTGTCACCAGTTTTACATTCTGATGCACCTCTGCAGGTTTACTGTATCCCTTGGACCTTCCCACTGACGATGTAACACAGAAATTGCATCGGAATTAAATATAAGAGACACAATGCCGACTAAAGTACAGGATGACTGAGTCTTCCTACTGTCTATAATTTGAGCGTTTCCTGTGTCACCAGTTTTACATTCCGATGCACCTCTACAGGTTTACTGTATCCCTTGGACCTTCACAGTTACGATTAAACACAGAAATTACATCGGAATTAAATATAAGAGACACAATGCCGACTTCAGTATAAGAAAACAGTCTTCTTACAGTCAATGTTTTGAGCGTTTCCTGTGTCACTAGATTTACATTCCGATTAACGTCTGCAGGTTTACTGTATCCCTTGGATCTTCCCATTGACGTAGAAACACAGAAATTGCATCGGAATTAAATATAAGAGACACAATGCCGACTTACGTACAGGAAGACTGAGTCTTCCTACTGTCTATGTTTTGTGCGTTTCCTGTGTCACCAGTTTTACATTCTGATGCACCTCTGCAGGTTTACTGTATCCCTTGGACCTTCCCATTGACGATGAAACACAGAAATTGCATCGGAATTAAATATAAGAGACACAATGCCGACTTAAGTACAGGAAGACTGAGTCTTCCTACTGTCTATAATTTGAGCGTTTCCTGTGTCACCAGTTTTACATTCCGATGCACATCTACAGGTTGACTGTATCCCTCGGCATTGTGTCAGTGACGATGAAACACAGAAATTGAATCGGAATTAAATATAAGAGACACAATGCCGACTTAAGTAAAGGATGACTAAGTCTTCCTACTGTCTATGTTTTGAGCGTGTCCTGTGTCATCAGTTTTACTTTCCGATGCACCTCTGCAGGTTTACTATATCCCTTGGACCTTTCCATTTACGATGGAACACAGAAATTTCATCGGAAATAAATATAAGAGACACAATGCCGACTTAAGTACAGGAAGACTGAGTCTTCCTACTGTCTATAATTTGAGCGTTTCCTGTGTCACCAGTTTTACATTCCGATGCACCTCTACAGGTTTACTGTACCCCTTGGACCTTCACAGTGACGATGAAACACAGAAATAGCATCGGAATTAAATATAAGAGACACAATGCCGACTTAAGTACAGGATGACTGAGTCTTCCTACTGTCTATAATTTGAGCGTTTCCTGTGTCACCAGTTTTACATTCCGATGCACCTCTACAGGTTTACTGTATCCCTTGGACCTTCACAGTTACGATGAAACACAGAAATTACATCGGAATTAAATATAAGAGACACAATGCCGACTTCAGTATAAGAAAACAGTCTTCTTACAGTCAATGTTTTGAGCGTTTCCTGTGTCACTAGATTTACATTCCGATTAACGTCTGCAGGTTTACTGTATCCCAAGGATCTTCCCATTGACGTAGAAACACAGAAATTGCATCGGAATTAAATATAAGAGACACAATGCCGACTTACGTACAGGAAGACTGAGTCTTCCTACTGTCTATGTTTTGAGCGTTTCCTGTGTCACCAGTTTTACATTCTGATGCACGTCTGCAGGTTTACTGTATCCCTTGGACCTTCCCATTTACGATGGAACACAGAAATTTCATCGGAAATAAATATAAGAGACAAAATGCCGACATAAGTACAGGAAGACTGAGTCTTCCTACTGTCTATGTTTGAGCGTTTCCTGTGTCACCAGTTTTACATTCCGATGCACCTCATCAGGTTTACTGTATCCCTTGGACTTTCCCATTGACGATGAAACACAGAAATTGCATCGGAATTAAATGTAAGAGACACAATGCCGACTTAAGTACAGGAAGACTGGGCCTTCCTACTGTCTATGTTTTGAGCGTTTCCTGTGTCACTAGTTTTACATTCCGATGCACCTCTGCAGGTTTACTGTATCCCTTGGACCTTCCCATTGACGATGAAACACAGAAATTGCATCGGAATTATATATAAGAGACAGAATGCCGACTTAAGTACGGGACGACTGAGTCTTCCTACTGTCTATGTTTGAGCGTTTCCTGTGTCACTAGTTTTACATTCCGATTAACGTCTGCAGGTTTACTGTATCCCTTGGATCTTCCCATTGACGATGAAACACAGAAATTGCATCGCAATTAAATATAAGAGACACAATGCCGACTTAAGTACAGGAAGACTGAGTCTTCCTACTGTCTATGTTTTGAGCGTTTCCTGTGTCACCAGTTTTACATTCTGATGCACCTCTGCAGGTTTACTGTATCCCTTGGACCTTCCCACTGACGATGTAACACAGAAATTGCATCGGAATTAAATATAAGAGACACAATGCCGACTTAAGTACAGGATGACTGAGTCTTCCTACTGTCTATAATTTGAGCGTTTCCTGTGTCACCAGTTTTACATTCCGATGCACCTCTACAGGTTTACTATATCCCTTGGACCTTCACAGTTACGATGAAACACAGAAATTACATCGGAATTAAATATAAGAGACACAAAGCCGACTTCAGTATAAGAAAACAGTCTTCTTACAGTCAATGTTTTGAGCGTTTCCTGTGTCACTAGATTTACATTCCGATTAACGTCTGCAGGTTTACTGTATCCCTTGGATCTTCCCATTGACGTAGAAACACAGAAATTGCATCGGAATTAAATATAAGAGACACAATGCCGACTTACGTACAGGAAGACTGAGTCTTCCTACTGTCTATGTTTTGTGCGTTTCCTGTGTCACCAGTTTTACATTCTGATGCACCTCTGCAGGTTTACTGTATCCCTTGGACCTTCCCATTGACGATGGAACACAGAAATTTCATCGGAAATAAATATAAGAGACACAATGCCGACTTAAGCACAGGAAGAATGAGTCATCCTACTGTCTATAAATTGAGCGTTTCCTGTGTCACCAGTTTTACATTCCGATGCACTTCTACAGGTTTACTGTATCCCTTGGACCTTCACAGTGATGATGAAACACAGAAATTGCATCGGAATTAAATATAAGAGACACAATGAAGACTTAAGTACAAGAAAACAGTCTTCTCACAGTCCATGTTTTGAGCGTTTCCTGTGTCACGAGTTTTACATTCCGATGCACCTCTGCAGATTTACTGCATCCCCTGGACCTTCCCATTAGCGATGAAACACACAAATTGCATCGAAATTAAATATAAGAGACACAATGCCGACTTAAGTACACGAAGACTAAATCTTGCTACTGTCTTTGTTTTGAGCGTATCCTGTGTCACCAGTTTTACTTTCCGATGCACCTCTGCAGGTTTATTATATCCCTTGGACCTTCCCATTCACGATGAAACACAGAAATTTCATCGGAAATAAATATAAGAGACACAATGCCGACTTAAGTACAGGAAGACTGAGTCTTCCTACTGTCTATAATTTGAGCGTTTCCTGTGTCACCAGTTTTACATTCCGATGCACCTCTACAGGTTTACTGTATCCCTTGGACCTTCACAGTTACGATGAAACACAGAAATAGCATCGGAATTAAATATAAGAGACACAATGCCGACTTAAGTACAGGAAGACTAACTCCTCCTACTGTCTATGTTTTGAGCGTTTCCTGTGTCATCAGTTTTACTTTGTGTTGCACCTCTGCAGGTTTACTATATCCCTTGGACCTTCCCATTCACGATGAAACACAGAAATTTCATCGGAAATAAATATAAGAGACACAATGCCGACTTCAGTACAGGAAGACTGGGTTATCCTACCGTCTATGTTTTGAGCGTTTCCTGTGTCACTAGTTTTACATTCCGATGCACCTCTGCAGGTTTACTGTATCCCTTGGACCTTACCATTGACGATGAAACACTGAAATTGTATCGGAATTAAGTATAAGAGACATAATGCCGACTTAAGTACAGGAAGACTGAGTCTTCCTACTGTCTATGTTTTGAGCGTTTCCTGTGTCACCAGTTTTACATTCTGATGCACCTCTGCAGGTTTACTGTATCCCTTGGACCTTCCCGTTGACGATGAAACACAGAAATTGCATCGGAATTAAATAGAAGAGACACAATGCCGACTTAAGTACAGGATGACTGAGTCTTCCTACTGTCTATAATTTGAGCGCTTCCTGTGTCACCAGTTTTACATTCCGATGCAACTCTACAGGTTTACTGTATCCCTTGGACCTTCACAGTTACGATGAAACACAGAAATTACATCGGAATTAAATATAAGAGACACAATGACGACTTAAGTAGAAGATAACAGTCTTCTTACAGTCAATGTTTTGAGCGTTTCCTGTGTCACTAGTTTTACATTCCGATGCACCTCTGCAGGTTTATAGTATCCCTTGGCCTTCCCATTGACGATGAAACACAGAAATTGCATCGGAATTAAATATAAGAGACACAATGCCGACTTAAGTACAGGAAGACTGAGTCTTCCTACTGTCTATGTTTTGAGCGTTTCCTGTGTCACTAGTTTTACATTCCGTTGCACCTCTGCAGGGGTACTGTATCCCTTGGATCTTCCCATTGACGATGAAACACAGAAATTGCATCGGAATTAAATATAAGAGACACAATGCCGACTTAAGTACAGGAACACTGAGTCTTCCTACTGTCTATGTTTTGAGCGTTTCCTGTGTCACCAGTTTTACATTCCGATGCACATCTACAGGTTGACTATATCCCTCGGAACTTCACAGTGAGGATGAAACGCAGAAATGGCATCGGAATTAAATATAAGACACACAATGCCGACTTAAGTACAGGAAGACGGAGTCTTCCTACTGTCTATGTTATGAGCGTGTCCTGTGTCATCAGTTTTACTTTCCGATGCACCTCTGCAGGTTTACTATATCCCTTGGACCTTCCCATTCACGATGAAACACAGAAATTTCATCGGAAATAAATATAAGAGACACAATGCCGATTTAAGTACAGGAAGACTAAGTCTTCCTACTGTCTATGTTTTGAGCGTTTCCTGTGTCTCCAGTTTTACATTCAGATGCACCTCTGCAGGTTTACTGTATCCCTTGGACTTTCCCATTGACGATGAAACACAGAAATTGCATCGGAATTAAATGTAAGAGACGCAATGCCGACTTAAGTACAGGAAGACTGAGTCTTCCTACTGTCTATGTTTTGAGCGTTTCCTGTGTCACTAGTTTTACATTCCGATGCACCTCTGCAGGTTTACTGTATCCCTTGGACCTTCCCATTGACGATGAAACACAGAAATTGCATCGGAATTAAATATAAGAGACACAATGCCGACTTAAGCACAGGAAGAATGAGTCATCCTACTGTCTATAAATTGAGCGTTTCCTGTGTCACCAGTTTTACATTCCGATGCACTTCTACAGGTTTACTGTATCCCTTGGACCTTCACAGTGATGATGAAACACAGAAATTGCATCGGTATTAAATATAAGAGACACAATGAAGACTTAAGTACAAGAAAACAGTCTTCTCACAGTCCATGTTTTGAGCGTTTCCTGTGTCACCAGTTTTACATTCCGATGCACCTCTGCAGATTTACCGCATCCCCTGGACCTTCCCATTGGCGATGAAACACACAAATTGCATCGAAATTAAATATAAGAGACACAATGCCGACTTAAGTACACGAAGACTAAATCTTGCTACTGTCTTTGTTTTGAGCGTATCCTGTGTCACCAGTTTTACTTTCCGATGCACCTCTGCAGGTTTATTATATCCCTTGGACCTTCCCATTCACGATGAAACACAGAAATTTCATCGGAAATAAATATAAGAGACACAATACCGATTTAAGTACAGGAAGACTAAGTCTTCCTACTGTCTATGTTTTGAGCGTTTCCTGTGTCTCCAGTTTTACATTCAGATGCACCTCTGCAGGTTTACTGTATCCCTTGGACTTTCCCATTGACGATGAAACACAGAAATTGCATCGGAATTAAATATAAGAGACACAATGCCGACTTAAGTACAGGAAGACTGGGTCTTCCTACTGTCTATGTTTTGAGCGTTTCCTGTGTCACTAGTTTTACATTCCGATGCACCTCTGCAGGTTCACTGTATCCCTTGGACCTTACCATTGACGATGAAACACTGAAATTGTATCGGAATTAAGTATAAGAGACATAATGCCGACTTAAGTACAGGAAGACTGAGTCTTCCTACTGTCTATGTTTTGAGCGTTTCCTGTGTCACCAGTTTTACATTCTGATGCACCTCTGCAGGTTTACTGTATCCCTTGGACCTTCCCATTGACGAAGAAACACAGAAATTGCATCGGAATTAAATAGAAGAGACACAATGCCGACTTAAGTACAGGATGACTGAGTCTTCCTACTGTCTATAATTTGAGCGCTTCCTGTGTCACCAGTTTTACATTCCGATGCAACTCTACAGGTTTACTGGATCCCTTGGACCTTCACAGTTACGATGAAACACAGAAATTACATCGGAATTAAATATAAGAGACACAATGACGACTTAAGTACAAGAAAACAGTCTTCTTACAGTCAATGTTTTGAGCGATTCCTGTGTCACCAGTGTTACATTCCGATGCACCTCTGCATGTTTAGTGTATCCCTTGGACCTTCCCATTGGCGATGAAACACAAAAATTGCATCGAAATTAAATATAAGAGACACAATGCCGACTTAAGTACACGAAGACTGAATCTTGCTACTGTCTATGTTTTGAGCGTATCCTGTGTCACAAGTTTTACTTTCCGATGCACCTCTGCAGGTTTACTATATCCCTTGGACCTTCCCATTCACGATGAAACACAGAAATTGCATCGGAAATAAATATAAGAGACACAATGCCGACTTAAGTACAGGAAGACTGAGTCTTCCTACTCTCTATGTTTTGAGCATTTCCTGTGTCACTAGTTTTACATTCCGTTGCACCTCTGCAGGGTACTGTATCCCTTGGATCTTCCCATTGACGATGAAACACAGAAATTGGATCGGAATTAAATATAAGAGACACAATGCCGACTTAAGTACAGGAACACTGAGTCTTCCTACTGTCTATGTTTTGAGCGTTTCCTGTGTCACCAGTTTTACATTCCGATGCACCTCTACAGGTTGACTATATCCCGCGGACCTTCACAGTGAGGATGAAACGCAGAAATTGCATCGGAATTAAATATAAGACACACAATGCCGACTTAAGTACAGGAAGACTGAGTCTTCCTACTGTCTATGTTTTGAGCGTTTCCTGTGTCACCAGTTTTACATTCTGATGCACCTCTGCAGGTTTACTGTATCCCTTGGACCTTCCCATTGACGATGAAACACAGAAATTGCATCGGAATTAAATATAAGAGACACAATGCCGACTTAAGTACAGGAAGACTGAGTCTTCCTACTGTCTATATTTTGAGCGTTTCCTGTGTCACAAGTTTTACATTCTGATGCACCTCTGCAGGTTTACTGTATACTTTGGACCTACCCATTGACGATGAAACACAGAAATTGCATCGGAATTAAATATAAGAGACACAATGCCGACTTAAGTACAGGAAGACTGGGTCTTCCTACTGTCTATGTTTTGAGCGTTTCCTGTGTCACTAGTTTTACATTCCGATGCACCTCTGCAGTTTTACTGTATCCCTTGGACCTTACCATTGACGATGAAACACTGAAATTGTATCGGAATTAAGTATAAGAGACATAATGCCGACTTAAGTACAGGAAGACTGAGTCTTCCTACTGTCTATGTTTTGAGCGTTTCCTGTGTCACCAGTTTTACATTCTGATGCACCTCTGCAGGTTTACTGTATCCCTTGGACCTTCCCATTGACGATGAAACACAGAAATTGCATCGGAATTAAATAGAAGAGACACAATGCCGACTTAAGTACAGGATGACTGAGTCTTCCTACTGTCTATAATTTGACCGCCTCCTGTGTCACCAGTTTTACATTCCGATGCAACTCTACAGGTTTACTGAATCCCTTGGACCTTCACAGTTACGATGAAACACAGAAATTACATCGTAGTTAAATATAAGAGACACAATGACGACTTAAGTACAAGAAAACAGTCTTCTTACAGTCAATGTTTTGAGCGATTCCTGTGTCACCAGTTTTACATTCCGATGCACCTCTGCATGTTTAGTGTATCCCTAGGACCTTCCCAATGGCGATGAAACACACAAATTGCATCGAAATTAAATATAAGAGACACAATGCCGACTTAAGTACACGAAGACTAAATCTTGCTACTGTCTATGTTTTCAGCGTATCCTGTGTCACCAGTTTTACTTTCCGATGCTCCTCTGCAGGTTTACTATATCCCTTGGACCTTCCCATTCACGATGAAACACAGAAATTTCATCGGAAATAAATATAAGAGACACAATGCCGATTTAAGTTCAGGAAGACTAAGTCTTCCTACTGTCTATGTTTTGAGCGTTTCCTGTGTCTCCAGTTTTACATTCAGATGCACCTCTGCAGGTTTACTGTATCCCTTGGACATTCCCATTGACGATGAAACACAGAAATTGCATCGGAATTAAATGTAAGAGACGCAATGCCGACTTAAGTACAGGAAGACTGAGTCTTCCTACTGTCTATGTTTTGAGCGTTTCCTGTGTCACTAGTTTTACATTCCGATGCACCTCTGCACGTTTACTGTATCCCTTGGACCTTCCCATTGACGATGAAGCACAGAAATTGCATCGGAATTAAATATAAGAGACACAATGCCGACTTAAGTACAGGAAGACTGAGTCTTCCTACTGTCTATAATTTGAGCGTTTCCTGTGTCACCAGTTTTACATTCCGATGCACCTCTACAGGTTTACTGTATCCCTTGGACCTTCCCATTGACGATGAAACACAGAAATTTCATCGGAAATAAATATAAGAGACACAATGCCGACTTAAGTACAGGAAGACTGAGTCTTCCTACTGTCTATGATTTGAGCGTTTCCTGTGTCACCAGTTTTACATTCCGATGCACCTCTGCAGGTTTACTGTATCCCTTAGACCTTCCCATTGACGATGAAACACAGAAATTGCATCGGAATTAAATGTAAGAGACACAACGCCGACTTAAGCACAAGAAAACTGAGTCTTCTTACGGTCCATGTTTTGAGCGTTTCCTGTGTCACTAGTTTTACATTCCGATGCACCTTTACAGGTTTACTGCATCCCTTGGACCTTCACCGTGACGATGAAACACAGAAATAGCATCGGAATTAAATATAAGAGACACAATGACGACTTAAGTACAAGAAAACAGTCTTGTCACAGTCCATGTTTTGAGCGTTTCCTGTGTCACCAGTTTTACATTCCGATGCACCTCTGCAGATTTACTGCATCCCCTGGACCTTCCCATTGGCGATGAAACACACAAATTGCATCGAAATTAAATATAAGAGACACAATGCCGACATAAGTACAGGAGGACTGAGTCTTCCTACTGTCTATGTTTTGATCGTTTCCTGTGTCACAAGTATTACATTCCGATGGACCTTTGCAGGTTTACAGTATCGCTTGGACCTTCCCATTGACGATGAAACACAGAAATTGCATCGGAATTAAATATAAGAGACACAACGCCGACTTAAGTACATGAAAACTGAGTCTTCTTACGGTCTATGTTTTGAGCGTTTCCTGAGTGACCAGGATTAAATTCAGATGCACCTCTGCAGGTTTACTGTATCCCTTGGAACTTCCCATTGCCGATGAAACACAGAAATTGCATCGGAATTAAATATTAGAGACACAGTGCCAACTTAATAACAGGATGACTGGGTCTTCTTACTGTGTATGTTTTGAGTGTTTACCGTGTCAACAGTTTTACATTCCGATGCACCTCTGCATGTTTACTGTATCCCTTGGACCTTCACAGTGACGATGAATCACAGAAATTGCATCGGAATTAAATATAAGAGTCACAATGCAGACTTAAGTACAGGAAGACTGAGTGTTCCTACTGTCTATGTTTTGAGCGTTTCCTGTGTCATCAGTTTTACTTTCCGATGCAATTCTGCTTGTTAACTATATCCCTTGGACCTTCCCATTCACGATGAAACACAGAAATTTCATCGGAAATAAATATAAGACACACAATGCCGACTTAAGTACAGGAAGACTGAGTCTTCCTACTGTCTATGATTTGAGCGTTTCCTGTGTCATCAGTTTTACATTCCGATGCACCTCTGCAGGTTTACTGTATCCCTTGGACCTTCCCATTGACGATGAAACACAGAAATTGCATCGGAATTAAATATAAGAGACTCAATGCCGACTTAAGTACAGGAAGACTGAGTCTTCCTACTGTCTATGTTTTGAGCGTTTCCTTTGTCACCAGTTTTACATTCTGATGCACCTCTGCAGGTTTACTGTATCCCTTGGACCTTCCCATTGACGATGAAACACAGAAATTGCATCGTAATTAAATATAAGAGACACAATGCCGACTTAAGTACAGGAAGATTGAGTCTTCCTACTGTCTATAATTTGAGCGTTTCCTGTGTCACCAGTTTTACACCCCGATGCACCTCTACAGGTTTACTGTATCCCTTGGACCTTCACAGTGACGATGAAACACAGAAATAGCATCGGAATTAAATATAAGAGACACAATGCCGACTTAAGTACAGGAAGACTAACTCCTACTACTGTCTATGTTTTGGGCGTTTCCTGTGTCATCAGTTTTACTTTGTGTTGCACCTCTGCAGGTTTACTATATCCCTTGGACCTTCCCATTCACGATGAAACACAGAAATTTCATCGGAAATAAATATAAGAGACACAATGCCAACTTCAGTACAGGAAGACTGAGTCTTCCTACTGTCTATGTTTTGAGCGTTTCCTGTGTCACGAGTTTTAAATTCCGATGCACCTCTGCAGGTTTACTGTATCCCTTCGACCTTCCCATTGACGATGAATCACAGAAATTGCATCGGAATTCAATATAAGAGACACAATGCCGACTTAAGTACAGGAAGACTGGGTCTTCCTACTGTCTATGTTTTGAGCGTTTCCTGCGTCACTAGTTTTAAATTCTGATGCACCTCTGCAGGTTTACTGTATCCCTTGGACCTTCCCATTGACGATGAAACACAGAAATTGCATCGGAATTAAATAGAAGAGACACAATGCCGAATTAAGTACAGGAAGACTGAGTCTTCCTACTGTCTATGTTTTGAGCGTTTCCTGTGTCACTACTTTTACATTCCGTGGCACCTCTGCAGGGGTACTGTATCCCTTGGATCTTCCCATTGACGATGAAACACAGAAATTGCATCGGAATTAAATATAAGAGACACAATGCCGACTTAAGTACAGGAACACTGAGTCTTCCTACTGCCTATGTTTTGAGCGTTTCCTGTGTCAGCAGTTTTACATTCCGATGCACCTCTACAGGTTGACTATATCCCTCGGACCTTCACAGTGAGGATGAAACGCAGAAATTGCATCGGAATTAAATATAAGACACACAATGCCGACTTAAGTACAGGAAGACTAAGTCTTCCTACTGTCTATGTTATGAGCGTGTCCTGTGTCATCAGTTTTACTTTCCGATGCACCTCTGCAGGTTTACTATATCCCTTGGACCTTCCCATTCACGATGAAACACAGAAATTTCATCGGAAATAAATATAAGAGACGCAATGCCGACTTAAGTACAGGAAGACTGAGTCTTCCTACTGTCTATGTTTTGAGCGTTTCCTGTGTCACTAGTTTTACATTCCGATTCACCTCTGCAGGTTTACTGTATCCCTTGGACCTTCCCATTGACGATGAAACACAGAAATTGCATGGGAATTAAATATAAGAGACACAATGCCGACTTAAGCACAGGAAGAATGAGTCATCCTACTGTCTATAAATTGAGCGTTTCCTGTGTCACCAGTTTTACATTCCGATGCACTTCTACAGGTTTACTGTATCCCTTGGACCTTCACAGTGATGATGAAACACAGAAATTGCATCGGAATTAAATATAAGAGACACAATGAGGACTTAAGTACAAGAAAACAGTCTTGTCACAGTCCATGTTTTGAGCGTTTCCTGTGTCACCAGTTTTACATTCCGATGCACCTCTGCAGATTTACTGCATCCCCTGGACCTTCCCATTGGCGATGAAACACACAAATTGCATCGAAATTAAATATAAGAGACACAATGCCGACTTAAGTACAGGAGGACTGAGTCTTCCTACTGTCTATGTTTTGATCGTTTCCTGTGTCACAAGTTTTACATTCCGATGGACCTTTGCAGGTTTACAGTATCGCTTGGACCTTCCCATTGAGGATGAAACACAGAAATTGCATCGGAATTAAATATAAGAGACACAACGCCGACTTAAGTACATGAAAACTGAGTCTTCTTACGGTCTATGTTTTGAGCGTTTCCTGAGTGACCAGGATTAAATTCCGACGCACCTCTGCAGGTTTACTGTATCCCTTGGAACTTCCCATTGCCGATGAAACACAGAAATTGCATCGGAATTAAATATTAGAGACACAGTGCCGACTTAAGAACAGGATGACTGGGTCTTCTTACTGTGTATGTTTTGAGTGTTTACCGTGTCAACAGTTTTACATTCCGATGCACCTCTGCATGTTTACTGTATCCCTTGGACCTTCACAGTGACGATGAATCACAGAAATTGCATCGGAATTAAATATAAGAGTCACAATGCAGACTTAAGTAAAGGAAGACTGAGTCTTCCTACTGTCTATGTTTTGAGCGTTTCCTGTGTCATCAGTTTTACTTTCCGATGCAACTCTGCTTGTTAACTATATCCCTTGGACCTTCCCATTCACGATGAAACACAGAAATTTCATCGGAAATAAATATAAGACACACAATGCCGACCTAAGTACAGGAAGACTGAGTCTTCCTACTGTCTATGATTTGAGCGTTTCCTGTGTCATCAGTTTTACATTCCGATGCACCTCTGCAGGTTTACTGTATCCCTTGGACCTTCCCATTGACGATGAAACACAGAAATTGCATCGGAATTAAATATAAGAGACTCAATGCCGACTTAAGTACAGGAAGACTGAGTCTTCCTACTGTCTATGTTTTGAGCGTTTCCTTTGTCACCAGTTTTACATTCTGATGCACCTCTGCAGGTTTACTGTATCCCTTGGACCTTCCCATTGACGATGAAACACAGAAATTGCATCGTAATTAAATATAAGAGACACAATGCCGACTTAAGTACAGGAAGATTGAGTCTTCCTACTGTCTATAATTTGAGCGTTTCCTGTGTCACCAGTTTTACACCCCGATGCACCTCTACAGGTTTACTGTATCCCTTGGACCTTCACAGTGACGATGAAACACAGAAATAGCATCGGAATTTAATATAAGAGACACAATGCCGACTTAAGTACAGGAAGACTAACTCCTCCTACTGTCTATGTTTTGAGCGTTTCCTGTGTCATCAGTTTTACTTTGTGTTGCACCTCTGCAGGTTTACTATATCCCTTGGACCTTCCCATTCACGATGAAACACAGAAATTTCATCGGAAATAAATATAAGAGACACAATGCCGACTTCAGTACAGGAAGACTGAGTCTTCCTACTGTCTATGTTTTGAGCGTTTCCTGTGTCACGAGTTTTAAATTCCGATGCACCTCTGCAGGTTTACTGTATCCCTTGGACCTTCCCATTGACGATGAAACACAGAAATTGCATCGGAATTCAATATAAGAGACACAATGCCGACTTAAGTACAGGAAAACTGGGTCTTCCTACTGTCTATGTTTTGAGCGTTTCCTGTGTCACTAGTTTTACATTCCGATGCACCTCTGCAGGTTTACTGTATCCCTTGGACCTTACCATTGACGATGAAACACTGAAATTGTATCGGAATTAAGTATAAGAGACATAATGCCGACTTAAGTACAGGAAGACTGAGTCTTCCTACTGTCTATGTTTTGAGCGTTTCCTGTGTCACCAGTTTTACATTCTGATGCACCTCTGCAGGTTTACTGTATCCCTTGGACCTTCCCATTGACGATGAAACACTGAAATTGCACCGGAATTAAATAGAAGAGACACAATGCCGACTTAAGTACAGGATGACTGAGTCTTCCTACTGTCTATAATTTGAGCATTTCCTGCGTCACCAGTTTTACATTCCGATGCAACTCTACAGGTTTACTGCATTCCTTTGGACCTTCACAGTTACGATGAAACACAGAAATTACATCGGAATTAAATATAAGAGACACAATGACGACCTAAGTACACGAAAACAGTCTTCTTACAGTCAATGTTTTGAGCGATTCCTGTGTCACCAGTTTTACATTCCGATGCACCACTGCATGTTTAGTGTATCCCTTGGACCTTCCCATTGGCGATGAAACACACAAATTGCATCGAAATTAAATATAAGAGACACAATGCCGACTTAAGTACACGAAGACTAAATCTTGCTACTGTCTATGTTTTCAGCGTATCCTGTGTCACCAGTTTTTCTTTCGGATGCACCTCTGCAGGTTTACTATATCCCTTGGACCTTCCCATTCACGATGAAACACAGAAATTTCATCGGAAATAAATATAAGAGACACAATGCCGATTTAAGTACAGGAAGACTAAGTCTTCCTACTGTCTATGTTTTGAGCGTTTCCTGTGTCTCCAGTTTTACATTCAGATGCACCTCTGCAGGTTTACTGTATCCCTTGGACTTTCCCATTGACGATGAAACACAGAAATTGCATCGGAATTAAATGTAAGAGACGCAATGCCGACTTAAGTACAGGAAGACTGAGTCTTCCTACTGTCTATGTTTTGTGCGTTTCCTGTGTCACTAGTTTTACATTCCGATGCACCTCTGCAGGTTTACTGTATCCCTTGGACCTTCCCAATGACGATGAAACACAGAAATTGCATCGGAATTAAATATAAGAGACACAATGCCGACTTAAGCACAGGAAGAATGAGTCATCCTACTGTCTATAAATTGAGCGTTTCCTGTGTCACCAGTTTTACATTCCGATGCACCTCTGCAGATTTACTGCATCCCCTGGACCTTCCCATTGGCGATGAAATACACAAATGCATCGAAATTAAATATAAGGGACACAATGCCGACTTAAGTACAGGAGGACTGAGTCTTCCTACTTTCTATGTTTTGATCGTTTCCTGTGTCACAAGTTTTACATTCCGATGGACCTTTGCAGGTTTACAGTATCCCTTGGACCTTCCCATTGACGATGAAACACAAAACTTGCATCGGAATTAAATATAAGAGACACAACGCCGACTTAAGTACAAGAAAACTGAGTCTTCTTATGGTCTATGTTTTGAGCGTTTCCTGTGTCATCAGTTTTAGTTTGTGTTGCAACTCTGCAGGTTTACTATATCCCTTGGACCTTCCCATTCACGATGAAACACAGAAATTTCATCGGAAATAAATATAAGAGACACAATGCCGACTTCAGTACAGGAAGACTGAGTCTTCCTACTGTCTATGTTTTGAGCGTTTCCTGTGTCACGAGTTTTACATTCCGATGCACCTCTGCAGGTTTACTGAATCCCTTGGACCTTCCCATTGACGATGAAACACAGAAATTGCATCGGAATTAAATATAAGAGACACAATGCCGACTTAAGTACAGGAAGACTGGGTCTTCCTACTGTCTATGTTTTGAGCGTTTCCTGTGTCACTAGTTTTACATTCCGATGCACCTCTGCAGGTTTACTGTATCCCTTGGACCTTACCATTGACGATGAAACACTGAAATTGTATCGGAATTAAGTATAAGAGACATAATGCCGACTTAAGTACAGGAAGACTGAGTCTTCCTACTGTCTATGTTTTGAGCGTTTCCTGTGTCACCAGTTTTACATTCTGATGCACCTCTGCAGGTTTACTGTATCCCTTGGACCTTCCCATTGACGATGAAACACAGAAATTGCATCGGAATTAAATAGAAGAGACACAATGCCGACTTAAGTACAGGATGACTGAGTCTTCCTACTGTCTATAATTTGAGCATTTCCTGTGTCACCAGTTTTACATTCCGATGCAACTCTACAGGTTTACTGTATTCCTTTAGACCTTCACAGTTACGATGAAACACAGAAATTACTTCGGAATTAAATATAAGAGACACAATGACGACTTAAGTACAAGAAAACAGTCTTCTTACAGTCAATGTTTTGAGCGATTCCTGTGTCACCAGTTTTACATTCCGATGCACCTCTGCATGTTTAGTGTATCCCTTGGACCTTCCCATTGGCGATGAAACACACAAATTGCATCGAAATTAAATATAAGAGACACAATGCCGACTTAAGTACACGAAGACTAAATCTTGCTACTGTCTATGTTTTGAGCGTATCCTGTGTCACCAGTTTTACTTTCCGATGCACCTCTGCAGGTTTACTATATCCCTTGGACCTTCCCATTCACGATGAAACACAGAAATTTCATCGGAAATAAATATAAGAGACACAATGCCGACTTAAGTACAGGAAGACTGAGTCTTCCTACTGTCTATGTTTTGAGCGTTTCCTGTGTCACTACTTTTACATTCCGTGGCACCCCTGCAGGGTTACTGTATCCATTGGATCTTCCCATTGACGATGAAACAATGAAATTGCATCGGAATTAAATATAAGAGACACAACGCCGACTTAAGTACAGGAACACTGAGTCTTCCTACTGTCTATGTTTTGAGCGTTTCCTGTGTCACCAGTTTTACATTCCGATGCACCTCTACAGGTTGACTATATCCCTCGGACCTTCACAGTGACGATGAAAAGCAGAAATTGCATCGGATTTAAATATAAGAGACACAATGCCGACTTAAGTACAGGAAGACTAAGTCTTCCTACTGTCTATGTTATGAGCGTGTCCTGTGTCATCAGTTTTACTTTCCGGTGCACCTCTGCAGGTTTACTATATCCCTTGGACGTTCCCATTCACGATGAAACACAGAAATTTCATCGGAAATAAATATAAGAGACACAATGCCAATTTAAGTACAGGAAGACTAAGTCTTCCTACTGTCTATGTTTTGAGCGTTTCCTGTGTCTCCAGTTTTACATTCAGATGCACCTCTGCAGGTTTACTGTATCCCTTGGTCTTTCCCATTGACGATGAAACACAGAAATTGCATCGGAATTAAATGTAAGAGACGCAATGCCGACTTAAGTACAGGAAGACTGAGTCTTCCTACTGTCTATGTTTTGTGCGTTTCCTGTGTCACTAGTTTTACATTCCGATGCACCTCTGCAGGTTTACTGTATCCCTTGGACCTTCCCAATGACGATGAAACACAGAAATTGCATCGGAATTAAATATAAGAGACACAATGCCGACTTAAGCACAGGAAGAATGAGTCATCCTACTGTCTATAAATTGAGCGTTTCCTGTGTCACCAGTTTTACATTCCGATGCACCTCTGCAGATTTACTGCATCCCCTGGACCTTCCCATTGGCGATGAAATACACAAATTGCATCGAAATTAAATATAAGGGACACAATGCCGACTTAAGTACAGGAGGACTGAGTCTTCCTACTGTCTATGTTTTGATCGTTTCCTGTGTCACAAGTTTTACATTCCGATGGACCTTTGCAGGTTTACAGTATCCCTTGGACCTTCCCATTGACGATGAAACACAGAACTTGCATCGGAATTAAATATAAGAGACACAACGCCGACTTAAGTACAAGAAAACTGAGTCTTCTTATGGTCTATGTTTTGAGCGTTTCCTGTGTCATCAGTTTTAGTTTGTGTTGCACCTCTGCAGGTTTACTATATCCCTTGGACCTTCCCATTCACGATGAAACACAGACATTTCATCGGAAATAAATATAAGAGACACAATGCCGACTTCAGTACAGGAAGACTGAGTCTTCCTACTGTCTATGTTTTGAGCGTTTCCTGTGTCTCCAGTTTTACATTCAGATGCACCTCTGCAAGTTTACTGTATCCCTTGGACTTTCCCATTGACGATGAAACACAGAAATTGCATCGGAATTAAATGTAAGAGACGCAATGCCGACTTAAGTACAGGAAGACTGAGTCTTCCTACTGTCTATGTTTTGTGCGTTTCCTGTGTCACTAGTTTTACATTCCGATGCACCTCTGCAGGTTTACTGTATCCCTTGGACCTTCCCAATGACGATGAAACACAGAAATTGCATCGGAATTAAATATAAGAGACACAATGCCGACTTAAGCACAGGAAGAATGAGTCATCCTACTGTCTATAAATTGAGCGTTTCCTGTGTCACCAGTTTTACATTCCGATGCACCTCTACAGGTTTACTGTATCCCTTGGACCTTCACAGTGACGATGAAACACAGAAATTGCATCGGAATTAAATATAAGAGACACAATGCCGACTTAAGTACAAGAAAACAGTCTTCTTACAGTCCATGTTTTGAACGTTTCCTGTGTCACCAGTTTTACATTCCGATGCACCTCTCCAGATTTACTGCATCCCCTGGACCTTCCCATTGGCGATGAAACACACAAATTGCATCGAAATTAAATATAAGGGACACAATGCCGACTTAAGTACAGGAAGACTGAGTCTTCCTACTGTCCATGTTTTGAGCGTTTCCTGTGTCACTAGTTTTACATTCCGATGCACCTCTGCAGGTTTACTGTATCCCCTGGGCCTTCCCATTGACGATGAAACACAGAAATTGCATCGGAATTAAATAGAAGAGACACAATGCCGACTTAAGTACAGGATGACTGAGTCTTCCTACTGTCTATAATTTGAGCATTTCCTGTGTCACCAGTTTTACATTCCGATGCAACTCTACACGTTTACTGTATTCCTTTAGACCTTCACAGTTACGATGAAACACAGAAATTACATCGGAATTAAATATAAGAGACACAATGACGACTTAAGTACAAGAAAACAGTCTTCTTACAGTCAATGTTTTGAGCGATTCCTGTGTCACCAGTTTTACATTCCGATGCACCTCTGCATGTTTAGTGTATCCCTTGGACCTTCCCATTGGCGATGAAACACACAAATTGCATCGAAATTAAATATAAGAGACACAATGCCGACTTAAGTACACGAAGACTAAATCTTGCTACTGTCTATGTTTTGAGCGTATCCTGTGTCACCAGTTTTACTTTCCGATGCACCTCTGCAGGTTTACTATATCCCTTGGACCTTCCCATTCACGATGAAACACAGAAATTTCATCGGAAATAAATATAAGAGACACAATGCCGACTTAAGTACAGGAAGACTGAGTCTTCCTACTGTCTATGTTTTGAGCGTTTCCTGTGTCACTACTTTTACATTCCGTGGCACCCCTGCAGGGTTACTGTATCCCTTGGATCTTCCCATTGACGATGAAACAATGAAATTGCATCGGAATTAAATATAAGAGACACAACGCCGACTTAAGTACAGGAACACTGAGTCTTCCTACTGTCTATGTTTTGAGCGTTTCCTGTGTCACCAGTTTTACATTCCGATGCACCTCTACAGGTTGACTATATCCCTCGGACCTTCACAGTGACGATGAAAAGCAGAAATTGCATCGGATTTAAATATAAGAGACACAATGCCGACTTAAGTACAGGAAGACTAAGTCTTCCTACTGTCTATGTTATGAGCGTGTCCTGTGTCATCAGTTTTACTTTCCGGTGCACCTCTGCAGGTTTACTATATCCCTTGGACGTTCCCATTCACGATGAAACACAGAAATTTCATCGGAAATAAATATAAGAGACACAATGCCAATTTAAGTACAGGAAGACTAAGTGTTCCTACTGTCTATGTTTTGAGCGTTTCCTGTGTCTCCAGTTTTACATTCAGATGCACCTCTGCAGGTTTACTGTATCCCTTGGACTTTCCCATTGACGATGAAACACAGAAATTGCATCGGAATTAAATGTAAGAGACGCAATGCCGACTTAAGTACAGGAAGACTGAGTCTTCCTACTGTCTATGTTTTGTGCGTTTCCTGTGTCACTAGTTTTACATTCCGATGCACCTCTGCAGGTTTGCTGTATCCCTTGGACCTTCCCAATGACGATGAAACACAGAAATTGCATCGGAATTAAATATAAGAGACACAATGCCGACTTAAGCACAGGAAGAATGAGTCATCCTACTGTCTATAAATTGAGCGTTTCCTGTGTCACCAGTTTTACATTCCGATGCACCTCTACAGGTTTACTGTATCCCTTGGACCTTCACAGTGACGATGAAACACAGAAATTGCATCGGAATTAAATATAAGAGACACAATGCCGACTTAAGTACAAGAAAACAGTCTTCTTACAGTCCATGTTTTGAACGTTTCCTGTGTGACCAGTTTTACATTCCGATGCACCTCTCCAGATTTACTGCATCCCCTGGACCTTCCCATTGGCGATGAAACACACAAATTGCATCGAAATTAAATATAAGGGACACAATGCCGACTTAAGTACAGGAGGACTGAGTCTTCCTACTGTCTATGTTTTGATCGTTTCCTGTGTCACAAGTTTTACATTCCGATGGACCTTTGCAGGTTTACAGTATCCCTTGGACCTTCCCATTGACGATGAAACACAGAACTTGCATCGGAATTAAATATAAGAGACACAACGCCGACTTAAGTACAAGAAAACTGAGTCTTCTTATGGTCTATGTTTTGAGCGTTTCCTGTGTCATCAGTTTTACATTCCGATGCACCTCTGCCTGTTTACTGTATCCCTTGGACCTTCCCATTGTCGATGAAACACAGAAATCGCATCGGAATTAAATATAAGAGACACAATGCCGACTTAAGTACAGGAAGACTGAGTCTTCCTACTGTCCATGTTTTGAGCGTTTCCTGTGTCACTAGTTTTACATTCCGATGCACCTCTGCAGGTTTACTGTATCCCCTGGGCCTTCCCATTGGCGATGAAACACAGAAATTGCATCGGAATTAAATATAAGAGACACAATGCCGACTTAAGTACATGAAAACTGAGTCTTCTTACGGTCTGTGTTTTGAGCGTTTCCTGTGTGACCAGGATTAAATTCCGATGCACCTCTGCAGGTTTACTGTATCCCTTGGAACTTCCCATTGCCGATGAAACACAGAAATTGCATCCTAATTAAATATTAGAGACACAGTGCCGACTTAAGAACAGGATGACTGTGTCTTCTTACTGTGTATGTTTTGAGTGTTTCCCGTGTCAACAGTTTTACATTCCGATGCACCTCTGCATGTTTACTGTATCCCTTGGATCTTCACAGTGACGATGAATCACAGAAATTGCATCGGAATTAAATATAAGAGTCACAATGCAGACTTAAGTACAGGAAGACTGAGTGTTCCTACTGTCTATGTTTTGAGCGTTTCCTGTGTCATCAGTTTTACTTTCCGATGCAATTCTGCTTGTTAACTATATCCCTTGGACCTTCCCATTCACGATGAAACACAGAAATTTCATCGGAAATAAATATAAGAGACTCAATGCCGACTTAAGTACAGGAAGACTGAGTCTTCCTACTGTCTATGTTTTGAGCGTTTCCTTTGTCACCAGTTTTACATTCTGATGCACCTCTGCAGGTTTACTGTATCCCTTGGACCTTCCCATTGACGATGAAACACAGAAATTGCATCGTAATTAAATATAAGAGACACAATGCCGACTTAAGTACAGGAAGATTGAGTCTTCCTACTGTCTATAATTTGAGCGTTTCCTGTGTCACCAGTTTTACATTCCGATGCACCTCTACAGGTTTACTGTATCCCTTGGACCTTCACAGTGACGATGAAACACAGAAATAGCATCGGAATTAAATATAAGAGACACAATGCCGACTTAAGTACAGGAAGACTAACTCCTCCTACTGTCTATGTTTTGAGCGTTTCCTGTGTCATCAGTTTTACTTTGTGTTGCACCTCTGCAGGTTTACTATATCCCTTGGACCTTCCCATTCACGATGAAACACAGAAATTTTATCGGAAATAAATATACATCTACATCTACATCTGCATCTATACTCCGCGAGCCACCTTACGGTGTGTGGCGGAGGGTACTTATTGTACCACTATCTGATCCCCCCTTCCCTGTTCCATTCACGAATTGTGCGTGGGAAGAACGACTGCTTGTAAGTCTCCGTATTTACTCTAATTTCTCGGATCTTTTCGTTGTGATCATTACGCGAGATATATGTGGGCGGTAGTAATATGTTGCCCATCTCTTCCCGGAATGTGCTCTCTCGTAATTTCGATAATAAACCTCTCCGTATTGCGTAACGCCTTTCTTGAAGTGTCCGCCACTGGAGCTTGTTCAGCATCTCCGTAACGCTCTCGCGCTGACTAAATGTCCCCATGACGAATCGCGCTGCTTTTCGCTGGATCATGTCTATCTCTTCTATTAATCCAACCTGGTAAGGGTCCCATACTGATGAGCAATACTCAAGAATCGGACGAACAAGCGTTTTGTAAGCTACTTCTTTCGTCGATGAGTCACATTTTCTTAGAATTCTTCCTATGAATCTCAACCTGGCGCCTGCTTTTCCCACTATTTGTTTTATGTGATCATTCCACTTCAGATCGCTCCGGATAGTAACTCCTAAGTATTTTACGGTCGTTACCGCTTCCAATGATTTACCACCTATGGCATAATCGTACTGGAATGGATTTCTGCCCCTATGTATGCGCATTATATTACATTTATCTACGTTTAGGGAAAGCTGCCAGCTGTCGCACCATTCATTAATCCTCTGCAGGTCTTCCTGGAGTACGTACGAGTCTTCTGATGTTGCTACTTTCTTGTAGACAACCGTGTCATCTGCAAATAGCCTCACGGAGCTACCGATGTTGTCAACTAAGTCATTTATGTATATTGTAAACAATAAAGGTCCTATCACGCTTCCTTGCGGTACTCCCGAAATTACCTCTACATCTGCAGATTTTGAACCGTTAAGAATGACATGTTGTGTTCTTTCTTCTGGGAAATCCTGAATCCAATCACAAACCTGGTCCGATATTCCGTAAGCTCGTATTTTTTTCACTAAACGTAAGTGCGGAACTGTATCAAATGCCTTCCTGAAGTCCAGGAATACGGCATCAATCTGCTCGCCAGTGTCTACGGCACTGTGAATTTCTTGGACAAATAGGGCGAGCTGAGTTTCACATGATCTCTGTTTGCGGAATCCATGTTGGTTATGATGAAGGAGATTTGTATTATCTAAGAACGTCATAATACGAGAACATAAAACATGTTCCATTATTCTACAACAGATTGACGTAAGCGAAATAGGCCTATAATTATTCGCATCTGATTTATGACCCTTCTTGAAAATGGGAACGACCTGCGCTTTCTTCCAGTCGCTAGGTACTTTACGTTCTTCCAGAGATCTACGATAAATTGCTGATAGAAAGGGGGCAAGTTCTTTAGCATAATCACCGTAGAATCTTACGGGTATCTCGTCTGGTCCGGATGCTTTTCCGCTACTAAGTGATAGCAGTTGTTTTTCAATTCCGATATCGTTTATTTCAATATTTTCCATTTTGGCGTCTGTGCGACGGCTGAAGTCAGGGACCGTGTTACGATTTTCCGCAGTGAAACAGTTTCGGAACACTGAATTCAGTATTTCTGCCTTTCTTCGGTCGTCCTCTGTTTCGGTGCCATCGTGGTCAACGAGTGACTGAATAGGGGATTTAGATCCGCTTACCGATTTTACATATGACCAAAACTTTTTAGGGTTCTTGTTTAGATTGTTTGCCAATGTTTTATGTTCGAATTCGTTGAATGCTTCTCTCATTGCTCTCTTTACGCTCTTTTTCGCTTCGTTCAGCTTTTCCTTATCAGCTATGATTCGACTACTCTTAAACCTATGATGAAGCTTTCTTTGTTTCCGTAGTACCTTTCGTACATGATTGTTATACCACGGTGGATCTTTCCCCTCGCTTTGGACCTTAGTCAGTACGAACTTATCTAAGGCGTACTGGACGATGTTTCTGAATTTTTTCCATTTTTGTTCCACATCCTCTTCCTCAGAAATGAACGTTTGATGGTGGTCACTCAGATATTCTGCGATTTGTGCCCTATCACTCTTGTTAAGCAAATATATTTTCCTTTCTTTCTTGGCATTTCTTATTACACTTGTAGTCATTGATGCAACCACTGACTTATGATCACTGATACCCTCTTCTACATTCACGGAGTCGAAAAGTTCCGGTCTATTTGTTGCTATGAGGTCTAAAACGTTAGCTTCACGAGTTGGTTCTCTAACTATCTGCTCGAAGTAATTCTCGGACAAGGCAGTCAGGATAATGTCACAAGAGTCTCTGTCCCTGGCTCCAGTTCTGATTATGTGACTATCCCATTCTATACCTGGTAGATTGAAGTCTCCCCCTATTACAATAGTATGATCACGAAACTTCTTCACGACGTTCTGCAGGTTCTCTCTGAGGCGCTCAACTACTACGGTTGCTGATGCAGGTGGTCTATAGAAGCATCCGACTATCATATGTGACCCACCTTTGATACTTAACCCAGATTATTTCACATTCGCATTCGCTAATAACTTCACTGGATATTATTGAATTCTTTACTGCTATAAATACTCCTCCACCATTGGCGTTTATCCTATCCTTGCGGTATATATTCCATTCTGTGTCTAGGATTTCGTTACTGTTCACTTCCGGTTTTAACCCACTTTCCGTTCCTAATACTATATGCGCACTATTTCCTTCAATAAGCGATACTAATTCAGGAACCTTGCCCTGGATACTCCTGCAGTTTACCAATATTACGTTAACTTTTCCTGTTTTTGGTCTCTGAGGACGGACGTTCTTTATCAACGATGCTGATGTTCTCTCTGGTAAGCCGTCAGGTATTTTATCGTTTCGCCCAAGGGGGGGTCCCTCTAACCTAAAAAACCCCCGTGTGCACGCCACACGTACTCTGCTACCCTAGTAGCTGCTTCCGGTGTGTAGTGCACGCCTGACCTGTCTAGGGGGGCCCTACAGTTCTCCACCCAATAACGGAGGTCGATGAATTTGCAACCATTATAGTCGCAGAGTCGTCTGAGCCTCTGGTTTAGACCCTCCACACGGCTCCAAACCAGAGGACCGCGATCGACTCTGGGCACTATGCTGCAGATATTAAGCTCAGCTTGCACTCCGCGTGCGATGCTGGTTGTCTTCACCAAATCAGCCAGCCGCCGGAAGGAACCAAGGATGGCCTCAGAACCCAAGCGGCAGGCGTCATTCGTTCCGACATGTGCTACTATCTGCAGCCGGTCACACCCAGTGCGTTCAATAGCTGCCGGAAGGGCCTCCTCCACATTACGGACGAGACCCCCCGGCAAGCACACCGAGTGCACACTGGCATTCTTCTCCGACCTACCCGCTATTTTCCTGAGGGGATCCATAACCCGCCTAACGTTGGAGCTCCCTATAACTAATAGGCCCGCCCTCTGTGACTGTCGGGACCTTGCCGGAGAATCGGCCACTGGCCCAACAGGCAAGGCATCCTGTGGTGGCTCGGAAACGATGTCATCACCACTAGGAAGCACCCCGTACCTGTTGGAAAGGGGTAAGGCAGCTGCCACGCGGCCAGATCCCACCTTCGCCTTTCGGCCAGGCACGCGCGAGCCCACCACTGTCCGCCATTCACCCTGGAGTGATGGCTGACCGGTAAGATGCTCACTGCCGGAAGACGCAGCGACATCAGGGGTTCCATGTGATTCCAAGGCCACCGAAGTAGGTATAGGTCTCACCACAGTTGCCCCAACGCCACTACGAGCCGACGCCTGCGCCTCGAGCTCGATGAGCCTAACAGACAAAGCCTCCACCTGCCCCCGAAGAGTGGCCAATTCTCCTTGCGTCCGCTCACAACAACCACAGTCCCTACACATGACTATGTTTACCCTACTCTATACGGTGACAAATTCCCAAGATAATCTTCTGATGAGCTACTCTGATAATCAAGAAACACTCACTGAAATACGAGACGCGAAAACTACGCTAGGTTTTCCCAGAAAAACTATTTAAAAGCTAAGCGCAGCAAATAAGTACAAAATAAATTTCTATCCTAACGATCAAGAACTGTTAGTTTCTATGCAGAGGAGATAAACACAAATAGAATCCCTTCCTTAGTGGAAGGTCGTAAACAAAATGCAAAATAAACGCTTTATACAAACAGTACTCGCTGCTGCTGGTGCTCTCGCTCTGGCTGTCACAAGACAGAATGCCGACTTCAGTACAGAAAGACTGAGTCTTCCTACTGTCTATCTTTTGAGCGTTTCCTGTGTCACGAGTTTTACATTCCGATGCACCTCTGCAGGTTTACTGTATCCCTTGGACCTTCCCATTGACGATGAAACACAGAAATTGCATCGGAATTAAATATAAGAGACACAATGCCGACTTAAGTACAGGAAGACTGGGTCTTCCTAATGTCTATGTTTTGAGCGTTTCCTGTGTCACTAGTTTTACATTCCGATGCACCTCTGCAGGTTTACTGTATCCCTTGGACCTTACCATTGACGATGAAACACTGAAAATGTATCGGAATTAAGTATAAGAGACATAATGCCGACTTAAGTACAGGAAGACTGAGTCTTCCTACTGTCTATGTTTTCAGCGTTTCCTGTGTCACCAGTTTTACATTCTGATGCACCTCCGCAGGTTTACTGTATCCCTTGGACCTTCCCATTGACGATGAAACACAGAAATTGCATCGGAATTAAATAGAAGAGACACAATGACGACTTAAGTACAAGAATACAGTCTTCTTACAGTCAATGTTGTGAGCGATTCCTGTGTCACCAGTTTTACATTCCGATTCACCTCTGCATGTTTAGTGTATCCCTTGGACCTTCCCATTGGCGATGAAACACACAAATTGCATCGAAATTAAATACAAGAGACACAATGCCGACATAAGTACACGAAGACTAAATCTTGCTACTGTCTATGTTTTGAGCGTATCCTGTGTTATCAGTTTTACTTTCCGATGCACCTCTGCAGGTTTACTATATCCCTTGGACCTTCCCATTCACGATGAAACACAGAAATTTCATCGGAAATAAATATAAGAGACACAATGCCGACTTAAGTACAGGAAGACTGAGTCTTCCTACTGTCTATGTTTTGAGCGTTTCCTGTGTCACTAGTTTTACATTCCGTTGCACCTCTGCAGGGTTACTGTATCCCTTGGATCTTCCCATTGACGATGAAACACAGAAATTGCATCGGAATTAAATATGAGAGACACAATGCCGACTTAAGTACAGGAACACTGAGTCTTCCTACTGTCTATGATTTGAGCCTTTCCTGTGTCACCAGTTTTACAATCCGATGCACCTCTACAGGTTGACTGTATCCCTCGGACCTTTACAGTGACGATGAAACACAGAAATTGAATCGGAATTAAATATAAGAGACACAATGCCGACTTAAGTACAGGAAGACTGAGTCTTCCTACTGTCTATGTTTTGAGCGTTTGCTGTGTCACCAGTTTTACATTCTGATGCACCTCTGCAGGTTTACTGTATCCCTTGGACCTTCCCATTGACGATGAAACACAGAAATTGCATCGGAATTAAATATAAGAGACACAATGCCGACTTAAGCACAGGAAGAATGAGTCATCCTACTGTCTATAAATTGAGCGTTTCCTGTGTCACCAGTTTTACATTCCGATGCACTTCTACAGGTTTACTGTATCCCTTGGACCTTCACAGTGACGATGAAACTCAGAAATTGCATCGGAATTAAATATAAGAGACACAATGCCGACTTAAGTACAAGAAAACAGTCTTCTTACAGTCAATGATTTGAGCGTTTCCTGTGTCACCAGTTTTACATTCCGATGCACCTCTGCAGATTTACTGCATCCCCTGGACCTTCCCATTATCGATGAAACACACAAATTGTATCGAAATTAAATATAAGAGACACAATGCCGACTTAAGTACAGGAGGACTGAGTCTTCCTACTGTCTATGTTTTGATCGTTTCCTGTGTCACAAGTTTTACATTCCGATGGACCTCTGCAGGTTTACAGTATCACTTGGACCTTCCCATTGACGACGAAACACAGAAATTGCATCGGAATTATATATAGGAGACACAACGCCGACTTAAGTACAAGAAAACTGAGTCTTCTTACGGTCAATGTTTTGAGCTTTTCCTGTGTCACTAGTTTTACATTCCGTTGCACCTCTGCAGGTTTACTGTATCCCTTGGACCTCCCCATTGACGATGAAACACAGAAATTGCATCGGAATTAAATATAAGAGACACAATGCCGACTTATGTACAGGAAGACTGAGTCTTCCTAATGTCTATGTTTTGAGCGTTTCCTGTGTCACTAGTTTTACATTCCGATGCGCCTCTGCAGGTTTACTGTATCTCTTGGACCTTCCCATTGACGATGAAACACAGAAATTGCATCGGAATTAAAGATAAGAGACACAATGCCGACTTAAGGACAGGAAGACTGAGTCTTCCTACTGTCTATGTTTTGAGCGTTTCCTGTGTCACCCGTTTTACATTCTGATGCACTTCTGCAGGTTTACTGTCTCCCTTGGACCTTCCCATTGACGATGAAACACAGAAATTGCATCGGAATTAAATATAAGAGACACAATGCCGACGTAAGTACTGGAAGACTGAGTCTTCCTACTGTCTATGTTTTGAGCGTTTCCTGTGTCATCAGTTTTCTTTGTGTTGCACCTCTGCAGGTTTACTATATCCCTTGTACCTTCCCATTCACGATGAAACACAGACATTTCATCGGAAATAAATATAAGAGACACAATGCAGACTTCAGTACAGGAAGACTGAGTCTTCCTACTGTCTATGTTTTGAGCGTTTCCTGTGTCACGAGTTTTACATTCCGATGCACCTCTGCAGGTTACTGTATCCCTTGGACCTTCCCACTGACGATGAAACACAGAAATTGCATCGGAATTAAATATAAGAGACACAATGCCGACTTAAGTACAGGAAGACTGGGTCTTCCTACTGTCTATGTTTTGAGCGTTTCCTGTGTCACTAGTTTTACATTCCGATGCACTTCTGCAGGTTTACTGTATCCCTTGGACCTTACCATTGACGATGAAACACTGAAATTGTATCGGAATTAAGTATAAGAGACATTATGCCGACTTAAGTACAGGAAGACTGAGTCTTCCTACTGTCTATGTTTTGAGCGTTTCCTGTGTCACCAGTTCTACATTCTGATGCACCTCTGCAGGTTTACTGTATCCCTTGGACCTTCCCATTGACGATGAAACACAGAAATTGCATCGGAATTAAATAGAAGAGACACAATGACGACTTATTTACAAGAAAACAGTCTTCTTACAGTCAATGTTTTGAGCGATTCCTGTGTCACCAGTTTTACATTCCGATGCACCTCTGCATGTTTAGTGTATCCCTTAAACCTTCCCATTGGCGATGAAACACACAAATTGAATCGAAATTAAATATAAGAGACACAATGCCGACTTAAGTACACGAAGACTAAATCTTGCTACTGTCTATGTTTTGAGCGTATCCTGTGTCATCAGTTTTACTTTCCGATGCACCTCTGCAGGTTTACTATATCCCTTGGACCTTCCCATTCTTGTTGAAACACAGAAATTTTATCGGAAATAAATATAAGAGACACAATGCCGACTTAAGTACAGGAAGACTGAGTCTTCCTACTGTCTATGTTTTGAGCGTTTCCTGTGCCACAAGTTTTACATTCCGTTGCAACTCTGCAAGGGTTACTGTATCCCTTGGATCTTCCCATTGACGATGAAACACAGATATTGCATCGGAATTAAATATAAGAGACACAATGCCGACTTAAGTACAGGAACACTGAGTCTTCCTACTGTCTATGTTTTGAGCGTTTCCTGTGTCACCAGTTTTACATTCCGATGCACCTCTACAGGTTGACTGTATCCCTCGGACCTTCACAGTGACGATGAAACACAGAATTTGCATCGGAAATAAATATAAGAGACTCAATGCCGACTTAAGTACAGGAAGACTAAGTCTTCCTACTGTCTATGTTATGAGCGTGTCCTGTGTCATCAGTTTTACTTTCCGATGCACCTCTGCAGGTTTACTATATCCCTTGGACCTTCCCATTGACGATGAAACACAGAAATTTCATCGGAAATAAATATAAGAGACACAATGCCGATTTAAGTACAGGAAGACTAAGTCTTCCTACTGTCTATGTTTTGAGCGTTTCCTGTGTCTCCAGTTTTACATTCAGATGCACCTCTGCAGGTTTACTGTATCCCTTGGACTTTCCCATTGATGATGAAACACAGATATTGCATCGGAATTAAATGTAAGAGACACAATGCCGACTTAAGCACAGGAAGAATGAGTCATCCTACTGTCTATCAATTGAGCGTTTCCTGTGTCACCAGTTTTACATTCCGATGCACCTCTACAGGTTTACTGTATCCCTTGGACCTTCACAGTGACAATGAAACTCAGAAATTGCATCGGAATTAAATATATGAGACACAATGCCGACTTAAGTACAAGAAAACAGTCTTCTTACAGTCAATGTTTTGAGCGTTTCCTGTGTCACCAGTTTTACATTCCGATGCACCTCTGCAGATTTACTGCATCCCCTGGACCTTCCCATTGGCGATGAAACACACAAATTGCATCGAAATTAAATATAAGAGACACAATGCCGACTTAAGTACTGGAGGACTGAGTCTTCCTACTGTCTATGTTTTGATCGTTTCCTGTGTCACAAGTTTTACATTCCGATGGACCTCTGCAGGTTTACAGTATCCCTTGGACCTTCCCATTGACGATGAAACACAGAAATTGCATCGGAATTAAATATAAGAGACACAACGCCGACTTAAGTACAAGAAAACTGAGTCTTCTTACTGTCATTGTTTTGAGCGTTTCCTGTGTCACTAGTTTTACATTCCGTTGCACCTCTGCAGGTTTACAGTATCCCTTGGACCTCCTCATTGACGATGAAACACAGAATTTGCATCGGAATTAAATATAAGAGACACAATGCCGACTTAAGTACAGGAAGACTGAGTCTTCCTAATGTGTATGTTTTGAGCGTTTCCTGTGTCACTAGTTTTACATTCCGATGCGCCTCTGCAGGTTTACTGTATCCCTTGGACCTTCCCATTGACGATGAAACACAGAAATTGCATCGGAATTAAAGATAAGAGACACAATGCTGACTTAAGTACAGGAAGACTGAGTCTTCCTAATGTGTATGTTTTGAGCGTTTCCTGTGTCACCAGTTTTACATTCCGATGCACCTCTGCAGATTTACTGCATCCCCTGGACCTTTCCATTGGCGATGAAACACACAAATTGCATCGAAATTAAATATAAGAGACACAATGCCGACTTAAGTACTGGAGGACTGAATCTTCCTACTGTCTATGTTTTAATCGTTTCCTGTGTCACAAGTTTTACATTCCGATGGACCTCTGCAGGTCTACAGTATCCCTTGGACCTTCCCATTGACGAAACACAGAAATTGCATCGGAATTAAATATAAGAGACACAATGCCGACTTAAGTACAGGAAGACTAACTCCTCCTACTGTCTATGTTTTGAGCGTTTCCTGTGTCATCAGTTTTACTTTGTGTTGCACCTCTGCAGGTTAACTATATCCCTTGTACCTTCCCATTCACGATGAAACACAGACATTTCATCGGAAATAAATATAAGAGACACAATGCAGACTTCAGTACAGGAAGACTGAGTCTTCCTACTGTCTATGTTTTGAGCGTTTCCTGTGTCACGAGTTTTACATTCCGATGCACCTCTGCAGGTTACTGTATCCCTTGGACCTTCCCACTGACGATGAAACACAGAAATTGCATCGGAATTAAATATAAGAGACCCAATGCCGACTTAAGTACAGGAAGACTGGGTCTTCCTACTGTCTATGTTTTGAGCGTTTCCTGTGTCACTAGTTTTACATTCCGATGCACCTCTGCAGGTTTACTGTATCCCTTGGACCTTACCATTGACGATGAAACACTGAAATTGTATCGGAATTAAGTATAAGAGACATTATGCCGACTTAAGTACAGGAAGACTGAGTCTTCCTACTGTCTATGTTTTGAGCGTTTCCTGTGTCACCAGTTTTACATTCTGATGCACCTCTGCAGGTTTACTGTACCCCTTGGACCTTCCCATTGACGATGAAACACAGAAATTGCATCGCAATTAAATAGAAGAGACACAATGACGACTTAAGTACAAGAAAACAGTCTTCTTACAGTCAATGTTTTGAGCGATTCCTGTGTCACCAGTTTTACATTCCGATGCACCTCTGCATGTTTAGTGTATCCCTTGGACCTTCCCATTGGCGATGAAACACACAAATTGAATCGAAATTAAATATAAGAGACACAATGCCGACATAAGTACACGAAGACTAAATCTTGCTACTGTCTATGTTTTGAGCGTATCCTGTGTCATCAGTTTTACTTTCCGATGCACCTCTGCAGGTTTACTATATCCCTTGGACCTTCCCATTCACGATGAAACACAGTAATTTCATCGGAAGTAAATATAAGAGACACAATGCCGACTTATGTACAGGAAGACTAAGTCTTCCTACTGTCTATGTTATGAGCGTGTCCTGTGTCATCAGTTTTACTTTCCGATGCACCTCTGCAGGTTTACTATATCCCTTGGACCTTCCCATTGACGATGAAACACAGAAATTTCATCGGAAATAAATATAAGAGACACAATGCCGACTTAAGTACAGGAAGACTGAGTCTTCCTACTGTCTATGTTTTGAGCGTTTCCTGTGCCACTAGTTTTACATTCCGTTGCAACTCTGCAAGGGTTACTGTATCCCTTGGATCTTCCCATTGACGATGAAACACAGAAATTGCATCGGAATTAAATATAAGAGACACAATGCCGACTTAAGTACAGGAACACTGAATCTTCCTACTGTCTATGTTTTGAGCGTTTCCTGTGTCACCAGTTTTACATTCCGATGCACCTCTACAGGTTGACTGTATCCCTCGGACCTTCACAGTGACGAAGAAACACAGAAATTGCATCGGAATTAAATATAAGAGACACAATGCCGACTTAAGTACAGGAAGACTAAGTCTTCCTACTGTCTATGTTATGAGCGTGTCCTGTGTCATCAGTTTTACTTTCCGATGCACCTCTGCAGGTTTACTATATCCCTTGGACCTTCCCATTGACGATGAAACACAGAAATTTCATCGGAAATAAATATAAGAGACACAATGCCGATTTAAGTACAGGAAGACTAAGTCTTCCTACTGTCTATGTTTTGAGCGTTTCCTGTGTCTCCAGTTTTACATTCAGATGCACCTCTGCAGGTTTACTGTATCCCTTGGACTTTCCCATTGATGATGAAACACACAAATTGCATCGGAATTAAATGTAAGAGACGCAATGCCGACTTAAGTACAGGAAGACTGAGTCTTCCTACTGTCTATGTTTTGAGCGTTTCCTGTGTCACTAGTTTTACATTCCGATGTACCTCTGCAGGTTAACTGTATCCCTTGGACCTTCCCATTGACGATGAAACACAGAAATTGCATCGGAATTAAATATAAGAGACACAATGCCGACTTAAGTACAGGAAGACTGAGTCTTCCTACTGTCTATGTTTTGAGCTTTTCCTGTGTCACCAGTTTCACATTCTGATGCACCTCTGGAGGTTTACTGTTTCCCTTGGGCCTTCCCATTGACGATGAAACACAGAAATTGCATCGGAATGAAATATAAGAGACACAATGCCGACTTAAGCACAGGAAGAATGAGTCATCCTACTGTCTATCAATTGAGCGTTTCCTGTGTCACCAGTTTTACATTCCGATGCACCTCTACAGGTTTACTGTATCCCTTGGACCTTCACAGTGACAATGAAACTCAGAAATTGCATCGGAATTAAATATATGAGACACAATGCCGACTTAAGTACACGAAAACAGTCTTCTTACAGTCAATGTTTTGAGCGTTTCCTGTGTCACCAGTTTTACATTCCGATGCACCTCTGCAGATTTACTGCATCCCCTGGACCTTCCCATTGGCGATGAAACATACAAATTGCATCGAAATTAAATATAAGAGACACAATGCCGACTTAAGGACAGGAAGACTGAGTCTTCCTACTGTCTATGCTTTGAGCGTTTCCTGTGTCACCCGTTTTACATTCTGATGCACCTCTGCAGGTTAACTGTCTCCCTTGGACCTTCCCATTGACGATGAAACACAGAAATTGCATCGCAATTAAATATAATATACACAATGCCGACTTAAGTACAGGAAGACTGAGACTTCCTACTGTCTATAATTTGAGCATCTCCTGCTTCACCAGTTTTACATTCCGATGCACCTCTACAGGTTTACTGTATCCCTTGGACCTTCACAGTGACGATGAAACACAGAAATTGCATCGGAATTAAATATAATAGACACAATGCCGACTGAAGTACAAGAAAGCAGTCTTCTTACAGTCAATGTTTTGAGCGTTTCCTGTGTCACCAGTTTTACATTCCGATGCACCTCTGCAGGTTTACTGTATCCCTTGGACCTTCCCATTGGCGATGAAACACACAAATTGCATCGAAATTAAATGTAAGAGACACAATGCCGACTTAAGTACAGGAAGACTGAATCTTCCTACTGTCTATGATTTGAGCGTTTCCTGTGTCACCCGTTTTACATTCCAATGGACCTCTGCAGGTTTACTGTATCCCTTGGACCTTCCCATTGACGATGAAACACAGAAATTGCGTCGCAATTAAATATAAGATACACAATGCCGACTTAAGTACAGGAAGACTGAGACTTCCTACTGTCTATAATTTGAGCATCTCCTGCGTCACCAGTTTTACATTCCGATGCACCTCTACAGGTTTACTGTATCCCTTGGACCTTCACAGTGACGATGAAACACAGAAATCGCATCGGAATTAAATATAAGAGATACAATGCCGACTTAAGTACAGGAAGACTGAGTCTTCCTACTGCCTATGATTTGAGCGTTTCCTGTGTCACCAGTTTTACATTCCGATGCTCCTCTGCAGGTTTACTGTATCCCCTGGACCTTCCCATTGGCGATGAAACACAGAAATTGCATCGGAATTAAATATAAGAGACACAATGCCGACATATGTACAGGAAGACTGAGTCTTCCTTCTGTGTATGTTTTGAGCGTTTTCTGTGTCACTAGTTTTACATTCCGAAGCACCTCTGCAGGTTTACTGTATCCCTTGGACCTTCACAGTGACGATGAAACACAGAAATTGCATCGGAATTAAATATAAGAGACACAATGCCGACTTAAGTACAGGAAGACTAAGTCTTCCTACTGTCTATGTTATGAGCGTGTCCTGTGTCATCAGTTTTACTTTCCGATGCACCTCTGCAGGTTTACTGTATCCCTTGGAACTTCCCATTGACGATGAAACACAGAAATTGCATCGGAATTAAATATTAGAGACACAGTGCCGACTTAAGAACATAATGACTGGGTCTTCTTACTGTGTATGTTTTGATTGTTTCCCGTGTCAACAGTTTTACATTCCGATGCACCTCTGCATGTTTACTGTATCCCTTGGACCTTCACAGTGTTGATGAATCACAGAAATTGCATCGGAATTAAATATAAGAGTCACAATGCAGACGTAAGTACAGGAAGACTGAGTCTTCCTACTGTCTATGTTTTGAGCGTTTCCTGTGTCATCAGTTTTACTTTCCGATGCAATTCTGCTTGTTAACTATATCCCTTGGACCTTCCCATTCACGATGAAACACAGAATTTTCATCGGAAATAAATATAAGAGACATAATGCCTTCTTAAGTACAGGAAGGCTGAGTCTTCCTATTGTCTATGATTTCAGCGTTTCCTGTGTCACCAGTTTTACATTCCGATGCACCTCTGCAGGTTTCCTGTATCCCTTGGACCTTCCCATTGACGATGAAACACAGAAATTGCATCGGAATTAAATATAAGAGACTCAATGCCGACTTAAGTACAGGAAGACTGAGTCTTCCTACTGTCTATGTTTTGAGCGTTTCCTGTGTCACTTGTTTTACATTCCGATGCACCTCTGCAGGTTTATTGTATCCCTTGGACCTTCCCATTGACGATGAAACACAGAAATTGCATCGGAATTAAATGTAAGAGACACAATGCCGACTTAAGTACAGAAAGACTGAGTCATCCTACTGTCTATGTTTTGAGCGTTTCCTGTGTCACCAGTTTTACATTCCGATGGACCTCTGCAGGTTTACTGTATCCCTTGGACCTTCCCATTGACGATGAAACACAGAAATTGCATCGGAATTAAATATAAGAGACACAACGCCGACTTAAGTACAAGGAAACAGTCTTCTTACAGTCAATGATTTGAGCGATTCCTGTGTCACCAGTTTTACATTCCGATGCACCTCTGCATGTTTAGTGTATCCCTTGGACCTTCCCATTGACGATGAAACACAGAAATTGCATCGGAATTAAATATAAGAGACACAATGCCGACTTAAGTACAGGAAGACTGAGTCTTCCTACTGTCTATGCTTTGAGCGTTTCCTGTGTCACCAGTTTTACATTCCGATGGACCTCTGCAGGTTTACTGTATCCCTTGGACCTTCCCATTGACGATGAAACGCAGAAATTGCATCGCAATTAAATATAAGATACACAATGCCGACTTAAGTACAGGAAGACTGAGACTTCCTACTGCCTATAATTTGAGCATCTCCTGCATCACCAGTTTTACATTCCGATGCACCTCTACAGGTTTACTGTATCCCTTGGACCTTCACAGTGACGATGAAACACAGAAATTGCATCGGAATTAAATATAAGAGACACAACGCCGACTTAAGTACAAGAAAACTGAGTCTTCTTACGGTCTATGTTTTGAGCGTTTCCTGTGTCACCAGTTTTACATTCCGATGCACCTCTGCCTGTTTACTGTATCCCTTGGACCTTCCCATTGTCGATGAAACACAGAAATCGCATCGGAATTAAATATAAGAGACACAATGCCGACTTAAGTAGAGGAAGACTGAGTCTTCCTACTGTATATGTTTTGAGCGTTTCCTGTGTCACCAGTTTTACATTCCGATGCACCTCTGCAGGTTTACTGTATCCCCTGGACCTTCCCATTGGCGATGAAACACAGAAATTGCATCGGAATTAAATATAAGATACACAATGCAGACTTAAGTACAGGGAGACTGAGTCTTCCTACTGTCTATGATTTGAGCGTTTCCTGTGTCATCAGTTTTACATTCCGATGCACCTCTGCAGGTTTACTGTATCCCTTGGACCTTCCCATTGACGATGAAAATCAGAAATTGCATCGGAATTATATATAAGAGACACAACGCCGACTTAAGTACATGAAAACTGAGTCTTCTTACGGTCTATGCTTTGAGCGTTTCCTGTGTGACCAGGTTTAAATTCCAATGCACCTCTGCAGGTTTACAGTATCCCTTGGAACTTCCCATTGTCGATGAAACACAGAAATTGCATCGGAATTAAATATTAGAGACACAGTGCCGACTTAAGAACAGGATGACTGGGTGTTCTTACTGTGTATGTTTTGAGTGTTTCCCGTGTCAACAGTTTTACATTCCGATGCACCTATGCATGTTTACTGTATCCCTTGGACCTTCACAGTGACGATGAATCACAGAAATTGCATCGGAATTAAATATAAGAGTCACAATGCAGACTTAAGTACAGGAAGACTGAGTCTTCCTACTCTCTATGTTTTGAGCGTTTCCTGTGTCATCAGTTTTACTTTCCGATGCAATTCTGCTTGTTAACTATATCCCTTGGACCTTCCCATTCACGATGAAACACAGAAATTTCATCGGAAATAAATATAAGAGATATAATGCCGACTTAAGTACAGGAAGACTGAGTCTTCCTATTGTCTATGATTTGAGCGTTTCCTGTGTCACCAGTTTTACATTCCGATGCACCTCTGCAGGTTTCCTGTATCCCTTGGACCTTCCCATTGACGATGAAACACAGAAATTGCATCGGAATTAAATATAAGAGACTCAATGCGACTTAAGTACAGGAAGACTGAGTCTTCCTACTGTCTATGTTTTGAGCGTTTCCTGTGTCACTTGTTTTACATTCCGATGCACCTCTGCAGGTTTATTGTATCCCTTGGACCTTCCCATTGACGATGAAACACAGAAATTGCATCGGAATTAAATATAAGAGACACAATGCCGACTTAAGTACTGGAAGACTGAGTCTTCCTACTGTCTATTTTTGGAGCGTTTCCTGTGTCACTAGTTTTACATTCCGTTGCACCTCTGCAGGTTTACTGTATCCCTTGGACCTCCCCATTGACGATGAAACACAGAAATTGCATCGGAATTAAATATAAGAGACACAATGCCGACTTAAGTACAGGAAGACTGAGTCTTCCTACTCTCTATGTTTTGAGCGTTTCCTGTGTCACCAGTTTTACATTCCGATGGACCTCTGCAGGTTTACTGTATCCCTTGGACCTTCCCATTGTCGATGAAACACAGAAATTGCATCGGTATTAAATATAAGAGACACAACGCCGACTTAAGTACAAGAAAACAGTCTTCTTACAGTCAATGATTTGAGCGATTCCTGTGTCACCAGTTTTACATTCCGATGCACCTCTGCATGTTTAGTGTATCCCTTGGACCTTCCCATTGACGATGAAACACAGAAATTGCATCGGAATTAAATATAAGAGACACAATACCGACTTAAGTACAGGAAGACTGAGTCTTCCTACTGTCTATGTTTTGAGCGTTTCCATTGTCACTTGTTTTACATTCCGATGCACCTCTGCAGGTTTATTGTATCCCTTGGACCTTCCCATTGACGATGAAACACAGAAATTGCATCGGAATTAAATATAAGAGACACAATGCCGACTTAAGTACTGGAAGACTGAGTCTTCCTACTGTCTATTTTTTGAGCGTTTCCTGTGTCACTAGTTTTACATTCCGTTGCACCTCTGCAGGTTTACTGTATCCCTTGGACCTCCCCATTGATGATGAAACACAGAAATTGCATCGGAATTAAATATAAGAGACACAATGCCGACTTAAGTACAGGAAGACTGAGTCTTCCTACTGTCTATGTTTTGAGCGTTTCCTGTGTCACCAGTTTTACATTCCGATGGACCTCTGCAGGTTTACTGTATCCCTTGGACCTTCCCATTGACGATGAAACACAGTAATTGCATCGGAATTAAATATAAGAGACACAACGCCGACTTAAGTACAAGAAAACAGTCTTCTTACAGTCAATGATTTGAGCGATTCCTGTGTCACCAGTTTTACATTCCGATGCACCTCTGCATGTTTAGTGTATCCCTTGGACCTTCCCATTGACGATGAAACACAGAAATTGCATCGGAATTAAATATAAGAGAACAATGCCGACTTAAGTACAGGAAGACTGAGTCTTCCTACTGTCTATGCTTTGAGCGTTTCCTGTGTCACCAGTTTTACATTCCGATGGACCTCTGCAGGTTTACTGTATCCCTTGGACCTTCCCATTGACGATGAAACACAGAAATTGCATCGCAATTAAATATAAGATACACAATGCCGACTTAAGTACAGGAAGACTGAGACTTCCTACTGTCTATAATTTGAGCATCTCCTGCGTCACCAGTTTTACATTCCGATGCACCTCTACAGGTTTACTGTATCCCTTGGACCTTCACAGTGACGATGAAACACAGAAATTGCATCGGAATTAAATATAAGAGACACAACGCCGACTTAAGTACAAGAAAACTGAGTCTTCTTACGGTCTATGTTTTGAGCGTTTCCTGTGTCACCAGTTTTACATTCCGATGCACCTCTGCCTGTTTACTGTATCCCTTGGACCTTCCCATTGTCGATGAAACACAGAAATCGCATCGGAATTCAATATAAGAGACACAATGCCGACTTAAGTAGAGGAAGACTGAGTCTTCCTACTGTATATGTTTTGAGCGTTTCCTGTGTCACCAGTTTTACATTCCGATGCACCTCTGCAGGTTTACTGTATCCCCTGGACCTTCCCATTGGCGATGAAACACAGAAATTGCATCGGAATTAAATATAAGATACACAATGCCGACTTAAGTACGGGGAGACTGAGTCTTCCTACTGTCTATGATTTGAGCGTTTCCTGTGTCATCAGTTTTACATTCCGATGCACCTCTGCAGGTTTACTGTATCCCTTGGACCTTCCCATTGACGATGAAAATCAGAAATTGCATCGGAATTATATATAAGAGACACAACGCCGACTTAAGTACATGAAAACTGAGTCTTCTTACGGTCTATGTTTTGAGCGTTTCCTGTGTGACCAGGTTTAAATTCCAATGCACCTCTGCAGGTTTACTGTATCCCTTGGAAATCCCATTGTCGATGAAACACAGAAATTGCATCGGAATTAAATTTAGAGACACAGTGCCGACTTAAGAACAGGATGACTGGGTCTTCTTACTGTGTATGTTTTGAGTGTTTCCCGTGTCAACAGTTTTACATTCCGATGCACCTATGCATGTTTACTGTATCCCTTGGACCTTCACAGTGACGATGAATCACAGAAATTGCATCGGAATTAAATATAAGAGTCACAATGCAGACTTAAGTACAGGAAGACTGAGTCTTCCTACTGTCTATGTTTTGAGCGTTTTCTGTGTCATCAGTTTTACTTTCCGATGCAATTCTGCTTGTTAACTATATCCCTTGGACCTTCCCATTCACGATGATACACAGAAATTTCATCGGAAATAAATATAAGAGACATAATGCCGACTTAAGTACAGGAAGACTGAGTCTTCCAATTGTCTATGATTTGAGCGTTTCCTGTGTCACCAGTTTTACATTCCGATGCACCTCTGCAGGTTTCCTGTATCCCTTGGACCTTCCCATTGACGATGAAACACAGAAATTGCATCGGATTTAAATATAAGAGACTCAATGCCGACTTAAGTACAGGAAGACTGAGTCTTCCTACTGTCTATGTTTTGAGCGTTTCCTGTGTCACCAGTTTTACATTCCGATGGACCTCTGCAGGTTTACTGTATCCCTTGGACCTTCTCATTGTCGATAAAACACAGAAATTGCATCGGAATTAAATATAAGAGACACAACGCCGACTTAAGTACAAGAAAACAGTCTTCTTACAGTCAATGATTTGAGCGATTCCTGTGTCACCAGTTTTACATTCCGATGCACCTCTCCATGTTTAGTGTATCCCTTGGACCTTCCCATTGACGATGAAACACAGAAATTGCATCGGAATTAAATATAAGAGACACAATGCCGACTTAAGTACATGAAGACTGAGTCTTCCTACTGTCTATGTTTTGAGCGTTTCCTGTGTCACTTGTTTTACATACCGATGCACCTCTGCAGGTTTATTGTATCCCTTGGACCTTCCCATTGACGATGAAACACAGAAATTGCATCGGAATTAAATATAAGAGACACAATGCCGACTTAAGTACAGGAAGACTGAGTCTTCCTACTGTCTATGTTTTGAGCGTTTCCTGTGTCACTTGTTTTACATTCCGATGCACCTCTGCAGGTTTATTGTATCCCTTGGACCTTCCCATTGACGATGAAACACAGAAATTGCATCGGAATTAAATATAAGAGACACAATGCCGACTTAAGTACAGGAAGACTGAGTCTTCCTACTGTCTATGTTTTGAGCGTTTCCTGTGTCACCAGTTTTACATTCCGATGGACCTCTGCAGGTTTACTGTATCCCTTGGACCTTCCCATTGACGATGAGACACAGAAATTGCATCGGAATTAAATATAAGTGACACAACGCCGACTTAAGTACAAGAAAACAGTCTTCTTACAGTCAATGATTTGAGCGATTCCTGTGTCACCAGTTTTACATTCCGATGCACCTCTGCATGTTTAGTGTATCCCTTGGACCTTCCCATTGACGATGAAACACAGAAATTTCATCGGAATTAAATATAAGAGACACAACGCCGACTTAAGTACAAGAAAGCAGTCTTCTTACAGTCAATGTTTTGAGCGTTTCCTGTGTCACTAGTTTTACATTCCGATGCGCCTCTGCAGGTTTACTGTATCCCTTGGACCTTCCCATTGACGTTGAAACACAGAAATTGCATCGGAATTAAAGATAAGAGCCCCCTAGCCGACTTAAGGGCAGGAAGACTGAGTCTTCCTACTGTCTAAGTTTTGAGCGTTTCCTGTGTCACACGTTTTACATTCTGATGCACCTCTGCAGGTTAACTGTCTCCCTTGGACCTTCCCATTGACGATGAAACACAGAAATTGCATCGGAATTAAATATAAGAGACACAATGCCGACTTCAGTACAGGAAGACTGAGTCTTCCTACTGTCTATGTTTTGAGCGTTTCCTGTGTCACGAGTTTTACATTCCGATGCACCTCTGCAGGTTTACTGTATCCCTTGGACCTTCCCATTGACGATGAAACACAGAAATTGCATCTGAATTAAATATAAGAGTCACAATCCCGACTTAAGTCAGGAAGACTGTGTCTTCCTACTGTCTATGTTTTGAGCGTTTCCTGTGTCACTAGTTTTACATTCCGATGCACCTCTTCAGGTTTACTGTATCCCTTGGACCTTACCATTGACAATGAAACACTGAAATTGTATCGGAATTAAGTATAAGAGACATAATGCCGACTTAAGTACAGGAAGACTGAGTCTTCCTACTGTCTATGTTTTGAGCGTTTCCTGTGTCACCAGTTATACATTCTGATGCACCTCTGCAGGTTTACTGTATCCCTTGGACCTTCCCATTGACGATGAATCACAGAAAATGCATCGGAATTAAATAGAAGAGACACAATCACGACTTAAGTACAAGAAAACAGTCTTCTTACAGTCAATGATTTGAGCGATTCCTGTGTCACCAGTTTTACATTCCGATGCACCTCTGCATGTTTAGTGTATCCCTTGGACCTTCCCATTGGCGATGAAACACACAAATTGCATCGAAATTAAATATAAGAGACACAATGCCGACTTAAGTACACGAAGACTAAATCTTGCTACTGTCTATGTTTTGAGCGTATCCTGTGTCATCAGTTTTACTTTCCGATGCACCTCTGCAGGTTTACTATATCCTTTGGACCTTCCCATTCACGATGAAACACAGAAATTTCATCGGAAATAAATATAAGAGGCACAATGCCGACTTAAGTACTGGAAGACTGAGTCTTCCTACTGTCTATGTTTTGAGCGTTTCCTGTGTCACTAGTTTTACATTCGGTTGCGCCTCTGCAGGGTTACTGTATCCCTTGGATCTTCCCATTGACGATGAAACACAGAAATTGCATCGGAATTAAATATAAGATACACAATGCCGACTTAAGTACAGGAACACTGAGTCTACCTACTGTCTATGTTTTGAGCGTTTCCTGTGTCACCAGTTTTACATTCCGATGCACCTCTACAGGTTGACTGTATCCCTCGGACCTTCACAGTGACGATGAAACACAGAAATTGCATCGGAATTAAATATAAGAGACACAATGCCGACTTAAGTACAGGAAGACTGAGTCTTCCTACTGTCTATGTTATGTGCGTGTCCTGTGTCATCAGTTTTACTTTCCGATGCACCTCTGCAGGTTTACTATATCCCTTGGACCTTCCCATTCACGATGAAACACAGAAATTTCATCGGAAATAAATATAAGAGACACAATGCCGATTTAAGTACAGGAAGACTAAGTCTTCCTACTGTCTATGTTTTGAGCGTTTCCTGTGTCTTCAGTTTTACATTCAGATGCACCTCTGCAGGTTTACTGTATCCCTTGGACTTTCCCATTGACGATGAAACACAGAAATTGAATCGGAATTAAATGTAAGAGACGCAATGCCGACTTAAGTACAGGAAGACTGAGTCTTCCTACTGTCTATGTTTTGAGCGTTTCCTGTGTCACTAGTTTTACATTCCGATGTACCTCTGCAGGTTATCTGTATCCCTTGGACCTTCCCATTGACGATGAAACACAGAAATTGCATCGGAATTAAATATAAGAGACACAATGCCGACTTAAGTACAGGAAGACTGAGTCTTCCTACTGTCTATGTTTTGAGCGTTTCCTGTGACACCAGTTTTACATTCTGATGCACCTCTGCAGGTTTACTGTATCCCTTGGACCTTCCCATTGACGATGAAACACAGAAATTGCATCGGAATTAAATATAAGAGACACAATGCCGACTTAAGCACAGGAAGAATGAGTCATCCTACTGTCTATGAATTGAGCGTTTCCTGTGTCACCAGTTTTACATTCCGATGCACCTCTACAGGTTTATTGTATCCCTTGGACCTTCACAGTGACGATGAAACTCAGAAATTGCATCGCAATTAAATATAAGAGACACAATGTCGACTTAAGTACAAGAAAACAGTCTTCTTACAGTCAATGTTTTGAGCGATTCCTGTGTCACCAGTTTTACATTCCGATGCACCTCTGCAGATTTACTGCATCCCCTGGACCTTCCCATTGGCGATGAAACACACAAATTGCATCGAAATTAAATATAAGAGACACAATGCCGACTTAAGTACAGGAAGACTGAGTCTTCCTACTGTCTATGTTATGTGCGTGTCCTGTGTCATCAGTTTTACTTTCCGATGCACCTCTGCAGGTTTACTATATCCCTTGGACCTTCCCATTCACGATGAAACACAGAAATTTCATCGGAAATAAATATAAGAGACACAATGCCGAATTAAGTACAGGAAGACTAAGTCTTCCTACTGTCTATGTTTTGAGTGTTTCCTGTGTCTTCAGTTTTACATTCAGATGCACCTCTGCAGGTTTACTGTATCCCTTGGACTTTCCCATTGACGATGAAACACAGAAATTGCATCGGAATTAAATGTAAGAGACGCAATGCCGACTTAAGTACAGGAAGACTGAGTCTTCCTACTGTCTATGTTTTGAGCGTTTCCTGTGTCACTAGTTTTACATTCCGATGTACCTCTGCAGGTTATCTGTATCCCTTGGACCTTCCCATTGACGATGAAACACAGAAATTGCATCGGAATTAAATATAAGAGACACAATGCCGACTTAAGTACAGGAAGACTGAGTCTTCCTACTGTCTATGTTTTGAGCGTTTCCTGTGACACCAGTTTTACATTCTGATGCACCTCTGCAGGTTTACTGTATCCCTTGGACCTTCCCATTGACGATGAAACACAGAAATTGCATCGGAATTAAATATAAGAGACACAATGCCGACTTAAGCACAGGAAGAATGAGTCATCCTACTGTCTATGAATTGAGCGTTTCCTGTGTCACCAGTTTTACATTCCGATGCACCTCTACAGGTTTATTGTATCCCTTGGACCTTCACAGTGACGATGAAACTCAGAAATTGCATCGCAATTAAATATAAGAGACACAATGTCGACTTAAGTACAAGAAAACAGTCTTCTTACAGTCAATGTTTTGAGCGATTCCTGTGTCACCAGTTTTACATTCCGATGCACCTCTGCAGATTTACTGCATCCCCTGGACCTTCCCATTGGCGATGAAACACACAAATTGCATCGAAATTAAATATAAGAGACACAATGCCGACTTAAGTACAGGAGGACTGAGTCTTCCTACTGTCTATGTTTTGATCGTTTCCTGTGTCACAAGTTTTACATTCCGATGGACCTCTGCAGGTATACAGTATCCCTTGGACCTTCCCATTGACGATGAAACACAGAAATTGCATCGGAATTAAATATAAGAGACACAACGCCGACTTAAGTACAAGAAAACTGAGTCCTCTTACGGTCAATGTTTTGAGCGTTTCCTGTGTCACTAGTTTTACATTCCGTTGCACCTCTGCAGGTTTACTGTATCCCTTGGACCTCCCCATTGACGATGAAACACAGAATTTGCATCGGAAATAAATATAAGAGACACAATGCCGACTTAAGTACAGGAACACCGAGTCTTCCTAATGTCTATGTTTTGAGCGTTTCCTGTGTCACTAGTTTTACATTCCGATGCGCCTCTGCAGGTTTACTGTATCCCTTGGACCTTCCCATTGACGATGAAACACAGAAATTGCATCGGAATTAAAGATAAGAGACACAATGCCGACTTAAGGACAGGAAGACTGAGTCTTCCTACTGTCTATGTTTTGAGCGTTTCTTGTGTCACCCGTTTTACATTCTGATGCACCTCTGCAGGTTAACTGTCTCCCTTGGACCTTCCCATTGACGATGAAACACAGAAATTGCATCGCAATTAAATATAAGACACACAAAGCCGTCTTAAGTACAGGAAGACTGAGACTTCCTACTGTCTATAATTTGAGCGTTTCCTGCGTCACCAGTTTTACATTCCGATGCACCTCTACAAGTTTACTGTATCCCTTGGACCTTCACAGTGACGATGATACACAGAAATTGCAGCGCAATTAAATATAAGAGACACAATGCCGACTTAAGTACACGAAAGCAGTTTTCTTACAGTCAATGCTTTGAGCGTTTCCTGTGTCACCAGTTTTACATTCCGATGCACCTCTGCAGGTTTACTGTATCCCTTGGACTTTCCCATTGGCGATGAAACACACAAATTGCATCGAAATTAAATATAAGAGACACAATGCCGACTTAAGTACAGGAAGACTGGGTCTTCCTACTGTCTATGTTTTGAGCGTTTCCTGTGTCACCAGTTTTACATTCCGATGGACCTCTGCAGGTTTACTGTATCCCTTGGACCTTCCCATTGACGATGAAACACAGAAATTGCATCGGAATTAAATATAAGAGACACAACGCCGACTTAAGTACAAGAAAACTGAGTCTTCTTACGGTCTATGTTTTGAGCGTTTCCTGTGTCACCAGTTTTGCATTCCGATGCACCTCTGCAGGTTTACTGTATCCCTTGGACCTTCCCATTGTCGATGAAACACAGAAATCGCATCGGAATTAAATATAAGAGACATAATGCCGACTTATGTACAGGAAGACTGAGTCTTCCTATTGTCTATGATTTGAGCGTTTCCTGTGTCATCAGTTTTACATTCCGATGCACCTCTGCAGGTTTACTGTATCCCTTGGACCTTCCCATTGAAGATGAAACACAGAAATTGCATCGGAATTAAATATAAGAGCCTCAATGCCGACTTAAGTACAGGAAGACTGAGTCTACCTACTGTCTATGTTTTGAGCGTTTCCTGTGTCACTAGTTTTACATTCCGATGCACCTCTGCAGGTTTATTGTATCCCTTGGACCTTCCCATTGACGATGAAACACAGAAATTGCATTGGAATTAAATATAAGAGACACAATGCCGACTTAAGTACAGGAAGACTGAGTCTTCCTACTGTCTATTTTTTGAGCGTTTCCTGTGTCACCAGTTTTACATTCTGATGCACCTCTGCAGGTTTACTGTATCCCTTGGACCTTCCCATTGACGATGAAACTCAGAATTCGCATCGGAATTAAATATAAGTGACACAATGCCGACTTATGTACAGAAAGACTGAGTCTTCCTACTGTCTATGCTTTGAGCGTTTCCTGTGTCACCAGTTTTACATTCTGATGCACCTCTGCAGATTTATTGTATCGATTGGACCATCCCATTGACGATGAAACACAGAAATTGCATCGGAATTAAATATAAGAGACACAATGCCGACTTAAGTACAGGAAGACTGAGTCTTCCTACTGTCTATGATTTGAGCGTTTCCTGTGTCACCAGTTTTACATTCCGATGTGCCTCTCCAGGTTTACTGTATCCATTGGACCTTCCCATTGACGATGAAACACAGAAATTGCATCGGAATTAAATATAAGAGACACAACGCCGACTTAAGCACAAGAAAACTGAGTCTTCTTACGGTCTATGTTTTGAGCGTTTCCTGTGTCACCAGTTTTACGTTCCGATGCACCTCTGCCGGTTTACTGTATCCCTTGGACCTTCCCATTGTCGATGAAACACAGAAATCGCACCGGAATTAAATATAGGAGACACAATGCCGACTTAAGTACAGGATGACTGAGTCTTCCTACTGTCTATGTTTTGAGCGTTTCCTGTGTCACCAGTTTTACATTCTGAAGCACCTCTGCAGGTTTACTGTATCCCTTGGACCCTCCCATTGACGATGAAACACAGAAATTGTGTCGGAATTAAATATAAGAGACACAATGCCGACTTAAGTACAGGAAGACTGAGTCTTCCTACTGTCTATGTTTTAGCGTTTCCTGTGCCACTGGCTTTACATTCCGATGCACCTATGCAGGTCTACTGTATCCCTTCGACCTTCGCATTGACGATGAAACACAGAAATTGCATCGGCATTATATATAAGAGACACAATGCAGACTTAAGTACAGGAAGACTGAGTCTTCCTACTGTCTATGCTTTGAGCGTTTCCTGTGTCACCAGTTTTACATTCTGATGCACCTCTGCAGGTTTACTGTATCCCTTGGACCTTCCCATTGACGATGAAAAACAGAAATTGCATCGGAATTAAATATAAGAGACACAATGCCGACTTAAGTACAGGAAGACTGAGTCTTCCTACTGTCTATAATTTGAGCGTTTCCTGTGTCACCAGTTTTACATTCCGATGCACCTCTACAGGTTTACTGTATCCCTTGGACCTTCACAGTGACGATGAAACACAGAAATTGCATCGGAATTAAATATAAGAGACACAATGCCGACTTAAGTACAGGAAGACTAAGTCTTCCTACTGTCTATGTTTTGAGCGTTTCCTGTGTCATCAGTTTTACTTTCCGTTGCACCTCTGCAGGTTTACTATATCCCTTGGACCGTCCCCTTCACGATGAAATACAGAAATTTCATCGGAAATAAATATAAGAGACACAATGCCGACTTCAGTACAGGAAGACTGAGTCTTCCTACTGTCTATGTTTCGAGCGTTTCCTGTGTCACTAGTTTTACATTCCGAAGCGCCTCTGCAGGTTTGCTGTATCCCTTGGACCTTCACAGTGACGATGAAACTCAGAAATTGCATCGGAATTAAATATAAGAGACACAATGCCGACTTAAGTACAGGAAGGCTAAGTCTTCCTACTGTCTATGTTATGAGCGTGTCCTGTGTCATCAGTTTTACTTTCCGATGCACCTCTGCAGGTTTACTATATCGCTTGGACTTTCCCATTGACGATGAAACACAGAAATTGCTTCGGAATTAAATGTAAGACACACAATGCCGACTTAAGTACAGGAAGACTGAGTCTTCCTACTATCTATGTTTTGAGCGTTTCCTGTGTCACCAGTTTTACATTCTGATGCACTTCTGCAGGTTTACTGTATCCCTTGGACCTTCCCATTGACGATGAAACACAGAAATTGCATCGGAATTAAATATGAGAGACACAATATTGACTTAAGTACAGGAAGAATGAGTCTTCCTACTGTCTATAATTTGAGCGTTTCCTGTGTCACCAGTTTGACATTCCGATGCACTTCTGCAGGTTTACTGCATCCCCTGGACCTTCCCATTGGCGATGAAACACACAAATTGCATCGAAATTAAATATAAGAGACACAATGCCGACTTAAGTACAGTAAGACTGAGTCTTCCTACTGTCTATGTTTTGAGCATTTCCTGTGTCACAAGTTTTACATTCCGATGGACCTCTGCAGGTTTACTGTATCCCTTGGACCTCCCCATTGACGATGAAACACAGAAATTGCATCGGAATTAAATATAAGAGACACAATGCCGACTTAAGTACAGGAAGACTGGGTCTTCCTACTGTCTATGTTTTGAGCGTTTCCTGTGTCACCAGTTTTACATTCCGATGGACCTCTGCAGGTTTACTGTATCCCTTGGACCTTCCCATTGACGATGAAACACAGAAATTGCATCGGAATTAAATATAAGAGACACAACGCCGACTTAAGTACAAGAAAACTGAGTCTTCTTACGGTCTATGTTTTGAGCGTTTCCTGTGTCACCAGTTTTGCATTCCGATGCACCTCTGCAGGTTTACTGTATCCCTTGGACCTTCCCATTGTCGATGAAACACAGAAATCGCATCGGAATTAAATATAAGAGACATAATGCCGACTTATTACAGGAAGACTGAGTCTTCCTATTGTCTATGATTTGAGCGTTTCCTGTGTCATCAGTTTTACATTCCGATGCACCTCTGCAGGTTTACTGTATCCCTTGGACCTTCCCATTGACGATGAAACACAGAAATTGCATCGGAATTAAATATAAGAGCCTCAATGCCGACTTAAGTACAGGAAGACTGAGTCTACCTACTGTCTATGTTTTGAGCGTTTCCTGTGTCACTAGTTTTACATTCCGATGCACCTCTGCAGGTTTATTGTATCCCTTGGACCTTCCCATTGACGATGAAACACAGAAATTGCATTGGAATTAAATATAAGAGACACAATGCCGACTTAAGTACAGGAAGACTGAGTCTTCCTACTGTCTATTTTTTGAGCGTTTCCTGTGTCACCAGTTTTACATTCTGATGCACCTCTGCAGGTTTACTGTATCCCTTGGACCTTCCCATTGACGATGAAACTCAGAATTCGCATCGGAATTAAATATAAGTGACACAATGCCGACTTATGTACAGAAAGACTGAGTCTTCCTACTGTCTATGCTTTGAGCGTTTCCTGTGTCACCAGTTTTACATTCTGATGCACCTCTGCAGATTTATTGTATCGATTGGACCATCCCATTGACGATGAAACACAGAAATTGCATCGGAATTAAATATAAGAGACACAATGCCGACTTAAGTACAGGAAGACTGAGTCTTCCTACTGTCTATGATTTGAGCGTTTCCTGTGTCACCAGTTTTACATTCCGATGTGCCTCTCCAGGTTTACTGTATCCATTGGACCTTCCCATTGACGATGAAACACAGAAATTGCATCGGAATTAAATATAAGAGACACAACGCCGACTTAAGCACAAGAAAACTGAGTCTTCTTACGGTCTATGTTTTGAGCGTTTCCTGTGTCACCAGTTTTACGTTCCGATGCACCTCTGCCGGTTTACTGTATCCCTTGGACCTTCCCATTGTCGATGAAACACAGAAATCGCACCGGAATTAAATATAGGAGACACAATGCCGACTTAAGTACAGGATGACTGAGTCTTCCTACTGTCTATGTTTTGAGCGTTTCCTGTGTCACCAGTTTTACATTCTGAAGCACCTCTGCAGGTTTACTGTATCCCTTGGACCCTCCCATTGACGATGAAACACAGAAATTGTGTCGGAATTAAATATAAGAGACACAATGCCGACTTAAGTACAGGAAGACTGAGTCTTCCTACTGTCTATGTTTTAGCGTTTCCTGTGCCACTGGCTTTACATTCCGATGCACCTATGCAGGTCTACTGTATCCCTTCGACCTTCGCATTGACGATGAAACACAGAAATTGCATCGGCATTATATATAAGAGACACAATGCAGACTTAAGTACAGGAAGACTGAGTCTTCCTACTGTCTATGCTTTGAGCGTTTCCTGTGTCACCAGTTTTACATTCTGATGCACCTCTGCAGGTTTACTGTATCCCTTGGACCTTCCCATTGACGATGAAAAACAGAAATTGCATCGGAATTAAATATAAGAGACACAATGCCGACTTAAGTACAGGAAGACTGAGTCTTCCTACTGTCTATAATTTGAGCGTTTCCTGTGTCACCAGTTTTACATTCCGATGCACCTCTACAGGTTTACTGTATCCCTTGGACCTTCACAGTGACGATGAAACACAGATATTGCATCGGAATTAAATATAAGAGACACAATGCCGACTTAAGTACAGGAAGACTACGTCTTCCTACTGTCTATGTTTTGAGCGTTTCCTGTGTCATCAGTTTTACTTTCCGTTGCACCTCTGCAGGTTTACTATATCCCTTGGACCTTCCCCTTCACGATGAAATACAGAAATTTCATCGGAAATAAATATAAGAGACACAATGCCGACTTCAGTACAGGAAGACTGAGTCTTCCTACTGTCTATGTTTCGAGCGTTTCCTGTGTCACTAGTTTTACATTCCGAAGCGCCTCTGCAGGTTTGCTGTATCCCTTGGACCTTCACAGTGACGATGAAACTCAGAAATTGCATCGGAATTAAATATAAGAGACACAATGCCGACTTAAGTACAGGAAGGCTAAGTCTTCCTACTGTCTATGTTATGAGCGTGTCCTGTGTCATCAGTTTTACTTTCCGATGCACCTCTGCAGGTTTACTATATCGCTTGGACTTTCCCATTGACGATGAAACACAGAAATTGCTTCGGAATTAAATGTAAGACACACAATGCCGACTTAAGTACAGGAAGACTGAGTCTTCCTACTATCTATGTTTTGAGCGTTTCCTGTGTCACCAGTTTTACATTCTGATGCACTTCTGCAGGTTTACTGTATCCCTTGGACCTTCCCATTGACGATGAAACACAGAAATTGCATCGGAATTAAATATGAGAGACACAATATTGACTTAAGTACAGGAAGAATGAGTCTTCCTACTGTCTATAATTTGAGCGTTTCCTGTGTCACCAGTTTGACATTCCGATGCACTTCTGCAGGTTTACTGCATCCCCTGGACCTTCCCATTGGCGATGAAACACACAAATTGCATCGAAATTAAATATAAGAGACACAATGCCGACTTAAGTACAGTAAGACTGAGTCTTCCTACTGTCTATGTTTTGAGCATTTCCTGTGTCACAAGTTTTACATTCCGATGGACCTCTGCAGGTTTACTGTATCCCTTGGACCTCCCCATTGACGATGAAACACAGAAATTGCATCGGAATTAAATATAAGAGACACAATGCGGACTTAAGTACAGGAAGACTGAGTCTTCCTAACGTCTATGTTTCGAGCGTTTCCTCTGTCACCAGTTTTACATTCTGATGCACCTCTGCAGGTTTACTGTATCTCTTGGACCTTCCCATTGACGATGAAACACAGAAATTTCATCGGAATTAAATATAAGAGACACAATGAGGACTTAAGTACAGGAAGACTCAGTCTTCCCACTGTCTATAATTTGAGCGTTTCCTGTGTCCACAGTTTGACATTCCGATGCACCTCTACAGGTTGACTGTATCCCTCGGACCTTCACAGTGACGATGAAACACAGAAATTGCATCGGAATTAAATATAAGAGACACAATGCCGACTTAAGTACAGGAAGACTAAGTCTTCCTACTGTCTATGTTTTGAGCGTGTCCTGTGTCATCAGTTTTACTTTGCGATGCACTTCTGCAGGTTTACTATATTCCTTGGACCTTCCCATTCACGATGAAACACAGAAATTTCATCGGAAATAAATATAAGAGACACAATGCCGATTTAAGTACAGGAAGACTGAGTCTTCCTACTGTCTATGTTTTGAGCGTTTCCTGTGTCACCAGTTTTACATTCCGATGCACCTATGGAGTTTTACTGTATCCCTTGGACTTTCCCATTGACGATGAAACACAGAAATTGCATCGGAATTAAATGTAAGAGACACAATGCCGACTTAAGTACAGAAAGACTGAGTCTTCGTACAGTCTATGTTTTGAGCGTTTCCTGTGTCACTAGTTTTACATTTCGATGCACCTCTGCAGGTTTACTGTATCCCTTGGACCTTCCCATTGTCGATGCAACACAGAAATCGCATCGAAATTAAATATAGGAGACACAATGCCGACTTAAGTACAGGAAGACTGAGTCTTCCTACTGTCTATGTTTTGAGCGTTTCCTGTGTCACCAGTTTTACATTCTGATGCACCTCTGCAGGTTTACTGTATCCCTTGGACCTCCCCATTGACGATGAAACACAGACATCGCATCGGAATTAAATATAAGACACACAATGCCGACTTAAGTACAGGAAGACTGAGTCTTCCTACTGTCTATAATTTGAGCGTTTCCTGTGTCACCAGTTTTACATTCCGATGCACCTCTACAGGTTTACTGTATCCCTTGGACCTTTACAGTGACGATGAAACACAGAAATTGCATCGGAATTGAATATAAGACACACAATGCCGACTTCAGTACAGGAAGACTGAGTCTTCCTACTGTCTATGTTTTGAGCATATCCTGTGTCACAAGTTTTACATTCCGATGCACCTCTGCAGGTTTACTGTATCCCTTGGACCTTCCCATTGACGATGAAACACAGAAATTGCATCGGAATTACATATAAGAGACACAACGCCGACGTAAGTACAAGAAAACTGAGTCTTCTTATGGTCTATGTTTTGAGCGTTTCCTGTGTCACTAGTTTTACATTCCGTTGTACCTCTGCAGGTTTACTGTATCCCTTGGAACTCCCCATTGACGATGAAACACAGAAATTGCATCGGAATTAAATATAAGAGACACAATGCGGACTTAAGTACAGGAAGACTGAGTCTTCCTAACGTCTATGTTTCGAGCGTTTCCTCTGTCACCAGTTTTACATTCTGATGCACCTCTGCAGGTTTACTGTATCTCTTGGACCTTCCCATTGACGATGAAACACAGAAATTTCATCGGAATTAAATATAAGAGACACAATGAGGACTTAAGTACAGGAAGACTCAGTCTTCCCACTGTCTATAATTTGAGCGTTTCCTGTGTCCACAGTTTGACATTCCGATGCACCTCTACAGGTTGACTGTATCCCTCGGTCCTTCACAGTGACGATGAAACACAGAAAGTGCATCGGAATTAAATATAAGAGACACAATGCCGACTTAAGTACAGGAAGACTAAGTCTTCCTACTGTCTATGTTTTGAGCGTGTCCTGTGTCATCAGTTTTACTTTCCGATGCACTTCTGCAGGTTTACTATATTCCTTGGACCTTCCCATTCACGATGAAACACAGAAATTTCATCGGAAATAAATATAAGAGACACAATGCCGATTTAAGTACAGGAAGACTGAGTCTTCCTACTGTCTATGTTTTGAGCGTTTCATGTGTCGCCAGTTTTACATTCCGATCCACCTCTACAGGTTTACTGTATCCCTTGGACCTTTACAGTGACGATGAAACACAGAAATTGCATCGGAATTAAATATAAGAGACACAATGCCGACTTAAGTACAGAAAGACTGAGTCTTCGTACTGTCTATGTTTTGAGCGTTTCCTGTGTCACTAGTTTTACATTTCGATGCACCTCTGCAGGTTTACTGTATCCCTTGGACCTTCCCATTGTCGATGCAACACAGAAATCGCACCGAAATTAAATATAGGAGACACAATGCCGACTTAAGTACAAGAAGACTGAGGCTTCCTACTGTCTATAATTTGAGCGTTTCCTGTGTCACCAGTTTTACATTCCGATGCACCTCTACAGGTTTACTGTATCCCTTGGACCTTTACAGTGACGATGAAACACAGAAATTGCATCGGAATTAAATATAAGAGACACAATGCCGACTTAAGTACAGGAAGACTAAGTCTTCCTACTGTCTATGTTTTGAGCGTTTCCTGTGTCATCAGTTTTACTTTCCGTTGCACCTCTGCAGGTTTACTATATCCCTTGGACCTTCCCATTCACGATGAAATACAGAATTTTCATCGGAAATAAATATAAGAGACACAATGCCGACTTCAGTACAGGAAGACTGAGTCTTCCTACTGTCTATGTTTTGAGCATATCCTGTGTCACAAGTTTTACATTCCGATGCACCTCTGCAGGTTTACTGTATCCCTTGGACCTTCCCATTGACGATGAAACACAGAAATTGCATCGGAATTAAATATAAGAGACACAATGCCGACGTAAGTACAAGAAAACTGAGTCTTCTTATGGTCTATGTTTTGAGCGTTTCCTGTGTCACTAGTTTTACATTCCGTTGTACCTCTGCAGGTTTACTGTATCCCTTGGACCTCCCCATTGACGATGAAACACAGAAATTGCATCGGAATTAAATATAAGAGACACAACGCCGACGTAAGTACAAGAAAACTGAGTCTTCTTATGGTCTATGTTTTGAGCGTTTCCTGTGTCACTAGTTTTACATTCCGTTGTACCTCTGCAGGTTTACTGTATCCCTTGGACCTCCCCATTGACGATGAAACACAGAAATTGCATCGGAATTAAATATAAGAGACATAATGCGGACTTAAGTACAGGAAGACTGAGTCTTCCTAATGACTATGTTTTGAGCGTTTCCTCTGTCACCAGTTTTACATTCTGATGCACCTCTGCAGGTTTACTGTATCTCTTGGACCTTCCCATTGACGATGAAACACAGAAATTTCATCGGAATTAAATATAAGAGACACAATGAGGACTTAAGTACAGGAAGACTCAGTCTTCCCACTGTCTATAATTTGAGCGTTTCCTGTGTCGACAGTTTGACATTCCGATGCACCTCTACAGGTTGACTGTATCCCTCGGACCTTCACAGTGACGATGAAACACAGAAATTGCATCGGAATTAAATATAAGAGACACAATGCCGACTTAAGTACAGGAAGACTAAGTCTTCCTACTGTCTATGTTTTGAGCGTGTCCTGTGTCATCAGTTTTACTTTCCGATGCACTTCTGCAGGTTTACTATATTCCTTGGACCTTCCCATTCACGATGAAACACAGAAATTTCATCGTAAATAAATATAAGAGACACAATGCCGATTTAAGTACAGGAAGACTGAGGCTTCCTACTGTCTATGTTTTGAGCGTTTCCTGTGTCACCAGTTTTACATTCCGATGCACCTCTACAGGTTGACTGTATCCCTCGGTCCTTCACAGTGACGATGAAACACAGAAATTGCATCGGAATTAAATATAAGAGACACAATGCCGACTTAAGTACAGAAAGACTGAGTCTTCGTACTGTCTATGTTTTGAGCGTTTCCTGTGTCACTAGTTTTACATTCCGATGCACCTCTGCAGGTTTACTGTATCCCTTGGACCTTCCCATTGTCGATGCAACACAGAAATCGCACCGAAATTAAATATAGGAGACACAATGCCGACTTAAGTACAGGAAGACTGAGGCTTCCTTCTGTCTATAATTTGAGCGTTTCCTGTGTCACCAGTTTTACATTCCGATGCACCTCTACAGGTTTACTGTATCCCTTGGACCTTTACAGTGACGATGAAACACAGAAATTGCATCGGAATTAAATATAAGAGACACAATGCCGATTTAAGTACAGGAAGACTGAGTCTTCCTACTGTCTATGTTTTGAGCGTTTCCTGTGTCATCAGTTTTACTTTCCGTTGCACCTCTGCAGGTTTACTATATCCCTTGGACCTTCCCATTCACGATGAAATACAGAATTTTCATCGGAAATAAATATAAGAGTCACAATGCCGACTTCAGTACAGGAAGACTGAGTCTTCCTACTGTCTATGTTTTGAGCATATCCTGTGTCACAAGTTTTACATTCCGATGCACCTCTGCAGGTTTACTGTATCCCTTGGACAGCCCATTGACGATGAAACACAGAAATTGCATCGGAATTAAATATAAGAGACACAACGCCGACGTAAGTACAAGAAAACTGAGTCTTCTTATGGTCTATGTTTTGAGCGTTTCCTGTGTCACTAGTTTTACATTCCGTTGTACCTCTGCAGGTTTACTGTATCCCTTGGACCTCCCCATTGACGATGAAACACAGAAATTGCATCGGAATTAAATATAAGAGACACAATGCCGACTTAAGTACAGGAAGACTAAGTCTTCCTACTGTCTATGTTTTGAGCGTGTCCTGTGTCATCAGTTTTACTTTCCGATGCACTTCTGCAGGTTTACTATATTCCTTGGACCTTCCCATTCACGATGAAACACAGAAATTTCATCGGAAGTAAATATAAGAGACACAATGCCGATTTAAGTACAGGAAGACTGAGTCTTCGTACTGTCTATGTTTTGAGCGTTTCCTGTGTCACCAGTTTTACATTCCGATGCACCTATGGAGGTTTACTGTATCCCTTGGACTTTCCCATTGACGATGAAACACAGAAATTGCATCGGAATTAAATGTAAGAGACACAATGCCGACTTAAGTACAGGAAGACTGAGTCTTCGTACTGTCTATGTTTTGAGCGTTTCCTGTGTCACTAGTTTTACATTTCGATGCACCTCTGCAGGTTTACTGTATCCCTTGGACCTTCCCATTGTCGATGCAACACAGAAATCGCACCGAAATTAAATATAGGAGACACAATGCCGACTTAAGTACACGAAGACTGAGTCTTCCTACTGTCTATGTTTTGAGCGTTTCCTGTGTCACCAGTTTTACATTCTGATGCACCTCTGCAGGTTTACTGTATCCCTTGGACCTTCCCATTGACGATGAAACACAGAAATTGTGTCGGAATTAAATATAAGAGACACAATGCCGACTTAAGAACAGGAAGACTGAGTCTTCCTACTGTCTATGTTTTGAGCGTTTCCTGTGTCACCAGTTTTACATACCGATGCACCTCTGCAGGTTTACTGTATCCCTTAGACCTTCACAGTGACGATGAAACACAGAAATAGCATCGGAATTAAATATAAGAGACACAATGGCGACTTAAGTACAGGAAGAGTGAGTCTTCCTACTGATTATGTTTTGAGCGTTTCCTGTGTCACTAGTTTTACATTCCGATCCACCTTTGCAGGTTTACTGTATTCCTTGGACCTTCCCATTGACGATGAAACACAGAAATTGCATCGGAATTAAATATAAGAGACACAATGCCGACTTAAGTACAGGAAGACTGAGTCTTCCTACTGTCAATGTTTTAGCGTCTCCTGTGTCACTAGTTTTACATTCCGATGCACCTCTGTAGGTTTACTGTATGCCTTCGACCTTCCCATTGACGATGAAACACAGAAATTGCATCGGCATTATATATAAGAGACACAATGCCGATTTAAGTAACGGAAGACTGAGTCTTCCTAATGTCTATGTTTTGAGCGTTTCCTGTGTCGCCAGTTTTACATTCTGATGCACCTCTGCAGGTTTACTGTATCCCTTGGACCTTCCCATTGACGATGAAACACAGAAATCGCATCGGAATTAAATATAAGAGACACAATGCCGACTTAAGTACAGGAAGACCGAGTATTCCTACTGTCTATGTTTGAGCGTTTCCTGTGTCACAAGTTTTACATTCCGATGGACCTCTGCAGGTTTACTGTATGCCTTGGACCTTCCCATTGAAGATGAAACACAGAAATTGCATCGGAATTAAATATAAGAGACACAACGCCGACTTAAGTACAAGAAAACTGAGTCTTCTTACGGTCTATGTGTTGAGCGTTTCCTGTGTCACAAGTTTTACATTCCGATGGACCTCTGCAGGCTTACTGTATCCCTTGGACCTTCCCATTGTCGAAGAAACACAGAAATCGCACCGGAATTAAATATAGGAGACACAATGCCGACTTAAGTACAGGAAGACTGAGTCTTCCTACTGTCTATGTTTTGAGCGTTTCCTGTGTCATCAGTTTTACATTCTGATGCACCTCTGCAGGTTTACTGTATCCCTTGGACCTTCACAGTTACGATGAAACACAGAAATAGCATCGGAATTAAATATAAGACACACAATGGCGACTTAAGTACAGGAAGAGTGAGTCTTCCTACTGATTATGTTTTGAGCGTTTCCTGTGTCGCCAGTTTTACTTTCTGATGCACCTCTGCAGGTTTACTGTATCCCTTGGACCTTCCCATTGACGATGAAACACAGAAATCGCATCGGAATTAAATATAAGAGACACAATGCCGACCTAAGTACAGGAAGACTGAGTCTTCCTACTGTCTATGTTTTAGCGTTTCCAGTGTCACTAGTTTTACATTCCGATGCACCTCTGCAGGATTACTGTAGGCCTTCGACCTTCCCATTGACGATGAAACACAGAAATTGCATCGGAATTAAATATAAGACACACAATGCCGACTTAAGTACAGGAAGACTGAGTCTTCCTACTGTCTATAATTTGAGCGTTTCCTGTGTCACCAGTTTTACATTCCGATGCACCTCTACAGGTTTACTGTATCCCTTGGACCTTTACAGTGACGATGAAACACAGAAATTGCATCGGAATTAAATATAAGAGACACAATGCCGACTTAAGCACAAGAAAACAGTCATCTTACAGTCAATGTTTTGAGCGTTTCCTGTGTCACCAGTTTTACATTCCGATGCACCTCTGCAGGTTTACTGCATCCCCTGGACCTTCCCATAGGCGATGAAACACACAAATTGCATCGAAATTAAATATAAGAGACACAATGCCGACTTAAGTACAGGAAGACTGAGTCTTCCTACTGTCTATGTTTGAGCGTTTCCTGTGTCACAAGTTTTACATTCCGATGGACCTCTGCAGGTTTACTGTATGCCTTGGACCTTCCCATTGAGGATGAAACACAGAAATTGCATCGGAATAAATATAAGAGACACAACGCCGACTTAAGTACAAGAAAACTGAGTCTTCTTACGGTCTATGTTTTGAGCGTTTCCTGTGTCACAAGTTTTACATTCCGATGGACCTCTGCAGGTTTACTGTATCCCTTGGACCTTCCCATTGTCGATGAAACACAGAAATCGCACCGGAATTAAATATAGGAGACACAATGCCGACTTAAGTACAGGAAGACTGAGTCTTCCTACTGTCTATGTTTTGAGCGTTTCCTGTGTCACCAGTTTTACATTCTGATGCACCTCTGCAGGTTTACTGTATCCCTTGGACCTTCACAGTTACGATGAAACACAGAAATAGCATCGGAATTAAATATAAGACACAATGGCGACTTAAGTACAGGAAGAGTGAGTCTTCCTACTGATTATGTTTTGAGCGTTTCCTGTGTCACTAGTTTTACATTCCGATGCACCTTTGCAGGTTTACTGTATCCCTTCGACCTTCCCATTGACGATGAAACACAGAAATTGCAACGGAATTAAATATAAGAGACACAATGCCGACTTAAGTACAGGAAGACTGAGTCTTCCTACTGTCTATGTTTTAGCGTTTCCTGTGTCACTAGTTTTACATTCCGATGCACCTCTGCAGGTTTACTGTAGGCCTTCGACCTTCCCATTGACGATGAAACACAGAAATTGCATCGGAATTAAATCTAAGACACACAATGCCGACTTAAGTACAGGAAGACTGAGTCTTCCTACTGTCTATAATTTGAGCGTTTCCTGTGTCACCAGTTTTACATTCCGATGCACCTCTACAGGTTTACTGTATCCCTTGGACCTTTACAGTGACGATGAAACACAGAAATTGCATCGGAATTAAATATAAGAGACACAATGCCGACTTAAGCACAAGAAAACAGTCATCTTACAGTCAATGTTTTGAGCGTTTCCTGTGTCACCAGTTTTACATTCCGATGCACCTCTGCAGGTTTACTGCATCCCCTGGACCTTCCCATAGGCGATGAAACACACAAATTGCATCGAAATTAAATATAAGAGACACAATGCCGACTTAAGTACAGGAAGACTGAGTCTTCCTACTGTCTATGTTTGAGCGTTTCCTGTGTCACAAGTTTTACATTCCGATGGACCTCTGCAGGTTTACTGTATGCCTTGGACCTTCCCATTGAGGATGAAACACAGAAATTGCATCGGAATTAAATATAAGAGACACAACGCCGACTTAAGTACAAGAAAACTGAGTCTTCTTACGGTCTATGTTTTGAGCGTTTCCTGTGTCACAGGTTTTACATTCCGATGGACCTCTGCATGTTTACTGTATCCCTTGGACCTTCCCATTGTCGATGAAACACAGAAATCTCACCGGAATTAAATATAGGAGACACAATGCCGACTTAAGTACAGGAAGACTGAGTCTTCCTACTGTCTATGTTTTGAGCGTTTCCTGTGTCACCAGTTTTACATTCTGATGCACCTCTGCAGGTTTACTGTATCCCTTGGACCTTCGCAGTTACGATGAAACACAGAAATAGCATCGGAATTAAATATAAGACACACAATGGCGACTTAAGTACAGGAAGAGTGAGTCTTCCTACTGATTATGTTTTGAGCGTTTCCTGTGTCACTAGTTTTACATTCCGATGCACCTTTGCAGGTTTACTGTATCCCTTCGACCTTCCCATTGACGATGAAACACAGAAATTGCAACGGAATTAAATATAAGAGACACAATGCCGACTTAAGTACAGGAAGACTGAGTCTTCCTACTGTCTATGTTTTAGCGTTTCCTGTGTCACTAGTTTTACATTCCGATGCACCTCTGCAGGTTTACTGTAGGCCTTCGACCTTCCCATTGACGATGAAACACAGAAATTGCATCGGAATTAAATATAAGACACACAATGCCGACTTAAGTACAGGAAGACTGAGTCTTCCTACTGTCTATAATTTGAGCGTTTCCTGTGTCACCAGTTTTACATTCCGATGCACCTCTACAGGTTTACTGTATCCCTTGGACCTTTACAGTGACGATGAAACACAGAAATTGCATCGGAATTAAATATAAGAGACACAATGCCGACTTAAGTACAGGAAGACCAAGTCTTCCTACTGTCTATGTTTTGAGCGTTTCCTGTGTCATCAGTTTTACTTTCCGTTGCACCTCTGCAGGTTTACTATATCCCTTGGACCTTCCCATTCACGATGAAATACAGAAATTTCATCGGAAATAAATATAAGATACACAATGCCGACTTCAGTACAGGAAGACTGAGTCTTCCTACTGTCTATGTTATGAGCGTTTCCTGTGTCACGAGTTTTACATTCCGATGCACCTCTGCAGGTTTACTGTATCCCTTGGACCTTCCCATTGATGATGAAACACAGAAATTGCATCGGAATTAAATATGAGAGACACAATGCCGACTTAAGTACAGGAAGAATGAGTCTTCCTACTGTCTATAATTTGAGCGTTTCCTGTGTCACCAGTTTTACATTCCGATGCACCTCTACAGGTTTACTGTATCCCTTGGTCCTTCACAGTGACGATGAAACACAGAAATTGCATCGGAATTAAATATAAGAGACACAATGCCGACTTAAGTACAAGAAAACAGTCTTCTTACAGTCAATGATTTGAGCGTTTCCTGTGTCACCAGTTTTACATTCCGATGCACCTCTGCAGGTTTACTGCATCCCCTGGACTTTCCCATTGGCGATGAAACACACAAATTGCATCGAAATTAAATATAAGAGACACAATGCCGACTTAAGTACAGGAAGACTGAGTCTTCCTACCGTCTATGTTTTGAGCATTTCCTGTGTCACAAATTTTACATTCCGATGGACATCTGCAGGTTTACTGTATCCCTTGGACCTTCCCATTGACAATGAAACACAGAAATTGCATCGGAATTAAATATAAGAGACACAACGCCGACGTAAGTACAAGAAAACTGAGTCTCCTTACGTTCTAAGTTTTGAACGTTTCCTGTGTCACTAGTTTAACATTCCGTTTCACCTCTGCAGGTTTACTGTATCCCTTGGACCTCCCCATTGATGATGAAACACAGAAATTGCATCGGAATTAAATATAAGAGACACAATGCCGACTTAAGTACAGGAAGACTAAGTCTTCCTACTGTCTATGCTTTGAGCGTGTCCTGTGTCATCAGTTTTACTTTCCGATGCACCTCTGCAGGTTTACTATATCCTTGGACCTTCCCATTCACGATGAAACACAGAAATTGCATCGGAAATAAATATAAGAACCACAATGCCGATTTAAGTACAGGAAGACTGAGTCTTCCTACTGTCTATGTTTTGAGCGTTTCCTGTGTCACCAGTTTTACATTCCGATGCACCTATGCAGGTTTACTGTATCCCTTGGACTTTCCCATTGACGATGAAACACAGAAATTGCATCGGAATTAAATGTAAGAGACACAATGCCGACTTAAGAACAGGAAGACTGAGTCTTCCTACTGTCTATGTTTTGAGCGTTTCCTGTGTCACTAGTTTTACATTTCGATGCACCTCTGCAGGTTTACTGTATCCCTTGGACCTTCCCATTGACGATGAAACACAGAAATTGCGTCGGAATTAAATATAAGAGACACAATGCCGACTTAAGTACAGGAAGACTGAGTCTTCCTACTGTCTATAATTTGAGCGTTTCCTGTGTCACCAGTTTTACATTCCGATGCACGTCTACAGGTTTACTGTATCCCTTGGACCTTCACAGTGACGATGAAACACAGAAATAGCATCGGAATTAAATATAAGAGACACAATGCCGACTTAAGTATAGGAAGACTGAGTCTTCCTACTGTCTATGTTTTGAGCATTTCCTGTGTCACAAGTTTTACATTCCGATGGACCTCTGCAGGTTTACTGTATCCCTTGGACCTTCCCATTGACGATGAAACACAGAAATTGCATCGGAATTAAATATAAGAGACACAACGCCGACGTAAGTACAAGAAAACTGAGCCTTCTTACGGTCTATGTTTTGTGCGTTTCCTGTGTCACTAGTTTTATATTCCGTTGCACCTCTGCAGGTTTACTGTATCCTTTGGACCTCCCCATTGACGATGAAACACAGAAATTGCATCGGAATTAAATATAAGAGACACAATGGCGACTTAAGTACAGGAAGACTGAGTCTTCCTAATGTCTATGTTTTGAGCGTTTCCTCTGTCACCAGTTTTACATTCTGATGCACCTCTGCAGGTTTACTGTATCTCTTGGACCTTCCCATTGACGATGAAACACAGAAATTTCATCGGAATTAAATATAAGAAACACAATGAGGACTTAAGTACAGGAAGGCTGAGTCTTCCCACTGTCTATAATTTGAGCGTTTCCTGTGTCACCAGTTTTACATTCCGATGCACCTCTACAGGTTGACTGTATCCCTCGGACCTTCACAGTGACGATGAAACACAGAAATTGCATCGGAATTAAATATAAGAGACACCATGCCGACTTAAGTACACGAAGACTAAGTCTTCCTACTGTCTATGTCTTGAGCGTTTCCTGTGTCACCAGTTTTGCATTCCGATGCACCTCTGCAGGTTTACTGTATCCCTTGGACCTTCCCATTGTCGATGAAACACAGAAATCGCATCGGAATTAAATATAAGAGACATGATGCCGACTTATGTACAGGAAGACTGAGTCTTATTACTGTCTATGTTTTGAGCGTTTCCTGTGTCACTAGTTTTACATTTCGATGCACCTCTGCAGGTTTACTGTATCCCTTGGACCTTCCCATTGTCGATGCAACACAGAAATCGCACCGAAATTAAATATAGGAGACACAATGCCGACTTAAGTACAGGAAGACTGAGTCTTCCTACTGTCTATGTTTTGAGCGTTTCCTGTGTCACCAGTTTTACATTCTGATGCACCTCTGCAGGTTTACTGTATCCCTTGGACCTTCCCATTGACGATGAAACACAGAAATTGTGTCGGAATTAAATATAAGAGACACAATGCCGACTTAAGAACAGGAAGACTGAGTCTTCCTACTGTCTATGTTTTGAGCGTTTCCTGTGTCACCAGTTTTACATACCGATGCACCTCTGCAGGTTTATTGTATCCCTTAGACCTTCACAGTGACGATGAAACACAGAAATAGCATCGGAATTAAATATAAGAGACACAATGGCGACTTAAGTACAGGAAGAGTGAGTCTTCCTACTGATTATGTTTTGAGCGTTTCCTGTCTCACTAGTTTTACATTCCGATCCACCTTTGCAGGTTTACTGTATTCCTTGGACCTTCCCATTGACGATGAAACACAGAAATTGCATCGGAATTAAATATAAGAGACACAATGCCGACTTAAGTACAGGAAGACTGAGTCTTCCTACTGTCAATGTTTTAGCGTCTCCTGTGTCACTAGTTTTACATTCCGATGCACCTCTGTAGGTTTACTGTATGCCTTCGACCTTCCCATTGACGATGAAACACAGAAATTGCATCGGCATTATATATAAGAGACACAATGCCGACTTAAGTAACGGAAGACTGAGTCTTCCTAATGTCTATGTTTTGAGCGTTTCCTGTGTCACCAGTTTTACATTCTGATGCACCTCTGCAGGTTTACTGTATCCCTTGGACCTTCCCATTGACGATGAAACACAGAAATCGCATCGGAATTAAATATAAGACACACAATGCCGACTTAAGTACAGGAAGACTGAGTCTTCCTACTGTCTATGTTTGAGCGTTTCCTGTGTCACAAGTTTTACATTCCGATGGACCTCTGCAGGTTTACTGCATCCCCTGGACCTTCCCATAGGCGATGAAACACACAAATTGCATCGAAATTAAATATAAGAGACACAATGCCGACTTAAGTACAGGAAGACTGAGTCTTCCTACTGTCTATGTTTGAGCGTTTCCTGTGTCACAAGTTTTACATTCCGATGGACCTCTGCAGGTTTACTGTATGCCTTGGACCTTCCCATTGAGGATGAAACACAGAAATTGCATCGGAATTAAATATAAGAGACACAACGCCGACTTAAGTACAAGAAAACTGAGTCTTCTTACGGTCTATGTTTTGAGCGTTTCCTGTGTCACAAGTTTTACATTCCGATGGACCTCTGCAGGTTTACTGTATCCCTTGGACCTTCCCATTGTCGATGAAACACAGAAATCGCACCGGAATTAAATATAGGAGACACAATGCCGACTTAAGTACAGGAAGACTGAGTCTTCCTACTGTCTATGTTTTGAGCGTTTCCTGTGTCATCAGTTTTACATTCTGATGCACCTCTGCAGGTTTACTGTATCCCTTGGACCTTCACAGTTACGATGAAACACAGAAATAGCATCGGAATTAAATATACGACACACAATGGCGACTTAAGTACAGGAAGAGTGAGTCTTCCTACTGATTATGTTTTGAGCGTTTCCTGTGTCACTAGTTTTACATTCCGATGCACCTCTGCAGGTTTACTGCATCCCCTGGACTTTCCCATAGGCGATGAAACACACAAATTGCATCGAAATTAAATATAAGAGACACAATGCCGACTTAAGTACAGGAAGACTGAGTCTTCCTACTGTCTATGTTTTAGCGTGTCCTGTGTCACAAGTTTTACATTCCGATGCACCTCTGCAGGATTACTGTAGGCCTTCGACCTTCCCATTGACGATGAAACACAGAAATTGCATCGGAATTAAATATAAGACACACAATGCCGACTTAAGTACAGGAAGACTGTGTCTTCCTACTGTCTATAATTTGAGCGTTTCCTGTGTCACCAGTTTTACATTCCGATGCACCTCTACAGGTTTACTGTATCCCTTGGACCTTTACAGTGACGATGAAACACAGAAATTGCATCGGAATTAAATATAAGAGACACAATGCCGACTTAAGCACAAGAAAACAGTCATCTTACAGTCAATGTTTTGAGCGTTTCCTGTGTCACCAGTTTTACATTCCGATGCACCTCTGCAGGTTTACTGCATCCCCTGGACCTTCCCATAGGCGATGAAACACACAAATTGCATCGAAATAAAATATAAGAGACACAATGCCGACTTAAGTACAGGAAGACTGAGTCATCCTACTGTCTATGTTTGAGCGTTTCCTGTGTCACAAGTTTTACATTCCGATGGACCTCTGCAGGTTTACTGTATGCCTTGGACCTTCCCATTGAGGATGAAACACAGAAATTGCATCGGAATAAATATAAGAGACACAACGCCGACTTAAGTACAAGAAAACTGAGTCTTCTTACGGTCTATGTTTTGAGCGTTTCCTGTGTCACAAGTTTTACATTCCGATGGACCTCTGCAGGTTTACTGTATCCCTTGGACCTTCCCATTGTCGATGAAACACAGAAATCGCACCGGAATTAAATATAGGAGACACAATGCCGACTTAAGTACAGGAAGACTGAGTCTTCCTACTGTCTATGTTTTGAGCGTTTCCTGTGTCACCAGTTTTACATTCTGATGCACCTCTGCAGGTTTACTGTATCCCTTGGACCTTCACAGTTACGATGAAACACAGAAATAGCATCGGAATTAAATATAAGACACACAATGGCGACTTAAGTACAGGAAGAGTGAGTCTTCCTACTGATTATGTTTTGAGCGTTTCCTGTGTCACTAGTTTTACATTCCGATGCACCTTTGCAGGTTTACTGTATCCCTTCGACCTTCCCATTGACGATGGAACACAGAAATTGCAACGGAATTAAATATAAGAGACACAATGCCGACTTAAGTACAGGAAGACTGAGTCTTCCTACTGTCTATGTTTTAGCGTTTCCTGTGTCACTAGTTTTACATTCCGATGCACCTCTGCAGGTTTACTGTAGGCCTTCGACCTTCCCATTGACGATGAAACACAGATATTGCATCGGAATTAAATATAAGACACACAATGCCGACTTAAGTACAAGAAAACAGTGTTCGTACGGTCTATGTTTTGAGCGTTTCCTGTGTCATCAGTTTTACATTCCGATGCACCTCTGCAGGTTTACTGTATCCCTTGGACCTTTACAGTGACGATGAAACACAGAAATTGCATCGGAATTAAATATAAGAGACACAATGCAGACTTAAGCACAAGAAAACAGTCATCTTACAGTCAATGTTTTGAGCGTTTCCTGTGTCACCAGTTTTACATTCCGATGCACCTCTGCAGGTTTACTGCATCCCCTGGACCTTCCCATAGGCGATGAAACACACAAATTGCAGCGAAATTAAATATAAGAGACACAATGCCGACTTAAGTACAGGAAGACTGAGTCTTCCTACTGTCTATGTTTGAGCGTTTCCTGTGTCACAAGTTTTACATTCCGATGGACCTCTGCAGGTTTACTGTATGCCTTGGACCTTCCCATTGAGGATGAAACACAGAAATTGCATCGGAATTAAATATAAGAGACACAACGCCGACTTAAGTACAAGAAAACTGAGTCTTCTTACGGTCTATATTTGAGCGTTTTCTGTGTCACAAGTTTTACATTCCGATGGACCTCTGCAGGTTTACTGTATCCCTTGGACCTTCCCATTGTCGATGAAACACAGAAATCGCACCGGAATTAAATATAGGAGACACAATGCCGACTTAAGTACAGGAAGACTGAGTCTTCCTACTGTCTATGTTTTGAGCGTTTCCTGTGTCACCAGTTTTACATTCTGATGCACCTCTGCAGGTTTACTGTATCCATTGGGCCTTCACAGTTACGATGAAACACAGAAATAGCATCGGAATTAAATATAAGACACACAATGGCGACTTAAGTACAGGAAGAGTGAGTCTTCCTACTGATTATGTTTTGAGCGTTTCCTGTGTCACTAGTTTTACATTCCGATCCACCTTTGCAGGTTTACTGTATTCCTTGGACCTTCCCATTGACGATGAAACACAGAAATTGCATCGGAATTAAATATAAGAGACACAATGCCGACTTAAGTACAGGAAGACTGAGTCTTCCTACTGTCAATGTTTTAGCGTCTCCTGTGTCACTAGTTTTACATTCCGATGCACCTCTGTAGGTTTACTGTATGCCTTCGACCTTCCCATTGACGATGAAACACAGAAATTGCATCGGCATTATATATAAGAGACACAATGCCGACTTAAGTAACGGAAGACTGAGTCTTCCTAATGTCTATGTTTTGAGCGTTTCCTGTGTCACCAGTTTTACATTCTGATGCACCTCTGCAGGTTTACTGTATCCCTTGGACCTTCCCATTGACGATGAAACACAGAAATCGCATCGGAATTAAATATAAGACACACAATGCCGACTTAAGTACAGGAAGACTGAGTCTTCCTACTGTCTATGTTTGAGCGTTTCCTGTGTCACAAGTTTTACATTCCGATGGACCTCTGCAGGTTTACTGCATCCCCTGGACCTTCCCATAGGCGATGAAACACACAAATTGCATCGAAATTAAATATAAGAGACACAATGCCGACTTAAGTACAGGAAGACTGAGTCTTCCTACTGTCTATGTTTGAGCGTTTCCTGTGTCACAAGTTTTACATTCCGATGGACCTCTGCAGGTTTACTGTATGCCTTGGACCTTCCCATTGAGGATGAAACACAGAAATTGCATCGGAATTAAATATAAGAGACACAACGCCGACTTAAGTACAAGAAAACTGAGTCTTCTTACGGTCTATGTTTTGAGCGTTTCCTGTGTCACAAGTTTTACATTCCGATGGACCTCTGCAGGTTTACTGTATCCCTTGGACCTTCCCATTGTCGATGAAACACAGAAATCGCACCGGAATTAAATATAGGAGACACAATGCCGACTTAAGTACAGGAAGACTGAGTCTTCCTACTGTCTATGTTTTGAGCGTTTCCTGTGTCATCAGTTTTACATTCTGATGCACCTCTGCAGGTTTACTGTATCCCTTGGACCTTCACAGTTACGATGAAACACAGAAATAGCATCGGAATTAAATATACGACACACAATGGCGACTTAAGTACAGGAAGAGTGAGTCTTCCTACTGATTATGTTTTGAGCGTTTCCTGTGTCACTAGTTTTACATTCCGATGCACCTCTGCAGGTTTACTGCATCCCCTGGACTTTCCCATAGGCGATGAAACACACAAATTGCATCGAAATTAAATATAAGAGACACAATGCCGACTTAAGTACAGGAAGACTGAGTCTTCCTACTGTCTATGTTTTAGCGTGTCCTGTGTCACAAGTTTTACATTCCGATGCACCTCTGCAGGATTACTGTAGGCCTTCGACCTTCCCATTGACGATGAAACACAGAAATTGCATCGGAATTAAATATAAGACACACAATGCCGACTTAAGTACAGGAAGACTGTGTCTTCCTACTGTCTATAATTTGAGCGTTTCCTGTGTCACCAGTTTTACATTCCGATGCACCTCTACAGGTTTACTGTATCCCTTGGACCTTTACAGTGACGATGAAACACAGAAATTGCATCGGAATTAAATATAAGAGACACAATGCCGACTTAAGCACAAGAAAACAGTCATCTTACAGTCAATGTTTAAGCGTTTCCTGTGTCACCAGTTTTACATTCCGATGCACCTCTGCAGGTTTACTGCATCCCCTGGACCTTCCCATAGGCGATGAAACACACAAATTGCATCGAAATAAAATATAAGAGACACAATGCCGACTTAAGTACAGGAAGACTGAGTCATCCTACTGTCTATGTTTGAGCGTTTCCTGTGTCACAAGTTTTACATTCCGATGGACCTCTGCAGGTTTACTGTATGCCTTGGACCTTCCCATTGAGGATGAAACACAGAAATTGCATCGGAATAAATATAAGAGACACAACGCCGACTTAAGTACAAGAAAACTGAGTCTTCTTACGGTCTATGTTTTGAGCGTTTCCTGTGTCACAAGTTTTACATTCCGATGGACCTCTGCAGGTTTACTGTATCCCTTGGACCTTCCCATTGTCGATGAAACACAGAAATCGCACCGGAATTAAATATAGGAGACACAATGCCGACTTAAGTACAGGAAGACTGAGTCTTCCTACTGTCTATGTTTTGAGCGTTTCCTGTGTCACCAGTTTTACATTCTGATGCACCTCTGCAGGTTTACTGTATCCCTTGGACCTTCACAGTTACGATGAAACACAGAAATAGCATCGGAATTAAATATAAGACACACAATGGCGACTTAAGTACAGGAAGAGTGAGTCTTCCTACTGATTATGTTTTGAGCGTTTCCTGTGTCACTAGTTTTACATTCCGATGCACCTTTGCAGGTTTACTGTATCCCTTCGACCTTCCCATTGACGATGGAACACAGAAATTGCAACGGAATTAAATATAAGAGACACAATGCCGACTTAAGTACAGGAAGACTGAGTCTTCCTACTGTCTATGTTTTAGCGTTTCCTGTGTCACTAGTTTTACATTCCGATGCACCTCTGCAGGTTTACTGTAGGCCTTCGACCTTCCCATTGACGATGAAACACAGATATTGCATCGGAATTAAATATAAGACACACAATGCCGACTTAAGTACAAGAAAACAGTGTTCGTACGGTCTATGTTTTGAGCGTTTCCTGTGTCATCAGTTTTACATTCCGATGCACCTCTGCAGGTTTACTGTATCCCTTGGACCTTTACAGTGACGATGAAACACAGAAATTGCATCGGAATTAAATATAAGAGACACAATGCAGACTTAAGCACAAGAAAACAGTCATCTTACAGTCAATGTTTTGAGCGTTTCCTGTGTCACCAGTTTTACATTCCGATGCACCTCTGCAGGTTTACTGCATCCCCTGGACCTTCCCATAGGCGATGAAACACACAAATTGCAGCGAAATTAAATATAAGAGACACAATGCCGACTTAAGTACAGGAAGACTGAGTCTTCCTACTGTCTATGTTTGAGCGTTTCCTGTGTCACAAGTTTTACATTCCGATGGACCTCTGCAGGTTTACTGTATGCCTTGGACCTTCCCATTGAGGATGAAACACAGAAATTGCATCGGAATTAAATATAAGAGACACAACGCCGACTTAAGTACAAGAAAACTGAGTCTTCTTACGGTCTATATTTGAGCGTTTTCTGTGTCACAAGTTTTACATTCCGATGGACCTCTGCAGGTTTACTGTATCCCTTGGACCTTCCCATTGTCGATGAAACACAGAAATCGCACCGGAATTAAATATAGGAGACACAATGCCGACTTAAGTACAGGAAGACTGAGTCTTCCTACTGTCTATGTTTTGAGCGTTTCCTGTGTCACCAGTTTTACATTCTGATGCACCTCTGCAGGTTTACTGTATCCATTGGGCCTTCACAGTTACGATGAAACACAGAAATAGCATCGGAATTAAATATAAGACACACAATGGCGACTTAAGTACAGGAAGAGTGAGTCTTCCTACTGATTATGTTTTGAGCGTTTCCTGTGTCACTAGTTTTACATTCCGATGCACCTTTGCAGGTTTACTGTATCCCTTCGACCTTCCCATTGACGATGAAACACAGGAATTGCAACGGAATTAAATATAAGAGACACAATGCCGACTTAAGTACAGGAAGACTGAGTCTTCCTACTGTCTATGTTTGAGCGTTTCCTGTGTCACTAGTTTTACATTCCGATGCACCTCTGCAGGTTTACTGTAGGCCTTCGACCTTCCCATTGACGATGAAACACAGAAATTGCATCGGAATTAAATATAAGACACACAATGCCGACTTAAGTACAGGAAGACTGAGTCTTCCTACTGTCTATAATTTGAGCGTTTCCTGTGTCACCAGTTTTACATTCCGATGCACCTCTACAGGTTTACTGTATCCCTTGGACCTTTACAGTGACGATGAAACACAGAAATTGCATCGGAATTAAATATAAGAGACACAATGCCGACTTAAGTACAGGAAGACCAAGTCTTCCTACTGTCTATGTATTGAGCGTTTCCTGTGTCATCAGTTTTACTTTCCGTTGCACCTCTGCAGGTTTACTGTATCCCTTTGATCTTCACAGTGACGATGAAACACAGAAATTGCATCGGAATTAAATATAAGAGACACAATGCCGACTTAAGTACAGGAAGACTAAGTCTTCCTACTGTCTATGTTTTGAGCGTTTCCTGTGTCACGAGTTTTACATTCCGATGCACCTCTGCAGGTTTACTGTATCCCTTGGACCTTCCCATTGACGATGAAACACAGAAATTGCATCGGAATTAAATATGAGAGATACAATGCCGACTTAAGCACAGGAAGAATGAGTCTTCCTACTGTCTATAATTTGAGCGTTTCCTGTGTCACCAGTTTTACATTCCGATGCACCTCTAAAGGTTTACTGTATCCCTTGGTCCTTCACAGTGACGATGAAACACAGAAATTGCATCGGAATTAAATATAAGAGACACAATGCCGACTTAAGTACAAGAAAACAGTCTTCTTACAGTCAATGATTTGAGCGTTTCCTGTGTCACCAGTTTTACATTCCGATGCACCTCTGCAGGTTTACTGCATCCCCTGGACCTTCCCATTGGCGATGAAACACACAAATTGCATCGAAATTAAATATAAGAGACACAATGCCGACTTAAGTACAGGAAGACTGAGTCTTCCTACTGTCTATGTTTTGAGCATTTCCTGTGTCACAAGTTTTACATTCCGATGGACATCTGCAGGTTTACTGTATCCCTTGGACCTTCCCATTGACGATGAAACACAGAAATTGCATCGGAATTAAATATAAGAGACACAACGGGGACGTAAGTACAAGAAAACTGAGTCTCCTTACGGTCTATGTTTTGAGCGTTTCCTGTGTCACTAGTTTAACATTCCGTTTCACCTCTGCAGGTTTACTGTATCCCTTGGACCTCCCCATTGACGATGAAACACAGAAATTGCATCGGAATTAAATATAAGAGACACAATGCCGACTTAAGTACAGGAAGACTGAGTCTTCCTAATGTCTATGTTTTGAGCGTTTCCTCTGTCACCAGTTTTACATTCTGATGCACCTCTGCAGGTTTACTGTATCTCTTGGACCTTCGCATTGACGATGAAACACAGAAATTTCATCGGAATTAAATATAAGAGACACAATGAGGTCTTAAGTACAGGAAGCTGAGTCTTCCCACCGTCTATAATTTGAGCGTTTCCTGTGTCACCAGTTTTACATTCCGATGCACCTATGCAGGTTTACTGTATCCCTTGGACTTTCCCATTGACGATGAAACACAGAAATTGCATCGGAATTAAAAGTAAGAGACACAATGCCGACTTAAGAACAGGAAGACTGAGTCTTCTTACTGTCTATGTTTTGAGCGTTTCCTGTGTCACTAGTTTTACATTCCGATGCACCTTTGCAGGTTTACTGTATCCCTTGGACCTTCCCATTGACGATGAAACACAGAAATTGCATCGGAATTAAATATTACATTCCGCGCTGACCAGTTGCAGCTGTAGCGGCGCATCGAAAGCTAAGTACTAATTAATTGTTTGTGCATAGTGATTTATTTAGGAACTTTAGTAGTCTTCAACCGGTGTTCGTGGTGTTTTCTTGTGAAATAATTTCAGAAGAACCTTTTGGGAACTGTTTACAACTCGTTACTGTGTGATTAGACGTTTGATTCTCTTTCTGTATTAGTCTTTTGTTATATTCACATTTGTTGTTTATTAATACTGTTAATAATAGTAGTTACTTCCCTTGTAGAGTAAGTTTGTGATTATTGTAGTCAGGTTTTTAGCATCTTCTTATTGTAGTAGCGGAACTTAGAAAAAGTAAAATTTTACCATGAGTGAGAAGTGTGGGCTTTGCCGTAGGTTCGTGAGTAGTGGATTGCGGTGTGACACTTGCTCGAAGTATTTTCACTGGGGGGAATGCAGTGGGGAAGCCAGTGGGCATTCTGGTGAGATCCTCTCCTGGAACTGCAGGTTATGTAGCAAGAGTAAACTGATAGAGGAGCAGGAGCGTAAGATCTGTGCCCTTCAGGTGCAGTTGAAAAACGCACAGGAGGAGCTAGATAGGATGAGGAGGGAGAAGGGGGTTGGGGAATGGGAGCTGGCTGTTGGCAAGAGATCTGCTAGGAGAAGAAGATTTTCAGATAGTTTTACTATTGGTGTTTACAATAGATATGACCAACTGTCAGAGTCTAGTGGAGAGGAATCTCTAGTAGCTGTAGATGTAGGAAGTATGCAGCAGACCTCAGTAGTTACTGTGCCTAGAACAGTTGCAAAGTCGAAGAGGAAGAAGAAGGTTCTGCTGTTAGGTAGTTCACATGGCAGAGGTGTAGGCCAGCAGTTGCAGGAAGTGCTGGGAAGTGAGTACCAGGTCACCAGCATTGTGAAGCCTAATGCAGGGTTGGCTCAGGTGACTGTTAACATAGGGGGGTTATGTAGGGATTTTACTAAAGAGGATCAGGTAGTGATTGTGGGTGGGGCTGGTAATAGTATTGGTAGGGATGGGGAGTATAACATAGATGGTGACCTGGAAAAGATAGCCACTCAGACTGGCAACACGAATGTGCATTTCGTGGAACTGTTTCAGCGTCACGATCGGCCTCATCTTAATACAGCCGTCAGGCGTAAT